>NW_023603184.1:40953512-42184993 GCF_014898055.3 Talpa occidentalis | reverse complement strand
GGTTGTGAGGTTAAAAGTGTCCACACTTTACCTGAGTAAAGCGTGAGGTAAAAAGTATCCACATTTTATGTGAAGTAGAATATCATTTGATGGTACACTATATTGAGTTAAAAGAGCATATTATAAAACCTAGAGTAAACACTAAAAATTAGCCACATGTAACAGATACTTGTATAATCTCATTTCTTTGTAACATTGATGATAAAAAGAGCATTCCCTGCCATGTTCAGGGAGCTGGTTTCATTGTACATCATTGTACAGTTTCCCAAAACCTATCATCAATGTTAAGTGAGGACTTTGTATATGCCTAATTAGCCAATAGTGAATATTAAATGAATAGTGAATATTAAAATGCTAAAGTATTCTCGGTTATTTCGAGGGAAGACAGAAAAAGGAAAAAGCAACAAAGAAATGTTGGGATATATAGAAAACAAAATGGTAAGATTACTGATTTAAGTCCAATTATATCAATAATTGCATTGAATATCACTGGTTTTAATTAGGATTAAGCTTTTTTTTTTAAGATTTATTTATTTAATCCTACAAGAACTGGGGTACAGGCCACAGGGTTGGGGGCGGTGAGAGGATTCATCAGAGAGACTGGGGAGCAGAACAGGCAGATCTGAGTAGCAGGGGAGACAGGAGACGTCTGTGCCATGTGGGTTGCTCACTGGTGGGCCAGGGATCACTCATGCTTCAGTGGTTGCGGATAGCTTCATAGTGCTGCATCTTAACTCCTTGTGCCACCAGGGAGGCCCAGGATTTAGCTTTTGTATAAAGAGCCAAGTATTAAAGAATATTTTAGACCTTTTGGTCAATGCACTTTCTGTTGAAACTGCTCAGTTCTGTCGATTTTAACATGAAAATAACCATGGGCATTATATAATGAATAAGAGTGGCTGTATTCCATTAAAATTTATTTGAAAAAAAATTTACTTGTATAGATACTGAAATTTGAATTTTATGCAATTTCCTTAATGACTATACAAATACGAGAAAATGGAGACTTTATAACAAAGAATATTAGTAGAAATAGAAGGATATTTCATAATGCTAAATGGGTTAATTCATCAGGAGGATATAATAATTCTGGCTGTTTTTACCCAATAACAGAACTTGAAAAGATGTGAAGAAAAATTGACATAACTGAAGAATACATATACAATCTAAAGATATATGGGAAATTTCAGCAACTAGACAGAAAATTAACCAGAATATACAAGAATATACAAGACATGAATAATGTTTTCAACAAACGATGTTGTTAACATTTTTTGGAATATTCTCCTCAACAAAGTGGAAAACACATTCTTTCAAAATTGCTGACAATACCTCAGGTGTTGGTATGGATGTAAACTAACTAGAACTCTTACACAATGGTGGGAAGATTGAATTGATTTCACTACTTTGGCAAACATTCAGGACTTTCTTATTAAGTTAAACTTACACTTTCCATAGTCTATCAGTTTCCACTATTTTCTACCCAAGATGAATTTAAATGCACGTCTACAACAAAGACTTGTGCATGGATAGCAGCTTTACAGACAATAATCAGAACTGGAGCCAAATATCACATGATTGGGTAAACAAATACATTTGTACTATTTGTTACTACTCATGTTAAAAAGGACTGAACTGCTGATAAGATTGATGATACTGAAAAACATGGGTGAATCTCAAAAACATGCTGAGTGGGAAAAAAGTACATATCATATGATTCCATTTATTTGAACTGAAAAGACAAATCTCTGGTGACAGAAAGCAGATTAACTTGGACTGGGAATGAGGTGACTGACTGGGAAGGGAGTCACAAAAAAACAATTTAGTTAGCCATAGCTCCTATTTTATTTTTTTCTGGTCTTATTAGTATGTTCTCTTATCATGTTAGGACGGTCATTCATAATGTCAGTAGAATGTTAGCCCACTGTAAGTTGTTAGTAAATGTAGTTGATTGGGTGATCTAAGTGCACATTGCCACAATGGATATTCTTTTTCACATGCTTCCTATAGTGACTTCAGACAACTTTAGTTGTCTTTTTAAAGTATGGACAAGAAAAATTATTACTGTTTACTTATTTGTAATCAGTCAGTTAATTGGATTAGGAGAGGTTCATATTCATGGAAAACTTTGTTCAGACCAAATCAATTTGCTGAATTAGTCTTTATTGGATGCATGTTATGTGCTAGGCACTGTCCTAGGTGCTGAAGACACAGGCCTGTTTAATGTGGGATACAGATGCTCAAACAGACATTTATGATACAAGGTGGTGAATAAGAATCATTTTAGGATATTCAGCAAGGACACTTAATCATGATAAGATGGTCTAAAGGAATGGTTTCCTATGGGAGCAACAACCAAACAATCTAGAGCATGAGTCCAGGTGGGATGAGGATACAGGACTCCTCATAAGCATATGCTAAGGCCTGGAGGCCAGAAACTGCATAGAATGTTTGGGAATTCCAAGAAATTCAGTATGGTGGATTTGTTGCTCTACAAAACGAGTAGCTCGTCACTCTTGAGTTGTATGTGAGAAAAAATAAACTCTTATTTGTGATTCCACTCCTATAAGGTTTTCTGTTACTTGACTGTAACTATAACCAGCAGACAATAAATAACATATTTAAATTGAAGCAGTGGAATGGATGAAGCAAAGGAATGGAAGGGACAAAAGACATCAAGTCCTAAGATAGAATCAACTTTCAAAGATAGGGCAGGAATGGAGGGCCTGCAAAGAAATCCAAAAAGAGACAAAGCAATGAGGCAAAATCAGAAAAAAGGATGGTGACCATTGTTATATGTGGTCACCACTTGTTACATGTTGCCAAGTTAAGACAAATAACTCATTTAACTACTGAAGTCTAGTCATTCTGACTTATGGTGCATTTGGAGCAAATGGGAAAGATGAGAAAATGGAGACTAAGTGTGTAGAACTCTGCAGAGGATTGGGGAGGAGAGTATGTGAGTTGGAGGGGACTTTAAATAGCCCCATGTTGATTTCCAAAGGAAATTTTCACAATTTCCATGCTCTTTCTTGTCCTGTTGTGTGGGGGCAGAAACAACTTAAAAATCCATTAGAAGTCAAATGTAAATGAAAATATGCGTTTCATATTTTATGACTTTTCAATAGACCAGTGTTAGCAAACCAGTCTTTATAGGAACATTTGTCTTTTTTTAAAATGTGAAGCTTAAGCCAACAGTTGTCTTATTTTCAGTTAGATTTTATTTTATGCATAAACTCAGCATTGAAATACTGTTACTTCTTAGCCAACAAGGAGGAGTAAGGGGTGGATTTGGGATGTTTTTCATCATAACTGAACAATCTTGATGGAACTTTTTTCAAAAACATTAAGATCTTAGTTATTCTGAACCTCTAGGAGGAAGGGTTCTTTAAACTGGGATATTTGTATGCCTTTTAGGTTGTCTGTAAATTCTTTGAACATATTTGCAGAACTTTTTGTTTACATTTTTCTTAGGATGTCCATAGCTTTCATTCAAAACAAAGAGATTGTCTCATGCTGGATTTCCCAAGAAACAGACCCTGAGACAAAATGTGAGTGCAAGTAGTTTATTTGAACAGTGATGCCAGGAAATACTCGTGAGTAAAGAGGAAGTGATGCTAGGAAGGGGAAAAAAGGCAATACAGGATGTGTAATCGAGTAGGTTTACTTCTATCTAGGCAGCCAGGGCAGAATCCTTCTGTTGTGCTCTGAGAGACTGTGTAAATTATATCTCAGATTTTCTCACCAAGAGTAAAGGAGCTTCTGTTGTTACTGGTTGAGCCTTGTTAGTAGGAAGGGTTAACTTCATTGCTTTGTAGTCTAGGAAAACCCTCTAGCAGAATATTGCACACGTAAGTTGCCCTGGCAGATTGGTCTGCACTGGAATCTTAAGGATTGAGAGAATAAAGGTGAGGTGCTGCCAGCATCAGTTATAGAGGTGACAAAATATAATTTCATTTCTTGGTTAATTGATTTTTTTTCTTTTATTTATTTTTATAATAAATTTTATTTTTATATTCCCCATACAATTGCAACCCCCTTATTTTGACCCCAATCCCTCCCCTCCACACTTCCCACCTCCCATAGAGTGTCTCTGGTTCATAGTTGTTTGTTGATTTTGATTTTCACTTTTTTTTTTTTTTTTTTTTGCATTAAAACAGGCAATATTTAATAATATGAGTATTTGGTTACATCAGACTTATGTTGTTTTCTCCTTTGATTAAGCTCATTCTGCCTTCATAATGTTAAGAGACTGTGTACAATTTCTTTTTTTTTTTCCACATTTTATTTTTATTTATTTATTTTTTTAATAATAAATTTTATTTTTATATTCCCCATACAGTTGCAACCCCCACTTTCTGATCCCAATCCCTCCCTCCCGCCCCCCACCCCCCCAAAAGTGTCTCTGTTTCATAGTTTTTTGTTGATTCTGATTTTCACTTTCTTATAGTTATTCATTTTCCTGGTCCCTTATTTAAGTTTTCTAGATTCCTGCTATGAGTGAGACCATCCGGTATTTTTCTTTTTCTTTCTGGCTTATTTCGCTGAGCATGATCCCTTCCAGCTACATCCATGTTGCTGCAAACTGCATGTGTTTATCTTTTTTGAATGCTGAGTAATATTCCATCTTGGTTAATTGATTTTGAAATTGTTTAGTTGGCTGGAAATTCTAGGACATTAAGGAATTATTTTCCTTAAATTCCATAGTTATCAAATGCTCACATGAACAAATCAATTACTTGAGAACTCTTCAGACAGAAGACTTTATTGCTTGTGTTTTGCTGATGCTCCATTGGATCACCAACATTTTATTCAGGCACCATGGTGCCAATTTTTTTTTTTTTTTGTAAAGATTTGTTTATTTATTTATACAAGCACTAGGTACAGTCAGAAGCGGGGGATGGTGAGAGAATTCACCAGAGCCAGAGCGGGGAGCAGAGCAGGCAGATGGACCGAAGTACAATGCTGAGGGGAGCAGCGGGTGGCAGGAGAGGTCTGCACGCCATGTGGGACCCTCGCCCGGCAGCCGGGGATTGAACTGGCACTGCAGAGGCTGTGGGGAGCTTCGCAGCCCAGCGCTCACCTACTGCGCCACCAGGGGAAGCCCCATGGTGCCTATTATTTTTTAATAGTCAGCTGGTTGCCCCCTAAATAAGATCAACATTTTGCTTTAAATGAGTCATGATCACCATCTGGTGGTGAATAACAGTAATTTTGGTTTGTATGTATTGCCTGAAGGTTTTTAAAGTGCTTTCGTATACATTTTTTCATTTCTTGAAATAACTAGTTACTATGAGCCCATTTTATTATGCTTTCTGCCAAGATTTCAGGAAAACTGTAAGATGACATATTACTTGTGAAATGAATGTTGTTTGGAAGCAGAGTGTGAACTGACACTGGTTAGCAAGGAATAAAGATAAAATTTCACATGGAAATGGAGTTCTTTCCATGTAAGTACATAGTTATGCAGAATTCAGTATTAAAATGTCAAGATACTTTTTCCATTGTTATAAGACATCAAACTGATGTCATAGTATCTGAAGTCATGGTTTTGAATCAAGGTGCTGTTCAACTTTTTAAATACAATGGGATGTATATCATGAGGATAGAAACCTGAACCTGTGGATGTCTGTAGGTGTTAGGAAGTCACTGGTTAGGTATTTAATTAAACATAAGCACTTCATTATCTACTCCTATATACAGATGTCCATAAGAGCATTCATTTCCATTCCTCCCATTAAAAGGGAGAGAAGGATTAAAAAAAAGAGCAAATAAGTTGTCTTGGATCAGTGATATCACCTGATTGTTCACACAGTGAACTGAAACCCAAAGCTCCTTTGCCATCATTTTGTTACCTCATTTTCCTCCATACTAATTAATTTCTCTTTTTTTTTTTTTTTTATATAGGCATGTTTATTTATTTATCTGTTTGTTTGTTTGTTTTTGTTTATACATGCACTGGGTACAGTCAGAAGCGCGGGAGGGTGAGAGAATTCACCAGAGCCAGAGCGGGGAGCAGAGCAGGCAGAAGGACCGAAGTACACTGCTGAGGGGAGCAGCGGGCGGCAGGAGAGGTCTGCGCGCCATGCGGGACCCTCCTCCGGTGGCCGGGGAGCAGCCGGGGATCGAACCGGCGCCGCAGAGGCCGCGGGCAGGTTCGCAACCCAGCGCTCAACCGCTGCGCCACCGGGGAGGCCCTAATTTCTCTTTTATAACTACAAAATCAACTATTTTTTTCTAGCTGCCTGCTGAATGTCCTTCCACTCTCACCAGTGTTTTTTACTTTCCTTGTTCCTTTTCTGTCTTTTGCTTTCTTGCTCCTTTGTTTTTTTGTTCTTTTTTTTAAAGATTGATTTATTTATGCATACAAGAGCTGAGTTGTAGGCCAGAGATGTGGGGAGGTGAGAGGATTTACCAGAGAGAGTGGGGAGCAGAACAGGCAGATTGACTGAAATACACTGCTGAAGGGAGCAGCCGGCCAGACAGGAGAGGTCTGCTGCACCAGGTGGGTTAGTGAACTAACTAGGGATCCAGCTGGGGCTGCACTGGCTGCTATTGATAGCTTGATAGTGCTGAGACTTAACTCCTTGTGCCACCAGGGGGGGGTCCCAATTTTCTGGTTCCTCTTCCAGTTCATAAAATCATTGGATATAAGGAACAGGACAGTGATTGGTGCAGGGAATACAGTGATGAAAAGGCAGTTTTGGCTGTTACCTATCTACATGGAACTTATATCTAAGAAAAAAGGAAGAAAAGGAGATAGATCATAGATAATTGCAAAGGGAGACTATAAAGATAATTAAGACTCTGTGATGTCAAAGAACCTACCCTTATTTTCTCTATTTTTGTTAATACTTAAATTTTGTTTTCTCTCAATTACAGCATTTGGGATACATTTAAAACAACATTATAGTGACTGTACTTGATTTTCTGCTTTATTTAAATATTAAAATGGCAAGAAAAATTTTCCCATTATTTTGTTTAACATCATGGATTAGATCAGTTCTTGTTGGGGAGCTAGGCATTTTACAACTTGGGCTGGTTTTCAGTCGTATTCAGCTTCTTTTGTAGGGTGAACATTAAGGTTGTGTTTTACATTTTGAGTAACAGTGATACTGTTTTAATTCTAAAACTGGTGTTTCTGTCTTTTTTGTCATCACATTCCTGAGAGAAAAAATTAATTTAATTCTAAGTTAATTTCCAACAAGAGAAATTAAATACTGAGGAGTACAATTTTGTCAGATATGGTTAAATTGTGGCAAACCATAAACTATTACTGTGATATTTTTTGCCCCCTCACTGACCAGTTTTTGCCCCTTGGGGATAATAATGCCCCTACTGAAAATTATAGTGGATTTTGATTTTTTTTTTTTAAACTTTTTTTTAATAGGTTTTTTTTTTTTAAATAGAGGCATGTTTTATTTACTTATTTGTTTGTTTTGTTTATACATGCACTGGGTATAGTCAGAAGCGCGGGAGGGTGAGAGAATTCACCAGAGCCAGAGCGGGGAGCAGAGCAGGCAGAAGGACCGAAGTACACTGCTGAGGGGAGCAGTGGGCGGCAGGAGAGGTCTGTGCGCCATGTGGGACCCTCCTCCGGTGGCCAGGGAGCAGCCAGGGATCAAACCGGCGCCCCAGAGGCCGCGGGCAGCTTCGCAACCCAGCGCTCAACCGCTGCGCCACTAGGGAGGCCCGGATTTTGATTTTTTTAATTATAAATTTCTCAGAAAGCAATTTGGAAATGGAGCGACTGTTTCAAAAGTCTTAACTTTAAGAATAAATTGGGAAATAATGATGATGGTTGCACATATTATGAATATAATTAATGCTGCTGCAATGTACACTTAAAAATGGTTAAAATGACAAATTTTTGTCATTGTGTTTTAGCACGACTACAAAAGTAGTCATATAATGAAACCTTTGTCTTGCATGCTTTAAACGACTGAATGGTATGATGTGAGAATTATATCTCAATAAAGTTGTTCAAAAAAGAAACAATAGATTGGGAGGAGTAGTAATTTTTCTCTTGCCACAGCTAATTTAACTATAAAGTTTTCTTATTAAGGTATCATAGTTACAACACTATATAGGTTACAAGATTAAATTTTCTTACGCCCACAGCCAAATGTCCTTTCAGCATCTACCACCAACCAGTGGGTCCTTCTACCCATTCCTACCCTTCTTCTTTGGTAGCTGCCATTCTGTTATAGAGTCTAAAGCTTTGCTTTTTTCCCTTTATATTCCATAAATGAGTGAAATCATGTCTTCTTATTTTGTTTAGCATAGTCTCCTCAAGGTTCTTCTATGTTATCACAGATGAATGGCAATATTTCATCTTTTTTAATGGCTGAGTAGTATTCCATTGTATATATATACCACATCTTCATTCATTGAGTACTTGGGTTTTTTTCATATCTTGCCTACTGTGACTACCATGAACATGGGGTATGTATATCTTTTCAAGCTTGTCTTTTCATATTTTTTGGATAAATACTTGGAAATATTATTATTGGACCATATGGTACTTCTGTTTTTAATTTTTGAGACACCGCCATACTATTTTCCATAATGACTGTACCAGTTTAATTCCCACCAACAGTGGGTAAGGGTTCCTTTTTCTCTGCATCCTCACAAACATTTATTATTTGACTTTTAATTGGTTATAATTTTGTTGTTGAGTTGTACAAGTTGTTGATATATATTGGATATTAACCCCTTGTCTGATAGATGGTTTGCAAATATCTTTTCCTTTTCAGTAAGTAGGCTGCCTTTTTGTCTTAATTGGTGGTTTCTTTCACTTCACAAAAGAAACTCTTTAGTTTGATACCGTCCTACTTGTTTATATTCTTTTTTGCTTCTTTGCTGTTGGAGACAAGTCCACAAACACATCACTGAGACTGATGTCATAGAGCTCTTACTTAGGTTTTCTTCTATGTATTTTATGGTCTTGGTCTTTGTTAAAGTGTTGAATACATTTTGAGTTGATTTTAGTATAAGCTGTAAGATACTGGTCTAGTTTCATTGTAGCAGTGTATTTTCCCAGCAGTATTATTTATTTATTTATTTATTTATTTATTTATTTATTTTTGTTTATTGTTATGTTTTTTGTGGGACCCTTGCCGGTGGCTGGGATCAGACTGGCGCTGCAGAGGCTGCAGGCAGCCTCGCAACCCAGCTCTCAACCGCTGCACCACCAGGGGAGGCCCCCCAGCAGTATTTATTGAAGAAATTTTCCTTTCTATTTTCTATACTCTTGGCTCCTTTGTCATTAAGTAAGGGCCCACATATGTGTGGTTTTATTTCTGGGATCTCAAGTCAGATCCATTTGCCTGTTTTTATTGTACTACATACTGTTTTGATTACTGTTGCTTTATAATATAATTTGAAGTCCGGGAGCATGATATCTCCATTTATTTTAGCTGTTGAAGGTTTTTTGTGGTTCCATACAGATTTTAGGATATTATCTTCTATTTCTGTGAAGAATGCCATTGGGATTTTAATAGGGATTACTTTGAATGTGTATGTTGCTTTAGGTAAAATAACCATTTTGACAATATTGATTCTTCTGATTCGTGAGCACAGAATATCTTTCCATTTTTATGTGTCTTCTTCTGTTTCTTTTTTCCTTTTTTAAAGATTTATTTATTTATGTATACAAGAGCTGGGGTGAGGCCAGAGATGCGTTGGGTGAGAAGATTCACCAGAGACGGAGTAGGGCACAGAACAGGCGGATCTGCTGAAATACACTGCTGAGGGGAGCAGCGGGCAAGACAGGAAAGGTTTGCTGTGCCATGTGGGTCACCTCCCTGGCTGGGGATCGAACTTGTGCTGCAGTGGCTGCAGATAGCTTCATAGTGTGATGCGTCTTAACCCCTTGCACCACCAGGGAGGCCCCTTCTTTGGTTTCTTTCAACAGTGTTTTATAGTTTTCATTGTGCAGGTCCTTCACATCCTTGGCTAAATTTATTCCTAGGTATTTTATTCCTTTTGCTCTTGCCACAACTGCTAACTGGATTACATTTAGAAGTGTAGTACATAGGAAGCAGCATCCCAAGATCAAAATCCAGATACAGACCTGGGTAGAAGGGGTTACTTGAGTCATAAGTTAGGTATTCTGCACTATTCCTGAATCCCTTTGATATTTATGAGAAAAGTGCCCTGGATTGGAATGCAAGAGGTTTTAACTCTTGCATGACTTCTGTCTGGTATTGGGCAATGCACACCACATTTTAGATGTTAAGTATTCTATTCTATTGGATATTTGCTTTCAATTCAAAAATTTTAGGTTTTTTGACCGTTGTTATAAGGCAAATAAATACCTCAATATCTAGACATAGACATTGAATATGAGCTGGAAGACTCATGCTCATCTGGTGCAACTGCTTCATTTATGGATGAGAAAAAATTAAGTTCAGACTTTTAAGTGAAATGTGAACATTTGAAATTACGAAGAATATGAAAAATGAGGTGTGGTACAGACAGATTTATTTGATTTTATTATTAATGTCTGTGTGTAGTGGCATCTTTCTAAATTATGAATTATGTGTTTAAATGGAATGTTGTAGATTTTGCTTTTAAAAAATGAACAAATTGATAGACATGTTCTTCCCTTCATTGACTTGGTTGGCTGCTGCTTTATGTTCATTTATTAACGAACCTGATGATTGTACTTTATGTAAAATGTTTCCCAAAAAAAATTGTAATTGGATGAACTAGTGTTCCAACTTTTTTACTAGGCTTGCAATTATTAGGAAGTGTTGGGAGGAAATTCCCTAGTCATCCTTAACTGCTATCACATCACTGATTCTTTTTATTTTTTTAATTTCTTTTTAATTTTTTTACATCATTGTTCATTTTTAAACAATGTTTGCTTCCCCCCACTTCCTCAGGTGTAGTCCCTGTAGAATTTCCTTCACCAATGCACTCGTGCACCATCACCTCAGTCCCCGGTGCTCCTCCCTCTCTCCTTCCCTCCCTCAGATCCCTCTACCTCCACCTCTCCTGCAGTATGTCTCTGATTTGTAATTGTCGGTTTTTGCTTTGTTGTGTTTTGTACTGTTATTATTTTTTTACACTGATGTCTTGTTGGGTTCCCCTATATTCCTGCTATAACTGAAACCATCCGATATTTTTCTTTTTCCTTTTGGCTTATTTCACTGAGCATAATTCCTTCTAGTTCCATCCATGAATGGCATGAGTTTATCTTTTTGATTGCTAAATAATATTCCACTGTATATATATGCCACTTCTTCTTGATCCAGTCATTCTTTCTGGGCATTTGGATTGTTTCCAGGTTTTACCTATTGTTAATAGTGCTGCAATAAGCATGGGTGTACAGGTGTTCTTTTGAATCAATGTTTTTGTGTCCTTTGGGTAGATTCCTAGGAGTGGAATTGCTGGGTCATATGGTAGCTCCATTTTTAGTAGACTGAGGAACCTCCAGACAGCTTTCCGTAGTGGTTGGACCAGTTTGCATTCCCACCAGCAATTTAGGAGAGTTCCTTTTTCTCTTTCTCCTACCTCCCCTACAGTTCTGCCCTCAGTATTCTTAAATTGAGTAGCAAGGAGGAGAGACAGAAAATAGGGTCATCTGATTAGAAGTAGATGCTGGAAGCCATGGCCTCTCATACCTTAGATTTTCTCTGCCAGGACATTGCAGACTGCTGTGAGGACGGCTCGCATCATCTTACCTATTGTTCATTGATTTTTCTGTTGAAGTTTTTGACTGTTTCTTATCAATTGAAAAAATATTAACTATTAAGAGCTGCTGGTGTCCATAAGAGTTGTCAGCATGTCATTTCTGTTTGTAATAAAAACAAGTTGAATGTTAACTATACTTGTGATTTTCTGTAATATATACAATTACCTTTTGCAAATCACCATGTTATACAACTGAAACTAATGTATTATATCTAAAAATTTTTTTTAAGTACACTGGAGGTTATAAATTTTAGTTTTAAATATGCTGACTCTACATGGTCCATCCAGTACAGAAGCCCTAGTCATTTGTGGCTCTTGAGCACTTAAAGTATGGCTAGTATGAATTGATAACATGCTGTGAGTATAAAATGCACAATATATTTTGAATACTTAAAGATATAAAATATCTGAAATTGAAAATACTTATGTTGAACTCCCATTAGGGTTATATATTACTGAAAGTGTATAAATTAATGTTGACCTCTTTATTACTTAAGAATGGACTACTAAAAATTTGAAAGTATGTGGCTCATCTTATATTTTTATTGGATGGTGTTATGTGAAAATCAGTGCTCCAGTGAGGAAATCAAGTAATATATAACCTATTTAACATGCTTAAATCAATAATTGCTCTTTGCTCACAAGACCAATGAATCAATAAAAACTTCAGTAAATCCTGAGTTAAGAAAAAAATAGTTCATAATAACCTTTTCTTAAAATTTTGCATTATCCTAATATATTTGATTATGGAATCTTTTTAGGTAGTTTGCATGTATAATTTCTCTTAGGTTACAAGTAGTACTTGGTATTTAGGAAGTGCTGAGTTTGATGGGTGTATGCATCTTTTATTTCCCTTCCCTCAGGTTTAATTAATATAATTAAACATTATCAGGTCATGCCCAAGGGATATTTGGAGGAACTCTGGGTTTTTCACAGTTACAAAAGAGGACCTGCGGGGAGATACAGCAATCTTCAAGTATTTGAAGATTCCAATAGGAGAACTGAAAGTGTACTGTCTTTGAAACTAGCGAATAAGAGCAAAAACATGGAAGGAAGGTGTGCAGAACGGCAGATTTTTACTTTATGAAGTGGTATTTTTTTTTAATAATTAGAACTTTGGAAGTTAAGTATTTTCTGTCCCTGAAGGTCATCAAACCAAGATCCATGGGGATACTACAGAGGAGTTTTAGCACATTAGATGTGGGATAAATTGGAAGAGTGGTTTTCTGAAACAGTTTGAAAACCATTAGTGACTCTGTTTCTGGGATACTCATGAATTTGGGACTTATATTCCTTGATTTTCTTTTCTTTCTTCTTAAATATTGTGCTGATTTTATTTTACACTAGTGGTGGGCACAAAGCAATTCTTCCCCCCCCCCCAAAGATTGATTTTATTTATTTATGCGTACAAGAGCTGGGGTACAGGCCAGAGGTGTGAGGGTGAGAGGATTCACCAGAGACAGAGTGGGGAGCAAAACAGGCAGATTGACTGAAATACACTGCTGAGGGGAGCAGCAGGCGAGACAGGAGAGGTCTGCCGCACCATGTGGGAAGCTCCCTGGCTGGGAATGAACTCGTGTTGCAGTGGCTGTGGATAGCTTCATAGTGCTGAGACCTTACCTCTGCATCATGAGGGAGGCCCACAAAGCAATTCTTAATGAAATTGACAGTTTCACTCAGAACATTTTTAATAATGCACATTAAAAGATTCATTTTACTAATTGTTCTTTAATCCAAATATAGAGTAGTTTGGAAAATAGCATTTAGAAAACAAAAGCCAATGTGAAAATACTCATTTCTAGTATAGGTTTCATGTGTCTCTGGTTTTACAGTTTTCTTATGGCATCATCAGTGTCAGAAATTTGTTCTTTCAGCTGGTTCCATTGCTGCAATTTAAGAAATTATCTTTTCTTCATGTTTTCTTTTCACTTTCTGGATCCATCCAGTATTCTCTAATATCAATTAAAACTTTCCTTTAAAGTCCACTATGGCATTTCCCCAATCCGAAACAAGTTTTCATCTCTGCTGCTGCTCTGTTTGGAGAGTGAGAGGCTCTTGCAGATTCACCAGTCTCATGCTTCCTTAACAGGTTTTTCTGGGGTAACCTACTTTTTCCTCTCTGACTTTTGTCAGTCTCACTGTCAGGAATCACTGCCAGAGGAACTTGAGGAAACAAGCTCCTTTGGTTTAGACACTGCTCCAGTCTGCAGTGGAGCAGCTTGCAGCCCTCTCATAACTCTTAGTTTTCTAATTCTAGGAATTTGTGTGTTGGTGCTTTAGATTCACGGAAAAATTGAACACAAGGCACATAGATTTCACATATATTCTCCCCCACACATGCCCGGCCACCCCGCTGTCAATACCCTGCACCACACTGGTACATTGATCACAGTTGATAACTCTGTATGGACACATCATTACATTAGGGTGTGCTTTTGCTGGATCGTGGTTTGAAAGAACACGTAGATGTTTCTGTTCATCTATAAGAAAATGGTTTTCAGTTCAGGGGCATAAAAGATAGCTAAAGTTAGCACTTGACAAAGTATTCAGAGTTCAGGAAAGTTTTTTTTTAAATAATATCAAATGTTTACAAATGTTTTATTTTGCTGGCTAACGGTGTTTTTTTCTTCCTTTTAAGTACCAAAAGAATTAGTGGAACTCCATTTGAAGTTGATGAGGAAGATTGGCAAATCTGTTACAGCAGATAGATGGGAAAAATATTTAATCAAGGTAAATATTTGTAAATTCTATTTTGAAAATATTACTAGCATAAGTTGATACTGTTTCATACTACAATCAAAGCTGACTTAAAGTAAAAAATGACTCAAATGCATATAACTACTGTCATTATGTGGTTTTTTTTTTTTTCTGAGACTACTAAGCAATAGTCTTGAGTCCTAAAGTTAGCTTTCAGAGATGTTTTGTCGTTTTTGTGCCTCACACTGTGTTTAGGATTTTTCTCTTCTCTCATTTAATCCTTAAAACCGTCCTGATCAACTCAAGTAAGATACCGATGAGGCCCAAGAAAGCTGTCATTTTTTTTTTTTTTTTTTTGAGATTACATACAGAGAGCCAGAAATTGTTTCTCACTTAAAAGGAAAAATGTCCAGAGACTTTTAAGTCACTATGGGTATCTTCTAAATTATCAGTAAAGCCAAAGCTATCCTTTTATGTATGTAATCAAAAAAATGGTTGCTTTAGGGTAAACCATATTAAAGGCAAGACCATTCAGGAAAAATTATCTGGAATTGCATGTCAACTGTGAGAACTAAGCAGTTTTTGGACGCCTAAGCCAATGTATATACCTGTGTCCATGATGTCTGTTAGGGGTGTTTTGAATTCCGTAACATACCAGAATATTAGGCTATAATTAGGTGATTGAGAAACCATGTTATTTTCTTCTCTTAAAAAGATGTATATATTCGTGTATTTTCATCTGCCTTTTATTGGGGTGGGGTGTATATGATTACACAGTGCTATTAAAAGAGGAGCCATCAGGAACAAGAGTTGCTTGTTTTAATTACAAAAATCACATGTGCTGTTCCACTTGTCTTGCACAATCCAAATTAAATGGCATAAAACAATAATCATTTTAATTGGTTCACTGATTTTCTGGTTCAGGAATTTGATAAGGTCACTTTTACAATGTTTTGTTGATTGAAGCAGCCACAGTTCTGCCCAGATTCAAGGAGAGGAAGTGCAACCCCAAACTCTCTGTGGTTGAAGTGTTTTAACTTTTTATTAGATAAAAACATTTTAACCCAATATGAATATATTCCAATATCTTTTTTGCAGGAGTTTGAAGCACTGCAAAATTGACTTTGCATTTCAAAAAGTTGATGCTGTGGAATTTTCTAAAAGCCTGATTAGCTAATGTTTAATTAAGTCTCTAAAATATATTAAATTGTGATTGATAAATTAGCAAATTTTTAACTATTCAAAGTGCTATTTAAAATACCAGTGAAGTTGCTATTTTAACTTTAAACAGAATATTAATGATTAAGCATCAAGGTTCTGGAGCTTAAAAAAGAGAAGCTAGACTTTCAGGATACTGGTTTTAACATTTTAAGATTACAGGCCCTTGCAAATCAATCTGTATGTGAAGTGAGTAGTTTTGGTTTTTTCGTTTTTTTTTTTAATATTTTATGAGACCTGAGGTAGAACTATCTTATATACTAATCCCAGCTATACTTGTTTATTTTCTTTTTTAAAAATTTTTATTAGTTTTTTATTTTTTTACATCATTGCTCATTTTCAAACAATATTTGCTTCCCCCCACCCCCTCAGGTGTAGTCCCCATAGTTTCCTTCACCAACGCACCCGTGCACCATCACCTCAGTCCCCTGTGCTCCTCTCTTCCTCCCTCTGATTCCTCTCCCTCCTCCTCCCCTGCAGGATGTCTCTGATTTATAATTGTCTGTTTTTGCTTTGTTGTGTTTTGTACTGTTACTATTTTTTTACACTGATGTCTTATTTGGTTCCCATATATTCTTGCTGTAAGTGAAACCATCTGATATTTTTCCTTTTCCTTCTGGCTTATTTCACTGAGCGTAATTCCTTCTAGTTCCATCCTTGTTGCTGTGAATGGCATGAGCTTATCTTTTTTGATTGCTAAATAATATTCCATTGTGTATATATGCCATATCTTCTTGATCCAGTCATCTCTTTTTGGGCATTTGGATTGTTTCCAGGTTTTATCTATTGTAAAAAATGCTGCAATAAACATAGGGGTACAGGTGTTCTTTTGAATCAATGTTATGTGTCCTTTGGGTAGATCCCTAGGAGTGGAATTGCTGGGTCATATGGTAGCTCCATTTTTAATAGACTGAGGAACCTCCAGACAGCTTTACATAGTGGTTGGACGAGTTTGCATTCCCACCAGCAATGTAGGAGAGTTCCTTTTTCACAACATCCTCGCCAACATTTGTTGTTGCTTGTTTTTTTGATATGTGCCATTACTGGTGTAAGGTGGTATCTCAGTGTGATTTGCATTTCCCTGTCTGATTTTGTTCCAATACCAAACTGTTTTAATTATTATGGCTTGGTAGTATAGCTTGAAGTTTGGAAGTATGATACCTCCTTTCTCCTTTGTTTTCATCAGTAGGGCTTTGGCTATTTGTGTTTTTTTGTGGTTCCATATGAATTTCATCAGTATTTGTTCTATTTCTTTGAAGAATGTCATTAAGATTTTTATTGGAATAGTGTTGAATCTGTGTATTGCTTTTGGTAGTCTGGACATTTTAATAATGTTAATTCTTCTGATCCATGAACAGGGGATGTCTTTCCATTTCTTTGTGTCTTCTTCTATTTCTTTTAACAATGTTTTATAGTTTTCTTTGTATGGGTCTTTCACCTCTTTTATTAGGTTTATTCCCAAGTATTTGATTATTTTTCTTTCAATTATAAAAGGGATGGTTTTCTTGATTTCTTCTTCTTCAGATTGATTGTATATAGGAAGGCTACTGATTTTTGTGTGTTGATTTTGTATCCTGCTACTTTACTGAACCGGTTGATTATTTTGAGTAGTTTTTCTGTGGAGTTTTTAGGGTTCTTTACGTATATTATCATATCATCTGCAAATAGTGATAGTTTTATTTCTTCTTTCCCTGTTTGGATTCCTTGTATGTCTTTCTCTTGTCTTATTGCCCTGGCTGAGACCTCCAGTATTTATATTGAAGAGCAGTGGTGAGAGAGGATATCCTTGTCTTGTTCCTGATCTTTTTTTTTTTTTAAGATTGATTGATTGATTGATTGATTTATGCATTAAAGAACCGTGGTACAGGCCAGATGCACGGGAGGGTGAGAGGATTCACCAGAGACAGAGCAGGGAACAGAACAGGCAGACGACAAAATACACTGCTAAGGGGAACAGCAGGCAAGACAGGAGAGGTCTGCTGCACCATGTGGGACCCTTGCTGGCTGGCTGGGATTGAACTGGCTCTGCAGAGGCTGCGGACAGCTTCACAGCGCCTTGCTCAATCGCCTGTGCCACCAGGGGAGGCCCTTGTTCCTGATCTTAAAGGAAAGGTCTTTTGCTTTTCACCATTGAAAATAATATTGGCAGTGGGTTTGTCCTATGTGGCTTTTATCATATTAAGGTATGTTCCTTCTATCCGGAGAATTTCAAGGGCCTTCATCATAAATAGATGTTGGACTTTGTCGAATGCTTTCTCAGCATCTTTTGATATGATCATAAGGTTTTTATTTTTCTTTTTGTTGATGTATTGAATTACACTGATCGATTTTCGTATGTTGAACCATCTTTGTGCCGTGCCCCTGGGATGAATCCCACTTGACTGTGATGTATTATCCCTTTGATGCATTGTTGGATTCTGTTGGCAAAGATTTTGTTGAGGATTTCGTATCAGTGTTCATTAGGGAGATTGGCCTGTAATTTTTTTTGTGCTGTCTTTGTTTGGTTTTGGTATTAGTGTAATGTTGGCTTTGTAGAACGTATTTGGTAGCATTCCTTATTTTTCAATTTTTTTAAAGCGTTTGTGTAGGATAGGCACTAATTCACTGCTGAATGTTTGGTAGAATTCATTTGTGAAGCCGTCTGGACCTGGGCTTTGTTTTTGGGGAGTGCTTTGATTACTGCCTCAATTTTGCTGCTTGTAATTGGTCTGTTTAGGTGTTCTATTTCTTCTTTTTCCAGCTTTGGATAATTATATCGTTCTGGGAATTTGCCCACCTCTTGTAGGTTGTTGAATTTGTTTGCATGTAAGTGTTCATAGTAATCTCTGATTATTCTTTTTTTTTTTTTAAAAAAAATATTTATTTATTTATTTATACAAGCACTGGGTAGTCAGAAGCGCGGGAGGGTGAGAGAATTCACCAGAGCCAGAGCGGGGAACAGAACAGACAGACCGACAAAACACACTGCTGAGGGGTTGAGCAACAAGCGGCAGGAGAGGTCTGTCATGCCATGTGGGACCCTTGTCCTGCAGCTGGGGGTGGAACTGGCGCTTCAGAGGCTCAGGGCAGCTTCGCAACCCAGCGCTCAATCACTGCGCCACCGGGGGAGGCCCTCTGATTATTCTTTTGCTTTCTACTAAGTCTGTGATTTCTCCTCTTTCATTTATAATCTTATTTATATGTGTTTTCTCCCATTTTTTCTTTGTGAGCCTGGATAGAGATTTGTATGTTTTGTTCATTTTTTCAAAGAACCAACTTTTGGTTTCATTGATCTTTTGGATTTTTTTTTTAATTTCCATTTCGTTTATTTCTGCTTTGATTTTTATTATTTCCTTTCTTCTACTGGCTTTAGGGTTTTTGTTGTTCTTTTTCTAGCTCTTTGAGATGTGAGATTAGGTTGTTTCTTTTTTTTTTTTTTTTAAAGATTTATTTTTTATTTATTTATACAAGCACTGAGCACAGTCAGAAGCACGGGAGGGTGAGAGAATTCACCAGAGCCAGAGGGGAGAGCAGAGCAGTCAGACTGACGAAATACACTGCTGAGGGGAGCAGCGGGCGGCAGGAGAGGTCTGCGCACCATGTGGGATCCTCCTCCAGTGGCCGGGGAGCAGCCGGGGATCGAACCGGCACCGCAGAGGCTGTGGGCAGCTTCGCAACCCAGCGCTCAACCGCTGCGCCACCGGGGAGGCCCGAGATTAGGTTGTTTCTTTGAGTTCTTTCTGGTTTCTTGATGTGCACCTGTGTTGCTGTATATTTTCCTCTTATTACTGCTTTTACTGCATCCCATACTTTCTGGAAAGTGGTGTCCTCCTTGTCGTTCAACTCAAAGTATTTTTTAATTTCTTCTTTGATCTCCTCATTAGTCCAGTGGTTTTCCAGTCTCCACAAAGTGGGACAGTTCCTTGTTTTCTTTTCAAGATTTATTTCTAGTTTGATGCCTTTATGATCAGAGAAGATAGTTGGGATGATTTTGATCTTCATGTATCTGTTGATGTTTGTTTGTCTTGCAACCCAGTATGTGATTGATTCTGGAGAATGATCCATGTGCACTTGAGAAAAATGTGTACTCGGCTTTTTTTGGGTGCAGTGTCCTATAGATGTCTGTTAAGTTCATGAGTTCTATGTCTTTATTTAGGGCTCTAGTGTCTTTATTTATTTTTTGTCTCATTGATCTGTCCATTGGTGAGAGTGTACTGTTGAAGTCTCCCACTATATATGTATTTTCTTTCATGTCTGTCTTTAGAGCTGATAATAATTGTCTAAAATATGTTGGTGCTCCTTCATTTGGTGAGTATATGTTGATGAGTGTTGCATCTTCCTGATATAGTGTCCTCTTGATCATTAATGTAGTGTCCGTCTATGTCTCTTTTTACTTTTTTTTTTTTTTTATAGAGGCATGTTTATTTATTTATTTATCTGTTTGTTTGTTTTGTTTATACATGCACTGGGTACAGTCAGAAGCGCGGGAGGGCGAGAGAATTCACCAGAGCCAGAGCGGGGAGCAGAGCAGGCAGAAGGATCGAAGTACACTGCTGAGGGGAGCAGCGGGCGGCAGGAGAGGTCTGTGCGCCATGCAGGACCCTCCTCTGGTGGCCGGGGAGCAGCCGGGGATCGAACCGGCGCCGCAGAGGCCGCGGGCAGGTTCGCAACCCAGCGCTCAACCGCTGCGCCACCGGGGAGGCCCAACTTTTTTTTTTTTTTTTAAAGATTTATTTATTTATGCATACAAGAGCTGAGGTACAGGCCAGAAATTCGGGGGGGTGAGAGGATTCACCAGAGACAGACTGGGGAACAGAACAGGCAGACTGACTGAAATACACTGCTGAGGGGAGTAGCGGGCGAGACAGGAGAGGTCTGCTTCGCCATGTGGGTTTCTTTCTGGCTGGCCGGGGATTGAAGAGGCTGCAGAGGCTGTGGATTGCTGCAGAGGCTGTGGATTGCTTCATAGTGTGGTGCTTAACCCCTTGCGCCACCAGGGAGGCCCTCTTTTTACCTTTTTTAATTTGAAGTCTATTTCATCTGAAATAAGTATGGCTGTTCCTGCCCTCTTTTTTGGTCCATTTGCTTGTAGGATTTTTTTTCCAACCTTTTACTTTCAGTCTGTGTTTATCTTTTGTGGTTAAACATGTTTCCTGGAGACAGCAGAAGGTTGGATTTTGTTTTTTAATCCATCTTGCTACTCTTGTGTCTTTTTATCAATGAGTTTAATCCATTTACATTTAGAGTTAATATTGATATGTTGGCATCTATATTTGCCATGTTGTTTGTCGTCTTTGTGATTTTATTCCTTGCTTTATTCTGTTCTTTTTGTTCATTCCTCTGTTGGTTTTGGCTTTAGGACTTCTTACTGATTTTTAATTTCTATTGTGTAGGAGAATATTTTTTTTTTTTTTTTAGAGGCATGTTTTATTTATTTATTTGTTTGTTTGTTTGTTTGTTTGTTTGTTCTGTTTATACATGCACTGGGTACAGTCAGAAGCACGGGAGGGTGAGAGAATTCACCAGAGCCAGAGCGGGGAGCAGAGCAGGCAGAAGGACCGAAGTACACTGCTGAGGGGAGCAGCAGGCTGCAGGAGAGGTCTGCGCGCCATGTGGGACCCTCCTCTGGTGGCAGGGGAGCAGCCGGGGATCGAACTGGCGCCGCAGAGGCCGCGGGCAGCTTCGCAACCCAACGCTCAACCGCTGCGCCACTGGGGAGGCCCGAGAATATGCTTTTTTTTTTGTATACAAAAGGGCAGGTTTATTATAAAAAAAGGGAGAGAAGAATAAAGGATACCTGCACAGATACAGATACAGGGCATAAAAAGCTGCCCCTGAAAGGGAGGTTTGTGCAGTCACAGAAGGGCTGATTGCAGAACATAATTTTTATGAGTTTGATCCCATTAATTTTGTTGAATTGTTTTATGGCCTCATTTAACATGTCTAAATTCTTCCTTCAATATTAAAATATTTTCCTGTTTAAATATTTTATCAAGATTTACTAATATATTTACATTTATTTTCCTTTTTTGTTTAAGACATTTGTCCACACACACACAGACTCCACTTTATGTATAAACGTGTTTATTTTCCTTATCCTTTTTGATAAGCTAGAATCTCTTACTATTTTATTTAAAAAAAAAACTATTAACATTCCCTTTACTCTTTATTCTCCTTCAGCTACTTTCTGACCTCTCTTCTTTCTCTCTGTATTAGTTACCTGTTTATTTCATCCCACATTATGCCAAAACTTAACAACTTAAAATAATGAGCATCAGACATTTCTCACAGTTTTTTTTGTGTTAGGAATCTAAGTGTGACCTATCTGGGTGCCACTGGCCCAGAGTCTCTCCCAGGCTACAGTCTGATGGTCAGTTCTGTAGTCTCAGGTGAAGGCTCAGCTGGAGGAGGATTTGCCCACTTCAAAACTTAACCATAGGACTGTGGGAAGGATTCACATCCTTGTCTTGGCTTCTCCAGAGATAGGAGGCTCAACAATGAACACCTAAGACAGAACTCATGGTCATTTTGTAAACAAATCTTAGAAATCACATACTGTTGTTTTTGCCATACTGTTAGAATGAAATCACTCACAACTCAGGGGTGAAGGGATGAGGCAGACAAGGAATGGAGTCACTAAGGACAGTGAGTGCCGGTAAATGACGGTCATTAAGGGCTTACTAGAAACTGTCATTCATACTTTTATAGTCAACCCTCTCCTTTTTTTACTATTGCGTTTTTTTATCCTCCCATTCGTTGCTCAGTCCTTTGAAAGTTTTCTTTTTTTTCTGTACCGTTCCAACCCACTAAAATTTCCTTTATACTGAACTGGTTTGAACAATGTCCATACTGCTAAATTCAAATACTTTTCTTTCCATATCTAATTCTCTTGGTAGGGATCAACCCTTTATTTGTCTGTTTACAATGCCAACTACATGAGGATTACAGACTCATTATAGACTCTTCCAGTTTTGCCTTGGTGACATTTGTGGGGTATTCTTTCTTGAACAATCTCCATCCCCTTGATGTCTGCTTGTCACCTTTCTTGTAGATTTGCATGTATGTAGCCAAAAGAATAACTCCATGTTTTATAAAAGGTCTAGAGAATATGTATTGGGTGCCTCTATTCTTTCTTTCCCTTGGTCATTTTGGTGATTTGGAAGATGGTCAGTTCCGGCTAAAAATGAAACATACTCTTTTTTTGGCTTCTTTCTTACAATATTTTCCTTCAGAATGAAAATGAGTCATTAGCATAGGGGAGTTTAAAGTTCTGGGGATAAATAAGATCCAGGGAGAGCATAAAAGTGAGTCTCCAGGAGGGTCTAAAGCACTATTATACATGTTGCCTAAAAATCAGGTAGTTTGATTTTGCAATATTAAGTGGTTGGCTTTTATACACCATATAATAAACATCTGTGTCTTATTGATCATCAGAGACACTGTCTACTTAATTATTGATATATTTGTTCACTTTAATTTTTATTATGTTTGTAGTGATTTCACTTTTAACAATTTTAATGATAAATAGTACATGTTTCGCTAATATGAAATTTCATAAGCAGATGCTTTTAATCTTAGTTTGCTTTGAGAATTATGTTTTCAGTGCACATAAAACATTAATTAGATTGTGGTTATTTGCAGTATGAGAACTCTTTTTAACATAGCAGCTTTCAAATGGCTCTTCATGAAGTGCTAGGGTTTCCCTAGAAATGTTTTTGTGTCCAGGTATTAGTCTGCTGGGGCTACCATAGCAAAATACCACAGACTGCATGACTTAATCAATGGAACTTTATTTTCTCACAGTTTTGGAAACTGTAAGTCCAAGATCAAGATACTGGTAAACTTGGTTCCTGGTGTTAGCTCTCTTCCTTCCTTACAGTAGTCCTCTCTATACCTTCACATGGTCTTACGTGTGTGTGCAGGGTGGGGATGTCTGGTGTCAGAGACAGCAGTGTCTTATGATCCTGTTTAGCTTTAATTATCTCTTGAAAGGCACTATCTTCAAATATATGCACAGTAGGAGTTGGGGCATCAACATATAAATATCAAAGGGGCATAACTCAAGAAATATTCAATACTTGGAGCAAAGTTAAACATAATTAAGAAACAATTTTTTATTAACCTTATTGAACATAAAATATCCAAGTTTGGACAAGGAGCAGTAAAATTGTTGTGCTTTGCAGATAACATGATGTTACACATATCAAACCCTAAAGATTCTACCAGAAACTAGAAATAAATGAATATGATAAGGTTGTAGGCTATAAAATAAATTTGTAGAAATTTGTTGCATTTTTATATGCAGGCAACAAACTATTAGAGAAATTAAGAAAACAAAGCCATTTATAAATGTATCAAAAAGAGTACAATACCTAGGAATAAATTTAACCAAGAATGTCAAAGGATTTGTACACTGAAAACTTTAAGACTTGTTGAAACTTGTCGAATGGAATTGAAGATAGAAATCGAAATATGTGCCTCTCTGGTGGTGCAGAGGGTTAAGATACAACCTATGGGGCTATTTGCAGCCACTGTAGCATGAGTTCAATCCTCAGCCAGGTCGATACCCACATGGCACAGTGGACCTCTCCTGGCTCGCCCGCTGCTCCCCTCGGCAGTATGTTTCGGTCGGTCTGCCTAGTCTGTTCCTCACTCTGTCTCTAGTGAGTCAGTCCTCTCACCTCCCACACCTCTGGCCTGTGCCCCAGTTCTTGTGTGCATGGATGGATGGATCTTTAAAAAAAAAAAAAAGAAAGAAAGAAAGAAATGGAAACACATTTCATGCCTATGGATCAGAAGAATTAACATTGTTAAAATTGCCATTTTACCTAATACAGTATCCAGGTTCAATGCACACAATGTTCAGAATCCCAATGATGTTCCTTATAGAAATAGAACAAAAAATTTCCTAAATTTGGTATGAAATCACAAAAGATCTTGAATAGGCCAAGCAATCCCAAGAAACATGGACTTCAAATATGTACTCCTAACTGTAGTAATCAGAGAAAGACACTATTGAGATAAAAGCAGACGCATAGATTAGTGGAGCACAATTGAAAGCCCAGGAATAGGTGCACACATTTATGGACAGCAAATTTATGACAGTGGAACTAAGAGCATGCAGTGGATAAAGAAAAGTCTCCTCAAGTAATGGTGCTGGGAAAACAGGACAGCTACATGAAAAAGAATGAAACTTAATTCACAGTCTTATACCATACAGAAAAATTAATTCAGAATGGATTAAAGAATTGCATATTAAGACCTGAAACCAAAAAACACATAGAAGAGAACATTGACATTAAGTTCTTTGACATCATCCTTAGAGCTGTGTTTGTGGGTTTGTCACCAATTACAAGAGAAACGAAAATAGAAGTAAACAAATGGGACTACATGAAGCTAAAAGTCTTTTGCATAATGAGAGAAAACATGGCAAAAAAAGAGGCTTGCTAGTTGGAAGATTTTACATATCATATATCCAATAAGAGATTAATATCCAAAATATTATAAAAACAAAAAAACCGATATAAAAATGGGAAGAGTCTCTAAATAGACATTTCACCAAAGAACACAGAGATGACCAGCAGAAACATGAAAAGATCTTCATCATCACTTATCACTAGGGAAATGCAAATAAAATGAGATATTACATTACACTCATTAGAATGACAGTGACTATTATCAAAATGACAAGAATCAAGTTTTGCTGAGGATGTAGAGAAAAGGGCCCCTATACACTGTATAATGTAAATTACTGCAACCATGTGGAAAACTGGTGATTTCTCAAAAAATTAAAAATAAAAATGCCATATGATCCGGCTGTTCTGAAGAACACAGTAACACTGATTCAAAACGATAGATGCTATGCCTATGTTTTTTACAGTAGCAGTATTCACAGTAGCCAAGATATGGAAGCAATCTAAGCACCATTTGATGGGTGAATGGATAGATAGATATGGTATAACATATGCAATAGAATACTACTCGACTATAAAGAGAAATACGAAATCTTGCAGTTTATGACAACATAGAAGGACCTTGAGAAGATTGTTACCTGAGTAAGACAGAAAAAGACAAATACTGTTTGATTTTACTTATATGTAGAAGATGAAGAATAGATAGATAAAGTAAATGAACAAACAAAACAAAAGCAGACCTTTAGATTCTAACAAGAATGGTGATTGCAGAGGGTAATGGAGATAAGGGTTGGGTAAAATGGGTGGGAGTTCACTTACATGGTGGTAGATGGAAATTAGACATTTGGTGGTGAGCATATTGTAGTATACAGATATTGGGATATGAAGCTGTATTACTGAAACTTATGCTTTGTCATAAACTACTGTTACCTCAAAAAGCCAATTCGTTCTTTTCCCTCCTGATACCTCTTGTGTATATCGAATCTATGATGTGTTTATTACCAACATTTGAGATCAGGCCATTATTTGAACTTTGTCCTAAAGCCTTCCTCTTTTCACCCAAATAATTGCCCAGTTCTGTTGATTTTTCTTCCTGTTTATCCCTCAGATTTGTCTTCTGTGCATCCCTCTTGCCACGGCCTAACTTATGGCCTTTGTCATTTCCTTGCCTCGACCTTCACCCTCTAATTGCACTTCCACTCTTTTTTTTTCTCACTTCCACTCTTGTACATTTCTACTAAACCTCCCACTGTTAAAAATGACCTTTTAAACATAGAGGTTTAAAGTGACTATTATGTCTAAATTTTACTATCAAGCTTACAATTAATGGCTACATTTTAGACAGCTATTAAAACAATTCATGTTTGTAGTGCTAAAAAAATAGACTTCTAATCTTAGAAATATTGAGGTCCCCTCCACTCTTTACTACACACAACCATATTTAAAATTCTGTCATTAGTTCATGTTTAAGAAGTTCATATTGTATTTAAGAAGTAATAAAGAGGTACTGCTTTTATTTATTTTATTTATTTTTTAAGATTTATTTATGCATGCAAGAACTGGGGTACAGGCTAGAGGTGTGGGGGGTGAGAGGATTCACCAGAGACAGAGTGGGGAACAGAACAGGCAGATCCCCTGAAATACACTGCTAAGGGGAACAGTGGGTGAGACAGGAGAGGTCTGCTGTGCCATGTGGGTAGCTTCCTGGCTGGGAATCAAATTCGTGCTGCAGTGGTTGCAAATAGCTTCATAGGTTGCGTCTTAACCCTTTGCGACACCAGGGAGGCCCAAGAGATACTACTTTTAATAGAAAAAAATAAATAAAGTGTTATATCACTTTCAGAATTATTAGTGAAACTACCTTTCAATTTAAAATTGAAACTGTACTATCATAGCAATCAGTACTCTTAATGGTTTAGTCTCTTCACTTCAGCCACATCTAATGACATTCTCTTATATATTCTAGTATTTGATTCATTCTGTGACATTCACAGGACATGCTATCTTTTTCATTCTTAAGAGTTTTGGCATATACTGTTACCTTCTGCTTGCAGTACTTTCCTACCAACTTGTTTTCCTGGCAAACTTGTTTATTATTTATATGTTAGCTCAAGTATTTCTTTCTTCATGAGGCTTTCTCATAGGAATACATATATTCCTTCATGGATTTATGTGAAACTCTAGTGCAGTTTTTATACTGAACTTTCAGTTTGCACTAAGCACTATGTTTAATACTTTCTGTACATAACTCACTTTTAAAATAGATATTATTCTTATTTTATACACAAGAAAACTGATTTTGAGAAACTAACTGCAGAGCCGGCATTCAAGCCTAGTATCCTTTATTTTTTTAATTTTTTAAAAAGATTTATTTATTTATTTATACAAGAACTGGGGTATAGGCCAGATGTGTGGGAGGGTGAGAGGATTCACCAGAGACGGAACGGGGAACAGTACTGGCAGACTGACGAAATACACTGCTGAGGGGAGCAGCAGGCGAGACAGGAGAGGTCTGCGTTGCTATGTGGGACCCTCGCCAGCTGGGATAGAACCGGCGCTGCAGAGCCTGTGGACAGCTTTACAGCGCTGCGCTCAACCTTCTGCGCCACGAGGGGAGGCCCCTAGTACCCTTTAAGTACCACTCATACCCTTCACATTTTTATACATTGTAAGCACTTAAATGCTTTTTTCATTTTTGATACATTGCTATTTCAGGTTGGTTTTTTATTTTTTTACTTGACTGATAATAAGCTCAACTATGTATTTACTTCATAGTTGTAACCATTATCTACATCAGCTAATTTTCTAACAGAATTTTTGCTTTCCTTCTTACATGGCTCTTTTATCTTTGTCTTAGTGCCATCATTGTGCATTTGTATTACAGAGAGCCGTTTCTTTTCTTTTTGAAATTAATGGACTACTTATTAATAGAAAATTCTTTTTTAATCTAGAGAAAATGTCTGGATTCTGCTATGCCTGGCTCTTGGGCTCATAGCATATTTTACCAGTCTCTGTAGCTAACCCTAATCTTAGCAAACTATACTACTACCACAAATCAGTCTCCACTGGCATGTGTTTGTCATCTTCTGTTAGTGTTTTTCTAAAACAGTTGAAGACCCAGCCCCTTTCAACTCGATCTTTTGTAAAATAGGCAGAAATTTATTAGGATATTACTAGTAGCTTAATTTCACTGTAATATATAGGGAATGGTAATTAGCATAGGTCCAGTGATCTTTTGATAGGAAGTTACTGTAATTGTGATAATTTGACTTAGCAGTGAAGGGACTCGAATCAAGCTTTTGGCAGAAGGGATGAAAGGAGAAAGTGGAAGTGAGGGTTGTTTGGAAGGTCAAATCAGTAAGCCTTGATAACCTAGAGGGAAAGCAACTGAACTCAAATAAAGGCATTCATTATTGTGCTGTATCCTGCATTTGCTAACAAACATTCTCCACTGTCATCAGAAGTGTAAAGGAACATGAGAATTTAGGCTGGTGGCTTTTTACTTTCAAAGTAGAATTACCTGCTTAAAATTAAAGAAGCCCAGTGACTGGGAAATTAAAATAGGTTCTGCCAGGAACTGTTACCCCTGGCTTAGTTGGATAAGCCTCAGCCTCATGGATCTTCGCTCTCCTTTATCCCTCAAAAGTAAAGGGAACGTTAGGGGTCGTCTCTTTCCTTTGATCTCAAGTTAACAGGTTCAGAAATTTTTTCAAAATGCATAAATTTGGGAATAAATGGTCTTGATCTAAATGGCAATTTTAAAAAGACCCATTGCTTTTATTCCTGGGGACGATGGTCATCTGTTAGGAAGTCATCAGAGTCATTTGTTTTGTTATTTCTAAATTTGGTCATATTTTGATAAGAATTAAATATTGCTCTACTGCTTTCTTTACTTTTCAAGAGAAACTTAGGTCATTTTCCTTAATTTTTACTTGCTTTATTAATATATTGTTTTTCTTTTTTTATTAAGGTATAATCTATATAAAGTAAAATTTAACTTTTTTTGTGTGTGTGTGGGACCCTCACTGGCGGCTGGGGAACGAACCAGCGCTACAGAGGCTGCGGGCAGCCTTGCGCCCAGCGCTCAACTGCTGCGCCACCAGGGGAGGCCCTAAAATTTAACATTTTAAAGTATATAATTCATTAATTTTTAGTGTATACATTTTGGTTTGTGACCATAACCACTGCCTAAATCCAGAACATTTTTGACCCCAATCCCTCCTCTCCCCATCCCCTGCGGGGCCCCCCCCCCATTGTTTGTCTCTGGTTTGTAGTTGCTTGTTGATTTTGATTTTTTTCTTTCTTATAGTTAATTCTTTTTCCTGGTCCCTTATTTATTTAGGTTTTCTAAACTCCTGCTATGAGTGAGATCATCCGGTATTTTTCTTATTCTTTCTGGCTTATTTCGCTGAGCATGATCCCTTCCAGCTACATCCATGTTGCTGCAAACTGCATGTGTTTATCTTTTTTGATTGCTGAGTAATATTCCATTGTGTATATATAACACATCTTTTTTTTTAAAGATTTATTTATTTATGCATACAAAAAATGGGGTACAGGCCATAGGTGTGGGGGGTGAGAGAATTCACCAGAGACAGAGCAGGGAACAGAACAGGGAGATCAACTGAAATACACTGCTGAGGGGAACAGTGGGCAAGACAGGAGAGGTCTGCTGCGCCATGTGGATAGCTGCCTGGCTGGGGATCGAACTTGTGTGAAGTGGCTGCGGATAGCTTCATAGGTTGCTTCTTAACCCCTTGCAGCACCAGGGAGGCCCCACATCTTCTGATCCAGTCTTCTGTTTGGGGCCATTTGGGTTGTTTCCATAGCTTACCTATTGTAAATAGTGCTGCAATAAATGTAGAGGTACAAGTATCCTTTTGAATTAATGTTTTTGCGTTCTTGTGTAGATTCTTAGGAGTGGAATTGCTGGGTCATATGGAAGCCCCATTTTTGTGGTTTGAGGAACCTCCACACAACTTTCCATAGTGGTCGAACCTGTTTGCATTCCCACCAGCAGTGTAGGAAAGTTTCTTTTTCTTACATCCTCACCAACATTTGTTGTTGCTAGTGGTTTTTTTTTTTTTTCCAATATTTGCCATTCTCTTTGGTGTAAAGTAGTAAGTACCTCATTGTGGTTTTGATCTTCCTTTCCCTGATTACAAGTTATGTTGAACATTTTTTCATATACCCAACAGAGTAATTTTAAGTATTTTTTTCACTTTTCTGTGGGTGGTATTCCTTTGGAAATGACAACAATATGGATCAAATTATTTATACCTATAGATACAGAAATACTGGGCTGCTGTTTCTGCTGAACTCCTAAATGACTTCAGGTGTTCCAGTCAGTGTTTCACGATAATACTAAGCCCGAACGATTTTCCATAGAGAAACAGCATTGTGCCTTAATTATCACTGGGAAACCTCCTGTGGCACAAGTGCCTTTGAATTGATTTTAGGAACCTGTTTCTCCCCTCCAGAGACTTTTTCCCCAAGTATGCACACTTAATATTGGTCATGACCTCTCTATTACATATTAATAGAAGCTCTTCTTTATATGTATCATATTTATTTTTAAACATACTTACAAATCTAATACCAGTATGTTTTGAAAGCAGTAACATGAAAATAGCAATTTATTTTATTAAACAATTTATTTGTCATTGCTTTAGCTAAGGAGCTAAACCTGTGGAATAAAAATAAAATCTCCTAAAATTTAATATGTATAAAAAGCTTTAGGAACACATTGAAAAATATGTTAATAATATGTATGTCTTGATCAGTATCTGAGCTAAAAATGAGAATAATGAAGTATATGAAATTTATTGAGTATTTACAGTGGCATTGTGGTCTTTTAAAAATTTGTTTTACTCTTGCCTATAGAATGACACATTTATTGAAATTTAACAACTTGCAAATTGCAACAGACACCCTGCCTCATCCTATATGCAAAAATGAACAAGACTGATGAATAACCTCAAAGAGCTAAAACCATAAACCTCTTAAAATAAAGCATAGGAATTAATCTTCAGGACCATGGATTTGGCAGAAAGATTCTCAGATATGACCCCAAGAGCATGCATGAGAAAAATATTAATTGGACTTTATAAAAATTAAAAACTGCATCAAAGGACATTATGAAGAAAGGGAAAAGATAACCTACAGAATGGGGGAAAATATTTGCAAATCATATCTGATAAAAATTTAATATCTAGAATATATAAGGAACTCTTAAAAATTAACAACAAAAAGGGGCCTCCCTGGTGGTACAAGGGGTTAAGATGCAACTTATGAAACTATCCGCAGCCACTGCAGCACGAGTTTGATCCCCGACCAGGGAGCTATCCACATGGCGCAGCAGACCTCTCCTCACTCACCTGCTGCTCCCCTCGGCAGTGTATTTCAGTCAGTCTGCCTGTTCTGTTCCCCACTCTGTCCCTGTGAATCCTTTCACCACCACCCCCACACCTCTGGCCTTGTACCCCAGTTCTTGTATACATAAATAAATAAATCTTTGAAAAAAAAAATCAACAACACAAAAATACAACCTATTTCAAAATGAACAGATTTGGATAAACATTTCCCCAGAGATATAAAAAGATTAATAAGCTAGCACATGAAAAGATTCTCAACATCATTAGTCATTCAGGAAATGCAAATTAAGACCACAATGAGATATCATTTTATACTTAATAGCATGCTATTTTTTTAAAAAAAGGAAAATAGTAAGTACTGGTGAGGTTGTGTAGATATTGAATCCCTCCTACACCTGTGTTCCTGATAGAAATGCAAAATGGTTACAGCTGCTGTGGGAAAACAGTTGCAGTTCCTCAGTAAACTAAATTTGGAATTACCTTATGACCCAGGAGTTCTAATCCTAATTTTATACACCCAAATGAACTGAAATATGTTAACTCTTTACTACACTATAATTCATAATTGCCAAAAGGTTGCAACTGTAAGTGTCCATCAATAGGTGAATTGATAAGTAAAATGTATATTCATACAGTGGAACACTATTATCTCTCAAAAGGAGTGAAATTTTAAATTTGGTATAACACGCATGAACCTTGAAAATGTTATGTAAGTGAAAGAAACTAGACACCAAAGGATAAATATTGAATGATTTCACTTACATAACTATGTAGAATCAGTAAATTCATAGAGATAGATTAATTAACTAGAGATTACTAATTTATTTTCTAGATACTACAGGATGGAAAGAGAATGGGAAGTTATTGTTTAATGGCTAACATGTTTCTGTTTGGGTGAAAAAAAGTTTTTGAAATAAAAAGTGGTAAAGGCTACACAACATTGTAAATGTAATTAATGCCACTGAATTACGTACATAATGCTTAACATGGGAAATTTCATGTTATATAAATAGTAAGTTTAATTGTGGAGATAACATATGTTTTAAATTCATATCTCACAATGAATTTTTTCTATATGTGAGTTGGGATTTTATCTAGACTTGGCAGATCTTAGCTTCAAAATATTTACTGTCATATTGGATACAGTAGCAAGGAAAGCTACATCAGTCTAATAAAGGGTGACTGCCCAGATAATAAAATTAGAAAATTACAGGTCAGTCATCAATCATTTAAATCTTAAACATATTTTACATATCTAAAAGAAAGGTATCATGAAACAGTATTTATATACATTAATTTGAAGAACACTGGCCATAGCAGTTTTAATTCTTCTGTTTCTATTTGTGTTCTGATTGGTTCTTGTGATCAAATTCTAAAGCCATTTTCAGGTTTGCATTTATATAAGGAAACTATGGCATAATGAGTATCTGATAGGCATCTTCCTTGTCTCATTTTCTTTACTAACAAAACCTCCATTTTATAGATGATGATCCTGAAATTCATAGAGGAATTGATTTTCTGTTGATAGGGAAAGCCACAATTTGAATCACAGCCTATTTGATAGTAAAACCTTGAGTTCTTTTTCTGATATAAAGCAGATTACTTAGAAGTACATCTCAATCATACTTTTTACATTCTAGGTATAATCTTTCCTATGACTATAATATAGCTATGATAGAGATTGTATTTTTCTTGTGAGACATGTCAGATGCTTTCAGGGAACTTTTTCCTTGACAAAGACTTCATTCATTCAAGGTTGGCTGCTCAAATTTTTTACCACACAGAAATGTACCCAGTTCATAGGTTAACTAAGATTTCAGTCGCCTACCCCACTCATCCTTTGGCAGGAGTTGTAGTGTATATCACAGGACTAAGCAGTGTCTGGCACACAATAAACTCCTGATAAAATGTTTGTAGAATGGACTAATTATAATAAATTAATACTCTGGCCAGTAGTTGGATTTTGGCTTTCTTTTGACTTTCATAATCCTGTTGCTTGATAATTCTTGCCTATATTTTTTTAAGGAATTAAAGAGACATCAATTCCATATAATTCTTCATACGTTTCTTACAGTGTTCCCAAATATCCCACTATAAAAGTGTCTTAATAGTTATACCAGACCAGAGAACATTGATATTTTTGAGTGTCCGATAACAAAAAGATGAAACAGACTGATTTTGTTTTCAAAAACCTTATAGTTTTACAAGATACCCATCTCAAATGGAATAATGTATATGAAGGTAAAATTATATTGAACATAAAGCTTATTATTGCTTTTGTGAGATATTTTCATTGACAGTTTGAATCTGCCTATCCTTGAGTATCCTCTGTCCAATATACCACAGGTTTTAATCACTTTTCCCTTAAATTATTGCAGAACAGGTTTTAACTGCTCCTTGATCTCAAAATCTATCCTCCTTGTACGTCTTGCACAGTGCAGCAGAGCTATTTGTCATCAGTCCCACCAAATGCTTATTGAACATCCCTGTATTTATGAACCATGACCTGCCTTCACAGCCTTGTTCATTGTCTTCCCTCACAGCCTTCTATCTGTGCACTCCCTTCTCCAAGCACTCCAGTATCTGCAGTTCAGCATAAAGAGCTCTCCTGTATTAACCTCCACATTAACACAACATATCATCATCATGCACATCTCCATGGCTTGGTTTTTTCCTTCCTGAAATGCTCTTTACCACCTAGTCTTGTAAAACCACATTAATCCTTAAGGTCCTAGCATAAATCTTACCCCTTGAATAAAAGCTGTGATTTCTTTTCATCTCTTGGCTTAATTTGGATTTCTCCCATCTGTATTTTTATAGTAGTTTATAGGTATATTGGTCACTTACTAATAATACTGAATAATTTGTATCCCCCTTAACTAATTTTGTCTCTCTGTCTCTTTGTCCCTCTGTCTCTGTCTCACATTTCCTTTCCTCACAGTGTCAGATAGTTCTTGAAGTGTTTCTTCATTCTTTTTCCTTTGTATTTCTCTTTCTTTTCACTTTTGATTCTTTTTATAGCTATCTTCCAGAGTATTGATTCAGTCCTCCATTTCTTCAATTCTGCCCTTGTTGCTTTTTCCAGAGCTCTTTAGCTCCTCCATTAATCTTTTAATATCTTGCATTTCCTTATTTCCTTCTTTAAAGACTCATTTTCATTCTTCAGTTCATTAATTATTTTTCTCATAATCACTCTTTTCCTTCTCATCTTCTTTATGTTTTTTAATCATGGCGATTCTAAATTCTCTGTCTGGCAGGCAGAAAAGTTCTTCCATGTAATTGTTGTTGATTTCTGGGGGCTAATTTTCTTTTTGTGGTATGTCCTTCCCCAAAGGGCTTACTTGATTATTTGTGTTTTTCCTTCTCCCTCCCTGTTGTTTGATTTCTAATTTGTTCTATGCATTAGGCCACTGTACCCCTGGTACTGGCGGGCCTTTCTTTGGGGTCCTCCTTTTGGGATGTTGGAAACTGGTGGCTAGACTGAGTCCGGCACTGTTACAGCAGATTCCACAAGGATAGTGATGGTGTGGATGGATTGATGAGCACTGAAGATCACCAGTCTCTGTATGCTGCTGGTCTCTTCCCCTACATGCCCATCTTAACCTTTGTTTGCTGAGCCTTCCCTCAGTCTTTACTCAGTTCCAGAAGGGGATTGTGGGGTTGCTGGCTTCCAACAGCACATCTGGTAGGCCCGCACTTTCTTGGGACCCACAGTTTACCTTGATGGCAGAGCCCTTCCACTCTTCTACTCAATTCCAGAAGGGGATCACATGGTTGCTGGCTTCTAGCAGCCCAGCTGGCAGGCCTGCACTTTGCTGGGACCCACAGTTCACCTTTGTGTCAAATTTTTATTTATTTTTTAAAAAACTTATTTCTTTTTTTTAAAGATTTATTTATTTATGCAAGAACTGGGGTATGGGCCAGATGTGTGGGAGGGTGAGAGGATTCACCAGAGACAGAGCGGGGGACAGAACAGGTAGACTGATGAAATACACTGCTGAGGGGAGCAGCAGGTGCAACAGGAGAGGTCTGCTGTGCCATATTGCAACAGGGTGGTCCCCAGGAAAGGGGGAGGTTCCCTGCCCCACCCAAGGGAGGGTGGAGCTGAGCAGGAAGAGGAGAAGCTGCAGAAGAGACTGAGGAAGGAAGGAAGCAAGATGGAGCCAGGAGACCTGGAGGAGGCGCATGGAGCCTAGAGACATGTGAAGAAACTGCGCTTGTCTTTTGGTCGTGGACTGGGTGACACAGATGTGGGTGAGACCCGTGGGGAGGTGACAATGGCAGCTTTTATCTGGATGTTGATTTTGCTCTTTTCCTTCCGGGCTTGTCCGGTTGTTTGTGACCCTTTGCTGTGGGTCCCCACTGGAAGATGCTTTAGACTTGTGGCAGGCTTTGGGGCCTTGCTCTGGGCCGACCCCATATGGATGGAGTTTTACCCACGAGGGGATGGGTAACTTTGGGTGCTTCATTTAGAAACTAGACTCTTTGCCTCACCTGTATTGTTTCCTAGTTTTTATTAAAGTCCCTTCCCATTAAAGTGTCATATGTTTTGTGTTGATGCGGCGGATGGCAGAACCCATTTAGAATAGGCAGGTTTGCGGGGTTTGGGCTGCCCCTCTCCCTGTCCTATAACAATGTGGGATTCTCTCCGGCAGGCTGGGATCACAGCATGGTGCTTATCCGCCTGGGCTGCCAGGGGAGACCCTGTGTCAACATTTTAATTGAGGCCTTTCTGAGCACCCAATCCAGAGTAGCAAGCAAACTTTATCACATTACTCTTTTATTTTCAATAGAGCTTTGTCTCTAATTGATATTTTCTAATTGTCACCTGTTTTTTTGGGTTTTTTTAAATCATCTCCTAAAATGAAACTGCTGAAGGCAGGTTGCCTGTCTTCCTCACTATGGAATCCCAACTCCTTGGCTGTTTCTTGCCATAGAGTATGCACCCAGTAAATTTTTGTGGAGTCACTGAATAAATGAATCTCTTTTATAGTTCTTGTTTTTCAACTGTACAATAATTCAGTTTTCCATCTGTATGATCTTCAAGGACTCCTTCTTGGAGATCATTCTAGACACAAATTATAGGTGTTATGGTAACTAACTATTCATGGTAGGGTAAAAAGCTGATCTCAATTCCAGTTTCCCCAGCGGTGACTGGTATTTCAGAAGGAGAATGAGGAAGTGGGGAGAGGGAGGGAAGAAAGGGGGTCAGACAGAATTAGGGAAATGAAAAATTACAAAAAGCAGGCATGGGAGTGGGACTATTTTAGGCTATCAATGACTGCTAATTATGGAAGTTAGCCTTTCTCCCTTCCCAGAATGTGTGAGACCCTATCCTTCCTGATGATTACATATCAAAGGAATGGCTTTCAGGTCCTTGAGAAAGACAGTCCTATCTTTTAGGAGATAAATACATGTCTCAAAGGGACAGAAGAAAGACAATTGCAGGTTTTTATTTGTTTTTGAAACAGATCAGAAAGGAAGGTCAGGGGTCTACATCAGATATTGGGCGGAAAACAGTAAATTCTTTTGCCAGCCTTGAGTTTTTAGATAGAACTTTTTTTTTTAAGGGATTATTTTTTTATTAATTTTTTTTTCACATCACTGTTCATTTTTAAACAATATTTGCTTCCCCCCCACCCCCTCAGGTGTAGTCCCCATAGAGTTTCCTTCACCAGTGCACCCGTGCACCATCACCTCAGTTCCTTGTGCTCCTCCCTCCCTCCCCCTGTTCCCTTTCCCTCCTCCTCCCCTGCAGGATGTCTCTGATTTATAATTGTTTTTGCTTTGTTGTGTTTTGTACTGTTGTTATTTTTTTTACAGGTTCCTATAATATAGGTTCCCCTATATTCCTGCTATAAGTGAAACCATCCGATATTTTTCTTTTTCCTTCTGGCTTATTTCACTGAGCATACTTCCTTCCAGTTCCATCCACTTGCTGTGAATGGCATGAGTTTATCTTTTTTGATTGCTGAATTATATTCCATTGTGTGTATAGGCCACATTTTCTTGATCTAGTCATCTATTTGTGGGCATTTGCAGGTTTACCTTAGATAGGAACTTTTAAGTACCATGTCTTTAAGCCGCTATAAGCCATGCTAGAATTTGATCTAACCTCTCAGTGCAGGGGTTTGGACATTCTTGCTGAAAATTTTTATACTTCTTTCTCACTACCTCTATTCCGTCTTTTAAAGACTTATGTTCTAAATTGCCAAAAAGAGAAGGATTATTGTTACCTTGATTGTGTTTATGAGAATAAGATAAATATGTCAAAGATCTCATTGAGATAAATTTCATGTATTAGCTGTGTAGGCAGGTGAAACCACCTTTCCTATAATTAAGCTTGTGACCCTTCAAATGTCTTCTTCCCTCTCCCCATTCCCCCAACATTATCCATACTCAACTTAATTTTCTGTGTGTGGCAGTTAGGAGGAAAAGACACAGGTATCCAAGAATTTCCTAGGCTCAGTGACATTCAGCCTTACGAGCACAGAGCTCTATTTTTGTGTGTATATGAAGGGCTGTTCCTTAGGCACAGTGATGCAGGGGGACACAATAGGTCATGTCCTCTCATTAACCAGATTTAGAGAGACTCAAACATAAAACTAGTATTACGGAATACTAATTTATTAGCATTGTGATAAATACAAATGTTATATCAAAATGTGCATGTTTTGGATATTAGAACATTGTCTAAAAAGAAATTGCATGTAAACCAAACTATAGTTTCAAGGCTGCTTGATCAGAATCAAATTGGAGCATGGGAGTTAACATAAATTACTAAACCAATCGGGATCCCTTACTTCAACTGTTGTAGACAGATTCTGAGGAAGTGTGATAGAGAATGGAGAGCTCATTCTTCCTTTGTACCTTTGAAGATCTCACATTTTAAAGTTCTGTCTATATTCCTTGCCTTATTCTTTTTTCATCCTGACTGTGTGTTCTCCTATGAATTTGTTAAACAAAATTTTTTTCTTTTCTTTTTTTTTTTTTAAAAGATGACATGGATGTAGGCTAGAGAAATGGTAGCCCTCTCTCCTAGGAGGATGAGCATGGTCTTATTCCTTGGTTAAGGTGATTATATAAGCAGTCCTACTTGCCTGCTTGTGTTTTTCTTCTCTGCCTATCTAGTTAACTGCCCAAGCCCCTGAATAATCTTGTGCTTTGTGTTATTTCTTACCCTTTGGCTGCCCCTCTAATTTTTTTTTTAAGATTCATTGTTTTATACACACAAGAACTGGGGTACAGGCCAGATGTGTGGGAGGGTGAGAGGATTCACCAGAGACAGAGCAGGGAACAGGCAGACTGAATAAAATACATTGCTGAGGGGCGCAGCTGGTGAGACAGGAGAGGTCTGCTGCGCCTTGTGGGTATCTCCATGGCCAGTGGGGATCAAACCCACACTGCAGAGGCTGCAGACAGCTTCACAGCGCTGCGCTCAACCACCTGCGCCACCAGGGAGGCCCTCTAATTTTTTTTTAACTGAGCTGTTAGTCGGTTGTTAGATACTACACTTTGCTCCTTGGATTGGGACAAAAATACATGAAGGGCAAGGCAGTTTACAATTTTTTCAACCCTCTTATACCTGTGAGATCAGTGTTACTACTCTCCCCCTTTTATTGCTGGGAAAGTAGCTGGCACATGGCATTTTTCCTTATTAGTTCTATTATTTAGTGGAGCTGTTATACAAATCTTTGTTTCCTCAGGCTATTACAGTGACGTTGATTTGCCTGAAAGACTATATGGAAAGAGAAAAGTCAAAATTTAAGCTAAGTGCTTCATTCTAGAAGGTTTCCCATGCCAACAATGGAGTCTTTGCCACAAATTGAAGAGTATTGAGTTGATGAATTTTAAAATACATACAATTTGGAGTGAGTTTTTTGGTTTGTTTTTGAACCTCCCCTCTCTTCCAGGCGTAGAGATGAATAAACTGTTGTCCCTGCCCTTGAGGAACTCCGTAGTATTTGGAGAGATTGAAGAATCAGATAATTATTTGTATTTGGTAAATGTGCTACAAAAGTTGACATAAAATTCTAGGGAAATGAGGAGAGAGCTGCAGAGATCACTTCTTACTTTAAATCCAGCCATCAGGCAATAGTAAACATTTCTGGTGTGTATAAATAGTTTGCCTTTTAAGGTGGAATTGTACTGAATTGGGTTTGGTATACATTTCTTTATAAATATATACTAACAAGAAGAGTTACCATAATTGTACAATGAAACGACCACATTGTAAATAAAAATTGCTCTTATGTATTAAAATATTAACATTTTTTGACAGATATGCCAAGAGTTTAATAGCACCTGGGCATGGGAGATGGAGAAGAAGGGCTATCTTGAAATGAGCGTTGAATGCAAACTAGCACTCTTAAAGGTAATAATTATTTTAATTTTAAAATTCACTGTTGACTCTTGGTTGAATTGGAAAATATCTGGAAAGTGAACATCTTTATTCTTAGTGGAAAAGGAGAATAGACTCTCTTTTGGTGACAAAAAGTCTGCTTTTTAAATAACTTTTATTTTTTACCACACAAGGTTATCTAGGTTTAGTGATCTCTGCTTGTCAGGACAGTAGAATTGGAAGCAGTTGCCCCCAAATTAATTTTACTTATTGTTTTTAGCCTTTATAATCACTGCTAAAAATACGATAAGCTATGGTTAATCTTCTACTAAATTAGTAATCTGATCACTAGTTCCCCAGATGAATAGTGGTATGCCATATGTACTTAATAAAACTCTCATAAAAAGTAGGGAAAGGATAGCAAAAGGTAGATAAAATACATGTGTTCTGTTTGCTCCTATTTGTAAATCAGTTCTGATTGAATATACCATGTTTATTGTAATAGAGTAAAAAATTTCTGCATAGCGAATTTTAAACCATGTTATCACTATTTTTCAGTACCTCTGTGAGTGTCAGTTTGATGACAATCTCAAGTTCAAGAATATTATCAATGAAGAGGATGCTGATACCATGCGTCTCCAGCCAATTGGCCGAGACAAAGATGGCCTCATGTACTGGTACCAGTTGGATCAAGATCACAATGTTAGAATGTACATAGAAGAACAAGATGATCAAGATGGCTCTTCATGGAAATGCATTGTCAGGTATCTGTTATTGAAATCTCATTTACATTTATTCATGTGTTTCTCACTTTGATCTCTTCTCTAACAGAATATAATCTCTGAGGCTGGAGTAGCATTTTTTTCATGGAGCCAGGGAGTTTCCAGGACCTAGAGCAGTACTAGCACATTACTAATAGTAGGTGCTCAATTAATTGTTAAGTAAATATATTTATCATTGTCACATATATCCAGGAAACCTGTGTATGATAAATAATGCATACAAAAACACATATTTAGATAAAAATTTAACAAAAGCACTGTTTGGTTCATAGTCTTTGCTGTGCATGCATCTATTGGAGTACTAAAGAAATCAGAGGAACATGTGTTTTGTTTTGCCAGTCCTTTTTTTTTAAGATTTAAAAAAATCTTGATTTCTCATTTTTGTCAGCAAATGTATTTGAACAGAAACTAATGTAAAATCTTGAAATACAGTTTTTAAAAATCTGAGTGATGCAGAGACCTTTGTTCAGATTCTATCTTTTAAGTTTCTGTTTTTGCTTTGATTTTCTATTTAGAATGTATCCCATTAGTACTTATAGCATAAATTAATTTTGAAAATATCAAGGAATCAGCAACTCATATATTTATAATAGAGTGCTACTGGTTATATGACCTCTGACTTATGAAAAACTCCTTTAGCATTATGCTTATCTGTTTTTGCTCATTTTGAATTTCAACAGATTTTTGCTAGTGATTATATACTAATATTTTGAAGAAATAATAGAAATTTAGAATTCTTGTTCGGGTTAGGGATGCTCAACTTTTGTTTCCTAAGAATAAACATGAATGAATTCAAGGGAAATTGTTTTATAACTACCTCTTTCTCATAGTTAATGTACTAAATGGAAATAAACAAAGTAGTCCTGAGGTAAAAATGTCTCACCATTTCACCCTATAAATACTTACACCAAATGAAATTCTGTTCATATTTTACCACCATTTCTATTTCCTATATCAACCTTTCATAGTTGCTTAATATACTCTACTATCTTGTAGATGAAGAAAGTATGATAAAGTAATTATGATTTATTGATAAGTCATATAGGCATAGAACTATTGTACTCTGTTTTAAGTAGATTGTACTTATCCATGATATATTAGGAGAGAGAAAAAACATAGATATTAGAGTTAATGCTTTTGAATCAATTCATCTGCTTAGTATTTTTAGGCAGATTAACTTGCTTTCTCTCTTTCCTGCACTTTAAAATTAAAGGATAATAAAACTTCCCCAGTGAAGTTGTGAGGAATAGAAGAGAAATGACACTAGGATCATAGTACATGCTCTGTTGAAAGTTCACTCCTGGGCCTCCCTGGTGGCACAGGCAGTTGAACGCAATGCTGTGAAGCTGTCCGCAGCCTCTGCTGTGCCAGTTTGATCCCCGCCAGCCGTGGAGATACCCACATGGTGAGCACACCTCTCCTGTCTCAGCCACTGCTCCCCTCCGCAGTGTATTTTGTCACTCTTCCTGTTCTGCTCCCCGCTCTGTCTCTGGTGAATCCTCTCACCCTCCCGGACATCTGGCCTGTACCCTGTTTCTTGTATAAATAAATAAATGTTCAAAAAAAAAAATTCATTCCTTTCTCCCGATTTTTTTTTTTTAAATAGGAAAACAAATTTAAATGTTTGAAAGAAACAATTGGACCAAATTTGCTCCTCAAGAAGAGTTCTATGTCTCTTGGGGCCCAAATTTATTGGAAGGGTTGGAGAAAAATAAAAATGCCATTTAGCTTAAGAATTTGTGAGTTATCTGCAAATCAACTATTTTCAGGAGTGAGAAAAGCCATTGTCATTTCTTAATATCAAACTATACACTGGTTTCTCTTTTGAAGAGAAACATTTAAAGAGGTGATTGTACAAAGCCTCCTATTTTTCCACACAGGATAAATAACTTTTTTCAACCAACTCTCAGGGGGAAGTAGTATAATGCCACCTTCCCAGACAAAGAACATTGGAATATTCGGTTTTGTTGTCTTACAGAGTTCTTCATACATTTTCTAATCAATTTCTATAGTAGGCACAGTTTTTTCCATGTCTCCCAAGATCAAATTTAATGTTGCTATAAGCATGTTATCTGCCTGAAAGCTCTCTGTCTAATTCGCTCATCTAAGCTGTGGCTAATGAGATCAGGGGTTCTTCTACAGTGCTGGTAATTTGTTGCTGGGCCACGTCATCTGCCATGTTTCAAACCCCGTGTCCTTTCCTGCCTCTCATGAGAGCATGCAACCCCCATCATCCAACCTCTAGCCCCTTTTTTTTTCACTTCTGACTTCGGTAACAATTTTGAACACAAAGGTTGAAATTTAGTTTCTTAAGGAAGTATTTATCAGCAGAAAGAAGAAAGGTAAACTTTCAATTGGTAATGCTTTTACCTCTTCTCATGCTTGACCATTCTTAAAGGTTTTTTTCCTGTACTACTGCCTTAAAAACAAAACCTTTCCAGTATAAAGTTGGTGTTTAGGATCAACATAAAAGTAGCAGTTGTTCAGAAACAAATGTTTATATAGAATATGTGAACAGTTTTCTCACGTTAACTACAAATTTCTTTGGAGAACTAGTGCCAGATTATTTTTAGGCTTTTTGTTTTTAATATTTTTTATTTATTTGTTTATTTATTTATATTTATACAAGCACTGGGTACAGTCAGAAGTGCGGGAGGGTGAGAGAATTCACCAGAGCCAGAGCGGAGAGCAGAGCAGGCAGAAGGACCGAAGTACACTGCTGAGGGGAGCAGCGGGCGGCAGGAGAGGTCTGCGCGCCGTGTGGGACCCTCCTCCAGTGGCCGGGGAGCAGCCGGGGATCGAACTGGCGCTGCAGAGGCTGCAGCTTCGCAACCCAGCGCTCAACCGCTGCACCACCGGGGAGGCCCTATTTTTAGGCTTTGTGAACACCATCCATGAGTGTGTGTATTACTATCTGCAAATATGCCAGGCAACTATTCCTAAATATGCGGTAATATTTGAGATATTCTGAAACTCTTGGTTATATTGACTCTTAATTTCAGGGATTAAAGCCAAATTTTGAAAATCTGATTATCACACTTTGTTTATCAAATTAATAAATTTATATTATGTACCTTTTGTGTAATGGATACTGCTGAATAATTGGGGATATGGTAGGGAATAGTACAACTCGGATCTCTAAATGAGCTTCAAGCTTCTATTAAAATCCCTTATATCGCTTCTCGGCCTTTTGGCTAAGATCAAGTGTAAAATCCCTTATATAGTCAGTAGTAGCTCTTGTATTGAATGTGTGTGCTTTCTCGGAAGTACCATAGTTTTCCTCAGAGTCTCAATTATTCTCTTCGTGATTTTTTTTTTAAAGATTTATTTATTTATGCATACAAGAGCTGGGGTACAGGCCAGAGATGCGGAGGGGGGGTGAGAGGATTCACCAGAGATGGACTGGGGAACAAAGCAGGCAGACTGACTGAAATACACTGCTGAGGGGAGCAGCAGGCGAGACAGGAGACGTCTGCTGCGCCATGTGGGTAGCTCCCTGGCTGGCTGGGAATTGAACTCGTGCTGCAGAGGCTGCGGATTGCTTCATAGTGCGGTGCTTAACGCCTTGTGCCACCAGTGAGGCCCCTCTCTTTATGATTCTTATAAATGAGAAGTCTTAAGATATAATATTTCAGTTAGCTTTAATTCATTGACACAGTGACACTACTCTTTTTTTTTTTTTTAAGTTTTTTTTTAATTTTGTTTATTTTTGTGTAGAAGAGCAAGGGTGTAGGCCAGAGATGTGGGGGAAGGGGTAAGAGGATTCACCAGAGACAGTGGGGAGCAGAACAGGCAGATTTGCTGAAATATACTGCTAAGGGCAACGGCAGGTGAGACAGGAAAGGTCTGCGACACCTAGGCCAGTGCGATAATGGTGCTGAGACTTAACCCCTAGGCCACCAGGGAGGCCCTTGACAAATTTAGTGAGCTGTCTTGTCCATACAGGTATTGCATTTTTGTGAAACTATGTGGAAAACATTTTTAGTCTTGACTCTCTCAAAAAATGAGATCTTATTTAATAATGTATAGTGAGTGGGATGTGGGGCATCATCCCACTTGACCATAGTGTATAATGTAAGTCCTAGAGTATAGTATTTATTAAACTTTGATGCAAGACTCTAAAAATATTGATGTAGTAGAGTAAGTACTTTTTTTGGAAGAACCATGAAGATGACTGAAAGAATTAAAATGTCCAGTCTAGAGGAAATTTAGGGAGCTATAACTGTCTTTACACAGTTAAAGCATGCGTAGGAGATATTCTCTTAAGAGCTGAGCCAGGATCAGTGGATATAATTTTTTTTTAATTTGTTTATTTATGTATACAAGAACTGGGTATGTATAAGCCAGAGGTGTGGGGATGAGAGGATTGACCAGAGAGAGTGGGGAGCAGAACAGGCAGATCTACTGAAATGCACTTCAGAGGGGAACAGCGGGTGAGGCAGGGGAGGTCTGCTGTTCCATATGGGTTGCTTCCTGGCCAGCTGGGGATTGAACTCATGCTGCAGTGGTTGGTGATAGCTTGATAGCGCTGTATTTAACCACTGTGCCATGAGGGAGGCCCTGGATACAAATTTTGAGGAAATAAAACTTGAGTTTATAGAAGCAAGAATATGTATGTTATTTATATATGTATGTCTATGCTGCAGAGAAATGATTGTCTTAAGGCTGTCAAAAGCATTTTCTAAACTCACAGGTTTAGAAAATCCCTTTAGAAACTCAGGTGGTAAGAGCAAGTTAGCCAAATAGATTGTTGACTTTTTTAATTTGAAACTTGTATTTAAATATTTTTCTTCACTAGTGAGTATTATTTTTTGCTGGTAAAATGAAAAGCCAACCTCTCTAATTTAAAAAGATTTCTTTAAAGTAACTCTTGTTTTGTTGGAGATCAACTGGTGTTTGAAACATGCTTCTGCCTAATCCTTAAGGTTACATAACAAAAATTATCTAGTTTATAGAATTGTTTTTAAGGCTGCCAGCCGTCTTAATAATTGATAAATTTGGAAATATAATTTAACTTTGCAATTTAAAATCAAATGGAATAGTTTTTTAAAAATCAGGAACTCACCAAAAGATCACTTTATGAATTTGATCTTCTGAAAATTTAATGCCTAGAAATCATATAAAACCTGCTTTTAGACTATAATAGAACTAAACTAGAAATAATTAACAGAGATAGCTGGAAAATTCTCCAAGTACTTGGGTATTAAACAGTACACTTCTAAAAAAAAAAAAAAAGTGCAAAAAGAAATTTTAAAATATTTTCAATTAAGTGGACATGAAAATACATCTATCAAAATTTGCACTGAAAATTTGTAGTGAAAGAGTGTTTAGGGAGAAATTTATAGCATTGAATGCATAGAAAGCATAGGCTAGTTCTTTGAAATGACCAGCAAAATGTAGTCTCTAACCAGGCCAAAGAGAAATGACACAAATTACCAATATTAGAAATGAAAAAGAGGGGCTATCACTCCCAATCCCATGACATTAAAAGGGTAAGAAAGTTGTGCCTCCCCGTTGGTGCAGCGGGTTGAGTACCGCACTGTGAAGCTGTCTGCAGCCTCTGCAGTGTGGGTTGGATTCCTGGCCGGCCAGGGAGAAACCCACATGGCGCAGCAGACCTCTCCTGTCTCCCCTGCTGCTCCCCTCAGCAGTGTATTTCATTCTGTCTGCCTGTTCTGTTCCCCACTCTGTCTCTAGTGGATCCTCTCACCATCCCGCGTCTCTGGCCTATACCCTAGCTCTTGCAATTAAATAAATAAATAATAAGCAAGAGCTAGGGTACAGGGTTACACCTGCAAATGCTCAAAAATACAGAAAGGAAATAAATAAGTAAGTAAATAAATAAATCTTTAAAAAAAAGAAACTATGGGGCCTCCCCGGTGGCGCAGCAGTTGAGTGCTGGGTTGGGAAGCTGCCCGCAGCCTCTGCAGCGCCAGTTCGATCCCCGGCCACTGGGCGAGCGTCCCTCATGGTGCACAGACCTCTCCTGCCGCCCGCTACTCCCCTCTGCAGTGTGTTTCCTCAGTCTGCCTATTCTGTTCCCTGCTCTGGCTCTGGTGAATTCTCACGCCCTCCTGTGCTTCTGACTGTACCCAGTGCTTGCATAAATAAATAAATACATAAATAAATCTTTAAAAAAAGAAAGAAAGAAACTATGAGCAACTGCATAAATTTGATTACTTAGCTGAAATGGACCAGTTCTTTTTAAGACACAATCTGGCAAAATTCGTACCAGAGAAAATAGACAATATGAACAGACCTCAATCTATTAAATAAATTGGGTCAATAATTAATTTCCAGCTAAATCAGCACCAGGGCTTTATATGCTGTAGTACTTTCTATCAAACATTTAAGGAAGAGATAATTCCTTTTTAAAAAAAAAAAGATTTATTTATGCATACAAGAACTGGGGTACAGGCTAGAGGTGCAGGGGGTGAGAGGATAACAGACAGATTGACTGAAATACGCTGCTGAGGAGAGCAGCAGGCAAGTCAGGAGAGGTCTGCTACGCCATGTGGGTAGCTCCCTGGCCGGCGATCGAACTCTTGCTGCAGTGGCTGCAGATAGCTTCATAGGTTGAGTCTTTTTTTTTTTTTTTTTTTTATAGAGGCATGTTTTTATTTATTTATTTATTTTGTTTTGTTTGTTTGTTTATACATGCACTGGGTACAGTCAGAAGCGCGGGAGGGTGAGAGAATTCACCAGAGCCAGAGTGGGGAGCAGAGCAGGCAGAAGGACCAAAGTACACTGCTGAGGGGAGCAGCGGGCGGCAGGAGAGGTCTGCGCACCATGTGGGACCCTTCTCCGGTGGCCGGGGAGCAGCCGGGGATCAAACCGGCGCCGCAGAGGCCGTGGGCAGCTTTGCAACCCAGCGCTCAACCGCTTCGCCACCGGGGAGGCCCCCCATAGGTTGAGTCTTAACCCCTTGCACCACCAGGGAGGCCCAATACCATTTCCCTTTGATCTCTTTCAGAAGATCAGAGGAAAGGGAATACTTCCTAATTCATTCTCTGAGGACAGCATTAACACCAAAACAAGATAAAGACATTGCAAGAAAGAAAACTATAGGCTAGTATTTCTCATGACTTGAAATGTAAAAATCCTTAAATATTAGCAAATGAAACCCAACAACATATAAAAAGCATAATACGCTACTACCATGTGGAATTTATTATAGGTATGCAAGGCTCTTCAGTATTTAAATTCGTCTAATTTGTCACATCAGCTGACTATAGGGAAAAATCAAAATTCATGGGAGTAAATATAGGAAAACCAGTTGACAAAAATACAAGCACCCACACATGATTTTAAAAAAACCAATAAACTGGGAATAGAGAACAATATCCTCAACTTGAGAATGAATAAGTATAACAAAACAAAGTTTACTGGGCCTCCCTGGTGGCACAAAGGGATAAGTCTCAATACTATGAAGCTATCTGCAGCCCCTGCAGCATGAATTTAATCCCTGGCCAGGGAGCTGACCCACATGGCTCAGCAGATCTCTCCTGTCTCATCCCCTACTCCCCTCAGCAGTGTATTTCACTCAGTCTGACTGTTCTGCTCCCTTCGGTCTCTGGTGAATCCTCTCCCCCGCACCTCCTGCATCTCTAGCTTACACCCCAGCTCTTGCGTGCATAAATGGATAAAATCTTTAAAAAAAAGTTTACTTAATGGGGGAGAAATAAAGATTTTCCACTAAGATCAGGAACAAGACAAGGATGTCTCCTCTTATCATTTCTTTTCATCCTCATTGTAGAAGTTTCTAGTTAATGCATTAAGACAAGGAAAGGAAATAAAATATATACAAAATGGAAAGGAAGAAATAAAACTCTTTGTTTGCAAATGATATGACACATATATAGAAAATCTAAAAGAATCAACCCTAAAATTCCTGGAAACAATATGTGATTATAGCATGCTGGTTTATAGGATACAAGATTGATTAAAAAAAAAATGAATTAATACCATCAATGAACATGTGGAATCTGATTTAAAAACACAGTCGGAACACAATATTGTCAACATATCAGGTCTTCCCAAGATAATCTATATATTCAATGCAGTTACAAAAAAAGTCCCAACTAGGGCATATGCCTTCAGAAGCTGCCTGAGAGAGATGGAGAACTGTTTGGCAGCAGAGGTGCTGAGCTGGGCTGATGTTCCCTGCAGTGCTCAGGTAGGCTGGGTCACGAAGTACTGAAGCAGGGCAAGAGGAGCTCCCTGGACTTGAATTTGCTGGAGCTTCCCAAAGGCAGTGTGAGGACCCTTACCTAGGGGAGACCCTGTGAAGAAAGATAACACATAACTGGTCCCTGCTGCCTTTTCTCAGGAGAGGGTAAAGAAAGACACCCAGCCCTCAGTACTTCTTTCAGAACAGTGGCTAGACTTCAAGTCAATGTGAGAAATATTACTCATCCGTTCCAGAGGAAGGAGGGGCAGCCCATGTCCATCATCACAGAAGGAAGTGAGAGCTGCACTTGTGCTCGGACATAGGGGATGATCAGAGAAAAGTCACATCACTTGGTGTTGGAAGCAACTATCAAGCAACTATCAAGCATTGGAGTATGCCCTAGAGGCATCACAGTCTACTGAGACCATCTCTGTGGACCTCTGTATAGAAATTTATCCAGGTCACTGTAGGTGTAAATGACTTAACTGAGAAGATTCACATCATCATACCACTTTTAAGTAGCAAGAACAAAGCCACTGTGTTTACACATTCTTCCTGCTTTTAGCGCTTCTTGTTGACAGTCAGCCTTCCTGGAAACTCGAGTTTGTCTCTTTCAGTGCCTGGTTTAACCTGAAAGTGTAAAGGTCCCCCCACCTTTCGGTAATAATGTAATGATGCTGTCTGAACCACTTTTTGCTGCTTGTTTTCCAAGTAAAGGTTAATTATGATAATAACGGGAGAGATCTGGAGATGAAAAAAATCTCAGCTACTTATTTTGTTGATACTAACTGGTTTTAAAATTTATGTGTAGTGGCAAAAAAAAAAAAAAAAAAGCCAGCACAGTATTGAAGAAGAAAGACTGACTTTAAGACTTAGTATAAAGGTACAATAATTTAGACAGTGTGTCAAGGACAATTAGTGAATAGACAAATGAATCAGTAGAACAGAGTTGGGAGTCCAGAAGTAGACCCTCATAAATATAATCAGCTGATCTTTGAAAAAGGTATAAAGGCAGTACATTGAAGAAAAAAGTCTACACGAGTCTATTGCTGTACTAACTAGACACAGTTTAGAATCTCCAGGAAATTAACTTAAAATGGCTCACAAACCTACACGTAAAATGGAAAACTATAAAACTCTAGGACGATAACAGAAAAAAATCTGGGTGACCTCAGGTTTGGTGATAACTTTTTAAATACAGCACTATAGGCTTGAAATAAAGAATGATCAACTGAACTTCATTAAAATTAAAAATTCTGCTCTGTGAATCACATTAGCAATATAATGAAAAGACATATCAGTCTATTAGAAAATATTTATAAAAGACATAGCTGATAAAGGACTGTTACCCAAAATAGAGAACTCTTAACAACTCAACAATAAGAAAACACCTGATGAAAAATTGGGCCAAAGCCATAACAGACATCTCACCAAAAAAAGTTGTACAGATGGCAGATAAGCACATGAAACGATGTCCCATATCAAGCCATCAAGGAAATGTAAAATTAAAAACAAATACCACTACACACATGTAAGAATGACCAAAACAGGCCTCCCTGGTGGCTCAAGGGGTTAAGACGCAACCTATGAAGCTGTCCACAGCCACTGCAGCAAGATTTCAATCCCAGGCCAGGGAGCTACCCACATGGCGCAGCAGACCTCTCCTGTCTCACCCACTGTTCCCCTCATCAGTGTATTTCACAATCTGCCTGTTCTGCTCCCCACTCTGTCTCTGGTGAATCTTCTCACTCCCCACACCTCTGGCCTGTACCCCAGTTCTCGTATGCATAAATAAACAAATCTTTAAAAAAAAAAAAAAGAAGAATGACCAAAACCCAGAACACTGATAATATGAAATGCTCTCGTGTATGTGGAGCAACAAATTCATTGCGGGTGGGAATGCAAAATGGTACAGCCAATTTGGAAGATACTTTATTTTGTTTTTTAAGATTTATTTATGCATGTAAGAACTGGGGTACAGGCCAGAGGTGTGGGGGGTGAGAGGATTCACCAGAGACTGAGTGGGCAGCAGAACAGGCAGATTGACTGCTATACACTGCTGAGGAGAGCAGCAGGCAAGTCAGGAAGAGTTCTGCTGCGCCATGTGGGTTGCTTCCTGGCTGGCTGGGGATCGAACTCATGCGTATTAATCCCTTGCACCACCAGGGAGGCCCTGGAAGATATTTTAGTGGTTTCTAATGAAATTAAGCATAAGCTCCAGCAGTTGTGTTTTTTTGTATTTACCAAAGGAGTTGAAAACTTAGGTCCGCACATAAAACTGCATATGAATATTTACAACAGTTTTATTCATACTTTCCACAACTTAGAAGCATCTGAGATGGTCTTCAGTAGGAATAACCTGTGGTTCATCCAGACAATGGAATATTATTCAGTGCTGAAAGAAATGAGCTACCAAGTCATCAGAATAAATGGAGGAGACTTAACAAGTGAAAGAAGCCAATATGAAATGAGCTATATGGTTTAAACTGTATGACATTTCTGGAGAACAGTAAACTATGGAGACAGTAAAAAGGTCAGTGGTTGTTTGGGTTAGCGGGGAAGGATGAATCAATGAAGCAGAGAGGATTTTTAGGGCAGTAAAACTACTCTGTGTGATACTATAGTGACATTCATGTCAGTCAGCCATAGAATGTACAACACCCACAGAATGTACAATCACCCATAGAATTTACAACACCAAAAGTGAACCCTAATGTAAACCATGGACTCTGGGTGATAATAATATGTCAGGGTAGGTTCATCCTTTGTAAAAAATATTCACCTGTAGTTGAAGATGTTGATAGTGGGGGAACCACTACATGTGTGAGAGCAGAGATTATATGGGCAATCTGTTTACCTTCCGCTCAATTTTGGTGCGAAGCTAAAACTGCTCTAAAAATAATTGACTCGGGCCTCCCCGGTGGTGCAGCGGTTGAGCGCTGGGCTGTGAAGCTGCCCGCAGCCTCCGCAGCGCCGGTTCGATCCCCGGCCACCAGGCGAAGGTCCCACATGGCGCGCAGACCTCTCCTGCCGCCCGCTGCTCCCCTCAGCAGTGTGCTTCGGTGCTTCTGCCTGCTCTGCTCCCCACTCTGGCTCTGGTGAATTCTCTCACCCTCCCGCACTTCTGACTGTACCCAGTGCTTGTATAAATAAATAAATAAATCTAAAAAATAAAAATAAAAATAATTGACTCTATTAAAGTGGGTTAATGATATAATAGAATGAAAATTAAATAATTTTATTGTTTCCATAATCTCACCAGTCTTAAAGCTTCTGTTAACATAACAATTTCCATTTCTGTTTTTGTAAAATTAACAATGTAAGTGCATGTGAGATTGACAAAATAGAACGTATTTATATAAAGAATTTTTAAGTTTAAACAAGATTTATTTAGCAAATTACTTACAAAAGAATAACAGTAGTTAAATATTATTAAACCATATGAAATTGCCAATACTTGAACATTTAACCTGTATGGCTTAACCATTCTAATAGGTTTCAAAACTAAAACTATTTAAGCTCTTTAATGTCTCACTTGTTCCAATTAATTTTCAAAACAGAATTGCCATGGGAAAAAAGTATTTGTCAGGAATGAAAAAGATAAGCAAAAAATAAGCACTACAAAGTGGCATTATTTGGTTATTAAGAATGAGAGAATTTTAGCAAATCTTAGATTAGATTCCCTTAGGTGATTCTTCAGAACTTCAGAGAGGGTCTTCTGAAAATGCTTTTATATCAGGTCTGCTAAGGAAGATTAAATTTTGATGCAGTGTGCAATATCATTATTCATCATAGAACTCCCAGTTAGAGATGTCTGCACAGCCTTGATGCAGAGACAACTTAGTCCTGGGTCTTGCAGATTTGTTTTCTTCTCCTTTAGCCTCTCCTCTCCTACAGCTATGCTCCTCCAGATCTTCAGTTAGGCCAAGAAGCATCCTAGCTTGATCCCTCTCTTTGTATTTATTAGAGCCAGAGGTATTGGAACATTGCTATATGTCATGGGCCTGGCTTGGTTCAGTCCACATGTCATTTGTGACAAAGAAGAACCCAGAATCCTGGAACAAATTTGATCTCAATGTTCTACTCAGTAAATGTATTTGACAGCAAACTGAAGAAAGAAGGTCCAGACTTCTAAATGCATTATTTCACTAGAAAGCTGCTTAAAATGAAGGTCTTCCAAATGCAGTCCTCATAATTTTGCACTTAACCAAGAAGTACTTCCCCTCTAAATGCATGAAATCATGTTGGTGTTATTTTTATGTTGGGGCTTACACTATTTATCTGACACAGGGGAGGGGAGAAAGTCCAGTTGAAATTAATAGTGATGTTCCAATTTACCTCCACTGGAATGACTAAAATGGAAGTGACAGTACAAATGTTAGCAAGAATGATGAACCAACTGCAACTCTTACACTTTGTTCATGGAAATGTAAAATGGTACAACCATTTTGGAAAACAGGTTGATAGTTTCTCCAAATGTTAACCCTTTGCACTCCGCTGTCCCCTCTCAGGGGACATCGGAATTCTAGCATATCACTCGGATGTCCCCTCTCAGGGGACATTGCAATTTATTAGTGATTACGGGGAATTGAGTTATTTCAACGCAACTTTTTGAGACATGCATGTTTCCCTGAAGTTTTATCTTGAAATGGCACAAGAAATTAAATCAAAATATCGTAAAATTACTAAGATATATACAAGAAATGTCAGCGGGTTTTGTGTCGGACGAGAACGTGAGATGCGTGCTCACGACGGTCCGAGCACTTCGCGACGCCACTTGAAAAGAGCGATAAGGGGAGTTTGTAGAAGAAAGGTCGGTTTTCGAACATAGCGCGCACTGTATAGTGAGATATATAATTACAAATAAACAAGTCTACATCTGGAGGAAAAGATTTTCAAAGCTGAGCTCATTTTGGTTTGAAGCTTCGAGCAGTGCACATAGATCTAACGAGGAGAAAATCGGAAAAGTGATTCTTCTCTTAGTGAATAAATTGTTTGGTGAAAGCTATTTTGGTAAATATCATCTTGTCAGTTAATAATAACAATTAGAAATTTTTAACCCATGCATTTATTCATATTTTTTATTAGAACAATGGCAAAGCATCCAACCACGAATGAGTCTCATGACACAAGTAGTAGTGAAGATGAGCTCCAGATAGACCTCTATACAGACATGTCAAACATGCACTAATCAGCCTGCAATGCATATTGGGGAGTGTTACAAAACTTCTTATACTGTACAAAATTATAAACAATAAAATACTGGTTTTTTTGCAAATATACATTGCTCGATGTCACCCAATTCATATAACTCCAATATCATTATAATACGTTACTTGGTTCCAAAATTATACTAAATAATACGAGGGTCTGTAATGCACGTTTCTGCCGCAAAGTAGCATCGAGTACCTGGTAGCCAATGTCCAGAGTGGTTCGGAGTGCAAAGGGTTAAATAAAAACTGTTAGCCTATGACTCAACAGTTTCAAGTTTAGACATTTGTCTTAGAGAAATGAAAACTCTGTTTACAAAAACCTTGCTGAAGAATGGTCATAGCATCTTTACTCATAATAATTCATATATATATTATTACTAAGCAATTCTTACTGGTGTGAGGTTATATATCATTTGTGGTTTTGATATGATGGACATTTTCTCATGTGCCTTTCAGCTTTCTCATCATACTAAATGTTACTGCTAAATCAAAGTAGGAAAAATCGAAAGAGCAGTTATTTTCTATATTTGTATAATAATGACGTTATGTTTGTATTGTAACACAGTAATCAGGTTAAAAGCCTTTTAGCGAGATATTTTAATAAATGTTTCTACTAAATCCCTTTATTGCTTAGAGTAGTGGAAACAATTGGCATGGACTTTTTCTAGCAATATTGAATCTCTGGAAGATTTTAAAAATGGATATTGTAAAAAGGTTCAATATATTCTTCTGTTCCCAGCATTATTTCAAAAATAACAAATAGATTGAGGCACTAATTATGTATGGAATTCTCGATTCAATATGAGAAGTAAAAGTGTCTAGAACCTTAGATTAGAAGAAGTTTGGGGTAATGAAGGTATGAGACAGGAAGTTGCCAAAAATAAATGTGTTTAACATTTCTAGGTTTTCATTTTCTTTTTTATAAAGTACCAGTGCCACAGAGGACCTTGAAAGAACATCTGTCATGAGCTTCTACTGTTAAATTATTAAATATTAAATAATTCTATCCTGTTTATTTGATTATGTGTGCTCTTATGTTATCTATAACGTGTTCATTGACATGCACAATAAATGGTTGCCATTTTAAATTCTGGAAGATCAATGCAATTTTATTACTTTCCTTAGGAGGCCAATGTATAATACCTGAGAATCTAGTCTTATATGTAAGGAATCTGAGGCCTAGTGAAGATCATGATTTGTCCAGGGGCAAATGACTACCTAATTTAGGAACAGGTATTCCATTCATTTATTAAACAATTTTTTAGACTATACTTCATATGGCAGTAAGTTTCCTGTTCATAAGCATTAGAGAATTAACTGGGATGAAAACAAATGGGGATCAGAGGATAGAGGCATAGCAGATGAGAAAACAAGTGATTTCCTCTTGATGCTGACTATGTTGACTCACAGTGCATAAACAATGCTTTGACACACAGATGGGATGATCGTGATGCTATTAACTAAGTACTGGCCGCTCTAGAATTAAGTCTATCAACTCTGAGTCCAGGGTTTCCTATTTTTTTTTTTATTTTTTTATTTTTTTTAAAGTGAGGAGGTTTATAATTTTTTTTTTTAATAGAGGCATGTTTATTTATTTTGTTTGTTTGTTTAGACAAGCACTGGGTACAGTCAGAAGCGCGGGAGGGTGAGAGAACTCACCAGAGCCAGAGCGGGGAGCAGAGCAGGCAGAAGGACCGAAGTACACTGCTGAGGGGAGCAGCGGGCGGCAGGAGAGGTCTGCGCGCCATGTGGGACCCTCCTCCGGTGGCCGGGGAGCAGCCGGGGATCGAACTGGCGCCGCAGAGGCCGCTGGCAGCTTCACAACCCAGCGCTCAACCGCTGCGCCACCGGGGAAGCCCCAGGGTTTCCTTTTTATCTTCACTTTTACACATTGCTTATCTGACTAGGACAGATGCTCAAACGAGTTTTCTTATTTGTCAGTGCATTTAAATTGACCTTGATACACCTCTGGTTTGGGTAGTAAAAATAGAGAATTTATAGATTAGAATCTTACTTGTTTGAGGTTTCCTTGTATTTTTGATTCAAATTGAATTTCCTTCCTGTCGTTTTTAATTATAATTGACAAAACAAAATTAGTAATCTAAATCCTTATATTTTGAACTTTATCTTCAAGCTGACTTCTTGCCATAATATTCAGAAAGACATGGATCATAACTTACTAACAATTTCAAAATGTGCTCTGAAGGTGGAAAAAAATTCTTATTTTTAAATGCATCCAGAATTTGAAGAAATGTTTCTTTAAGCAAGTTTTGCACTGATTTTGTATTCCTTAGAGACTGTATAATAATATAAAGAGTAGATTTTTATCTGATTTTATTTATTATTAGATTCAACCGCAAATAAACTGAATAGAGAGCACTGCTGCTGCTCTACTCAATAGAGATAGTAGTCATAGAGTCGTCTTTGGAGAGGAGAGGAGTATATTTTAATCTGTATTCATTCCCAATACTTAGTTACCAGTGTTTTGAATGTTCTTTTTTATAAATATTTATAGATATAATTTTTACATCATTGTTCATTTTTTTACAATTTGTGCTTGTATGCTTTCTTCTCTCAGGTGTAGTCCCTGTAAAATTCCCACCACCAATTCACCCGTGAACCATCACCACAGTCCCTTGTGCTCTTCCCTCCCCTGTTTTGATCCCTCTGCCTCCCCCTCCCTTGCAGAATGTCTCTGATTTATAGTTGCCTGCTAATTTTGTTTGTTTATTATTATTTTTTTCCTGATACTTTATTTGGTTCCTCTATATTCCTCCTGTAAGTGAAACCATCTGATATTTTTCTGTTTCCTTTTGCCTTATTTCACTGAGCATAATCCCTTCCAGCTCCATCCATGTTGTTGCAAATGGCATGAGTTTATCTTCTTTGATTGCTGAGTAATCCATTGTGTGTGTGTGTATATACACACACACCAATATACTCACACACACACTAACACACACACATATATATACACACACACCCCACATCTTCTTGATCCAGTCATCTATTTTGGGGCATGTGGGTAGTTTCCATAGCTTACCTATTGTAAATAGTGCTACAATAAACATAGGAGTGGATGTTCTTAATGTATTTTTCTTTTTTTAAAATTTTGATTCCTAATAGGTGTTATTCCGAAAACTCTTCAGAAAAGAAAACTTTTCATACTGTCTTTTTTTCCTTTGTTTAGAAATAGAAACGAGTTGGCTGAGACTCTTGCACTCCTGAAAGCACAAATTGATCCTGTACTATTGAAAAGCTCTAGCCAACAAGACAACTCTTCCCGGGAAAGCCCCAGCTTAGAGGATGAAGAAACTAAAAAGGAGGAAGAAACACCTAAACAAGGTTTTTTTTGTGTGTTTTGTTTTGCTTTGTTTTGTAATTTCTTCTCTTCTTCCATTCTTCTTCCCTAGTACATAAATCTGAATTCTATTTTAATTTGAAAAATTGCATGCCTTCCTGTAAAAGGAGATTGATTTCTCTTTAATTAAAAAAAATGGGAAGGGGGCCTCCCTGGTGGCGCAAGGGGTTGAGCGCAGCTCTCTGAAGCTATCTGCAGCCTCTGTGGTGCAAATTCGATCCCTGGCCTGGGAGCTACCCACATGGCGCAGCAGTCCTCTCCTGACTCACCTGCTGCTCCCCTCCGCAGTGTACTTTGGTCAGTCTGCCTGTTCTGTTCCCCCCTCTGTCTCTGGTGAATCCTCACACCTCTGGCCTGTACTCCAGTTCTTGTAATCATAAATAAATAAATCTTTAAAAAAAATAGGGGAAAAAAAAACAATTGAGTACTTTGCTCTTATATGGAAAATTTGAAATTTCAAAATTAAAAATTTTCAGATCTCCAATATCTAATCTTTTCCTAATTTAAGAATGCAAAGATACTTAATGAACCCTTTTTTAAAAAATTGTGGTAAAATAATACGTAACATAAAATTTGTAACTAACCATTTTTAAGTATGTAGTTTTGTAGCATTAAGTAAATTCACATTGTTGTGCAGCCATCTCCCTAGCAATCTCCAGCGTCATATTCCACAATGGGAACGCTGTGCCAGGTAATACCATTTCCCCATTTTCCCCTCTCCATTCCCTGACATCCATCATTCTACTTTCTGTCTCTATGAATTTGGCTATTTGAGGAATTTTTTGTTAGAGAAACCATACCATATTTGTTGGGACTAGCTTATTTCAATGAATATAATTTCTTTAATATTAATCTGTTTTGTAGCATGTGTCAGAATTTCCTTCCTTTTTAAAACTGAATAATATTTTGGTGAAGGTATATGCTACAATTTTTTTCTTATCCGTTCATCTTTCATTGGACACTTGCATATCTAGTACCTTTTAGCTATTGTGAATTATGTTTCTTGACTCTTGCTATGGGTGTACAAATATTTGGTTGAGTCATTGCTTTCACTTCTTTTTGGCATATGCCCTGAAGTAGAACTGCTGGCTCAGATGGTAGGTTTTTTTTTAATTTTGAGGACTCTGCCATATTCTTTTCCACAGCTACTACACCATTTTACAATCTCACCAGTAATTCATTAAGGTTCCAATCTCTTTGCATACCACCCATGACTTGTTATTTTTGTCTTCTCTTTTAAGGGCTATCCTAATGGCTGTAAAGTGCTGTCTCATTATGGTTTTATGACTAGTTGTGTTGATCTCTTTTTTGTGTACTTAATAGCCATTTGTATATCTTCTCTGAAAAATTTTTATTCAACATCTTTCCCCAATTTTGAATAGGGGCTTTGTTTTTTGGTTGCATTTAACAGACTCTGAAGTCTGTGATAAGTATAATTATTAAACCTGATTTCCTGACTGAATTTTCTATTTTGCCTTGGCTAAACAGATCAAATCTTTACCACTTTAGAATAACAGAGCTATGTCGTATCTTTACTATTAATATTTTTTGTTGATAAACATGACAGGGTAAGAATTTACTTTCCTTAAATTTTCTTCCTTTGCTTTTAGTTTTCTTCTGCTATTCAATCAGAAGCAAATAGTGATACGTTCTCACCTTATTTGCTGCTTTGAAAGAACCATTCATAAGGTCATTGTGTAGTGCATTCATTGCTTAGAACTATTATATTATGCTTCTTAATGTAGGATACAGTGTCTCTACATATTAAGCATTGCTTTTCACAAAAATGCTGATTTTTGTACTTTTTGACCAGTGTTGTTAGGATTTCAAATTTTTGTGTTAGAATTTTTTTTTAAAGATTGATTTATACATACAAGAACTGGGGTACAGGCCAGAGGTGCGGGGGGTGTGAGAATTCACCAGAGACAGAGTGGGGAGCAGGACAGATGGATTGACTGAAATATACTGCTTAGGGGAGCAGTGAGAGGACAGGAGAGGTCTACAGAGACAGGAGAGGTCTACTGAGCCATATGGGTCACCTCCCTGGCTAGGGATTGAACTCATGATGCGGATTGCTTCATAGTGCCAACGCTTAACCCCTTGCATCACCAAGGAGGCCCCTGTGTTAGAATTTTGTAAACCAAATTTTTATTTGAAAAATTCTTGTCAAGTATTTGGAAAAAATTTCAGGTAAAGCTTAATAATTTTAAAGTAGTCTAAACTTTCTATTTAATTTCCAGAGTTTTAAAGTTGCATTCCAAATGATTAGTTCTATGCTTAGACTCAATATTTATTAATGTGCTCATGACTTCATATCTGTTATTAGTCTCATACACAATTAAGATCAAGGCCAAAGTGAATACAAATTTGAAAAAGGGCACAGTAATAGAAATTTAAGAGGTAACTATTAGGAAAACTTAAATTTGACACTGACTTTGAAGGGAGACTCATTGTGTAGTTTAAATTTAGAAGACTATGACCAAAACAATTTCCTTGGTAAATTAATCCTCTTCCTAGTATTTAATTTTAAAATTTCATTGTGAGGCCTTATAGTTGAAGAGGAGGAATTTCAACATTAATAACAGCTAGCATTTATTTGTTGGGCACATCCTGTTTTCTTAGCAATATACCAAATGCAGCATATGTGTTTTCATTTAACCTTCATAGCAACTTTTTAAGGTAACTGCTGTTATTATTTCAGTTTTACAGATGAGCAAATTGGGATATTTATAAACTTGCTCCAAGTTGTATATAAAGTGTCAGAGCCTAGATTTGAACCCTGAACCTTGTAAAGCCTGTGTTCCTTAACTACCTAAATCTATAATTCTCAAACTTTAATATTCATGATCTTCATTTGGTGACCTTTTCTAAATACAGAAACTGATTGACTAGTTCTTGCATGGTGTTGATCCACCATTTTCACAAGGACCTTGATACTGCTGCTACTGCTGGTCAAAGACCCACACTTTGAATAGAAATGGTATAGAGGCAGTCTTCTCTTGACCTTGGAAACTAATACAGCAGAGACTTTGATACAAGTGTTTTTTACAATATTCATCACAGAATGCTGATGTTGTAACACTCATCACAATCAAGAGAAAGTATGTGGCGGAGGACATGGCTCTAAAGATTAGAAGAGGAGTGGCAAGATATTTCATCTTTGGTTTTTTCCTTTTCTGTTTCTCTTTCTGTAACAGCAGAATATTTCTCATTCGTTAATTCGGCAAATACAGAACTGTGTCTGACACGATTTTAGGCATGGGGTTCAGGAAACAAAGCATACACAAATTCCTGCTTTTGTGAAGCTTATATGATAGGGACTTACAAATAACTAACATCTGGGTAGGGGAACGGGGAGCACCTGGGACGGTAGTAGCGGATTGTGGGTGCTTTGGTAGTGGGTGCTTTGGTAGGTGTGGCCACCCCTGAGGGGAGTAATTCTATATTGTCAGAATATAACAAAGATGTAAAACAGTGGTGGTTCTTCACTAATATATTGTGTGTGTGTGTGTGTATAACATATATTCCAGTTACTAGATTCCAAGGACTTTTTTTGGAGCTTTATATTTATTAGGTCATCTAATCTTCACACACTCCCTATTATATATTACATTATGTTTACTTTTTATTTTTTTCAGATCAGATTAATGAAAGGAGGGGAAGTTTCAGTAATTTTCTTGGGGTCATACAGCCTGTTTGCAGTATAAACACAAACCAAATGCAGACAGTATTTCTCCAGAGTCTGTATACATTGATGTTGTGTTTGCACATAATTTGTGGGAGTAGATAGTTTTATTCAGCTCCCAAAGCCCTGACTTCTCCATCATGGCAAGACCAAAGAAACATATTTCTGGTTCATTGTACTCATTGCACTTACACATAAACAAATGTTTTGGGTGGGGAGTAAAGTGTGGAGAGGTAGAGCTGGAAATAACCTTGGCTATAACCTAGAAAATGTACTTAAGAGTAGTAAAGCAAAATGTGACAAATATTAACAATTGTATGGTTGGGTGTTTGGAACTCAGACATCAAGAGGAAAAATAAGAAAGAAAAAAACAACCAGTCTCATTCTTGAAGTTAAAATAGATTTGTTTTTAATAATTAATTTGATTGTCATATCTAACCTTAGTAAAATTATTTTTTTGTATGGGTGCCAAGAAGAAATGCATTACATAAAAGTGGGGAAAACTGCCCAGAAAATCTAAAGCAGCATCATATGACCTAAAAAATTCACTTATTGAATAGTGAAATTGGTTTTTCTTTCAAAGATCATTAGAATTGCCTTCTGAAAAAGTCTAAATTTCTTGGACTGGGATTTAGAATCTCACAGTTTGGTCTCAACTTATTTTCCTAGTGTTCTTGTCTACTGTTTTCTATGTGATCATGGTTTACAGTTATCTGGAAGCCTTTTATTATCTCCATATGCCTTGGGCTATTCTTCTGTGTCATTATCATGCTCTTATTTCCCTGAAGTACTTGAACCATAGGCAAATCAGTGTTTCTCTAATGAATGAACTACTGAATAACACTATGTTTCTGTACTATGAGATTTGATCATCTGGAGTGTCCATCAGGAACCTTCTTAGGTTTGACCAAGCAGATTCACAAGGTTACTACTGACCACATAAGGCATCGATATGATGATTAGAGTAGGATAGAAATCACAGCTTGCTAATAGCAATATTCATTGTTGCATCGATTTAGCAGATCATGTATCCATGCAGGAGCTATTTTCTTCCACGTGACAACTTCAGGAGCCAAGTATATGGGATTCACACTGACTGGGTGCAGGGATCACCTTGTCTTGAAAGCCTCGTGTTCCATAGAAGCCATTATCTCTTATAATAAATTCTGTAGGCATATGCTCCAGAGTTTTCTTGCCCAAAAACAAAGAATCACTGTATTCATCCTAAGTATGCATCTCCATCATGCATTTTAAAATTCTTTCAGTCCAGTTGCAGTTTATGACTTAGTGGTCATTAACATCATAAGCACTATTACCTAGTCACCTACCTAGTTGACATTTTACTCTTCTTAGTTTACCCATGGGATTAAAACCTAACCAGTCAGGAGTCTCCCTGGTGGCGTAAGGGTTAAGTATTAGCGCTGTTATCACTACTGCCAGAGTTCGATCCCCAGCCAGGGAGCTAACTCATTGTGGTACAGCAGACCTCTCCTGTCTCGTCTGAACCCCTTAGCAGTATATTTCAATAGATTTGCCCATTCTCGTGCAGGGGAGCGCGTCCCCGGCACCGGCATTTTGCAGCAGGGACCTTTCTTGCTGGAGACTGTGTGAACCCAGCAGAAGGCTCACTGAGGAGACAGAGGTTAATCTGGGAGGCTTGCCCACGCCGGGCACCTTCTAGCCTGCAGTTCCAGCCCCGAGGGGAGCAGCACCCACCTTGGGGCAGACCTGGCGTGCAGGGGAGCGCGTTCCCGCATCGCCATTTTGCAGCAGGGACCTTTCTTGCTGGAGACTGTGTGAACCCAGCAGAAGGCTCACCGAGGAGACAGGTAAGCTGGGAGGCTTGCCCATGCCGGGCGCCTTCTAGCCTGCAGTTCCAGCCCAGAGGGGAGCAGCACCCACCGCTGGGGCAGACCGGGCGTGCAGGGGAGCGCGTCCCCTGCACCGGCATTTTGCAGCAGGGACCTTTCTTGCTGGAGACTGTGTGAACCCAGCAGAAGGCTCACCGAGGAGACAGAGCAGGGACCTTTCTTTGCTGGAGACTTGTGAACCCAGCAGAAGTTCCCCAGAGGAGCCAGTGGTGAGCTGGGAAGGTCGCCCAAGATGCCGGCCAGTACCAGCAACACAGTGTCACAAGGAATACGGCAAATTAGAAAACAGGCAGTAGGGAGTAGAAAAACCACATGCAACCCAGCAACTCCTCAGAAAAAAAGCACACCGCAAAAAGAAAACCATCTACCAGATTGCAACGACAGTAACTTGGAAGAACTTCTGAGCCTTCCAGATAGAGAATTTAAAATTGCTGTGATTAAAAAACTGACAGAAGTCATAAAGGAAAACAATGATAAGGGGAAAATGATTAATGACCAGAAGAATGAAATTGAGTCCCTAAAGAGGGAAGTAAAAGAAATGCAGGAGATCAAAGAATTAATGGAGACGCTAAAGAACTCTGGGAAAAGCAATGAAAGCAGAATAGATGAAATGGAAGAACGAATAAGTACTCTTGAAGACACAGAAATAAAAAGAACTAAAACAGAAAAGGAAGGAGAAGTACGAAGGAAAAAGACCGAAGAAAGACTTCGGGAACTATCTGACTCCATGAGGAAAGGAAATATAAGAGTTAATAGGAATCCCAGAAGGAGAGGAGAGAGATGTAGGAACAGAGAAAATATTCATGGATATAATTGAAGAGAACTTCCCAAACGCGAAGAAGGATCTGAAAATTGATATACAAGAAGCAAGAAGAACACCAAACTTCCATGACGAAAGGAAAAATACAGCAAGACACATAATAGTAAAGCTCCCAAGAATCCAAGACAAGGAAAAAATTATGAAACTAACAAGAGGGAAGAAACAGATAACATTCAAAGGGAAACCAATCAGACTGACATCAGACTTCTCTGAAGAAACACTACGGGCAAGGAGAGAGTGGAGGGACATAGTCAACAGACTCCAAGAAAACAGATGCCAACCAAGAATACTCTATCCCGCAAAGCTCTCCTTCCTCTTTGAAGAAAGAATATGGACCTTCCCAGACAAACAGAAACTCCAGAATTTTATTACGACTAAACCCCCACTCCAAAAAATACTACAAGGAGTCCTAAAGCCAGAACCTCAGAGGGACGAATAACAACAAAAGAAGGCCAAAGAAAGTTATTAAAAGAATAAATAAATAAAATCAAAGGAAAGACAAACACAATGGCAAATACAGATGCTAACATATCAATACTAACTCTAAATGTAAATGGACTAAACTCTCCAATAAAAAGACAAAGAGTTGCAGGCTGGATTAAGAAACAAAACCCAACCTTTTGCTGTCTCCAGGAAACACATTTAGCTGCAAAAGATAAAAGTAGACTCAAAGTTAAAGGATGGAAAACAATTCTACAAGCAAATGGACCAAAAAACAAGGCAGGAACAGCTATACTCATATCAGATAAAACAGATTTCAAACTTAAAAAGATAAAAAGAGACCCCAGTGGTCATTACATTATGATCAAGGGGACAATACTTCAAGAAGAAATAACACTCATTAACATATATTCACCAAACGAAGGAGCACCAAAATATATCAGACAACTATTGGCATCTCTGAAAACAGACATCAGAGAAAACACATACGTAGTGGGAGACTTCAACACACCACTATCAACAATGGATAGATCAACAAGACAAAAAATAAGTAAAGACACTAAAGCTCTAAATAAGGATCTAGAGTGCTTGGGCTTAACAGACATATATAGAACACTAAACCCAAAAAAATCTGAGTATACATTTTTCTCAAGTGCACACGGATCATTCTCTAGGATCGATCATATACTGGGGCACAAGACAAACATCAACAGATACACCAAGATTGAAATCATACCAACCATCTTTTCTGACCATGAAGGTATCAAACTAGAAATAAACCATAAAAAGAAGGCAAGGTACTCTCCTACCTCGTGGAGATTGAAACCCACACTACTGGAAGTCCACTGGACTAACGAGGAGATAAAAGAAGAAATTAAAAAATTCTTTGAATTGAATGACAAGGAGGACACCAATTTCCTAAATGTATGGGATGCAGCAAAAGCAGTAATAAGAGGAAAATATATAGCAATAGATGCTCACATCAAGAAACAAAAAAGAACTCAAAGAAACAACCTAATCTCGAAGCTCAAAGATCTAGAAAAAGAACAACAAAAAAACCCCAAAACCAGTAGAAGAAAAGAAATAATAAAAACCAAAGCAGAAATAAATGAAATCGAAACTAAAAAAACAATCCAAAAGATCCATGAAACCAAGAGCTGGTTCTTCGAAAAAATAAATAAAATAGATAAACCCCTAGCCAGGCTCAAGGGCAAAAAGGGAGAAAGCACAAATAAATAGGATAATAAATGAAAGAGGAGAAATCACAACGGACACAGCAGAAATCAAAAGAATAATTAATAACTACTATGAACAGTTATATGGAAACAAGTTCAACAATCTAGAGGAGATGGACAAATTCCTACAACTCTACAATCACCCAAAGCTAGATAAAGAAGAAATAGAACACCTAAACAGACCAATTACAATTAGCGAAATTGAAATGGTAATCAAAAACCTCCCCAAAAACAAAAGCCCAGGACCTGATGGATTTACAAATGAATTCTACCAAACATTCAGAGACGAATTGGTGCCTATCCTTCACAAACTCTTCCAAAAAATTGAGAAGGAAGGTATAATACCTAACACGTTCTATGAAGCCAACATTACACTAATACCAAAACTGAACAAGGACAACACAAAAAAAGAAAACTATAGCCAATCTCCCTAATGAACACTGATGCAAAAATCCTCAATAAAATTTTAGCTACCAGAATCCAACAGTGTATCCATAAGGTAATTCACCACGACCAAGTAGGATTGATTCCAGGGACACAAGGATGGTTTAACATTCGAAAATCAATCAACGTTATCCAACACATCAACAAAAAGAAATATAAAAACCATATGATAATATCAATAGATGCTGAGAAAGCTTTCGACAAAGTGCAACACCCATTCATGATAAAAGCCCTTGAAATTCTTGGGATACAAGGAACGTACCTCAACATCATAAAGGCCATATATGACAAGCCAACAGCCAGTATCATTCTCAATGGTGAAAAGCTGAAAGCAATTCCATTGAGATCTGGAACAAGACAAGGATGTCCACTTTCACCACTGCTTTTCAATATAATACTGGAAGTCCTAGCCAGAGCAATAAGACAAGAGAAAGACATCCAAGGAATCCAAATAGGAAAAGAAGAAGTCAAACTATCACTCTTTGCAGATGATATGATAATATACATAGAGAACCCCAAAAACTCCACAGAAAAATTAATTCAACTCATCAATCAGTTCAGTAAAGTGGCAGGATACAAAATCAACACGCAAAAGTCAGTAGCCTTCCTATATACAAACAATAAATCTGAAGAAGAAAAAATAAAAAAAAACATCCCTTTTATTATTGAAACAAAAAAAATCAAATATTTGGGAATAAATCTAACAAAAGAGGTAAAGGACCTATACAAAGAAAACTATAAAACACTGTTAAAAGAAATAGAAGAAGACACAAATGGAAAAACATCCCCTGCTCATGGATTGGGAGAATAAACATTATTAAAATGGCCATCCTACCAAAAGCAATATACAGATTCAATGCTATTCCAATCAAAATTTCAATGTCATTCTTCAAAGAAATAGAACAATTATTGATGAAATTCATATGGAATCACAAAAAACCCCGAATAGCCAAAGCTCTCCTGAAAAAAAAAGAAGGGAATGGAGGCATCACACTCCCAGACTTCAAACTCTACTACAAAGCCATAATCATCAAAACTGCATGGTATTGGAACAAGAACAGACATACAGACCAATGGAATCTAATAGAAAATCCAGAAATAAACCCACAGATTTATGGTCAACTAATATTTGACAAAGGAGCAAAGACTATGCATTGGAGCAAAGAAAGTTTGTTCAATAAATGGTGCTGGGAAAACTGGGTCGCTACATGCAAAAGAATGAAGCTTGACCACTACCTCACACCATATACAAAAATCAACTCAAAATGGATTAAAGAACTAGACATAAGACCTGAAACCATAAAATACATAGGAGGAAATATAGGCGAAACACTACGTGATTTGCATATCAAAGACATCTTTACAGACACATCACCCAAAGCAGTGATAGTGAAGGCAAAGATCAACAGCTGGGACTACATCAAATTAAAGAGCTTCTGCACAGCAAAAGAGACAATAACAAAAACAAAGAGAAACCCCACCAACTGGGAGAACATTTTTGCACACAACACTAATGATAAAGGACCTATCACAAAAATCTGCAAAGAGCTGATGAGACTCAACAACAACAAAGAAAATAATCCAGTCAAAAAATGGACAGAGGAGCTAAAAAGAAACTTCTCTGAAGAGGAAATGCGAATGGCCAACAGGCATATGAAAAAATGTTCAACATCACTTGCAAATCAGGGAAATGCAAATCAAAACTACCATGAGATACCATCTTACACCAGTGAGAATGGCACATATTAAAAAAAACTAGCAACAACAAATGTTGGCGAGGTTGTGGAGAAAAAGGAACTCTTCTGCACTGTTGGTGGGAGTGCAAACTGGTCCAACCACTATGGAGAGCTGTGTGGAGATTTCTGGACCTACTAAACATAGAGCTTCCACAGGATCCAGCAATTCCACTCCTAGGCATTTACCCAAAGAACACAGAAACATCAATTCCAAAGAACACCTGCACCCCTATGTTTATAGCAGCACTATTTACAATAGCTAAGCTTTGGAAACAGCCCAAATGCCCAAAAATAGATGACTGGATCAAGAAAATGCGGTACATATACACCATGGAATATTACTCAGCATTCAAAAAAGATAAACACATGCAATTTGCAGCAACATGGATGGCGCTGGAAGGGATCATGCTCAGTGAAATAAGCCAAAAAGAAAAAGAAAAATACCGGATGGTCTCACTCATAGCAGGAATCTAGAATACTTAAATAAGGGACCAGGAAAATGAATAACTATAAGAAAGTGAAAATCAAAATCAACAAAAACTATGAACCAGAGACACTTTTTGGGGGGTGGGGGGCGGGAGAGGAGGGATTGGGGTCAGAATGGGGGGATTGCAAATGTATGAGGAATATAAAAATAAAATTTATTAATTAAAAAAAAAAAGATTTGCCCATTCTGCCTCCACTCTGTCTCTGGTGAATCCTTTTCTTACCCCTGCACCTCTGGCCTACACCCCAGTTCTTCTATACATAAAATGAATATAAATCTTAAAAAATCTGAAGAATGAGCCTCCTTTAAAAAAAAAAAACAAAAAACAACCTGTCAAATTCTCAGGAGAAGGATAAAACTTTCTTAGCCTTGTGGCTGGCTTAGTTATGGCATGGTGCTAGGAAACCTCTTTTGAGTAAAAATAACATTTTAATGTCATTCAGGGAACTATCTTTACCTCATCAGTTAATATTTTCCCAAAGATTCAGTTTATCAGGTTGCAATACAATTGAAACACTTTGGATATCGCCATTTTATAAGTTGATTTACTCATTTTTTCATAAAATTGGTCTTACTGGAAATGTGATAGGTAAGGAATAATTTGACTCAGTTTTTTACTTTGTAATTGTGTATCCAGAAGTGGCTTTGATAGCCTCAATTCTGAATAGGTACTCTGACTTCAACTTCAGAGAAAAAAATAGTTTACTAAAACTAAACATTAGTTAAAATTAATATTGTTTAAATGGCTTTTTTTTTTTTTTTAGAGGCATGTTTTATTTATTTATTTTGTTTGTTTGTTTGTTTTGTTTATACATGCACTGGGTACAGTCAGAAGCGCGGGAGGGTGAGAGAATTCACCAGAGCCAGAGTGGGGAGCAGAGCAGGCAGAAGGACTGAAGTACACTGCTGAGGGGAGCAGCGGGCGGCAGGAGAGGTCTGCGCGCCATGTGGGACCCTCCCCCGGTGACTGGGGAGCAGCCGGGGATTGAACCGGCGCCGCAGAGGCCGCGGGCAGCTTCGCAACCCAGCGCTCAACCGCTGCGCCACCGGGGAGGCCCTGTTTAAATGGCTTTTTAAATTAATTTTGATAAAGTGGACCGAAGACCTACAGGATAAATTACTAAGCCAAAGTTTGATAATATAGTACTGAAAACTAAATAATGATGGCATCAATTACAAGCGTTGTGTCAATATCCTGAGAATAGATGCCCTATATGCAAACTATTTTTCAAAATTCTGTCAGTGTTTGAATATACCTGCATTCATCAACATCAAGTGTACATAGAAGTATTTTAAATGATTCAAGACTGTATATTCTGTGTAGTATGCCCAAACCCCCCCCCCCAATTATGTAGTTTCTGATTTTTTTTTTAAAGATTTTTTAATTTATTTTATACAAGAACTGGGGTATACAAGCATAGTCATGGAACGGTGAGAGGATTCACCACAGACAGAGTGGGGAGCAGAACAGGCAGCTGGACTGAAAACGCTGCTGAGAGGAGCAGTGGGCGAGCAAGGAGAGGTCTGCTGCACCATGTGGGTATCTCTCTGGCCAGCCGGGAATCACACGTGTGCTGCAGAGGCTGCAGACAGCTTCACAGCACTGCACTCAACCCGCTGCGCCACCAGGGAGACCTGTAGTTTCTGATTCTAAGTCAGAAGAATAACTATTCCAAGCAATAGTGAATTATGAAATGAAATGTAAAAAGTGGGTTTTGTTTTTTTCAATTTAAAACATAATTTTTGATTTTCTCCACATGCCTGTTGCATTTAGTAAAGAGAGAATTTAATTGTAGTTCTGGCATTTTGTTTTCCTTACCCTTGGCCCACTTTATTCATTTATATTATCTGCCTGGTCCTATAGTCATTAATTTGTAACCCTTCTATAGAAGATGAGTGCCAATTGATATGGCTGCCAAAATATTTTATAATGTGGGGGTTTAATATAGAAATTTGTGGCCTGGCTACAAAACATCTCTGTATGAACACAAAAGAATTATTTTTGTTACCATGTTGTATTGTTTTATTCCAAACAAGTATAGCGATATCAGTTACAGGTATTACTGTAACCTTGTCATGATACTTAGTTTCCTTTGTGGGAATCAAAGAAAATGTACTGTTTTTATCATCACTTTTGTTCCTTTCAAATAACAAAGATAAAGGCCAGAAAATACACTGAAGTTTGCAGTTCTTTTGTTTTTATACCTTGAACACTGGAACATAAATCATCCTATGTGAAAGATCTGTGCTGATTTAGATGGGAGGGAGGGAAAGAAGCAGTGGTAAAGCAAAAAAAAAAAAAAAATTATGATCAAAGAAACTGTTAAAGTCTTTCTGATTTTGTTGTGATTTGAATAAGAAGGAGAAATTTTTAAGTTATCTTTCATGATTTTTAGAAAATTGCAGTGGCCTAGTTTTGAATTTCTACAAACAACCCCCCCCCAAAGGAACATATTGGTGGCAAAAATTTAAAACTATAGACAGTATCTCAAACCATTAAGTAAAGGAGCTGAAGTTCTCTAGAGGGGCCTTATGAATTCTCAAACCTCTCCAGCAAAAGCTCCCTTTCAGAACAAACCTCCACACCTAGTTTTGTCCAAACTTTGCCCAAAATTTGAGTGGAATGCAAGTTATAAATAGGACAGAGACCAAAAAGTTCAAGTAAAAGTAGGGGGATAAGTAGAGTTAGGTGATATTATAAAGCAAATCTCTTTAATTTTTAACATCTCTCAAAAATAACAGATGGGGAGCTGTAGGGCTATGAAATTAGAAAAACTATATAACATAATAATAAGCAACTAGAAAGAATCAAGTTCAAATCTCACAGACCTGTAAGAACAAAAGAGAGTAAGCAGAATAACATCACTACAGAGAATGAAAGCATATCTGAAATGAAATGAAAGCAAAACAGTCCCACAAATATATGAAAACTGTTAGTAGGTGGTAGAACTCAAGAAAGAATTAAAAATCTGAAGAAATATTTGAGTTAACAAACATAAGAATCGGTATCCTTAAAAATACAGCAAATGGAAATTTATTTATTTATAAATCATAGAAGTAAAGAAAAGAGATCACAATTTAGGAGCAGATGACATATATTGAAGATAGACAAAAAAGATTCAACAGATAGTTCACAAAAAATGAAAACCAAAGCAAGAAAACAAACAAAAAACACTATCTTAAAATAAAAATAGATGTGAGGCCACACACTGAAAAAACAGATACCTTTGAAAATTGACCCAAAATAACCAGTATCAGGAACATATTCTAGTAAAATTACTGCACTTTGAAGAAAGTGCAGTAACCATACACAACGTCCAGTGACATATAAATGAAAGAAAAGCAGGCTGCCATCATTCTGTTTGACAGCACTGTATACCAGAAGAAAATGCTATAATGTATGTAAGGGAGAAAAAAATTAAGCCAGGGATTTTATATCTAGTCAAACTGCCTGTCAGATAAAGACTACAAGTATATTTTATCAGTATATAAGGTATATATTCCCATGAGTCTTTTTTATAGTTTTCTAATGAGTGAGTGTCATATAATAAAGCGACTAACAAAACGTCAGTGATGGGTAATACAAAAATATATAGAAATATGTATATTTTCTACCTAAGAATATTGTTACTTTTAGATTTTTGTCTCTAGATTTTGATATCAAAATATTCTCCAATAAAGGGAACTCTAGTGCTTCCTAGAAATAAGAATGATTCCAAGGGTGGCTGCGGAAAATACAAAACGAGCCTGGAACATCTTGAAATGTCAAAGACATGCTCATAAAGAAATTTGGCATATCAATGGGATAGAGATGCTAGCCAGAAGGAATTTCCAATGGCAAAAGCAGAAACTGTTTTAGCAGCACAAATGTATTGTGATTAATAGATTTTAAACCACAGAATAAAATAAATTCCATTAATTTCTACTGATATAAATACATAATTGAGTAAATAAATGAAGGTGAGGAGACTGCTCTGTTCTGCAGGTGATTATCAGTGAATTAGCAGAGAAGGAATGAGAGAAATCACCATTAGAGAATACACGGAAATAATTGTTGCAGACAGGATCCCTGATAGATACTAAGATTAGTAGGTGAAAATGTGTAGAGAATATCAGGATAATTTTAAACTATCTCCCCAAAGATATCTACCTATTACAGGATATTAAATGGTAACTTTCTAACAGAATCACTAGTTGGTACCACTTTAACCAAATCATCATGGTACTGATACTAAGTACCTTCTTTCATAGTGCACAGCATCTTATGGAATTTTCATCTAATATATATTCCTTTAATCTTGAGAAAACATCAAACCCAAATTAAGAAGTATTCTGCAAAATAATCCTCAAGCTCAGAAGAGATATTGAAGGGTCACTGATAGGAAAGACAAAGGAAATAGAAGAACAAAATAAGACATTGTGAGAAAACGGGTAAAATTTAAAAAAAATCTGTTCAATAGTATTTTTCCAATGTTAATTTCCCGCTTTTGATAATTTCCCAAAGTTGTTAACTTTGGTTGAGGTTGTACTTAACAGGCTGAAGCTGTACTTAAAGGCCTTGAATAATTTTTGTAACATGTCTGTATAGCTCATATTTTTTCAAATTAAAAGGTATATGAATATTGGGTTAGCATTAATTATGTATTTACATGTAACTTAATCTGAAAGAAGGATGGAAAGAATTTAACAGTCTTTAGTGGCTCTGTGCTTTGAGGATGAAGCTATAATAAGACAATTCAAATGGAAAAAGAATGGGCCAAGTACATACAAAAACTTTAAAATCACACTGGTGATGATGTCAGTATTGTTATTCTGAAAATGTTTCTTGTATAACATGAGAAAAAAAGTATTTTAATTGTATCGTCTTTGGTGTCCTTGACAACCAAGATTCTCTGCGTGGGAAGAGGAAATAAGATAGAAAAGACGGAACTGTTAGTTTGAATTAATGAGTTACTTCTGTTGTTAAAAATTATGTGTGTCTCTGTTTTTAACTGTCCACTGAAAGGACTTAAGACACAATGACCAACCCATAACAGTGAGCATCCTTAGTGTTCAAATTGTGATCTTAAAATGTTTTCCACAAAACTAAACACAGGCTTCTTGGGGAAATGGCTGGTTCAAATTCTGGAGTACATTGAGGCAAAAATCATTTTGTCATTCCAGATAGAATAGAAGCTATCTAAGACATGTCAAAAATACTCAAGAGCCAACTTAAAAGAGGTTTCTGCTGCCAAAGATAAGACAGTTTAAGCATCCATAAGGATGATAACTACAGTAAATTAAGACATCAAATATGTTTTTAAGTCCCTTTTATAATGATGAAGTTGGTTACCTTTGGAGAATGCCAGCTGGTTACCTTTCCAAATTATTTTGGAAACTTTAAAAATGAAGCATTAGGGGCCTCCCGGGTGGCGCAGCGGTTGAGCGCTGGGTTGTGAAGCTGCCCGCGGCCTCTGCGGCGCTGGTTCTATCCCCGGCTGCTCCCCGGCCCTGGAGGAGGGTCCCACATGGCTCGCAGACCTCTCCTGCCGCCCGCTGCTCCCCTCAGCAGTGTACTTCGGTCCTTCTGCCTGCTCTGCTCCCCGCTCTGGCTCTGGTGAATTCTCTCACCCTCCCGCACTTCTGACTGTACCCAGTGCATGTATAAACAAAACAAACAAACAAACAAACAAAAAATAAAAAATAAATTAAATATGCCTCTATTAAAAAAAAAAGAATGTTAAAAAAAAGTTAAAAATGAAGCATTAACCTACCTTTTCTATGTGATCTTTTTAATGATCTGTACTATTATATAGCAAAATAAATTGTAAAGCTTGTTTTTATAAAATTATTCCTACAGATCACTAGAAAAAGTGTAGAATGGGACTCTCATCATTTTGTAATCTCCTTAATGGAAGGTTTTATTTTTTGAGCACCAACCTATGTGAACATCATTAAGCAAGATAAAATCAGACATTAATGCCTCTTGATAGAACACACAGCTATCTAAGAAGTAACTTTGCTACGAAACTTGAATCTGAATCTGAGGAAGTCTTTATCAGAGTGACAATTTACAGACAGTACAGGGCCAAAGAACAAGGGAATACAGAAAACAAATCTAAAAATTATAGGACAAATGATACAGTGATATCGAACAAGTAAATTGCAAGAAAAATGATGGAAGGGATAACATTAAACTAAGGAGACCTGAAAAAGAAAATAATAAGCAGGTAAAACTAAATTATAAAGCAACATAATAAAGTGATTAATATAAAGACCAGGTCAATGGTTATTTTTGTTAGGGGGAGAATTATTAGGAAAATGTACAGTTAGGACTTTTAAGATAACTGGCAAGGTTCTATTTCCTGTTTTCCAACTATTAACTTAAGGTAACCATTTGTTTGGTGTGGCTTTATCCTGCTGAAAATATCAGGCTAATTTAAAAATTAATTTCAAAACATTTACTTAGTCAAAAAAGTAAAGATAATGGGAGGTGTGGGGAGAGGAGCTTTATTATTGTTTATTGAAAATTTTGTTTTTTTTATCTGAATAAAGTGGGATGGCCTCAAATAGCTTTTATTATTAATTACAATACTCCTAACTGTTTTTGTTTCTGCTTTGGTCCTCTTTCGGCTGTTGTTCATACTGCAGCCAATGAGATACCATTGAACCAAGTGAGGTGATGACATTAAGGCCCTTCCGGAGTAGACTGGAGGAGATGAGACCAAAACAGACAGGGAAGGTTTCACCTTAGCTTAAAATAGGCATCTCTTTTAATAAGAGTAGGTTTATATGTGTAGTAATGAGATTCAGCCCCATGACTTCTGTTTTCTCTGTGAAAACTGAAGCCAGACTTACCTGAATATGTGGATATTCAGAGAGTGGTTGGAGTCTAGTGAAGATTAACATAGCTGTTAGAGAAAATTGCTGAGGCGGCAAGTTTCATTGTCTCAAGGTTAGCTCATAATCATGACTTTATTGTAACACCAATTTTCTTCCATTTTGCATCCCTAGTACCTGATATAGAGCCCTGCCCATGGTAGGTACATTGTGCTTCTTTATTGTGAATTAAATTTCATTGTCAAAAATGCAGACTTCCTTAACAGAACTAATGAATATTATTGTGGGCAAGATTAACTTTGTATTGCTCTGTTATCATTTGTTCCCTAAACCTTTGCAAAACATAACTACAGTACATTAAGACATCAGGTTGATAAACTGAGAGGAGATAGTTCCATAGAAGTTTAGCAGTGCCGTTGAAAAATAGGTGTGTACATATTTAATATTAATGATAGGTCAGTGTGAATGCTAATAGTGTAACCAGCTGTCTTCAGTTTGCCAGGATTGTCTGTTTTACCACTGCAAGTGCCATGTACTAGAAAACCCCTAAGTTCTTGGAAGCCAGGATGTTTGGTCACCCTCTATTATGATTCCTTACAATTTGTTCGGTTATAAAGATAGTACATGTTCACTGTTGAAAACTTGGGGAAGTATAAAGCAAAAAGTTAAAGATTTATCTTGTAACTAAGAGGTTATACCACTATTAATCTGCTTTACAGTTGTTATTTAGACATGGTTGCTTGCTATTTATTAGAATTGATTATTTGATAAATGCAATTTTATAGTCTACTTTTTTTATACTTAACATCCTAACATGGGGGTTTTCCTATGTACTTAATTCTTTAAAAACTCCGGAGGAACAAAGGCTCCAAGCACTTGAGTGGTTGTTCTAGTGTACACTAAAACACTACCAGTATACAAACATTCTTTTTTACTATACTTTTAGAAGCTTTAGACATTATCACTACACAGAAACTTTGTTGATTGGTTTGATTAAAAATCTCATTGCTTTGAATTTTAATTTCTTTGATTACTAGTGGAATTTGAGCATTTCATCTCTGAATCATTTTATCAGGGCCCATTTTCATTTAGGATTTTTTTATATATATATTTTAAGTTGTCTCTTGAAGCGTATTTATTAATCCTTCAATGCAGTGTACCTAAGCATTTGTTAAATGTGTTATGTCCTTGCTCAAATCTTGTTATGTAAATTGGTGGTCAGATAAACATCAAACAATTTTAAATTATTGTTTTACAGTCTCCATAAAAAACCTTCCTGTTAATTCATCAGTGTTTAAACCTAACAGAGTTTATTCAGTTTAATCAGGAAATGTTTGTGTGTCTTACTGCTGGTAATCCATGATTCTTGCTCAAAGAATCTTTAGGATTCTAGGACAGACAGATAGATAAATACAAGTATTTATACATAAATACTTGTAAATCGGGTGGTGTTATTATGCACACCCATAAAAATCAGTATGCAAACACATGAAAAGGAATAGTTAATTTTTGTGGAAAAAGATTCATATAAAACTGTAATATAAAATAAGTTTGATTAGTTTGAATGATGTAAGATTTTGCCAATAATAATAATAATAATCACCAACATTGAGTGCTTACCCTGCTATAATCATTAACAGTTTTAGGAGATGGTTATGGGTATTTTAACTGGAAAAGTAAGGAATTGAGAAGAATATAATTTCTAGGAAGAGTTAACAGTGAAAATAAATGATGGCAGCTTTGAGAACACTGTATTTTCTGGAATAAAAGAAGGGTATAATAATAATAATATTCAAGTACTATGTAAAATACTTCACAAGCTTCAGTTGGAAAAAAAAAAACTCACACTAGTTCCTTGAAGTTGGTATTTTTAGTCCATTTTTAGGTAGTATAAAGTTTAAGAATCAGTTTAATGTGGAGGTGACATGAAATTATTAAGGTTTGTCTGACTCAAAATCTTCTTAACAGTTAAGGAAATAGTTCAAATAAACAGAAAATAATATAAAACACTTGAATATTGAACATTTTGATTTAGCAATTCTTAAAAGTTTGCTAAAGTTTATATTTTATTTAAAAAAAATGTTACAGAAACAGTTAATGTTTCACTTTCCCTTGTTTGCCATCCTGTTCCTCCTCCCTCCTTTGCAGGGTCAGCCACAATCCTATTAGCCATGCTTATACTTGTCTTTCATTTTACTCTAGGTATATATCGTCACATATCAATTATGTATTATTTTGCGCATTTTATAACTTTACTACAAATTTCATCACACTGTACCTGTCCTTTGGCAACTTGCTTTTTTCATTTGTCATTCTGTTTTTGAGATTTGCCTATGTTGATCCATGTAAAAGTTCTTTCATTTTATTTGCTTTGGAGTGCTTATTTACCCATTCCCCTATTTGAGGGATATTTAGGTTATTTCTCATTGCTTGCTTTTACAGCAAGCCTAAAATAAATATTCATGTACATGTTTTTGTGTAGCTGTTTGGAAGTGTACTTTCTACAAGAAGAATTATTGAGGGCCTCCCTGGTGGTGCAGCGGTTGAGCGCTGGGTTGCGAAGCTGCCGGCGGCCTCTGCGGTGCCGGTTCGATCCCCAGCTGCTCCCCGGCCACCGGAGGAGGGTCCCACATGGCGCGCAGACCTCTCCTGCCGCCCGCTGCTCCCCTCAGCAGTGTGCTTCGGTGCTTCTGCCTGCTCTGCTCCCCGCTCTGGCTCTGGTGAATTCTCTCACCCTCCTGCGCTTCTGACTGTACCCAGTGCATGTATAAACAAAACAAACAAATAAATAAATAAAACATGCCTCTATAAAAAAAATTGTTAAAAAAAAAGAATTATTGAGATACATAATATATTTCTTAAAGCTTTAGAGCAGATACTTTCAAATTGCTTTTTAATATGCTTATGGTAATATATACTCTTAACATAGGTATGTAAGATTTGAACTATCTGAACCACTCTATTTTTAAATTTCTCAAATCTTGGGAAGATTATGAAGAAAGTAAGCCTTATCAAAGATTAGTTACTCCCTCTATCATCCTAGAGATGACAAACCCAGAGTATATTAAGTAGGTAGATAAATTTTGGTGAGTACAGCAAAGGAGACATAGATGGGAAGCAAAAATAAAGGGAAAATATAGCAGGTAGGATTACAGCTCCATGAACCCATCAATTATCTTACCTGTCTGCCATTCCTAGAATGTGGGTGCAGACCCCAGAGAGAAAGAAGGGGAAAAGGCAAGAGGCATAAGTCAGCTGAATCTGGCAAATCTTCACCCAGTAGACTTCCTCGTGCATCTCATTGGGCAGAATTGGATCCCATGACTTCTGGTTGTAAGGACTATTGGGGGCAAGTGCTTTCCTGAACAAAATCAGAGTTCCATTAGTAAGAAAGAATAGAAATATAGACAATGGATAGGCAGCTAGCAACTGTTAATTTAAATAGATTCAATATTTTATTATATCGTGATCCTGCTTGGAATGGTTGGGAAAGCATATAATAGGTGATAGATAAATATTTATTGGGTAACTGAATCAATCAGCCTTAAAAATCTATAGTAATTTCTTGACTCCAGATTTGTAAAGAAATTTGCTGCATTTTGATTTTTGAAGTGGATTTTTCATCGAGTATTGCCACTTCAAATTTCATGTCTCAGTCATTTTAATCCTCTTTCACTTTTTACTTTTAACAAAACATGGGGAATTGATTATATAGCCAAGTTACTTTTAACCAATTATGTATGATTGTGCTTGAAGGTTTGTTTTCTATCGTGATGCTTCTATCTATCCTCTATATAGTTGTGGGAATACATACATATCATCTCAGGAAGCTCAAGTAATAATTGTTGTCATGTTTTTCTTTTAAAAAAAAAACTGAGCCAAACACAAAATTGCCATGAATTTAGCATTTTTAGATAGGAAAAATAAAAGCCAACTATGAATAATACTTGAAATCTCTTAGCCTAGCTTCTTTTCTTGTAGATGAAGCAATAATGACAGTTTGTGACATACTCAGAGTCGCATTACTAGCTGAATTAATTATTAGTGCACCAATGTTATTTTTTTTTTTTAATAATGTATTTATTCTTTTTTTTTTTTAAAGCTTTATTTATTTATTTATACAAGCACTGGGTACAGTCAGAAGAGCGGGAGGGTGAGAGAATTCACCAGAGCCAGAGCGGGGAACAGAGCAGGCAGAAGGACCGAAGTACACTGCTGAGGGGAGCAGCGGGCGGCAGGAGAGGTCTGCGCGCCATGTGAGACCCTCCTCCAGTGGCCGGGGAGCAGCCGGGGATCGAACCGGCGCTACAGGGGCTGCAGGCAGCTTCGCAACCCAGCGCTCAACTGCTGCGCCACCGGGGAGGCCCACCAATGTTATTTTTGATTTTACTTTGTTATGTTGTTACCCATATCAAAATCAGTTCAAAGAACTGAAGAGAATTTTTGCATTTACCACCCCTAGTTAAAAATGATGTCATTTTACCTTGAATCGGCCACAATGAGATCCTGAGATGCTTTCTGAACCAAAACCTATAGAAGAGTCAGCAAACTCTTAGTATTATGTTGAAATTATTTTTAAAGACAATAATCTATATTTTAATTGTTTGCCTAGATGTTATTGTAATTAGATTTCCTGATATACTAAATAGTCAAGTGACTGGGGATTTTTCTAAACCTGCTTTCTCAGTGGGAAAGGAAAGACATACACATTAGAAAATCATTGTCATCTCTTTAATTTTCTTAGCTGCATACACACACTAAACATAACCCAAGCGTTTCTTACTATCATGCTCATGTTACCACGGTGAAATGAAGTGCTCAATCGCTTGCAAATAACAGTTGTCAGTTTATAAAACAAATATGGTCTTTTAGGAATATTTCGTGTAGTATTTTTAGTTTCGTATTTTGAATCATCTCTTGAGCCTGAATAAATTATTTGAGCAGTATAAATATTGGCATCCTATTGAGAATATTGAAACTGAAAGTATAAAGCATAACCTTAACTCAAAAAGTCTTTTGATATCTAGAAGTTGTACTTCAGAGATTTGTAATTTTCTTCACTGTCAGATTCTACTTTTCATCAAGTGTCCAGGGAGAAAAGACACTTCTTTTAATAAACTTCAAATGGAAATATGTATGCCTTTTGTATTTTGTATTCTTGAATGCTTTTATTCATATAAACTTTTTCTGATTTTTAGAGGGACAGAAAGAAAATGAAAAGATGAAAAGTGAAGAACAGCCAGTAAATTCAGAAAATCGTTTTACACCCAATGCACCGGAAGAGACTACTGTGAAAATAGAAAAAGATGATGAAAAGGAACTTGTGAAACTTCCAGTTATAGTGAAGCTAGAAAAGCCTTTGGCAGAAAACGAAGACAGAAAGATTATCAAAGAAGAAAGTGATTCCTTCAAGGAAAATGTCAAACCCGCTAGAGTTGAAGTGAAGGAACATAGAGCAGATCCTAAAGATATGAAAGGTAGCTTGGAGAAACTAGAGCCAGAGAGACTAGAGTTTGGTGGCAATGTTAAATCTCAAGAAATTACTGAAAAGTCTACTGAAGAAACTGAGAAACTTAAAAATGACCAACAGGCCAAGATACCACTAAAAAAACGAGAAATTAAACTGAGTGATGATTTTGACAGCCCAGTCAAAGGACCCTTGTGTAAATCAGTTACTCCAACAAAAGAGTTTTTGAAAGATGAAATAAAGCAAGAGGAAGAGACTTGTAGAAGGATTTGTACAATCACGTCTTTGGGTCATGAAGGGAAACAACTGGTAAATGGAGAAGTTAGTGATGAAAAAATAACTCCAACTTTTAAGACAGAACAAATTGAGACAAAGTTTTATGATACAAAAGAAGATAGTTGCAGCCCTTCTAAGGACAAAAATGTCATTATGGAGGGAAATGGAACAGAATCCTTAAATTCTGTCATAACGAGTATAAAAATAGGTGACCTGGAGAAACAAGTGATCCCTAAAGGGAAAAATGCAGATAATTCAATATCAGTATTAGAGATGCAGTGTCAAAAAGGACAAATAGAGGAACCTGGTCCTCCCGAAATGGACACTTCTCATGAGATTTCTGAGGCTGCCGAGGATATGTCTTTAAAAGCTGCTTTATCTACCACTGAATCCTGTACTTTGAACATTGAAGAGAAATCTCCCAAAAGTAAAAAGGATAAACGCCCACCAGTCATAGAATGTCTTGAAAAGTTAGAGAAGTCCAGAAAGACATTCCTTGATGAAGACACACAAAGATTGAGTCCAATACCAGAGGAGGTTCCAAAAAGTACTCAAGAATCAGAAATGCCAGGCTCTCCTGAGGCGGTTGAACCTTCTTCACCTTCTAACATGACTGGCCATTGTGAGAAACTAGCCTCTGAAAAAGAAGTGGTTGAGAGTCAGAGCACAAGTTCCATTGATGGTCTGGAAAAAGGAGACCCAGAAATGTTAAAAGAAGATTCTGAACCCACAAAGGTAGAAATGGATAATCTGGACAATGCCCAGATCTCTGGCACAGATCCTTCTGAGGCAAAGGGTCCTATGCAAAAAAGCAAACTTAAATACAAGTTGGTTCCTGAGGGAGAAACCAGTGCCTCGGAAAACACAGAGATAACCTCTGAAAGGCAGAAAGAGGGCATCAAACTGACAATTAGGATATCTAGTCGGAAGAAGAAGCCAGATTCTTCTCCCAAAATTCTAGAAACAGAAACTAATAAACAAGAGAAAACAGAAAAGGAAGAAGAGAAAGTAAATGTAGGCCGTACTTTAAGGAGGTCTCCGAGAATTTCCAGACCCACAGCAAAAGTAGCTGAGATCAGAGATCAGAAAGCTGATAAAAAGAGAGTAGAAGGAGAAGATGAAGTGGAAGAAGAGTCAGCAGCTTTGCAAAAAACAGACAAAAAAGAGAATTTGAAAAAGTCAGAGAAGGATACAAACTCTAAAGTAAGCAAGGTAAAATTTCACCTGCTCTGCGTTGTAATTTTTATCAGAAATACTGTCAGTTATAGCTTTTTGCGTTTGTCTGAAACATAGTCATTCAAAGGTTCTTAAAAAAAGAAAAAAGATTATCTTCCTATACCTGAATACCTTTTTTCAGTGATTATACCTGGGTATGAAATTTCAGGCTATATAACCTCATCATATTTTTGACTTTATCACAGGCAAGTATAGGAATATATTCTCTATGTAAACTATTAAAGTAATCAGACTAGTGGGATTAAAAATGAGAAATCCCTATAAAATCTGTTAATACTTTGGGACACACCTCTTTCAAATTCTTTTTCTGTAAACATGTATTTTCATAATTATTTACCCATTCATTTAAAAAAAAGGGAATCAAATGTGTTAATTTTTCCATGAGTTTTTCACTTAAGAAAGTATCTCTAAAATCTTTCCATGACAGTAAATTCCATCTTTTTTGGTTATTAGTCGTCACATAGTATTCCATATTGTGGATGTGCCTCAGTTTATTTAACTACTCCCTTATTGATTGACATTTAGGTTGTTTCCAATTTTTCACTATTACAGGCAGTGCTGCATTGAAGATCCTTTTGGACATGAGTGAGTATTTCCTTAGAATAGACTCCTAGAATTGGAATTGTTGGGTCAAGGGGCATGTGTGTTTTAAGTTTTGGTAGCTATTTCCACATTGCCCTCCAAATAAAAGTCCCATGAATGTGCACTCACATACCAGTGTATGAGAGTGCCTGTTTTCCTCCAGTTTAATCATTAGTCTTAAAAATCAGAATGCTTTTTTCTGTGAACCTCTTAGGCAAAATCTTACACAAGTCTGACTAGTTTACGAAAGTTTGTTATAATTAAAAGTACTGTTTTAGCGTTTTTCTTTATTTAGGTGATCAGATTATTCTTAATTGTAAGTGATCCTTTGTTCCCTGAAATACTGAATTTTCAACTCTTTAAAGAACATTTCCTCTTCTATTGTTAGATTATTTTGTCTTTAATGGGAACTTACACTGTAGTAATTGAAGCAAGAATATTTTTTACATTTGTTGGGATTTTTATCTGTAGTTCTGATCCATAAAAAATTTTAAATTCATCTCTGATATGAGAATTTGAAATTTTGTATAATCCTATGTGAGAATCTAGTCAATGCTCTGCTATAGAGCCTTTAAGATGTACATGGCCTTTGACCCAGAATCCTCTTCGAGGAATTTATCCTAACTATAAAGTTATGTATAAAAATGTATACTTACTTGTATATATTGCTTACAAAAGTGAAAAAGTGGGAAACAACTGCCTAAATGTCTGTCTGGTACAGGGAATTAAATACAACTGTGTAATAACATATTTTACCATCATTTACAGTGATGTTAGTGTAATACTTTGTCAGTAGAGAAAATATAAAGCCGAATGTTCATCACAATCCCTAGCTCCCCCATAAAAGAAAGAAAAATATAATTGAAATATATGCCAAAATTCAATAGTAGGTATGGTATATCTGTTGATAAAGCAACTATAATTTTCCTTTTCTTTTTTGTATGTTCACCAAATACTCTACAGTGGACGTAATCAGAATTTTTTAAAACCTTATTGTATATATTTTTTTATTTTCCCAAGGTAAAACCCAAAGGCAAAGTTCGATGGACTGGTTCTCGAACACGTGGAAGGTGGAAATATTCCAGCAATGATGAAAGTGAAGGATCCGACAGTGAAAAATCATCTGCAGCTTCAGAAGAGGAGGAAGAAAAGGAAAGTGAAGAAGCCATTGCAGCAGATGATGATGAACCATGCAAAAAATGTGGCCTTCCAAACCATCCTGAACTAGTATGTACTGGTCTACATGAACATTGTTTATATAGCAGAATGCTGTGGTTGCCAGTAGCAGCCTAAATCTGGTTTGATCATGATAAGGCTTTTTCTTGTTTTTTAATGCTGAAGAGACCATGTGTGTAAAATAACCTTAATTTCTCTTTCTCAAATACCCAATTCTTGCTTTCATTCTACCTAGTTTATATATTGATACTTTCTCTGCTGCATAAGAATATACTCTCAGTCTTTCTCACAAGTCAGTGAGTTTATTCAAATAGTTCTGTTCTTTTTCTTTAAACTTTTCTTCATTTTGTTAATTATAATGGTATTTCTAAAATGCTAGCTTTAAGTAAATATAGCCTGAAGATCCTGTTGCCTTTTGTTAAAAATATACAAGTTAAGTAGTCATCTACTACGACTTTAAACTTTAAAAATTAGACAGTTGTAAAAAAAAAAAAATTTAAGAAGATACGTTCTTAGACCATATAGTCAGAAGGAATAGCAATAGATTTATATGGAACTTTCTTTCCTAGGAAGTAATTATTTGAAAGTGACCACACACACACACACACACACACACACACACAAACACACACACACACACCCCATTCATAAGAACTTTCTAAAGAACCTTCCTTAGAACATGCTATTAAAGAACATCTTTGTTTTTAATTTTGCAGAGAGCTGGGGTGTAGGCCAGAGGTGGTGAGAGGATCCACCAGAGACAGAGTAGGGAGCAGAACAGGCAGAATTACTGAAATACACTGCTAAGGGGAGCAGCAGGTGAGACAGGAGAGGTCTGCTGCACCATATGTGGGTTAGTTCCCTGGCTGGGGATCAAACTCAGGCCTTAGTGGTGATAGTGCTGAGACTTACACCCTAGGCCACCAGGGAGACTCCAAAGAACATTCTTGTTATGCCCAATTCTGTGCAATTATTCTGTTCTGATGAAGAGGTTTGACTTTAATGGCAAGCTCCAACTTTTAAGAAAGAAATATGTTCCAACTATTTAGAAAGAAATATGTTTCCATAATGGGTAGAATTGTGTGGAGCAGAAACTTTCTGAGATCCTCTAAAGTTTGTAGAAGTCACCTAAGGTGGTTTTTCAAAACTTTTCCTAGATAGTAATGAGGTGTGATGGGAAAGTCACAGGGCCAGACAGACTTGGATGTAGATCGTACTTCTACCACTTATGAGGTGCTTTCTTCTTTGTATCTTGATAACCTTTTTATAAAAGGAGAACAGTATCACATACTTCTTCTGAGGGTTATTTTTATTAAGTTATATGAAGTTCTGCTTAGCATAGTTCTTGACATCTGTTACGTACTAGGTTATGTTTCTGGTTTACTTATTCTTTATGTTAAAATCACATCTGGAAACAAAATTCATCAGTGCAGTTTATCATATCCCAGGAGTTATAAGGGTATAAAAGATGTAACTTAAAAACAGAGGATGACTTTAGCTTAGAGAAAAATAGATGTTAAAATTATGCTGAGAAGACCACGCTAAGCTTTTTTTTTTTTTTTTTTTTTAAAGATTTATTAATTTATTTATTTATACAAGCACTGGGTACAGTCAGAAGCACAGGAGGATGAGAGAATTCACCAGAGCCAGAGCGGGGAACAGAACAGGCAGACCGACGAAATACACTGCTGAGGGGAGCAGCGGGCGCGGCAGGAGAGGTCTGTCGCGCCATGTGGGACCCTCACCGGTGGCCAGGGATTGAACTGGCGCTGCAGAGGCTGCAGGCAGCTTCGCAGCCCAGTGCTTAACCGCTGCACCACCGGGGAGGCCCTCTAAGCATTTTTTTTTTAAGGTTCTCTCAGTTTCCTTTAATTCAGATTTTTCTTTTTTTTTTTTTAAATTTTACTTCTATATTCCCCATACAATTACAACCCCCTTATTTTGACCCCATCCCCTCCTTTCCCCGCGCTCCCCCCCCAATAGTGTGTCTCTGGTTCATAGTTGTTTGTTAATTTTGATTTTCACTTTCTTATAGTTATTCATTTTCCTGGTCCCTTATTTAAGTTTTCTAGATTCCTGCTATGAGTGAGACCATCCGGTATTTTTCTTTTTCTTTCTGACTTATTTCGCTGAGCATGATCCCTTCCAGCGCCATCCATGTTGCTGCAAATTGCATGTGTTTATCTTTTTTGAATGCTGAGTAATATTTCATGGTGTATATGTACCACATCTTCTTGTGATCCAGTCATCTATTGTTGGGCATTTGGGTTGTTTCCAAAGCTTAGCTATTGTAAATAGTGCTGCTATAAACATAGGGGTGTAGGTGCTCTTTGGAATTAATGTTTCTGTGTCCTTTGGGTAAATACCTAGGAGTGGAGTTGCTGGATCATGTGGAAGCTCTATCTTTAGTGGGTTGAGGAATCTCCACACAGCTTTCCATAGTGGTTGGACCAGTTTGCACTCTAAGCATTTTTTTTTTTTAAGATTTATTTATTTATGTATATAAGCATAAGCACTGGGTACAGTCAGAAACACGGGAGGGTGAGAGAATTCACCAGAGCCAGAGTGGGGAGCACAGCAGGCAGACTGACGAAGTACACTGCTGAGGGGAGCAGCGGGCAGCAGGAGAGGTCTGCGCGCCATGTGGGACCCCCACCCGGCAGCCAGGAAGCACACCGGCACTGCAGAGGCTGCGGGCAGCTTTGCAACCCAGCACTCAACCGCTGTGCCACCGGGGAGGCCCACTCTAAGCATTTTTAAGATCACCAGGCTATGAAAGTTAGGTCAAGAATTTTGAGTGGAGACAGGCTAAGGTAAGATTTGAAGTAGTCTTTTTGCCCTCTAAATCAAGGAAAAATGAATTTTTGTCTTCTTTTCAACTACCATTTTCTAATGTCTTTTTAAACTAAGAGTTTATTTTAACTGAGGCAGCAGTATACGTCAATGATAAATTTGTATAAGAAATAAGAAATTGAAGTGAGCAGACATGACAGAGGAGATGAGAAAATTGTATCATTGGAACATAGAGAGGATTATTTTTTACTTGGTTATTTTGATAACTGTTCTGACATCCCCATTGCTAGTTACTAGTACAAAGAGAATGACATTGGAAACTGAGGATCCCAAATATGGTGGATTTCTCATGGCACATGCTTAAGGATAATTGTCAAATCAAAATATTTAGCAACTGTTATGTGTTAAATGGTAGGGATAGGATGCTAATTTACAAAGACGTGGTCCTTGTCATCTTTGAGCTTATAGGAGAAATGTGATTATTTCATAAACAGATATAGAATCCAGGATTTTCTAGGTGCTTTAGTCAAAACAATGGATCATTACCTAAAACTTGGAACTCTTATGTGATACTGTTTATGTTCAGGGTATTTTATTTTACCTTTATTGCAGAATAGAATATTTGTTTTAAAAAAGAAATTGAATTCTAAAGGTTCACTTGTATTTTGTTATTCGAAATTTATATTATGTTTTACCATAGAAACAATGAAATAAATGGAATGAGATGCCTGTATTAGTCCACTTATGCCTGTGTAATTAACCAACCAACTATATATATACCTGTAATACCAATATAACTTAGTTCTGATTTTTGGGTGTTGGTACCAAGTGGTACTATGGAAAAAGTGGGAATGTCGTTTTCTAATTCTGAATGACTGCACACCCCACCCCAGTCCCACCCACCGCAATCCCCTGGTGTTATGGGTTAGCAATTTAGAAATTATTTTACATATTACACTAGGGTTCAACAAATAAATGGCCTGTAAATAATAGGAGTAGGGAAAACTTACTTGTTTAGAATATCCTATAGTGCCAGAAAATAAGGAAATGGCGTTTTTGGTTTTGTTTTATTTTTTTTAAAAGAAAGGATGTGGAGAAGTCCTGAGGACACAGGAACCAATCTGAAAGAGCTTCCAGTGTGTTCACAACTATGACAATTTGAACATCAAGTTAAATAACAGTAGTTTTAGGTTATAACCCAAATAATAAATGTTTATTAGTTCATCCTGAAATAAACAATTGAATTAACAAATGTGGGGAGAGGGATATTTTTCTTTACAGAAATATTTCAAATAACAGATACAAAAGGAATGAGGGAAATAAAGAATCACCACTAGAACACCTTAGTGATTATTACAAGCAAGATCCATGATGACCGCTAAAACTAGTGGGTGAAACTTTTAAGGAAACAGAATATTTGCATAGTTTCAACATACCTTGCTCCCACACATTTATTAATGTATTAATTACTGTGGTGATTTTAACATATATACAAATCCTTTGATACTCTCCCTTCCTCAGAAAGTGGAACTTAATTCGCCTCCCCTTGAGTGTGGCTGAACTTATTGTACAATGAGAATAGAGTATGAAAAGTGAAATTTTGTAATTTTATAGTAATAAAAACCAATAGAAACTACCATAACCAAATAATCCATGTTAATATCACCAATAATAGGCCATCTTGATATGACATACACCCACATATGAAGTGTAATACCTCTTTGGTATTCTTCTTTAAAACCCATAACCACGGTCTAATCTAGAGAAAATATCAGACAAACCCTTAATGTCTCCAAATAATCTGAACATTATTCTTCAGAACTATCAAAAGCCCTGGAAAACAAAAAAGAGCAAGAAATTAGTACAGGTAAGAAGAGAGTAAGAAGATATGAATAAATGCAAAGGAATATACTAGACTGGATCCTAGAATCAAAGGAAGGAATTTGGGGGGAAACTGATAAAATCTAAATAAAAGTTGTTAGTGTACTGATGTTAATTTCTTAAGTTTTGGTCAATGCACCCTGGTTATGTAAGATGTTAACATTAGTGGAAGCCAGGTAAACAGTTTTAGAAATTCTGCACTATGTAATTCTTCTGTAAGTCTAAAATTATTTAAAAATTAAGTTTTTTAAAGTAAAATATTCATGAGTATGTACCATTTTAGGTTGTAGAGAATTCACCATCTTATGCTCAAGTAACAATAAATATCAACTTAAAACTATTGTTAGCCTTTTTACCTTAATCCCTTCCATATCTTAATCTTCATCCTAAAAGAAACCATTAATGTTTCTTATAGATAGGTAATTAAAATGCTATTTAAAGTGGATATTATTTTAAAAATCCTATATGATAGTTATGATACTTGAGTATGAAACTATTACAAAGAATATGTTGTTATAGTCTTCATGGGATACTATAAAAGGATTGTAACTCTAGTTGAGAAAGAACTTGTTATTTTTGATTAAATGTTGTGGCTTGACATTTTCGTAGGTTGTGTGTGTGTGTGTGTGTTTTAAATTTTTTACATGGCATTTCAGACCCCTAATTGTAAGGTCTTTTTTATTATGTTTATTTAGATAAAGATTGTTTTTAGCATAGTTCTAAGAAATGTTGAAATATCTTTATTTTAGCCTAAAAGATACTGAATTGCAGTTATAGTTAGGTTGATATTAATCTGTGGTTTATTTCAGATTCTTCTGTGTGACTCTTGTGACAGTGGATACCACACTGCCTGTCTTCGTCCTCCTCTGATGATCATCCCTGATGGAGAATGGTTCTGCCCCCCTTGCCAACATGTATGAGTCAACACATCTCTGTTTTTCCATTCTTTGATTTTATACTCAAATTAATAACACTTCCTGACAGCCACAAAACATTTTTAATCTTCAAAGTAATGTGTAAATATTATTTACCTCTTATTTTTCTGTTAGAGACTTTAGAAAAAACCTACCTTTTATTAATATGTTCTGGATCTTCCCTTTGTTTTTCCAAAGTGATTCTCAGAAGCCCTTTTTTAAAATTTAGATATTACATATTTACAAAGAAGACCTAATTTTTACAAAATTATAATCTTCATTTTATTTTTCTCACTGCTAAAGATACAGAGTGTCCCCAGATTAAGGTAATATGCAAGGGAAGAAATAAGTTTCTTCCTATTTGCTTCTCCCTTTCTTTCAGCCTCTTTCATTTCTGCCTGCTTGCTCTTTGTCAGTAGTTTAATAATATATATAAGGATTAGAAGAAACATGGATTCTATTTTTCTCATAGCCCAATTCAAGTGAATTGTTTTTGAAAACTGACAAAACAGGATATTTTTGTGCCACTACCACTAAGGGTACTTTCTCATATTCAATCTCATTTTGCTTTAAAAATTATGGACTTGATGGATTTCTGAATTATGTGGGCTTTTGTGACTTAACATATGCTTATCAGTTACATCATTTAGGTCTGTTTTAACCCATTATCTGTGTGGCATCGTTCTATAAATTTCCATTATCTTTTTTAAAAATAGTGATTGGACTATTTTATTTTGTACCTCTAATCTTCTCTCTTAAAAATGTCTTGGGATTTAAAAATAATTTTTGATTGCTGTCATATACTTAGTCATTCTCTTGTGTATATACTTGGAGCCAAATGCTATTTTAAACAGATTATTGTCAACAAGATAGGCAAAGTATGTGTTTTTTAGCAAGGCATAGTTTCTCTAACATGTACATTACTTCAAAGATGCTAAGCTTCAGTTCCGTGGATGCTGAAGCACCTCTTTAATTAAACACAAGAAATATTCACTATTTACTCACTGTGTGGCCACTTATCAACTCTCATAGCACAGAATCCATGAGCTAATAATATGCAAGTGATAAAAGATTGTGGAAAAGTGTTGAAAATGACCCTCAGGTACTTTGCTCTTTTAGAAACTGCTATGTGAAAAATTAGAAGAACAATTGCAGGATTTGGATGTTGCCTTAAAGAAGAAGGAGCGTGCTGAACGCAGGTATTGTACTATGTGTGTTAATGTTTTACTAGGGAATTTGACAACAAATTTGTCTTGCAATATAAATTAGTGTGTCCATCTAAATTGGAGTTTGGCAAACTGTGACCTGTGGGCTAAATCTGGCCCACTTCTTATTTTTGTATTACTGCTAACAGTAAAAGCTTTTATAAATGGTTGAAAAAGAAAATCAAAACAAGAATCACATTTGATAAAACATAAAAATTAAATATTCAGATATCATTGTCCATAAATAAAGTTCTGTTGGAACATAGTCATGCTCATTTGTTTATATACTTTCCTGTGGCTACTTTGCGTTATAGCAGTAGACTTGAGTAGTTGCAGCAGAGACTTTCATTCCTCACTAGACTTAATTCATTATTTGTCCTGTTAATGGAAAAAGTTTGCCAACCCCCGATCTGAAATATTTATTAGAACCTACTCGAAATAAATATTGATCCAAGTATTGTGGAGGATATGTACCTAACTAAATACTGTAGTGTCTAAAAACTGGTCTACAATTTAGTTACCCATGTCATCTCTTTGGGTGGGCAGAATTAACAGTGGTGAAATAAAGAGCATTTAAGTGCTGAACTGTGTCCTACTGACTGTAAGAGATGCCTCCCTTTTCAATATGCCACTGCAATGTGATCTAAAGCAGTTGGACAAGGCTTCTTGAAGGAGGTAAGACTGGAGTTGAGCCTAACCTTTAAAAGGGAGCTCAAAATCATGACAGTAAGTTTATATTTATTTATATTTATATTTATTTGTACTTTCTTTGGTTAATCTATGCTAAACATTCATATCTACCATATACCAAACTGAAGAGAAAAGATGAATTCAGAAAAAGTTCTCACAGAGCTCACCTTTTATCAGATTTATAAATCAGTGGTAAAATAGACAAGATATTCAGAGCAATGGAAGAACATTGTGGAGGACCATTTTAGTTCTCCTCAGGCCTGGGAAGTCCTTGGTAGATAATTTGGCATTATACAGGGAGATGTGCATAAAAATACTTCATGCAAAGTCATAAAGTCAGTGAAAGATAGGTGTGAAAGTGAGAGTAGGAGACTGGGAGGAAATAAAGTTATAAAAGCAGATTGCGGTTAAATTGTATACAGCTTTGCGTATCTGGCTAGGGTATTTTAATTTTTCTCTATTGCCAGTGGAGGAGCTGTCAAAGGAAATAGGTGCATAATTAGATTTTTACTTCAGAAAAAATGCTCTGGTAACAGTAAGAATAAGGGATTAGAGGTAAGACTTTTGCAGTAAAGTCTATGAGAGCCATTGAGGCCTGATCTAGGGCAATCATTTTGATAATAAAATGGAGATATTGATGAGAACTTTCAGAGGGTTAATCAGTAGGACTTTTTTTCTTAAGACTTATTTTTATTTATTTACTCATATAGGAAGTGGGGTGTGTAGGCCAGAGGTACGGGGAGTGAGAGGATTCACCAGAGACAGAATGGGGAGCAAGACAGGTGGATCTACTGAAATCTGCTGCTAAGAGGAGCAGCAGGCAAGACAGGAGAGGTCTGCTGCGCCATATGTAGGTTAGCTCCCTGGCCAGGGATCAAACTCATGCCACAGTGGCTGGTGACAGCTTGATAGCACTGTCTTTAACTCCTGCGCCATCAGGGATGCCCCTAATCGGCAGGACTTTTGATGCGCACTTGTACAATAGCATACTATGAGGAAATATAAAGTGTCTCCTGATTGGTTTATTACCTTCATTTGCTGCTTTTTTAACTTTAACCTGGCATTACATAGTTTCACCAAAAATTGTAGTTTACCTTAAGGCAGTCAGTTATTCCATATCTACTTTGTACAAAGGTGAAACTTAAAATGGGTTTTGCCTGGAGAACCTGGTTTTCTTTCTTTCTTCTTTGAGTGCTCTGGCTCATAATAAATGCTACTTAGTTTAAAGACAAAGTTAATCTCTAAAATTAGCTAGGAGGTAAAAGCACTTAACTTAAAAAAAAAAAAAAACAACTAGTTGTTTAAATACCTTTGTGTTTAGGAACTCTGGGTAGTACTTATATAAAATTAGGACTATGTTGATGTGCAGAGGTGTTTGTTTTTTATCTCGGCACTGGAAAAGATGTAACTAAAGATGCTTCAGATTAAATTTTAAATCATAATTTAAAATTTGATTTTCTTTTCCTTCAGTCTTTCTGAAATCTGCCTGCCCTTTTGAGAATGGGGCAGTTTTCTTGTGCTCTAGAACTGATTTGATTCAGCAGAATAGATCCCTAATAGGCTCACTCTTTAAGGACTTGAAAGAAAATGTTTTCTAAAAGCCAAGAATGCAAACCACTAAGAATTTGATGCTCAAACCATATCTCCTTGCTCTTTGAAGCCTGTGACACACCTTTTTTTTTTTTTTAAGATTTATTCTATTTATTTATTTATTCATTCATTCATTCATTCAAGCACTGGGTACAGTCAGAAGCACGGGAGGGTGAGAGAATTCACCAAAGCCAGAGCGGGGAGCAGAGCAGGCAGAAGCACCGAAGCACACTGCTGAGGGGAGCAGCGGGCGGCAGGAGAGGTCTGCGCACCATGTAGGACCCTCCTTCAGTGGCCGGGGAGCAGCCGGGGATCGAACTGGCGCTACAGAGGCTGCGGGCAGCTTCGCAACCCAGCACTCAACTACTGCGCCACCGGGGAAGCCCATGTGACACACCTTTTATGTTTGGAAAGTCTAGTGACAATTTTGCTGTTGCCTCATACTCGGATATGCTGCTGCAGTTAAGAAATACTTTACATTTTAGGGCCTCCCTGGCGGCACAGTGGTTGAGCACTGGGTTGCGAAGCTGCCTGCTCTGCTCTCCACTCTGGCCCTGGTGAATTCTCTCACCCTCCCGTGTTCTGACTGTACCCAGTGCTTGTATAAGTAAATAAAAATAAATCTTTTAAAAAAAAAAAAGAAATACTTTACATTTTAGAAATTTATGTTAAAATGTACTACAGCATTTGTTACATTTGTTGCCCTCCCATTTACTATATTTGCTTTCTCTTTTTCACTTGGTAATCCTCTTTATTTAAATGTCATCCTTTATGAGGACATCTGTAATCGTGGCTTTCAATCATGTACTAGATCCTACATGAGATTGGATCATTGAAAGGGGAGCAAAGTTACGCTGTATGGAGACCAGTCTGGCACAAGGCCAGTTAACAGAATTATTGCTGTTGGTTAATTCTCCCTAATAATCTGGCTAACAAAATTCTCACTTAGAGCGCAGACACATACACACATACAAACACACACACACACGTGAATCTTGGGAAATCTAAACAGCAAAATATGTATCTAAAATAAACAATATTTACAGTAAATTTCATGTGGTTTCATCTATTTTTAAAAGTAGGCATTTTTAGGGGTTGCAATTGTATGGGGAATATAAAAATAAAATTTATTATAAAAAATAAATAAAATAAACACAAAAAAAATAAATATGTTATTGCAAAAAAAAAAGTAGGCATTTTTATTCATCCTTTCTAAAGTCTGTAAAATAGTATCTCTAGCAACTTAAAGCCTTGATTATTACTCTTTGTGTCCTAGTACAAGATAATCTTTGCCCTTGTTTGTGCATTTGACATTTAATCAGCTTTTATTGAGCAGTTACTTATGTTAGGCAAAGTAATTAATATAAGGAAATATGTTATGAGTTCCCTACCTTTAAAGGGCTGTACAGTGTGGTGGAAAGGAAGGATGTGTCCGTGAGTAATTAGTGGCTAGCCAAATAGCTGTCTACAAAACTGGAACTGTGATGCTTTGTGAAATCTGATGTTTAAAAGCCCCTTCAACTGATTTGTAAATGTCCCTTCCAGAACTCGGTGCCAGGAACTATTTGGAAATTCAGATAGCTCTGTACTTCCACAGTACTGTTACTAGTACTTTGCTAGAGAGTTGTATTTTATCAGGGCTGAAATTTTCCAGGTAATATAGCAGAGAGAAAGAGAAAGAGACAAGGAATTTGAAAGTGTATGCAAAGACATATTTATATGATGAACCATGAATTTTAAGCTAGGTAAGAGGAAAAGTAAGGGAATAAAGGGACGATGGGTAGTGAAAGTAGATTTTATCAGTGGATAGAAGTCCCATTGGAGTCATGGAATTGTCAACATCCATATGCAAGGAGTGATCTTGAAAGTGAGCCAGTAGAGGTCAGAGAGGAGGACCTCTGAAATTTTAGAAGGGGTGTGGCTGTTGGTAATGATAAAATAAGATCACTGAGCTTTGTTATAAGATGAAATGGAGGGTGTATTTTTCTTTATTAAGCAAGAGAATATTGTGATGAGAAATCATCTTACCTTCAAGATCCTACTCAGATGTTACCACCTATTTAAAGTCTTTGACAACAAACTCTGTTCCTTTTAAATGTTTCCATTGTATGTGTTCATAATGCGTTACCGTCAGTTGTTAAATAATTGTGAGGGCAAGCACTATGTCATATTTACCTTTGGATTCTGAGGAATGACACAATTTATGACGTAATGTGGTGATCATGACTAGGTGTTTTTTCATTTGAATGAGGCGGAAATCATGGTTGAATGAAAGTAGAGATTCTGAGGCATGAAAGAGGAAGTTAATACCTCAGTAAACATGGTTAGTGAAGGACAAGTCGTGTCAAACACATTTAATAACGGAGAACTCAAGCTCTGACTTATCCATGAGCCTTCCATGTTAATTTCTGCTAGTACCATTCATGTTGTTCCTAGTTTTTAGTTCACCATTCTATTTTTCCAAATCATTTCGATTAAAATCACTATCATTTTCTTCCATGCCAGCTTCATAACCTGTCTCCAAAAATATTGTAAAATTCTTTGTAACAGGTCCAAGGGTTTATAGGGCAGTAAAGACTGGCATTCTAATGGACCATGGCAAATGGATACATTATTATCCTTACTATTTTAGTTCATTTCAGAGGACACTGGCATATATGTTAGAACTCTGCTGTCCTTGGTATATTGAATTAACTTTGAGAGAATCAGGAAAAAAAAAACATTTTGTATCTAGCAATTTGTTATGTAAAATTTGTTGAATTAAAGTTAACAAAGATTTGTTTCCTTCAAATGAAACCATGGAGATGTCATTAGTATTCTAAATCTTCATTTCCTGAAGAAATCTTAACTGGCTCTGAAGATACCTTTATTGTAGCATCCTAGAATGCAACACCATATGGCTGCATGGCTCTTTTTCCCTGCAAACAAGTAGTAAATGGTCTTAATATCATTCCTGGGGACCTTGATATAGTTCTGTCATGTAGAATGCTTTTTTATAGTGATGTTTATTAACATGATATTATTTGCATATTCACACATACAACATTACTGAAAACTTGCAGCATAACAAAGAACTATATTTGACCCTTGAACAATGTGGGGTTTAGCCACCAACCCTATGTACTGTTGAAGACCCTTGTACAATTTATGCTTCCCCAAACAGAATACCAGTAATATAAACAGTTGATTAACACATATCTTGTATGTTATATGTATTGCAGATTGTATTCTTATAATAAAGTAAGCTAGAAAAAAAGAAAATATTAAGAAAACATGGGACACATTTATAGTACTTTACTGTTTTTCTTGATACTGTAAGTTTGTTGTTTATTTCTGAGATTTCTACATAAATGCATCTACTCATTTCAACCCTTGTTCTTCAAGGGTCCACTATAGTTAGTCCAAAGTGTATTTTCCATCAAATCACTTTACCAGTGTGTCATAGCATGATTCTTTTTATTAAATTTCGTTATCTTTTTCTGTTACAGGTTTTATTTTACTGGTTGAGTCAAAGCTACATTTTGATACTTTTAGCAAGTCTCTGCCTCCACAAATACTAATATTATAAATTTTATAGAGAATAGCTAACTTGGCTCTGACCTAACCTCTACTATTACCATCAAATCTTAATTTAGTATTGTCTGTGTTGTGAATGCTTTCATGACAGTTTTATTAGTAAACCTCATTCTGTGTTTATTTTTTACTTAAAGGAAAGAGCGCTTGGTGTATGTGGGTATCAGTATTGAAAACATCATTCCTCCACAGGTAAGTTTCTGATTTGTAGTATTTTTAAAGAGACTGCTATGATTGTTCTAAAATTTAACCCATCTTTTGTGTGAGTAGTTTAAAATATGTAGCATACCAGTGTAATGCTACATACCTAAAATGAAAATTTAGGATCTTAAAGAAATCACCTGTAATCATTTATGTTTAAAATTTGGGTACCCAGGTAGTCCCAAAATGTAATATCATACCTAAACCAAATTTATAGGTCAGCCCTTGGGTTTTTGTTCCTTTTTTTTAACCCAAAGTTGGGTGGTTTTTGCCTCATTATATGCTATTTATAAAGAATAGCTCAGGGAGATTTGATTTTGAATTTCCTGCTTTGGGGTTATCAGAAACTTCAACTTGTTCATATTCACAGTTTGGTTTCTTTGATCGAATGTCATTGTTTTACATTTATTAATCTAATTTATAGCAAGGCTGTCTTGTGCGTGAATGCACATATAATGTGGTTTTCATTTGAAATGAGGAAATTTTCTTAGTTTCACAGTTTCTGGTAGGTTTAATTAAATCACACAATTAAATAACTTGTTTTGGTTATTTTCCCTTGACATCATTCTCCTCTCTTCTTTAAGTCCATGATTTCATTTATTCAGCATATCTAGTATATATCTTATGTGTCAAATTTAATTGTCAAGAGATTTATCAATGGAAAAATATTGTTTCAAAAGGAGGTAATTTAAAAACTTAGAAATAAAGATTTTAGTACAATAATGTTTTTTTTTTTTAAGATTTATTTAAGCATTCAAGAACTGGGGTACAGGACAGAGGCGCGGGGAGTGAGAGGATTCACCACAGAGTGGGGACCAGAACAGGCAAATGGACTGAATACACTGCTAAGGGGAGCAGTGGGCGAGAAAGGAGAGGTCTGCTGCGCCATGTGGGTAGTTCCCTGGCCAGCCGAGAGTGGGAGGGTTGGAACTTGTGCTGCAGAGGCTGCGAATAGCTTCACAGTGCTGTGCTTAACTCCTTGCACCACCAGGGAGGCCCTAAAATAGTGTTTTATCACTTATATTCTTTTTTATCTTCTATATACTTAGTGCTGGCATGTTTATTCAGTTTGGAGGGGATAATCATTTTTTAGACCTTTCAACATGTGTTGTCTAGATGAACAGGAGAAAACTATTAATGCTAAGGAACTTTATTCTGTTGTAAGTTCTATATTATCATATTTTTTAACCAGGAGCCAGATTTTTCTGAAGATCATGAAGAAAAGAAAAAAGATTCAAAAAAATCCAAAGCGAATTTACTTGAAAGGAGGTCAACGAGAACACGGAAATGTATAAGTTACAGGTATGAAATGTGTGGAAATGTTTACAATAAAGGAATGTACAATGTTTTTACATTAGAATGACCCAGAAATAGAAGCTTTTCCTCAAAGGTTTATTGGCTTATGTCATCCTCTTATGCTTAACATATTTCATCAGATTTCTGTGGCTCTTAGTATAAAGTTTGATGCCTTTAACAAGATCCACAGAGCACATTACTTAGATTTTCAGTTTTAACTCATCCATATTTCCCTTACTGAATTAGCATCAGTCATACTGTTTTCTTTCAGTCCCTTTGCACGTACTATCCTCTGCCTAGAATTTCCCTCTCATTTTCACTTCTCGATCAAATTTCTTCATTATATGTCCTCATAGCAACCAGTTCTCCTTAAAAGCACTTAATCATAGTCTTGCTCATTGCAATTTTAATCATTTGATTAATAATATGGCCCATGTCTGTATTATGTGTTTTTTTTTTTTTTTTTAAAGATTTTATTTATTTATACAAGCACTGGGTACAGTCAGAAGCGCGGGAGGGTGAGAGAATTCACCAGAGCCAGAGCGGGGAGCAGAGCAGGCAGAAGGACCGAAGTACACTGCTGAGGGGAGCAGCGGGCGGCAGGAGAGGTCTGCGCGCCATGCGGGACCCTCCTCTGGTGGCCGGGGAGCAGCCGGGGAATCGAACTGGTGCTGCAGAGGCTGCGGGCAGCTTTGCAACCCAGCGCTCAACCGCTGAGCCACCGGGGAGGCCCTGTATTATGTGTTTTTCTGTCCTTATACAGCTAGCATATTGCTGACAAATAGTGACAAATCCTAACTGCTCCACAAATTCCTATTGAAAGAATAAATTTTGAAATTTTTGTTAACTGTGTGCCATTAGAAATACCAGGGAGATTTTTCTACTCTATTAGTAGCTGAAGCTAGTCTTACCACCAAACCACCCTGTCCCACTCAAATAATAAATAAAGCCTATTATAATTAATTTAGTCCTTATTTGGCCTGAGGTCTACTTAGAGATTAACTTGAATAACTAAAAATTAAAAGCTTTTACAGAACCTTGAACTTGGTTCATGTTTATAGACTTTAGTGATCATCAAAAATTCTCATGTATAGCTTGTTGTTACTGACATTGTTAAATTTTATGAAATGCAGTGGCATCAGTAAGAGTAGAATCATTAACAGTGTCCATCTCATTCTTTAAAAAAAAAACCTTAAAGAATAAAATATGCCATTTTAAATAAAACAAACCAAAAAAAGTACTATTTTACATAAAATCATTAATACTAATGAGTCAAAGCCTACTGATGGAAAATGCAAGTATAAAGACAGTTCTGCTGTATGACAGTATACACAGTGCTAAAAATTACTGTCAATACATAAATTTTTATTGGTACACTCACTTTCATTCACTTATATTGTCTGTGGTGCAACTTGACAGAGCTGAAGAGACAGAAGTCTACAAAGCCTGGGATATTTACTACCTGACCCTTTACAAAAATATTCACTGATGCCTGGTATAGATGATTTTTGAAAACGAAAACTACAACGTATGAACTAGAAACTGATTTACAAAACCCTGATATCAAAAACAATTGAGGTTAAAGGAGTGAGCTATTGTAGTCCAGGCCATATAGAACTGAAGAGGCAGAGTAGTTTCATAGTCAGGCCATTTTACTTCCAAGGTATCTGTTATTCTAGCCTAATGCATGAATACACAGATTTTACTTTCTCGGGATGTATCTGATGCCAGGATAGGCTTTAATGTGACTATTGTATATATCTTAGATTTGATGAGTTTGATGAAGCAATTGATGAAGCTATAGAAGATGATATCAAAGAAGCTGATGGAGGAGGTATGTGTTTATCATTCTTTTTCTTATAACCCTGCAAGTGAATCAATTAAAATGCCCTTAATAGAGTAGTGAGCATATTTATTTAATTTTCCTCCCCATGTGCTCATAATCACTGCTGATGTTAACTGTCATAAGATTCAAAATTTTCTGTGGACATAGTTTCCATGTAGATTCAGATCTTACTAATTTATTTTTAAGGATTTATTTATTAAAGAAGAACTGAGGTCTAGGCCAGACGTGCTTGGGGGAGGGGCAGTGAGAGGCTGGCTTCACCAGAGGCAGAGTGAAGAGCAGAACAGGCAGATCCACTGAAAAACACTGCTAAGGGGAGCAATGGGCAAAGACAGGAGAGGTCTGCTGCACCATATGTGGGCCAGCTCCCTGACAGGGACTCAAACTTAGGTCATAGCAGTGATAACACCAAGAACTAGGCCACCAGGGAAGCCCTTATATATAATTTTTTTTAGTGATTTTTTTTTTTAATTGAAGGAACATTTTATTTTGACACTATAAGTTTCAAGTAAAGTAGCTTGTTTTATGATCTGATATAAAACACAAACATTCCTCCATATATTGAAAAATAACTTTTGAATCCAAATTGGAAACTTTTCTTTCTGTTGTCTTTCTATTTTTAGTTCACCTTTGCTATAAACATTTCAAAAATAATGGATAATCAGAATTTACTGATTGATTTAAATTAAACTTTAAAAAATTAGTTTATTTCACAGTCTTTACTCAGTGACACTAAAATAGAATTTGAAGGTAACTAAAGGACTATATAACAAATTACCATTTCTCCATTATGGAGCTTTGTGGTTCTTTTTAGTTATTATGAGAACTCTGGAAAAGATTACTTAAATAGGTTTTAGTGGAACTAAAGACATCACTAGCTTTTCCAGTTGTGTATGCTTATTTACATCTTTGCTGCTGAATTTTCACTTTTTCTGTCCTGCAAACAGTTTAAAAAAGAAAAAAATGGATTGGCCTCTTTCTAAAGACATGTCCAAAAGACAACTTTCAAGAAGAGATTCTTGAGTGATTCCTAATAGTATGAGATTCCTTTGGGAGGGTGATGAAAATGTACTGGAATTAGTCAGTGGTGATGATTGCACAATTTTGTGACTACACTTAAAACCTCCAATTAATACACTTCATTTTTTTTAAGATTTACTTATTTATGCATACAAGAGCTGGGGTACAGGCCAGAGGTGTGGGGGAGTGAGAAGATTCACCAGAGACAGAGTGGGGAACAGAACAGGCAGACTGACTGAAACACACTGCTGAGGGGAGTAGCGGGCAAGACAGGAGAGGTCTGCTGTGCCATGTGGGTAGCTCCCTGGCCGGCTGGGGATCGAACTCGTGCTACAGAGGCTGCGGACAGCTTCATAGTGCTGTGCTTAACCCCTTGTCCCACCAGGGAGGCCCCAAATTAATACACTTTAAAAGGGTGAATATTATAATATGTGAATTATATAAAAAAAATTTTAAGTTTCTCTTCCTGGTTAACTTCTATTTAATAGGATAAAGGAATGCACAGATACTCTTGATAAGAGCTCTTGAGCTGAAAAGAAAACTGCCAATTTGTAGGGAGACTATAAAGTAAATGAAAAGCTGTTAAGCACAAATTAGGAACTCTCCAGATATTAAAGGAAACTGTTAATATACGTAGTTGTCTCTCTTTCTTCCCCACCCCCTGTCCCCAATGCAGGAGTTGGCCGAGGAAAAGATATCTCCACCATTACAGGTCACCGTGGGAAAGACATCTCTACTATTTTGGATGAAGAAAGAAAAGAAAATAAACGGCCCCAGAGGGCAGCTGCTGCTCGCCGGAAGAAACGCCGGCGACTAAATGATCTGGATAGTGACAGCAACCTAGATGAAGAAGAGAGTGAGGATGAATTCAAGATCAGCGATGGGTGCGTGTAGCGAAAACCCACTCCTCAATATAGGTGTAAAAGGGGCTGGCAGAGACATGTGGTCACTGTGATGGGGTATTTGTTCTTCATGCACATAGACAACCTCTTTCATTTCTGGCATATTTAAAACAGATTCAGATATGCTGATCTCAGTGTAGAAAGTAGTTCTAATCATTGTTTAATATTCAAAATTGTATTTGAATTTTATTAACTGCACTTGAGCATGCACTTGTGAGTTTTTGATATACCTCTCTGCACCATGTCCATGGAGGGTTCCCACGCATTTTTGACATATATCCCACAAGTAGAAGTAATTAGATACTATTCTCTGGTGACCTATAGAGGTTTGGGTTGGGGCAATCAATGCAGTGTAGAAGATCAGGAAAGCCTCTCCTACTGTACAGGTATTGAACAATGCTACAAAGGTTCTCTTTGATTGTGGTGGGCAAAATAAGAATATAATCCACAAAAAAGTCTGACTACTAACATAAATGTTTAGCCTAAAGAAGAGAGTCAGATCAGTCCAGGGAAGCCAAAGACAGTATCACAGTGGAACTAACACTTGATCTGAAATTTGAAGAGTAAATAATTGGGCAGATTGATAAGTTAGGGATTAGAAGCTGGATGAGGAGAGAAGACATTCTTAAGTGCAGATAAGTAGCAAGGCATAAAGCACAGAATATTAAGAAAACTTCTAGTGTATCATGATAGCAAAAACATGGAGAAGAAATAGACAGTGCCCTGATAGATATGTGTCTAAGAGATCAAAAGGAACCAGATGATGGAGTATTTTGTTTTTCATGCATAGGATTTTGGGCTCTATGTGAAGATGATGAAAACCCTCTGAAGGGTTTTATTATTTTTTTTTTTTTTTAAGGCATGTATTATTTATTTGTTTGTTTGTTTGTTTATACATGCACTGGGCACAGTCAGAAGTGCAGGAGGGTGAGAGAATTCACCAGAGCCAGAGCGGGGAGCAGAGCAGGCAGAAGGACCGAAGCACACCGCTGAGGGGAGCAGCGGGCAGCAGGAGAGGTCTGCGCGCCATGTGGGACCCTCCTCCGGTGGCCAGGGAGCAGCCGGGGATCGAACCGGCGCCGCAGAGGCCACGGGCAGCTTCGCAACCCAGAGCTCAACCGCTGCACCACCGGGGAGGCCCCTCTGAAGGGTTTTAAACAGCAGACTAATATATATGGTTTATGATGCATCCAAAATTCATTTGGAGGAAATGAGTCTAGAGCTCTGGGAGACTATTTGGGGAATTGCTACAGTAGTTTAGTTGGGAAATGAGAGCCTGCGCAGAGAAAAGAGGTCAGGATTGAGGACTTTGTAAGAGGGAGACTCAAGAGGAATTAGTAATTGATGAGATGTGAAAATGAAAAGGGAGAAATTAAGATAAATGCCAACTTTTTAATTTGAATTACTGAATGTGATAACACCAAATGTCAGGCTAGGGAACAGAAAAGGGGAATTGGATAGTAAATAATGAGTTCATTTTGAAGTTTAAGATGCCTTTGAGACATCTTAAGGGGCCAGAGCAACTTCTACACCAAAGTCAACATCAATTAAAAAAAAAATAGATGGCAAAACATTTCTCCATTTCATCAATAGAGAAATTGATACAAATACCCAGATATCTTACATTAATCATTACTTAATGTTTCACTGGACAGCTTAGAATTTGAACTCAGAATTCTCACAAATAAGTTCATAGCTTTAAGTATACCATCATAATTCATCTGACTTTTCTTGGCAGATCTCAAGATGAGTTTGTTGTATCTGATGAAAACCCAGATGAAAGTGAAGAAGACCCACCTTCTAATGATGATAGTGACACTGACTTCTGTGGCCGGAGACTGAGACGACATCCCTCCCGGCCAATGAGGCAAAGCAGGCGTTTGCGGAGAAAGACCCCGAAGAAAAAGTACTCTGATGATGATGAAGAGGAAGAGTCTGAAGAGAATAGTAGAGACTCTGGTATAAAGAACTTTCATCCATATCACACCAACTCAAATTCTTATGACTTCTGGAGTTGAGAGTTCCTAAAATTTGTGCTCTCTTTGGCAGCACATGTAGTAAAAATTGGAACCATAAAGAGTTCCTGAAATTCTACTCAATTGTAATGATTAATTTTGTGATAAAAGTTCTGATGACTCACTGTTAACTAGATTTTTCACATAAGGCTCATATAAAAACATACATACAGATGGATGCATTAACTTCAGAATAAAATCATTAAGGATTGTGGTGAATTCTTTTGGTGCCAAGTATCTCCACGCCTAGACTATCTCCATAGTGTTTCCTATAAATCATGAATTTTAAATAAGCTGAGAATGTTTTTCTCAAATGCCTGCTATTGAAAAGGATGGGTCACCAGTTATCCCTAACATTTAGACCATACGCAGTGATTCATTGGTGTTTTTAATAAGCAGTAGCTGGTGTTACAGTTTTTACTTATCCCTGTTAACTGAATAGAGGCATACCAGCTAAAAGATCAGATATGAGTTGCAATGATTATTTCCTAAGAACAGGACAATGTCTTTTTATTTTTTTTAAACAAGGCCATTTTCTTACACATTACAATTATCAAAATAAGAAATTTTTTTAAATTTTTATTTTTAACATCATTGTTCATTTTTAAACAATATATGCTTGCCCCCACCCCTTCAGGTGTACTGCCCATAGAATTTCCTTCATCAACGCACCCATGCACCATCACCACAGTCACCTGTGCTCCTTCTCCTCCCATCAAAATCAGAAATTTTAACATTGATATAATAGTTTACATTAATATGTTAATATAATATTTTTATAATCAATAGTATACAAATTTCATCAGGTGTCTTTTATATAAATTTTTTTTCTTGTCCAAGATCTAGTCCAGACTAGACCTTGCATTTACTCATCTTGCATTTACTCATGTCTCTTTAGTCTCCTTTCATCTAGACTAGTCCACAGACAAAAGATTCTGTCTTTTGATTTTGACATGTTTGAAAAATACATGCTAGTTATTTTGTAAAATACCCCTCTATTTCCTTGTGATTAGATTCAAGTTATGCATTTTGGAGAGGAATATCAGAATTAGTATATGTCCTCCAGGTCTCTTTATAATTTTTCATTTTGTAATTAGTAAGTAATTTGTAAGAAGGTATTTTGAGTGTATTTTTCAGGTCCTTATCAGGTCTTTTACCTGCTAGTTATAGCATTCATGGATGATTTTCTCATCTTTCCTTTCATATTTATTTTTTGGTGTTCTATAAGGGAGAATATTCTCTTCTCCCCTGTTTGTCAGTTCATACTTGTTGACTCTTAGTTTAGTCAATGGGTAGGATATGCTACCTCCAAAACTTAGGCTTGATTTGTCCCAGATTTGGACAGTGGCACCCCTTCACACTATTGGCTAGCCATTTGGAAATGTTTTAAATCTATTAAGGAGCAAGGCTGGATGTGGTCATGTGGTCATTCTGTAGAATTTGTTAGCACTCCTGAAAAACTGCTCTCACACAGTATTATATATAGTCTGACTCTGGTTTATTCATCATAGATGACAGGGACAGTGCTATTTTGCAACACCTGAGAGTTCAAGTATTCATGTATGCTATATTTAGCCAATTTTAAAGCAATATGGGAAAAAAAAAAAGCCTAAAATAGATCTCCAATTCTATACTTTTTTGAAACAGGACTATCAGCTTTCTCTGGTGTGAGAATTTAACCAGTGAAGTACATTGTGAAATTGTGACTGTAGCTATACAGCTACATACACAAGAACAGCAGATTAAATGGGTCAGAATATAGTTACTGTCCACCAAGAAGAGCAGTTGGTGCAGCTGACCAGGTAGCTCTAGACTGAATGAGATAAGGGTTGCATAAAATATTTTCTAATTTCAAGGATTGACTGCTAATAGAATATATTTATGTGGTTTGGCACTAGAGATCTCCACAGATTTATTAATGCTGTTAAAAAGGAAATGTAAGGCTTATAAAAGTTAGTATTCATTGAAAAATATGGCTGACCTCTGCTTCCTAGCTTTTTATGTTCTTATTACCTACCTACAGCTGCTCCTTTTCTTTTACAGAAAGTGACTTTAGTGACGATTTTAGTGATGATTTTGTAGAAACTCGGCGAAGGCGATCAAGGAGAAACCAGAAAAGACAAATTAACTACAAAGAAGATTCAGAAAGTGATGGTTCCCAGAAGAGTTTACGACGTGGTAAAGAAATCAGGCGTGTTCATAAACGCAGGCTTTCTAGTTCAGAAAGCGAAGGTAAGGAAAATCTCCAATTTACAAAGTTTGGACAAGGCGGATGTTATAAAATCCACCTAGGGTTATGATTCTTTACTGTTTCTTAGAAATTCAGTATAACCAGTAATATCGTTGAGCAAAACCCTTTATTTTGTGCCTGGTCACTACTTATAGTTAAATAAATGATACTAGATAAATAGCTAATTTTAAGCTCTCCGTTATAATTATTTTTCATTGAAACTGAAGAGTCTTAGAAATTGGTGGTTTAGGCAATATTTCTTCTCCCTTACTATTCATGTCCTTCATTTTGAAATAACTTCCTATGCCCTGAATATTAATAAGTCCAAACCAAGGTGTCTTTCTACCTTGACAGTGAACTTCATTGGTAACCCTTAGTTCTTCATAGCTTTAGCTGTATCTCTTACCAGAAGTGCAAGAAAAATTCTAACATATGAATTTTTAATATTTATTTTGTTTGTAATTACTCTAAAGTTCTAAGTTCATGTTAAATTATGCTCTCAGCTTTCCCCCTTTGTTTCTTATAGTCTCCAATATTTGTGGTCTGTTTTGCAGATTGTTTGCTTTCATAGATCTTTGTCAATTAAGTTTTAGCCCACCTCCCCGGTGGCGCAGCGGTTGAGCGCTGGGTTGCGAAGCTGCTCGCAGCCTCTGCAGCACCGGTTCAATCCCCAGTTGCTCCCCGGCCACCAGAGGAGGGTCCCGCATGGCGCGCAGACCTCTCCTGCCGCCCGCTGCTCCCCTCAGCAGTGTACTTCGGTCCTTCTGCCTGCTCTGCTCCCCGCTCTGGCTCTGGTGAATTCTCTCACCCTCCCGCGCTTCTGACTGTACCCAGTGCTTGTATACATACATACATACATACATACATACATACATACATACATACATAAATAAATGTTTTAGCCCATTTCAGGAGAATAGGGAAAACAGTGTTTGGATAGGAAGACTAAAGAAGGGAGGTGAACATCTGGTTAGTTGTGCATTTATCTTAAAGACAAATGTAAATTTTTTTTATATGAGATTTTTTTAATTAGATTTATTTATTTATACATACAAGAACTGGGGTACAGGCCAGAGGTGTGGGGGGGCGAGAGGATTCACCAGAAACAGAGCGGGGAACAGAACAGGCAGATTGTCTGAAATACACTGCTGAGGGGAGCAGCGGGCAAGTCAGGAGAGGTCTGCTGTGCCATGTGATGGTCACCTCCTTGGCCGGGGATTGAGCTCATGCTGCAGCGGCTGTGGACAGCTTCATAGGTTGCGTCTTAACCCCTTGTGCCACCAAGGAGGCCCGACAAACGTAAATTCTTAATGCAGCTATTAAAATCAAATATTCATTGAACTAGTCACTATTCTAGGCACTAGTAATAGAACAGCAATCAACATGGTCAAAAATACCCCTTGTTCTCATGTAACTCTTATTTTAATGGGGGGAGGGACAACAAACAAGATAAATAAGTAGAATATATTGTATATTAAGTGGATATGGTGCTGTGGAAAAAAATAAAGGAGGAAAGTAGGTTGAGGACAGTTGGAATTTCAAAGAGGGTTCTAAATGAATGCCTCATTAAGTAAACAGCATTTGAGTTAAACCCCAAAAGAAATGTTATCTGTGAGTCACTCTGTTATCTAAAAGAGGAGCAATACAGGCAAATGGAACAACAGATGTGAAGGTCTTTCGGCATATATTGCATGTTTAGAGAACTTAAGGGAGACCAGGGTGGTTTGAAGGAATGAGTGAGGTATAGAATATTGTCACATGAAGTGAAGAGATCACTGGGGCAAGATCATGTAGAACAGTAGTCAGTGAACTGCAGCCTGTTTGTTTGTATAAATAAAATTTTTGTAAGTCATTTTTTTTATTGGGCTTTCATGCCAAATTGAGTAGTTGTAATAGAGTCATAGGTCCTGTCCTTTGCCCCTCACACCCCAAAGTGACTATTGTGACTGAGGAACTGAATTTTTTGTTTTTAATTTTAAATAAATTGTTAAAAATAACGACATATGACTAGTGGCTACCATATTGGACCAACTGTAGACTATTGTATAGACTGGATTTTATTCTGTGTGAGATGACAAATAATTGAAGGATTTTGAGCAAAGAAGTGATATGAGCATATGAAATGTAAGCTTCAGTTTGCTGTGGGAGCTGTCTTACAAATAAATTGAAGGAGGCCAGGCAGAATCTAGATCAGTTGGGTAGCTGTTGAAATAGGTCAGATGAGAGAGGTGGTTAATGAGACTGGGGCAGTAGCAATAATGGGGGAGGAGGGGGACAAGCAGTCAAATTAGGGACATATTTTGAAGCGAGACCCAAAGGATTTCCTGATGGGCTAGAAGTGGGTAGGGGTAAGGGTGTAGAGGAATCAAGGATGACTGAATGATTAGAAGAATGGTTTCCAATAACTAAAATGTAGAGACCAAAATGGCAGAAGTTTAGGATCTCAATTCTAGACACATTTTGCTTGAGTTGCCTTTTTTAAAAACTGAAGCATAGATGTTGAGTAGGCAGTTTATACATGAGCCTGGAATTTAGGGGTTACCTAAAACAAATGTGTGAGAGTCACCAGCATACAATCGGTAATTAAAGCCACGAGGTGAGATCATTTAAGATGAAACTAAGGATAATAGGGACATTTAATAACACGGGATGAGAGCTTAGTGTTTCAGCTCTCCAGTGTTGGGTGCTCAGTTTTAATCTTTCCTTTTTAGTATGTTACGTGATTGCCTAATTTAGGACTAGTATGACTAAAGTCATCGACTTAAGGATCATCAGATATGTTTGTAAATCTGATTCTGGTCATGCCTAAGCTCATACGAAAATATGCTGTGGATCATACCAGACATCGGTGTGGGCTGAGAGGAGAGAGGTGAGGCCAGTTACTGAAAGGAAGTACTTATATATGAGCAAGCCTGAAAGAAGGATGTGGGTGAATAGGGGGAGAAAAGAAGGAATTACTTAACTCTGTGGTTAACTGTGCCAATGGCATAAATATGCTGTTTATTCTAGAGAGCTATATGTCCAAGAACTCTGAAGATGATGAGCTAGCTAAAGAATCAAAGCGGTCAGTTCGAAAGCGGGGTCGAAGCACAGATGAATATTCAGAAGCCGATGAGGAGGAGGAAGAGGAAGGCAAACCATCCCGAAAACGGCTACATCGGATTGAGACGGATGAGGAGAGTTGTGACAATGCTAATGGAGATGCAGATCAGCCTGCCTGTGACAACCAGCCCAGGGTTCTGCCTTCGGAACAGGAGAGCACCAAGAAGCCCTATCGGATAGACAGTGATGAGGAAGAAGACTTTGAAAATGTAGGCAAGGTGGGGAGCCCGTTGGACTATAGCTTAGTGGACTTACCTTCCACCAATGGACAGAGTCCTGGCAAAGCCATTGAGAACTTGATTGGCAAGCCCACTGAGAAGCCTCAGACCCCCAAGGACAGCAACACAGCCAGTGCAGGCCTGGCCCCCAATGGAACAAGTGGTGGGCAAGAGGCAGGAGCACCGGAAGAAGAGGAAGATGAACTTTTGAGAGTGACTGACCTTGTTGATTATGTCTGTAACAGTGAACAGTTATAAGACTTTTTTTCCATTTTTGTGCTAATTTATTCCACGGTAGCTCTCACACCAGCGGGCCAGTTATTAAAAGCTGTTTTATTTTTCCTAGAAAACTCCACTACAGAATGACTTTTTAGAAGAAAAATTTCAACAAACCCTGAAGTCTTTCTGTGAAGCGACCAGTTTTGAACTTTGAAGATAAATAATTGCTGTAAATTCCTTTTGATTTTCCTTTTTCAAGTTCATGGTCCTTGGTAATTTCATTCATGGAAAAAAAAAATCTTATTATAATAACAACAAAGATTTGTATATTTTTGACTTTATATTTCCTGAGCTCTCCTGACTTTGTGAAAAGGGGTCGATAAGAATGCATTCCAGATCTGTGAGGGCCCAAGACAGAACTAGGGGTGGGAGAAAGCACTTGTGCTTTAGCTTTTTCATATTAAATATATATTATATTTAAACATTCATGGCATAGATGATTAACAGACTGTTTAAAAGTGCAAGTCTGTATTGTTGCAGTGTGAGAATTGTAGATAACATCATACATAAGTCATGTAGTAATAGCGTTCATGAAATCAACTTGTTTACTCTTGGAGATAACCACACTTAATAAAGAAAAGACCGAGAAAGTACCATCAAAAATCTCAAACCTAAGTTTCTGTTCTAGCGGAGTTTCTTGCTTAAAAAAAGTCATCCGAAAGCATTTGTACAGTAAATGTATAATGAAGCTTTGACAACCAGATTGTGCTAGCAGCAAATTTCTAAAAACAGCTTTACTCAGTGGTGATGTGGTGGCCTCAAATATACTATCATGGAGAGTTATTAGTGAAATGAGTGTGGTCTTTCTTAAGTCCCAGGTGGACTAAACTTTGCAGATAATGTAACTCTTTCTCGTCTGGCCACTAAATATTTAAGTATCTAAAATATCATTTTGAAAGAAACGCATCTATACAACATACATGAAGAGATGCTAAACTGACAACGATATTTTAGCACATTTGAAGAAGGGGAAAGGATTTTCAGGTGAATTTTAACTGGTCTATTCTTGCCCTTAGTATCTACTTCAAATTGAAGTCTACAAACAAAGCAGTTCCTTTGGGAGGTTTTTAGTTTTGAGTTTTAGCGTGTGTGTGTCTGTGTGTCTGTGTGTGCGTGTGTATGTGTGCGCGCACACGCGTGTGTGTTTCTGTGTGTGTGTTGGAATTTCCTATCTGCCTGGATATATTAGCAGGGTTTGAATGTAGTTTTGGCCTTTGGCCATTAGACTTCTATTAAAATTCATTAATAGTCATATGACCAACATAGAGTTGAATGAGAACCAATATACAGTAGGCATGACATCCATTTCAAACATCTCAACACTTTAAAAAGAAAGATACGCCCTTTATTTCAAGAAAAAGGAGTTTGTAACTAAAGAAATATGTAACTTGTAATTGACACTAAAATATGAACTTTGTCTTATTTAGTTTCTGTTACAGCTGTAAAATTTCAGGCAGAGCCATAAATAACATTGTACAAAGTATAGCACTTGTGATTAAACCTTGCCTGTCAAATTCTGAAACCTTCAGCCATTACTTCTGTGAATACTTTAGCCCTGGGATTTGGGTTTTTCTGTTCTGTGTTGTGTCTGTTGCCGGCAATGGACACACCATATCTGCTGCTGGCCCACGGAACTTCATTCATTTTTCTTTCCAAATTAAGCATCATATGTATTAGTCAGTGTATAGTAAAGCACTTCTTTTTTACTACTAAAAAGCTGGCATTAGATTTGCATTATAAATACCTCTCTAGAAATTTTATACTCCTTTTCCTTCTTCAACAGGTGTTGCCCTTAAATCTTATCTCTTGACTTTGAGAGTTTATAGCTGTCGTTTTTCAGTTGTTGTTCTTTTGTTTGTTTTTTTGTTTCACTTTAGTTCTGTAGTACCTGCCTATTAATATTTTGCTTTGATTCTAGCAATGTATATGTATCTGTATAAAAAATAAAATAATGAAAGCAGCCTAAAAATAGGATGCACCAATAGCATGTGGTTCCAAGTAAGTTGTGATTTTTATTTTGAGACAATGTTCCCTGGAAGGGAGGGAAGGGTTTACATTCACAGACAGTAGAGTAGGGCTGTATACGGAGCCACATTTACTTACCAAAACTCCTTTCTAGCTAGGTTTGGCTCATTTATTTGAAAGTTGATTAAGAATGTTAGTCTTTTTAACTATCTAAAACAGGCAGACAACAAAAGGATGCCTGCTGTCGCAAGGTAAGTGGTGCGAATGCACAGTGGCCTATCCCGCAATGCAGTCTCCACCCCAGTCTACCGTTTTAGTCTTGCAGCTGGGTAAAGCCACTTTGGGGTAGAAATGCTCATGTTCCCTGTCACTCTCTGGACTCCACACCAGTTCCCGCTTCCACAGATTAGTTCTTCTTAGCTGAGCACGTGATAAGAAGTCTTAAGTAGGGAGATTATTTATTTTAACAGGATGCCTAATGTGAAGTAAGGAGTTCTCTTTACCCTTCTGCTATAGAAAGCCAAAGGTAATTTTTATCATAGTAAAGACTGAGTATTCCATTTGGCAAATATCCCATTAACTGAGTTATGATACCATTTTTGCTGCCTGATCTTTACCAAACTTAAATTATGTGTTTGTGAATTTGATAGTGAGTGTATCTGTTTTAACCTTATATTGTGATTAAACCAGTTAACTATGCTTCACCTACAAAGAGTGCAATCCAAGCAGCTGATACTTCCACATTATTATGTATATAGACCGATTATGGATAATTAAATTTTGAACAGTTCAAAAACATTTGTTGCGGTGTTTAGATTTGGTCCCTCAAAGGCTTCCAAATTTTTAATTCACTGAAATAACTCTGTGCTTTGAAGTTAGAAAAAAATTAGGAAGAAGTCAATGTTCTTTATCCAAAGATACAATTCAGTCACTAGGAACTAGACAAAGTACAAGAAAGCAGTGATTCATCTGGAGTTTAGAATATCTTTGAACCTTGTTATTAGAGTATAAACCATGGGTTTAGGTTCACAGTAATTACTATATAATAGAGTCCCTTAATCCTTTCAACCCCTTTTTTTAAATACCAGTATCAAACCCCACATTTATAGCAAATGTATTAATAGAGGAGATGTAGTTTAGTTTCAGAATATTTAGCGTGCAATTTCTGTAAAGATTTGAAAATTAGCCCAGTTTTCACAAAGCAGAAGCTTTGAATTAAAGTGAAATATATGTGAAAAGAACTCAGAAAATAACATTTTGGTTTTGTAGACTTGTGCTGATGAAATAGTGGTTAAGTGTAAAACATTTTCCATTGTTAGCACGTTTCTGGAAAATGATGGCAGAGATATTGTCAAGAGCATACCTGATACACTGAGGTTGTGTTTCCTTAACACTTCCTTTTCCAGTTGGTCAAGATTGCAGATTCAGAGCATAAAGAGGAGTTTCGTGTAGAATAAATTCATGTCTATCGATAATTTTTTAAAATGTCACCTGCCAAAGAACCAAGGGCTTTGAATGTTAGAGAAGTTGTTGGGGAAAAAAGATTTTAAACATTCATTTTAAAAAATATTGCAATTTCCACTTTTCACTTTTTGGTTGATAGAACCCATCCCATGCTATACATTTGAGCAAAGTACATATATTTAAAAAAAATGTAGCTGTTTACTTGTAATTTAGAGTTAAAATAATGGGAAGATATTAACTATTTTTAAGTGGGATTGATGAAGTTTCCTTTGTCACAAGTAATCCCGTTTTAGTTTGTGGATGTAAGAGATGGTAATCATTTACTAGATCTACCACACAACTGAAAGGAAGCTGATGAATCTACAAGTTTAATATTCAGAAAAACTTGTGAACTCTGCCCTTCACAACACAGTGGAATGAGTCTATGATTCATGGCACTGCCTCACAGCTATAGAACAAGTATTAAAAACCCAGTTTTTTAAAAATGAAATGAACATATATATGTATACACACATATGTATATGTATGTATGGGTATATATACATACCTTAGATAAGAAAATGAATCCTTTGAAATCATTAACATAAAAGATATAAGGCAAATAATTGTAACTGATAGGAAATTATGAACATTGGATTAGAGAAAATCTAGAGAAAAATAGTGAAGTTCCTCTTCTTGGCTTGACAGTCTAAAAATATATTCCTGCCTTTCCCAAAAAGCAGAATGCCAAGACTGCATATCTGCTATAATCTACCTAGTCCTCTACTTAATACCTATTATTAACTTCCTTAGAATAAAATCCATTCCTATTTTATCCACCATTCCCAGTGTGTATCTGTATACATACCCACCTTGCAAGTGGCAAACTAACTGCTGATTTGCTTCATTGTTTTTATTCTAATCTTGAAAGACAAGGCCCTTCACTATCGGTGTATTTAAACCGGGTTATTGTGTTCTGTGTACACTTCAAATTTTATTTTTGAGATATTTCACTTCAATATCATTTAACATTTTTTGAGTGCCAAGAATTGCTATGTAATATTGTTCAGAGTCATTCCCAAGCAAGCAAACAGTCGTAAGCCAAAATGTAGTGTGTTTGGTATATAACCACTACAGACTGTATGCGCAACCTTTTTTTAAACTGTTATTCACATAAACCCTCTCAGAAATCATCCCCCCTTGCCATTTTAGTCATGTAAGCTCTTGTTTCATTTTATATTCACACTATTTCACTGTGGAAAATGCTTCAAATCTAATTCTGGCACGTTGTTAACGATTTCAATTAATGAAGATGTTTTTATTTTAATAACTTAAGATAATGTCTATCCTATGCGTAAGTTATATACAGGGCATAACAAATTATTAGATGAGTAGAAATTTATTAATTCAGCTCTTCAGACATTTTGAATGAAAAAAAAAACATTTTTAAAGTAACCACATTTGTGTTTTTTGCCAAACCGGTACAAGCTAGAAAATGCACTAAGGACTGAGTGACCTGCCTTGTTCTTTTTGCCACTGGATGATGTAAGTTAAGAATAGAATTGTTAACTATATATTTTCTTGACTTTCATCAGTTTCTAAAAGAAATCTAATTTAAGTGTATTTATTGAGTTCTGGTCATAGGTCAGGAACTGCATGTCATGCTTACGGACGTCCAGAACAGTCATTGGGAAACTTAATGACTTAAGACCTTCTGAATCATTTAACTTATTTTGTATGTTGCAAAAAAAATTTATTTTGCTTGAGAGTCACAATTTTTATAACTGTACAGCTTTTAAGGGATGGGAGGTGGAAAAATACCCTAAAATAGGATGTAGATTTTTACAATTGTGTTTATGCTAGAACATCTACAGGTGCATTATGTAATTAAACCTAAAATTGTCTAAAAATCTGTGCCATGGTCTTTTTCATTCTCCTGCCCTTTAGCAGAGTTGGTGCATGTCAATACTGTTAGATGGACAAGCCTTGAAATTAGGCTAACAACCCTTCTCTCCAAAGCTTTAAGATCATTGCATGAAAATTATACGCACGCACACCCACACACACACCACACACTAGATGCGTACATATACACTCAGATCTAGTTTTTTTAGTGTAAATGGATTTTCAACTTCAGAACAGCTATAATAACCCAAAGCTGGCATTTAACAGTATATTCTTAAAAGTGTGTGATTTTTGTGATGACTGACTAGGATATTCTTAATGTTGGTCTGGTGTTTTGTTCTCTTACCAAAGTAATTTCTTGATAATGATATCTGAATTGTAGCTTGTCCAAACCTGCTAGGAGGCTTTGTATACACCTTGAAAATGAGTGCCCTATACTTAGATGGGGGTGAGGGTGGAGCTAAGCTTGGTTTCTCTTCAATCTGTTAGAAGGAAAAATAAGATTTGCTCAATTAGCTACTTATTCAGTAGGCTTAATTCCACAGAAATAGTTGTCTGTTGGAAGCATAGCAGGACGAGAGATCAGATTCAAATTCAAATTCCCTCATTTTATCAAAAGTATTTTCAAATCAGGTAGTGTTGCCAATTCTAAGGCTTTTTTTTACAGGGCACATTTTATCATATTAACACACCTTTGTTTAAATGCCAGTACTTTTTAGCATCTGATAATTTGCCATTCTAATTTCTCACTTTTTGTAGCACAAATGGATTCTTGAAGAATGAAATTCATCTAATGTGTCAAATTTTATCTAAGCTGTCATTATCTGTTGTCAGCTGATGTGAGATCTCAGTTTCTTTGCTGTCCTCACCTGTTCATGAATTTCAGGGAATCATGTTTTTCCAGGTGAAGAAAGAAAACAAATTCCATATTAAAGTTTGTAAATGGCATAAGTTAGGTCTTCATTTTTATTTAGTAATAGTAGCTGGGATTCCGGGAGTGTTTGATAGCCTGCCTCTTGGATTTTCAGACATGCTATATGAAATGCTTTATTTTTCCTATGCATAAAAAATGATTCCCAGAATAGGTGCTCAGAATGCTTTATTTTGTTCCTAAGTGATGAGAGCTAAAGCAGAAGCTCCAGATTAGCATAAAACAGTTGAGGTGATCAGGAACATGCTGTTAGGCAAATAGGAGGAGCTGGAGTACTCTCTGCCACTTTTAATGCATGCGTGAGGGGGGAAGGGATTTGAAAACTGGAAATGTGATTTCAGTAACTGCACAAAGTAAATTTTGTGCATTAAAAAAAATGGGAATTCCTGATAGCTTAAAGCTTCAGGAGTTAGCTGCAGTGTATGAACACCTAGTGTGTTAGAATCACAGTGCATAGTTGTTTAAAAACAATATTCCTGTAAGTAACAACCAAAATATGTTGTGGCCAGTGCCAATATTTTTGTTAATGAAGTGTTCAATGTCTCACTACAGTCTGATCAGAAATATTGGTGTTATAAGCCAGGCCTAAAGCTATTTTATAGTTCCTGGCCTAACTCTGTAATTTTTTCTTTCAAAATGTTTTATTATATTTCTGTCATTTCTTTCACTTAATATATGTCAATTGTCATAATAAAAAAATTAAATAATTTGATGTATTTAGCATGATTTGTTTGCAAACCTAGTTTATTTTAAACTGACACAGAGAAAGCTAATTAAAGGGTGAACTTTATCACTCAAAACGGATGAATTATTCTATTAGAAATTAAATTTTTAAGTTCATCAATTTCTTCCAAGTAATCTTTAAGGCTATTTGCCAACTAGGCTAACTATAGATACTAGGAAGATAGTCTTGATTTCTATCTTTAGCCTCTGGAGAACTGACACATTAAAGAGGCCTTGGATTTGTTCTGTGTGGCCCTGTGGGAGCACAAAACTAGACCAGAGGGAAGAAACCATAAGGCAAAAGCTTTCCATTTATTCTGTGGGAAAAGGTTTGGTTTTTGTTGTTGTTTTTTTTTTGTTTTTTTTTTTTGTTTTTTTTTTCAGAATTCTCTAATAACAATCTTGGGATAGCTGAGTTTAGTTCGTAGTGCCATTTGGCAGGAGTATTATAGGCCAACAAATTCAAAAAGGGGTAAGACCAGGTGACTTTAAGGGACCATTCTAATCCTGAGTATGATTCTCATCTACAAATGTTGATTTGATAGATTTTCCTTGCTCATAGAATACAGTAAGATTCATGGGGAACTTATTTTTTACCAACAAACTACTGGGGGGTTCATCACTATTTGCAATTCTGATTTAAAATATTAACTAGGTAAAGAGATTAGAATTTGAATTTCACTTAATGAAGTGATAGGTGATGTGTGCTGGCAAGAAATAACAGCTACAATGCTTCTCTATGATTATTTGAAATTTTTAACAGGAAGTGGAGGTGACAGTGCTGTAAAGCCTTGACAGAATGCCGTGAGGTTGAGATTAGGGTCCAGAACATAGCCATCAGCCTATGTCACTTTCAGATGATGAGACGAGAGCATGTAGAAGAGTTTTCTTTTTAAAAACTTGAGACATGCTGTGATGTTTAGTAAACGTGGGATTATTTTAAATACAATGAAAATATCCTAGAAACTAAATGTTGGGTGAAAGGAATGCTTACCTCGTTTTGCTACTTCAGTGACTTTACATGTTATTGAAGATCCTAAAAGTCTAAATGAAAAAGCAAAAGAACCACTTTGTGTATGTGGGTATGTGACTTGATATTTGCAATGTTAGTTTAGCATCTAAAGTCATATCCCCAAGGAAAGTTATCTAGGAACCGACTCATCCATGGTGTAGGCCACCGATAGCTTTTATTGTTCCTCCTGCCCATTTCAGGGCCACTTTATCCACACCCCAGCACTCATTCTCCTCTTCATCCTGACTCTAAGAAGGAGGGCTCGCCTCTGTTTTGCTACATCCACTCTCCCTGTGTCCTTGATCTGGCCCCATCACTCCTGTGTCCTCTGGATCTTCACATCTCAATGATTCGTCTCTGATCTTCATCCTTCTAAACTCTCTAAACAAAGCTCCCCCTAACATGGAAAACAAGGGTGCCACCCTGTCTCACATTCAGCGTTCCAACTATTTCTTCTCTGACTTCCAGTCCTTTAAATAAATAGATTATGGAACTGTTCAACTGTATTTGAAATTTCTCACTGAAATGTCAGAAGTTCCTGAGAGAAGTGCTAGGAAACCAGTAAGCATCTCAGCAGCACACTCGAACGCCAGCCCTGGCATCAGCTGATGCAGAAACTGAAACTTAGAGTCAGGGAGCTGTTGCCCCCTTTTCCCTGCATTTGTTTCCTATTTTTTCTGTTGAAATGTCCTTTTTTTTTTTCTTTTTGGCATTGCTTGCTAGTGAGAAATCAGTAATTGTACCGTGAGCTCACAATCAAATAGTTCTTTATACTATCATTTGGAAACAAAAAATGAGAGGAAGGACTTGACTACTGATGACAGAATCTGATTAGGACCTGTGCTATCTCTGAATTAAACCGTAAAAGGAGATTTTCTGTATTTCAAGGTGTTTTTTTCCATAAGGATGAATTTTGATGGTAACTAGGGTTTAGCTGCGACAAAGCTGACTCAGAGCTAGAAAATCAGAAAGTTGGCTTTACATTTGAATTGTTTCAGAAGCGGAAGCTGAGATTTACTGGGAGATGCTGCAAGCAGAATTAGGACAGTGGTAAAGAGGGAAGGATGAAAAGCAAGGACCCATAACCAGTAAAGCCACCAAGGGAGCTAAGGATAGGTAGCAGTCTTTGGATGATTGCCCTCACTGAGACACAATTATTTTATCAATGGTAATCGATGTACCTAACTTGATTGTATCCAAAACAAACCACTTACAAATTTTATTTTAAAGCCTTTCTTGGTTTTTTAAATTGAGATAAATTCATATCTCATAAATTGACCACTTAAAAGTATACAATTCAATGATTTTCAGTATATTCAAAGGTTATTATGACCCCCAAAAGAAACCCCATATCCATTAGCCTCACCATTCCTGCCTTCCCCCAACTCCTGGTAACCACTCATCTACTTTCTCTCTGTAAGATTTGCCTAAACTGGACATCTCCTAACAATGAATCATACAATATGTGGTATTTTGTGTCTGATTTCTTTCATTTAGCATGTTTTCATGATTTTATCCATGTTTTAGCATGAAAAGTACTTAATTTCTTTTTATGGATATTTTGCTGTATGGATATACCTCATCTTGTTTTACCATTCATCACTTGATGGATATTTGAATTGTTTCTACTCATGGGCTACATTGAATAATAAACATTTGGTGTGAACATATTTTTTTAATTTTCTTAAGAACATACCGAGGAATGGAATTACTGAATCATAACTCATTCTATGTTTCACATTTAAGGAAGTAGTGAATTGAATACCAGACTCTTAATAAATACATGATTTGCACATATTTTCCTTGATTCTGCAGTTTGTCTTTTTACTTTCTTTTTTTTTTTTTTTCTTTTTTTTTTTTTTTTTAAAGATTTATTTATTTATTTATACATGCACTGGGTACAGTCAGAAGTGCGGGAGGGTGAGAGAATTCACCAGAGTCAGAGCAGAGAGCAGAGCAGGCAGAAGGACCGAAGTACACTGCTGAGGGGAGCAGCGGGTGGCAGGAGAGGTCTGCGCACCATGTGGGACCCTCACCCTGTGGCCGGGGATCGAACCGGTGCTGCAGAGGCTGCGGGCAGCTTCGCAACCCAGCTCTCAACCGCTGCACCACTGTGGAGGCCCTCTTTTTACTTTCTTAATAGTGTGCTTTTATTTCTTGATAGTGTCCTTTGACACACAAAGGATTTTAATTTTGAAGATGTCCAAATTCTCTTTCTTTGCTTATTTGTGCTTTACATGTCATATCTAAGAAACTGTTGCTTAATCCGATGTCACAAACATTTATGTTTTACTCTAAGAGTTTTGTAAGTTCACTCTTTTTTAAGATTTATTTATTTATTTATACAAGAACTGGGGTACAGCCCAGATGTGCGGGAGGATGACAGGATTCATCAGAGACAGAGCAGGGAACAGAAGAGGCAGAAATACACTGATGAAATACACTGCTGAGGGGAGCAGCGGGAGCGAAAGGAGAGGTCTGTTGTGCCATGTGGGACCTTTGCTGGCCGGGATCGAACCGGCACTGCAGAGGCTGCGGACAGCTACACAGTGCAGTGCTCAACCACCTGCACCACCAGGGAAGGAAGGCCCATAAGTTTAACTCTTAAGGTCAGGTCTTTACATTATTCTAAGTTATTTTGTATATGATCAGAGGTAGAGATAGAAATTCATTGTTTTGCATGTGGTTATCATCTAATTCTAGCAGCACTATTTATTGAAAAAACTATTCTTCCCCCATTGAATTGGCATCCTTGTCAAAACTCAACTGATCAGAAACATGGGTTTACTTCTAGACTCTCAATTTGATTCCACTGATCTACACATCTTTATGCTGGTGCTATACAATCTGATTACTGTAGCTTTGTAGTAAGGATAGAAATCAGGAAGCGAGTCCTTCAATTTCTCTTCCTCTCCAGTGACAAACTCCATTTACATGCACCTCTTTAAGCCAAGCTTCTCATGAGGGTTGTCTGCCTCCAGTACACTCTAGATACCACTATACTATGGCTCTGGCCCTTGACATACCAAATTATCAACAACCACCGCCAACATTTTTCTAGTTTGCACCTTTCAAAAGCTTTTAATAAGGTTGACCATTCCCTTGCTGAAACACTGCTTTTTGGTCTCTGCAACATCACTCTTGAATTTCCTCTTGTCTGTTTGCCCCCTTCTTCTCCTTTGTATTTTATGGGGTCTTTCTCCTTATGAACCATTTTATTTTTTTTTAAAGATTTATTTATTTATGCATACAAGAGCTGGGGTGCACACCAGAGGTGTGGGGGGTTGAGAGGATTCACCAGAGACAGAGTGGGGAGCAGAACAGGCAGACTGACCGAAATACACTGCTGAGGGGAGCAACGGGTGAGTCAGGAGAGGTCTGCTGCGCCATGTGGGTAACTCCCTGGCTGGGGATCGAACTCGTGCTGCAGTGGCTGTGAACAGCTTGACAGGTTGTGTCTTAACCCCTAGTGCCACCAGGGAGGCCCAACATAGCCTGAAGTGGCAACAGTTGAAGGAGGAGGCAGGGGTCAGATTCATGAGACAGGAATTTAAAAATGACAGGATTTGCTTAATTGGAGACAGTATTCATGCCATGGCTAAAGAGTGCAGCTTTGTTGCCCATCAGCTTAGGTTTCAAATCAGGCTCTCAGTAGCAATGGGCCTTGGGCAAACTACATCATTCTGATTTGTTTTCTTACGTGTAAAACAGGAATAATTATAGTCTGTATATTATAGGGTTGTTGTAAAGATACATAGAAAGTGCTTAGAACAGTGAGTAGCTAGCATATAGTAAGCCTTCCATAAATGTTAGTTTATTTTTTTGTTGTCACTGTTACAGTAAAATTGAATTTTTTTTTTTTTTTAAAGCTACTTTTTTTTTTTTTTCTTTTTTTTATAGAGGCATGTTTTATTTATTTACTTGTTTGTTCGTTTTTCGTTTATACATGCACTGGGTACAGTCAGAAGTGCGGGAGGGTGAGAGAATTCACCAGAGCCAGAGCGGGGAGCAGAGCAGGCAGAAGGACCGAAGTACACTGCTGAGGGGAGCAGCGGGCGGCAGGAGAGGTCTGCGCACCATGTGGGACCCTCCTCTGGTGGCCGGGGAGCAGCCGGGAATCGAACCAGCGCTGCAGAGGCTGCGGGCAGCTTCGCAACCCAGCGCTCAACCGCTGCGCCACGGGGGAGGCCCTACAGTAAAATTGAATTTAAAAAGAGAAGGAGGGGCCTCCCTGGTGGCACAAGGGGTTAAGCGCTGCACTATGAAGCAATCCACAGCCTCTGCAGTATGAATTCAATCCCCGGCTGGCCAGGGAGCAACCCACATGGCACAGCAGACCTCTCCTGTCTCGCCCGCTGCCCCTCTCAGCAGTGTGTATCAATAGATCTGCCTGTTCTGCTCCCCACTTTGTCTCTGGTGAATCCTCTCACCCCCCGCATCTCTGGCCTGTACCCCAGCTCTTGTATGCATATATAAATAAATCTTTTAAAAAATTAAAAAATAAAAAGAGAAGGAGAGGAAGGAAATAAGGACAGATTTCAGGGTTCTTTTTTAATATTTGGGTGTCAGTTTTTTAAAAATTTTTACATAGAAGAACTGGGGTGTAGGCCAGAGGTGCAAGGGGTGAGAGGATTCACCAGAGACAGAGTGGGGAGTAGAGAGGGGGATCAACTGAAATATACTGCTGAGGGGAGCAGAAGAGGTCTGCTGCACCAAGTGGGTTAGCTCCCAGACCACAGATTGAATTCCCGCCTTAGTGGTGATAGCGCTGAAACTTAACCCCTAGGCCACCAGGAGAACTCCACGTTTCTAATTTGAGTAACCAAATGGTATTTTTCTATAAGATAGGACAAAGGAAAAATTGCAGAATTGAGTGAAAAAGTGACAAAGACTAAGTTTTTACTAAGGCTTAATATTTTTAGGGCAGTTTTAGGTTCACAGAAAAATTAAAGGACAATACAGAGATTTCCCAGATGCCCCTGTCCCTACTCCTGTCCCTACTCCCCATTATCAATACCCCCATCAGTGGCATACTTGTTACAACCGATGAACCTATATTGAGACATATCATTGCCAACTAAAGATCATAGTTTACAAATTCAAGTTTTGATAAGTTGGAACTGCAGGATGTAAAAGTTTGTAGCTCATGAGAGAATTCTGGGATGGAAATACAGATTCATGAGTCATCTGCAGAGAGTAATTCAAATCATGAGCATGGATAATCTTGTCAAGGCAAGTGCATAAGGAGAATTACAGTGACTAATACTGTTCAAATTTCTTCCTCTCTCCTTTTCAATATATTAGTTATCTATTGCTGCATTTGCCATAAAACAACAAATATTATCTCAGTTTCTGCAGTTCATATATCTGAGTAACAGTCTAGCTGATGTCTCCCAAAGCTTCATTCAAATTATCAGCTGGGTTGCAGGCTTTTCAAGCCATAGAATACTACAAAGTCTCTTTATATAAACCCAGCAGTTATTATCTGTGGTTAAACTTTAACTTCCAAAGCTAGATTAGAAAGGGCCATGAATTTCTATCAATCTCATTCTTAGAATGCTCACCTTTAAAACTCAGTTGCCATGCTGTGAGGAAGCTCAGGTCACATGGATAGTCCAGGGACCACTATTCCAGCTGATAGGTCCAGCCTCTAGAGATGGACAGATCAGTAAGGCAGGGAATCTTGGAGTCTATGGATTCCTGATATATATCTTCCACCAGTTCTCCTTGTCTCAATTTCATGTGTTAATCTCAAGGATTGGTCCTAAGAGTGCGTAGAAAGAGCAGAATCTAGTAAGAATAGATTTACAGGAAGCTTAATTCATAATATCATCAAAAGGCAAAATCTTTATGATCTTCTGCCAAATAGTTCTAAAAGGTGGTGACTCATAGTGAAAAACATTGAAGTTGGCATACAAAGGTAAAAACTTTATTTCTAGCTAAGTACTAGTAATATACTGCAGCAAGTCACCTAATTTCCCTGATCTTTGGTTTTCTTTCTTCCTTTTTTGGGGGGGTGGGGTGGGGTGGAGAGGTGGCTTAAACAGCAGATTTATTTTTCACACCCTGATCTTTGGTTTTCTTTCTTCCTTTTTTGGGGGGTGGGGTGGGGTAGAGATGTGGATTAAACAACAGATTTATTTTTCACAGTTCTAGGGACTAGGAAGTCCAAAGAAGATAAAATGCCTTCAATTTGGTTAAAGGTGAGGGCCTTCTTCCTACTGCCTTCTTGCTATGTCCCCATATGGTGGTAAGAGATTGATTTCTCTCTTCTTATAAAGCCATTGATGCCATTAATAGGGCCTTACTCTCATGACCACCTCCCTCCCCAAAGGTCCCTATCTCCAAATAACATCACAGTGGGAGTTAGGGTTTCAATATATGAATTTGAGGGGACTGATCTTCAGTTTTCTTATCTGTAAAGTGAGCATAAAAAAACCACTATTCTTACCTCACAGAATTATTGTAAATATCAAGGGAGACAATGGATGAGAAAGGCATTCTTCTGAAAAGCAAGACACTATTAATGTGAACTTTATTAAGTGCCTACTATTTTTGTTGCTCATAGGAATTCATATAAGAAGCAGAAGGAAGAATCCTGCCTTTAAATTCTCTGCAATGTGCCTGTTTCCTTTGGCCTACATTGGCTTAAATGCCTCCTTTAAACCTGTCATTGCAACAAATGTTTAAAGAATTTCTCATCCCAGCAACAATGCATTTCTTTGGCTGTAAACTTGGATAAAATGTTTCACCATTAGACAATTGCTTTTTGAAAACAACACTATGAAAACTGTCAAGTTGATATGACATTACAGATTTTAGTTCTATCCCTGTATTATTTGGGAAATGCTTTGGCCGTTTTATGTAAAAGACAACACATGTAATGTCCTATGGGAACCCCCAAACTCAACAGTTCCCTTGTTATATTGGTTAGCTGCTCCAGGCCTCTTTCTCCTCCTGAATTCTTCATCTTGGAGAAATGAGCCATCATCCACTGGCTCGATCAATTCAACTGGAAATACAGTAATAATCCTGGATTTCTCTCTCACCTACCACAATCATCACCTGCACCACCATTTCCCCCAAGTCTATCTCCAGATCGTGATGATGTTACCTGTGGAATGCCCGTGGCATTTGTCCACATCCTCACTGCCACTCCCTCACTTATACTCTAGCAACAACTTCCTAATACTGTCCCTGCCTCCAGTCTTCTATCAGTAAACCAACCACAATTTAAAAACTGAATACTCCTCTATTCGGAAGATAAAAATAAAACTACTCTACATGGCTGGTTCTCCAACCTCAACACTTCTACAACTAGCTATTGACCATACTGATTTTACAGGCAAGAGAAGACAGACCAGTTTACTTGAATTTCACCAGGGTATTCTCAGGGCTAACCTCATGCGTGCTCTTGAGTTCGATGCTTCAGGCCTTTCATTTGTAAAATTAGATCGATACGAATATAGAACAATAGAATAGATTAATAAGTCATACTTGGTATAAAGACTAAATAAATAATATGGGTAATGTGTCAAAAACAGTGCTTGGCACGTAGCACTTATTTACCTTTAATTATTATAATGACTATTTCAGGTTTATACTGCTCTTACTACTTCACTCTTCAGTGACTAACGAAGTACAACAAGAGTTCCTGATCCTATGGACTAATTCTTTACTATCCAGTGCTCCAAATTATTACTGACACAGCCAGCTCTTCACCAGGAGTTTACCTCTTTGGGGTCGTTTGCCTGCCCGAAACCTGGGGGTATGTGGCTCGTAGGCCAGAGGTCGTGCAGCCTTAGACCGAGGCCGGGGCTGGCTGACCAGCAGGGTGCACAGGCCGGAGGCGGCGCGCACAGGTGCCCCGCCCGACGTCAGGCCTCTGGACGCACCTGGGCGGCTTCCTGCGCTCCCAGGCGAGGGGCTCCATGCCTCGGCCCTCTGTTTTCCTCTTTTGTAGCAAAGAGAATATATTATTTCCCGTCCTTTTTCTCTCCCACGGTTGATGTGACTACGGGAAAATCGTACGTTGGGGAGGACGCTTCTTTATTCCACGCTTGGAGCCTTAGAAATGCTCAGGGAGTGGGGAAGGGGTGTCACGTGACGAAGCCGGCCGGGCTAGCCGGGCCTCCGCGCGCTCGGCCTAGAGCGTCTCATCTCTATGGTGGGAGCGCCCAAGTTCCGGTGCGGCCTAGGTTGCTCTTCCGGGGTAACTACAACCACTTCCGGGGCGGGGGCAGGCGAGGCAGGTTTGTCGGGCTGTAGGTGCCTGCCGGCCGCGAGTTTCCAGGCTGCCGGCCGCGATGAGCTTCCTCAAAAGTTTCCCGCCTCCCGGGTCAGCGGAGGGACTCCGGCAGCAGCAGCCGGACACCGAGGCCGTGCTGAACGGGAAGGGCCTCGGCACCGGCACCCTCTACGTCGCCGAAAGGTAGGCGTCCTGTTCGTCAGCGCTGGCCTCCTGCGCGTCGCCTTCCTCCCGCGGGGGGCGCGGGGGCGCGGCGGGGGCCCGGTGGGGGGCGCCCCGCTGGGGGACGCGCGGTTGTTCCAGCGTTCTCGTTTCCGGAGACTTCCTTTCTCTTCGCAGACCGAGTTCTAGTGATTCTGCCTTTCACTTTCGTGTGCCAGAGAGCTGGTCCATGATTGCTGCTGGACTCGAGAGCTCACGGCTTTGCGTTGTCAGGTCCTGAGTCGGGGTCATGGACACGCCCGTCTTGTCCGGTGACAGGGGCGGGAGCTGACGCCCGGGCAGGATGTGGCGGTTCACAGCTGGCGATGAGGGTCTTGAAAGTTTGGTTAAGGATTATTGGTTCTCATCCGTAGGTGTGGTTGGAGAGAGGAGCACCCTCAACCCACGCATGCTGGTGTTATTTCCAGATGGACCTGGCTCACATTTCTCATTTCTGACAGCCGTTTCTCATCGTAGCAATAAAATAGGATTTAGCCTATTTTATTTAGCCTTACGGAGCACTTTTCCCAGTCAAATATAACGTCTTAAATATTGCAATTGTAGAACTGAAGACCACGTTACTTTGACACGTGGTCCCATTCATCAAGCCACCAATAACACGTTGAATCCTTCCTGTCTTTCAGATTTCTTTGACCTCCCCTTCTGCTGCATCGCCTTGGTCTACAGCCAGAAAAAATTCTTTGCTTTTAAGAGCTTATGTGATCACACTGGACCCATACATAAGCCAGGATGGTCTCCCTATCTTACTGTCAGCTGATTTGAATTACACACACAAAGTCCCTTTTTCTATGTAACATGACATATTCATAGACCTGACACTAGGAGATGAAGGGGTGGGGGAGGAGAGTTCTGCCTACCACAGAGTGCCGGACACCAAAAAAAAAAAAAGTAAAGAATGTTTCGCTTAGGGGGGAGCTAAACATTGAAAAACTTAGGCATTTGGTCACCTAAACATTGAAAAGCTTATGCTTTTGGTCAGAACCGGAAATGAGAAATATGTGGATGGGAGGGAGAGCAAGTTTGGAGGAAGGTGCAGGTAATAAGTTGGGGTTTTATATGTGGATAAGTTGGATATCTGTGTGTATATTGGGTACTAAAGATAAAGATTTGGAAATCATTAGTATAAGCGATAGTCTGTACTCGGGAATAGATTGGATACCCCGGAAGAGAAAGAGGGCCAAGAGTAGACCCTTGGAGACAATTAAAGAGGTGTGTTATGAAAGAAAGGACTTGAGAAAAGAGAAGGGAGGAGCAATCAAATATAATAAATTAATCAAACCTAAAAAGTATATATTGGTGATCTTGGTAGAACAGTTTATTTTAACTGATGAAGAGTGGAGCACAGAACCCCTTTTCCATGGTTTCTCTGTATAACATCTCCTTTTTGGGGAAGGTCTTTATTTTTTCATTTTGAGAAATTGTGAATCCAGAGAAAGTTGCAAGTGTTGTTAAATACCTATAGCCTCTTCACAAAGATTCCTAATTGCTAACATTTTGCTGCCTTAATATAGTTCTCTTTTTTCTAAGCTATTTTACAGTTGTGAGACATGTTATCACTTCATCTGTAAATACTTTAGTACTTCTAAACAGGCATTTTTATAATTACAATACAAATACTCAAGAAGTACAAACTTCTTTTAAATTGTAATCTGGGGGCCTCCCTAGTGGCCCAGGGGCTAAAGACAGCGCTGTGAAATTCTCACCAGCCACTGCAGCATGAGTTCAATCTCCCGCCGGCCAGGGAGCCAACTCACATGGCTCAGCAGTTCTCTCTTGTCTCCCCGCTGCTCCCCTCAGCAGTGTATTTCAGTTGATCGGCCTGTTCTGCTCCCCACTCTCTCTGGTGAGTCCTTTCACCCCCGTGCCTCTGGCCTACGCCCCAATATAAATAAATAAATCGTAAAAAAAAAACCCACCTAAAAAGCTTTAAAAAAATAAATTATCTGTGTAAAGTTATTTCATCTTTTCACTAACACATCTCTTACCTTCTATAAGAAAACATTTTTTGTAAAATATACAAAAAAAGAATGTATGGCTAAAAGAACTATAACTAGCACCTCTATCCACCATCCAGCTTAAAAGTAGAATATTAACAGTACTTTATTCTTTTTTTTAAAGATTTTTTTATTTATGCATACAAGAACTGGGTGTAGGCCAGACATGCAGAGGGTGAGAGTATTCACCAAAGACAGAGTTGGGAGCAGAACAGGCAGATTTAGTGAAATACACTGCTGAGGGGAGCAGTGGGCGCGGCAGGAGAGGTCTGCTGTGCCATGTGGGTTAGCTCCCTGGCCATGGATTGAACTTGTGCTGCAGTGGCTGCGGATCTCTTGATAGTGCTCTCTTTAATCCCTTCGCCACCAGGGAGACCCTGTTAACAGTACTTTGGTGCCTCTGTTCATCTCTTTATTCACTGGTAATTTGACTTCATTGGTCTATTTGCCCTTTTTGTTAATTTCTATCTAGCATTTCCAAGTCTTGGGAGAATCAAGGTCTCAACAAACTGGAAAGACTTCCTAGAAGATGTAATAAATGCGGATTAGCAGTTAGCCAGGTGAATGAAATGGGGTAAAGGGGAAGCATTCCAATTAGAAGAAAAAAGAGGCTGCTAGGCAAGGGTGAGAAACAGTACTATGCCAGCGTGTGTGTGTGTGTGTGTAACACACATGTACATGTGTGTGTATATATATGTATGTATATGTATATGTATGTATATATGTAAAACACAGTGTAGTAGTTCTTAATCTGAGTGGATGAAAGAGAAGGAGAGAGCCACATTCATGAACTTGGCTTATAGGGGAAACTGGCCTTGGGGAAACTTTTAGGATTTTAGTCAGAGGGACAGAGTTCAATTTGATATGGGGTAGTTTCTACTGAGAGATCTAGAACTCGCATACCTATTTTCAGAGGCTGGTTATCATTGGAAGTTGACTTTTCATATAAGGAAGGAAATAGACATGAATCATTAAAATATATCAGTTGCTAGAAGTAAAATAAAATAGGTAATTTAAATTTATATAAGTAATGCTTTCTTGTATCTTATTCCAAAATTAATTTTAAGCCAAATAATTAAACCAACCCAAATTCACAACTCCTCTTACCTTCCTATCATCCTGCCAGTGCCTTCATTCCAATCCAGGAATAAAAGACACATTTCTCTGCGTGCTTACTCGATTTGTAATTCTTGTTTTTCCCTCTTGGAACTTGGTTTCTTTGGCACTAGTAATAGTTAATTAGGTTTTTTGGTTTTGCTTACTCAATTTGTAATTCTTGTTTTTCCCTCTTGTAACTTGCTTTCTTTGGCACTAGTAATAGTTAATTAGGTTTTTTGGTTTTCTAAACATATAAAAAAAGAATAAATAAAAATCAGAACTTGATCATAGTAAATGTTACCATTCAGTGTAACTTGCCTTCTGTTTTGTAGAATAATAATGCATTTCCATGTATAAAAGCTCTCCATAGGAAATGCAGCATTTGTACTCTGCCAGCAGTAAGGAACTACACAGCAATTATTATGTACTTTTAAAAGTGAAGGCCATAATTTAATGGGCACTGAGTCTATGTTTATATTTCAGTTTTTCCATCTCTTAATTGAAACATTAAAGAGCATTTTGTGGCTTTGGATATTTGAAATATGTGGGATACCCAAATTTGGAATGCTCCTTTTTGAATTGTTATGATGCCAGGGGCTTTTTGAGGTGAGAAAAAGGATTTTATTTGCTTAAAATAATAAAATTTTAATAAGGGATTGATGATACTTCTGTGACGAGTACTATTTCATCTTCATATTGAGGGGAAAGCAGTTGGCAGGAATGGCACATAGAGTACACATAATCTAGTTTATAGTAAAAATCTGGTCCTTTGGAACCAATGGGATGAGTCATTCCAGAAAATCATTTCTGATCTTCTACCACTTTAAGACTCCCAGAATTTTTCTTTTTTCCTTCTTTAAAGATTTGTTTATGCATACAAGAATGGGGGTACAGGCCAGAGTGCGGGGGGTGGGTGGGATGAGAGGATTCACTAGAGACAGAGTGGGGAATAGAACAGGCAGACTGACTGAAACACACTGCTGAGGGGAGCAGCGGGCGAGTCAGGAGAGGTCTGCTGGGCCTTGTGGCTTGTTCCCTGGCTGAGGATCGAACTCGTGCTGCAGAGTCTGTGGTTAGCTTCATAGGTTGCGTCTTAACCCTTGCGCCACCAGGGAAGCCCAGAATTTTTCTTTTTTAAGTACCATTTTGAATGGAAAACTTTCCAAATGCCAGTGCATATTTTCTTGCTTTGCTTTTTTAAAAGTGTACAATTCATTATTTTTTTTTAGTATGTTTACAGACTTGTATAATTTTCACCGCAATCCAATTCTGCCTTTGCTTTTGATAAGTAAGGGGCAGGTGTTACACATTTGTATTGTGCTGTTAGACTTGATTTCCTTCTGGCTAACTGAGGTGTAAAGTTTAACCTCTCCTTACTTTGAGTATGAGTGATCTCAGATTGTTACACTGTTTTTGTTCCTGTACAAGGGAGACATAGGTTCTATTGTTTTTGGTTTTGCTTGGTTAGAATTTAGTCAGACTGGCTTGTTAAAATTGTTTAGAAAATAGAATGATACAGGGGTCATGTTGCAATAGTTTTAATAAGCACTATTGAGATAATTCACAGGCATACAGTTGCCTATTTGAATTGTTCAGTTACATGGTTTTTTAGTCTTATAGAATTGTGCAGCCATCACCACAATTTTAGAATATATTCATCAGCTCCCCCTCCCAAAGAAACCTGTCACCATTAGCATTTACACTTTTCCTCTGGCCCTAAGCAACCACTATATATTACATTAACTTTATTGCATTAACATCTCTTTGTGACTTCTTAAGGGTCTTTTGCTACTTTTTTCCCCTGCTGCTTTTTTTTTTTTTTCAGTTCTAGGTGGGTGAACTATAAAAAAAATTAACCACCCCTACTTAAAACTCAACTTGCTGATCTGATGATATATTTTCTTTGTTAAAGCAATAAAATATTTGGATTTGACAACTGAGAGAATACTAGACATTGCTTATCTGTGACTTTCTCTTAAAGCTGCAGAATAAATGAAACGCTTCATAGAGGGTATCTTTTGATGTGATGATTATTTTCCAACTTAAGAGTATGATTTTATGTGTATACCATTTAACATAGAATTAGTGGGAAAATTTGTTTACTTCCCAAGTGCTTGTCGCATACTTAGATGCTGAATACTATACTATGGTTTTGAAGAAGGAACATGACAGATTCTTTTATCAGGAACCTTATATCTTGTCAGGGTACATAGATTCATTATCATAGACCTAAGTGCTAAATGGAGCATAAAAAGAAAAGATCATTATGTAGTGGACTAATTGGAGAGAGGACTCAGAGAAAAACTAGAACTTAACCAGATGAAGAGGTTTGGCAAAAGTAAAGCTAAGCATCTTTATCTGGGGACATTCCAAATAAGAGCAAGCATACAATAGGCATAGATAATCACACACATGACTTAAGAAAAATTGTGTTTCAGATTTATTTGCATTTTTGGCTAGGGGAAAAAACACTATAACAGAATTGGTTAAATTCAATTCCTGCTGCTGAGTTTTCTTATTTTAGGGGTATTCTAAACAGTAAACTCAAATTTATTCTCTGTATAAGCATGTCCATGATGAACTTTTATAAACATCATGGTATTTAATTAAGATTTAATTTCTTAATCTACTTAAAACATGTTTTTCAGCCGCCTGTCTTGGTTAGATGGCTCTGGATTAGGATTCTCACTGGAATATCCCACCATTAGTTTGCATGCTGTGTCCAGAGACCTAAATGCCTATCCACGAGAACACTTGTATGTTATGGTAAATGCCAAATTTGGAGGTATGTATGGGGTATTTTAATCTTGAGCTTCCTTTGGTAGTGTATTTTAAAAAGTAGTCTTTGGTAATAATTGATGTAATGTTCAAGCCATTGACCTACTTTGGGTAATAGTTTATTAAGCAAGATTTCGACAGAGTAAAAAATTGGAATACTGCCTTTTTCTATATATTTGTACTTTGTTACTGTGGATTTATATTTCTAACCTCTCCTTTTTTAATTTTAATTTATTGACTTGATTTTTCTATTTATTTAGTTGAGGTGACATTGGTTTACAACATTGTATGTAATTCGGAGGCGTAAATAGCATCACATCTCACTCATATGCACGTCACCATACCACATCTACCAGCAGGGCACCCACAGTCTTCCGCCATGTTCTCTTATGCCCTTTCCCCATTTTGTTCTCCCCACATCCCCTTCCCATTTTGTAGCCTCGATTCTATAATCAGATTTCTAGGGTTTGTTATTGGTTTGGTTTTGTCTGACTCGTTTTATTTCTCTGTATTCCATATGAAAGTGAAACCATCTAGTATTTGTCTTTCTCCTCTGACTTATTTCATGTATTGTTATTCCCTGCAGTCCCATTCATGTTTCAATTTTTTTTTTAATAGCTAAGTGGTATTCCATTGTGTATATATGCCACATCTTCATTTACTCATTGTCCTTTGACTACTTAGGTTGTTTCCAAACTTGGCTGTTGTAACTAGTGCTGTGCTGCAGTGAACATAGAAGTGCATATATCCCTTCAAATTGTGTTTTCACATTTTTTGGATAGATACTTAGGAGTGGAATTGCTAGATCATATGGTAGATGTACTTTTAATATTTTGAGAACCCACCATACTGATTTCCATAGGGGCTGGACCCAGTCTACATTCTCCACATCCTCTCCAACACCTGTTTCTGTCTTTTTTTAAAAGATTTATTTTTTTATGCATATAAGAACTGGGGTACAGGCCAGAGGTGTGGGGGGGGGGGTTAGAGAATTCCCCAGAAACAGAATGGGGAACAGAACAGGCAGCTCTACTGAAATACACTGCTGAGAGGAGCAGCGGGCGAGGCAGTAGAGGTCTGCTGCACCATGTGGCCATGTGGGTAGCTCCTTGGCCTGGCTTCGAATGCGTGCTGCAGTGGCTGCTTATAGCTTCATAGGTTGCATTTTTTTATATATATATATAGAGGCATGTTTTATTTATTTGTTTGTTTGTTTGTTTGTTTGTTTATACATGCACTGGGTACAGTCAGAAGCGCAGGAGGGTGAGAGAATTCACCAGAGTCAGAGCAGGGAGCAGAACAGGCAGAAGGACCGAAGTACACTGCTGAGGGGAGCAGCGGGCGGCAGGAGGGGTCTGTGCACCATGTGGGACCCTCCTCCAGTGGCCGGGGAGCAGCCAGGGATCGAACCGGCGCCGCAGAGGCCGCAGGCAGCTTCGCAACCCAGCGTTCAACCGCTGCGCCACTGGGGAGGCCCCATAGGTTGCATTTTTAACACCTTGCACCACCAGGGAGGCCTAATGTTTCTGGTCCTTTTGATATTGAGCTATTCTCAATGAAATGGTATTTCATTGTGGTTTTGATTTGCATTTCCATTGCAATAAGTGATTATGAGCACTTTTTTTCATGAGCCCGTTGGCCATCTAAATCTTTTTTGAAGAAGTATCTATTTAGCTCTTCTGCTAAATAGGCTTTTGATTGGGTTGTTGTCTTTTTGTTGAGTTATATGAGTTCTTGAATATCAGCCCCTTGAATACGAAATGGTACTTCTAATTTTTTGGGGGGTAATTTTTATTGGGGTAATACTAGTTTACACTGTATAGATTTCAGATGTACATATTCTCACCTTAGTAACTGTGTATCACATAGCTATTGTTTCTAATAGTTCCATTCAGTGGGCAGAAACTTTTTAGTTTGATGCAGTCTCAGTTGTTTATTTTCACTTTTGTTTCCCTTGCTATTGGAGTTTCCAAAGACATCTCTGAAGCCAATATTGTGGAGTGTTTCGCCTATGATTTCTTCTATGTGTTTTATGGTCTCCATCTTACAGCCAAGTCTTTAATCCATTTTGAGTTTATTTTTATGTGTGGTATGAGATAAAGGTCTAGTTCATTCGATTGCATGTTGCTCTCTACTTTTCCCAGCATCATTTATTGAAGACTTTTCTATACTTGTGGCTCCTTTGTTATATATTAACTGTCAAAAAAAAAATGTGGGTTTATTTCTGGGCTCTCGGTTTTATTTCCCCACCATAGTGTTTTGAAACTAACTTTCTGGTAATGTGATACACTGTTCTTTTTTGGTTGGGATTGTTTTGGCTCTCTGGGGTCTTCTGTGGTTCTATATACATTTCAGTAATGTTTGTTCTGTTTCTTTGAAGAATACTACTGACATTTTCATAGGGACTGCAGTGGATTTGTATATTGCTTTGGGTAAGATAGCCATTTCACAATGTCTTAGAGTTTTCATTGTACAAGTCTTTCACCCCCTTTGTTAGATTTTTTCTAGGTACTTAATTCTTGATGTGATAAGAAATAGGACTTTCTAAAATTTTCTTTTTCTTCTAGTTCACTTTTTGCATGTAGGAATGCAACCAATTTTTGTGTTTTGATTTGGTAGCCTACTACTTTTCTGATCTATTGTTTCTAATTGATTTTTAGTGGAATCTTTAGGATTTTCTGTGTATATTAAGTCATCTGCAACTAGTGATAGTTTTACTTCTTTCTCAATTTGGATTTCTTTTATATCTTTCTCTTACCTAATTGTTCTCTCTAGGACTTAGAATACTGTATTTAATAGTAGTGGGGAAAGTAGACATCTTTGTTTTGTACCTGATCTTAGAGGCAAAGCTTTCAGTTTTTCATTATTGATTATGGTGTTAGCTGTGACTTCGTTATATATGGCTTTTATTATGTTGAGGTATGTTCCTCTTATTCCCATTTTTGGGGAGGTTTTCTTTTTGTCATAAATGGATGTTGAGTCTTGTCAATTTTTTTTTACTTAATCATGATTTTTAGCTTTCCTTTTGTTGATGTTTGTTATTTAACAATTGTTAGACGTTGAACCATCCAGTATCTCTGCAATAAATTCTACCTGTTGTTGAATTTGGTTTGCTAAGATTTTATTGAGGACTTTTTTTTTTAAAGATTTATTTATTTATGCATACAAGAGCTGGGGTACAGGCCAGAGGTGTGGGGGGTGAGAGAATTCACCCGAGTGGGGAACAGAATAGGCAGATCGACTGAAATACACTGCTGAGGGGAGCAGTGGGCGAGTCAGGAGAGGTCTGCTATTCCATGTGGGTAGCTCCCTGGCCGGCTGGAAGATCAAACTCGTGCTGCAGTGTCTGTGGATAGCATCATAGGTTACGTCTTAATCCCTTGCGCCACCAGGGAGGCCCTTTATTGAGGACTTTTGCATCTTATGTTCATCAGGGATATAGGTCTGTATTTTCTTTTTTGTTGTGTCTGTCTGCTTTTGATGTCATGGTAATATATGTTTCATAAAATATGTTTTGAAAGTATTCCCTCTTCCTGAATTTTTGGGAAGAATTTGAGGATAGGTTTTAGTTTGTTGTTGGAGATTTGGTAATGCTCATTAGTAGTAGTGAAACCCCTGGTCCTGGGCTTTGTTTCTTGGGAGATTTTTGATTACTGTTTCAATTTCCTTTCTTATAATTAGTTTATTCAGGTTCTCTATTTCTTTTTGATTCAGTCAGGGAAGATTGTATGCTTCTAAGAATTTCTCTATTTTTTCCAGGTTATACAATTTATTGGCATAAAGACATTCATAGTAGTTTCTTATGATCCTCTGTATTTCTGCAATGTGACTTCTCTTTCATATCTGATTATATTTATTGGTATTTTCTCCCTTTTTTTTTCTTTGTGATCCTAGTTAGTTTTATATGTGTTTCAAACAACCAATTTTGAGATCCATTGATCTTTTGGGCTTTCTATTGTATTTATTGCTACACAAATTTTTATTATTTCTCCTACTGATTATGGTATTTTGTTCTTCTTTTTCTAGTTCCTTAGGTGCAAAGTTAGATCATTTATTTAAGTTCTTTATTGTTTTTGATGTGGGCCTATATTGCTATATTCACCCATGTAATACTGCTTTTCCTGAATCTCATTGGTTCTTTAGATTGTGTATGCATTTTCACTCATTCTCAGTTATCTTTCAATTTCTCCTTGGTTTTCCTCATTAACCTCCTAGTCATTCAGTAGTATATTGCTCAATCTAATTTGATACCATTGTGATCAGAGAAGATACTTGATATGATTTTAGTCTTCATGAATTTATTGACACTTATTTTGTGGTCCAACATGTAGTCTATCCTTGAGAATGTTTCATTTGCATTTCAGAAGAATGTTTACTCAGCTTTTGTGTGACTTGGTGCCCTGTAAGTGTCTATCAAACCCATTTGATCTAATTCCTCACTTTTGGGTATTGTTTCCTTGTTGATTTTCTCTTTAGTTCTTCTGTCCATTCTTTAAGTGGTGTGTTGAAGTTTCCAAGTTGACCTTGTGTTACTGCCAATGTCTGTTTTTAGATTTGTTAATAGTTCTCTTACATATTTTGATGTCCAAATCTGTCATTTGATGTCTTTTTAAACTGGAAGTCTATTTTATCTGATACTAGTATTAATATCATTTAATGACCCCTGCATTTTTGGGGGTCCCATTTGCTTGTAGGATTGTTTTCCAACCATTTACTCTGAGCCCACGTTTATCTTTGAACCTCAGGTCTCCTAGAAGCAGCAGAAAGTTGGGTTTTAGTTTTCAGACCAGCCAGCTGCTCTGTGCCTTTTGATTGGTGGGTTCATCCCATTTACATTTAGAGTGATTATTGATATAGGATGTTTTGCTATAGCCATTTTGTCCTTAGTTTTCTTTTTTTCTTTTTTCAGTTTTTTTGCTGAATTTTCTATTCTTCAGTTTAGATAGGAGAGCTACTTTCAGGATTTCTTGTAGGGGAGGTATATGATTGCAGACTCCTTCAGCTTCTTTTTGTCTGGAAAGGCCTTTATTTCCTCCTCATAGGAAAGAGAGCCCTACAGGATGTAATATTCTTGTCTGATATTGTTTGTCTTTGAGTATCATGGCTGTCATTCCATTCTTTTCCTGCTTGTGGGATTTTTGCTTAGAAGTTCAGTGACAGCCTGATAGTAATATTTTTTTCTAACCAACTTCAGTATTCTTTTTTTGTCTTGAACTCTTGGTAGTATCACTATTATGTGTCTTGGTATATAAGTCTTACTGCATTTGGATAACCAGGTGTTCTTTTAGCTTCATAGACTTGTACACTTAGTTCCTTTCGTTAGTTTGGTAAGTTTTCTGCCATGTTTTCTTTGAATAACTTTCCCTCTGTTTCTCTTTCCTTTCTGGGGAGTTGCCAAAATGTTTCTACATTTTTTTTTAACTTCATATTTCTCTTTCTTCCTTCTAGGTCCTTTGTGCATTAATACCTGTGTGTGTGTGTGTGTGTGTGTGTGTGTGTGTGTGTGTGTAAGAAAATTGAGGTATAGTCCAGAGGTGGGGGCATGGTGATGGTGAGAGGATTCACCAGAGACAGTGTGGAGTTGAACATGAGGATTTACTGAAATACACTGCTAGGGGGAACAGTGGGTAGAATAGGAGAGGTCTGCTGAGCTATGTATGCATTAGCTCCCTGACCTGGGATTGAACTCAGGCCTTAGCAGTGATAGCACTGAGACTTAACCCTTAGTCCACCAGGGAGGCCCCATTAATATCTTGATGGTCACAGATTCTTCCACCACTTTCTCTGAGATTTTGTTTCTCATCTGTTAAACTTTTTACACCTTGACCTTGTTATTTTTTTTATTTAAAACTTGAAAGTTTATTTTCTGCTTACTAATTAATGTCCCCAAATTCATTTTTCTGAATTTTTGGATGTGTCAAACTAATCTTTGATTATCTGAGTTCTTTTGTATCACTTTGATTTCCTTTTCTGTCTTCCATCTCTTTGATTTTCTTCATTATGGCAATATTATTTATTTATTTATTTAAAGAATTGAGTGCAGCAGAGATTGGTAGAACACATTTATTTGTTTGTTTGTTTATTTGTTTATTTATTTATTTATTTTTATGCACGAACTGAGGTACAGGCCAGATGTGCAGGAGGGTGAGAGGATTCACCAGAGACAGAGCGGGGAACAGGCAGACTGACGAAATACACTGCTGAGGGGAGCAGGGAGTGAGACAGGAGAGGTCTGCTTTGACATGTGGGATTCGCGCTGGCCCGCAGGGATTTAACCCGCGCTACAGAGGCTACGGACAGCCTCACAGTGCAGGCGCCACTAGGGAGGCCCTATTATGGCAATTTTAAACTATCCATCTGATAGGGATGTAAAGTCTTCCATGTCCTTGTGAATGGATTCTTGAAAGTTGTCTCTCCTTGCGATGTTATATTCCCTTGAAACCTCAAGGTGCCATGCATTACTTTTTTGTCTGCCTATTTTGCTGCTGTTTAGATTTCCCTAAACCTAAGTGGTGACTTAAGAAGTTGACCTGGGCCTCCCCGGTGGCACAGCAGTTGAGCGCTGGATTGCGAAGCTGCCCGCAGCCTCTGCAGCGCCATTTCGATCCCCGGCCTCCGGGCAAGGGTCCCACATGGCGCGCAGACCTCTCCTGCTGCCTGCTGCTCCCCTCAGCAGTGTACTTCGTCAGTCTGCCTGTTCTGTTCCCCGCTCTGGCGAATTCTCTCACCCTCCTGCGCTTCTGACTGTACCCAGTGCTTGTATAAACAAACAAACAAATAAATAAATCCTAAAAAAAAAAAAAAATGAAGTTGACCTACTTTTACTTGTCCATTAGGTGGTACTGTGGGTTTTTTTAGATTTTAGGTTTTTTTGTTTGTGTGAGCTTCAGTAGATTTGGAGACCTGATTTTGTAGTTCCTGAGTGTAGGGGAGAGGCATGGAGGATTTAGACACTAGTGCAACTGTACCGTGCATGTGTGTTTGGGCAGGATGGCTTTTATTTTTGGCACCGCCAACATCCCTACTCTCTGGGATTCCAGACCTGAGACTGCATTTTGTGCACTGTCAGTGTACTTTGTGAGGTCATGCCAGTACTGCTGAGAGGAGCAGTGGGCGAGATAGGAGAGGTCTGCTTCGCCATGTGGGATTCTCGCCGGCCGGCGGGGATTAAACCTGCACTGCGGAGGCTGCGGACAGCTTCACAGTGTGGCGCTCAACTGCCTGTGCCACCAGGGAGGCCCAATTATCTAGACTTTTAAAGAGAGAAAACTATATCTATATTATTCAAATCTTTTTTGTACCCTCCCCATTTCATTGCCCTATGTTTTTCTCCAGAGTTAAACATCATCCTAAAGATGGTGTGTATCCTTCCTATCTATCTATCCTTTTAGATTAGTGAAAATATATATACCATAATCAGTACAATTGTTTTGTTTTGTTTGTAAGTGGTTTTATGTATCTAAAAAAAGCAATTGACTTTTTCATTAAATTATGCTTTTAAATCTATATTTGATGCATATAAATCATGCTTGTTAATGTTTAGCAGCTATGTATTTATAAAATACAGCTATGTATTTATAAAATACCAGACTACAGGTTACTTCTTTTTCCTTTTTTTTTTTCCTTCTATTTTCACTAGTATATCTGGTACTTTAATGTGTAGACTCCTTGTGTACAGAATATGTACTTAGGTGAGGAATGCTGGGGAGTAGGATATATGCATCTCCATAGTGGTTGTAGCAATTTCCACTTCCACCAACAGCCTAGTTCTCTTTATAAATACTGTATGTTTTTCCTTTTCCACAAACTTGGTTAATTTATTTGTTGGAACAGTTAGTTTTTATGGCCTTAGTTTTCTCATTTGTTGTTTCTCGTGTATCACAGCAGTTGTTTGCAAACTGCTGCTGAATCCTCTGTTTCAAGGTGAAAGATAAAAGAAGCAGATGCCAGTTGAATTATATTTGTTGGACCCTGACTGTATTTTCTTACCCTCACCATAACCTTGTGGGGCTTGAAATTCTTGGGACTCTGAGTGAATAGACCAGAGGGGGACTATCTTTTTTAGTTCTAAAAAAAAAAGTGTCTTTTTTAGCTCTAAAATAACCATGTTTGTACAGTTAAAGTAAAAATTGAACTGCAGTATTTACATATATCAGTAAACACCCTTTAGGAAATTCTTTCAAACTTAAAAAAAAAATAAATTGCATCATTAAAAAATTATTTGTTACTTTTCTAGAAGAATCAAAAGAATCTGTTGTAGATGAAGAAGAGGAAGACAGCGATGATGATGATGATGATGTTGAACCTATTGCTGAATTTAGATTTGTGCCTAGTGATAAGTCAGCATGTGAGTGTCCTGGAATTCATTCATTCTTTATTATGCACCAAACATTCCCCCATTGACACACATATGCTTACCTTTACCCTCATTACTTCCATTCTATTGCTTTTTCTTCACTTTAGCATCTGTAATATTATTGAACACCAGATATCTATGAATATCAGAGATTGTTTATATAGTGAGAGTATGGTAGACATGTTACTTGGTATGTTTTATAAATGGAGGAATCTGGCTATTCTTACTGATTTGATGTGATTGACTCTATTAATGAATAGAATCAAAAGGAGACAAAGCATTTTCAAAGTAGAAGATGTTAGGATCGCTGGAAAGAGCCCTATCAGCTGAGAAGGCCCTCTCCCTAATAATAGCAGTCTAACCAGAACTCTTACATTTTTTCTCAGAAAATCCAGCAAGGCATGAAGAGGTCTTAAAAATATTTTTAAATGACCATTTATTTATTTATTTTAAGATTTATTTTTATTTATGCATACAAGAAGTGGGGTATAGGCCGTTGGTATGGGGGGTGAGAGGATTCACCAGAGACAGAGTTGGGAGCAGAACAGGCGGATTTACTGAAATACACTGATAAAGGGAGCTTTGGGTGAGACAGGAGAGGTCTGCTGTGCCATATGTGGGTTAGCTCCCTGGCTGGGGATTGAATTCATGCTTTTGTGGATAGCGATAGCTTGATAGCATTGAGACTTTACACCCAGCCCCACCAGAGATTCCCTGTGTTATTTTTGTGACGTGCCCATTGCCATCCAGTAATTTTGCGGTTGATCCTAACTGGAATTTGGCAGGTTTTGTAAATATTGTCTACCCATTAAATTTATTTGCACTGATAATTATTTTATTAAATTTTTATTGTGCATTGACCAGAAAAAAATACTAGTTACAGTTTAATTTCTTTGTTCAGTGGAGGCACTGTTTACTGCAATGTGTGAATGCCAAGCTTTGCATCCAGATCCGGAGGACGAAGATTCAGATGATTATGATGGAGAAGAATATGATGTGGAAGCACATGGTTAGTGAAATGGATTTTAAACTTTGTGTGTGTGTGTTCATTTCATTTACTCGAAGTAAGGGCTCGGATTATAGCTCTTTATGTCTCTATAGAGTACCTCTATGGTATGGTTATTAATAAAAGTAAATGGCACAATTCATATCTAAGCCAAAATTATGGACTTTTCAAGCTTCAGATTAAAATTAGAAATTATTAGGGGCAGAAAATGGATAGAGATAAAAAGAAGGAAAGAAAGTGTTACACAGGCAAGTAGGTAATCAGGTGATTCTTTTACGTGAAAGCAGCTGCCTCTAGAGAATGAGCCTCTACCTCCACCACTTGACATGCATCATCCACATCATTATTTAACATATTTCTTCAAGTAAATCACTACCAAAGTCATTTCTTTTTCACAGGGCCATACTTCCTTTATCTAAGAGTATTTTCCCCTTGCCTCCCCAACACAGAATGCAGTCATGAACCTGGTGGAATTGTATAGCTTGAGGTGCATGTCTGTTGTCTTTTTTTCCCTCACTAATCTCCTGTATACCAGTCTGGCTATTCAGTGCCCTTTCTTCCATGTGTCCTCACTTCCTGGCCTGAGATTCTCTTTATATATCTAAATGTGTCATCTAAATTCTCATCTTTGCGGAGATTTTGGAATGGTTTTCATTTTATCCTGTTTGTATATTCCAGAATTTGATTTTTAAAAAGGAGCATGTGTTTTAATCAGGAAAGGCTTATCACTACAAATTAATAGCAAATTACTTTGCACTCACCTGTAAAGTTCCCACTTCTGGATAATGTAAGACTCCCTGACCATAGGAACACCCTGTTTTCCTTCTGGTCCTGTATGTTTGATTCTTTGCTAATTGCTGTTTACTGGTTCATTATCTCTTGGAACTCCTTCTCATCCTAGAGGACAGGGACATTTTCTTTGTATTTCTATCTTCAATAGATGACCTGAATATGCATGTTAAATGAATGTTGAAAAGTGTTTTCCTGGAAGATTGTTTTCACTTACCTTATACTGAATAAGTGCATTACTGATTACTCATCCCTCCCCCCCATTATTTTATAATAGCTTAAAAGCTTTTCATTTGTTTAGAACAAGGGCAGGGGGACATCCCTACATTTTACACCTATGAAGAAGGATTATCCCATTTAACAGCAGAAGGCCAAGCCACATTGGAGAGATTAGAAGGAATGCTTTCTCAGTCTGTAAGCAGCCAGTATAACATGGCTGGAGTCCGGACAGAAGATTCATTAAGGGATTTTGAAGGTAAGTATCTTTCTTTCTCCTCAGTATGAATAGTCAGATGATCATTTGGGCAATAAGAGTAGTTATGAAGAAACATACGTGGAGGTTTTAGAGATTTCAAAACTTTAGAGAAAGCTCAGAATTAACTATTTTTTTCTAAAGATTTAATTATTTATGCATATAAGAACTGGGTACAGGCCAGAGGTGCAGGAGGTGAGAGGACTCACCAGAGACAGACTGGAGAACAGAACAGGCGGATCTACTGAGATGCACTGCTGAGGGGAGCAGCAGGCGAGTCAGGAGAGGTCTGCTGCACCATGTGGGTAGCTCCCTGGCTGGGGATCCCTTGTGCCACCAGGGATGCCCCTCAGAATTAACTATTGGTTGGGTAGCAAATGTAAAATTATATAGAATGGGAATTCTTATGTCATTTTCTTTTTTAAAGATTTATTTACTTATGCTCTTTGCATACAAGAGCTGGGGTACAGGCCGGAGATGCGGGGGGTGAGAGGATTCACCAGAGACAGAGTGGAGAACAGAACAGGCAGACTGGCTGAAATACACTGCTGAGGGGAGCAGCGGGCAAGACAGGAGAGTTCTGCTGCACCATGTGGGTTTAGGCAGAGGCTGTGTTTTTGCTTCATAGTGCGTTGTTTAACCCTTGCGCCACCAGGGAGGCCGCTCTTATGTCATTTTTTAAAGCTTTTTTCCCATACTACAAAAATAGTCTGTGTTCAGTCCGAAATCTTAAGTGGGCATAGAAAAGAAGAAATGAGAATTCAAGTATAATACTGAGAAGATATCTACTATAGATTTTCTCTTGCATATCTTTCTATATTTTTTTTGCTTGCTTGTGTGTGTATGTGTGTTTATTCATATTAATGTTGCCATTTTATTTTCAAATGAATTCCTACATGATTCTGTGCAAAACTAGGATAATTGATTTAAAGGTCTAGAAGCACTTTTGAAACTTGTGTTTTGCTCTCATGACAAACATGTGGACCTAAATGGTGACTTTAAATGTTTCAGTTGTCTCATTTGAAAACTTCTTTGTAAATATTTTTCCCTGTTAGACTGGTTCCTTTTTCTTTGTATCTTCTTTCAGTGAGAATCTTGAAGTATTCTTTTGACTTAGTCTTTACTGTTTGTTTCCTTATCTAGGCAGGCCAGTACTTAGTTCATGGATTTTTTTTTTTAAATGACTTTCATATTTCCCTGGTTTTACTATTGCTATCCTCCTAAGCTTTTTCTTCTCACACTGGATTTACAGTGGTATTTTTTTTTCCTTTATCACTCCTTTTTCCAACTTACTGTGCTATATTGATCTTCCGATAACACGCCAGGTCACCCTTATAAAGCTTGTTCCCTCAGTGATTTCTTGGCACTTACCATGTAAAGTTCAGATTCTTCATTTAGACTCTGAAGAGCCAACTGTGTCTTTGCTCCAAGTGTCTCCAATCTTGTTCCCACTAATCTGAATAAAATACATGGTGTTCTTATGTGCCAGACCCTGATTTAAACACATTGCACAAATTTATTCATTAAATCGTTTCAAAAACCTAATGTGGTAGGTTCTTTTACCGTTGCATCTACCATAGATTATGATCCCCGTTTTACAAATGAAAACTGAATCCACAGAAGGTCATATAACATGTTTGAGAACAAATAGCTAATAAGTGGTGAGAGGATTAAATTTAAGCTATGAGGCAAAAATAATCTTCCAGGTATTATTATAAGCTCCTCTTGCATTTTACATGTAATTATTATGTATAGTATTCTCCATTGCTACAGAGTCTTAAAATTTCTAATTTTTAGTGCTAGAATAGTTTTTCTTCTATTGGTAAATTTCAGTTTCTCTCATAATGCTGTGATCAATAACTCCTTGAAGTTGTTTAGATACTCTCCATTTTAAGCTCTAATGATGAACCTCCGACATGGGCTTTATAGAAGATGACTCAGATTATTTCTAGTGCTCTACTAAATTTTTGGCTGGAAGAATTGAAGATATTTCCTTAATACAGTGGTTGACTGTATTTTAAGAATTTGTAAAATTCTTTTTAAAACTTTTTTTATAAAGATTTATTTATTTTATGCATCCCAGAACAGTGGTATAGACCAGAGGTGCAGGGGGTGAGAGGATTCACCAGAGACAGAGTAGGGAACAGAACAGGCAGACTGACTGAAATACACTGCTGAGGGGAGCAGCGGGCGGGAGAGGAGAGGTCTGCTGTGCCATGTGGGTAGCTCCCAGGCTGGGCAGGGATCAAACTCGTGCTGCAGAGGCAGCAGATAGCTTCACAGTGCTGTGCCACCAGGGAGGCCCAAAATTTGTAAAATTCTGAAAACAAAAATTGTATACATTTAAAATGTATAACATGTCTTGATATATTGATACATAGTAAAATGATTAGAATGATTAGTCAAGCTAATTAACAAATCCCATTTCCTCACATAGGTATGTTTCATTGTGTGTGTGGTTAGAATACATGTGTGTGTGGTTACTAATACCTTAGTAAATTTTGAACATTTTGTCATTTACCACCACCAAGTAACATTTCAAAGCTGTGTGCTTGTTTATGTAAGAGGTATATATTGAGCCTCTGTGCCAGACAGAACACAACAGTGCATGAGAAAGTCACTGTCTTCATATCAATGGCAGTTCTAGTAGAGAAAGAGAAATTAGTTACAGTACATTGTGCTACAGTACTGAGGTAGAGGGGAAGCTTGAGAAGCTGTGGCATCAGAGGCTGGGTCCTTTACCCAATCTGGTAGTCAGGGAAAAATTCAACCTTCACAGAGTAATTGACAGAGCCAAGATTTGAAAGGTGAGTAAGAGTGACCCAGGTGAGGGGTAATTGCATACAGGTTGGGGAGAGAAGCAGGTAGAGGATCAGCCATGTGCAGAGATTCAAGAGACCATACACCTTTAGGGATCTGAACATAGTTCATTATGTTTGGAACTGGGTATGAAGGGTAGTTATTACAGCAGCTGGTGGTACAGTGAACAGCTAACTGATAACTGCATTTGAAAGTTCCTATGTAATGTTCTTTAGTATTAAAGTTGAAAAGTAAAATGTATAAATTAATTTTAACTTGGTCTAAATCTACAAATAGCATTTCCTTTGTCAGTTTGTTCCTTGATAATTTGATTTTCAAAAGTGAAAGAAGTAGCAGTTTTTACCAACAGGGGGCACTAACTTCTTTCTAAGTGGAAATAAAAGTTCAGTTTAGCTTTCTGATGTACTTAGTAGATTGCTCAGCTGTTCATTTTTCCTTCAGATGGAATGGAGGTAGATTCTGCACCAACAGTTGCTGGACAGTTTGAGGATGCAGATGTTGACCACTGAAAATGAGTTATGCTGCTTTGAGGTGAGGTGTTTATTTTCTTTCTTGTCACTAAACATGAAAATAATGTGAAATGACTTTTATTTTCATAAGTCAGGAGACCTCTATATAATTAGCAGTTTAGAAATGTTATAAATTTCTGAAATTAAAGTTAGGTGATTTTTTTTCTTCCCCCCTAAGAAATCAGAGTTTGCAAACATGGTGGTTTTTGGGTTAATATTTATTGAATATTTACTCAATAAATACTGCGCTAAGCATTGTGAGTATAATAAGACGTAGCTATCATTAATGAAATGAAGAGAATGATTTTAGTCTTTTAATCAGAAACAGAGGCCTCCTTAGTTGACTCAGGTGGGAGCAGCAGAATCTGAATCATGTCCTGGTCTGCTTTGAGTCATCTTTTCACTTGTGATGTTTGAAGCTTTAACATGTTCTCCAAAAAGCATGAAGCAGAGATGCAGTTTTTATCTAAGTTCTTAATTTTATTAAAGCTCATAGTGATAGCATGGCAAGATTTATGTGTTTTGTCTTGACTCTTTTACCATTATCATTCATGCAGGTAGATTGTGAAATCCCTCATCATTCAAAGTTGCATTTACCTCCTGAATTACTGCATATAATATTGTTTCTTACACTAACCATGAATTGTGATAATGGATCTCTGCTTTCTTCTCAGATTCTGCCTGTGGAAATAGTAGAAAGTAATCTCTTAGAGTTCTGCGATTTATATCTCTTTCTTTAAATACTTAATATTTACTCACAACATCAACTTCTGTCATGGGAGCCATATGTAAAGTCAATAATGTCTCCATTGTAATTAGCTAAACTCACGGTGTTTGCATATCACTAAAGCTCTACTAGTTTTAATTTTCAGATCTCACAGTTCCAGATGTCAGTACTTCATAGGAAATCTTTTGGTACCAATTTAAATCTTACTTCCTTATTTCTCATATTCATATCATGTTCTTCATTGGCTTTTGATTCTTTCAGTTGAGTGATACTTAATAACTTTTATTGAAACTGGAAAACATGTTTTGATCTTCTGGCTTTCACAATATTTTTGAAAAATGCTGTTCAGAGAACACAGTCACTCTATTAATTAGTATTATGGGAAACTCATTTCGTATGTCACTAATGGTTATACAAATGGGATATTAACTGCAGTTCCTTGGTGGGAATTCTTAGGACTCTTGTAATGTAATTTTACGGTGAGATAACTATGAAATAGTCACAGACATTCTAATGAGCTGAAGATTTTCTATTCTATTTTGTTACCACTCAAGGTATTTTATTCATAAATTTTATATAAATTCTTCATCTGGATAATTGATCTGCATTCCAAGCAATGTCTGTAAACTTTTAATCACTTAAAATTGTATTTTCCTTTAAAAAATAGCAGGAATAATTAGAATGTTTATGCAACCACTAGAAAGCTCAAGACAGTGGAACTAGGACACCTCAGTGCCTGGTGTTTACCATGGTGGCATGTTGAAAAGAGTATGGAGCTTGGGACAAAATAACTTTGGGTTCAAATCCCAGCTTTTCTACTAACAAGCGTTAAAATCTGAGACAAAATTATTATCTTAATAGGATGAGACGAGGTAAAAGGGAAGGCATGAAAGAATCAGTACTCTGCCATGTACTGTACCCGTGTCTTTGGACAGGGCACATAACTTATCTGTGCTCAATTTCCTCATCTATAAATGGGGGTAATAATAAGTACATGCCAAGACTGTTGCAAAGACTGAGCTATAACCTATCTAAGTCCCCTAGCACTTTTTGCTAGGCATTCTATAAATTATGGCCATGATTATAAGCACTGTCAACCTTTTGTCTTTCAGATTCTGCTTGTAACTGTAGGAGAGAACTTGGTGCCTCTTCCTCTGTGGAGTGGGTATTGATGAAAGGCTTTTCCCTTCTCCAAAACTCATCTGAACCAGTTCTTTCTTGAGACAGACCATATACTGAGACAACAAGTTGTCACCAGCAGAAGAAATTATGACCTTTATTAACAAAGGTGAATTAACTTAACCAAGAGGGTATTTGTAGTTTATTGTTCCCTAAAACTTTCTATGTCTAGGTACCCTCTGAATAGCCCTATAGTTCTTACCTTTACTGTATGCATCTTCTGTAACAGCAGGCCTACACGGTGAAATGTCTAATAGTTTGGGGGTATAGATAGATTGGAAGGGAAAGAGAGAGGCTGAATCTAAGTTATACATACTATTTAGGGCCTAAGCATACCTTGACCTCTTGCAAAAGAAAGATAAAGAGATCTCAAGAGAAATCTTAGCCTCTGCTCATTATCCAAGGGTTAAGGGTCTTTTTACTAGTTTGGGATCCAGATTAATTCATTCAGTCATCTCTAGATAGCCTCCTTGGAAACATCCCAGCGACACATACTACACTAACACAAGTGCTTTTGCTGCTTTCACCATGTTTCGTCAGTCTGTTCTAACATCTTAGGTTATATCCTTTAATTTCCAACCTCTTAGGTCAGTTTCTTTAACAGAACAATGAAATTGCAAAGAAGTCCTCCAAGTACTTCAGATAATTGTTTCATCTTTGTAATAGCTTAACAAATAAATCTAGGTTTTCTATATTATTGTGTTCTCATTCTTGACTAAAACCATTAATGAAAAAAGTTTTTTTTGAATGCTGGCAAAAAATGAGAATCTTATTCATCTTATTTTATTCAACTTTGTTGAGAACATCAACATAAAATGAATAAGAAAATACGTAGTCAGAACTTATTTAGTAGGGCAAGGATTTAACACATTCCAGGGAATTTCTGCTTCCATCTGGATCAGGAGTAATTTCTTTTTTTTTAAGATTTATTTATTTATACAAGCACTGGGTACAGTCAGAAGCACGGGAGGGTGAGAGAATTCACCAGAGTCAGAGCAGAGAGCAGAGTAGGCAGACTGACACAGTACACTGCTGAGGGGAGCAGCGGATGGCAGGAGAGGTCTGCGCGCCATGTGGGACCCTTACCCGGCGGCCGGGGATCGAACCGGCGCTGCACAGGCTGTGGGCAGCTTTGCAATCCAGTGCTCAATTGCTGCACCACTGGGGAGGCCCAGGGTTAATTTCTTAAAACATACTTATCAATTCTTAGTTTTCCATTTTTACAGATACCTGAGCATTTACAGGCTGATCTGTAACTACAGATTTGTGCTTGGATTTGGATAACATTATATGACCTTAAAAGTAAAGTTAGGAAAGCTATTCAGAATCTCTTGACTTTTAGCAACTAAGCTTTAGTTTATTGCTACTAAGCTAATGTTTCAGTATTCCCACTTGGTTTCCTCATCATGCATGGTAGACTAAAAAAAATTAATTTACCTATTTCTGAACAGACTCAGAAATACTGAATTGATTACGATGGACAAATATGAAAGGGTCAGTGGACATGGAAACTGAAATTTTCCAAGACCACCTCTGTACCAGTGACTGTCCTGGGTTCTTTTACATACTTCATGCATGTACTATTCTTAACTCTCTTAGGAGTATAGGTGCTTTTATTACCCTCCTTCAGAATAAGGAAACTGAGCTACAGAGAGAGCTAACTCTCAAGAGCTATCTCTTGAAGTTATATAGGTAGTGAGCCAAGATTTTTAAGCCTATACCCTAAACCACATTGCCTTACTATATACCAGCACCTGAGAGTAAGCAAATTCTCTCTTTCCTGGTTGGTTGGTTTGTTTTTTTAATATATTTTGTCAGTCATTTATGTAACGATAATTTTGGGACTAGTTTCACACCTCCATATATGCATATGCTTCACTCACCTTCTACCAAAACTCCAGTGTCAATATCTGTCCCCTTCTATAACCTATCCCTCTTCCCTCTCCCCTAGTCCCTCTTGTAACCAGTATATTTTTCAGTGTCTAAGAATTTTCCAATCTGTGCTTTGTTAGTTTTTCTTGGCTGTTTATGTGCAACAAATGTGTGAGGCCATCTGGTAAGCTGTCTTTGACTTTCTGACTTATTTCACCTAGCATAATCACCTCAAGATCCATTCCTGTTTTCCTTTGAAAAGGCACTATTTCATTGTTAATAGCTATGTAGTATTCCATTGAGTATATTTTCCACATATTCTTTATCCTGTCATTGGCCATTTATGTTGGTTCCCTGACTTGGCTATTGTAAATAAACTGCTGTAAACAAAGGAATGCAAAATCTTTTTGTATTAGTGTTTTCATATTCTTTGGGTAAATACCTAGAGGTGATATTGCTGGATCACCTGGTATTTCTTTCTTTTTCTTTTTTAAATTTTTTTATGGTGGAAAAATTTAGAATTAGCCATTTAGAATTAGCCAGGTGGATTTAGTTTAGATGATCCCAATTTTGTTGGCAGTATCCAAAGCATCATGGTCAGTAGCCAGGCAAACATAATGCCGCCTTTTCGCCATCAAGTCTGATCAGGGTGTTGACCTTAGTCACATCAATGTAGAGCTTCTTCATAGCCTGTTGGATATGGTGTTTATTGGCCTGAACGTCTACAATGAACACAGGTGTGTTGTCTTCTGTGTTCTTCATGGCTGACGCGGTGGTCAGAGGAATCTTAATGATGTATAGTGGCCAAGCTTGATTCTTCTGGGAGCTCTCTTCTGAGGACATTTGGGTTGCCTTTGGAGTATCAGTGTCTTGGGCCTCCGGAAGGTGAGTGACAGGCATATTTTCTTTTTCTTCTGGCGGTGGATGCCTTTTAGCACTGCTTTCTTGGTTTCAAAGCTCTGGCTTTGGCCTTGGGAATGTCCAGGGCTTCCTTGTTTACTTTGGGCACTATCTTGGTGAAAGGGGTTTCTCCATTTTTATTTTTTATTTATTTAAAAAAATTTTTTTTAAATTTATTTATTTTGCGTAGAAGAACTGGGGTATAGGTAAGAGGATTCACCAGAGACAGAGTGGGGAGCAGCACAAGCGGACTTACTGAAATACACTGCTGAGGGGAGCAGTGAGCGAGAAAGGGGAGGTCTGCTGTGCCACATGTGGGTTACCTCCCTGGCCAGGATTGAACTCAGGCCTTAGCAGTGGTAGCGCTGAAACTTAACCCCCAGGCCACCAGGGAGGCCCCTTCCCCATTTTTTTTTTTTAAAGATTTATTTATTTGTTTATACAAGCACTGGGTACAGTCAGAAGCACGGGAGGGTGAGAGAATTCACCAGAGCCAGAGGGGAGAGCAGAGCAGGCAGACTGATGAAGTACACTGCTGAGGGGAGCAGCGGGCAGCAGGAGAGGTCTGCGTGCCATGTGGGACCCTCGCCCAGGTGGCTGGGGATCGAACCGGTGCTGCAGAGGCTGCGGGCAGCTTTGCAACCCAGTGCTCAACCGCTGCGCCACCGGGGAGGCCCCCCATTTTTATTTTTTAAAGGAATCTCTATCATTTTCTGTAGAGGCTATACCAGTTACTTTCCCACCAATGGTGAAAGTGTTCCTTTTCACGTCCGATCTTTTTGGTATTAACCATTCTCACTGGGGTGAGGTGATACTCTTAATTTCCCCTTATAAGTAGTAATGTGAGCATTTTTTCCTGTGCCAGTAGGCTAACTGAATGTCCTCTTTGGAGAAGTGTCTAGGTCTTTTGCTCATGTTTTGATTGAGTTTTTGTTGTTGTTGAGCTGTAGGAATTTTTCGTATTTTTTGTATTTTTCGAAAATAGACCCCTTTCCAGACCTGTGGTATGCAAATATCTTGTTTTTTGTGCTTGTTTCTTTTGTGGTACAAAAGCTTTTTAGTTTGATATAGTCCTATTCGTTGTTTTTTTTTTTTTTTTTTTGTGTTGTTGTTGTTGTTTTTGATAGTTTCCCTGACTGTTGGAATTGTGCCTCCAAATACATCTTTGAGGTTGATGTCCAAGAATGTATCACCTGTGGTTTGTCTGAAACTATTTCATGGTTTCAGGTCTTATATCCAAGTCTTTAAACCATTTTGAATTAATTTTTATGTACAGAGTTGATCTAGTTTCTTTCTCTTTTGCCATGTGGCTGTCTGGGTTTCCCAACACCATTTGTTAAAGTCTTTACCTGTTGCATGGTTGTGTTCCCTTTGTCAAAAATTAATTGTCCATATTTATGTGGGTTTATTTCTGGACTTTTCTATTTTAGGCTATTGGTTGTTGTTTGTTTTTGTTCCAGTACTGTACTACTTTATTAACTATGTCTGTGTAACATAGTTCGAAGTCAAAGAGTGTGACACTTCCATTTTTCTTCTTTTATCTCAGGATTGTTTTGGCTGTTTGGGGGCTTTTATTATTCCATGTAAATTTTATTATTAATCTATTTACTTGAAGAATGGCAAATCCCTTATAAGATTCCAATAGAATTACTGCCATCTCTCTTTTTTTTTTAAAGATTGATTTATTTATACAAGAACAGGGTACAGGCCAGATTCGGGGAGGGTGAGAGGATTCACCAGAGACAGAGTGGGGAACAGAACAGGCACAATGACGAAATATACTGCTGGGGGGAGCAGCGGGCAAGACAGGAGAGGTCTGCTGTGCCATGTGGGATTCTCGCCGGCCGGCCAGGATTGAACGTGCGCTGCAGAGGCTGCGCACAGCTGCACAGTGTAGCGCTCAACTGTCTGCGCCACCAGGGAGGCCCATAATATTGCCATCTCTTCATGAAGGCACTGAAATGTATTTTCACTAGCATGAAAGTCTGTGCCTGTATACATAAATAAAGCCAATATCTAATTTGAGGAATTTATATCAGATAATAAAGCAAAATTTGTGGGGAGAGCAGTGAACCTAATCAGATTTTTCTTTCTAACTTAATTTTAAGAAAATTGAGACATCCTTAGGGTTAAGATGGTAAAATAAAAGTATGTACAGGCCAATTGATTATTTTTGAGACTATATGAATCACTAATGCATTTAAAACAACAGTACCTAGAAAATGGCCAATGAATGTTAATTATTAGCCATTCCTTTTTTTTTAAAAAAAAAAAGATTTATTTTTATACAAGAACCGGGGTACAGGCCAGAGGCACGGGAGGGTGAGAGGATTCACCAGAGACAGAGTGGAGAACAGAGCAGGCAGATTGACTGAAATACGCTGCTGAGGGGAGCAGCGGGCAAGACAGGAGAGGTCTGCTTTGTATTAGCCATTCCTTTTATAAGAGAAAGTTAGCAGCTACAAATACATTAACTCACCCCATAGAATACATCTGAGGACCCTGAAATTTCTGACTCCACTGAGCAATTAAAACAGACGTCATGAAACCTCTGGATTTTTTCCTCAGAGTATCTTCAGGTATTCACTCAAGTCTGTGCTCTTGCTCTACAAACTAATCCAATGTACTTGGTTACCGAGTTTCTAGACATGCAACAGATAGGAGAAAAAGGTGATTGTATGAGGCACTGCAATAGCAGGGGTAAATAGCTATAAATTATCAGCAGATAGCTGACAGAATTATTAAGGAAAGCAAATACAGGCGTATTTGTACCTTTTGTTTGCACTTTGCCTTACCACATGTCATAGATACTGTGTTCTTTAAGATATGGACGTTTGTGGCAATCTTGCATCAAATTTAAATGTATAGGTGTCAGTTTTTCAAAAGTATAATGCTCAGTTTGTGTTTTTTTGTGACATTTAATTATGTATATTGTTTTTATAGATAATGTTACTGTACATTTAATAGATTAAAATATAAGGGTCACTGCACTGGGAAACAAAAACAAAATTCATGTGACTCATTTTACTCTGTGACATTCATTTTATTACAGTGATCTGGAATCAAACCTGCAGTATATCTGAGGTATGCATATATATTTTATGTTCCTCCCCAATACAGCAATCTCAGCCTTTATAGGTAGTACAGTTAAAGTTCATGAAAGTATGGCAAAAGTTACCAGTTCAAAATAATGATTGTAAATACATTAAAATCTGACTAAGTTAAGCAGAAACAATTATTTAGAAGCTATCTGGTAGCTCACAAAATAGACCAGAAATGAAATAAACCAGCTTCTAAAATGGTTAGGAACTAGGAATGGTTTACATTGGGTGTTATGATTCCACTGCTGCTGTTAAACTGTTTTTTTAATTGCTCCCATGTCTCTGAGTCACCATGAAGACCTGGATGACACAATTGGGATTCTGTATAATAAAAATTAAGAACGGTTTTCTTTTTTTTTTGGTTAAAGAAACTGAGCAATATACTCTTTATAAAAATTTAAAATGCACATTTTCTTTGACCTAGAAGCTTTATTTAAGGGAATTTTCGTATAGGAAATCTGTACATTAGGAGAGGTCATATATGCAAGGATATTAATTGCAACCTATTTTATAAAATCAAAATACTGAGAATAACCTCACCGTGTATAATTAGGTCTTGGTCAATTATTTACACTTATACAATGGAGAACTGTATTACTAAAAAGAATTAGGTAGATGCCTATCGATACTGATTTTGCCCCAAGACAATTTCAGTGGAGTGTGGAAGGGGGAGCTTGCAAAGATACTTATGAAGAAGGAAAGGGGCTGAAGGTTACAATGTGAATTATAAATGCTTATATATACATAAAATGTCTTGGAAGCACGTAAGTGGTAATAGTTTGCTCTGGGAGAAGTACAGGGCAAGGTAGGAGGGTCACTGAAGGTGCTTTTTTTCCCTGTTATGGGTTGAATTTTTCTCCCCCAAAAGATGTGAAGTCCTAACTCTTAGAACTGCAGAATGTGACCTTATTTGGAAATAGGGTCTTGAGTTAAAATGAAGTTATTAGGATGGACCCTAAATCCTATATACTGTTGTCCATATAGTAAGAGAATTTTGACACAGAGACAGACGTGCAGAGAGAAGCCCATGTGAAGACAGAGTAGTGTAGTGATGGATCTACAAGCCAAGAAATGCTTGAGGCTGCCAGAAGTTAGGAAAGGGATCTGGAATAGACACCTAGTGCTTTAGAAGGGAGTACAGCCCTGCAGACTACTTGATCTTGGACTTCTGGCCTCCAGAATTGTAACAATAAGTTTGTGGTACATTGTTATGGCCCATCATAACATATCCAAGGTGATATTTTTATCTGAGAAACAGTGAACTGTTCTGTATACCTTGGAGTTTCAAAGAATTTTATTTATTGTTTAAAAGCGCTGCAGGTAAAGATGATTTACCATTGCCGCATTTTTTTTTTTTAATTAATATTTTTCTTTAAGATTTATTTATTTATTTATTTATACAAGCACTGGGTACAGTCAGAAGCGCGGGAGGGTGAGAGAATTCATCAGAGCCAGAGCGGGGAGCAGAGCAGGCAGAAGGACCGAAGTACACTGCTGAGGGGAGCAGCGGGCGGCAGGAGAGGTCTGCGCGCCATGTGGGACCCTCCTCTGGTGGCCGGGGAGCAGCCGGGGAGCAGTTGGGGAGCAGCCGGGGATCGAACCGGAGCCGCAGAGGCCGTGGGCAGCTTCGCAACCCAGCGCTCAACCGCTGCGCCACCGGAGAGGCCCCCATTGCCTCATTTTATAAATAACTTGTGTTCTGACATTCTTGCCATATTGAAATGACTCAGTAACTCATTCCCATGTATTCGCATGTAGCTAAGAAAGAAAATCATGGAATAACACCGAAGCTCCCTTTGTCCTCTTATGATCCCAGGCCCCTTCCTCTTTCAGTCGTAATCACCATCTCAAATTTGGTATTTATCATAACTGTGTATTTTTGCTACTTATGAATGTACTTTACAAATGGTATTGTGTTGCATGTTTTTAGGCTTTTATTAATTGAATCCTGCTACTCCTTTTCTTACTTTGCTCTTTAGGAGTTTAATCCGTGTTGAAACAAGCAGCCCTATAATACACTGAGCCATTCTCTTACAGAAGCTTAAATGCGTCCAGCTGTTCATTAAAGCAACGCTGCAGTGAACATTCTCCTGCACATGTGTGCTTTTCTTTTTTATAGTAGCAGTCACACTTTTCATTATGCTTATAAGAAGTAGTAAATTTCCTATCAGGACCCATAAATATTTCTACTAGTCCTAGAAATGAAAATTGTTTAAAAAAATAATGTAATCTTTAACTTTGCTCAGTTTTGCTAACCCACTTTCCAAAATGATTGTGGTGATTTATACCAGTAGGAAACAAGGCTTACAGCTTCTCTATATTCTCACCAACTTGATATTTCCAGACTTCTTAACTTTTGCCAGTCTGACAAACTGAAAGTAATATTTTATCATTATCGTAGTTTTCACTTTACTAGTAAAGTTGAATTCCCTGTTTTGTACATTTGACTTCATTTTTTTTTTGCCCAATGTTTTGGTTATTATTTACTTATTGATCTGTCCTTTAAATATTCTAGATATTAATCTAGACTGTGATTTACCTTTTGATTTTTTTTTTTAAAGCACAGTTTTTAATTTATGGTAATTTACATTTACCAGCCTGTCTTAATGGATGTGTGTTTTGTGTTTTGTTCTGCTATCATTCATGATCCCCAAGGTCATAATTGTATTCAAAAAGGACTTATTTATTTATTTATTTATTTTGTGGGACCCTCGCTGGTGACCGGAGATTGAACTGGTGCTGCAGAGGCTGCGGGCAGCCTTGCAACCCAGCGCTCAACCGCTGCGCCACCAGGGGAGCCCAGGACTTATTTTTAACTGTTTGTTAACATGTACATATATTACCACTAACTAGTTTAAGGAATAGTATTACAGTTGGGTATTTAAGGTTCGTTAGCTTGTTTTTTTTAATCTTTCCTGAGGTGGTTCTGCAATTTGAGGTTTATCTTCTTTGATTACATAGAGAAGAACCTAAGTGGGGAAAGATGGTAAAAAAGATGGTAAAAAAAGATGGTAAAAGAAAGATGGTAAAAGGCCAGAATTAGAATGAACTTTAGGAGAACTACAAGAGGTACCAGGCTGGTAGGAAGTAAGTATATATTGACAAGATTGACTAGTACAGTGGGAGGAAACTGAAAGAATGGGAAGTATTTTGTGTTGATAGGGGTTTTTTGATTTGTGCTAGTGAGTAAAGAGGTTAAAAAGATGCAGTCCTTGCTTTAAAGTACACAGAGGAGGAAACACAATTTTAGAATATTAAGTGCTGTGACAGGGAAGAAAGTGTGGGTTTGTTACAGGAGCCATTGAAGGTTCTTGTGTAGGGAACTGAAATGGTAGGTTAGGAAACAAGTGTGGGCTTTGAATAAGTAAAATGTTAAAGAGGAAGAGAGTGGGCTGAGAGAATAGCAAGAGGTATTTGGAAGATACCTAAACATTGTGGTAGTAGTAAAGCTACAGAATAATTATCTGAACGTGTGCTTAGACTGGAAAGTCCATACAAGAGTGTGGACTCTTGTATGCTATTATTTTATTTTTTAATGTTGAAAATTTGTAGAATTAACTAGCTGGACTCAATTTAGATAATCCCAATTTTGTTGGCAACATCCAGTCTTGTATGCTTTTAGAAGTATGGAAAAATTATTGTGTAAGATCACTTGAACTATACTTATTCTAGCCCTTGCATTCTAGTAGTTTTGCTAACCGTGTTCTTAAGTAATCACAAATGATTGCTAAACATGGCAATGATGTCAGTGTAACCCAAAAGTCATGCTGATTCATATGCAGTTTTTCCTAACACATTAGTATTTTTGTACTGCTAGTTATCTACATGTTTTGTAATAGTTAACTGGAGAAACATCGTCGTAAGTCTGAAATAGGAGTACGCTCTTTGGCATGATTTGATTGTTTTAATAGGATCATTCAGGAATAGAAACTGGGAGTTACTATAGTAATCTAAGTAACTATTGCTAGTATACCTATATTGAAAAATATGATGGGCCGGGCCTCCCCGGTGGCGCAGCGGTTGAGCGCTGGGTTGCGAAGCTGCCCGCAGCGTCTGCGGCGCCGGTTCGATCCCCCGGTTGCTCCCCGGCCACCGGAGGAGGGTCCCACATGGCGCGCAGACCTCTCCTGCCGCCCGCTGCTCCCTTCAGCAGTGTACTTCGGTCCTTCTGCCTGTTCTGCTCCCTGCTCTGGCTCTGGTGAATTCTCTCACCCTCCCGCGCTTCTGACTGTACCCAGTGCATGTATAAACAAAAAAACAAACAAACAAAGAAATAAATAAATAAGTAAAAGCATGCCTCTATAAAAAAAAAAAAAAAAAAAAAAAGAAAAATATGATGGGCCTCCCTGGTGGCGCAAGAGGTTAAGCACAGCACCTGTGAAGCTATCGGCAGCCTCTGCAGCAGGAGTTTAATCCCCAGCCAGGGAGCTACCCACATGGTGCAGGATTCCTTTCCTGTCTCGCCTGCTGCTCCCCTTAGCAGTGTATTTCGGTCAGTCTGCCTGTTCTGTTCCCAACTCTGTCTCTGGTGAATCCTCTCACCCCCTGCACCTCTGGCCTGTACCCCACTTCTTGTGTGCATGGCTGCATAGATCTTTTTTTTTTTTTTTTAAAAAGAAAAGTATGAAAGCCCATGCCCTGGAGAAACACATACATGTTCACAAGAGAACATGCATAAGAATGTTTATCAAAGTATTTGAATAACTAGAAACATCTATCAGTAGAATACGCAAAGCACTTTGAATTCACTAGAGTTGCATGTATTGGCTTGGTTTGTTGCTCACCAAGTAGAGATGTCATACAGATGGATGAGTCTGGAGTTGAGGACTGTTCTACAAACTGGAAATAATAATTTGGCAGTGAGTAGGAGATAGTAACTAGAAAGTCACAAGACTAGATAGAATTACCAAGGGAGTAAGGATAAACAGAAAAGAACTCAAAGAACTAAGCCCTGGGAAACTCATTTAGTTTGGGGAAAGGAGACAGAACTAGCAAAAGAAGCTGAGAAGGCGATGGTTTTCTTGATGCACATGAAATGTTTTCAGGAGGAGGAGGCAGACATTATATGCTGCTGATAGGTAAGAAGGGTGAGAACTTGCTTTAACAAAGTCACTGATGGCCTCGGTAGGAATTTTAGTGGAATGGTGAAGTTAAATGCCTCACTAGAATGGTGAGGAGAAAATGGGAAGAGAAAACTTGAACTTCAGACTTGTACCACCATATCTTCATAACTAACTCATCGCATCCCCATATACTATCATTTCTTCTGTTCCTCTAGCTAAGGCCAACCCCTTCAGTGGTGCACTTGATTCTGTTTTCACTAACCTATTAAAACATAGGAACCCCTCCCTTTCCTGTATCATCACTTATTTTCTCTACTGCATCATGCCCACTAGTGTATAAACAGGCCAAAGCTGTTATATTCTCCATCTTAAGAAAATTATTTTCTTTTCCAATTTCTCCCTTAAGCTGCTGCCTATCTTTTCTTACCTTTACAGTGAAACACTTTGAAAGAACTGCCCTACTGCTATCTCCAATTTTTTTTCTCTTTTCTATTCAGGTATAGGCATGGAATGAGCAGACAGGTGGTATTTAAGCAAGTGTGGTTAAGCCATGTGAGTATAATGATGAGATAGAGGAACAAGGGAATTGAGAATGTAATCAGTATTGTGATGATGCAAGTGTGTAACATAAACTGCTTGAGAAGAGGGCACTTGAAGGTGATGAGAATTTTAAAATGGTGGTATCGATGGACAAATGTTGCCACAGAAGTTAAAGAATCATTAGAGGGGGTTCAAGAATAAGGCCACTGGAAAGAGTGGTTTGTGGTTGGAGAGTGGGAGTATCTAAAATCATGGAAGAGGCTAAGTTGTGACCCAAGTTGTAGTTGAGGCAGAAGAGAAAAAATTATCAGGGATCATCTTATGGTTGTTGAAATCACTAAGAAATGGAACTGCATTGTTGAGAGTTCTTAAAGGATCAGAGGGGGACTATATAGTAGATAACTGCACACGGCATGTTTAATGACAAGTTTTCAATGGAGGGAGCAGAGAGTAGATGAAAAACAGCGATGTGGAGAAAGGGACCTATCACCGGCAGGTCCAGTGGTATAAGAGGTGTGGAGAGAAAACAGCTACCGCTGGGAGAGGGAAGCAGGGGATGCAGTGTTATCCACAAGTCAACTGAGATTCTAACAAGTGAAACTTAGAGGCTGGGTGTTTTCACAAATTAATATTTTTCCAAACTACGGAGTCTTCATGATAGAGATAAGAATTTGCAAAGTATTCATATAAGAAAAACAGCCCAAAAAGTAAGTGAACTCAGTGTCTTATTTGAAAGACAGGAAGTGGCAAAGAGACCATTTTAAAGGGAACAGTCATTTTGTGTTGTTGCCAAACTGGAATGCAGACTTAATATTCTCAATCTTTGGATTTTTTTTTCCTCAAGAGAAGCTGGATTGTTGTGTGAAGAGCTCTGCAGTCCAAATGAAACATGTTGGAGGCTGGATTTAGCCATTGTCATGCTTTTTAAAATAGAAACTACCACCAAATGTGTCTGTAAATTCAAGAGCCAGAGTCCCTGATCATGAAACTGGCTGGCTGGTTGGGCAGCTGCAGCAGTTTGGTTCAGTCTGCAGGTGTGGAGAGGGTGACTATCTGTGATCTGATCACCCTGCAGCACTTAACATTATTTGGCAGTTTATCAGTTGTTTAATTGATTAATATTCAAACATATCTTGCCCCATATTCTTTTAAATTGTAACCGTGGTAGTGAGATTTCCTTTGAAGAAAAACATACTTAACCCTTTTGGCCTGAACTTCTAATAAAAAGTAGACCTCATGTTTCTGAAAAATCTTCAGTTTTCCATTAGTCATAGTGATAATGGAGAATTTTTTTGTGCTGAAGTAGAAGTCTACAGATGGTATTTGGCTCTAAATGATCTGGGGCAGGACAACAAACTCTAGACTTACTTTCCTTATCTGTAAAATGGCGTTTAAAAATACATGCTCTACCTTAAGCTGTCAGGGTCAAATGAGAATGTGAGCAGCTTACATCTTAACTTTGTAAGGGTGTTTATTTTATTCTACTCTATTAAGGAAAAACAACTTGCCTAAAGCTAATAAGATTGTCTATTTAGAGAAAATATTTTAGAACATATTTAAAATTCAGGAAATCCCCTTGAGAATGAGGGATGTATAATCTGCTTCCAAAAGCAACTTTCCTATTGAAAGATGACCCCGCTGATGTTATCACTGTGTGAAGTAGTGGCTGAAAAGGATCCTGTCTAGTTCTGTAAATGTAACTAGTTGGTACTTTGGCTAAAAATCCTGTTCACTCAGGTGGGTCTTGATCCACACTTTTTGGGGGTTCCTAACCATCACCTTCCCTTCTCACTTTGTGCCCATTTTTCCCCCCAACAAAATTAACAATTACCACTTGAGATTTATATTTAATGAGTCTTTTCTAGCAGCATTAATACACATGTGAAAGAACACATCTTCACAGAGAAACACAGGAAAACTCATTTTCACAGTAATTTTTTAAAGTCCCAGTGATGGAAATTATAAAGCAGCTTCCTCAAAGGACACTAACATAGATGAATTCAGTGCAGTCATTGTGTTGAATATGAAGTGATAAAATCTTTATCACATCCCGCTTGACTGTCCTATAACTAAGCCTGAGTCATTGGGAATAGTTACTCCTTTTTATTAATTGTCTGGTGGTTATACAGCCATGGAAGGAAAAAGCTGAACATCAAAATCATCAACAATATACCTGAAAGACAAAATACAGTAAAATAAAAGCAAAAAATCTCTAAGAAAGTTCATAATCACTTGGTGGATATCATTTAGGATTATATACAATTACATACTTAGAGACTTGGAAGACTGTTTAAAAGAATAAGCTGGGCCTCCCTGGTGGTGCTGCAGGGGTTAAAGTCTCAGTGCTGTCAAGCAACTGTCAAGCAACCGCCAAGCACTACAGCATGAGTTCAGCATGAGTTCAACATGAGTTCTATCCCTGGCCAGGGAGGTAACCCACTTGGCACAGCAGACCTCTCCTGTCTCACCCTCTGCTCCCTTCAGTAATGTATTTTAGTCTGCCTGTTCTGCTCCCCACTCTGTTTCTGGTGAATCCTCTCATACCCCTCTCCTGCATCTCTGGGCTGTATCCCAGTTCTTGTATGCAATCTTCAAAAAAAGAAACAGGCTTAAAAGAGATAACTAAACAACATCAAGGAATGTTGATAAAGAAATGCATATTATAGTTAGTTTTTTAATAACTTTTGTGTTATTTGATCCATTTGTATAAAGGTTTTATGTATCTTCTGATCCAGATAGAAATAACAGGAATGAAACTTGTGGGTAATTTAAAACTTACACTCATTACAGGTATATATTATTTTATGAGACTTTTTTTTTTTTTTTTAAAGATTGATTGATTTATTTATACAAGCACCGGGTACAGTAAGAAGCATGGGAGGGTGAGAGAATTCACCAGAGGGGAGAGCAGAGCAGGCAGCCTGGCGAAATACACTGCTGAGGGGAGCAGCGGGCAGCAGGAGAAGTCTGTGCGCCATGTGGGACCCTCGCCAGTGGCCGGGGATCGAACCAGCACTGCAGAGGCTGTGGGCAGCTTCCCAACCCAGCGCTCAACCGCTGCGCTACCGGGGAGGCTCTATTTTATGAGATACTCTTTAGCAAACGAATCTGAAACAATTAATTCCTTTAACAAAATAAGAGACTGTGTAAAGGAAATAATCACTCCTCACTTTTTTGCTCTCATATCTGAAGGTTTCTTACAGTAGTATACCTGAAACAGACTACCCTTGACTAGATTATCTATTTCACCGAAGATAAAACAATCTTAAAGGATATTGCACAAAGTAAAATATTATTTCAGGTGCATTACCTTTTTTGCTCTTTTGTGGCTACTCTGGCTTTGGAAAATGACATGTAACAGTGATATTCCACATTGTATTTTAAGAGATATTAATCTTTTAATCATATTAAATAAAAAATACTTACCTAAAGAAGGAGCCAGCCAATATACAATAAAAAATTGAACGAATGCTTCATCAAAACACTTGAAATGTAGTGAAAGTGCCAAAATTGGATTAAATACAGCTCCTGTTAGATTTCCTCCTGCAATACATTTTAAGCAGAGTGATAACAAACCATATATCTTACATTTTCTTATAACTGGAAATAAAGGGTTTGCTAAATATGACTTTTATCGTAGGTATTTTAAGTATTCTGTTGTCTTCGTTTGTGAAATCACCAGGCACATTATAACTCTAAAAGTAGATTAGAGATTATAATATGCTAGGTACAAAGCAGCAAAAGACAAAGAACATTGTGAGTTAATCCAGTGCTTTTCCTATATATTATAAAATGCACATAGAGGGCTTCTGGTGGCGGGTTCTGGGGAAAGGGATGGCAGGTGCCACATCTGGTCCTGAAGGTGATAAGAAGCTCCTGAAGCAGCAGCAGGAGACCAAGGAGATGGCTAAGGCATTCAAGCAGGAACAGAAAGAGGAGGTAAAAGTGATGGCTGCCAGGAGAGCCCCCTAATCACAGGTGGAATTAAGATATTTGGCTAAAAGCAATGTACCTGAGGCAATGGTTGTCCTTTATTCCATTACTGTTTAAATATGTGGATTCCCTGCCATAATATCTGTTGCTGGCAGCATCTAGAATGAAGTGTCTTGGAGTTTGTTGTACATTTAAGAATAAACTTTTACCAAAAAAAAAGTACACATTGAAAATGAATCTGCTGGGGCTTCCCCGGTGGCGCAGCAGTTGAGCGCTGGGTTGCGAAGTTGCCTGCGGCCTCTGCCCTGCCGGTTCGATCCCCGGCTGCTCCCCGGCCACCGGAGGAGGGTCCCACATGGCGCGCAGACCTCTCCTGCCGCCCACTGCTCCCCTCAGCAGTGTACTTCGGTCCTTCTGCCTGCTCTGCTCCCCGCTCTGGCTCTGGTGAATTCTCTCACCCTCCCGTGCTTCTGACTGTGCCCAGTGCATGTATAAACAAACAAACAAACAAATAAATAAATAAAACATGCCTCTATTTAAAAAAAAAAAAAAAAAAGAAAATGAATCTGCTCTACTATTGTTCCTCTGATTTTATAAAACAGATTTGGCTAATCTTGTTAACATTCATCAGTTTAAATGAGTAAATGATATCTGTACATTTAAAATGTACATAATACCCCAGAATCCTATTGGGCATAAGCAGACCTTTGTGTTGAAAACAAAATGTAAAATGGATCAAAGCATTACCACAGACTCCATTTTTACTTTATCAAGAGACCCCTCCTGAAAAAGTGGTTGTGAATGCTATGTGAATTACATTAGTGCAATGATGACAGTTTTTTTTGTTTTAATAAAAAGAAGGTGGCCATGAGTAGTGATAAACAAATTCTAACTGTTGACTACTTTCAGGACTCATGGTTCAGCTCTGCACCCAGACTCTCTGACATGGAGCCTAGAAGTTTGTAGTTTTGGCCACATCGTGAGTAAGAAAAGTCAGAAGGCTGGACTGCCTGTAAGGAGGTACCAGAGCTATGGCTCGGTATTTCAGAATACATTCTAAGAGTATCCCTAAGATTAAGAGTGTCCCTAAACATTTCTGGCAGTTCTGTGTGGAAACTTGGGCACAAAAACTGCCTGACTGAGTGACGGAGAGAAAGCCCAAGATCTTCACAAATATTACATTGACATAGGCCATTAGAGTGTGCTGTCTTCATAAAATGCAGCAAAATAAAATTGCAAATTTTGTGGGCCTTTCAGAAGATTTCTGAGACTTAGCACTTAAAAGGCTGAAAATACTGTAACTGTGTTGAGAGAAAGATCCTGAGTAATGAAGTTCACTTCATGCTAAGAGATTTTTCTAGCATACCAGCCTCACCATGATTCACATTCAAGCCTCTGCAATTATAAATGACATCATATTATGGACCTTCAGAATCATCCTTGAATAGTCAATTCCAGGAATGTTAAAATTCAAGGACCAAAAGAATTGTTTGGTTGGCAGGTGGGCCATACCAGTTCAATTAAAAAAAAAATTAGTGCGTTCCTATGTAGTAGACACCACAAACAGAAAGATCAGGGCTCACACAGATTTTAAAAATTGGTGTAACGTGCTGCTATAATAAGTGACCTGTGGTTTTTCTTAGGCCATTTTCAATATAGATAGACTGAGCCATTGCCTTCATAACTGGTTTATTTTGGTATTCCAGAGTTGAAGACTTTCCACTAGGTCCAGGAACACTCTCAGTCAGTTTTATAACATCCTAACACTGAAATACCTCACTCCCTTTATCTTCTAATTCTCGCATCATCAATTCTGCTCAGTGTGACTTGATTGGAGATGCTCCTTCTATCCAAAGACAGTCTGTGCCCCTCTCTTGGATAGGAACTGGCTTTGCAATTTGCATTGACAGAATGCAGCACAAGTGGTGCTCTGTGAATTGCAATGAGAGGAGTGACATAGTTCTCGGGTCAGGTCTCAATAAAACCAATCAGCAACCACATTAGGCTTTTTTTGGGAACAACATCCTGGCCATATACATAAGCTGGTCTAGGCTGCTGGAGAGAGGCCAAGAGGAAAACCCAGGCACCTTAGATGCCTGTTGGCACCAGCTCTGGACACAATGAATAGGACTTCTTGGCTCAGCCCTACCAAGCTATAAACATACAAGCACACATACACACACATATATATTTGTATATATATCCCTGTCCACCTATATAATCTCAGAGGACCCTCCTTTAACCACAGAATAACAAAAACCTAAGATTTGGGGTCTTTTATTACATAGCAATAGTTAACGGATACAGAAATCCATGTGGCATTGGCTTTGATGTTTAGATTGGATAGTTTTTTAAATGTCCTATATTATAGGATATTTTGTAGCATCCTTGGCCTTTACCCATTAGGTGCAAGTTGCACAGCCACCTCCCCTCATTATAACAATCAAAAATATTTCCAGACATGCTAAGTGTCCATTAGGAGGCAAGATCATTCCCCCTAGGAAACTACTTTCCTGAAGAAACACTAGTACTTGTATACAAGTAGACGTATACAAGGTTGTTTATAGTAGTAAAGTAGTAGGAAAAACCTAAATGTCCATTCATAAGAACATAGCTAAATAAGCAATTTTTATTACTGATTTAGAATATCATGCAGTATTTTGAAATAATGAAAGAAATCTCTTTACTAACATAAGATCTCCAAGGTACATCGTTGAACAGCTACCATGAAGAAAAGCAAACTGTAGAAAGTAAGATATGATATCTTTTATGTTAACATGAACACAATAGTTTCTGTAGGGGCTTATCTGTAAGTATAGTCACCGCACATAAAAGAGCTTGGAAGGACACACACGGAGGATTATCCCTGCAGCAAGAGCAGGCAGGGAAGGAGGGGGACAAGCATGGAGGATGGGAGTCAAAAGGCACTTTTAGTATCATTGGTAGTATTTCAATTTTTTACAAAAAGAGAACATATATGTATTGTGTAATTAACATTTACAAGTAAGAATAAGACACAACTAACATGGCTTGAAAAAATAAGTTACTATTTATTCACATTTGAAGAGAAGGCACAATAACACATTTTGCAGAAGAGGCATCAGTGGGGAAATCCAGCTGGTTGACTGCCAAGAGTCTTAGAGGACAGCATGAACTTGGCAAAATTCCCACAAAGACCGAATCCCAAATCTGGCAATTCTAGGTACTAGTGTTTCTCAGTATTCTTAAAGGAATCAAGTTCTCTGTGACAGAATGGCACTAGTTATTAATATAAAGATTCCTGTAGAAGTCAATGAATGTCAGCCAGCTTATAGTGAAAGAAAGCCCTTTAAAGTGTCCAGAATATTTGTGACAGATACATTACTCCTTACAATAGCCTTAGAACAGAGGTAGTAGTCTCCATTTTGAAGATGAGGAAACAGGCCCAGGTATCTCTCCTAACACCACAATTCAACTCCAAACATGTATGTACTCTTAACCACTATACTATATTGACAAGATAAAAAAGAATTTTGGACCTTGGTTTTCATTTGTAAATTGTTACCTTTCATTTGATTATTGTATTAAAAGCAAATATATAAAGGACTCAGTACCCTTTTACAAATTACTTTCCCTATATTCTTCATAACTTAGAAAGATAGAAAAGACTTCTGCATGAAGTAATGAAGTAAGTAATGAAAGTTTCGGCATATGGAGTGTGCAGAGAACTATTCTTTCTGTGGGATTTTTATTTTTTTAAAGATTTATTTATTTTATTTATACAACCACTGGGTACAGTCAGAAGCGCGGGAGGGTGAGAGAACTCACCAGAGCCAGAGCGGGGAGCAGAGCAGGCAGAAGGACCGAAGGACACTGCTGAGGGGAGCAGCGGGCGGCAGGAGAGGTCTGCGCGCCATGCGGGACCCTCCTCCGGTGGCTGGGGAGCAGCCGGGGATCAAACCGGCGCTACAGAGGCTGCGGGCAGCTTCGCAACCCAGCGCTCAACCGCTGCGCCACCGGGGAGGCCCTCTGTGTGATTTTTAAAAGCAAATAGAGTATCTGCTCATTCATTTATTCTTTCATTCATTTATTTTGTACCAGATGACACCATGCTAAGTCCTGACTATGCTATTATAATAAATAAAACAATTTTAGATTCTGTAATCACAGTTTACTGTTTGGTAGAAGGTAGTACAGCGGAAGTGTATAAAATTCTACAAAGGAAATGAATAGGGTGTAGTAATAAAGACAATTTACTTAGATGTGAACAAATCTAATTAAGAAATGAATGTAATTCTCTCTTACCCTGTTCATTCTCCCAAAACCTAAACTAAAATTCTCCCAAAACCTAAACTAAGGAAATTTGAAATCCTCATTACTAATCTTATATCTTTAGTATAATAAATTACACTGCTTTTTAAAAGTTTATTTGGGAGGTCATTAAACACAGTGGCCTCCATCTGCACATCAAAGTACAGGGTGCTAAATCCAAAAATAATCAGACACTTGGTCACTGGGTATCCAAGGAAACTGGGGCTGTGATGCTAGACAGTTATATTCTATAATTTTAAAACATATAATCAGTCATTTTCGTGTGACCTATATCAGTGATTTCTGAGTCACTGCAAGTGACTGAAGAAGTCTCCCAGCATGCAACTTTGTCAAATCTGTAACAACTAGTATCTTAGGTATTAAAAAAGACTGAGTATCAAAGTAACTTGTGAGGATGCCTGACTTAGCCAGCAATTACCCTGCATTTCTTCCCTATCCATTCTTAAATTCTCTTCTACAAAAACCTCACTTCTGCTTGATAGGCACTCAACTAGGCCTATGACAGTTCATTCTATTTGGAATAACTGTTTTAAACTTAGGACTTTTAAGGTGCCAAAATAGACACCTCAACAGTCTCAGAGTTGGTCTTCTTAAGACACCCCTCTTGGGCATGTGGATTATTTTGAGTTGAAAAGCAAGGAAGGCCCTGGAGGCTCTTGTCCTCTGTCTAATCATTCTGCCCTTCCCCTAATTGAAGTGATCATTACTCCCTTTTTAAGGGCCTAGAAGAATGTATTTTGGGGGGTAGGGGAATCACCCAGGTGTCCTCTCCATCTGAGGAACTCATCTTTATTTTCAGAGTAAGGATGAAGCCGTCTCCTCCTTGTCCTGTGAAGAACCCCTCCTTTCTCATCGGAGCCTTGGTGCCCCTTAACTCACTTTTCAGTTCAGGATTTAAATGCCTTTCTCCCTGGTTAAAAGTGGGACTTGTAAAATCATTGTAGCTCCCCATGGGAAAGTCATTAAAACTGACTTCTTTCTTCTGCCAGCCTGGCTGGTGCTATTCTAATTACTCAGCCAGCGTGAGAATGCAGAGGGAAGGGGAATTTCCTCTGTGCCGCCATAACTTACACTGATAGAAAATAACAGTAATTATGGCTTTGTACAGTATTTCCCAAAGTATGCTCTCTGCTGTCATATACTAGATACAATGATTGTAGACATGAGAAATTGTTCCGCATCTTCCCCTTGGAGTTTCACAATATACAGGAGCCTATAAAGGACTGTGAGGTCCCTAAAACTAGAAAACCTGCTTTATTTATTTTTATTTTTTTTTAAGATTCATTCATTCATTCATTTATTTAAATATACAAGCACTGGGTACAGTCAGAAGCGCAGGAGGGTGAGAGAATTCGCCAGAGCCAGAGCCGGGAGCAGAGCAGGCAGAAGGACCGAAGGACACTGCTGAGGGGAGCAGCAGGTGGCAGGAGAGGTCTGTGCGCCATGTGGGACCCTCCTCCAGTGGCTGGGGAGCAGCTGGGGATCGAACTGGTGCTGCAGAGGCTGCGGGCAGCTTTGCAACCCAGCGCTCAACCGCTGCGCCACCGGGGAGGCCCTAGAAAACCTGCTATAATTCACTGTTTGCCATACTTATTTGGCAATATCCTTTTTTGCAACTTAATTTTTAAAAATTATGGTAAAACATATATAACATGAAATGTCATTTGACCCATTTTGAGGTGTCATTGATTACATTTACAACAGCCTATGTCCAGAACTCTTCTAGTCAACCCCCCAAACAGAAATTCTGTATTCATTAAACAAACGTTTCTATTCCTCTTGTAACCTCTACTCTACTTTCTGACACTACGAATTTGCCTGTTTTGGGTTTTTCATGTATGTGGAATCACATGAAAACTTTTGTCCCTGTGTGTCTGGTTTATTTTTCTTTAATGTTTCCAAGGTTCATCCATGTGTACTATGTATCAGAACTTCATTCCTTTTCATAGATGGAAAATATTCAATTGTATGTACATGTTTTTGTTACTTTGGAGGAATACACTGTAGAAATACTGATTAAAAAAAAAAAGTATGAGGGCCTCCTCAGTGGCGCAGCGGTTGAGCGCTGGGTTGCGAAGCTGCCCGCAGCCTCTGCAGTGCCGGATCGATCCCCGGCTGCTCCCCGGCCGCTGGGTGAGGCTCCCACATGGCGCACAGACCTCTCCTGCCACCTGCTGCTCCCCTCAGCAGTGTCCTTCGGTCCTTCTGCCTGCTCTGCTCCCCGCTCTGGCTCTGGTGAATTCTCTCACCCTCCTGTGCTTCTGACTGTACCCAGTGCTTGTATAAATAAATAAATAAATTTAAAAAAATATATGAGCTTTAGTGTCAGTTTTAACCATGATTCCAGCACATTTTAGCTGTGTGATCTTGGACAAGTCATCTCACTTCTCCAGGCCTCATTTTACTTAAGATAAGAATAGTGTACTCATCAGTGGTTGTAAGGATTAACTAAGATAACTCATAATCTTTCTAGGTACTCAGCATGTTGCCCAACGTATATATTTACTGGCAGAAAAGGAAGATGATAATAGATCGTTAACTTCCGTAAGAGCAGTGAACTTCAATTGTCTAGTAGGGTCTGCCACTGCAGTCTGCAGCGCTGTCCATTAGTAACACAGCCCTACTCATTAGTAACACAAGTCTACTGAGCACTTAAAGTGAGGGCACTGCTACTGAGGAACTGAATATTTAATTTTAGTTAATTTAAATCTAAATAGCCACATTCAGCTAGCGACTATGAAATTAGGCAGCACAAATCTAGACTACAGTAGTGGTTCTCAACACTGGTTTCATATTGGGGTCACCTGGGAAACTAAAATATATTACTGCCTAGGCCCCTTCCCAGAGCAATTATATTTTAATCTCTGCACCCCAACATGGTATGTTGAAAACACTGCACTCTTCCGGAAATTCTAAAGCAGAGAATGTTAAGAAGCAGTGCTTTAGGGGCCTCCCCGGTGGTGCAGAGGGTTGAGCGCAGCGCCATGAAGCTGACAGCAGCCTCCGCAGTGCCGGTTCGATTCCCGGCAGGCCAGGGAGAATCCCACATGGTGAGACTGACCTCTCCTGTCACTCCCGCTGCTCCCCTCAGCAGCGCCTTTGTTCGTCTGTTCTGTCTTCTTCGTTCTGCTCCCCGCTCTGTCTCTGGTGGATCCTCTTACCCTCCCGTGACTCTGACCTGTACCCCAACTGAAGTATGAATAAAAAATAAATCTTAAAAAAAGAAGCAGTGCTTTAGCAATCCCCTCCCCGCCCATCAATTAGCAGCCCCAGTTCAACAATTTCAAGGTCTGTGATGTGAGGGGAAGAAAAAAATTAAGTTGATATTTTATGAGCTCTTTTCAATAACCTTATATATTTATCTTTAACTTCAAATATTATCTTGTTTCTTTTTCTCAAAATCTTTTTCCCTTATAAGATAGATATTTGCTAATATTATATGCAGTATTATAGAACCATAAATATGTACTAAAATATAAATACAGGAAAAATACCAATAATAGGATAATCAAGAGAGGAAGGACATAAGTAGAGAAAGATCTAAATGTATAATGTTATTAACCTGAAACATTTTAAATTTTTGCTGCTTCTAATTATATAAATACAGAGATAAAGTGTGGCATAACTTTTTGCAAGGGGTGATTCTGTTTATATATGAGGGATGTTTCTGCTTTAGTCAAAACCTAAAATTTTTAGTAAATAAGCAACTACTCACTATAAACCCTCCAATGTGCACATTTCTTTCCTTCTTTCCTATGCCATTTATTTCCATCTTATATACAAAAAAGAATGGTACTAGAGCTAAAGAAGGAAAATAGATCAGAAGTATTTTATTTTTACCCTAAGAGGTCAAGGGTATATCTAGGAGTCTGTCTTAAGGTTTGCTTCTACTCATAATTTCACTTGCAATGGGCAGGAGATATTCTGACTACAAATTCCTTTTATTGAATTCCTGCCTCTAATTCATAATTGTTACAATCCCAATCAAGATATTTTGTCGTAATCATTTAAAACGATACATTTCATCAAACTTTGGGGTTTTGGATTTCTTTGCTTCATTTAGAATATGTGAATTACTGTATGAGATCTGTCAAGGTAAACAAATGGTTTACAAAAATTCAACCGATTTCTCAAGAGTTAATTGCTTTTAAAAAGCATCAAACTTCAACCAAGTTTGTTTTTAAAACATCTTTCTGAACAGGCTATTTAAACATCCATTTATAAGTAAGGATGAGTTATTAAGGAAATAAGAAATAGCTTTAAATAATTGTTTATAAAAAGAACCAAGAAGTAGCGCTACACAATTTCTACTCCCCACGCTTACTACTGACCAATTGTGTGTCGCTTTTGCTTTAAGCTAGAAGGAACTTTTAACACCCAGGATCATTTATCAGTAGAGTGCCAGAAAGAACCTGTACCAGGGTGGCATGAGGAAAGAGCTGATAAGTTATCTTCCTTCTCTACCATTAAAACAATCCCTTTGTGGGATACTTGAACCCTTGGCGAGATCGCTAAGGTCAACACTCAAGTGGGCTTTTCTCTGGTGTTCAAAAAAGTACTGAAGGGAGGAGGGTCTACGTGTCCGCCCTAGAAAGAACGAACGGCAGAATGGTTAGAATGACGGGGTGCCAATATTGACATCACAGAGCTGTGTGGGTTTCAAGTGTGTATTGATAAAGAAATTAAAACCTCAGCTCAGAGAAGCTCCGGAGGTGCCGAGGGTTTCGTGGGAATAACAAACCTGCATAGACCAAAAAGGTGATGAGTGCTGCCAGCAGGTGGATGCGAAGCTTGGTCCTGAGCTCCTGGAAGTGCAGCAGCGCGCTGTGGAAGATAAAGGAGCACATGGTCTCCACGATGACCGCTTTGGGCAAGTCGACCTGGATGGGACTCCTGCAAGCCAAGGTCCTCTCGCTGTCGTGATAGCTGGTCAACCCCAGGCTCCACAGGAGGCCTACGCAGTACCTGCTGCTCAGGGCGCCCATCAGCTGAGCCAACAGCCTCATCGCACCCATCTCCGGGGACATGCCCCCCAGCATGAGCTGCATCATTATGCCGCAGGGGTTACTGGAGGTGCCCACCAGAGTCAAGCCATGCACCAACGAGAAGAAGTAGACCAGCATCAGCGGCCAGGTAGGGTGCATGGGTTCCTGCTCGCTCAGCACCTGCAGCTCATGGGTGCAGCAGCAGAGCTGGAAGGTGGCCAGAAACTCCAAGACGAAGGCGTGGGCCATGGGCCTGTGCAGCTGCTGCCGGGTGACCACCCGGCCCACCCCCATGGACAGCACGAGCGCCAGCATCAGCGCCAGCGAGGTGCCGGCGTCCCGCACCTCGGGCCAGAGACCCCCGAGCGCGGCCATGGCTCGCGGGCGGCGCGGGCGGCGGACTGCGCTGGAGTCCGAAGTCCGCGGCCCCGCCCCCCACGCCCCTGGGGCGGGCCGCCCGCGGAGCAGCCGGAAGACTCCCCTCCCCGGCTCCGTGCGGGGGTGTCGGGACCGAGCCGCGGCAGCTCTCCCCGGGCGCCGGCGGGGCCAACGGTCAGCGGAAGGTGGACACGCGCGCGCCCTCCCCCCCCCGCCCCCGCCGGAGCGCGCTCGGGAGCGCAGGGGCGGGGGCGCCGCGCGCCCGGAGGCCACAGCGCATGCGCGACCGCGTCCGGGCCTCGCGGGAGCCCCGAAACATGGGCCCGGGGGTCGCCGTGACCTGGGCCCCGAGACCCGGCCCCGCCCGGCGAGCGCCCGCCCCGGCCCTCAGGCAGGGGCGCGGCCGCTGCTCCCCGTTGCTTGGAAGCGCGGCCGCCGAGGTTTTCCCGTGCTGGCTCCGACAGGTGGCGCACGGGGGGACTCCCGAAACCACCCCGTTTCTACTCTCCCAGCACCCCGTTTCTACTGATGGGGCCACCGGGAAGGCGGGAGGTGGCGGCGGGGCGGCCCCGAGGCCCGAGGCGCTTTAACCCCGAGGCCGCGGGCGGGCCGGGCCGGCGCGAGGGGCCCGAAGCCCGGGCTCTCCGGGGGCTCCTGCCCGCGGGGCGGGGCGCGCAGCCCCCCCTGCGTCTGAGGTGAACAGAGCGGGGACCCCAGCGCCGAGTGGCGCCGGCGCGGGCTGAGGAAGGTCGGATGCGCCCGCCTCGCGCCCCCCCCCACCGCCCCTCGGCTCACCCGCGGCCCCGTGGGCGCTGCTGGGGGCGCCCCGGGCCCGCCTGACGGGGTGCGACGGGCCGGCCCGGCTCTGGGCCGCAGTTCTTGGCGGGCCGGGAAGAGGGAAAGGGGCAAAACTGAGGGATAACCGGCGGGGTTTCCGCGGATCGGAACTGACAGCTCCTGCAAGGCCGTCAGGGCTGCGCGGCCTCCTGCCCAGCCGCTGCGGGGCCTTTCACAACTGAGGAACGTTCTCCCTGTGACCCCAAGTTTTCAGTGGGGTCGGTAGTCTCTGAATTAAAAAATAAAGTCACAAAACAGAAACTTTGTACAGAAATGAAGTAATTTCTTCTTTCCTGTGTTGGTGCCTGGCCAAGAAGAAAAGTAAAATTATTTTTAGTCACAAATGTTGAAAGAATTTGCTTTTAAATTTACAATCTAAAGAAAATTTTTTTTCAAAAATTAAAAATGTTTATGTGCTTGTAGACAAAAAAAAAATAAGTAAATTTACAATCCTGTAAGTGTAATCCTTTCATCTCTCTTTTACTGGAAGTTCCTTGGAGATTACTTAATATGAATATATTTTGTTCACTGCTCTGCTGATAGCTCACTTTTAATATTAAATCGAAAACTAGTCTGTTGGCCTTTGATTAGAAATGTCAATATCAGGGCTTCCCTGGTGGCGCAGGGGGTTAACATGCAACCTATGAAGCAATCCAAAGCCACTGCAGCATGAGTTCGATCCTCCAGCCTGCCAGGGAGCGGCCCACATGGCGCAGCAGACCTCTCCTGACTCCTCCACTGCTCCCCTCAGCAGTGTACTTTGGTCAATCTCCCTGTTCTGTTCCCCACTCTGTCTCTGGTGAATCCTCTCACCCTCACACCTCTGGCCTGTGCCCCAGCTCTTGTGTGTATAAATGGATAAATCTTAAAAAAATAAAAAAGCTTTACTACTAAAAAAAAGAAATGTTAACATCATTCTAATATTTACTGTAATTTTAAAAACTTTGGACATTGGGCCTCCCTTGTGGAGCAAGGGGTTAAGTCTCAGCACTGTGAAGCAATCTGCAACCACTGCAGCACCACTTGCATCACTGGACAGGGAGGTGATCCACATGGCGCAGCAGACCTCTCCTGTCTCGCCCGCTGCTCCCCTCAGCAGTGTATTTCGTCAGTCTGCCTGTTCTGTTCCCCACTCTGTCTCTGGTGAATCCTCTCACCCTCCCATGTATCTGGCCTGTACCCCGGTTCTTGTATAAATGAATAAATCTTTTTTTTTTTTTTTTAAAAAAAAAGAACTCAGACAATTCAACAAGAAAACAAAAATGGGCAGAAGATCTAAATAGACACTTTTCCAAAGTAAACATATAGATAACCAAGAGCACATGAAAGAACACTCATCATAACTAATGATTAGGGAAGTGCAAATCAAAACCACAACCTCTGTGAGACTGGCCCTTTTTTTCCTTTAATTATTTATACTTCATTATTTTTTTAAAACAACATTTATTTTCTTACATTGTTCTTTTTCATACATTATTTGATTTCTCCCCTCAGATGTAGTCCCTGTAGCATCCCTGATCCGTACCATGGTCCCTTGTGCTCTTCCCTCTCCTGTTTTGATCCCTACCCGTCTCTTGCTGTCTGCCTCAACTCTATGGTCTGCTTACAAGTTTTGCCTTTTTCTTAACCTTTTGTTTGATTTCTTTATATAACACTTATAAGTGAAACCATCCAATACTTATCTTTTTCCTTCTGACTTATTTCCCTTAGCATAACCCCTTCCAGCTCCACCCATATTGCTGCAAATGACTTTATCTTTTTTGATCCCAGAGCAGTATTCCATTGTGTATATATACCACACATTTTTGATCCATTCATCTATTTGGGGTCATTTTGTTTATTTCCATATCTTAGCTATTGTAAATAGTATTGCAATAAACATAGGAGTGCAGGTTTCCTTTCAAATGATTGGTTTTATGTTCTTTGGGTAGATTCCTAGGAGTGGAATCACTGGATTATTTTGTGGAATCATTTTTAGTGTTTTGAGGAACCGCCACACAGCTTTCCATAGTGGCTGGACAGTTTACATTCCTACCAGCAGTGTAAGAGAGTTCCTTCTTTCCTCCATCTACTTGCTAGCATTTGTTGTTTCCAGTTATTGTTGTTGTTGCTGTTGTTAATATGGGCCATTCTCACTGGTGTGAGGTGTATCTCATTGTGTGTTTGATTTGCATTTCCCTGATAATTAGTGATGTTGAACATTTTTTCATGTGTGTTGGCAGAGAATGGCCCATTTTAAAAAGATCAGAAACAACAAGCTTTGGCAAGGGTGTGGAGAAAAAGGAACCCTCATACAACCCTTTTTGGTGGGAATATAAACTGGCCCCATCTATATGGAAAACACTATGGAGGTTTCTCAAACTATTACAAATAGAATTACCATGTGGTCTAGCGGTTCCATTCCTAGGTATCTGTCCAAAGAATATAAAAACACTACTTTGAAAAGATATGCACTCTTACGTTTACACAGCACTGTTTACAATAACCAATATATGGGAACAACTGGTTGCCCAGCAACAGGAGGTTGGATAAAGTAAATGTGGTATATGAAATCTTGCCTTTTGTGATAGCATGGATGGAACTGGAGGTTGTTATGCTGAGTGAAATGTCAGAAGGAGATAGACAAATACCAGATGATAGCACTCATGTAGCATAGAAAGAAATAAAGCAAAAGAATAGACAAACGCAAAAACAAAACAAAAAACAAAAAAAAGCACTAAAAAAGAGAAAACCCTAGAAATTTGACTGTAGGGCTGAGAATACTAGAGGGTGAGGGTTGAAGGTAGAAGGCCAAGGCGGGGAAGGAGCCTTTTGGACTATGGTGGAGGATTTTGGGTGCCCTGCTGATGAATGTGGCATGGTAACATACTTCTGAAGCACTATGAACCTATACCCTGTAACATGGTATTGTAAGCCAATGTTACCTCAATAAAAGAAATAATTAAAATTAAATAAAGACGTAAATATTTGTTGAGTGACAGCTGCATCTTGCAAACCCAGATCTCAAAAATTCAGTTTCCAAGAGCAGGGTTTTCATGAGGACTATGACTCTGATACTGGTTGGGAAGGTAAGAAGAGTCTGGCTTTCTCTGAAATTCTAACCACGTTGGCATTACAGGAGAGTCTGACCATGAAAAAACAATGTGATTCTGAGAGGCAGGGAGTGATACTGAGTTTGGTGAAAAGACTGGGTTTCCCATTTGAAAATGAGGGTTTGAATCTGTAAGTCTGTATTTAGTCACCATGAGATCGTGTGGAAATCATTAGACTTCCCTGAGCTTCAGTTTTAGCAGCGTAAAATTAGGGTAGCTTACTCAGGTTTTGTTGTGAAGGTTGAGTGAGACAATACAGATGAAGTGCTTCGTAAATAACTTATGAAAGAGTTATCTTTTTGAGATACATTTCCTATCCCATAAAACTCACTCTTTTAAAGTGTACAATTTAATGGTAAGTATATTCATTAAATTGTGCAACCATCATAAATTAGTTATTATTCTGAGTGGTGACTTTAGAAATGTAGTTCTAAATATGTAATGTGTTTCTTGTTTGAATACAATAATATGAAACAGTTATATCTTGTTATTATATCCACAGCTTCCTATGTGGGGAGGAAACATAACTAAAACATAACTCTGGCAAGGACTGAAGGTAGCAACCAATGGATCTTGAGGTGGAAAATTACCTAGAGCTCTACCACATACAATCACTTGGATTTTTGTGAGGTCTTTTTGCTCTTATCTCAGAGATGCTTTATTAGAAGTAAGTGACCTTCCTGTTAATCCTAATTTTAGTTGGAAAAATACTTGTTGAGTAACAGACAATAAAGAAAGTCTGCCTCAGTAACGCAATCTCATAATAACATGTGATATTTATTGAGCACTAATTTGTGCTAAACCGAGCAATATTGTCTTTCTTTTCTATAGGTCCAGTTTAGGGTACGTAAAGCATCAGGCTTTTCTGCCCTCGCGCCATCAGGACAGATGATGGATCCTTGCGGTCCTGAATGCCTGCCTGATGGCGGGCGCCGGGAGTAGGGTGTGGGCATAGGTAGATGGGATTCACCTGGGCTGAGACTGTGCTTATAAGGGCGGCGTCACAGGGGTGCCAGCAGCAGCAGAGAAGAAGAACGAACGGAAGAGCAGAGACACAGAGGCCCCCAGGGAACGCTGGAGAGCCCAGGTAGAGTTTTGCCTTTTTGCCAGCCCCCTGGCACCCCTTTCCAGCTGTGTACCTGGTAAATCCCAATAAAAGCCTGCAAAAGACACCGAGGGCTCCAGGACTCTCTCCTTCACCCGTCTGCTCAGATCCTAGAAAACCTGCCCTGTGTCCTTCCTGCCCTTACATCCAGGCAGAATAAAAACAAACAGAAGATATGTAAGAGAGAAGGAAGATATGTATGAAGAAGTTAGACTGCAGGTAGATTAAAAAGAAAATTAGGGCCCAGTGCATGTATAAACAAAACGAACAAACAAATAAATAAATAAAAAAAAACATGCCTCTATAAAAAAAAAAAATTAAACCACCATCCATACTCCAACATTTGGATTAATTAAATCACCCTACAATGGATTGTTGGGGTTGTCCTTGACTAAGATGTGAGAAGAATTCACAGCCACTTCTTTAGCAGAAGCAAAGAAAAGCTTGTTTAGAGATGGTGTGAAATTACACCCAGCAAGAGGTGGGGCAGCAAGAGTCCCAGGTAAGAGCAACTACGAGGGAATTGTGGCTCCGGCCTAAATGGGGGTACAGGAACTGTTCACTCAGTCCCTTCCTTATCGGTCCAACCATCAGCTTCTGAGTCACTGTCCCTTCCACTGTGTCCTGGTAACAGGTTGGTGCAGGATGAGCATTTGGACTGAGTTGCCATGGTAACTACCAGCTCTGCCCTCCGCCTGGGAGAGAGACATTTGGGTTTTTGTTTTGTTTTTTTTTAATGGGGTATTGCTTGTTTTATTTAGGGGAGTTGGCTTGCGGTCCAGCAAACTGCCATTTTCCAGGAATTGGCCCCATCCCGGTGCTTCTGGCTTTATCGCGTAACTGTGGATTGGGGTGGGGGTTACTTTTTTCCCCTCTGGGCTTTATCAGCTCTAGCAGTATTTCCTGGGGTTTTGGGTGTAGTTGGCAGTTTAATTTTCTTTAGGCATTGCCCTCCTTGCCCTAAATGTCTAACAGGATAAGATCAGACTTTTACAGAGCTGGCCTGTTTAACAAAGCCCTCTAGGATTTCCTTCTTTTGCTCTGATTTCATGCTATTTACTGATCTAACTTCCCATGTTTCTTAATACCAGGAAAAATAGGCCATGAGTAGAGGAGACCAGAACTTCCACCGCCAGGAAGGAATATATCTTGTATTAAATGATTAAATATTATTTTGGTTCATGTTTAAGGAACTAATTTTTCAAATTTTTAATTATGAAAATTTCCTAACATACAAAAGTAGGGAGAACAGTATAATAAATTTCTATATAGTTATCATTCAACTTTTCAATGATTATTAATGCTCTGCTAATTTTCATTTATTTTCCTAAGGCTTGGTGAGGAGGAGCCTGGAATAAAGCAAATATCTTGTCATGTTTGTTGGACATATTGTTTCCTCCTTCCAGTCTATTCTTTCTCTGCTTCTCATCCTTGATTTTTTTTTCCCTTGAGGTTAATTTGTATAGAATAAAGGTGAAGTACTTCCTTACCCAGTTGTATCTAGTTGAGTTCTGTTGGTAGAGGGTGTTGTGGGAAGAAGATCAGGGTGAGAAAAATAGATGACTGGATCAAGAAGATGTGGTACATATACACAATGGAATATTACTCAGCAATCAAAACAGATACTCATGCAATTTGCAGCAGTAAGGATGGAGCTGGAAGTGATCATGCTCAGCGAAATAAGCCAGAAAGAAAAAGAAAAATACCGGATGGTCTCACTCATAGCAGGAATCTAGAAAACCTAAATTAGGGACCAGGAAAAAGATTAACTATAAGAAATAAAAAAATCAAAATCAACAAGCAACTATAAACCAGAGACACACAAAAGGGGGGCAGAAGGGAGTAGGATCAAAACAAGGGGGGGGGGTTGGGAATTGTATGGGGACTATGACCAAGATGAAAATGCATACATTGTGCAAAAATGAAAAATGATGTAAAAAATATATGAAATTTTAAAAAATTAAATAAATAAAATTAAATTAAAAAAAAAGATCAGGGTGAGGCCAGAGGTGCAGGGGTGAAAGAATTCACCAGAGACAGAGTGAAGACCAGAACAGACGCCTTTAAGAGAAGCTACAGGTGAGACAGGAGAAGTCTGTGCCCTAAGGAGGATTTGAGGCTCTTTTATACTTTGTTTTCTGGACTTTCTAACTTGGGGCGCCAGTTTGCACCAGTTATCTGCTGGGATATCTGGTCTCCTCCACTGAGTTTGACACAGAAGCATGTTCTGGCCTCTGCTTCTGTATTTCTGGAACTGGGCTGATTTTTCTGGTCATGGTGGTTGGTTTTATGGCCTTGTCTCCAAGGCATCCTTATCCATTCCCTTAACTATTCCAGCCTCCCAAACCTGCCTAATGGGCCAGGAATGGGGGCTTAAGGTGTTTTTTTTTTTTTAAGATTTATTTATTTATGCATACAAGAACTGGGTGGGGTGTAGGCCAGAGGTGTGTGGTGGGGGGCGGTAGGAGGTTTCACCAGGGACAGGGTGGGGAACCCAACAGGGAGATCTACTGAAATATACTGCTGAGGGGAGCAGCGGGCGAGTCAGGAAGGTCTGCTGTGCCATGTGGGTAGCTCCCTGGCAGGGATTGAACTCGTGCTGCAGTGGCTGCCCATAGCTTCATAGTGCTGAGACTTTATCCCTTTCTCCACCAGGGAGGCCCAGTGGGGGCTTAGTTTTTAACCTTACTAAGTTGTACCCTGACAGAGGGCACCACCTGGAGTTTGGAGGACTGCAGGAGATTAATGCCTTGAGGTACCCTAACTTTGACTGTGGAAATTTGTTGCAGCCAGGGGTATCCTTTGGTTAAAGGCCACAACTTCTCTCTGGAGAGTTTTCTGTCTCTGGGTTCTGACACCTACAGTTGGTCCTTGAACAATGCAGAGTTTATGGGTGCTGACCTTCACGCAGTTGAAATCTGCATATAACTGACTCCCACAAAACTTAACTGTTGACTGGAATGATTACTGGTAACATAAACAGTTGATTAACACATATTTTGTGTATTATATGTATTATATACTGTTCTTAAAGTAAGCTAGAGTCTAAGGAGACATTATTAAATGTAATGCAGTATCTTGGATGGAATACTGAGACATCTGAAGGATCTAGGATAAAAATTAAGGAAATATGATTAAAATTAATATGATTAAAATATGATTAATATGATTAAAATAAAAATAAGATTAAAATTAAATGATTACAAATACCATATTAATATTGGTTCATTAATTATGGCAAATGTCCCATACTAATGTAAGATGTTAATAATAGGGCAAACTAAGTGCAGACTCTATAGGAACACTCTTTATTTGCACTTTTTCTGTAAATCTATGTTTTTGTTTAAGAATCTATAAAATAAAAAGTTTGTTAGAACAATAGGATAATATTGCACACTTACAAAAGCAACAGAAGTTGCTCTTACTTTTCTAAAGGAGAATTAGAACACCAGGAAGTTTCAGCAGAACCTGGAGCTGGCACTGGTGATTTGGGAATGACAAGTGCTTAGTGGACCACAGCAATTGTTTAGAAAGAAAAGACCTCAGTGAATGACCTTGAGAGCCCTGGAGCAGGCACCTGTGAGCACCAGAAACTGCGGAATGCTTTGGGCGGGCGCCACAAGTCTGTCCGCTCTTTGAGCCTCAGCAGAAACAGAGGAGTCTTCACAGAGCCAGAGCAAGCAGAAAGGAAATGGTGGTGAAGACAGCTATTCTATAGGTGCACTTGGGGCGTCACAAAACAATTTGGGAGAAAATAACAAAGCTTGGCTTTCCTGCAGCATGAGTGGAAGCAGATGTTCTGTAACGGTTGTTGCAGCCCTATATTTACCATGAAGGATGCTGTTACCTGAAAAATAAGTTTTACAAAATGAGAACATTTATGCCCATGGTATCAATAAATATTTTTAAAATGTGTTAAGATAAAATGTAAAATAAAAATCAATAACACACACACACACACACACACCCCAAATGCAATTTAATAGTCTGACTCAATGAATTTTTAAAGAGATTTTCATTTATATATATATATATTTTACATCATTGTTCATTTTTGTACAATGTTGATTTCTCCTGTCAGGTGTAGTCCCCATAAAATTCCCACCACCAAGTCATCTGTGAATCATCACCATAGTCTCTTGTGCTCTTCCTGCCCCTGTTTTAATCCCTCTACCTCCCCTTCCCCTGCTGAATGTCTCCAATTTATAGGTGCCTGCTAGTTTTGTCTGTTTTTTCCTCTTGATTCTTTATTTGGTTCCCCTGTATTCCTCCTATAAGTGAAACCATCCGATATTTTTCTTTTTCTCCTGATTTATTTCACTCAGCATAATTCCTTCCAGCTTCATCCATGTTGCTGCAAATGGCATGAGTTAATCTTTTTTGATTGCCGAATAGTATTCCATTGTGTATATATAGCACATCGTTTTGATCCAGTCATCTATTTGGGGGCACTTAGGTTGTCTCTATATCTTATCTATTGTAAATAGTGCTGCAATAAATATCGGAGTGCAGGTTTTCGAAGGATTTTTTTTAATTTTATTATTTTTTAAAAGATTTATTTATTCATGCATACAAGAACTGAGGTATAGGCCAGAGATGCGCGGGGTGAGAGGATTCACCAGAGACAGAGCAGGGAACAGAACAGGCAGACTGACGAAATACACTGCTGAGGGGAGCAGCAGATGAGACAGGAGAGGTCTGCCGCGTCATGTGGGTATCTTGCTGGCTGGCCAGGATCAAACCTGTGCTGCAGAGGCTGCAGACAGCTTCATAGCACTGTGCTCAACCGCCTGCGCCACCAGGGGAGGCCCAGGATTTTTTTAAAGGCTAAAACTAAGTTAATGCACAGATGCCAGAAATCCCTCTCATTATTACACATAATCTATTAGAAACAGAAACCTCAGCCAACTGGTTTTTCAACTTCCTTTTGTCTCTAATGTCGGGAATTTGTGGTTTGAATAGATGCCTACATTTCTAGTTTTGAATTGAACTGGATGAACCTGAACCTTGCTAGAATTATCAACTTTGAATTCTAGCTAAGGGAGCTACCTCCTTCTGAATTTCATTCTACCTAGCTTCTTTTCTCAACTTCTATTACAGTGTGTATCATGAACAGGTCTTCCATGTTAAGAGAAAACTGTATGTTTTAGTAGGATTAATTCTTTCCTAATCTCCAGATGGTGAACAGAAGCTAACTGGATCTATCAAGACACATCCTAATCCCAGATCAAGGTTTGGTCAATGGAGATTATGGGTACAATGACTAATTAATAGGCATTTACCACCATTCATTCACTCAACAGGTATTTTCTTTTAGATTTATTTATTTTTTATTTATGCATACAGGATCTGGGGTGTAGGCCGGAGGTGCAGGGGCATGAGAGGACTCACAGAGACAGAGTGGGGAACAGAACAGGCAGACTGACTGAAATACACTGCTGAGGGGAGCAGTGGGCAAGACAGGAGAGATCTGCTGTGCCATGTGGGTCAGCTCTCTGCCCAGCATTGAACTCTGGCTGCAGAGGCTACTGCAATGCTAGGCTTAATCCCTGCACCGCCAGAGAGGTCCCCACTCAACAAGTATCTGTTGAACATCAGTTAATGCCAGTCAATATGCTACTCACTGTACCATAGCAATAAACAAACTTTATCCATTTACTCTTTTTTTTAAGATTTATTTTTATTTATTTATGCATACAAGAACTGGGGTACAGGCCAGAGGTGCTGGGGTAAGAGGATTCACCAGAGACAGAGTGGGGAACAGAACAGGCAGACTGAAAAACACTGCTGAGGGGAGCAGTGGGCGAGATTGGAGAGGTCTGCTGCACCATGTGGGTTATTTTCTTTTTTTTTTTTAATTTATTTTCTTTCTTTTTTTTTTTAGATTTATTTATTTATACAAGCACTGGGTACATTCAGAAGCGTGGGAGGGTGAGAGAATTCACCGAGCCAGAGCGGGGAGCAGAGCAGGCAGAAGGACTGAAGTACACTGCTGAGGGGAGCAGCGGGCGGCAGGAGAGGTCTGCGCGCCATGTGGGATCCTCCTCTGGTGGCCGGGGAGCAGCCGGGGATCGAACCGGCGCTGCAGAGGCTGCAGGCAGCTTTACAACCCAGCGCAATAGAACTCCCTGAGCCACCAGGGAGGCCTTGTACTCATTTACTCTTGATGAGTCCTAGGGCAAGTTAAGGTTAATTAGGTAGCTTCAGGGACAGTGCCAGCAGGAACTTTAGGAGAGTTAAAAAATCTGAGATAAGGACAGAGAAATCCAGTAGGGCTAATGAGGACAGTAAATTTTAAGAGAACTTGGACAAGGGTAGTGAAAGAAAGACTAAGATAAGAGCTGTAAAGGTGGACACAGCTGCCCAGGGAGGTACAGTCACTGAGAGAGCGAGCCAATCACAAAGAGGATGACAAGATTTTAGAATAGAAAAAAAAAAAGTTTAAACATCCCCTAGACACAGGCCCACGGGTTCCACAGGCCTGGGAGTCCCACTTTATTTCTGTTCCTTTTCTCCTTGATAAACTTTTCTTTCTCTAAACAAATTTGTCTCTTTTCGCTTGCTTGCTTGAGCATCAGTGAAGTTCCTGCTGTGGCTCGTGAGACACCAACCGTGGTGCTCTAGTGGCCAGGACTCAGCGCTACTGCTACAGCCTGGGGTCCAGTCCTGCCTGAGAGACTGGGCCTGAAAACCTGACATTACGGTATCATTGATGCTTAGGCTGTTGAGAAAGACAGACTAATATTAAACAATTATTAAGTACTATGAGTATTAAGCTGTCATCCCTAGGTTAAAACTGGTTTTTAAGGCCTCCTTCCTGGCCTAGGGGGTCAAGTCTCAGCACTATCACTGCTACAGCCTGAGTTCCATCCCTGGCCAGGGAGCTACCCACATGGCACAGGAGACCTCTCCTGTCTCGCCTGCTGCTCCCCTTTGCAGAGTATTTCAGTAGATCTACCCATTCTGCTCCCCATTCTTTCTCTAGTTAATCCTCTCCCCACCTCCCCACACCTCTGGCCTACACCCCAGTTCTACGCAAAAGAAAAAAACAGCTGGTTTTTAACCTTTGTGTGGGGGGGAAGTCATAGACTCCTGGAATTTGATCAGTGTGTTGGACCCTTGCCGCAAACATATCCCAAAAGCTTGCCAATAATTTCAAACTGTTTGAGATCCTTTGAAGCCCTTCCATGAGCTCTGGGTTTAGAATTTCTACATTAAGAGATAAACACCAAAGTCAGAAGAAACAAAAATTCTAAGTTATATGGAAGTAAAGGTTACCAAGTGCGGAGGCATGGTAGTAGCAACAATGGAAAGTAAGTTTCTACAGCACTATCTTCCCTGAGTTATCACCAGTTAACAGAATGACAATGTTTCCCAGAACAATCTACTAAGGACCCAATGCCCCACTGGTTGAACCTTGTCCTCGTCCACAGAAGCAATTTTTTAAGAAGTTACCAGCTCATTTACCTTTGTTCGATTGCAGTGGCAATCAATATAGTCAGACGTGCTATAAATTGAAATGAAGCAGTGTGAAAAAAAAGGAAACACTGTGAAGGGGTTGGAACACTAGTGGGGTTCTGTAAGTTTGAGCTATTTTATATAGTGATAGAGAACGTCAAGGAAGCCTTCTTGAATAAGGTGATCGTTGAGATAAATTTGTAAAATTGGGGGCACAAACCATGTAGATATTTGGGGCAGCCTTCCAGACAAAGGGAACAGCAAAACAGAGGAGGACAGTGGAGAGAGCAAGTCAGTGCAAGAGTGGGTGGGAATGAGGTCAGAGAGGGAGTTGCGGTTGTATCAGGTCTCGCAGATCGGGGTAAAAAGGTCAGGGTTAGGGATAAGCAGGATCTGAAGGTGCCAGACTCTGATAAGATCTTTGAATGCTCTTAGTCGAGGGAAAATTGCTCAGAGAAATCCAATGGGAGGTGTTTCACAATGCCCACCACTGTGCAGGCGCTGACGTGGAGGGCTGGGTAGCCACACTAGGATGAGGTAAAGGTCCCGTGTGTAAAACCTGTGTGTGTGTGACGGGGTAGGCTGCTAAGGCGGAGCCAAGGAACGGAAAGAACAATGGGGAAATACTGAGGAAAGTGAACAGACAACAGAAGAGAAGGGTGTCTTAAGTGGGTAGAGCACACACGAAGATTAAATGGTGGAGGATCAGGAAGAAGGGAGGAGTAAGGAATTATCATTTGTCAAATACCTTCAATTTGCCAGGATCTTTACATACATATTTTAATTTGGTTTTCAACGAATATTGAGGTAAACTGCAAAGTGTCAAATATCCAAGATCTAAAAAGAATTCATACGATTCAACAAGAAAACATCCCAAAATGGTCCAAATCCAAAAATGGTCAGTTGATCCCAATAGACATTTTTCAAAGGAATGCATATAAATGGTGAACAGCACATGAAAAAATGCACATCATCACTATTACCAGGGAAACGCAAATCAAAACCAGAATGAGGGACTTCTCACACTTGATCCCTCAATTCTATTCCTAGGTATCTATCTAAAGAAAACAAAAACTAATTCGAGGAGATCTATACACTTACACTCACTGCAGTACTATTTATAACAGCCAATATATGGAAACCTAAGTGCCCAAAGACAGATGACTGGATACAGTACATGTGGCATGGGCACAAGATGGAATGCCACTCAACTATACATTGAGTAAAAAATTAATTCTTGCCATCTGTGATATCGGAGGGAACTGGAGGGGATATACTGAGTGAAATAAGTCACAGGGAGATAGACAAAATAACACACAATTTCACTCATTTGTGGACTAGAAACAAAGTGAAGGAACAGATAAAACCAAACCAAACCTTGGATTCAGACTGCAGAGGTGAGGCTACCAGATCTGGGTGTTGGGGGTGCAAGATGGGAACAGGCCAATCATGGACTGTGGTAGAGGACGGCTGTTGATTTTGAGGTGGGTGGGATTCGGTAACATGTATTGAAAGGTGTCAGCCTATATCCCTAAAACATACACAGTGTTGTAAACCAACTTCACACTTTAATAAAAATAATACAAAAATAATGAAATAAATAAAATTAAATTTTTAGATATAATTAACACACAATGTTGGATTAGTTTCAGGTGTCACAAAATAATGATTTGATATTTGTATATATTGCCAAATGCTCACCACAATAAGTGTAGTTACCATCCATCATCAAACAGTTACAATTTTTTGTAGCTTTTAAGTCAGAATTTTTAAGATCTTCTTCTAGTGACTTTTAATATATACATACATATATGTATATATAATAGAGTATTATTAATTGTAACTATGCTGTTAACTTGGTCTTAAAGCTATACCATGAGATGGGTGTAATATTGTTCCCATTTTATAGATAGGAAAATTTGAGACCCACAAAACTTCAGGAACCTATCAAAGTAGCAGTGTTACGCAGGATTCCGTTGTATTGCACATCTGGCCTTACAAACATCGCCACAAGATGGCAGCATCTTCCTCGTTAGTCTGTGGCATCATGCTGTGGTCGGCTCCTTCCTTCCCGCTAGGCCAGTGTCATGGATTGTATCGCCTACGTATTATTCTATATATTTTAGGGTTTCAGGTCTTTAATCCATTCGCATTAAATTTTGTGTATTGTGTGAGATAGTGATCTATGGCCAACTTTTTCAATATAAAAATTTTGAATAAAAAGTAATGTGTCACTTGTAGTCCATATTTAGAAACTGACCCATCTAAACCAGAAATGCTTGTCTGGAAATAGAGTAAAAACCCTTAAGTTCACAGAAATATTTCATCCAGTTATAGGCATTAGGAGTTTTAAAAAGGTTTTTATTGAAGTATGGGCTTCCCTGGGGACACAGGGGTTCAGTTCTTAGTGCTATCAAGCTATTGCCAACCACTGCGGCATGAGTTCAATCCCCGGCCAGGGAGCTAACTCACATGGCGCAGCAGACTTCTCCTGTCTTGCCTGATGCTCCCCTCAGCAGTGTATTTCAGCAGATCTGCCTGTTTTGCTCCCCCGTTACCCCCCACAGCTCTGGTCTACACCTCAGTTCTTATATGAATGAATGAATAAATAAAAATAAATCTAAAAAATGTTTTTATTGACGTAAATTTTGCTTACAACTATTAGGTCTTTGGAAAAGTCATGACGTATTTTTTCCATATTTTTCAAGCAAAAATGTGTCATGACTTTTCCAAAAACCCAATATACTACAACAACACTATAGCTTGATAGTGTATATGCTATGTAATGATCCCCACCAAAAGTCTAGTTCCCATGCAACACCGCTCCCCACTCCCCAGTCCCTCTCTCCCCATGGCACTGGGATCTTGACATCTGCCTCCAAATAAACAGAACAAAATCATTTCCAGTGCTATGTTACGAAAAATGATAGAATGTAGTGGTCAAGTTTCCATTTGGGACACAAGAGCGATCTGTGTTAAAATTCTAATTCTGGCAATTAGCTACAAGGAAGGCTGATGTTAAGACACTTTAAGAGATTAGCTGAAGTCACAGCTGATGAGAAGAAGCCAAATTTGATGCATATTTGTTGGACTCCAAAGCCCAGGCTCATTTATATACTCAGTGCCATCTGTTCCCACTCCACTTGACTTTTCTAGGTTATTTCTCTTGAGAACCAGCTCTGCTTTTATTCCCTCCCCAAAAGCCCTTCCACCTCAGACCGCAAAGACATTTTTATTGACTCAATTTTCATGGCACTAATTACCCACATTAGCTATTTGGCAAAGTACCTTATGTGGTAGTTAATTTTGTCCTATCTATGACCTGAACCTTTTCCATCAGGCTGGTAAGGAGAGGGACCTTCCTCTAAACTGTGTTTTTGTCCTGGTTGTGTATCTGTGTCAAAATATGGTGCAACTGCAAGATCATAATACTTTGGTCTTTGTGAGACTCCTCCCCTGGGGTTATCTAGAGAAGGGAAACTCCTACAGACCCCAGGTGGAGTTGGAAAAAAAAATTTTTTTTTCTATCATGCAACAAAAACCTTTATTAACACTTTGAACAGGTTCAGCTATTACCAAAACTGGTAATTTGTAAACTTAAATTGGGGCAAATGGCTAGAGTGTAGAGTAATGGCATCATAGGGCACTATGCATGGAAGAATGAAGAATTAACAGCCACACCTCAGACGGAGGACAAGATGCAAGGTGGGCTCTTTCTGGGTGTTGTAGTCAGAAAGAGTACGACCATCTTCTAGCTGCTTGCCAGCGAAGATGAGCCTCTCCTAGTCAGGAGGGATGTCCTTTTTATCCTGCATCTTGGCCTTCATTTATAGTAATGCTCTCTTTTCTCCAAGTAGGCCTGTAGGTGTCAGCAGAAAGTCGGATTTGAGAACAGGATCTCAAAAAAAAAAAAAAAAAAAAAATCAAAATCTCAAGCTAGTTGTTCTCATCTTAACCATTAACCTACAGTTAGAATTCCTTCCTTAACATAACAACCAGAGCAACATTCCTCCCAGCCCAGGGGCCAATGATAAAGAACCCACTGTTTCTGGGGACAGTAGATTATAAGGTTATTCTTGATATATATGAAATGCTGCCTCCTTGCAGCTTCCACTTACTCTACAAGGAAATGACGTAGAAACAGCTCATGCTCTGCACCTGGTCTGGGCAAGTGTGCGCCCTGTGACAGGTGAGCAGACATGAGTGACAAAGCCAGGATTTCTTGCTGGCACCAGTGGAAGCCCCACTGCTCTCGGCTGTCCTGCTCACAGTCCTTCCTTCCGAACAAAGCGTTACCCAAACTCAGCATCAGGGAAGGAGGGAAGTGAAGAACACATCTCTCAGATCCAGGGCAGGAGAGAATGCTTCTTTCCAGCAACATCCAAAGACCTGAAGAGTATTTATTTTGCTCACAGAAGACACCTTTCCAAGGACTCCTTCCCCATAGGCTGGTTCTTGCTTAGCCAAATCCACTTTCTATGCTAAAAAAAAAAAAAAAATAGAGGTTATATTTCCTGGTCTCAGATGTATTCTTCAGAAACATAAAACAAACCTAGCGTCTTCTATGCACTCTGAAGAGAACCAGATCGTAATTCTATCCATTTAACCAGCTACTCACCCACCCATCCATCCATTGCACATATCTTTACTGAGCACCTACTATGTGCCAGGCACTGAGACTTCTAGTGGGTAGTCAATAAGTGGTAAAAGATATTAATAATTTGATGATTAAGTCAGTCACAGGTAGGTCCAGTTTTATGTGGTGGATTTCTTGAAGGGAGTGGAGGCATAAGGGGACTAACATTTACTGAAGGGAACTGCCTGCCAGATGGTGTTAGATGCTCGCTTGATACACCTTGTGTTATTTAAACCTTACCTCCGTCTCAGCAGACCGGTCATCTAAATTTCCATTTCACAAAGGAGGAAGCTGAGGCTTAGAGGGCATAAGTCCCTTGACCAAGGACCCACAGCTGGTAAGTGGTGGAGCAGGAGTCTGCAAACAAAGCTCCCCAGCCACAAAACCACCACACAGTGGGTCTCACGCGGGAATTCCACCCACAACTGAAGGGACTTCTCCTTCAAGTCCTGTGTCTGAAATAGATAATGCTTTAAATGGTTTTCTTTTCAAGCTTTCAAACCCAAACCCTTATTTTCTCTTTGCTTTGCACTGAGGTTTACAGAGCAATTTCTTTGTTATTATTTTCTATAGAAGTCTAATTTCCTGTCAGTAGTTTTCCATTATAAAACTTGGACACATAACAAAGCACATGAAAATCAATAGCAGTCACTTGCATATTCATCAGTTTGTTTTTCTCTGGAATTGGTTCTTTGGTTGTATTTCTTTTAATTGACAAGTTGTTGTGTTAATGCCGTAGAACATCTTGAAGAAAATAAAAAAACATCGCCTCAAATCTCATATCCTGATATAACTAGTTCCGTTCCACCACACCCCTAGGTAGATATATTAATTATAATTCCTTGATAAATGTAGCCTATTATTATACTTCCAAATATGTTATATTTCAATTTTTTTATCCAATGCTATTTAAAGATCATTCATCCGTGTTTCTGTGTAGTTTTCCTAATGTCTCATCTGACAGCTGCCTAATAACCTATCCATTTTCATTAAATTTTAAGGGTTTAGAAACAAAATGGGGGATTATTGTCAAGAAATGTTCTTCTTTAATTCATTATTTAAAAAATCTGCTTTAACTCTTTTTGTGGTATCCATTGAATGTGTGACAACCTCAGGAGGACAGGGAAATATTTCTGTAGTAAGCAGGGCATTTCCTTTTTTTTTTCTTTAGATGTGTTGGGGTTGAAATCAGATTTGCCATATTGATATTTTTAGGATAATGCTGATGAAAATAATTGGTATTTGTTCTTTTCAAATCCTTGGTGTCCTGAGGGCTGCACCTGTGGACTGATGTCTTCAGTTGAAGTTTTGGAAAACCCATTTAGGCTTCAGCTAGTCATATTCATCACAGCTTTGCTCTGTGAAGTTTCTTTTTGGTAACCTCTTCTTGTTCTTCAAATGTCTGCTATTTCTAACAGCAAGTTGTCAAGCAATGGAGACCACTGTTGTTTGTTTTGAGGTGTGTGTGTGCACACACGAGTGTATACATGCATGGGTGTGCAATCTTGTGCTTTTTCCTGCAATCTGCTTTTCTCTTTTTTTGGCTTTATAGGTTGCCAAACCAGCAGGAGAGAGAAACTAGGATGTGATCAGGTTAGAATTTTTTTTTTTTTAGCCAAATCTGTAGGTTTTTGTTTATCTCTAAGGTGTGTACTTGGCAATCTTCTATCCCAAAATGGACAAGGAAGCTACTATGATCCAGGGTGCTGACCGTCCCTGGGAGATTACAAGGTCTGCTAAAAGGCTGGGCCTGTCTAGTTCTGCCTCTTGATTTGCAGATGAATTTTCTCTTGGTTTTACCTAGGAGGTTGGACAAGGGAGATGATAAAATGCTGACTATGCTCTTGCAAACATACTTCATTAAAATAGAGGAAATATTAACAAATCTCAAACAGAAATGATAGAATATTCCCTTTCAACTTAAAACAAGCAGGATTCTTGTCCAGGCTGATTTATCTTAAAGACTCCAGACACATGGAACTTCAGTAAGTTGTCTAATTTATAGATTTAATATTCAAGGGTTTACTGTTTCTGAGTAAAAAGCAATTATATATGGTTTTGCTGAGACCTAAATTTGAATCCTGTGCAATGGAATATGGGTGTGAAGAAGCAAGTCACTTGGTAAGTAAGGCCTGCTAGACTATCCTTCACATCACCTGGTGATAGCAGGAATTTAGAAAACCTAAATAAGGGACCAGGAAAAAGACTAATTATAATAAAGCAAAAATTAAAATCAACAAGAAACTATAAGCCAGATACACAATACCAGGGGGCAGGAGGAGGAGGGATTAGGGTCAAAATAAGGGTGGGTGGGAATTGTATGGGGATGACAACCAAGATGAAAATGCACACATTGTGCAAAAATTTAAAATGACGTAAAATATATAAAATAAAAAAAAATAAAGGGGAAAAATTGTATGTGATCTTGTATAATAATGACCTGGGTGCTTTATCTTGTTCCTCTGTCTGACATTATACTACCTTCAGGGTATGTCTGGATTTTATCTGTCTGAGAGACTTCCCCCAGCAACTGTCCTTCCACAAAGCCCAGGATGTTGCTCTTCACATGATAGGAGGCAACAGATAGTTGCTGAATTGGGTTGAGTTAAAGGCTGGTTCTGTCGTAGCAAAGTAAGTAGGTATCTTGTGGACGATAGTTTCTGTTGGATGTTACCAGTACTTTTGAAAGTCACCTGTATGTAAAATCACACGTTGTTAGTTTGACAAGCTGGCACTAGAGTTCTCATAGGGAGGGATTGCTTTGATTTAGCAGGAAATTCAGAATCTCCCTGTAGTTCAGAACAAAGCAAATGGAGTGCTGGCTGCCCTTGTGCAAATGGGAAAGGGAGTGGGAATGAGTGCTTTGGGGTTTACGGTAGAAAAAATAAAATTTGGAAAGTGAAAAGGAAAGGAAGAGAGGAGAGCAGGGAGAGAAACTGGGCAGCTGACGCTGCTGTGCCACTTGGAAGGCTGACCGTGAGAAAGCCATTGCTGAGAATGACTTACGCCTCTTAAAAGAGCTGCTATCTCATGCTCAGTTTCAAGTTGTTCTCCAAGATATGCTTCGCGATCAGCCATTCTTTCTTGCTCCCAAATCTTTCCTAAAAGCTTGCTAAACACGCTGTCCTATTTTAGTTCATACTTTGGGGAGAGGAGTGGCTAGAGAAAGGATCCACCAGGGGATATAATGTAGAGGGGATAGTGTGTCTGGGGCGAAATGAGGGGTGCTTCTGGCAGCCTGTAAGCTAAATGAAGGTAGGTCTGTAAGAGCTGGAGGTGATCAAAAGGTACATATTCCCACCCCACCTCCAAAAACGCCCAGGACTCTCTTTTTTTTTTTTTTTAAAAGATTTATTTATTTACTTATACAAGCACTGGGTATAGTCAGGAGCGCGGGAGGGTGAGAGAATCCACCAGAACCAGAGCCGGGAGCAGAGCAGGCAGAAGGACCGAAGTACACTGCTGAGGGGAGCAGCGGGCGGCAGGAGAGGTCTGCGCGCCATGTGGGATCCTCCTCCGGTGGCCGGGGAGCAACCGGGGATCGAACCGGCGCTGCTGAGGCTGCGGGCAGCTTCGCAACCCAGCGCTCAACCGCTGAAATGCCCAGAACTTTCAAAGATATTAATAGCATTCAAAGATTAGGGGTACAAACAGAATTCTTTTATATCTCAAAGGTTGGGGAGACTAGAAGGTTGGAGGATCCTGTGAAGTATGTGGCAGGGCTTGGGATGGGGAAATGCAGAGAAAACTGTTTAGAAGGATACACAACATATAAAAGATACTTTTATGGTGCTAAGATATGAACAATACTCATGTTTCTCCTGTTCATTTGCATTTTGATTTTTCTGTAATGAACTCATATTACTTGCACAATTTTTAGAAAGAAAAGTGCACTAAGGGGATAGGTAAATTCAGGGGCAGAAGGCTGACTGCTGATTGGGGGTTGGGAAGGGAGGAATAGGTGTGACTGCTTAACGGGTATGGGTTTCTTTTAGGGGTGATGAAAAGGTTTTAGAAGTGGATAGGGGTAATGGTTGTGCTACGTTGTTCATGTGCTAGGTGCCACCGAGTTATTCCCTTTTTTTTGTTTAAAGATTTATTTATTTATGCATACAAGAGCTGGGGTACAGGCCAGAGGAGCGGGGGTGGTGAGAGGATTCACCAGAGACAGAGTGGCGAGCAGAACAGGCAAATTGAAATACACTGCTGAGGGGAGCAGCGGGCGAGACAGGAGAGGTCTGCTGCACCATGTTGGTTGCTCCCTGGCTGGCCGGGGATCGAACTCGTGCTGCAGAGGCTGCAGATTGCTTCGTAGTGCGGTGCTTAACCCCTTGAGCCACCAGGAGGCCCGAGTTATTCCCTTAAAAATGATTCTTTTTATGCTGTGAGAATTTTACTTCAATAGAGAAATAAGAAAAGAAAAAAAACTACAGAAGAAAATATATACAACACAAGGTACTATCATTCTTCTGCTTAAAATCCTTCAGAGACGTCCTAACTCTTTGTCATGGTCGTCAAGATTCTTTGTGGCCTGGCCTGCGACTGTTCCAGCACAGCCGCTCCTCCCTGTAAACCTCTCCAGCCTCACAAAACAATGTGTAGTGCTTTGAAATGGCGTTTTCTGTTCTGCCTCCACACCTTGCTGTGGGCTTGCTTTTCCTGGAATGTCCTTCAAAAGTCAGTTAAATATTTCCTGCTTTGAGAAACTTTCTCAGATTCCAAGTCTGGGGTACCTCTTCCCTGTATCCCAAAACCTCATGAACATTGCTCTCTTATGTCACACTGGCTGTGAACCATTGGAGGACCCGCTGAGGCCCAGAACCTGGCCCGCAGGAGTAAGGATGCACTGAGAGTCACTTTGAGATTAGAATTTCTAATGTAAAACGTAGTTGCTCTGGGCATGTAATGGAAGATGATTCATAGATGATCTTAAACTGACTTACTATGGCATTTATCAGAGCAGAACAGGACAGCTCTCCTTTTTTCTTTTTTAAAGATTTATTTTATTTGTACAAGAACTGGGGTACAGGCCAGATGCGCGGGAGGGTGAGAGGATTCACCAGAGACAGAGCAGGGAACAGAACAGGCAGACTGACGAAATACCCTGCTGAGGGGAGCAGCAGGCGAGACAGGAGAGGTCTGCTGCGCCATGTGGGTTGCTCCGAGGCGGGTGGGGATCAAATGAGCACTGCAGAGGCTGCAGACAGCTTCACAGTGCTGCGCTCAACCGCCTGCGCCACCATGGAGGCACCTTTTTTCTTATTTTTTATGAATTTCAGGAATTGAAGTATAGGTAAAAAATAAAAATAGCAGGTTAATAAAAAAGTCAATTTTAGTAGGAAATTAATCCCAAGTGGGACTATTCAATATTTCAGAATACTGAAGGCCTTAGGAAAACAAGGCTAGAGACTCAATTACTTTTTGGGGAAAAAAAAACCCAAAATAAAAAAACCTATAGTGGGTACACTAAAGAATGATTTATTTTTTGATACCTTGCCACAAGCTAAGATTATTGCTATTTTGGGATGATATTAAAAACGCACAAGAGGGCCTCCCCGGTGGCGCAGCGGTTGAGCGCTGGGTTGCGAAGCTGCCCTCGGCCTCTGTGGCGCCGGTTCGATCCCCGGCTGCTCCCCGGCCACCGGAGGAGGGTCCCACATGGCGCGCAGACCTCTCCTGCCGCCCACTGCTCCCCTCAGCAGTGTACTTCGTCAATCTGCCTGTTCTGCTCCCCGCTCTGGCTCTGGTGAATTCTCTCACCCTCCCGCGCTTCAGGCTGTACCCAGTGCATGTATAAACAAAACAAACAAACAAACAAATAAATAAATAACATGCCTCTATTAAAAAAAAAAATGCACAAGATTTACAGGATTAAAAATGAACCTAACTGGTGGGATGGCCACACCGAAGGGGAACAATAACTATAGAAAGATGACCCATAATGTAAGAAAATAAATAAATATGTTAAAAATAAATAAAAATTAAGTCCTTAATGAAATAGTGAATCTAGTCAAAAATCATCTCTGGTTGGGCCTCCCTGGTGGCACAAGGGGTTAATTCTCAGCACTATGAAGCTCTCAGCCGGCCAGGGAGCTACCCACATGGCACAGCAGATCTCTCCTGTCTTGCCCTCTGTTCCCCTCAGCAGTGTATTTCACTCAGTCTGCCTGTTCTGCTCCCCACTCTGTCTCTGGTGAATCCTCTCACCCCCTGCACCTCTGGCCTACACCCCAGTTCTTCTATATTTCCTTTATGTCGATAAATAAATATATACTGGCTTATGTGTTTACATACACATGGTATGTGTTTTTAAAATGAAAACGGAATCATATATTACATATTGTTCTGCAGTTTCCTTTTTCTTCCCATATTATAATATGTAGTGTCAGTTCCTATGGCTCCGTAGATGTGATTCAATAAATAGCATTCATATGCCTTTGTTCCCAGTTCTGAGGTTGCTGTGAGATAGAATTCTACAGCAGAATTATTAGGTCAGAGGGTATGTGGTGTATATTTGGATAGTGCTACAAAATGCTCTTTGACCCCTCCATAAGTTATTAAGAGCCTCAATATTTTCTATACATTCATAAGTTGCGTGCTTAAAGACAACTATCTTGTGCCACTTATTTCTCAACAGGCACTGAACGTGTTTCAGAGAATCAATGTGTATGATTAGCAAAAATCAGCCTCCTGGCTAAGTCAGGCTCCATTCTGCCCTGTTAGAAGATAACGTGCTGTATGCTGTTTTCAGGCTAAACGTAGCAGTGGATTGGATAAAATTAAATGGAGTCCTAGTTTTCTTTGTGAAAAGACAGTGACAACTATGTGAGGCAGGATCCTGAAGAAAGCAGGGGAGTAAAGCTTCCTCTCAAAAGAGTTCCCAGTGGATGGCAGCCACGATTAGGTGAATGAGTAAAAGAAAAGGAAAGGAAATTCTACCTCAATTCCCTGGGAAGTTCAAGATCTCACTTTTCCCTGCAATCGTTCTAGTGACTTTTAGAGAGGACAATTCCAGAGATGGATAGTTTCAAATGTAAAAGAAATCCACATTGAGTCCAGTGCTGCCTCTTATGTAAGAGCGCGTGTCATGTGGGGGACAATAGTCCTAGGCAGAACTCCGGGAGAGATCACTGTGTAAACCATCCTCCTGTTCAACAATTGTCCCTTGTTCAGGCTGCTCTCCCATCCTCCTGCTATGGAGTTGCTGGTCCAAACCATTGTAGTAAGCTTTGGGCAAGAAGAAATTATTCCATTGTATTTTAGAAATTAGATCAATAAGAGTGACGACATTCATGATGTCGGGCTGTCCTGAGGCCTGGCATTTCAGGTGACAGCTGTCATGTGCTGCCTCGTGGCTGTAAGTATTTCTCTAGACCCCTAGGCGAGTGGGCAGAGAGAAAATGCCCTGTCCCAATGGGAATCGACTCAAGTTCTGAAAAGTTTGACATTTTTTTTAGGTGACATAACGCCAACATTTTGTTTAGGGCCTTTTAAAACAATGCATATAAAAAAAAAATACACAGCCCAGTCTCTCTTGAACTCAGAGAATAGATTTTTATTTCACATTTTAAAATCCAGGTCATAAGCTGAATAAAACATGGAAAACATTTCATCATATTTGACCTCTATAGGGCCTCAGCTACAAGCTTGCTCAATTCTCGATGGCAGCAGATGAGAGAGCAGGTCGCAAAGTCCACATGTTCAGAGCAGGAGCAAGTCTGTTACCGTAAAAGGAGACACAGAAGTAGCATTAGCAGCAGCATCCAGCAGTAGCAGCCCCCCTGGGATCTGGCTGCAGCAGTGGCCCTGGGCCCAGTTAGTGGCCAGTGAGTGGTCACCCTTTGCCCCTCATCCCCCAGGAGCCCTATTAGCTTTTATGTGATTTATAGACAAAGCCAGCACAGGGCTAAGTTTAGATCTAGTTTACGGAAATACATTTTGCACGCATGCGAACTCTACATCAAGGTTGCATTATTATTTACTGCTTTCCACACATGTGGACTATGTCTCAAGTCTACATGTTATTGACTAGGCCACCTGTGCTGGAAGGGCATGGTGAAAAACAGATGGAGAAACTCTGAGAAATTATGTTTCCCACGGGCCCTACAACCTCCCAAACACTTTTTTATTGCAGATTGGATTATCACACTATACAGGTGTAGGGTAAAGAAAAAATGTCAGGCTTTTCTGCCCTCCCGTCATCAGGATAGATGATGGATCCTTGTCCTGAATGCATGCCTGATGGCGGGCACCTGGAGTAGGGTGGGCATAGGTAGATGGGATTCACCTGGGCTGAGACTGGGCTTTTTAAGGGTGGCGTCATGGGGATGCCAGCAGAAGCCGGGAAGAAGCCGAAAGAAGCAGCCAAGAGAAGGCCGGAGAGCCCAGAGTGAAGAACTGCTGGGGGCTGGGAGGCCTGCCAGCCTATCGGCCCCCCAGCATCCCTGCTCCCATGTACCTGCTAAATCCCAATAAAAGCCTGCAAAAAGCCACTGAGGACTCTGACTCCTCCTTTACCCGGTCTGCATGGGATCAAAGAAAACCTGCACTGTGCCCATGTCCTGCCCTGACAACAGGTTTCAGGTGTGCACCATTAGAAACTAGTGTCTATCTACATTATAGTCACCACTAAAAGTCCAATTCCATCCTTCACCACACAATCGACAGTTTTATCCCACCTCTTTGCCCTGCCCTCTGGTAACTAATTTGGTTTTGTAGTCTAAAGTTCATTTTTGGTTTATTTGATTCATTTGTTTTTTTTTTTTTCTTTATGTATTTCATATGAGTGAGGTCATACCCTAATTTTTCTTGCCTTTTCTTTCTTTTTTTAGCCCTGCATCTAAGTCTTCTATGTATCCACAGATAGCAAATGGCCAGTTTGCATATGTGCTTTGGTAGACAACTTGATTTTTCTTTGACAGGGCAACTAATTACTTTGACATTTAATGTGCCAGGTCCTGTTCCAGCTGCTAAGGATAAACAGAACAAAACACAAACATTCCTGCCCTTCTTAAAAGCTAACCCTTGAAAGCTGACTATAGAACTGAAGCGTCCTTAGGGGGCAGAGCGGGAAAAGGGTGACATCAAAAAGGGAAGGGAGGGCCTCCCCTGGTGGCGCAGCGGTTGAGTGCTGGGCTGCGAAGCTGCCCACAGCCTCAGCAGCACTGGTTCGATCCCCAGCTGCTCCCCGGCCACCAGAGGAGGGTCCCACATGGTGCGCAGACCTCCCCTGCCGCCCGCTGCTCCCCTCAGCAGTGTACTTCGGTCCTTCTGCCTGCTCTGCTCCCCGCTCTGGCTCTGGTGAATTCTCTCACCCTCCCGCGCTTCTGACTGTACCCAGTGCTCGTATGAATAAATAAATAAATCTTTAAAAAAAAAAAAAAAGGAAGGGAGCACAGTGGACTACGGTGGAGGATGGGGTGATTTGGTGGAGCTACATATGGTGGTGATAGCAGAGGCGAGGGCCCTCTTCTTCCAAAATACCAACAATAATGTAGGTCAGTGTTATCTCCGTTAAAAAAAAAATCCCTGCCCTTATGGATTTACAAGCAAGTGGGAAACTTCGTTCATTCAACGAGCAATCATTGATCTTCTGTGACTAAGGCCTTAAGTCACACACGCACTGATTTTGCCTTTGCCTTCAGAGTCTAGTGGGAGAAAGAAGGTATGTTCCCTTCCATCCCCTGCTGCCTCCCATACAGAGCACAGAGCGGGGAAACTTGCTCAGCTCGAGTCTTTTAAAGAAGGTGTAGGGTAAGTGAAAAAGCATCAGGCTTTTCTGCCCTCCTGCCATTAGGATTGATAATGGATCCCTGCAGTCCTGAATGCATGCCTGATGGCGGGCACCTGGAGTGGGGTGTGGGCATGAGTAAGTGGGTACACCTGGGCTACGACTGGGCTTATAAGGGCGGTGTCACAGGGAAGCCAGCAGAACCACGAGGAGAGCCATGAGAGCAGAGAAGCAGAGGCTACCAGAGTATGCTGGAGAGCCCAGAAAGAGTGAAGACTTGCTGGCAGCTGGGAGGCCTGCCAGCCTCCCCGCCCCCATTACCCCTGCCTGCCGTGTACCTGGTAATCCCAATAAAAGCCTGCAAAAGCCACCGAGGGCTCTAGGACTCTCCTCCACCCGTCTGCTGGAATCATAGAGATCCTGCTCTGGCCCTTCCTGCCATTTCAGAAGGTTTCTCCAAGAAGATAATAAATAACAAGAGACTGGAAGAACGAACTAACTGCTGAGGGAGAAGGGCAGTCCAGGCAGTGATGAGGCAGAGCCTCACTGGTCTTTTGAGGAGATTAACAAATACTAGTGAATGAATGGACAAGACTTCCCCAGGAGAACACAAACTCCATGGACACATGTTCTGGAAACTAAGTCCTCTCCAGTGCCTGGAGATTAAAATGTGTGAGGACAAGGGGCAGGAAATGGGTCTGGAGAGCAGGCAAGGTTCAGACACGAGGGAGGCTTAGGAGTTTTTGTCCTGGGGAAAATTAGAAAATCTGTGGAGCATTTTAAATAACATGGCTTGGTCTGGTTGAGTTTTATTATTTTCTTACTAAAAGTGTATTTTAAAAATTGCACATGATATATGTTTATTTTAGATCACTCTTGAGGGACTTTTTGTGGGGGCAATGATTTCGTTCTCCTATTTCTGTAACTGGTACATTGCACATTTCTTTCTGCATCACGGTGAAAGAATGTTTCTCTCACATTGGCCCTGACACAGAGGCTTTCAGTAAAGAATTGCTGTTGGTGTGATTCCATGGACAATGGCAAGGTACAGTCAGCTTAGGTAGGCCATCCTCTGACCCAAATGTGCCACCCACAGGAAAGGGAAATTTACCAACTAACTGGGAATATTTAACAATTCTCACTGCTATGTCATAGCCACTATATTTTTAAAATCTCCATTTTAAAAAAATATTTATGCATACAAGAACTGGGGGGTAGGCCAGAGTTAGGGGGCAAGACAGGAGAGGTCTGCCGCGCTGCCATGTGCGTTAGCTCCCTGACTGGGGATCCAACTATCCAGAGCAGCTGGCAATAGCTTGATGGCACTGAAACTTTAACCCCTGCTCCACCAGGGAGACCCTCTAAAATCTCCATTTTAAAAGAATGTTTACCATGGAAAATTAAAACATTGACGTACGTAAAAATAGAAAGAATAGTATAATAAACACTTTGCCCCACTTCAATAATCAGCAGCTCACAGCCAGTCTTGGCTTATGTATGTCCTTTCTTCTCCCTGTCACCACAGTGTTTTTAAGTAAATCACAGATAATACACTTTTCATAGGTGTCTCTAGGAGGGAAGAACTTTTTAAAAAACATATCCACAATTATTACACCTCACAATTATTCTTTCTTGTCATCAAATCTACAGTCAGTATCCAGATTCCACTTGCTGCATTGTTTTTTAAAGTTGACTTACTTGAATCATGATCTTAAGAAGGTTTCCACTGCTGTTGGGTTGATGTTTCCCCTAACCAATAGGTGTCCTCTTTTTCCTTCTTCTTACCTTGCCACTATTTAACTACAGACTCTTAAATAGAGTGGATAAGTTGAAAACAGCACTTTAAGGCTACCATTTCCCCTCCTGCTCACCTTTACTATTTTTTTTAAATCTTTGATCATTTTTCAGGTGAAGAACTGCATCTCATTGTTGCGAAACACTTTTCTCCTTTACAAGAAATTATATTTTTCCAAAATAATGTTTCTAAACACTAATAAAAAAGATAACAATGAGGTCAGTCAGTGGGATCTAATTTTTGAAAAGTTTAAGATAAATATTTTACACTCACATTTTAGATCTTGTTTTGTCTTTCTCATAGGTCACCAGAATCCTTTGCCCTTAAAATCTGATGTATCATTTTATTGCAGATTCTGCAGGGTTTTTGTCGGACTTCCACCAATTAAAATCTCCCATAAATTTTGAAAGAGCCAGTGATAGGTTTCATGCAAGGAGGGTTTATGGTGGATCACACATCAGGAGAGGGGCAGCAATTGCCCCTCTTGATTTGAGAGTGGGGTGTGTGTATGTGCGTGCGTGTGTGTGTGTGTGTGTGTGCACTTGAGCCCGCTGCTACCCTGACTTATGGGGTTGGTTACTAGGGAGGGGTAGCAGGGGGCAGTCCAGATTATGTGCCTAAATGACATTCCCCAGTGAAAAGAACCAGGATGTCTTGGATGACTGATTCCAAATCTAGGGCAGTACAAGATGAGTCTGGGACATCTTGCTAAACCAATAACTAAGTTATCAGAGATCAGTGGGTTATATCAAAAGAACTCAAGAGTCAACATGGAGGGATCCAATTGGCTAAGGAAAAGATAATTTAAATATTCAAAAAATTGTGATTGAATTTGATTGAAACACCCAAACTATATTACAGCCTACTGAGTTCAAAAGGAGAGAGAAAAGCACCAAAACAAACTCACTCATTGGATACCATTAGCAGTAACTAGGTCATGAAAATTGGCAATTAAAGGGAAATAATTAAGCATTATCCTGACTTTCCAATATAATTTGCTTCTCAGAGTGATCACATAGTCTCAATTAATAAGGAAAAGTTCTTTTAAATAGGTAACTCCCAGCAAATAATGTGACAGTGTTCAGAACTACAAAATTCACTATTTTATGAATTAGAAAAATCACCATGTTGCAATCCTAATGATATAATAGATTAAGATAAAGATGAAAAAAGGATCAAAACATTACATGAAAGACTTAATGGAGAGCTTTATAATGGAGAGAGCTAGCTGATACCACCCAAACCCACTGGTCAATCTTAACCCCATTAATAGTGGGTCAGCCCCCTCTTATGTGTCAATGACATGCTCCTGTTATGGAAAAATAGAACCTGAATCTAGTAAGGTGCAGAACTAACTGCCAGTTTACATAAAATATAGGAGGCAGATGCTCAGGTTTAAGTCACCCTACAAGGGCATAAATGGATAAATCCAGGATATGGGATATTCTATAGAACAATTGAAACAGGTTAATCAACAAGTCAATGGTATAAAAAAAGATGGGGACATGGTGTGGAGAGATTGTTCTAGATTTTAAAAGATTCAAGACATTACCAACAAAGCAATGTGTGCATCTCACTTGGATTTTATTTCTAATGAAACTGCAACAGAGGCATCTCCATAAAAGAGGGAAACACCATGTTCCCTTCCCCATTTACAAGCTGCCATGTGGATCCAGTTACTGGAAACTATGGGCTGAGCTGAGCAGGTACCGCTGTAGAACATGGAAGGCAGGAGACTCCAGGCCGGCTCTAGAGAGACACGTGGGAAAGAAGGGCACTTGTTTCTCGGTTTCGGACTTGCACCAGGGAGAGAGGGAAGGAGACACGTGGAGGAGCAACATGTAAAGACCCTTGAAAGAGACCCATAGGTGAGAAGCCCCTTGGGGGGGGGGGGCTGACATGGCAGCTGTTGCCTTGATTTGAACTTTGATTTTGCTTCTTCCATCCAGACTTGCCTGGTCCTTTCTGCCCCTTCCCAGCGGATCCCTGCCAGAAGGGGCCTTAAACTCGTGGCAAACTTTGGGCCTCAGTGGCCTGCTTCCATGTTGTTTGACTGGGCATTTACCCACGAGGGGATGGGTAACTTTGGGTGTTTTATTCAGAATATCCTCTTCTTTCTCTCTGCACACCAGTTTTATCAAAGATCTTTCACACTAAGAGACTCCTTTGTCTTTGTGTACACAGGGCCAGACCCCTTTAAAGAGTGCAAGTTTGGGGGCCTCAATTACATACAAACAGAACAGTTACATTTAACTGTCTTTAGATTACAGGAAAGTATGAAAGTGGTCTAAGAATTGTGTGATACCAAGGAATTGTTGCTTTTGCTAGGTGTGTTCCTGGTAGTGTGGTTATATAAGAAAATATTCATATATTTAGAGTTGCAAATGAAGTACCCAGGGGGGCCTCCCTGGTGTACAGCAGGTTGAGTGCAGCGCTGTGAAGCTGTCCACAGCCTCTGCAGCACGGGTTCAATTCCTGGCCAGCTAGGGAGATACCCACATGGCTCGGCAGACCTCTTCTGTCTCTCACAGTTCTCCCCTCAGCAGTGTTCCCCTCAGCAGTGTTTTCGGTCCATCTGCCTGTTCTGCTCCCCACTCTGTCTGTAGTGAATTCTCTCACCCTCCCATGCCTCCGGCCTGTACCCCAGTTCTTGTATAAATAAATAAATCTTTTTTTAAAAAAATGAAGTACCCAGGAAGAACAAGGTCTGGAATTTGCTTTAAAATACTTTCATAGAAAAAGGAAGCTAGATGAAGCAAGTGTGGCAAAATGGAGTAACTGCTGCAATTCGGTGATTGGTATTTTCAATCTCTCATGGAGACGATGGAGTAAATAAATGGGAAAAGTTATTGCAAAAACACCTTTTGCTATTCTTTAGCTGTCTGCATAGACTGTTCCAGAAAAAGCATACCTGATGTCAATGATCACACCTCGGATGGCGCAATCATAGTGGAAGGAAGGGCTGACAATTCTTCCTCACATCTCCTTTTTGTTAACACCTGAAGTGGTACCTCAGCAAATCCAATCAGGACACAGAACAGTTTGCAATATTCTTTTGTGTGCAAAAAATGCTAATCACAGTGGATGTCTTTGCTGATTCACTAGGGAGTAATTTTTGGTCCTGTAAGTAGAACTCAAAACTTAAATAGAATGTGGAAGAATTTAATAAGCATGTTGATTCTGCACAGATCACGCCTCATCCCACCTCTCCCAACACTTTCTCTGTGCCTGCCCTGTTTGAGTAAGGATGCTGGGTAAAGAAGAAACTTACTTTTTTTTTTGTACGATAAAGGATTACAAAAATCAGGGTGCAAATACAGTCACGTGTGTGACCACTGCTTTCCAAACTCAGGACAGAGGTCACTAACTGATCACAGCTTCTTGCCACACAGCTCCAGTAGCCACATATTGATGAAATCATCCCCACTCAAAAGATTTTCAGGAATGCGTTATAAAGATTTGCCTAGCTATTTTTCATTTCTACAGCAGGACAAACAGGAAGGAAAAAACCTTGTATAGAAAACTTAAGTAATTTAAGTTGGATTTAAGGAAGAACTACATGTGGGGATTATTAAAACTTGGACTAATCACTTAGATTAAGGTGTTTTTCACTGGGCAGATTCTCATTATTGTCTGGAATACTCCAGAACTAATGAGACTGGCAACTATCTTTTGGCCTATGTCAGAGCATCTGGAATTTTTGCCGTCTGGCAGCCTTGCTTCTCCTTCTTAGAATTGCTCTTTTGGAGAAAATTTCTTTTTTTTAAAAAAAGATTTATTTATTTATACATACAAGAGCTGGGGTATAGGCCAGAGATGTGCGGGGTGAGAGAATTCACAAGAGACAGAGTAGGGAGCAGTACAGGCATATTGACTGAAACACACTGCTGAGGGAAGCAGCGGGCGAGACAGGAGAGGTCTGCTGTGCCATGTGGGTAGCCTGGCAGGAAATCGAACTCATGCCACAGTGGCTGCGGGTAGCTTCATAGTGCTGCGTCTTAACCCCTTGAGCCATCAGGGAGGCCCCACCCCTGAAAATTTTAATCTGAACAACAATAAGTTTTTTTAATCTGAACAATAATAAGCTTTTTTTTTTTCTTTCATTAGTTTCAATAGGAGCAGTGTCATTTTCAGGGAAAATCTTGATTAGGATGGCTTGTTCATTTATTCAAATAAGCTATTGTAGTCTCTTTGACACCCTGGAGATATAGAATGGAAAGACAATCTTTGTCTTATTGTGTTCACAAAGAGAGTTATGATACAATACCAATATAATGACATTTAGTGCTTTGTATATCCCAAGAACCATTGTAAACATTTTACATATACGGACTTATTTAATTCTTACATTTGTGCTTTGTCCCCCAACTCCATGTTACTTTTTCCATTTCAGACATAGGGAAAACAGACACAGAGAGGTTCAAGAAATTGCTCAGTTTATACCCAGTACAAGACCTGGGATTCAAACTTAAGTAGCCTGACTTTCAGTCACCTCATTCTATAGCTTCCTTACACCTGACGGTCTGTGCTCGATTTATACTGGAAAATAATAATGACTGCCATTCATTGATGCTTACCATGTACCCAGCCCTGTACTAGGTGCACTTCTCCCTGAGCACATTAAATCTTTTCCAGGGTTTAATACAACAAAGATTATGCATAATTGAACTGGTTATGCATAATGTAACTGAGTTTCAGAGAGTTTAAGTCATTTGCTCAGGTTACAGTTTAACAAATGCCAAAGCCTGTCATGTCTACCTTGTCTGAAGGTTTTACTCTTTCAGGCATGTTTCTCTTGAGGACCTTACCTTCCAGATTTTCTACTAGAGGTGTAGCATGTCTGGGATGCTTATAGCTCACTGCCAGTGCTCGGAAAATGAGTCAGCCCCGGGAGTCCTCCAAAGAGAGGGTTATTTTGCTTGAAGAAGGACTCTTAGAATACCTTGCAACCTGATACTCCCGAGAATCTATCTGCTGTAGCTGAGGAGAGATTAAGAAATGTAAATGCCCCTTTGGGAGCACAGAAAGGATGTCATTTGTATATTTTTGTGGCAGCCATTCAAATATCAGAGAAGAAATAACTTGCTTTTGCTCTGCTTCCTGTCTTCTGTCCAGATTTGTGAATAAGAAAGTTGTTGGATAAGGTATGTATCCAATATCCTAAGGACAAAGTGTACATTTAACTATAAAACTACTGACTAGAAGGCAGTATTGAGGTAGGAAGATTTTCTAGGATCCGTAACAGGCAACCTTGTCTAACAAGCGCACCACTAACACGGGAGAAGCTCTTAATACATCTCCACATGGAATTAACTGATACTCTCCATTCTTTTAGGAAAATTTATCAACGAGGGCACATTTCTGTGCTTCTGCACTCAACCAGCTATTAACTGCTTACCAAGATTTTTATATAAAATAATTTATCAAATCCGTATAACACCACCATTTTACAAATGAAAAATATGTGTCTCAAGGAAGTTCAATAACTCAGTACCAATTGAGTTAGATGCTTAACTGGGAGTCAGTGATGTTTTCCAATAAACCAATTTTCACCAGTCATACTTAGTATACTTTAATAAAATAAAGTGTAAGCCTGTGAAATATAAGTGTGAAAATAAGTTGAGCTATTCTTTCTATGAGAACTAAGTTGAACATTTTGGAAAGACTTGATAAAAGTGAATTTTTTAAAAAAAAATATGCTATTAAATTAGGGATGAGTAAGATCATGCCTGTTTCTGTTGCTGCTAATTAGAAGGCCCTTTCTCCGATTTTCCTTCTTCAAATGTATTCTCCAAGAGCCAGTTCAACTGTGGGCATCCTCTGAGAAGCCTTCTGATAGTCTGTTTTCTACCAGTTGTACTATTCATTAGCAGCCAGTTGTTTAATCTTCCCGAGACTGTCTATGAAATGGAGACAATAATATCCACATGGCAGGATTGTCGTGGAGGTTAAATGAGATGATGCTTGTAAGGTTACTTGGCTTGTAGTACCTGCTCAGCCAATGGAATAATTATGGCGCACTTGGTCCTACTCTAGGGGCTATGGAAACAGATGAATAAGACAATCCCTATCCCAGGAATCCCCAGAGTCGCACAAAATTGACTGCTTTTGACTTCTCTTGCCCTGTAGTGAGCTGAAGCAGACGTTCATAAATGTAAATAGAAACTTTTCTGGATATTTTTAGGCAGTGACACCATTATGTCATACCAATTCTCAGCATTTGAATAATTCATGCGGAAGACTTGGAGTGCATCAACAGAGCCTTTCCAGATACAACTTTCTTCTGCTTAGTCACAAAATGATTTGTCCTGAAACTTTAAAGGGGCCATAGGGAATGGATTTGAGAGGAACAGTTTCCTATTCACAAAGGCAAGTTGGAGAAGATTCTAGAAACTCTTGGTGTTGGATTCAAGTCATGATGCTACCATTCACTGGCCATTTAACCTCAGGAAAGTTACATAATAATGCTTAGTGTTTCCTCATCTGAAAAATAGGGTAATGATTCTCATTTCATAGGAATGTAATAAGAAACAGATAAAAATGAAGTGGCAAGTGTCTAGTACAGTAATTGATACTTGTCTAGACATAGTAGGCACCCTTTATTCTGAACTAGAAGTTGGTCAGTTAAATAAAAATGTTGATTAAACCAAGGATTTTTTTTTAAAGATTTATTTATTTATGCATACAAGAGCTGGGGCACAGGCCAGAGGTGTTTGGGGGGGCGGGCGAGAGGATTCACCAGAGACAGAGTGGGGAACAGAACAGGCAGATTGTCTGAAATACACTGATGAGGGGAGCAGTGGGGAGCCAGTAGAGGTCTGCTGTGCCATGTGGATTGTTCCCTGGCCAGCCGGGGGATCAAACTCGTGCTGCAGTGGCTGCGGACAGCTTCATAGCTTGCTTCTTAACCCCTTGCGCCACCAGGGAGGCCTTAAAACAGGGATCTTAAAAAAGAAAAATATACAACTGTCCCTTTCCTCACCATGGCCTAGCAATACCACTGAGATCATCAAGCCGGTTCATTTCATTCTAATGGTAGCTTCTATCCCACTCCTGACTTGTACTGACAGACATGTCATCTACCTAATAAAAGCTGGAAATATTGCTCTGGATTTTGTTTGCAACCTTGCAGGTCTTCCTGCTCACAGAGACCAGGTAAATGACCACAGGCTGGGGTAGGAGGAGAAGGCTGGGGATGGTGCACACCAGGGACCACAGAAGAGGAAGATGTGGAGAAATCTGAAAGGAGGAACCACAAAGCAGGAACTGCTTGGGTAACAAGCTATCTGGACTGGACCATTCATGCTTGCAGAATTATACTGCCCCTGAGCATCGGGTTTGGAGTGATCTGTTTTGCCCTAGAGGCTTTGGCAAGCTTTCCTGCCCATTGGATCCCTCACGTATTAGAAACATCAACTCTTACAAGCCCCCAAACAGGGGACATCACCACCTGGAAGGGGTTGTGGTGCCCAGGAATAAAATGCTTAGCACCTTTTCAAAGGGAAACTGGAAAAAACCAGTTTGCCCTGGCCTCCATGTGGGGATAGTGATAGACCATCCCCCCCCCCCCCCAAGTTATGCATACTACAACTGCAAACTGTGGATTTAGGGCTCTGTCTTTTTAAGTTCCACTGGAGACCACCCCCACTCTGACCTGGGACTGCGTAGTCAACACAAAATCTGCTTGTCAAAGATGACGCTCGTATTGTAATCAAAATGCACACTTCTGATTTAGGTGTTCCTGCAGCTTATAATTAGATCTTGTTGTCAAGGAAAAAAAAAAACCACAAAACTTGAAGGCAGCTGTGCTGCAGTGCTATTCAGATCTGTGACTGACCCAGTTTTTAAAAATTAAAAATGTGGTGTTGGTATTTGTCACGTCTTTGTGCCTTGCTCACACCTCTTGTAAGATCAGTATGAAGTGTTTTCTGAGTTGTGAGTATGTGGAAAAGGAAGGATTTTGTGGCCGAGGGCATTAATAGCCCTTAGACAAAAATCCAGGGGCACAAATCTTGCTGAGATTTAACTTCACAGTCTGTAAGGAAGATAGTAAAAACAGGATAAAGGGGGCCTCCCCGGTGGCGCAGCGATTGAGCCCTGGGTTGCGAAGCTGCCCGCAGCCTCTGCAGCGCCAGTTCGATTCCCGGCCACCAGGCGAGGGTCCCACATGGCGCGACAGACCTCTCCTGCTGCCCGCTGCTCCCCTCAGCAGTGTACTTCAGTCCTTCTGCTTTCTCTGCTCCCCGCTCTAGCTCTGGTGAATTCTCTCACCCTCCCGCGATTCTGACTGTACCCAGTGCATGTATAAACAAACAAACAAACAAACAAATAAATAAATAAAAACATGCCTCTATAAAAAAAATTAAAAAAAAATAAAGACAGTTTAAAAACAAAAAACAAAAAAAACAGGATAAAGGTATCCTTCCAAAGTGATGGATCTTAGGGACCTCCCTGGTGGCACAAGGGGTTAAGCATCAGCAATCCGCAGATACTGCAGCAAGAGTTCAATCTCTGGCCAGGGAGCAACCAACGTGGCACCGCAGACCTCGCCTGTCTCACCCGCTGCTCCCCTCAGCAGTGTATTTCAGTCATTCCGCCTGTTCTGCTCCCCACTCTGTCTCTGGTGAATCCTCTTCCCGCACCTCTGGCCTGTACCCCAGTTCTTGTATGCATAAATAAATAAATCTTTAAAAAAAAAAGAATTAAGACTGAGGACTTGAGCCTGGGAACTGCCTCCAGATTGCTCTATGAAAATTGAATTTTCTACAGTCTGCAAAGAATACACTTTCAAGAATCAGATGGGTGTCCTGTTAACATACCTATTTTATGTTGTCTGTGCACTGAGGAAAACAAGGAGTGTTGTTAAACTTTACCCTGTCTGTCTAGAGCCTTATCTTCCAGGAACTGGGAGTTTCATTTGCTAGGAGACAACTTCTTTGTGGTTTTTTTTTTTTTTAAAGATTTATTTATTTATGCATACAAGAACTGGGGTACAAGCCAGAGGTGTGGGGCGGGGGAGTAGGGGTGAGAGGATTCACCAGAGACAGAGTGGGGAACAGAACAGGCAGACTGACTGAAATGCACTCCTGAGGGGAGCAGTGGGCGAGACAGGAGAGGTCTGCTGCGCCATGTGGGTCACATCTCTGCCTGGTGTTCGAACTCGTGCTGCAGTTGTTGCAGATAGCTTCATAGGTTGCATCCCAACTCCTTGCGCCACCAGGGAGGCCCTCTTCACAAGGCCAGGCCATCTGTGCCTTGGCTCTTTGACTTGCAACCCTTAGGTGAGTAGGAAGGGGATACTCTTAGTTTTTGATTTTAGTTTACACCTCTTTGAAAATGATATCATAAAATCACTGTTCTCTGAAGAGCTTATCAAAAAATAAACAATGAAAAGTCATAGAGAAAAACATAAAGGTGTGTCATGCAGTTAATTATTGATTTAATAAAAAATTTACATTTCTCTGCCTGCTAGGTTTTATTTATTTATTTATTTATTTATTTATTAAGATTTATTTATTTATTTGTACAAGCACTGGGTACAGGCAGAAGCTCGGGAAGGTGAGAGAATTCACCAGAGCCAGAGTGGGGAATAGAATAGGCAGACTGACGAAACACACTGCTGAGGGGAGCAGCGGGCGGCAGGGGAGGTCTGCGCGCCATGTGGGACCCTCCTCTGGTGGCCGGGGAGCAGCCGGGGATCGAACCGGCGCTGCAGAGGCTGCGGGCAGCTTCACAGCCCAGCACTCAACCGCTGCGCCATCAGGGGAGGCCCTTTATTTATTTATTTAAAATTTATTTATGCGTACAAGACCTGGGGTGTAGGCCAGAGGTGCGGGGTGGGGTGGGTGGGGTAAGAGGATTCACCAGAGACCAAGTTGGGAGCAGAACAGGCAGATCTACTGAAATACACTGCTGAGGGGAGCTGTGGCTGGTGAAAGCTTGATAATACTGAGACTTTATCCCCTGTGCCACCGAGGAGGCCCTCTGCCTGCTAGCTTTTTAAAACTTGTAACTTGTTGAAATTTTTTTTCTCTAAATAAAAATTTAGTGAGAGTTTTTAAATCCTATTTTCAATATATATATTTTTTTTTTTGAAGAAGCCCTTCAAATTGTCTAAGTTTCAGGCCCCGGAGAACCTGGAGCTACATTGCTTGGAGATAGAACACAGAAGGTGGCAAGAACTGCAAAAAGGATGTGTGTGTGTGTGTGTGTGTGTGTGTGCGCGCGTGCGCGCACACGCATGTGTGTGTTCGTGTATAAAATAGATTTTCCTTTTTTTTTTTTTAAAGATTTATTTCTTCATTTACACAAGAACCAGGGTACAGGCCAGATGCGTGGTAGGGTGAGAGGATTCACCAGAGCCAGAGTGTGGAACAGAACAGGAAGACTGACGAAATACACTGCTGAGGGGAGCAGTGGGCGAGACAGGGGGGTCTGCCACACCACGTGGGATCGAACCGGTGCTGCAGAGGCTGCGGACAGCTTCGCAGCGCAGCGCTCAACCACCTGCGCCACCAGGGGAGGCCCGTAAAATAGATTTTCAATTCAAATGGCTTTTGAACTCATGTCTCTCACTATCTGCTTTTCTCATTACACACACAGGTAGAAAAAGTATGAAAATACGAACTAACAGATACATACTCAACTTGGGAGAATAGCTACCTTGCAGTAGGGGGTGCTCTATTTCTTATTTTCTAAAGCAAAAATGAAAAACTGTTAGCATGTACTTATTTTGACTAGTAGATGCATGGATGTTAGAAGATGCTCAGTGATTTTCTTTTCAATTTCAAGTGTACAATTATAAAGGCAGGCTTGCTCAGAATTTGGACACATTGTTGGCAGTCTTCAGCATCCAGTGTTTCTCATGACAAATGCCAGTCAAATGCCATTCTTTCTTGGTCATCTGCTTTTCCTCTCTTCAGAGTCTGAGTGTGGACCTTGAGTCCCAGTCACTGTTTAAAAACGAAACAGCAGGCTCACAATGGAGTCCTTCATGACAGTGCCAGCAAGATTTAATACCTAACCAGCCAGAACCTCTCCTTTTTATGGAGATTTCTCTGTAACAAACTAGCCAATCTGGAATTTCCTAGTCAGCACCAGTGAGGTCATCTACCTAACATCCCCTGCCCCCGACCTTCCAAGCATGGACAATGGCTTTGCCTGAAATAATTTCTCTTTTCTTTGTCTAATTACCTTATTCTGCAACAGGGTGGTCCCCAGGAAAGGGGGAGGTTCCCTGCCCCACCCAAGGGAGGGTGGAGCTGAGCAGGAAGAGGAGAAGCTGCAGAAGAGACTAAGGAAGGAAGGAAGCAGAATGGAGCCAGGAGACCTGGAAGAGGCACATGGAGCCTAGAGACATGTAAAGAAACTGCGCTTGTCTTTTGGTCGTGGACTGGGTGACACAGATGTGGGTGAGACCCGTGGGGAGGTGACAATGGCAGCTTTTATCTTGATGTTGATTTTGCTCTTTTCCTTCCGGGCTTGTCCGGTTGTTTGTGACCCTTTGCTGTGGGTCCCCACTGGAAGATGCTTTAGACTTGTGGCAGGCTTTGGGGCCTTGTTCTGGACCAATCCCATTTGGATGGACTTTTACCCACGAGGGGACGGGTAACTTTGGGTGCTTCATTTAGAAACTAGACTCTTTGCCTTTCCTGTATTGTTTCCTAGTTTTATTAAAGTTCCTTTTCATTAAAGTCTCATATGTTTTGTGTTGATGCGGCGGATGGCAGAACCCATTTAGAATAGGCAGGTTTGCGGGGTTTGGGCTGCCCCTCTCCCTGTCCTATAACAATTCCACCCTCTTTTTTGACTATAAAAATCATTCTACAAATTTCTCGCAGTACCTTTCTACTTGCTAAAAATGATGCTGCCCCATTCATGAGTAGTTTAATAAAGCCAATTAGATATTTAAAATTAACTCAGTTGGATATTTGTTATTTCATGGCAAGCTATGTTTTTGTGAATTTTTCCACCTGAGGACTCATATCTCTCTGCTCCAGGCAATTCTTTTCTATTCATTCTCTATCAATATTGTCCTTGCCATTTACTGTTCTCTTTCTGTATCTCCTATTAGTCAAATGATAGATGTTGTGGGGAGAAGATCAGGGTGAGGCTGGAAGCTCAGGGGTGAGAGTTCACCAGAGACAGAATAGAGAACAGAAAGGCGGGCAGGGGGTTGTTTATTGGAATGTACTGCTGAGAGAAGCAGCAGGTGAGACAGGAGAGAGGTCTGTGTTGGAAGAAGGGTATGGGGCTCCATTTTAGAAGCTGTTTTCGCAGGCTTTTCATGCCTGGGGAGTCAGTTTGGGCTTGTTAGTGCTGGGATGTCTGGTCCTGGATGTTGACCTTTGACACAGAATGTATCCTGGCCCAGCTTCCCAATTGGGGTCAAACTGATCAGCCTTAAGGCCTGGTTCCCATAGCAGCCTTATCAATTCCTTTTATCTAGTCAAGTCTCCTTTTTATCTATTCAAATCTTCCTGCTGGGCATGGGGTAGGGACTTAGCTTTTAACCTTGTTAGATGATACCCTGATATTAGCCTTCCTATTTTTTGTCTCATTTTATGCAGATCCTCCTCCATGCCCTCTCCCTACCTTATGGGAGATTTCTTTTTCCATCTTACAACACTAACATTGAAAAATTTGGAGAGATAGATAGATAGATGGATACATAGACAGATGTGTATGTATATATGTGTATATATATATATTTTAAATGAATTCATTTTAATGTAAATATAATTCTATCACCCTCGGTTAATGCATACCTAAATTTTTATATACTACCACATACCAAAATACTCCTTTCTTAAAACACCACTCAAATATTTTTAAAAAATATTTATTTATTCATGCATACAAGAGTTGGGGGGTAGGCAGAGATGCAGGGGATAAGAGGATTCACCAGAGACAGAGCGGGGAGCAGAACAGGCAGATTGACTGAAATGCACTGCTGAGGGGGAACAGCAGGCGAGTCAGGAGAGGTCAGCTCGCCATGTGGTTTAGCTCCTTGTACCAGGGGGGCCCACTCTATGATTTTAACATTATGAGAAAGGAAAAACAGTTGACTTTATTTGTAAATTGATTTTTTTGTACCCCTGCTGTTTCATTAACACTAGGCAGTACACAATAGGAATATTTGGAATGTGAAGGAGGTAAGAATTTCTTTTGTAAAAGGCATTTGTGAAAAGGGAGGTTGGAAAAGATAACTGATATAGTTCATATACCCCCAGGGGCATATATCTTACAGATATTCACACATATATAACATATGTATATTATATGTATTAGTTTTACTGCTTTACACAGGGTCTTTTATAATCGTTAGCAAAACTAGCATATATCTACTTACTCATCCTTTATATCCCTTCCATCACAAAATTATAGCCGATTATTTGTACCTTTAACCTTACTTATACCTATTACGTGATTTTTCAACATCTAATGGTGTACTGACATTTAGATATAAAAGTCAAGGAAACTTCTTTCTCTGAACTTCTTTCCTCCTTATCCTTTTAAATGTTAATAATTATTGCTCTTCATTGTCAGAGTTTGGCAATTATTTTTTAATTTCTAAGATTGTTTTCCTTTTCATAACATCCTGTTTCTATTTTGTAGATATTCTGTTATCTATGAAGATATTAATTAAATATAACAATTTTTTTAGTGTGTGTTATTTTGTAGGTATTGGGTAGGTATGGGGTAGTTTAAACATAGTGTGCGTTTTTCTTCAATGAGTGAAAGTGTTGTGAGATTCTGTTGAAATCTTGCTAAACAGACACAAAAACGTTTCAGGACTCTAAAATATACATTCAAAAACTTGGAATAAAAGTCTGAACTCAAATAAAATGGGAAAGGTTTATTCAAGAAGTTGAAAAAACTCATCATTTTAACTGAAATTTAGGAATATGTTTTTAAAGGTTTCAATAAAATAAACAAGAAATTAGAGTCCTGATATGGATGTATATGAAAATTTATACAGACTGTGCTGTAAAATATATCTGATCTTTCTCACCAGTTCCTGGCACAAAGCTCCTAAAACCAATTGGAATTTCCTGACTGATAGGCTCTTTTGTTTATATGAGCCCCTTTCAATCCCACTTGAGTTTATGCTGATGAGATGACTCAGAATGGGGTTCCTAAATAGCTCCAGAATGGGGGCTAATCACAGAGAAATCAAACCGGCTACTAGAGGGTGGGGACATTCATCTCTGCCTTCTGACTTCTCCTAAGTGAGGTAGACTGGGCCTCCCTGATGGCACAGGGGTTAAAGTCTCAGAGCTTTCAAGCTATAACCAGTCACCGCAGCATGAATTTGATCCCAGCCAGGGAGCTAACCCTCATGGTGCAGCAGACCTCTCCTGACTCACCCTCTGCTCCCCTCAGCAGTGTGTTTCAGTCATTCCTCCTGTTCTGCTCCCCACTCTGTCTCTAGTGAATCCTCTCACCCCACCTCAACTCTGGCCTACATGCCAGTTCTTGTATGCATAGATAAATAAATCTTAAATCTTAAAAAAAAAAATAGGGGGCCTCCCCGGTGGCGCAGCGGTTGAGCGCTGGGTTGCGAAGCTGCCCGCGGCCTCTGCGGCGCCGGTTCGATCCTCGGCTGCTCCCCGGCCACCAGAGGAGGGTCCCACATGGCGTGCAGACCTCTCCTGCCGCCCGCTGCTCCCCTCAGCAGTGTACTTCGGTCCTTCTGCCTGCTCTGCTCCCGGCTCTGGCTCTGGTGAATTCTCTCACCCTCCCGCGCTTCTGACTGTACCCAGTGCATGTATAAACAAAACAAACAAACAAACCAGCAAACAAATAAATAAAGCATGCCTCTATAAAAAAAAAAAAAAAAAAAAAAAAAAATTTAAAAAAAAAAAAAAAAAAATAGGGGGGGGGTCTCCCCGGTGGTGCAGCGGTTGAGCTATGGGTTGCGAAGCTGCCAGCAGCCTCTACAGCGCCAGTTCGATCCCCAGCTGCTCCCCGGCCACCGGAGGAGGGTCCCACATGGCATGCAGACCTCTCCTGCCGCCCGCTGCTCCCCTCAGCAGTGTACTTCGGTCCTTCTGCCTGCTCTGCTCCCCGCTCTGGCTCTGGTGAATTCTCTCACCCTCCTGTGCTTCTGACTGTATCCAGTGCTTGTATAAACAAACAAACAAATAAATAAATCTTTAAAAAAAAAAAGGGGGGGATTGGGCAAAAAAAAAACAAACTTGAATTATGTAAAATTCAGAGAGATTTTGAGTTGATGAACATATCCATGTGCCAGAAGGGTAGTGTACCCCGATTCCCTGGGGAAGAGGCCCCTGTGCTCAGGACCTTGAATATATACATCTTCACCTGGTTGTTCATTTGTGCGTTCCTAATAAGCTAATAAAATAATAATATAATATAATATTATAATATAATAATAGCAATAATCCTAATATAATAGCAAGTGTACTTTCCTGAGTTCTATGAGTTACTCTATTGTATTATCAAGCCTGTGGAAACCTCTGAATTTGTAATCAGACTGGGAACCCCATCGTTTTGGTGTCTGAACTGGGAACAATCTTTTGGAATTGTGGAGCCAGTGCTAATTCTAGGACTTAGGGTGAAAACTAAATAGAATTTTTTGACACGCTCTTGGTTTGGTAGAATTTGTAACAGGGTGGTCCCCAAGAAAAGGGGAGGCTCCAGGTTTCCTGCCCCACCCAAGGGAGGGTGGAGCTGAGCAGGGAGGAGAAGCTGCCGAGGAGACTGGGGAGGAAGGAAGCAGGAGGGAGAGTGAGAAGGAGACTTGGAGGAGGCGCATGGAGTAGACACACGTGAAGAGACTGCACTTGTTTTTTGGTCGTGGACTGGTTGAAACAGATGTGGGTGAGAGACCCGTGGCGGGGTGACAATGGTAGCTTTTATCTTGATTTTGATTTTGCTCTTTTCCTCCCAGACTTGTCTGTTTCTGACCCTTTTCTATGGGGCCCTGCCAGAAGGTGCTTTAGACTTGGGGCAGGCTTTCGCCCTTGCTTTGGGCCAATCCCATTCTGGTGAACTTTTACCCACGAGGGGACAGGTAACTTTGGGTGCTTGATTTGGAAAGTATATTCTTTTGTCTTTTCTGTATTGCACACTAATTGTATTAAAGTTCCTTTCCATTGAAGGTCTATATATTTTGTCTTGATGCAAGGGATGGCAGAAACTATTTAGAACAGGCAGGTTTGGGGGTTCTGGGGTGCCCCTCTTTTTGCCATGCAACAAATTGGTGTGGGAAAGCAACACATATTTGGTGTCAGAGTGCACCATCAACTCATTTGCTATTTGGGGTGATGTGTACTACAAATAAAAATTTTAATTCTATTTTACATGTCTTTCATTTAAAAAAAAGTAATTACATATGTATATAGTGTACTCAATATATTCTAACTTCTAACACAAGAGAACTTCTATTTTATTTTTTATTGATTTACCACTGGTTTACAATATTATACAATTTCAGGAATATAGCTTCACACTTCAATATATGTACACACTGCACCCAGCACCCAAAGTTCTATTTACTTCTATCAAATCGAGCCCCTCTTCCTATTCCTTCTGTCTCCCCTTCCCTTCTGGTAACCACCTTTTTGTTCTCAGAATCTAAGTTATTTTTGTTGTGTTTTCTTTATTTCTTTGCTTTGTTTGTTTGTATTCTACATGTGAGTGAAGCCAGCTGATATTTGTCTTTCACTTTCTGACTTATTTCACTTAGCATAATCACCTCAAGTTCCATCCATTTGTTGCAAAAGGCAAGATTTCATCTTTTTAAATTACTGAATAGTATTCCATAGAGTATATATACCACAACCTCTTTATCCAGTCATCTGTCAATGAGCATTTAAGTTGTTTTCATGTCTTAACTATTGAGAGTAGTGCTGCAATAAACATAGAGCACACATATCTTTTCAAATAAGTGTTATCGTATTCTTCAGATAAGTATCTCGGTTAAAATTGCTAGATCATATAGTAGATCAATGTTTTGTTTTTTAAAAGATTTATTTATTTATGCATGCAAGAGCTGGGGTACAGGCCAGAGGTGTGGGGGGTGAGAGGATTCACCAGAGACAGAGTGGGGAACAGAACAGGCAGACTGACTGAAATACACTGCTGAGGGGAGCAGCGGGGAGACAGGAGAGATCTGCGCCATGTGGGTAGATCCCTGGCTGGGGATCAAACTTGTGCTGCAGAGGCTGCAGAGAGCTTCACAGTACTGACACCAGGGAGGCCCACTGTATTTTTAATTTTTTTTTTTAAGATTTATTTATTTATTTATACAAGCACTGGTTACAGTCAGAAGCGCGGGAGGGTGAGAGAATTCACCAGAGCCAGAGCGGGGAGCAGAGCAGGCAGAAGGACCTAAGTACACTGCTGAGGGGAGCAGCGGGCGGCAGGAGAGGTCTGCGCGCCATCCGGGACCCTCCTCCAGTGGCCCGGGAGCGGCCGGGGATCGAACTGGCGCTGCAGAGGCTGTGGGCAGCTTCGCAACCCAGCGCTCCACCACTGCACCACCGGGGAGGCCCTATATTTTTAATTTTTTGAAGAATCTCTATACTGTTTTCCATAGGGACTGGATCACTCTATATTCCCACCAACATTATACAGGGATTCCCTTCATTCTTCACCCTTGCCCTTGAAACTTTCTGTTTCTGGGCTTTTTGATGTGGGCCATTCTCACAGGTGTGAGGTGATATCTCATTGTGGTTTAGATTTGCATTTCCTTGATGAAAAGTGATGATAATTTTTCATGTGCCTTTTGGACACTTGCATGTCTTCCTTGGAGGAGTTTTTGTTCAGAGCGTCTAGTCACTTTTTGGTTGGGTTATTTTGCTGTTGTTGTTGTTAAGTCGTATGAATTATTTATACGTTGTTGGAAAAGTCGTGACATATTTTTAATGCATCATGACTTTTCTGACCCCAATATTTTGGTTATTAACCCCTTGTCAGATGCATGATAGGCAAATATCTTCTCCAATCAGTAGGTTGTGGTGATTCTTTCTTCCCTACCTTCCCTCCTCTCTCCCTCTGTCTCTTTCCTTCTTTCCTTCATTCTTTTGTTCTTCATTTAATGTAGTATCATTTGTTTGCTTTTGCTTTTGTTTCCCTTGTCACTGGAGTTAAATCCCCAAAGACATCTCTGAGGTCAACATCAAGGAGCATATCACCTAGGTTTTCTTCTATGTATTTTATGGCTTTAGATTTTATATCCAAGTCTTTACTCCATTTTGAATTAATTTTCATGCATGACGTTACGAGTGATCTGGTTTGTATCTTTTCTTCTTTTTTTTTTCTGCACATAGCTGTTTAGGTTTCTCAATAGCATTTGTTGTGTACTCTTGGTTCCTTTGTTATAAATTACTGTCCACACATGTGTGGGTTTATTTCTGGGCTCCCAATCCTAGTACATTAGTCTGTGCATCTGATTTTATTCTAATACCATATTGTTTTGATCACTATCTCTTTGTAGTATAATTTGAAGTTGGGGAGCAGAATACCCCATTTTTCTTCTTTTTTCTCAGGATTTCTTCAGCTATTTAGTCTTATGTGGTTCCATACACATTTTAATATTGTTTGGTCTAGTTTCCTGAACAATTTCATGAGATTTTGATAAGGATTGCATCAAATCTATATATTGCTTTAGATAAGATAGTTATTTTAACAATGTTATTTCTTCTAATTCATGACCATAGAATATCTTTCCATTTCTTTGTATAATCTTTTCCTTTTAACAATATCTTGTGGTTTTCAGTGTATAGTTCTTTCACTTTCTTTGTTAAATTTATGCCTGACTTATACCTATGATGCAAATAGATGCAAAAATCCTCAACAAAATCTTGGCAAATTGAATTAAAAAATACATTAAGAGAATCACACATCATAACCAAGTGGAGTTTATCCCAGGGATACAAGGATCATTCAACATAGCAAATCAAGTGAGATACCACATCAACAAAAGAAACAATAAAAATCACTTGATCATATCAATAGCTGCAGAAAAAGCACTTGAAAAGATTTAACACCCACATATAATAAATCTTTCAATAAAACTGAATTAAAAGGAACATGCCTCAATATAATAAAAGCCATATGTTACAAATCCATTGCTAATATCATATTCAATGGTGAAAAACTAGAAGTTTTGCCCGTAAGGTCAAGAACAAGATAAGGATATCCACTCTCACCACTACTATTCAAGTAGCAAACAGCATTTACTTTTTCTTAAGCAAGAAAATACATAAAAAGTATCCAAATTGGGAAAGAAGTAAAACTATCATTATTTGCAGATGTCATAATACATTAAAAAAAACTAAAAGCACTACTCAAAAACTACTAGAAATAATTAATGAGTACAGTGAAGTGTCAGGATACAAAATCAGTATGCAAAGACCTGTTGTACTTCTATTGCAGATAGCAAATTAAAAGAAAGAGAAGTTAGAAAAGAATCTCATTACAATTGCATCTAAAAGGATAAAAAGCTTGGAGCCTCCCTGTTGGCACAAGGAGTTAAGTCTTGGCACTATGAAGCTATTGGCAGCCACTGCAGCACAAGTTTGATCCTTGGCCAGGGAGCTAACCCACATGCACAGCAGACCTCCCCTGTCTCTCCCGCTGCTTCCCTCAGCAGTGTATTTTAGTAGATCTTCCTATTCTGCTCCCCACTCTGTCTCTAGCAAATCCTCTCACCCCCCACACCTCTGGCCTATACCCCAGCTCTTGTATGCATAAATAAAATAAATCTTTAAAAAAAAAAAAGGATAAAATACTTGGGAGAATTCAATTTTGGTTAGCTGTCAATGAGAACCAAATCCTCCTATTATTATTTTACACATCTGATGATTGGAAGAATTTTCCACAGACTAATTTCAGGATCCATTATTGTCAACCTCTGTTTCTCCTCCACTGTCCACATACTTGTTATGCTGAGCACCAGAGGATGCATTCATATTGAATATTGGTAAATATCAGTGTCTCTGCATCACCGTGTCACAATGCTGGTTCTGTTGGTACAGTGGGGAGTAAGAATAAACTTGAAAGCCATTCCTACACTAGAATGGCTAAAAATAACTGGGTGAAAATGACTGTGAATCATATAAATATGTCTAATTAAACCAAAACTAAAGATATTCTAAACTCAACTTCTCTTATTAATATTGTCCCCAAATGTCTGCAATCATTACACTACTTGTCTATACAAAGAGTGGTTGCAATGGAAAGAAAAAGTGTTTTTTTATAAAGTAAGCACCAATTAATCATTTTAATTTAATTTATTTATTAAAAAAATCTATTTTATTTATTTATGCATACAAGAGCTGGCGTGTAGACAAGATGTGAGGGGTGGGGTGAGTGAGAGGCTTCACCAGAGACAGCGTGGGGAGCAGAACAGGCGGATCTACTGAAATCCACTGCTGAGGGGAGCAGTGGGTGAGACAGGAGAGGTCTGCTACACCATGTGTGTTAGCTCCCTGGCCAGGGATCAAACTTGTGCTGCATTGGCTGGTGATAGCTTGATAACACTGACACTTTTACCCCTCTGGCACCAGGGAGGCCCAGAAAAAGTGGTTTTAATTGATCATAATGAAATGATTTTGTCTTTAGAGGTAGACAAGTGTTATGCTCAGGGATAATTACACTTTTTGCAGTACCAAAGAACGAGCTACTGATGCTTGAAATGTCTTAGGTGAATCTCACAGCTATTGTATTGAGTGAAAGAAGTCAGACCCGAAATAATCTATACTGTAGTATTCCATTTATATGAAATTTAAGAACTGATTGAAGTTCAAGAACCAATGGAAGGTTATAGAAGCCAGAAGACTGTTTACCTCTGGCGTGGAAGGCCGTGGTGGATGAGAAGGACACATTTGAGTGCTGAAGCGGTTTTCTAGTGTGATTTGGATGGGGGTTACACTGACCCACGTAGATACAAAAATTCATCATGCCATATACTTGAGATGAATGCACCATACAATAATAAGAACTCTGGGGAGAGTAACACTAAAAAGACAGGTAGAGGGCCTCCCCTGGTGGCGCAGCAGTTGAGTGCTGGGCTGTGAAGCTGCCTGCAGCCTCTGCAGCGCCAGTTAGATCCCTGGCCACCGGTGAGGGTCCCACATGGCGCGCAGACCTCTCCTGCCCCGCCCGCTGCTCCTCTCAGCAGTGTATTTCGTCAGTCTGCCTGTTCTGTTCCCCGCTCTGGCTCTGGTGAATTCTCTCACCCTCCTGCGCGTCTGACTGTACCCAGTGCTTGTATAAATAAATAAACAAACAAATAAATAAAATAAAATAAAATAAAAAGACAGGTAGAGAAAAGGCAACTGAACCCTGGAGAGACTGGGCAGTGGCCAGAGAAGGGTTCTCTGATTTGCATTTCTTTCATCAGAAAGGTAGCGCTCAGAATTTTAGGGTACAGAGTCTTTGTAACTCTCATTGCTTTACATGCTACTGACTATCTGTAGCTCTAACTTCCCTCATAAATTGCTCCAGGTCAAAGCCCTAGACCAATTATTATTCATTTGATAGCTATTTATTTGGTGTCTTCTTATGTCAGGTACTATTCTTGGCACCGGGCCACATCAATGAATGAACCAAAGACCTTTGCCTTCATGGAGTTTACATGCCCAGGTCTCTCTGCCTAGATTTTATCTGTTCCAAATTATCTCACTATCTTTGGCACTTGATTCTCCCCGACCTTAAAACTTTCCTCCCATATACACCACTATGTGATTGCAAGGTCATCCTTTCAGAATCCTGGGAGACATCCATGACCCCCCTCCAAGAAATCACCATAGCGTCATTATTGTGTGCTCCGGGCATCTCTCAAAACCCTCACTTGTCTGTGTTCCTACTACCCTGCCCCTCTCTCATCCTTTCTTCTCTCACTAACTGATCTCTCTGTCTCCAGTCTTGTTCCAGCCGATCATCTCAATGCAACAATAGAATAATTAAAAATGCAGCTCAGAACTGGTTGCTCTCTGCCTAAACCTGTCCGGCAGCACTGTCAGATCAAAGCCTAAATTTCTTTCCTTGTCCGCATCTCCTCACTGTTAGCTGATGAACACAGCTGCTGAAACCTGGGTTCAAATTCCAGCTAACTAATAGGACCTTGGGAAATTTCCTTTTATCCTCTCCAAGCTTTACTTTACTGTTTATAAAATGGGCATAATTATAGTAACAACATCTTTGAGATTAAATTTGTTACTGCCCACAAAGCACTAAGAATAGTACCTGGACCTTAGTATGTACTCAAGAAGTGCCAGTTTTCTCTCGTAGGGTTGCTGTAAAGTTTAAATAAGTCAAAACATCTAAGAGGCTTAACACAATGCCCAGCGCATCTGAGTTGCTCTATAATGTCAGAGATGTTACTTCTTTAGATTCTCCTCTTCTTCCACACAAACCTAACTCAGTCAAACCAAGCTGGGTGCAGTTCTTGCTCTTACAGCTCCAGGCCTTGGTATTGGGGTTCCTCCCTTCCTAGCTTTTTCCTGGCCATCTCCCATCAATCCTTCAGGTCTCTGCTCAGGCACCAGTCCCTGGCTGCCCCACCCTAAACTGAACTGAATGTTTTTCTGTCTCTCCCTTTTAGAACTTGCACTTACTTCTATCACAGCACATTGTAATGGTTTATTAGAAAGATCCTGAGAAACTTCTGCTTATCCATATCAACAAATGAATGGATAAGCAAACTGTGGCATATACATACAGTGGAATATTATTAAATCTTTTTTTTTTAATAGAGGCATGTTATTTATTTATTTATTTGTTTGTTTGTTTGTTTGTTTTGTTTATACATGCACTGGGTACAGTCAGAAGCGCGGGAGTGTGAGAGAATTCACCAGAGCCAGAGCGGGGAGCAGAGCAGGCAGAAGGACCGAAGTACACTGCTGAGGGGAACAGCGGGCGGCAGGAGGTCTGCGCGCCATGTGGGACCCTCCTCTGGTGGCCGGGGAGCAGCCAGGGATCGAACTGGCGACGCGGAGGCCGTGGGCAGCTTCGTGACCCAGCGCTCAACCGCTGCGCCACCGGGGAGGCCCTTATTAAATCTTAAAAAGGGACAAAGTATGGATACATGTTATATTGTGGATGAACCTTGAAAATGTGAACTAAGTAAAATAATCCAGACACAAAAGGATGGTGTAAATCTACTTATATGAATCATCTAGAAAAGGCAAATATTTGCAGACAGAAAATATAAGTTATATGGGCTGAGGGAAAGAGTGTCTGTTTGGAATAGTGAACCACACAGCTGGAGAGAGGTGATGTTTGTACAATATTATGAATGTAACTAGTGCCATTGAATTTTGCACTTAAAAATGGTTAAAAGGGTAAATGATATGTTTTATATATATATAAAACATAAATTATGTTATATATATAAAACATAAATTATGTTATATATATATATAAAACCATCATAACTTGTTTTTAATGTACTAAAAACCTACTTGTTCTAATATTACGCTAAATTTTGGCTTCATCAGGCTTGGTTGTAAGTTATGTAACTTCTCTAAGCTTCAGTTTCTTCTCTATAAAGTATAGGTAATTTTCCTGCATAAAGTCATTTGATGATTAAATGAAGTCAAGCATGTAGAATACTTGGTATAGAACCTGGTTAACAGTATGCACTCACTAAATGTTTTCTCTCATTATTATTAAATTGTGATCTCTTTGGGGCTATGGTCTTTATCTCTATCACAGTTGTATCCCAGGTGCTTAATACAGCGATTGCTCAGTACATGCGGATGAGCAAATGAAAAGCTGAACATTCTTCTACTTCAAGACTCTACTTAAGCAATAGTCAAGTGTGATCCCAGAATCTGTGAGGTTCTCAGGACCCCATCAGGTCAAAAACACTTTTATAACACTATTAAGATAATATTTGTCTCTACCAGTCTCATTTTTACATAGGTATAGAGTATGAAAATTCATTGACATGGTTTCAGAGTCTATTCCCACTAGTCAAGTTTTGGTGTAGAATCAACAAAAAATATCTACACACATCTAAAAAAGGAATTAAAATGTCCTTTCTGGGATCTCCCTTGTGGCCTAGTGGTGAGGTCTCAGAGCTACCACCACTACCACCTGAGTTCCATCCCTGGCCAGGGAGCTAACCCACATAAAGCACAGCAGACCCACTGTTCCCCTCAACAGTGTATCTCAGTAAATCTGCCTGTTCTGCTCCCCACTCTAATCTCTGGTGAATCCTCACTCCCCACACTTCTGGCCTGCACCCCAGTTCTTCTATGCCAAAAAAAAAGTTCCTCCATTTCCATCTACTTACAGGACAGATTTTCTTCATTGTACTTTAGTTCCAAGAACATACTGCAATAGGTGAAATGTAGAAGCAGATATAGGAATCTTGCTGTGTTCTGTTAATCTAGAGAGTAAAGAGATAAAAATATAAACAGTGATACTCATCTCACTAAGATTTTTTTGTTTGAAAAAATATTATTATTCAGAGTAAAGGAACAGACAAAAACAAACCAAAGCAAATCCAGAACCGAGGTTACCAGGAGGGGACAGAACACAAAGTGTGGAGGGGGCTCGATGGACAATGGAGGAGCAGATAGGAGCTTTGGTGGTGGGTGTGGCGTGGTAACATACATTTGTAGAGGGGTGAACCTACACGAGTAAAACATTTACAGTGTGTATATGTAAATCAACGTTAACTCAAAAAACATAATTTAAAAAAAGAAAATATGAGTATTTTTCATAAAAAGATGTTTTGTGTTAATGTACAAAGGAACTATTAAAGTTATTTTAAAATAAATTAATAGGTGTTTAAAGTTTCTGTGTTTTGATTTCTAATATAGTAAATTTTAGAACCCACCTAAACAATATTCTTTAGGCTCTTCAATAATTTTAGAGTGTAAAGGAGTTCTGAGACCAAAAAGATTAAGAAACGCTGTCCTGCCTTGCACTTGGACTCCTGCCATCCAAGCCTAACAGCTAACCTTCAGCATGTGATTTAATACTTCTTGGGACAGGGAGGTCACCACCTCTGGAGCCTGCTAGAAAGTTCTGGCAATGGGTCAAAAATCTGTGGTTTGGAGACACCCACTGACTGATCTGTTACCCACCCCTTAGTTCCACATGTTGCAGTTTGGAAGCGTTTTCCAGGTCTGGAAGACAGTCATCACTTGCCCTTTGTGGTGGCCCCAGGAGGAATCAGCCCACCCTTGGGTGACTAAAGTGCATATGCATGTTTCTGAGTCAGCCAGTGATTTGATGGAAGCATTGCCAAGCCAGATAAGTCACTGCTGCTTTTCCAAGAACCAGTCTCACGCTGAATTTGAGAAAATCATTTCGTTGTTGTTTTTCCCAATAAATTAATTTTTTCCATTATGAGTCTTACCGACTGATTAAGGAAAATAAAATAAAAATAAGAAGAACCTAGCAATGAAAACTGGGTCACAATCAGCCCGATTTTCTTGTCTTGGCATTTCCTTTTCAGACTTGCCCTGGGTGCCATTCTTCTTTAAAGGATCCCAACAAGCAGGTATTTGCACCGTGCCTCCTGCCGGCTCTCAGCCATGTGGCCTGCCGCACCGTGGAGGGGCAGCTGTTTGTCAGTCCGCAGCCCTTAGGAACAGCTTAGGGGCACTCAGAGGAACAGGACGCTCAAAAAGGAGCATGATTCTCTTGCTATCTGAAAGTATTTTAAGTCAGGCTAAAATGGGGTGAGATTTCAGACTATTGGGTGAGACTATGTACCACCGCTGTGATTCGTAAATTTTTTTCCCTGCATTTTTGGGGATAAAATATGAAGATCTAGAAATTCCACTTCTGAGAATCTATCCAAAGGAAAGGATGATGAGATATTTAGATGGTATTATGTCTATCATAATTCATGAAACGTGGCAACAACTAAATACTCTTTTTTTTTTTTAAAGATTTGTTTATTTTTATACAAGAACTGGGGTACAGGCCAGAGATGCGGGGGGGTGAGAGGATTCACCAGAGACAGAGCTGGGAACAGAACAGGCAGACAGACTCAAGTACACTGCTGAGCGGAGCAATGGGGGAGACAGGAGAAGTCTGCTGCATCATGTGGGTTTCTCCCTGGCTGGCTGGAAGGGAATCAAACTCGTGCTGCAGTGGCTGTGGATTTCTTCATAGATTGTGTCTGAACCCCTGTGCCACCAGGAAGGCCCAACAAGCTAAATATTCAATAATAAATGCTTAATTTAAAAACTATCTTTATGGGGACACTGAGTATATGGGAAATCTCTACAACTTTCCCCTTCATTCTGTTATGACCCCAAAACTGCTCTAAAAAATGAGACTTATAAAAGCTATGTGTGATTATATATTCTGTGCTGGTTAAAAAGAATGATATTTATGAATTCTTTCTAATGGCATTGGAAAATTCTCAGTGTTAGCTGCTTAGTATATTGCTAGCATACAGTTTTAAAATAAATATTTGTTGGTTGAAAATTGGAAAAAAAACAGAGCAAGAAACTGTACAGACAGTACACACTCAGTTATATAAATAAAAGGAAAAAAGTTTATCTTAATATTTGGCACCAATAAATCTCGTGCTGAGCAAAGTGTCTTTGTGAAAACACTTTGAAAGGTCCAGCAGGCACAGATGTCAGCAGATGCCTAGCTCAGAAGAGGCGAAACAGCTTTGCCTGAAGCAAAGACTTTGGTTTGCTGCTTGTGAAAAGGATGGAGAAGAAAGAAGGGATTTGTCAATTCTCTTGAAATAGCCTGTGACTGAAACTTAATACAATCTGGCTTGAGGAAAAAAGCCAGGAATCTAGTTAGACATAGTTGGATTCAGGGATCCAGATTTTGCCATCCATAGTTGAATTTTCTCTCCATCTCAATTTTCCTTTATCTTGGTTCATTTTAAAGCAGGGGTTTCACATGTGGTGGCAAAGGTGGGCACTAGCAGTGCTGGGCTGACCTTTCTACCAGCTCAGAGCCCCGAGGGGCAAGAGTGCTTCTCTCACCAAGATTTCCCACAAGCCTGTCCCGGGTAGCAGTCTGGCCAGGGGTGTGGAATGCACCGATTATCTAGGTGTGGTTACTTGTTTGGATCATTGCAATAGGGTGGGGCCAGTCCTGCTCAAGTCATTTATTTGGAGTTTCCAGAAAGTTGCCCATTTCTTGGCATGGACTTTCTAAATGTCTTGAAATTTCCTGGGTGATAAAAGTGTCATTACCATTTATGAGTCCTTGGGTTACTCCTAACTTTTTTGCAAATGAGAGAAATCACCGTGAGCCCCTATATAGCTTCAGGCTGGACTCTGGTCACTAGAGAGACCAGATGTTGATTAGAAGCTTGGGACTTTGAGTCAAGACACTCTCTAGGGAGGTGAGAGGGGCTGGAAATCGAGTTCAAAGCACTTGGTCCATGATGAGGGGCCTTGGCTCCATGGGAGATGGCACAGAAGCTTTATGACCCTCCTAGACATTGTCCTGTGTGTCTCTTTATTTGACAGGTCTGAGCTGTAACATCTACAATACAATTGTCGTTGTAAGTATGGTTCTTTCCTGACCTCTGAGTTTATTCTAATGACTTACAGGGTCTGAGGGGAGTTGTGGGAGCCCTCTGGATTTGCAGTCATTTGAGATGTATGGGTGGCTTGGGAGTCCATTTGCTACTTGTATTTGAAGTGGGACAGTATTGTTGGGGGTTGTGCCCTTAAACCTACAGAGTCTGACAATAACGCTGGGTGCCTGGTGTCAGAATTGCATTGCAGCGCACTAGAAGGTGTCAAAACAGTGGGGGTTGGAACAGAATAGATTCCATTCTGGATCTAAACACCAGAGAACAGAGGAAGAGGTGTGGAGTCAGGACCTCTAGGCCTGGTGACTATGGTAACAAACCACTGGGGAAGAAAGGAAATCTTAAAGAGCGCTTTGTATTTCCACAAGATGTAAAATTGAAGAGGAAGGAGTCCAAGTCAATTTATCTCATTCTTTCAAAGGAAGAAGCTGCCCAATTGGGTCTGAGAATCTGAGTTACATAAATTCATCTTTGTTATATGAATTCTGGATTCACAGGTTTTCACTTTTTTTTTTTAAGATTTATTTATTTATACAAGAACTGGGGTACAGTCAGAGGCACGGGAGGGTGAGAGAATTCACCAGAGCCAGAGCGGGGAGCAGAACAGGCAGACGGACCAAAAACACTGCTGAGGGGGAGAGCGGATGAGACAGGAGAGGTCTGCCGTGCCATGTGGGTTTCTCCCTGGATGGCCAGGAATCGAACCCGTGCTGCAGAGGCTGCGGACAGCTGCACAGCATGGCACTCAACCCACTGTGCCACCGGGGAGGCCACATGCGTTTTCACTTTTGTGAACTGATTACAGCCAGTTTTTCCGAGCGAGCAAACATCTTTACTCACTTACGGTCAGAACTTATCTTATACATGTGTATTGAAAAGCCTTCTAACACTCTCAGAACCAGGTGTAGGAACAGACAAGGGAAGTGTTGACTGCTGATGGATGGTGAATTTGCCAGGTGAGGGCAAGAAAAAGTCAAGAGAGCAAGACACATGAACCAGGCTGTGTTCATTGTGTTTGTAGAAGTCAAAAATTGCCAGGAAGTCCAGTGGTGTATGTGTGTTAACAGCACATAGCAACTCAATATTTTAGGGAGCAGTGCGGATCCAGGACCATTAGCCTTGCATATATTAGCTTTCCCATTTCCACTGGCTAGTTTGAGGAATACTTCTGGTTTATAAACCAATAAGTGAGCTGACCCTTCACAAAATATAGAAACTATATTATTGTATTTTCCTCACTAACAAGCATTGAGAATGGTTGAGTTCTTAATCTTTTTGTCATTTTTAATTTAAGGTTTAATAACTATAGTTTAATAACTTTTTAAACTAAGGTTAGTAATAAAATAAATTTTGATTATTTAAAATAAACCTATTTAATATTTCATATATTATCTATATTTCTATCATATAGATATTAGAAATATATTAAACATGACTATAAACTATAAAAATACAATGGTTATATGCTGCTATATTTATTGATATTTTATTTTTTAATAAATCTATTTAAATAAACCTATTTAAAAATACACAATTTGGTGTTAGCACTTGCTATCTTTCTATATAACTTCCATATGTGAAGTCTTCTCCACAACTTGGCTCATAAACATGTCCATCACCACCCAAATTTTTTGAACCCTTTGTAATCTCTATCTTCCATTCTTCCCATCCTTACACAATCACTGATCTCCTTTCTGTAACTATAGAATGTCATATAATTAAAATCATAAACTATTATTTTCTTTTTTGTCTGGCTTCTTTCACTCAGCTTATGTACATTGAGATTTATCATTTGTTCATTCCTTTTTATTGCTGAGTAATATTCCACAACTTATTTTTTTAAAAAAAGATTTAATTTATACATGCGTAAAAGAACTGGAGTACAGGCCAGAGGTGCGGGGGTGAGAGGATCCACCAGAGACAGAGTGGGGAACAGAACAGGCAGATTGACTGAAATCTACTGCTGAGGGGAGCAGCGGGTGAGACAGGTGAGGTCTGCTGCGCCATGTGGGTATCTCCCTGGCTGGGGATCTACTCATGTTGCAGTGGCTGCGGAGAGCTTCATAGTGTTGTGCTTAGCCCCTTGTGTCACCAGGTAGGCCCTATATTTAAGTTTTTAAGACACTTCCAAACTTTTTAAAAACTTTATAATTTGCCTTTATCAAGCCACCCCGAGCATATCAATTCCTTTACACTTGGAAATTATATAACAAGTTATTAACAGAAAACACACAAGCCAGAAAGATTATATCCTTCATTTTCAAGTCTATCATCAACTTTTCTTACATTTCTGAAGAAAATAAAAATCATTTCAAATAACAGCACTTAAGTACCATGTTTGTAAGAGGGGCAACATCCTATTTTCTAGGTTTTAGCTAAAATAACCCTCACTAGTTATTTTAGATTTTTATCAGACTTTTTTTTGGGGGGGGCAATTTGCCTTCTGGGCTTACACAGAGTACAATATTGAAATATATTAATGATTTATACTGAGAATATGGTATGAATGTGTTTCTAACTCTTTATGGCCCTAACTGGAAATATAACACACCTCTTTTTTTTTTCTTTTTTTTTTCTTTTTTTTTTTAATAATAAATTTTATTTTTATATTCCCCATACAATTTCAACCCCTCCATTTTGACTCCAATCCCTCCCCTCCCTCCCCCCACCCCACAAAAAGTGTCTCTGGTTCATAATTTTTGTTGATTTTCACTTTCTTATAGTTATTCAATTTCCTGGTCCCTTATTTAAGTTTTCGAGATTCCTGCTATGAGTGAGACCATCCGGTATTTTTCTTTTTCTTTCTGGCTTATTTCGCTGAGCATGATCCCTTCCAGCGCCATCCATGTTGCTGCAAATTGCATGTGTTTATCTTTTTTAAATGCTGAGTAATATTCCATGGTATATATGTACCACATCTTCTTGATCCAGTCATCTATTTTTGGGCATCTGGGCTGTTTCCAAAGCTTAGCTATTGTAAATAGTGCTGCTATAAACATAGGGGTGCAGGTGTTCTTTGGAATTGATGTTTCTGTGTCCTTTGGGTAAATACCTAGGAGTGGAATTGCTGGATCATATGGAAGCTCTATGTTTAGTAGGTCCAGAAATCTCCACACAGCTCTCCATAGTGGTTGGACCAGTTTGCACTCCCACCAACAGTGCAGGAGAGTTCCTTTTTCTCCACACCCTCGCCAACATTTGTTGTTGCTAGTTTTTTTAATATGAGCCATTCTCACTGGTGTAAGATGGTATCTCATGGTAGTTTTGATTTGCATTTCCCTGATTACAAGTGATGTTGAACATTTTTTCATATGCCTGTTGGCCATTTGCATTTCCTCTTCAGAGAAGTTTCTTTTTAGCTCTTCTGCCCATTTTTTGACTGGATTATTTTCTTTATTGTTGTTGAGTCTCATCAGCTCTTTGCAGATTTTTGTGATCAGTCCTTTATCATTAGTGTTGTGTACAAAAATGTTCTCCCAGTTGGTTGGGTTTCTCTTTGTTTTTGTTATTGTCTCTTTTGCTGTGCAGAAGCTCTTTAATTTGATGTAGTCCCAGCTGTTTATCTTTGCCTTCACTCTCACTGCTTTGGGTGATGTGTCTGTAAAGATGTCTTTGATGTGCAAATCACGTAGCGGAAATATAACACACCTCTTGAACATGGCTGAGTGCCCCTAGTTTCTGTGAACCGGGAAGTTTCACATAACCATTTTTGTTTTGAGGCCAAAGCCTGTGGTTTGATTTTCCTAGCAGCTTTCAGAATAGAAACTAGGTTTACTTTGTTTCCAAATTCTTTGTCTTGGTGCTTGAGGAGAGTGCTCTGGTTTCCTGATCCAACTATAAAAACTCAGCCAAGGATGAAGCCGTCCCCTTCCAGGCTTCCCAGGAAGTCTCCATTCTCTGCTCAGAGGAAGTTATAGGAGACACCCTGATGGACAAGTCCCATAAATGTCATCTCCTGCCTTTAAGGACCGTAGAATCTTTTCTTTTCATCCAGTAAGATTTTACCTTTGAAAAAAGGTTGGAAATCTTTCACTGCAGTTGTGATCTGCTCCTTTACCACTGCACAGATGGGGACACACTGCTCATGCAACTTGGACTTCAGGAAGGACAGATCTGCAATCCTTTTCTGGACAGAGACTAGAGACTGGCCTCTGTGTCATTGCAGTTCCATTTTCCCCAGAATGCCTTTGTTTTGAAAGTCCTTGGTTCCTTCTTCGGTTTTTCATGTCTACATCCTCCAGATCCTCCAGGTCCACCAGTGCTGCTTTCTGGGCCCTGCACACAAATACCTTGGTGTTGGCCAGCAGCGGTGCCAGGGCTGTTGGAGCACGGCCCTGGTCCAATGGACCACGTCGCCATGGAGAAGAAATTGGGATTCTTTCTGCTTCAGTCTTTTTCTTTTTTAAAGATTTATTTATTTATGCGTACAAGAGCTGGGGTGCAGGCGAGAGGTTCGGGGTGGGGGGTTGAAGGGGGGAGAGGATCCACCAGAGACAGACAGGTGGATCCCCTGAAATACACTGCTGAGGGGAGCAGCACGGGCAAGACAGGAGAGGTGTACTGCACCATGTGAGTCACCTCCTTGGCCAGCGATCAAACTCCTGAGGATAGCTTCATAGTGCAACGCTTAACCCCTTGTGCCACCAGGGAGGCCCCCTGCCTCAGTCTTGAACTCCCCGCTCTGTTCCTTGGGGTGGCTGTCTGCTTAGCTCTGGCCCAACTGTGTCACACACACCAGATCCAGAAAGTTCTGAACAGATGCTGCCCCTCATGGATCTGTCCTCTCAGAGCCCTGTGTGCACACACTTACCACCTTCCCCTTCTCTTGTGTGGGATGCAGAGGGAGACTGGGAAAGGGTGGGGTAGTGGGGATTGGTGGACCTAAACCTCCCCTGACTTCAAAGGCCTCAGGGGTGGACCCCCCCAACTGTTTTTTTTTTTTTAAGATTTGTTTGTTTATTTATTTATTTATTTATTTATTTATTTATTTATTTATATAAGCACTGAGTACAATCAGAAGCGCTGGAGGGTGAGAGAATTCACCAGAGCCAGAGCAGGGAACAGAACAGGCAGACTGACGAAATGCACTGCTGAGGGGAGCAGCGGGTGGCAGGAGAGGTCTGCGCGCCATGCGGGACCCTCACCAGGTGGCCGGGGATCGAATCGGCACTGCAGAGGCTGTGCCAACTGTTTTTATTTTAAAGAAAGTCTTTTCCAATCTATCAATAGTATACATTTTGTATTTATAAATGTATACACATACACTTTATAGTGTATGAGAATCCCATCTTTAGAATTTCTTGCCAACACTTTGTTTGGCTAGTCTTTTTAATATTTTATATTCTAGTAAGTATATGGTGCTATTTCCTCATATTTTTAACTTCATTTCCATAACGACTAATGATATCAAGCATCTTTTCAAATATTGTTGAGTCTTTTCATGTATTGTTACCATCATGACCACACCTGATGTCCTCATGTATTTGTTCTTATTTGTATGCATTTCCTTCCTGTGTTTTTCCTGTTCTTAATATCTTCCTCTTTTGCTATGTAAGACCAATTCTTCTCCCAATTTTTTTTTTAATCACTCAAGTTTCATCTCGGTGGTTAATCATTTCCATTTTAATTAATGTAATGCTTATGTTTTTTTTAAATGGAAAATTAGCCTCAAACTTGGTGTTATAGTGATATTGAGTTACAATCTTCAGATAACTGTATACTCTCATTTTATGAATAAAAGGTGAAAAGTTTTGAGGCAACTGAGAATTTAGCAGCTGCCACATCATTGATGTTTGCCATCCCCTGTTTTTTTGGCAGCTCTGCAAATCAGTGTGATCTGGTTGTAAACTGTGCAATGAATTTGAAAACTGATTTGCCTAAAATCAGTTTGATATTTTGTAAAAGCTACAACATTCATTTTAGTGCAAGATGGTGGGCCTGGAGAACACATGGAGCAAAGAACATCAACAAATACAATCTTGTTATTTTCTCAGAGACTCAGAATATTCATCATTCTGAAAGTTGTAAATCTTTTTATTAGGTAGATTCCAAAGGTTGCAATTCATAGTTACCATCGGCATAAAATTGTTATGTGTAAAATCCAGCCCAATCTTTACATTCCAGATGGGGAAACTGAGGCCCTTGGAAGTAAGGTGATTTGCCCAACGTGACTTGGTGAGATAGTGGCACTGGGCACAGTTGTGGTGAAGTGGGCAATGTTTACTGCCCTCTATCTGGTCTCTTCTCTGAATGAAAACAATAGTGAATAAACTCTGAGACTGTAAGAGGCAAGTGTTGAAAGGGGAATTAGAAGCCATTCAAACTAAGCCTCCTATTGTAAAGTGAGAAAGTGAGGCCCAAAGCAGGGGAATAACTTGTCCAAGGGTATGTGTTGCAAGTTTGTCACATTTAAAGTATGAATTGCAACTCATTTATGGATCATAAAATTCATTTAAATTGTCAATACTAGAATTTTTTTCTTTTTTAAATTAACTTTTCTTTTAGAATAATTTTAGATGTACAGATAAATTGCAAGGATGCATCAGAAAGTTTCTGAATACTCTTTATCCACTTTCCCTTGATGTTAACATTTTATATAACCATGTAGAATTAATGGATTTGTCAAAATTAAGAGATTAACATCGGCACAATATTATCAACTAAATTAAAGATTTTATTTCAATTTCACCTGTTCTTCCACTAATGTGCTTTTTCTTTTCTGGGATCCAACACAGGATACCACTACCTTAGGAACATTTAGGAGGCTAGTGAAAAAATGAAATTATATAGACTAGAATAGAAAAATACCAGGGTACCTTGAACAGTTGCATGAAACTTGGTGCTTGAGGAGAATGCTCTGGTTTCCTGATCCAACTATAAAAACTCAGCCAAGGATGAAGCCTTCCCCTTCCAGGCTTCCCAGGAAGTCTCCATTCTCTGCTCAGAGGAAGTTATAGGAGACACCCTGATGGACAAGTCCCATAAATGTCATCTCCTGCCTTTAAGGACCGTAGAATCTTTTCTTTTCATCCAGTAAGATTTTACCTTTGAAAAAAGGTTGGAAATCCTTCACTGCAGTTGTGATCTGCTCCTTCACCACTGCACAGATGGGGACACACTGCTCATGCAACTTGGACTTCAGGAAGGACAGATCTGCAATCCTTTTCTGGACAGAGACTAGAGACTGGCCTCCTGTGTCATTGCAGTCCCATTTTTTCCCAGAATGCCTTTGTTTTGAAAGTCCTTGGTTCCTTCTTCGGTTTTCATGTTGTATTTCTTACTAAAAGCAGCAGTTAAAAAAAGTAAAAGGGTTCTCCCTAGACCCTCCCCAGGGACCAGCTATGCTCCTAGTGAATGAATAAATGGTGGTGAGACTAGTTGGTAAAATGTAGCTGGTTTATGAACTTTGAGAGAGTTGCATTCTGCTCTGGACTTGAATTTCCTCATCTGTCAAATGCGGATGTGACTCTTGCTCTAGCTTCCTCATAAGGCTCAGAATCAGGGAGAAGTGAAATGTTTAGTAAATTATTAAGGACTACACAGGTCTACGTAAAAATTATGGTTTTGGCTAGGAATTTTCATTGGTATTATCTATTGTTTTGGATAGTTAACATTTTGAGATCAGGGATCATATTACATATCTTTCTAGCCCTTTATCACCATACCCTACAGTAGTCTTACATGACAGACTCACCTCAAACTTGTTCTAAGGGACCACATTTTTACTTTCATCTTCCTGTATAGTATGTAATTTAGATGTCTATTACCTCTGGATTAATTTTGTTGTTGCTTTATATTATCTTCTTTAGTACTTCCTTCAAATATGGCTTGGTGCTGATATATTGCTGTTTTTCTGTGAAGTGTTGTTACATTTCCTTCTGTCTTAAATGACAGTCTGGTATGATAAATTATTCTAGGTTAGAAATCTTCTTGAGTAATTTCTTGTCATTCCCTTTTAGCCTGCAAGGTTTCCACTGAGCAGTCCTTGGAGAGTTTAATAGGTGTTCCCTTATAAGTTACTTTTCTCTCAATGCTTTTAGAATTCTTTCCTTGCCAATTAGCTTTCCACCATTTAATTATAATGTATTTTAGGGTGTGTCTGTTTGGTATCATTTTGTTTGTGATTCTTTGTGCATCTTGGATCAGGATTTCTCCTTCCTTTCTTGGATTAAGGTGGTATGTCTTCCTTTTTTTTACCACCTTCTCAGACTCTCATGGTACAGATATTATTTCTTTTAAAATTATCTCAGAGTTTTTACATTGTTTCATTTAATTTTTTTCTCCTTATTATTCTATTTATATATGCTCTACCACTGTACAATCAAGTTCACTGTGTTTGTCTACTATTGATATCCTCTATTGTATTTTTAAATTCAGTTATGGTATTTTTTATCCATTAATTCTATTTGTAACAACCTCATATTTTCTCTACCTTTATTCCTGTTTTTGATGATCTGTACTTTTCTTAAATCAGCAAGCATGGCTATAACTTTTACCTTAAACACCTTATCAGGTAGATTCTGCAGTTCTGTTGGACTGAGCCTCCTCTTGGGGTTTTGTTTTGTTTTGTTTTGGTGCTAGCACTTGTGGTATAATCTTTTGACTTCATTTTAAATTTTTTATGTGTTTTGATAAGAAGTTTCCTTCTCTTGATAAATTGGCTTTATACCTCACTTACAAGTAACTGGAATCCTAGGTTTTTTAGAATCCTAGGAATCCTAGGTTTTTTACCCAGCATCTTTAGGTGTCCATTATTTCATAGACTGAAGCATCTACAACTATTGTGTGATTGGGGTACCAGCACCATAAGGGGTAGTGGGTAGGAACCAGAGCAGTAGGGTACAAAAGTCACTTCCAGTGAGCACCAAGAGTTCAAGCTTCCTTAAGTGTTATAGGTAGTAGGGATACACAGTGACCCCCCTCTCCTCAGCCCACTCCTCAGCCAAAACGTCTTGAACAATCTCATGTCAGTTTCAACTTCTAAGCTGTAGTTGCATAATAGGTATGGCGCCAAGAGGGGTTTGTAGCTGAGAGTGGGTCACAAGCCAGTATATGTTTTTTTGTTTTCCTTTTGAATGGAAATTTCACCCTGGGGTGCTTTATTCTGTGGTTAAGAGCCAGGTGCTTTGAACTCTCTTTAATGACAGTATACTCTTCGGTTGTTACCTCAGTTTTGGCAATGGGTAGGGGTAAGGCAGGTGTTTCACGTATCACATCTGCAGGCTGCAAATAATAGCCTACAAGGAATTATAGGTGATCTGATCTAGCCCTCCTTGCCAGTTCAGTCTCCAACTGTTCTGGTTTGGGAGCCACAGACTCAAGTGATTGAATGTAGAGTGATTACACTCTATACCCTAATCCCTATAGAATTCTGTAGTGCTGTGGTGGTGCTCCCTTCCTCCTGCATACTGATTCTGTGCACTCTTTCCAGTGTAGTCCTTGTGTTTTAAAGTTCCCAATGTAGGCATGATCCCTTGCTTTAACAAGACCATAGAAGCTCATATAGCAGGTGCCTCTCTCTCTTATGGGTTGTACTGTCCTGGTATCTCTCTGAGAGGTCTGCTGCGCCATGTGGGTAGCTCCCTGGCTGGCCATAGAACTCGTGCTGCAGAGGCCATGGACAGCTTTATAGGTTGCGTCTTAACCCCTTGCACCACTAGGGAGGCCCCTCTCCAAACACAGTTTAATTACAGTTTCCCCTATATCCTTCTGTCAAGCTGACTCACTTGATATTATAGTCACCCATTCATCATTCAGGGGTTGTTGTTTTTGTTAAGGTGCAATTTGGTCATAAATATGCAGAGAAGAGGAGCCCAGTGTCTTCACTCTGCCACAGTTTTGCCATTGTGTTCTTTGTGTCAATTTTATTAAAAACGACAAACCCAAACCCAAACCCAAAACCTTCCAGAGAAGTTAAATACTAAGGAAAAGATTATCCCCAAGGGTTGAGCTTTTTTTTTTTTTTCTTTTTTTTAATATCCACTTAAGAACAAGTTTTTGCTTCCTTGGAAGAGCTCTCACCCACATGGAGAATATACACTGTAGCACTTGACCGGTATGTGGACAATGATAATTATAATTTTGTGGAATTGAGTGGATTTGTTAACTATCTTTAAGGCCTTGAGGAAAGAGAATTTCAGGCTCAGGTCATCCTCTTATTTATTCAGGACATGGTATGAAATCCATAATACCTGCACAAAAGGACTAAAAACCCCCCTCTTTCGCAGCTAGAGAGCAGACTGCTGAAAATTAAACCCAGAACGCAATCTTTAGAGTGGCAGAGATCCCTTGACTCTTTTCTTATGTTAAAGTCAGGTCACCAGCAGGTAGGGAGTGGAGTCCTAGGGATGAGGACACGTGGGTGAAGGGAACTGAGGGCCTTGCAACTGCACCTCTCCCACTTGTTGGCATGGAGCATTCAGCCTTGATTTGAGACTGGATTTGTTTCCTATTGCTGCTGTAAAAGACTCTCACAATATAGTGGCTTAAAACAATACATACTCATTATTTCACAATTCTGTTGTTCAGCATTCTGAAATGGTGTCAGTGGGCAAAAATCAAAATGTTGGCAGGGCTCTGTTCAAGGTTCAAGAAAGGCGCTATTTTCTTGCCAGCTTCTGGAATCCATTTATATTCCTCAGCTGGTTGCTCTGATTTCAAAGGGTGGAGTGCTTCTCACTTGCAGTCACATCTTATATCAGACCTCTTCATAGTCTAGTTGGCCCCCAACTCCTCCCTCTTCTGGCTTCCCTTTCCACCTTTAAGGCTTCTTGTGATCACATTGAATATACCTGGATAATTCAGAATAACTTGTCTATCACAAGTCCCTTAATTTAATCACACCTCCAAAGTCCCTTTGCCATGGAAGGCAACATATTTATAGGTTCTGGGGATTAGGATGTGAACATTTTTACAGAGCCATTATTCTGCTTGCCACAGAGACTGTAAAAAACAATTTAGATTTTATTTACTGGATTATGGTTTTGGGTTAAGTGACTTATCCCCGCTGTGCCTCAGTTTCCTCATCAGTAAAAGGCAGGGATAATAGTAGCCTACCTGAAAGAATAGTTAGAGGTTCACAGGCAGTGGTGCTTATAGCAGTGTCTGGCACATAGTAAACACTATATGAGCAATTATTAAATCTACTTTTACAACATATTGATTCCTACTATGTCAAGCACTGCTCTAGATACTGGGGATATGGACAGTATGGATAGAAATATGACTTGGTCTCAAGGAGCTCAGATACATAATTATGTTTACTACACAGTTTGCTATGTGCCATAAAAGGTATGGAAGTACAAAAGAGATTTTAGAAGTTGTGAATGAATAAATGAACCTGACATTTGATCTGGGATTTGTAGAATGAATTAAGAATTTGCCAGTGAGATAAACTGAGAAGGACTCAATATATGATGAAAGGTGTATTCAAAGAACTTTAGCTAGTATTTCAGTGTGGCTGGAGTAAAAGATATATGGTATGAGATAGAGCTAGAAATGCTGGTGTAAACTCCAAGGTTGTACAGTGCCAAGTTAAGGAGTTTGATCTTTATCTTGAAAGCACTGTAGGCCATTCAGAGTGTTTACATAGTGGAAGCATCATCAGATTTGTGGTTTTGAAAAGCTACTCTACTGACCAGTAAGAAAAGTGGGTCGGCTTTGGACAACCTAAGAGTTGCTCCCATTGTCCAGCTAGTGAGTGAACAGAAGAGCAAGAATTCGATAAATATTTAGGGCACTTTACAGGACTTGGTGACCAATATGATAAGGGGGTTGAGAGAGAAAGGATGGGGGGGGGTTACTCCAGGTTTCTGGTTTAGGGGGCTGCTGGATTATCGTTACCAATATTCACTGAGACCAGGAATTAATATAGTCACAAGTTTGGGGAAAACTGGTTATAGGAATAGCCAACATTCCAAAGGGCTTAATACGTGGTAAATTGTAGTTACTATTATTAAGGTAAAAAGGAAGCTTAAAGAGATCGAGTAAAGGACACACCTTACAACTTATTATTAAGGAGAAATTGTGGCTTAGAAATGTTAAGGTCTTCTTACTAAATTTGCACAGCTGGTATATGAAGCAAGGCAATCAGATTCCAGAATTTGCCACTAAAGCTGTCTTAGTTTTGGAATAGGTAATTTGAGATACGGTGTGTGTGTGTGTGTGTGTGTAAGTGGTGCTGTCCAGGGGGCATTGGGAAATACAAAATCTGAGCTCAGGAGACTGCTCTGGGGTGAACGCAGCCTGTGTAGCAGGAGAAAACCGTGCCAGTTCAACCTGCGTTAAACCTCTATTTGTCCGCCCTGCTCCCTCCAAGAAAAATCCTACAAAAATGTCTCTGAGGTCCCAGGAGATGGGTATTTTCCAGTCCAACTTTTTGCACCGCGCGAGCGGACGCGCTGATGCTTCGCCGTCTGAAGAGCAGGCGACCCGGGGCTCGACCTCTTTCACCCGCCCAGACGACGCCCCGGACTCCCGCAAAAAATCGTCCCCAAACCTGCCGGGGCCAGGCGGCGTCAAAGGAGCCCGCGACAGGAGCGCGCGCAGGGAGAGCGCGGATAGACGCGTACAATGACGTCACACGGCAGCGGGGTGATTCCCAGTCTCTGGCGTCACGCGCCGATGACGTCACCCGGGCGCTCGCCCAGCCCCTCGCCGGGGTTGGCCCCGCTCACGTGGGCCGGACCCGCTCTCCCGCCCCCTCCCACCTGCGGGGGGCGGGGCGGGGGCGGGGCGGACGGGCTCCACCGGCGCTGGGCAGGGCGTGGGGGCGGGGGCGGGGGCCGGGTAGGGGGCGGGGGCCGGCTGGGGCCGGCTGGGGCCTGGCTGGGAGGGGGCGGGGGCCGGGTCGGGAGGGGGGCGGGGGCCGGCGGGGCCGCGGCGGGGTTCGGCCCGCGCCTGACAATAGCGCGGCGGCGGGCGGGGGCCGCGCGGCAGCTGGAGCCCCAGGTGCCGGCGACAGGGCGGACGCCCCCTCACGGCCTCCCTCCCCCTCCCCCTCTCCCCGTCGCGCCCCGCGTCACCCCCTCGCGGGCTCCGCCGCCCGCTCCCCAGACGCGCCCTCAGCCCCCCGCCCGGGCGGCGCGCTCCCGCGCTCGGAGCCCCGTCTCCTCCCGCCGCCCCCGCCCCTCCGCGCCCCGGCCTCGCCCCTGCGGGCGCCTTCCCGCCCTCGCCGTCGCCTCCGCGCGCACCCCTCGTCCAGTCCAGGGGCGCCCCGGCCCGAGCGCGCGCGGGAGGGAGCCCGTGAAGCCGCCGCCCGCGCACCGCGCGCTCTCGGGCTGGGCCGCGACCGCCGGGCGGAGGCGCAGGAGCCGCGGGAGCCGCGCGAGCGCGAAGGTGAGAGGCGGCCTCGCGCCCCACGGAGCCCGGCGGCGCGGGCGCGGGCGGGGGGCGGCGGCGCGGGGGGGGGCGGCGCGTGGGCGGGGGGTGCGCGCCCCATTCATTGCCCGCGCGGGCCGGGGGCGGGGGCGCCAGGTGAGGCGCGGCGGGGAAGCTGCCCGCGCGCCGGCCGCCGCCGCCCGACCAACAAAGGCCCCCTGTGTCCACTCCCCGGCGTGGCCGCGGTCCCGGCGCCGGGGCGCGTGGGGGGCGGGGGCGGGGGACGGACAGGGGACCCCGCAGGTCGGTGGGGAGCGACTTCTCCCCGAACTTTACAGCCTCGCGCCGCTGACCCGGAGCCGCGGTGGGGAAACCGTGCAGAGTGGCGCCGGGTTTCTTTCGGGGTGGGGGGAGAGCACCCCGGTCCAGGCGTGGAGCATCCCTGAGGGTGCAGCTCCTTGAAAACACTGCTGGGTAACACTTCGCTTCCAGCCCCGCCCCCAACTCGAGAATGTAATTTGTGAAGTTCAAAACAGAAAGGAGAATTAGTTTATGTGCGTTGTTCCATTGCAGGAGGCATGATTATTATACCTTTTCCAATTTGGAGTGTTTTGGCAGCAACATTGCTGGGTGTGTTTTGGAAGAATGTTTGAGAAGTTTGGGTTTGTGAGTGTCGGGAGCAAAGTGATTGTTGTTTGTTAAGCTACTTGAATAACTGTTTTACACGTTCTCCCTGGAACTTTGAAAGATGAAGGGAAGGGGTGGTACTATGGTTACCAACAAAAAATCAAAGCCATTAGTATCGCCTTTATTTTAATAGTTGTTCCTGAGGAAAATCTTGAATTTTGCCTCCCTTGTTCCTGGGCTTGCTTTCACCTGTGTCAGGAGAAAGTAGGAGCTCACCGTTGCACAGATCCCTCGCTGGTCTCACCTTGTGACTTCCCCTATTCCTGAGTAACCTTGAGCAGGCCACTTCCAGTCTTGAAAGTTAGGAGTTTGCTTATACAACCTAGAAACAGGCTGGTAGCAAGTATCTACTCAGCTTTCAAATCGGCACTGCGGCCTCACTTCCCACCCCCAACTCTTTGCTGGCATGCAATCCCCAGGCTCCTCTCAGCCTGAGCTGACTTTCCCCTTGGAGACTTGAGAGACCCGGGAGGATTTCTACCGGGGTGCTTGTAACATTTTTGGTTCCTACGTGGGAATCCTAATTGAGGCACACATGAAACCCACCTTGTCTCAAGTAGAAGCTCTGCTTCTCAAAAAGGATTTTGTGAAATATCCCCCGAACCTAATCCATATCCTTATCTGCGTGAGTTTATGGTTCCATCTGGTAAATTTGCTTATTCAGTCATTCAGTTTCCCAACATTGCTGGAGTCTGGGGAGCTACTGTGGTTCAGGTCTCTTGCTAGGGATATGGGTATTCTAGTAAGACAGTACCTGTTTCAAAGAGCACACGGTCTAGTGGGTGAGGTAGACATGGAAACAATGAAGGCCTGCCCTAATCTCTGGGGGACTCTAGTTGTGCAGGGAGCAGTGTACTCTGATTGAAGCTGTTGGACCTGTTTTACAAGTCCTGGCCACCTGGCCAAAGTGAATCACTTCAGGGAAGGTGGTGACCTGCCTCCCATCCATAAGACAGCACTTGACAAAAGGCTTGTTCATTTCAATTCAATATACATTCACTGAGCGCAGATTATGAGGTCCTATGGTAGACTTAGAGAGGAAGCAGTGTATTCTGAAAGGAGGGCACTACCTTTCTAGCAGAGTGAGAGCATTGTAAAACAAAACCAGATCACATAGCTCCCCCCCCCCCAACCTCACCCTCCTCTCCTCCCATCCCCTCCCCCATTCATTGCTTAAAGATAGCTTTTCAAATTCCATAACATGAATAAGAAGTGCTCTCAGAGATCAGGCTTCTGCCTACCTTTGCATCCTCACTTTCCATAATTCTCCTGCCATGCTCTTTCTCATCTGTGCTTCAGCATGAGCTGCTTTTTCTGCCAGGAATGCTGACCTCCCACCTGCTACCTGTGTGGTTCCTGGACCAGCACCATCAACGTAATGTGGGAATTTGATTGAGGTGCAAATTATTGGTCCCATCCCAGATCTACAAATGAAGAACTCTAGAGTTGGGCTTCTCAAATCTCTGCTTTAATAAGCCCTCCAGTTGTTTCTGATACTTGTCAAAGTTTGGGAACCACAGCTTTAAAAGAGAAGCTCTTGAAAGGTGAGCTTCTTGACTGTTTCCTCCTTCCTTCTTCCATAGCACTTACCACCTTTCATTTCATTCCACTCATCCTACTACACAGCATTCCATCAATCATTTATCTTTTCCACTATGAGGAAAGCTTCCTGAAAGCAGGGAATTTTGTCATTAGTGTAATCCCAGTGCCTAGAATAGTGACTGCATATAGCTCAATTGTGACTCTCATAGTCCTCAAACATTTGTTGAATGAGAAATATAAAATGATTTAGTCCTGTTTATGGTCAGTTGCTACATTGGGCTTTTAGTCAAGAATAGTTATCAAGGTGAAGAGGAACCACACTCCAATATGTAAATCCAAGTGGATTCTAACTTTCTGGGAGATTTAGTTTAGCCTGAGCTCTTCTTCCTTTTTGCTACTGTTCTTTTTCACAAAGTCTGCAGAATTTTTCGCTTTTTGTTCTTTTAGCCAAGATCTGAAAACTGTTGAAATATCTTAGTCTGGTATTATTTCTTGGGAATTTGCAGCTTGGTTTTGCAAGTCTAAATAAGCACCCTAACTTTTCGAACCTTTTAAGTTGAAATTGTCTTCCGGAACCCCTGTGGTTTTTGTCTTTCTCTGGTGATACTTAAAAGCCATACAAGGACCTGTTTGACTCCACAGAAGGTTTCTCTTCCTTACAGAGGTCTTACAGTGTTCTGTTTCTTTCACTTTCTTATTAGTCGTAAGATACCATATCCAGATCTCCCCTTTTGTAGCTGCTTCCTGGGAGATTGGCTTCACTTATTTATTTTTATGAATGCTTATTGAGTCATCCTGGACCATGTGCCAGGTCCTTTGCTGGGACAGGATGTTCAGGTATACATAGGATGTGGTTCAGGTCCTTAAGGAGTTAAAGGTCTTGCAATATGGTGTAAGTGCCGAAATGAAGTGATAAACAGAAGGCTGAAAAAAATGCTGTATCATAAAGATGGAAGAAAACTCCCCTACAATTTTTTTTTTTCAGTTTAGGAATAACTTATCAAACAAGCATCATTTTCGTAAGCAGACTTTTAAAATTTTTAATTAAAAGGTTGTTGACTTTGGGGAAACTAAAACAAAAGACAACGTAGAATCAGCAAGGTAGAATTGCTAATTTGAGACAATTTTCAATTCTGTTGTTACTGTTTTTAATGAATTTTCCCTTCCCCCCTTTTATATTACTAATTCAAAGCTAGAAAATAGGGAAAAAACTTCCATGTCTTTGTTTAGTAGAGAGAAATATAAAGTTATCAAAAAGAATGCACTTTTTCATAGATGTCATTTTAATTTCTAAGAACTAATTATAGGACTAATCAGATTGTTGTAATTTGGGGTAGTGACAATAATGAAACCTGGAGAAAGACCTTAATTTAGTCTCAGTGTTACTGCATGACCCTATGGGAGTAATTTTGTATCTGTGCCTTTTGTTCTGAGTATAAAATGGGGATAGTAGTTGAGACTAGCTGGCAGGATTATGAAGCAACTACATAAAATATTGAATATTAAAAAAAACCTTTGAAAAACATAATTTACTAGCTAGCTGTTAGGTGGTGATAGACTTATAAATAGAGGCTTACACTGTTTAAGAGCTTTTAAGTACCAGACAGTATATGAGATGCTTAACATGTTTTCTCCAATCCAAAATAAGTATGTAAGATAATCACTACTGTCTGCTTTATGGATAAGGAGATTGAAACTCCTACTGGCAAAGGGAATCCCTCCAAGATTTTATTGAAAGTAAGTGGCAGACCTCAGTTCCAGCCCATATACACCTGATGCTAGCAGTTATGTGTTACTTTCTTTTCTCAGGCTGCTTTAATTTCTCTGTAGAGAGGATATAAGAATGTTTTGCAAATATATTTTTGTGAGAGTTAAAATTTCTCCTCATCTAGCCTGCTTTTTTTTTTTTTTGTGCATAGAAAGATTGATGGAGACAGATTTACATTTATCATTCAAACAGGAAAAAGAATAACATCTTTCCCTGGTGCTTTTTGTTTAGTCTTTACAATAACCCAATGAGGTAGGTAGTTATTCCCATTTTATGAGTTAAGAGACTGAGTGTCATAGATGTCTTGGCTTCTTCAAAGGCACATTATTAACAAATGACTAAATATTGGTTAAAAACTACTTTTTTAGGGGGCCTCCTCGGTGGCACAGCGGTTGAGCGCTGGGCTGCGAACCTGCCGGCAGCCTCTGCAGCGCCGATTCTTATCCCCGGCCACCGGCAAGGGTCCCACATGGCGCGCAGACCTCTCCTGCCGCCCGCTGCTCCCCTCAGCAGTGTACTTCGGTCCTTCTGCCTGTTCTGCTCCCCGCTCTGGCTCTGGTGAATTCTCTTACCCTCCCGCACTTCTGACTGTACCCAGTGCTTGTATAAATAAATAAATAAATCCTTTAAAAAAAAAAAAAGGTACTTTTTAAAAAAATCTGATTTACTTCTGCCACTATATCATAATGCCTCTTAAATGCTATCAAACTAAAATTTGGGCTATTAGAAATGTCTTTTTAGTTTGCTTCTTAATTTCGTTAGCCTTTTCCCCTAAGAAAATCCTTACTGAGGTCCATGGGTTGACCTAAAAAAAAATTGCTAATAAAATTGTCAAATAATTATATTGCAGACTTAGCAGATAACACTTGTCTACTGAAGCTGGGAGGTCAGACTTTATTAAGTACTCTGAGTTACTTGTATATGAATATTCATTGCCATGATAAATTTATTAATATAATGTATTATTTTTCTGTTCTTGTGTTGAGCTCTATCTCTTATGAGGCGCTTCTTCCACTTTCCCATGCTTCCCATCCCAATCTCCATACATTCTTTCTCCATCCTTCTAGTCTTAGAGATGGGGGAAATCAGTACTGTGTGCCAGGATCCCCCAAATGAGTCCTTCTCTAAGAGTGGTGTACTAAACAGTCTAGAAATACCCAGAGATTCATTGATCTCTTTTGTTTAGTATTGATTAATTCTTTAAAATTGCTCTAAGACTTAGTTATAAAAAGTCCATTATCTCTTGGCCCTTATTTATGGAGTCAGGGGGAGGTAGCTTGCATGCAGCATGGGGAAATTCATTCTTGTTTATGGAGCTTTCTTCTTCCCCTTTACCACTTCCAGCCCCCTCCAGTGTTCTTTTCCCTGTCAGACTGCATAAGTTCCAGCTGAGATTGACAGAATATTTTACTCTTTTACACTCTTTGTATTTTGAGCCTTTGGGGATGAAAAGTGACAATAACAGTATGTATGTTGCTTCCATCCTCATCTGCCTGCTTGTCAGCTGTATTTTCAAGATTCAGCTTTCCTTATTTTATCCTGATGCCCACAAAACTGACACTGATGTATTCCTCATTTGAACACTTGTTCCTGTAATTGCTGCAATATTATCTATCACTTTGTAGGAAAGGAGATAAATTTAGAAGGAAGAACACTAAATTTGAAGTTAGGCAAAGACTTACTTGGACTCTTATTTAAATTTGTGTTTCTTCATTTGCAAAATAAAAGTAATACTCTTAACCCCTAGAGTTGTGAAGATTAAATAACTAACACATGTGAAAATGAATTATAAGGTATTGTGCTATTTAGATGTAAGGTAGAATTGTAATTTTATCCTACAATTATGTATAATAGTGTTTTAAAATTTTGGCTATACATTTGAGCTACTTGCGAAGGTGTTAAAAAAGTACTGTTGTCGTGCTCGCTTCGGCAGCACATATACTAAAAAGTACTGTTGTCTGGGCTCCAGCTCAGGTATATTTAAAATCTTTATTTTTGAAGTTTTTATATGTGATTCTGGTGTGCAGCCAAGGTTGAGGTGTACTACTGCCTTATAACATTTTGCTTAACTGTCCATTGTACCTAATATATAAAACCTATGTTTTCATTGTCACTTAACATTCATTCATTTGTCATAGGTTCTGAAGAAATAGAAACTAGTCCCTACCTTAAGTTTATAGTTTCCTTGAAAACAGGCTTATTCATAGCCAGTTATTCTCTACAGAGACTAAAAATGACACACGGGGGCATATGCTGGTGATTATATGAAGACAGGAAAGGAATCTGCTGGAAATGACACCTAAGATGGGTTACAAGAGATGAGGAGGAGTATACCAAGCTCAGTTGGGGAGGGGTAGGAAGAGTGGGGAGAAAGAGGACCTTTGAGAGAGAAAAAGAGAGTGAGAATGGGTGAGAGAGAGAGAGAGAGAGAGAGAGAGAGAGAGAGAGAGACTTACAGGACTTGAGAGTGTGTTTTTGGGAAGTCTGAGTAGTTTAGTACACTCAGAAGGTGGCAAGTGGTAGAATACAGGTGGCAAGTGGTAAGAACAGAGAGGAAGTCAGTGTCCAGATGATTTAGAGCCTTTTGTATAGTGTATGCAGTTCTTTCACTAATATTATCTCATTTTATTTTTTCAATAACATCCTGGATTAGCTATGACAGGTGCTGTTTTATCTCCATTTTAGAGAGGAGAAAACAGGTCGATTGAATTTCCTGAGGCCTTTCAGCACAACTGTGATTGAAGTGAGTTACTTTTGATTCAAACTCATGCTTCTTCCTTTACTCCATAGCTTTTCTTGCACCTTTACAGTATTGACAATCCTGTGAGCTCCATAGATAAACACATAGCAATTTGTAAGCTGTGAAGTGCTTGACTGATGTTGACCATTAGTTGGAAGTTTGAACTAAGTGATCTATAAAAGTGATTTTTGCTTTAAAATTCTATGGGTGTTTCTTATGATGTTCCTTAATTACTGAAATGGTTCTTTTTTCCCCCAGGAGTTGATAACCAGAGTCCAGCAAGCCAAAATATTGTCAGCTAGCTGGCTATTCTTCCAATTTGAGTGTCTTTACTCAAACCTCCTTGTTTATTTTTAAATTACTTTTTTTCCAAGTTTCACATGCTTGTCAGTGTACTTCCCAACACAATACACTAACATGTTTTGTGCATTTAGAGGGGAAATATCTCCTAGTTAAGTGGAAGAGTGTGTGGATGGCTTCATTTTAAGCAGCTATATAGTAAAAGATTTCATTTAGAAGTCTTGACCTTCTTTTTTCAGTTTCTTGTCATCTCTATTCACTGTGTAGAGCTTGTATTGGTCATTGGGACCAAATTTGTTCCAGGGTTCTGGGTTATTCTTTCTGTCCCTACTGGATGGAATAAAGCCAGATCATGACATATGGTGGTACTCTCCAACAAAATACAAAAAGGGGGATCAGGCTGGGATGCTTCTTGGTCTGACTGAGGATCTGGCAGAGCAAAGTGATGGAGAGGCCTTGGGCCAAGAAGGAAAAGAGAACAAATCTACATGGCCAGAGACTAATAAGTCTTTCTATTTTTAAAATACATTAATCTTTCCTTTATTATGAAAGTAATACATGGTTCTCACAGAACATTTGCAGAATACAGAAGAATAAAATAAAAAAAAGGCACAGATTCATCAATTTTTTATTGTGGAAATATGACCAGTAGTAGTATTTCATTTATTTCCTTGTAATGTTTATTTATTTATTTTAAAAGATTTCTTTATTTATTTATACAAGCACAGGGTACAGTCAGAAGTGTGGGAGGGTGAGAGAATTCACCAGAGCCAGAGTGGGGAACAGAACAGGCAGACCAACAAAGTATAATGCTGAGGGTAGCTGCGGGCCGCAGGAGAGGTCTGCGCACCATGTGGGACCCTCGTCCTGCGGCCGGGGATCGAACCAGCGCTGTAGAGGCTGCGGGCAGCTTCGCAACCCAGCACTCAACTGCTGCGCCACCGGGGAGGCCCTAATGTTTTTTAAAAATGGGTTTGGACCCTTGACTCCAAGCCTGGCCGCCAGCTCCTCAGGAGCGGAGAGAGTTTGGATCACAAGCTTGCCTTGTCTTGCTATTCACAGTGGGCTCCCAGTCACACCAGGAAGTGCATCCCACTCAGCTCACCAGTACCTTCCAGCAGACCAGGATCCCAGACTGGGCCCTACAGGACCTTGATCTATATCAGGGACCTTTAGCAACTCCCAGGTACATACCCTTGACACCAGGCCCAGCAGCCAGTTCCTTGGGAGCACACTGAAGCCCAAGTTACAACTTTGTAGAACCTAACTCTTCACTGAGGGCCCCTAGCTACACCAGGAACTGCATACCACCCCAGCACTCAGCCACAAAGTGCTTGCTATATCAGGAATCTTCAGCAACCCTCTGCCCTCCTGGCCATCAGAAGCAGGCCCTAAGCCACCACTCATGGGTGAGATGAGGGCCCAACAACTCAGCCTCTAGAGTCAGCATCCCCCCTGCCCTCTCAGCCATCAGAAACAGGCCCTAAGCCACCACTCATAGGTGAGATGAGGGCCCAACAACTCAGCCTCTAGACTCAGCATCCCCCCTGCCCTCTCAGCCACCAGAACAAGGCCCAGAAGTGCTTTGTGGGGCCTTTAGCACCACCCCAGATCCTATGGGACTAGTAGGTATATCCAACATCAAGTAAACACCCAGAAAAGTTGGAAGAAGGACTCATACACAACAGAAGACCCAACCACAGCAGAGCAAACCCAGAATAAACAATGGGGAGAAGGAAAAATACAAATGGCCAAGGAAGCATGCAGAGAGAAACAACTTCAGACCCCAACAACAGTGACACAGAAGAATTAGTCATTAGAAGAATTAAAATTAGCTGAAGAATTCAAAATTATCATAATTAGGAAAGTCAAAGAACTTGAACAACACAAACAAAACTTAGAAAAACAAAACAGTGTTATACAAGAAGACATAGAAAAGAAAAAGAATGTGATGAGAAACATAATTGATGAAGAGAAGATGAATACTGACACTTTAAATAAGAAAATAAAGGAGCTGCATGATGATCAATGGAGGGGGTAAAAAATTCTGGAAAAAAAAAAAAAGCCAGGAGAATAGAAAATATGGAAGAATGAATCAGTATTTTCAAAGATACGGACACGGAAAGAACCAAGAAAGAAAAAGAAAGAGATGCAAAGGATAAAGAATGCACCACAAGGAAAGAAAATATGGGTCATAGGAATCCCAGAAGGAGAAGAAAGAGATAAGGGAGCTACAAATCTATTCAAGGAAATAATTGAAAAAAATTCTCCAACTTGAAGAAGGAAATGAAAATAGACATACAGGAAAAGCTAAAAGGAAAAGCTAAATTATCATAATGAAAGGAAAACTACAGCAGGACACATAGTGAAGCTTCCAAGAGTCCAAGACAAAGAAAAAAATAATGACGCTTACAAGGGGAAAGAGACATATAATCTATAAAGGAAAAATAATTAGGCTAGCATCAAACTTCTCTGAAGAAACACTACTATCAAGAAAAGAATGGAGCGACATATTAAAAATTCTCCAAGACAGAGCATGCCAGCCAAGAATACTTTGTCCTGCAAAGTTCTTCACATATGCAGGAAAAATAAGGACCTTCTCAGACAATCAAAATCTTCAGAAATTCACTGTAATCCTGCACTCCAAGAAATATTGCAAGAAGCCTTAGAATCTAAACCAGAATAACACAATGCACTGAACAAGGTGTTGAATAGAACCACAAAATGAAAAACAAAATGGCAGTAACAGACTTCCAGGGATCAGTAATCACTCTAAACATTAATGGTCTAACCTCATCAATAAAAAGACACAGATTTTCTAATCTGTTGGAATAGAAAATGGAATCCAACTTTCTGCTGCCTCCAGGAAATACACCTAAGTTCCAAAGGTAAACACAGATTGAGAGTAAAGGGTTGGAAAACAATTCTGTTAGCAAATGGTACCCAAAAGAAGACAGGGGCAGCCATACTTATATCAAATAAAATAGACTTAAAGCTAAAAAAGGTGACAAGAGACATAGATGGACATTATATAATGATCAAGGAGACAGTACACCAGGAAGACATAACATTCATCAGTATATATCCTCACCAAATAAGGGAGCACCAAAATACAGATATACAGATATTATTTCTAGATAATTACTGTCATCTGAAAACAGATATTGGTGGAAATACATACATGGTTGGAAACTTCAACACCCTATTCTCACCAGTAGATCAATGAGGGAAAATAAATAAGGACACAACAGTCCTAAACAAAGATCTAGACCACATGGGCCTACAAGACATCTATAGTACTCTGTACCTCCCCCCCAAACTGAATACATTTTCTCTCAGGTGGGCTTGGATCATTCTCCAGGATTTACCACATGCTGGGTCACAAGACAACAGCAACAAGTACATGAAGATTGAAATGATACCAAGTATCTTTGATCATATGGTATCAAACTAGCAATCAACTATGAAAAGAAGGCAAAAAGATTCCCCATTACATAGAGCCTGAACAACACTTTACTAAAAGACCATTGGGTTAATGAGGAAATCAAAGAAGTTAAAAAATACCTTGAGACAAGTGACAGTGATGATACAACCTTCCAGAATGTAGGGGACACAGCAAAAGCAATGTTAAGAGGATATAGTAGTACAGGCCCACATCAAGAAATAAGAAAGAATCCGAAGAAACAATTTAATCTCCCTTCTCAAGCAACTAGAAAAAGAAGAACAAAAGAGTCCCAAAGCCAGTAGCAGAAAGGAAATAAAAAAGCAGAAATAAATGAAACAGAAATTAGAGATAGTCCAAAAGATCAATGAAATGCACAGGTGGTTCTTTTTAAATTGATAAACGTCGGACTAGGCTTGCAAAAGAAAAAGAAGGCAGACCTAATTAAAGTAAAAATCAAAATCAACAAGCAACTATAAACCAGAGACACACTATGTGGGGAGGTGGGAAGGAGGGAGAAGGATCAAAACAAGGGGGGTGGGTGGGTGGGAATTGTATGGGGACTATAACCAAGATGAAAATGCATACATTGTGCAAAAATGAAAAATGATGTAAAAAATAGAAATGCTTGAAAAAAAAAGAGGGCGGAAACATATAAACAGGATCATAAATGAAAGAGGAGAAATTACAACATACACAGCAGAAATCCAGAGGATAATTGGAGGTGGACAAATTCTTAGAATTATACAGTCTCACAAAGCTGAATAAAGAAGAAATAGAAAACGTGAACAAACCAATTACAAGCAGCAAATAGAAATAGTAATCAAACCCTCCCCAAAAACAAAAGCCCAGAACAAGATGGTTTCATAAGCGAGTTCTACCAAACATTCAAAGATGAACTAATGCCTATCCTGAAAAAACTCTAAAAAAATCAAGAAGCTGCTACCAAATACACTTTATGAAGCCAATATCACACCAATACTAAAAGTGAACATAGACTACACACAAAAAGAAAACTATAGACCAATCTCCCTAATGAACATGGATGCTAAAATCCTCAATAAAATCTTAGCAAATCAAATCTAACAATGTCTCAAAAGGATTATATACCATAACCAAGTGGAATTTATTCCAGGGACACAAGGATGGTTCACCATCCAAATATCAATTAATGTAATTTACATCATCAACAAAAGAAAAATAAGAACCATATCATCATATCAATAGATGTCAAGAAAACATTTAATAAAATTCAACACACATTTGTGATGAAAGCCCTTGAAAAACTTGGGGTGAAAGGAACATACCTTAATTTAGTGAAAGCTATATATGACAGATCATATAAATATGATAATGTTATTCTCAGTGGTGAAAAACTGAAAGGCTTTCCATTAAGATCTAAAACAAGACAAGGATGTTCACTCTCACCAATGCTTTTCAGAGTAATACCAGAAGTCATAGCTAGAGCAGTTAGGCAAGAAAAAGATGTAAAAGGAATCCAAATTGGGAAAGAAGTGAAACTATCATTATTTGCAGATTATATGGTAATATATAGAGAGAACCCCAAAAAAATCCATGGAAAAACTAATTGAAACAACAAACTAGTAAAGTAGCAAGTTACAATAAAAAATCTATCTTTCCTATATATAGTCTGAAGAGAGAGAAATTTAAAAACCACCCATTTATAGTTTACCAAAAAAAAAAAAAAAAAAAGAAATACTGAGGAATAAACCTAACAAAGAAGGTGAAAGAACTATACAAGGCAATTTCTGAAACATTGTTAAAAGAAATAGAAGCCACAAAGAAATGCACATTACCTGCTCATGGATTAGAATGGCCATCCTATCAAAAGCAATTTGTGGATTCAGTGCAATTCCAATAAAAATCTCAGTGGCATCTTCAAAGAAATAGAACAAATATTGCTGAAATTCATATGGAATCACACATAAAAAAAAATCCCCAAATAGCCAAAGCTTTTCTGACTGAAAAGAGGAAGAACAGTGGTATTACACTCCCAGACTTCAAATGATATTACAAAGCCATAAAAATAAAAACAACATGGTATTGAAACAGAAACAGACACACAGACCAATAATGCAATTTAATGAAAAGCCTAGAAATAAAATTACATATATATGGTCAACTCAACTATGACAAAGGAGCATAGAATATACACTGGAACAAGGAAATCTTCAATAAATAATCCAGAGAAAACTGGACTGTTGCATGCAAAAGAATGATCCTACTGTCTTACACCATCACAGACGTCAAAATGGATAAAAGACCTGAGACCATAAAATACATAGAAGAAAACAGCATAACACTCCATCATGTAAATCTCAGAAACATCTCTGAGGACGCATCTCCAGAAGTGAGGAAAACAAAGGAGAAGATAATGGCTGGGACGATATCAAGCTAAAAAGCTTCAAGAGAGCAACCAAAATGAAGACATCCTAATGAAAAATATTTGCACACCATACAACTGATAAGGAACTAATATCAAAGACCTAAAAAGAGCTTATACAACAAAACAAACAACCCAGTCAAAAAATGGGCAGAAATGCTAAAAAGACACTTCTCCAAAGAAGAAATGCAAATGACCAACAGGAACGTAAAAAAAAATGTTCAACATCATTTATCAGGGAAATGCAAATCAAAACCACAATGAGATACCACCTCACACCTGCAAGAATGGCTCATATTAATAAAAAACCTAGAAACTACCTATGCTGGTGAGGTTGTGGTGAAACGGGAACTGTCTTACACTGCTTGTAGGAATGTAAACTGGACCAACCTCTATAGAAGCTGTGTGGAATTTCCTCAAAACACTAAAAATGGATGATCTTCCAAATGATCCAGCAATTCCACTTCTAGGAAACTACCCAAGGGACACAAAAACACTAATTAGAAAGGGAACCTGCACTCCTGTTCTATAGCAGCTTTATTTACAATAGCTAAGATATGGAAATAACCTAAGTGCCGCCAAACAGGAATGTGGTATCAAGAAGATATGGTTATATATAGACCATAAATACTACTCAGCAATCAAAATAGATAAACTCATGCCATTTGTGGCAGCATGGATGGAGCTGGAAGGGATTATGCTAACAAAATAAGGCAGAAAGAAAAAGATAAATATTGGATGATTTCATTTATGTGGAATATAGAGAAAATGAACAAAGGGTCAGGAAAAAGACAAAACTTGCAAGCTGACCATAGATCTAAAGCAGACAGTGGGAGAAGAAGAGGGGTCAAAACAGAAGGAACAAGCACAAGGGACTATGGTGATGGATCAGGGGTGCTGTGGTGGTGGGAGAACTACAGGGACCACACCTGAGAGGAAAAACGAAACACTGTCCAAAAATGAACAACAATGTAAGAAAATAAATAATAAAAAAATAAAAATGGGTTTGGGATAGTGATGTCCATGTTTCCCAGCTACCTCCTTCCTCTAACTTCATCTTAGGTTGGGGGATAAATGAAATCAGAACTAGTTGACATCAGCCTCATCACAGTTGACCTTTTCTGGAGGACTTGCACAGTGCCAAGCACTTTACATTTGACTTTTCATTGACTCCTTAAAATAATTCTGTAAAAGAGATGTTTTGTACTCATCTCACAGATGTGGAAGTTTAGTAGAGAGAGAGATTTAGCTGGAATTTAAAAACATTTTTATCATTACTGAGTGACCGTCGCTAGACACTTAGCCACCCTGAATTTCAATTTTCCTTAGCTGTCACATGAATATGTTAAATTTAATGCCAACTTTCTAGATGGCATATTTTATGCTGGTAATTCTTAACTTTCTGCATTCCTATTCTCACCCTCCCTCTGTAATACACTGGGACATAGTCACATATTCTATCAGTAACAATTGAACACTATTGAAACAATATTCAGTGGGCTATAGGAGAGAGAACTGATGTAGTGGAAGGGCTCTTAGTCCTCTTACAACAATTTCCTTCATATAAGATTATTTTCCTGTCTGGGATTATCTGACCAGTCCAGAGTCAAAGATTTTTATTTGGTATTTTGCTTGATTAGTTCAAAAAGGCAGCTATACATAATCTGCAAAAAAATTTAAAGAAACATCTAGATTATCAAAGAAACATTTATAATAATAGTTTGAAAGTCCATATTTTCTAAGCAGCCTTACAGTTTTCAAAACACTTTCATATACAATCTCATTTAATTTAATTTTGCTTTTAAGGCATCATTTTTACATATGAAGAGAAGTTAAGTGGCTTGTCTGTGAATACATAGCTGAGATGTTGCAAATTGAAATCTTTAATTTGTGTCTTCTGTCCTCAAATCTAGTGTTTTGGCCTCATTATTTGGGCATTAACTTGACCAATGGCAATTTTTAAATTGTCTATTGACTTTTAAAAAATTCCATTCCTTGGGCCTCCCTGGTGGCTCAGCGGTTGAGCGCTGGGCTGTGAAGCTGCCCGCAGCCTCTGCAGCGCGGGTTTGATCCCTGGCTGCCGGCGAGGGTCCCACATGGCGCGCAGACCTCTCCTGCTTCTCCCGCTGCTCCCCTCAGCAGTGTACTTCGTCAGTCCGCCTGCTCTGCTCCCCGCTCTGGCTCTGGTGAATTCTCTCACCTTCCCGCACATCTGACTGTATCCAGTGCTTGTATAAAAATAAATAAATAAATCTTAAAAAAAAAAATTCCATTCCTTCAAGAATTTGGTAAAAGATGTTTACTCTAACTCTTTTCAGAAATCATGTTGTTTTCTATCCAATGCCATTTGTCGGAGAATTTTCTTTTTTCTTTTTTTTTTAAAGATTTATTTATTTATACATACAAGAGCTGGTGTACTGGCCAGAGATGCGGGGTGTGGGGGTTGGGAGGAGGGGGAGGTGAGAGAATTCACCAGAGACAGAGTGGAGAACAGAACAGGCAGACTGAATGAAATACACTGCTGAGGGGAGCAGCAAGCAAGAAAGGAGAGGTCTGCTTCGCCATGTGGGTTTCTCTCTGGCCGGCTGGGGATCAAACTCATGCTGCAGAGGCTGTGGATTGCTTCATAGTGTGGTGCTTAACCCCTTGCGCCACCAGGGAGGCCCATGTCAGAGAATTTTCTGACACTACTTTGTAAAGGTCCCAATTCAGTTGGGAATGACTACTGAGTATATTCTTATTTGTGGACTTAATAGAGTAGGGTAGAATACCACACACTTTCAAATTTATACAAAATCAGTACATTTCTATAGTTCTACTATTTATCTGTTCCTTAATTAGTTTACAAATATTTATCAGTTGCTTCCTATGTGTCAAGCATTGTGCTTAGCAGTAGGAGTACAATCATAATGAAGAAACGGTCATTCTCCTTGCTCTTATGCTTACATTCCCAAGGGAAATACAGAGGTATTTAAGCATGCTAATAAATAGTTGCAGGTTTTGATAAGTACTATGAAAGAGATAAAGGATTAATTTAGAGAATTTTGGAGTGATAAGGGGATGGCCTCACTGAGAAGATGATGCTTTTAAATTGAAATGTGTAAGATAAGTCATGCAGGGAATGGGTCATAGAACATTTTAAATGCACCAAGGCTCTGAGAGTAGGTAAAAGTTTAGAACTGTGGTAGAATTACTACTAACCATTGTGGCTAGTGAAACCTTGAAATGTGGTTGGCTTAAATACAGATGTGCTCTAAATGTAAAATACATTCGAGATTTTGAAGACAGTATTAAAAAAAAGGAACATTTTAAATCAATTATATATTAAAATGTTAATTTTTTGGATATATTGGCTTAAGATATATTGTCAAATTCATCTTTTAAAAATTATTAAAATATACCTACTAGAAAATTTAGGATTACGTATTGCCTTGTGATAATGGATTGTATAAAGAAAGGTCTTTATGACTGGTGCATAGGGAGCAGGAGTGAACAGTGTGAAATGAAATTGCAATAGTGAGAAGAGATAGTTCAAAATGCTACCCTGTACAATATCCCAGTTAATCCTGAGAGACTGAGATGATTAAGTCTGCTTTTATAGATGGAGACAATTAGTGACTGCCAGAAGGCCCCCTTTTCTCTAAGTTTGTGGATGAGGAGATGAACCAGCACTTTTAGCAGTGCCCTGAGCGTAGAATGTTCCCTATCACCATTAGCTAAAACAAACAAGCAGATAAATATCAGTAAATAAATTGATTATTCCAGCTCTAAAAGGGATTTTGAAATTACCTCTTGGTGTAAGTAATATCCATGTGGATCTCTTGGTCAAAGATCAGATTTTTCTTTTATTGAGGGAACATAAGTTTACAACTATGTGTAGGTTTTAGATATACAGTTCCTCACCATATATCACACACACCCATCACCAAACAATCAACCCCCTTTACTATCCCAACCACTTCCTCTCTGGTAACCACCATTCTGTGGTCAGAATTTGAGTTTGCTTTTGTTTTGTTTATTTGCTTTTTTTACACAAATGAGTGAATAGTATTTGTCTTTCACCTTTAAACTTTTTTATGTAGCATAATCCCTTCCAGGTCCATCTATCTTGTTGCAAATGGCCAGATTTCACCTTTTAAAAAATTGAATAGTAATCCTTTGTGCATATTAATATCTATGACATCATGTTTATCTGTTTATCTGTCATTGGGCACTTGGTTGTTTCGCTATTTGGCTATTGTGAATAATGCTGCAATGAACATAGGAGTGCACAGATCATTTTAAATTAGTGTTTTCATATATTTTTTTAAAGATTTATTTATTTATGCATACAAGAGCTGGAGTACAGGGTCTCTCTGGTGGCGCAGGTGGTAGAGCGCCACACTGTGAAGGTGTTTGAAGCCTCTGAAGCGTGGGTTCGATCCCGGCCACCTGGCCGGCAAGAATCCCACATGGCGTGGCAGACCTCTCCTGTCTCGCCTGCTACTCCCCTCAGCAGTATATTTCAGTTGGTCAGCTTGTTCTGTTCCCCGCTCTGTCTCTGGTGAATGCTCTTACCCTCCCGCACCTCCGGTCTGTACCCCAGCTCTTGTATAAATAAAATAAATCTTTTTTTTAAAAAAAGATCTGGGGTACAGGCCAGAGGTGTGGGAAGGTGAGAGGATTCACCAGAGACAGAGCAGGGAACAGAACAGGCAGATTGACTGAAATACACTGCTGAGGGGAGCAGTGGGCGAGTCAAGAGAGGTCTGCTGTGCCATATGGGTTGCTCCCTGGCCGGCCTGGGGATTGAACTCATGCTGCAGTGGCTGAAGACAGCTTCATAGGTTGCATTAACCTCTTGCACCACCAGGGAGGCCCTGTTTTCATATTCTTTTTTTTTTAATTTATTTTTTTTCATTTTTTAAAATTTTATGTATTTTTTACATCATTTTTCATTTTTGCACAATGTATGCATTTTCATCTTGGTTATAGGTTTTCATATTCTTAAGGTAAATCCCAGAAGTGGAATTGCTAGGTCATCTGGTAGATCTGTTTTTAATTTTTTTGAAACAACTTCATCCATACTACTTTCCATAGTGACTGTAGTATATGCACCTCCTTCCATTAGGCTAACTGTTCTTGAAACTCTTTCACAGTATACTTCTTTCAACTTTCTTGTTTGTTTAAAAATTCTTCATATAAAATATGGGGAGGGGACTATGTACACAATCATTCCTAGTTTACTGTATTTGCTTTATTGCATATTCATCTATCTCTTAGTCCATTTATCAGTCTACTTTATTTTGAAACATTTCAAAATAAGTTGCAAACATAATTCTTAAGTACTTTAACATTAATATCATTATTTGTTTATATAGAACCATATTCTTGCTTACTGTACTGTGGCATTATTCATATCTAACTGCCCTGTTAGACCCTAAACTCCAGAGAATCATTATTCTTTAAGCTTGCTACCCTTAGGAAAGTGAGTTTTAAATAGTATCATCTTAAAATAAGTGTCCTTTTTTCTTTACTGTTACATTCGCAGTTCCTAGGAGATAATAGGTACTATGACAACAATACTGTGATAATTGGTATAAATTATTTTTATTGATTGAAACTAGAGCAAACATTACAACTGAGATTCATATGACTTCTTTACAAAGAAAAAATTATTTGATTTCCTCAAATTCAACAAACATACAAGAATCCTTTCAATATCTGGTGTTGGGAGAGGGGAAGAGAGAAGAAATCTCACTGTTGTAAGTATTTAGCTGCCCAGTGCAGATGTGTCTGACCTGAGTCAAAGTTGAAGGCATGCACTGATGGCTAATTAGACATGTGGGAAATTCTTGCTTCAATCACCATTTGAATCTTTCTTCATTTCATTTGCTTCAAGGAATTATATGTTACTGGAAAGTGACATTGGATTGAGGCCCTTGTAGGCATATTTGCCTTACAGAGGGTCCATTATTTTTCAGTACTACCCAAGGCAACACTTCAAAATTGGCAATTTTCTTTTAGATTGATATGAGTTTCTTTAAAGAGCTGTATAATGCTAATATGGCTTAAATATATAACTTTTTTCCCATTAAAAATAACATTTCAAACTATTTTTTAAAACTTTTAAAACATTTTTTTTTTTTTATTTTTATAGAGGCATGTTTATTTATTTATTTGTTTGTTTGTTTGTTTTGTTTATACATGCACTGGGTACAGTCAGAAGCGCGGGAGGGTGAGAGGATTCACCAGAGCCAGAGCGGGGAGCAGAGCAGGCAGAAGGACCGAAGTACACTGCTGAGGGGAGCAGCGGGCGGCAGGGGAGGTCTGCGCGCCATGTGGGACCCTCCTCTGGTGGCCGGGGAGCAGCCGGGGATCGAACCGGCGCTACAGAGGCTGTGAGCAGCTCCGCAACCCAGCGCTCAACCGCTGCGCCACCGGGGAGGCCCACTTTTAAAACATTTTTGAGGTAACGTTGGTTTACAACACTGTATGTAATTTAGGGGAATAGGCTCATACCTCCTCAGATATATATCACCACACAGCACCCACCACCAAAGCGCCTATTCTCCTTTACCATAGACTATTGGCTGGCTCCTTTACTTTGTTCCTACCCTTATTCTCCCTGCCCCTCTGGTAGTCTCAATTCTGCAGTCATATTTTTAGGGTTTGCTTTGGTTTAGTTTTGTCAGTTCCTTGTTTTTTTTCTTTCCATATTCCATATGAGTGAAATCATTTGTATTTGTTGTTTTCCATCTGCTTATTTCACGTAGTGTAATTCCTTCCAGTTCCCACCTCTGTTGTACAAATTGCAAGAATTCATCTTTTTATAGCTGAATAGTATTCCATAATGTTTATATACCCATATCTCCTCAACCTGCTCCCCTGTCATTGATCGCTTAGGTTGTTTCCATAATTTGGCTATTGTAAATAGTGCTGCAGTGAACATAAGAGCACATGTAGTCCTTCAATTTTTTTTCCCCACAAACTATTTTGTAATGCTATTAGTAAATGTAAGATTCAGCCATGATTCCATCACTGTAATTACTCCTTTGTCCTTATATATAAAAATACATATTTACATAGTTGTAATCATAATGTAGACCTAAGTTTGTTGTTTGCCCTTTTTTGGTGACCTATAAACATTTCCCCATCATTCCTCAGTGTAGTGATTGTTGTAAAATTTAAGATGATATTCTATAATTTGCCTAAAGCCATTGTGTCAGTTCATTTTCTATCAGAGAAACACAGCCAGTAGAATTCTTCTTTGTCAAGGGAAACCTAAGTGTTGCTCATGAGGTCTTTCAACTGATTAGATGAAAGCTACCTATATTATGAAAAATAGTCTTTAAAGTCAGCCTAATATAATTGTTTACTAGCACCACAAAATACCTTTACAACTGTACCTAAATTGGTATTTAATTGAATAATTGGTTACTATAGCTTAACCAAGTTGACACATAAAACTAGCCATCATGGGACCTTCCTGGTGGCTCAGGGGGTTAGGTCTCAGCACTATGAAGCTATTTGCAACCACTGCAGCACAAATTTGATCCCTGGCCAGGGAGCTTCTCGACCCACTTGGCGCAGCAGACCTTTCCTTTCTAGCCTGCTGCTCCCTCAGCAGTGTGATTCAGTCAATGTGCCTGTTCCGTTCCCCCCTCTGTCTCTGGTGGGTCCTCTCATCCCCCCGCACCTCTGGCCTATACCCCAGCTCTTGTATGTATAAACAAATAAATCTTTAAAAAAAAAAAACAAACTAGCCATCACAATCATTTGGGTTTTTATTTTCCTACTATAAATTACTATCATCAATAACCTTATAAATAACCCTTCCAGATGTTATTTATTTAGAATAAATTCCCATAAGCGAGATTTCTGGGTCAGGGGTATAAAGTCTAATGGGGGGCTTTTGATAGGATTTAATATTTGCAAGCTAATGAAGCCACCACAGCGCCTTACTTTTAATGATTCTTGAGGAGTTAGTGTATTTAGCTGATTCATTTCTCATTTCCAAAACCCTGTTTTTTCATCCTGTTCTCTAGTTGTGGAAATACCTGCTTTTTTTTAGTCTTCAGCTGTCACTTTTTCCTCTGCCCCTTCGGCCCACCCCTCACCGCTCTCCGTGCCTCATTTATCATAGATCTAATAGAAACTTCACATTCCTGCTACTGGATATAAGAATATACTTAGCTTTGCATCAGTTTTTGCCTTAGTTCCTTCCTTTACAATGAAGGAAGTGATGCTCTTCCCAGGAAAGACCTGTTCCTTCACATACTTTTAGATTCTTTTCCATGGTTCTGTGGAAAGAACCTTTACATTTTGCTTTCCACCGAGTTAGCAGAGTTCAAATGTTATGTTTAAAGAAAACAACTTTCCCCTTATCCCGCGAACAAGAGTGCTCCTGAATTTCCATGTCAGCTGTCCCCAACCCTATTTTTGCTCTCCTTCAAAGCCAGTCATTTTTAAATAACTTTATAACTTCTGCTTCCAGTTTCTTACCTCTTACTAACTTGGTAATGTGTTCTAATCTACTTTTACCTCTACCACCTCATTACACCTGCTCTTGATAAGCTCCAAAATGACCCACATGGTGCAAAATCTAACTTAACAAACACAAAAGCAAACTAAAATCCAAAATCAGCCACACACATTAATAATCCCTCAGTATTATCCAAATATTCAGTTGTGGTTCAAATGACATACTTTTTTATTTTTTTTAACAGTTTGAAACAATCCAGGTAAGGGCCACGCAGAGATCTTGGTTAATACATCTTTTATGTCTCTTTTAATCTCTATATTTCCTCGTAATTTCTTTCTCTTCTCCCCTTTCAGTTTATTAATGGAAGAAACCACATTGTTCTATAGAGTTTTCTGCTGTCAGGATTTTGCATCTCTCTGTTAGGGTTTAGCAGGTTTCTTGGTCCTGTATATTACTTGTAAATTCTTATCTAGAGATTTAATCAGATTTAGGTTTTTGTTTTTCATGGCAGGTATTGGTATTGGTGTTTTCTCTTATTAAGAGGCTCATTAGACCTAGGTGACCTGTTTTGGTGATACTAGCAGCCATGGAATTTCCTTTTCATAATCATCTTACTGGGTCTTTTGGCATGTTTCCCTCTTTAAATAGTCCTCTTTTTTTTTTTAAGATTTATTTATTTATTTATACAAGAACCGGGGTACAGACCAGATGCACGGGAGGGTGAGAGGGGCAGAGACAGAGCAGGGAACAGAACAGGCAGACGGACGAAATATACTGCTGAGGGGAGCAGCAGGTGAGACAGGAGAGGTCTCTTCCATCACGTGGGACCCTCGCCTGCGGGCTGGGATAGAACTGGCACTGCAGAGGCTGCAGACAGCTTTACAGAGTGGCGCTCAACTGCCTGCGCCACCAGGGGAGGCCCTAAATAGTCCTCTTTTGCCTTCAGTGATACCACTTTACTTGTTTACCTCCTACCTTTGACTTTTTCTGTTTATTTTGTTGCCTTTTTTTTAAACTTTGGTTTTAAATGTTGGAATTCCTCAATGGAGAGATTCTCTTCTCTTACACTGTGCTTTTTCACTACTTAAATTTATTCTCCTAACTTTCAACACCATATATAGATATGCTGGCAATTTCCATAATTTTCCTGATCTCTATTGCCTAAACCTTTCCTTTCTCCTTAACTCTATCCATCATATCCAATGGATTATCGAGCTTTGTTATTTTTATCCCTGAAGTTTCATCCAAATTTGTTTCTACATTTTTATCCCCTGGTTTAGATCATAACCATCTTTTTTTAGGCTTTTCCATATCTCTTAACTAGTGTCCTGGGCCCCAATCTTTCTGCCTCTTTTTCACCATAATTCTGCTTGAAGTCATTTTTCTGATCCTGATTCTGCGCCTAAACTATCAGTGTGTCCCCATTTCTTGTAGGATAATAGGCAAAGTAATTCATTATTCAGAAACCTTTACAGTTGATCACTCCTACCTGTTCAGCTTTATCTTTCCTGACCTTTGTCTTTCTAAAAACACTTACTGTTTTGTTAACTTCCATGTGTCATATTACTTTATCTCAGCCTCATTCTTCCTTCTTCTGTGGTATTAAAAATCTATTCTTAAGATCCGACTTGGATGCAGCTTCTTCCTTGTAGGCTTCCATCCTCACTTACCCATTCATGATTATAAATTCCTTGAGGGTATGCTGTGGACTGAATATTTGTCTCTCCCTGTACTTACATTAAATGCTAATGTGCAATGTGATGATTTTTGGACACGGGGGCCTTTGAGAGGTTTTTCGATCCTGAGGGTAGGCCTTTATGAATGGAATGAATATCTTTACCCAAGAGAGCTCTTCAGTTCCTTCTGTCATGTGAGGACAGAGTAAGAAGACAGCCATTTATGAGCGAGAAAGAGAACACTCTCCAGACAATGAATCTTTAGGCACTTTGCTCTGAACTTCATAACTTACAGAGCTGTGAGAAATAAATTTCTGTTGTTTGTAAGCCACCTAGTCTACAGTATTCTGTTGTAGCAGCCTGAATGGACCAAGACAGGGTAGTATTTTGTTTTGTTCCTTGCTGTATATACTCAGCATATCTTTAACTATGAAATATAGCAGGCTCTCAATAAACATTTGTGAATGATTGAATAAAATAATTTACTTATCTATTCAGCAATTTTTTTTTAATTTTCAAAGCACTCTTCCCATCCTGTACCCTATAATTAGATATGTAGAAGTTCATTAGTCATCCTTGGGAACTGACCCCTTACAAAATTAGACCCACTCAGACATCTCGCTCACCACTATACTCTGTCTACTGCTTCATGGCCCTTAATAGTAAATGCTTTTTTAAAAAGACAATTTATAGTGCTGTATAGGTTCCAAGATTACATTTTCTCACCATGTCTGCAATCAGATTTCTAGTCACCATCCACTGTTAACCAGTTGACTCCTTTTAACCATTTCCTCCTTTCTCCTTCCCCTCTGGTAATCACTCTAGTATCAGACAGAGTCTGAAGGCTTGTTTTTGTTATGTTTATATTCTGCAAATAAATGAAACTGTAGAATATTTATCTTTTTTCCTCCTGCCTTGTGTCACTCAGTAATCTCCTCAAGGTCCACCTATGTTTTCACGAATGGAGATTTCGTCTTTCTTTTTTATGGCTGAATTGTATTCCATCGTGTGTGTGTGTGTGTGTGTGTGTGTGTGTGTGTGTGTGTGTGTGTGTGTGTTGGTACTTGGGTGGTTTCAATATCTTGGCCATATTGGAGTGACATAGTGCTGCAGTGAACACAGGGCTATCTATGTATTTCTTTTTAGGTTCGTATTTTCATAGTCTCTATGTAAATACCCAGAAGTGGGATTTGTGGATCATAGGGTAGGTCTTTTTTTTTTAGTTTTTTTGAGGACCTCCCATACTGTTTTCTGTAATGGCTACACCTGTTTACATTTCCACCAATGGAGGACAAAGGCTCCCTTTTCTCCACATCCTCACCAACATTTATTATTTCTTGATGATAACCATTCTAACCAGTCTGAAGTGAAACCTTATTGTGGTAATGCCTTTTTTAAATGGTGGAATAATTAACATCTAACAATATGATGCAATTGATTTTAAAATAAAGACTATAATCTTTGCAAAATATGAAGAATTTTATGAATTTGAAATAAATTTCAATTTTGAACTGAAAAAGAATTAACATGAGTAATGACATAGGAGATTCAAATCCTTGAGTAAGACACCCTTGGGAAAAGTTGGTGAAGCTCTTGAATATTTTTACAAAATTGATCCTCTTATTAGTCTGTTTTGAAAGCCAAATGTGGAGTGACAGATGTTCTTTGGTTTAGGAATTCTTACCTTATAACACACCTGAGGGGGGAGATCTTCAAACAACAATGTAAACCAATGTTCCCTCAATTAAACAAAATTCTTATCTTAGTGGTAATTGCAATTTAAATTTGTTAAATTAAGATTTATAAAAAGTTTGTTTTATATTAACTTGATAAAGATCTAGCCAACTTAAAAAATAACTAGGAATGGGCCTCCCTGGTGGCGCAGCGGTTTAGCCCTGGGTTGTGAAGCTGCCTGCAGCCTCTGCAGCACCGGTTAGATCCCCAGCTGCTCCTCGGCCACTGGAGGAGGGTCCCACATGGCGCGCAGACCTCTCCTGCCGCCCGCTGCTCCCCTCAGCAGTGTATTTCGTCAGTCTGCCTGTTTTGTTCCCCGCTCTGGCTCTGGTGAATTCTCTCACCCTCCCGCGCTTCTGACTGTACCCAGTGCTTGTATAAATAAATAAATCTTGAAAAAAAAAAAAAGAAAAGAAATGCTTCAAAAAAAAATAACTAAGAAATTTTAGTTGTCAGTTAATATAAATGGTAGTTTGGGGTATTAGTTACCGTTATATGACAAGAATTCCTCTCTATGTACTTATTCTCCCATTAGATTTAGTTCCCTGAATTTTGGGGGTTGTGGTTTATAGCCCTATGATGTCTACCTTAAGAGTTTGGTACACAGGAGGAGATACCTATTAAATGCCTAGGAATAGGAAGAGGTGAATAATAATTGAAGGGATTTGGAAAAGCTCCTTGAAAAGGTACTGTTTGGCATAGAGCTTGTGATGGCAGATGAGTGAGTAGGGCTTGACTGGTATACTGAGGTCCAAAAAAAAAAAATCTGTTATTCTTCCCTCCCTTTGCCAGCTCCTGCCTGGTGTGTGCTTTAGTATTCAGAGTCTGTTCTCTGCCTCAGTAGCTCTTGTTCTCATTGTAATTCTTCGTGAAGATTGAGATGGAAATGAGGAAGGCTTGGGGCTGCTGCCTGGACATCCACATTCATGAGAACTTAGAAATGCACAAGGACCAAATGCCATGCCTGACCTAGACAGATCCAGGTCAGCCAATCATTGCTCTCCTGCCTCTCCCTTTGTTTTCTATGCCTCCAGCTTCCTATCTGGTGCAGGTTTGTGCTACAGCTGTTTATCCCAATTAATATAATGGTAATGTGTCTCTTAATGAAGTCATGGAAGCACTTGGTCTCAGCTGGTAGATAAGGACTGTCTAGTGTTAGCCTTCCAAGTGTCTTTTCACTAACAACAATTAGGCACCTGAATACCTTTCATTTTGTTTTTGAAACCATAGAAACAGAAGCTGGAAGTGACCATAACTTCATTTTATGGAATGGGGGGAAAAGCCTCAGAGGTGATAAAGCTTATGCCAGATTAATAATTCCATACTCAATCTCAAATAAATTTAATCTTGCCCTTTCTATATTGTGTAGCAGTGAACACCTCTGCCATGGATCTAACTTTGAATCCTGTGACATTATCATTTCCTGACTGTGGTCTGGGGGGAATTATTTATACTGTGTAGTTTTAGTTTCCTTATCCTTAAAATGGTACTAATAATATTACCCACTTTATAGGTTATTACTAGGATTGAGGTAGTAAGCAGATTCTCACACATAACAATTGCTCAGTAAGTGTTGGTTATCATTACTTTTACAGAGTAAGGAAGCTAAATTGAACCTAAATGACCACTAATTTAATTTACAGCCCTGTCCTTGAAGCCTTTGCTCTTGATTGTTTTTCAGTTAGAAACTAAAGCTTGAGAAAACAAGGACCTTGTCTGCTTGTTTCCCTGTATCCTCAGCACCTAGAATAACATTGGCACGTAGTAGGGGCTTAGTAAGTATCTGGTGAATTAGTGAATTCTCTTAGGGAAATTTTCTGTGAATAATACCTAGTATTTGATATTGCAGTGACATGAATTTTTTCTTTCATGAATTTGCATTTGTCTTTGTAACTGTGTTGTGTTCTGATCTTTTCAGATGTCTTTGTTTTCTTCTGCATTTTAAATCCTCAAGATTGGGGGACTGTGATCTTTGCTAGGAAAATATCCCTTATAGCTCTTAGTATAGTATTTTCTTATAACAGTAGTATTTACTGAAAAATCAGTGCTTAGTATTGATTGTAAAAATCACATATTCAACATCAGTTTATTGAAGATATAAAAATTTGTTGTGGCATCATCCCAACTCTAAGAAGTTGTGAGTCACAGGATCAATTCTTGGTAGCACGAGGTGTCTTACTGCCTTTGTGAGTGCTGCCCTTTACACTGGAATTACTTTACTTCTTCCTTTTGCCCCTTTTCTGCCAGATGTCATCTTGCTTATTCTTCACTGTCAGGTTGATTTTCTTTCTTCCTTTGTGAATAACCCCTCCTTTTATAAGTCTAGAAGCTCCAGAGTTAGAAAGCTGCTGGTACAACTGTAAGATCTAGAACTCTGCTACTTTTGCTGCAGTTCCAGCAAAAGGAAATGTCCTGTGTCTGGTCTTTTCCCTCATCTAGTTCCAGATCAGTGTCTATTGTGAGAGCATCTAATTAACAGAATCTTAATCACATTTAGGATAGAGTCTAGAGAAATACTGGTTTGGTTTTTCTTTTTTTATTCTTTTGACTTCTAAAAGGGGATTGGAATAGATATTGAGCAAACCAATTTGCAGATTCTGGTGCATTCATTATTCAGGTAGCTTGTACTCTTTTCTAGCATCAAATTCTACATTATCTGGAATTCTGAAGGCAGAATTTCTGACTCAGATTTGAGTTGAATCATACTGACATATGTATCAACAGGCATATGAAAAATGTTCAGCATCACTTGTAATCAGGGAAATGCAAATCAAAACTACAATGAGATATCATCTTACACCAGTGAGAATGGCACATATTAAAAAAACTAGCAACAACAAATGTTGGCAAGGATGTGGAGAAAAAGGAACTCTCCTGCATTGCTGGTGGGAGTGCAAACTGGTCCAACCACTATGGAAAGCTGTGTGGAGATTCCTCAACCTGCTAAAGATGGAGCTTCCATATGATCCAGCAATTCCACTCCTTGGTATTTACCCAGAGGACAAAGAATCATTAATTCAAAAGGGCACCTGCACCGCTATGTTTATAGCAGCACTATTTACAATAGGTAAGCTATGGAAACAACCCAAATGCCCAAAAATAGATGACTGGATCAAGAAGATGCGATACTTATACACAATGGAATATTACTCAGCAATCAAAAAAGATAAACTCATGCAATTTGCAGCAACATGGATGGAGCTGGAAGGAATCATGCTCAACGAAATAAGCCAGAAAGAAAAATAAAAATACTGGTTGGTCTCCTCATAGCAGGAATTTAGAAAACCTAGATAAGGGACCAGGACAAAGAGTAATTATAATAGAGTGAAAATCAAAATCAACAAGCAACTATAAACCAGAAACACACTATAGGGTGGTAGGGTAGGGAGGAGGGATTAGGGTCAAAATAAGGGGGGTGGGAATTGTATGGGGAATATAACCAAGATGAAAATGCATACATTATGCAAAAGTGAAAAATGATGTAAAAATATATATAAAATGAAATAAAAGAGGGAGAGAAGAAGAGAGAAAGGTACAGACACAGATTCTGACTTCTCTTTAGTTCAATGGAAGCTGTACCTGAACTACAAGAGTTTCCAGAGATATGCCAAGTGCTAACTGGTGAAGCTTGAATACTTGAACGGACAATCACTGGCAAGAAGAGTGGGATTGCTATGTTTGGTTTGGATGTAGAATCAAGATCTACCCCTGGAGCTAGGTTTGGGTCGAGCATTCCCTTAGGACAGTCATTTTCAAAGAGTGGTGGTTCCACTAGGGCCCAGCAGTCTGTTGCAACATGCCCTCTAGTTGATTATGATTATGATAATATGCTCAAATTTGCCTTAGTAAACATAAACTGCTGAGGGATCAATAACTGATCAAAATCTGGACTCAGGAAGGAGGAGTAAGGGAATAGATATTAGGTAGGCAGCCAACAATCCATTACCTGTAAAGGCAGGTAGGGGTCAGTTCATGAGGAATCTTGAATATCTACCTGACAAGGTTGTTACGAAATATGAAACTGGATAATGTATGTGTGGGGGACCTGTATAGTCAAGGAGATTGTTTATAGTAAGGATGAGGTAGAAAGCACACTGAACTTGGAGTCAGATATTGGGTTCTCAACCTGGTCTCTTTACTCTGAACTTCAAACTCCTCTTCTGTAGAATAGGGAATATAGCTATTGGCGTTTTGGGAGAATTCAGTGAAGATACGTATGTGGGAATGCTTAGCTCACCAGTTAGCATATTAATAACTAAATATTTATTGAAAATGATTATTGAAAGTAAATATTTATTAAAATGATTTATTGGCTAATGTAGCATGAACTTTAGTATTATCTTTCCTCTTAAGACAATTTCCTGGTTCTCAGAAATTGTTGAAGGCCTTGATTATATTCAGATCAGTTCTGGTTTAACTGCTTGGGCAATACTTCCTGCCTCTGCCATCTTAACCTGGGGCATTCCGTGAATTATTTACTTCAGCTGTCACGGGGACAGAGCGGTTTCACTTTGCTCTTATAACTAGCACGTATTCAGAGTGTGCGACCATACATATTTTATGTTCTGCCTAGGCAGTGTAACGCATTCCTTTTCATTTTATTCTGTAAGATCATTTTAATATGTAATACTATTCTCTTCATCTTAATTTTTTATTTTTATTCACTTCATATTTTCTAAATATAGAATATTAATAAATTACTATAGGTTCAAGTAGGAAAGGCATTTAGGATTGGTTTGGACTCTCTCCCTAATTTTATATATAAGAGACTAAGACAGACAGGGAAGTAATTTGTCCAAAGCCTTATATCCTGCTTCATGTTCTTTTCACATTCTTGGCACGGATGAATCTATATCTGAGGTAAAAATTTTTTTTTGGTTCTCTTGGGTTGTCAGAAAAATCATGACTTTTCCCAATATAATATTCACTAGACAAGGTCATTCATAAATTATTTACACTGATAGGATTAAGGTAAAGTCATGAACCTTGTTTGCTGTGAGGCAGAACTGCTGTCCCAGTCTGGGAGGAGAAATTACCAGATGAATAGAAGTATTGTGAATCAGCAGTAGGAAGGAGGCCCTGCCATGAACATACTTTTCACTCCTATGATTGACTTGACATATTATTTGATGTGCCAATTATTGGATGTGCAGGTGTTGTATTAACCTCTGTGTTGATGTCTAGGGCATTCTGGGAAGGAAATGATGAAATTGAATGGGTCATTTCTACTCTGTGGTACTGATCACATCTCACCTTAAGTATACTGTAAATAACCATTAATACTATTTTTCTTTTAGAGAAAGCAATGTGTGGCATTTCTTGTGTGGCAAGGAAACCAGAGAAGCTGCTTCTCCTAGACTTGTTGATACTAATTACAATGCAGATCACTACCTGAAGGGGATAAAGGGGTTGCTCAACTGGACTCCCTTACTTTATAAATAAGAAAACTGACACCAGGAGAGGACACTAACTTACTCCATATTATACATTAAGTTAGTTACAGTGTCAGGATTACATCTGAGCACTTCTGAGTCCCTGTTAAGAATATTTTGCTGCACCCCTCTGCAAGGGACGGTGCCAGAGGAAATGTGGGGTAGTGGAAAGAACACCAATTTGAGGGCAAGAGATCTGATTACAACTCATGGCTCTGCTTCTTACTGACTTGCTCCTGAGAAAGTAATATTGCTTCCTTAAGCACCAGTTTTCTCACAGGGTTATTATTAGCATAAAATGTGAGATGCAGTGGAAAAAAATGAAGTGCTTTATATGGACACAGTCAATTTGCTTATGGATTTTAGTTCCGTCACCTGTCAACCATGTGATTTGGGCAAGTTCTTATTTCTGCGAAGATGATTTTTCCTTTGTAAAAGTGATACACTAATAGCTCCCTTGCAGAGTTGTTTTGAGGCCATTAGTGTCTGTGAAACATTCAGAATGGTGCCTGGCGCATAATAGGTGTTTAATAAATGTTTGAGATCATCTCAGAAAACTCACTTTTATCTTCTGAAAACTGTTCCTCTAATGCTTATAAAGCATATGGCAGAACCTGGCCTTCTGTGGGTTTAAAACTTTTGTAGAGTTTGATTCCGAGGATACAGGGGGGTAAGTATAGACTTTGCTGTTGGTCAGGTTTCCATTCCAAACCTGTAGTGGGCCACTCCCAGGCTCTTCTTCCTAGGTAAAGGCCGCTAGGGCTTGCAAGCTTTGTGGTAAACTGAAGAAGAGGGACAGGAAGCCTGGTGTCTGGGATATTTGAGAGGAAGAATGGAAATGGGAAGAGTGGTCACCTCTGCCTGCTGCCCTGAATAGCAGCATGTCAGCGCCAGTAGTGAAACCTTTCTTCATTATGATTTCCACCTCTAACCCTCTTTTTTCTTATTAGTTTTTTTATTTTTTTACATCATTGTTCATTTTTAAACAGTTTGCTTCCCCCCCACACCCTCAGGTATAGTCCCCATAGAGTTTCCTTCCCCAAGGCACCCGTGCACCATCACCTCAGTCCCCTGTGCTCCTCCCTCCCTCCCTCTGATCCCTCTCCCTCCTCCTCCCCTGCAGTGTCTCTGATTTATAATTGCCAGTTTTTGCTTTGTTGTGTTTTGTGATGTTACTATCTTTGTACACTGATGTCTTTTTTGGTTCCCCTATATTCCTGCTATAAGTGAAACCATCTGATATTTTTCTTTTTCCTTCTGGCTTATTTCACTGAGCATAATTCCTTCCAGCTCCATCCACGTTGCTGCGAATGGCATGAGTTTATCTTTTTTGATTGCTGAGTAATATTCCATAGCATGTAAGTACCACATCTTCTTGATCCAGTCATCTATTTTTGGGCATTTGGGTTGTTTCCAGGTTTTACCTATTGTAAATAGTGCTGCAATAAACATAGAGGTACAGGTGTTCTTTTGAATCAGTGTTTTTGTGTCCTTTGGGTAGATCCCTAAGATCCACCTCTAACCCTTTAAGTGCCTCAAAGTTTTGGGACCATGTCTAAGTTTTTGTTGCTCCAAATACTTGACCCAAAGTACAGATCCTAGGTATTTTAATTGAAAGAATGACTATTTGATGCAGAAATCGCTGGTGGCACCTAATCTCTCATCTCAGCTTTACCTTGTAGAGATATATGTATTTAATCAGGCTTTTCGAGTCTTTAACCTTAAGGCTTTGCTGGATTTCAGATATTCAGTTTTTAAAGTTTTGCTCTACTGCTGACTTCCCTTTGCAACCTTGATCTGTCCAGACAGCTATTTCCTCCATCCCTGGTCATTGTGTGGGACTTGTCAGGTTCCTCTTTCTGGTTTTGAATGCTGGGATGGTGCTTGTGATTCTGGTGCGCAAGAGCTGGGTAAGTATGAAATCTGCATGATCAGGCCAACATTTTTTCAGTGGTTTCAGGATTATGGGAAAACAATGCTAGATAGATTCTCTCCCTTTTTCTACCCTACCGAAGGGTGGTTTTATATAAGCTATATAGGCACATATACTATGGATCAGATATTCTTCTAGGAGCTTTAAATACATTATGTCACCAAATGCTAACAAGTAACCCCTTGAGTTAGATTGATAATGTAAGACTGCCCTCAATTTAACAGAAAGGAATACAGAGTTTAGATAAAGGAAATGACTTGTTTTAGCCAGTAAAGGAGAGATCCAGGATATGAATCCTGGTCTTTTTCACTCAAAGAGAATACAGTCACTGACTACCTTACCAGAATGGGAGCTCCTTGATGGCAGGAATTTTGTCTGATGCTCAACACAGAAACTGAAATGGAATATTTTTTACTGAACATTTAATACTTTGCAAAGTGATGAGTAGGGCAACTGGCATGAGGTATTGAGGACCTGTTTCCTAGTCTACATTATTTACTCAGTTCTCAAGGTGAATTTTTATAACCTATGGTTATAAAAATAAAGAGAAAAGCATTATTTACTCCCAAAATCCATAAGGGTAACTAACACAAACATTTTTATGTTAATGTAAGTTCTTTAAGGCTAAAGAACTTAGTGTTTCTTGGGAAAATAATATTTCACTGAGTTATCTTATGGAAAATTTAGATATAATGCAAGTAAAACTGCCTGAAGGGTAAAGTATTATGTTAAGTTGTTTTTAGGTCTAGTTTCTCTCCCCGATTCCCTCTCTGGGTTTCAATTTCTATGTCTATACAGAGAGCTGTTGGACTGGATGACCTCTGTGGCTCCTGACAATTCAGACACTTAGGTAATGATCATGTAGTTGTTCCAATGCTTACGTCCACCACATTTATGTATAACACATAATTCATTTCTCTGATGTGCAGTCCCTTTTTGCCTTTGTCTTTAAGCCCGCTGTCTAGCTTCCATTAAAGTCAGTTGCCTGCTTTAGTTTTCTTTCTTTTTTTTTAGGCTACTTCTGTGTGAGTTCACTTTTCTTTTTGAGGTTGAATTGAATTGTGTAAGGCCCTCAGGAAGTGGTGGAAGCACCTTCCTCAAACCTGGTTGCACCAAAAACCTATCAAGTCAAGTCCTTTTCCCAAAGAGGAAGAAGAGGAAGACTGGATTCCTCAGCTGATAGATGAGCATGTTTTACTTGAGTTCTCTGGGCTAATTTTATCACTGAAGGAACAAGAAAGGACATTTCCTTTTAAATCCAACACCCTTTCCCTCCCTTGTTCTGTGTGTGGTTACTATCCCTCAGCCATTTTTGTGTCCCCTTTAAATTCCATCTACTTTACTAAATCATGCACAATAAATTCAAGTAAACCTCCATATTGCAATCTTTTATATCATAATGGTGATTTTATTTCTATTCCTCACTAAATATTTTCATCAAGAGTTTCTCACATGATCTCTCATGAGCCCCTTTCTCCACAAAAAATCCCTGTGGGTAAGCTAATCTGTGTAACATACTCACTTCTACTCATAAGTTTTCTTACTGTTGTTTGAATAAGTCATACATTCTGTCTCATGTCTCCCTAACTTGTTTCTCTTAGTTTGTTTGTTTGTTTTGTTTAAGATGTTTTCCTTTGCCTGCTTTACTTCTGCTCAGCAACCTTAAAGGCCCAATTCAAATAGCTCACTCTCTGATACCTTCCCTGATCATCTCCCTCTATGACAAACATGGTTAATATCCCTCTTTTCAGAACAGAAAATGTGATACCTATGTGATACTTTGTTCCAAAGACTATGGCAGCATTTTTTGTATTGTATTTATTCTGCTTTTATTGTAATTACTTGCTCTTCTACCTGTTTCTCTTTAAACACTTCCTCAAAACAATCAGCCCTTCCAAGGTTAGAAATAACCTGGCATATACTAGGTATTTGATAAAAGAGGAAAAGGGTATTTATTAAGTTCCTTATGCTGTGCAACTTGCCTTATAAATACTCTCAATCTTTACAGTGGGTCTGTCATGTAGATTGTTATGAAGTAACTGAGGCCCAGAGTGATTAGTGGTCTAATGATCTCACATCTGGTAACTCAGAGGACTGGGATTCAAACCTGCAATATGTCTCTGATTTATAACTGTCTGTCTTTAATGCTTGAGCTGTATTTAGAATTTTTCTGCTGACTTTTAATTCAATATTCTTTCTGTGCACATCAGAAAAAGACAAATTGAGTGTATCGATGTATTTAATGCAGTGATAGATAAAAGTTCAAGCAGAAGTAGGGTACAGGTAGCTGTCACACTCACGTAATTGCTGTGTATTGAGAAAAGGCCCCAGAGTCATTAATGCCTTAATTGGTACCGTAGGCACTTCTATAATTTGGCATTTAAAAGTGAATCAGTTTTAGCTGGTTAACAGATGTAACAACACCTACCTTTGGGCATGTTCTGTTCTAAAAATGGATGAAAAGCTGCTTGTATCACACTATCACGGGCAAGGTGGATGAGCTCAGCTTTGACCTAAAACAGTGTTGGTGCTTCCGAAATCTTTCTTTCAAGCTTTGTCATATTTTTGTCAGGTGCTGGTAACCTACTTTTTTAGAATCAGGCAATTGTAATATCAATTAGGATATGGGGTTCTTACCCAACTATCTGAGCTCTCTGCAGGGAGAGTCCAAACATAAAGGACTTCATTGGAGCTGGTAAAGGAGGCCAAAAGTTAGACCTTGAGAAACACCTTTGCTTCCTTGTTTTGTGACATGGACTATCCAGACACTCTGTATTCTCTTCAGTCAGCTAGTAGCATATGTGTTGTGGGAAGATACAAGAATGGACCTGAGTTCAAGTTCCTGCTAGCTTTATGCAATTCTGTACAAGCGGTTATACATGCTTCCTAGTTCTCTTCTCTCACGTGTCTTGTACAGTGCTTTTCCTAGGGTGAAGAGCCCATTGTCCAGGCACTGTCTAGTTCTGCCGACCAGGTGACCCAGCATTTCTCTTGCCCTTCATTTTCTTAGTCACACATTCTCTAGTCGATATCTGTAGTCCGAAATATGTTGAAATCTGTCATCTTCTGATGCCCCCTTATCCATTCTCTTCCTTTTTTAAAGCTTATACCTTTTTAAGAAATCATCTTAGTGTCATCTTAGTGTGGTGCTGGGAAAGGAACACGGGTAAATGAGTTTTTAATCTGCCAAATTTTTTTTTTTTTTTTTTAAAGGAAGCCTATTTTTTTTTTTTTTTCTGGGCATGTTTTTATTTATTTATTTGTTTGTTTGTTTGTTTGTTTGTTCGTTTTTGTTTATACCAGCACTGGGTACAGTCAGAAGTGCGGGAGGGTGAGAGAATTCACCAGAGCCAGAGCGGGGAGCAGAGCAGGCAGAAGGACCGAAGTACACTGCTGAGGGGAGCAGCGGGCGGCAGGAGAGGCCTGTGCACCATGGGGACCCTCCTCTGGTGGCCGGGGAGCAGCCGGGGATCGAACCAGCGCCGCAGAGGCCACAGGCAGCTTCGCAACCCAGCGCTCAACTGCTGCGCCACCGGGGAGGCCCTAATCTGCCAAATTTAATTAAAACAAACTTCAGAGGAAAGTTAAAGGAACAAAATAGTTAAGTCATGTTTATATTTGGAGTTGCAAAAACTTTACCATGAGAGTAAATGAGAGGATCGACCTTTCCAGGAGATGCTCTAGGTTCAAATTTTGGTTTCATCATCTTGTAGGTGTATGACCTTGGTCAAGTTACCACCCTAAGTCTCATTTGGTGAAATTGAAAAGAAGAGAAAGAGAAGGAAGACACAAATAGAACAAATAGTTAAATCATCATACCAAATGGTGGAGGAAGTGGTTGTGGCCCAAAAGGCCCACAGAATGCAGGAGGTGGTCCATATCGAATGGGTGGTGGTGAAATAGGGCCTCCCATGGGGAATAATCAGAAATAATCAGTATAATCAGAAATTATACTGAACTAGGAATCAAAACACAAGTTTGCTTTTAGCAAACTGTGTGAACTTGACCAAATCCTTTCTCTCTTATAGGAATTATAAATTAAGGTTTGATTCTGTTAAATTAGGTACCTCAGTATTCCTTGGTTTATAGATTGACATCTGCTTGCTGTGTTTCTTCATAGTCCTCTTGTGTCCAAAAATTTTGCTTTTTTTAAAAAGGGATTTATTTATTGATGCATACAAGAACTGGGGTAGAGGCCAGAGATGCCGGGGGTGAAAGGATTCACCAGAGACAGAGTGGGGAGCAGAACAGGCAGACTGACTGAAATACACTGCTGAGAGGAGACAGGAGAGGTCTGCTGCGCCATGTGGGTTGCTCCCTGGCTGGCCAGGGATCGAACTCATGCTACAGAGGCTGCAGATAGCTTCACAGTGCTGTGCTTAACCCCTTGTGCCACCAGGGAGGCCCCCAAAATTTCACTTCTTATAAGGTAAACAATCATATTGGGTTATGACCCACCACAATGACCCCTTTTTAACTCAGTTACCTCTGAAAATACCCTATTTCCAAATAAAATCAAATTCTAAAGTACTGGGGGTTAGGATTTCAGCATATCTGTTTTGGGGAGACAATTAAAATCCATCATGATGGGCTCCCCCCATTTTATTAATTTGTCAGTCATTTACACATCTACATAATGTTGGGGTACATTTTCACACCTTCGTATACATACACACTTACCCAAACAGTGTCTTATCCCCTTGCTCCCCATTCCCCTTCCTCTCCTTTACTCCCTCTGGCAACCAGTATGATTTTCACAATGTCTGATAATAATTATTTTTGTTGTACTTTGCCAGTTTGTGTCCTTTGGTTATTTATATTGCACAAATAAATGAAAACGTCTAGTATGTCTTTTACTTTCTGTCTTATTCTGCTTAGCACATCCGCCTCAAGAGCCATCCATTTTGACCCAAAAGGAACTATTTCATCTTTTTAAATAGCTGAGTATTCTGTTGAGTATATATTTTTGTGGTTTCAATTTGCATTTCCTTTACAATAAGTGATGTTGAACATTTTTTCTTGTGCCTGTAGGCCATCTGAATGTCTTTGGAGAAGTGTCGATTCAGTGCCTATTTTTTGAGAGTTACTTTTTTGTTGTTGTTGAGTTGTATAAGTACTTTATATATTTTGGAAATTAACCCCTTGTCAAATGTATAATATGCAAATATCTTCTCCCAGTCCATAGATTGTCTTTGTTTTTGTGATGATTTCTTTTGAGGTACAAAAACCTTTTAGTTTGAGGCAGTTCAGTTTGTTTATTTTTGCTTTTGTCTCCCTTGCCATTGGGATTGTGTTTCCTCATCACAATGGGCTTTTGAGGGTTAAGGAAAGGACTTGGTCAGGTAAGATTTGAATTAACAGAGAGAAGTAGAGATGTTGTGAGACAAGTTTTTGCAATGTCCAAATTGTCATAAAATGATCTACTAGATAAATTCATCTTGGTAGAATAAAGGAGTTCTCAGATTCCCAAGCAAGGGTATTTAGTGAAAAAAAGATTACTTCAGATTTTTTCTTAGTCGTTTTTGTTCACAGTATGCAGCTTTGTTCACTGTAGGCAGCTTTTCTTTTTCTGTAAGCAGTTTTATTGACACATGCCACAAATTTAGTCTTGACCATTAAGGTGTTGATTGCATGGTGCGTAAAAATTTATTTTTAGGTAACAGAAATTAAGTTATTTCTAACTTTTACAGTCATTCATAATTACAGAAGATATTTTGCTGTATAAATGTGACAAGCTTGCAAAACAATAGATGATTTGACTGATAAAATTTCATCATAGAAAATGAGGCTGGATCATGAAGTTTCTTAATCTGTGGCTCTTGGACTTGGGGCAGTAACTCTCAGTTATAGCCACTCATTATAAATATGTTGATATACAGGTTCTACCTGGCACCAAATAAATTAAATTTGGAGGGCAGAGGGTAGGTGTGAGACCCAGGCATCATTTTTTTAAAAGCTCCCCAGGTTTGTATATGTGGTTGTAATTCACTAGCTTATGCACATAAAAAAGAAATTGGATTCTTGAACTTGCTGTGACCTCTGGGTATTCTCTAAAACTTTTAAGTCTTAGAGAATAAGGAAATCTAAGTATATTAGCATGTCCCAACTGTTTAATAATCATGGGCAAGCTCACTGGAATTCTTTTTGAGTTTCAGTTTTCCCATTTATGGAATGGAGATAATTATAACTACCTTTGAGGATTGCTTTGACAATCAAATATTTGCCCAAGGTGTTATAACTGCTTGGTGTCCTATGCAAGTCCAGAACCCACATGTCCTAATTCTTTTTATTCCCCCGTGAACTTGAAAGGTGGTTTTTCTACCTAACTTTTTCACTCTTTCAGCTCTTTTGTTAAGTTGTGCCTGAATACCTTCTGTATTGGAAACCTTCAGGTACCTTAGTGTAGCAACAGCATATTGGCTTAGTGGAAACAACATGGTCTTTGGAGTAGCGTGGATATGAAGTTCAACTCTAGCTCCATTACTAACCATAATCATTTTAATTCTTAAGGGTCAATTAAATGGAGTATTAAATAAGAAAATGATGTGAAAGCACTGCTTGGTATGTAATTGTTGCTTATTGTTATTGTGAAGGACAGCAGTAGGAGGAGATGCATATAATACAGCTGGATAAGTGATAGAGTAGAGGCCTTTCAATTTGACTTCACTTTTTTTATGTGGCTTTTGAAAGGTTGGCTAGGTGGGGGTACCTTTTGGAATCCTTAAATAATAATTTTGATTTGTGTAAGCCTATACTGTTTAAGAGATACTTTTGCAAATTATTCCCATTTAATTCACACAATAATAGGTAAGGAAAATGTCTCTATATCTTAGCAAGGGAACTATGGCTAAGAGAGATGAAGTGACTTACATCTGGTTACATCATGAATAAGCAATGGAGACAGTTATTGTTTAAAGTGAAACCCCAATCTTTGAGACCTTGGGTTTTGTTTCAATTGGATTTCTGGTTTCAAAGCAGAGGCTTTTGCATGTAAACCCAGGAAACCTTGGGTTTGTGCTTGTATTGGTTATCTATCACTGTGTAAATAGTTTGCAAAACTTATCAGTTTAAAAAAAACAGACATTTATTATCTCACATAATTTCTGGGGGGCAAAAATCAGGCTATAGTCAGGTGACTACCATCATCTGAAGGCTCAGCTGGAGCTGGAGGATTCCCTGCCATACTTGCTCATCTGGTTTTTGACTGGCCTCAGTTTCTTGCTTGCTGGCTATTGACTGAAGGCTTTAATTCCTTGTTTTATGGCCTCTCCATAGGGCAACTCATCCATGGCAGTTGGCTTCCCCAAAATGAGTGATCTAAGAGTGAAGAGAGGAACCAAAACTGAAGCTGCAGTATTTTTTATAATGCAGATTTCAAAAATGATATACCATCACTTCTGCTGTATTCTTTTGGTCTTATAGACCGGCCTTCTATCAAATGGGAAAGGATACACGTGGGGAGATTATGAGGAGGCATGGATCATTGCAGGTTGGCTGCTGTAGTTGTAGAGAAACTCTGAAACCCAGCTTATATACATCTTTTGTGTTTTTTTTTAATTTTTAAATTTTTAAAAATATTTATGCATACAAGAACTGGGGTACAGGCCACAGGTATGGGGGATGAGAGGATTCACCAGAGAGAGAGTAGGGAACAGAGCAGGCAGATTGATTGAAATAACTGCTGAGGGGAGCAGCGGGTGAGACAGGAGAGGTTTGCTGTGCCGTATGGGCAGCTCCTTGGTCAGGGATCGAACTCGTGCTGCAGTGGCTGCAGGTAGCTTCATAGGTTGAATATTAACCCCTTGTGCCACCAGGGAGGCCCTATACACATCCTTTATTAAGGACTTAACCTTAACACACAGGATCAGATTCTATTTCATGTTTCAGGCATGGTGGATACCAGGAGGGTTCCCTCGTATCTTTGAGGGATGCTTTCTCAAGATGCCTCCTTCAGAAGCCTCCTTAGTCTCATATCTACTATCAATCTTTGAAGTTGGTAACATAATCATGCTTATTTTTACAACCAATCAGATAATTTACTGAGGGGTTAGAAGCATGAGAGGATTCTTTGCCATTAGGTGCTATGTAGTGAAATTGCCTTTGGAAATTTGAATGTGTTGATTCTTTTATTTGTCCAGAAATTGAGGTGAGGGAACTACACGTTGTCTCTAGCATTCAGTGTTTGGGAAACAACCCATTCACACTCACTTGCACGTGATATTTCAAATGAGTAATGTGCTAAGGGCACATTGGCTACTCTTGAAGTCAGTACATCTGAATTTGAGTTACAGTTTTGACACCAACAGACTCTGTGACTGTAAGATGTTATTTGTGAACTCTAGTTTCCTTAAGTATAACATGGAGAAGTTAAGCGGAGTCTCAGTGTTCTGAAGTGCAACAGTCTTACTGGCTACTGAGTGAGACTGGGATGTAGGAAGAAGCTGAGGAAGTGGGACTTTCCCACCTCCATTTCAGACAGAGCAGACAACTTTTATATGTTTAAATATTGGCGTTTCTGTAAGATTTGACTGGAAAATGAGCTTGAGAGTTTTTTTTTTTTTTTTAAACTTGGAAACCTCTGAATTGAATGATCTTTAAGGACCTCTCCATGTAAAAGAAAGGTATTGGTTTTTTTTTTATGTCATTGGCAAGAAGTAGCATATGGGGTGTTGGAGGACCCTCTTTTCTATATTTCTACAGGTAGAAAAGCAGAGTAATGGTCTTGTATGTCTCCTGTGAAATCTAGACCTTTTTTTTAAACATTTATTTATTTATTCATGCATACAAGAACCAGGGTACAGGCCAGAGGTGTGGGAGGGTGAGAGGATCACCAGAGACAGAGTGGGGAACAGAACAGGCAGACTGACTGAAAAACACTGTTGAGGGGAGCAGTGGGTGAGACAGGAGAGGTCTGCTGCACCATCTGCTGGGTATCTCCCTGGCCGGCCAGATCGAACTGGAGCTGCAGACTGCGGACAGCTTCACAGCGCTGTTGCTCAACCATCTGCGCCATCAGGGAGGCCCTGTTTAGACTGTTTTTCTCACTCTTTTCTCCTTAGATTTTTTTTTTTCTCCCAGTGTTGGGAGAGGTGGACATTAGTTGCTGATGGTTGCATCTCCCATCTCTAAGGTGATGTAGCTTCTTTTAGAATCAGGGTCCAGATCTGGAGACATGATGGCCTTCCTCAGAGAGGCAGAAGTTGAAGAACAGGCCTCTTTAGAGAGGAGGAGGCTGGGGGAAATCGGCAGCAGGTGAGAAGGGCTGGTCTTCTAAGTGGTTTCTAATCATCTTCTATGGATTATTTAGATGTAAACATAACTTTCCCTGGCTCTTTGTCTGTGCTCAAGCCCATAGGTCTTTTGGAGACTAAACTAGTAGAGTGAATAGAGGTGGGAGGAATTCAAATGAATCTTACTTCTAGCAGCTTGAGAGGGCTCTTGTCTTTTGGTGACTGTAACACTTTGTTACTTCCCTGTTGACAGATCTTTCCTAGCTGATTGAAGCTAATCTCTAGCATTTTGTCCCCTATTCTGTTCAGGTATATATTCTTTTTGGAAATGAATGGTTTAATGCAAATTGGACTGGAGATGCAATCTGTAGCCTAGGTAACGTTCTAGCCTTTCTATTTACCTGTGTGACCTTGGGCAAGTTTCTTAATCTTTCTCAGTGTGTTTCCTTTTATCTAAAATAGGGTTGCTGTGAAGATTAAAGGAGATAAACAGGTAAAGCACTGCATCTGTGCCAACATAAGTGCTTACTAGAAGCAAAGTATTTTTATTAGTTTTGTATTTATATCTTTGAGAATTTAGGGTAGAGGCTACTTGAATTATAAAAATGCTGTTAGAGCAGTAAAATTAGTACTTGAAGAAATTTTACACATCATTTTATCTGATACATCCTTTTACAATTGGATCGTTTTATAATTGAGATCACTCAGACTTGGAGTGAAGCAGTGAATGGCTCAAGGTCACCCAGTGTAGGCAGAGTTCCTGCCAAATATTTCTCCAGTATCTGCTTACAGACCTCCATGATAGAGAGCTGGCAGGCTGTAATTTTCATGATTTTCCATTTTGGTTGTTAGAACTAAAATCTGCTCCTCTGTGGCTTCTAATCACATGAGGAAATTTAAGGTTAGGCAGATGAAAGGGTGTGTCATATTAGGTGTTCTTCCATTCCATCTCCAGCTACAAGGACCAGGTAAGACAGAGGCCTAGGAGCTCAGGTCCAGAGCCTCAGATTCCTCCTTGTGGCTTTGTGGGTGAATAGTTTTCATTAAAATGATTCATTCCCACAGCCTTACTGAATTTATCAGTATTGGAATCATTAGCATTTTTTATTATTAGGATGTTAGCAATAGAAATTATTAGTAGTAGTACTAGAATTTTTTTATGAGCATTTATTAGTACTAGAAGGAATGATTCATCATATGGTCTGTTTTCGTCATCATTTTATAGATTAGTAACTGAGTCCCAGAGAGGTAAAGGCATCTGTGCAACGTCGTTTATAGAAATTCTGTGCTGGAACTGCGACTAGGATCCTAGTCTCTTGGTAGCCAGTTTTGGATGTCTTTCCATAGACAACACTTCTAGAGAAGATGTTAACATACTTTCAGTTTTTAAAAATGTCATACAGCATTTGTACCTTAGATTTCTATTAGGAGAGACAGCGTCAGTTAAAACTTACATGGATTTCTGTCTAAAAATTCAAGTTGTTTTTCAGTATCACAAGGAAAGAAAGTTCTATTCACAAATATTTTTAGAGTACCTATAGGAGCTTATGTGCCAAATTCTTCTAAATTCATACTTCAAAGTACAAACTCAGTCTTCTTTACTTGTGTGAAGCTTCCTGACTACTCCCCCATATCCACTTGCTCTCTGTTTACAGCACTTCCCATGTGATGCTAACACTGGTGTGGGGAAGAGAATATGGACATTAGATTTGAGCAGGCCAACCTGGGTTGGAGCTTGGCTCCAAATAATTCATGTAAAGTGGCTTATTTGAGTGCTAGATACACATTAAGAATTCCTGAAATGTTGTCTCCTATTACAATTATTTTTGTGTTTATTCATGTCTTATCTGCCCTTGGGAGCACCTCAAGGGCAGTGTCTTTTTGCAAACTGTGAGTCATAACCTATGGGTTGTGGATGTAATATATAAGTTGGACTAGTATTTTTGGAAAGTAAAAAATAAAAACAAAAAAGTCAAATTGAATACACCAGAGAAAACATTATATAGAAAGAACAGGATTGCTTTATGAAACTTTTATTTCAGTTTTATGTTTATAGATTATGTGTGTGTGTATGCACATGTGTGCACGCGCATGCATTTGAGTGTGTGCTGGGTCTCCATATAAATTGCATTCTTACTGTAGATTATAGTTAAAACAGTTAGAGAAACTCCACTGTAGGGAAGAAACTGCCTGCTATTTATATCTTGTATTCACAGGACATAGCACAGGGTCTGGAACAAATCTTCTGGTGTATATGTAACTGAGACAAGACAGCCTAAAATTTTGCTTAATGTGTGATACAGACAGTAAATACAATGTAGGTTCAAAAAAAGAAAGGGTAAATTATCTTGAGAAATAGTAGTTGAGAGCTCAGGTTTCTGGTATCTGAAAATTTTGAGAATAAATAGCAGCTCTGCTACTTATTTGGCTGGAACAGTAAGGCAAGTTTCTTTACTTTTCTTGTCCTCATTTTCTCCATCTCTGAAATGGGAATAATAATTACTTCAGGTTGTGAAGATTAAAGAATATAAATTTACAACAGTAGTTGGCACATAATGACGTCTTGCTTAATTTTTTTGTGGGCTAAAGTGGTTATGGGAGGATTTATAGGGAGGCAGATATTTATCCTGCAGGGACTGGTAAGAATGAGATGTGGGAAATGGTTGAGATGCCCTGGATATGTCTGAGTACTGAGGTAAAACTCTGTGACTTTTTTTTTACTTATGTATCCTTTCTGCAACTTTCTTGCTCTCGAAAATACCCAGTCTTTTTTTTTTTTTCTCTTCAAAACCACTTCCTGGGGAGAAAGTCCAACATAAGCTGTTACAACTTGCCTTTGGCCCCTCCTGGAGGCCAGTTCATGTCCATAGATAGGGAAAAGGAAGTTAACATTGGGTGTCTAACCCCAGTTACTCTGAATTCCAGAGAGAGAAGGATAAAACCGTGCAGAAGCTGCTCAGATTGGCCCCAGCAAAAAAGGACCCCCAGCAAGGTAAATAGGAAGGTGCTTGGCTTCAAGTCCAAAGTCCAGACTGGAGCTGGAGAGGACAGGTCCTTGTGAAGGGAGCAGCTGGGAGGGCGGACAGGAAGACTAGCCTGTCTCTGACTTCTGATGATGCTGGAAAGGAAACCTCTCCAGGTTTAAGAAAAGGAGGAGGGACGGAGAGAGTGTGAGAAAGAAGGTGATGAGTAGAGGAATGGGGGAAAGGGAGAAGGAGCAGCTTGCAAGATAACTGTTTTGGCTCCTGGCTATCCGGGAGACAGGAGGCAGGGAGCTTGTCCAGCCTTTCCTGCTGAATCTCTGTTCTCTTGTAAACCCTTTGCCATTTTAGCTTCAGTAAAGAATGGGCTTTCTAAATTGTATTTTAGGTCTAAACTTTCTGTAGTTATTTAATGAAGTCCAGGAGAGCTAGCCAAGTAAAAGACTAAGGAGGTCGGAGGAGGAGCAAGAACTTCTGCTTGATTTGTTTTGTCTGGGTAAGCGTTCTTCAACCGTGAGACTATTGCTGTCTTGGATTGTGGAATTCTGTGTGCGTGTGAGGGGAGAGTATGTGACTGTCCTGGGTATTGGAGGATGTTTAGCAGCATCTTTGTTGTACTGCCTAGTAAGTGTCAGTAACATCTGTCCTCCCTTCAGTGGTGACAATCAAAAATATCTCTCAGCATTGCCAGATGTGCCCTGGGGAACAAATCGAAGCCTGATTGAGAACCAGTCGTCTCTATATATGTTTAAATTGCAGGGACAGCCAAAGGACAAAATTAAAAATAATAGACTCTCCTACTTATATAACACTGTGCCAGATACTGGACCTTTAAATATCTTAGTTCATTTAATCTCCATAATTACTCTGTAAGTTAGGTACTACTGCTATTCCCTGTTTTACAAATGAGGAAACTGAGGGGAAAGATTAAGTGAACTAATAGCAACTAATGTTTATATGAGTTGCTGTATGTCAGGGTCTATGCTAAGTACCTTGCCTATGAGTTATCTCACTTAATCTCACATTTATTTTGCGAGGTGGGTACAGAAGTTGTCACAGTTTTGCAGATGGGAAAGCTGTAGTGTTCCTAACCCTATGCTGAGCACTGTGGCTGACCTGGTTTTGAGTAGTTTCCAGAGTATTTTTTCCTACTTGACCTTCAGAACAGTACTGTGAATTAGATAGTATTTTCCCCATTTTATAGTAGAAGACTCTGAGGCTGGTAGAGAGAAAGGGGCAGAAACTGATGGAGTTGACTGGCATTTGTTATATGTATGCTTTATGCTTTTTATGGATGACCATGTTGCTTCCAGCCACACAAAAGCAGCAGGCAGTCAGGTGACAACATGAGGCAAAGAAATACAGAGCTTGTTTGTGAAGGAGAGCTGAGAGGCAGTCCTCTGATTTGTAATGTAAAGTTGTTGGGTGACGTTTTCTTCTGCTTATATGCTCTCCTACCTACTTCTTACTTTCTGGTGACACTGGCTATATATCACAGGTTGTAATTATAACTGACTTTTTGGAAAAATGTGTGTAACTTCTGCATTCTTCCACCTCATAAGGTCCATAAGTGTAGACTTATCTGTAAACACTCTTTTGTTCGCTACAACAGGTCAGTTCCGTGCTTACCTTTTTTTTTTTTTTTTAAAGATTTATTTATTTATGCATACAAGAGCTGGGGTACAGGCCAGAGGTGGGGGGGCGGGGAGTTGAGAGGATTCACCAGAGACAGAGTGGGGAACAGAACAGGTGGATTAACTGAAATACACTGCCAAGCGGAGCATTGGGCGAGTCAGGAGAGGTCTGCTGCACCATGTGGATGCTCCCTGGCCAGGGATCGAACTCACGCTGCAGTGGCTACAGATAGCTTCATAGTGTGGTGCTTAACCTCTTGCACCACCTGTGAGGCCCCCGTTCAGTGCTTACTTTTACTTGTGAAATTTCTGATTCCGTAGGCACATGGAAAGAAAACTGAGAGTCAGAAAGATTGATTTATTCAAGATTATGTAGCAGTCTGGTAGCAATTTTGGTAACAGATCTGTGTTTTCCTATGTCAAGCCCAGGCATTTTTGCACAGTGTTGTGCTGCTTCCCATGCATGTATAATATGATTGGGGCTCTATGATCCTGCTCTGTGGCTTTATGCAAATCCCTCTATTTTCCCTTCTGTAAACAAAAATATTAAATGCCTCTTCTACTTTCCATCTTTGGTTGCCTACCAGTGATGTCCTGGGGTGACATCTAGCCTCAGGATAAGTGTCTATGGAGAACCAGGGAAGTTTCACTGTCCTTGCCAGCCCAGAACTGTGAATCATCTGATAACAGCTCCTGAACAACTGCTTCCTGTTTCTGTGGTAAGGTGTGGTCAGGGTATACCAATTGAAGCAGAAAGCAGGTTTGAATTCAGGGGAAGAAGGCCAAATGGGTTATCTACTTCTACCCCTTCTTTATCAGGACTGTGTGCTGATTTTGGGATATGTTCGTTATCCTTTTAGCTTGTGGGGAAAATCTGCAAAGCTACTTAAATGAGATGAAAAAATTTTCCTTCTCTTCTTCTTTCATTTGTTTTGGTCAGTAAAACTAGTGACAAGAAATGACTCCTCAAGAGAAAATAGGTGGCTTAGGAAATCAATTGTTAGGCAAAGGCATTTTCATTGTGTTTTCTTTTCTTACCTCACTTTCCAGCCAACTTGCAAAGGTGATGATTGCTGTTATGTCCCTAATTTTACAAATAAAGAAAACAAAGTTTAGTGAGAAGTCGTGATCACGCAGGTAGTGAATACGAAAACCAAGATTTGAATTTAGGTCTGACTTTTAAGACCCGTGGGTGCTTCATTTCCTTCATTTAGAATGGGGAAGGATGGACTTGATGCTGCCTCGGTGCTTCCCCACTCTGAGTTTCTAGGACTCTGCCCTCATTTGGTTTTTTTTTTTAAAAAAACAAAGAAGTTGAATATTTCGCTCAAGCTGTGAAGGCAGGGAGTCTTACCCTGAAGCATTTAAGGTGCTCAATCTGTATTTGCCAAGTGAGTAACTTTAAAGCTTATATTTTACTTTTTTGTATTTTAATGAATTACTTTTAATGTACGTTGTCATACCGTACTGACCACCAACCCCCCAGTAATCCTCCACCATAATTGACAGGGTCCCCTCCCCCTTTCACTCCACCCCATTTCTGGTAGTTCATTTCCACAGACAGAGATCAAGGGTTTGTTTTGTTTTTGTCTGTTCCTTTACTTTGTTTTTTATATTTCACCTATGAGTGAAATCATCAGCATTTGTCTTTTTTCCTTCTTATTGCACTTAGCATAGTTTCCTCTACTGCCACACGTTATCACAGTGACAAGATGTTATTTTATTTTTAATAGTTGAATAGTAATCCATTGTGCATACACACCACATCTTATCCACTCAGTTGTTGTTGGGCACTTAGGTTGTTTCCATAGCTTGTCTATGTAAATAATGCTGCAGTGAACACAGGAATGCATGTATCTCTTCATACTGGTGTTGCTGCATTCATCAGGTATATACCTAGGAGAGGGATTGCTGGACCATATGGTTGATCTATTTTTAATGTTTGAGAAGCCTCCACACTGTTTTCCATAGAGGTTGGCCCAGTCTACATTCTCACTAACACTACAGGAGGGTTCCTTCTTCTCCACATTCTCTCCCACACTTTTTTTGGTCTTTTTGATGTGTGCCATTCTCATGCATGTGAGGTGGCATTTCATGGTTTTGATTTGCATTTCCCTCATGACAGGCGATGATAAACATTTTTTTCTTGTGCCTTTTGGCCAGCCGGGTTGTCTTTGGAGAAGTGTCTGTTTAGCTCTTCTATCCATTTTTGTGTATTTGTAATGGCCTTATTGAGAGCTAATTCACATACAATAAAATTCACCTATTTAAAGTATACTGTTAAGTGTTTTTTTGTTTGTTTATTCTTAGGATTGTATAACCATCACCACAATCTCTTTTTGGAACATTTTGTCCTCTTCAAAGAAACCCTGTATCTATTAGCACTCACCATTCTGCCACACCCTCATCACCCTAATTTTAGGAAGTGACTAATCTGCTTTTTGTCTCTGAAGATTTAATTTGCCTACTTTGGACATTTTATGTAATTGAAATCATACAACAGGTTTGTATGAGGTTTCTTTCACTTAGTGTATTTTTAGGGTTCCTCCAGGTTGTAACATGTATCATTTCTTTTAACTGCTGAATAGTATTTGGCAATATTTTTGCTGAATGAAACTCCATTGTATAGAGCTCTTTATTATTTCTATTTATGTATTTGCTTTGTTGCCAAGTGAATATTCATTCGATGACATGGTTGTTTTCACTTTTTATTTGCTATTATAAATAATGCTGCTCTGAACATTTATATGCTTTTTTGTGTGGGTATATATTTTCATTTACCTTTGATATATATGTAGGAGTGGAATTGCTACATCATATGATAACTCTAAGTTTAACCTTTTGAGAACTGCCAGACTCGTTCTCAAAGGGATGATAGCATTTTTCATTCCCACAGCATTGTAAGATGGCCAGTTTGTCCACATCATCACCAAAACTTGTTATTATCTGTCTTTTTTTTTTTAAGCTACGGCAATCATAGTACATGTGAAATGGTATCTGTCTCACTGTGGTTTTGATTTGAATTTCCTTAACAACTAGTGATGCTTAGTATCACTCCATGCTTGTAGGTCATTTAGATATCTTTGGACAAATGTCTGTTTGTATCCATTGCAACTTTTATAGTCTTATTTATTTTTTACTGTTATTATAAGGGTGTTTTCCTTTCTTTTCCCCTTTATATTTATAGTCTGGATACAAGTCCCTTATCAGCTTTATGGTTTACAGATCTTTTCTGCTATTTTGTGGATTTTCTTCACTTTTTTTGATGTATAAACATTTAAAATTTTGATGTCATCCAGTTTATTTCATTTTTCTTTTGTTTGTGCTTTTGGTGCCATATCTAAGAAACAATCCCTAGTCCAAAGTCATAACTATTTATACCCGTGTATTCTAAGAGTTTTAGCTATTACATTTTGATCTATGATTTGAGTTACTTTTTGTATTAGGTAGGAATTAGAGAGTAAACCTCACTTTTATATATTGATAACTAGTTATTACAATACCATTTATTGGAAGGAATATTTTCTCATTGAATGGTCTTGGCACTCTTTGATTTCTGGACTCTATTTCATAGATCTATATCTCTATACTTATGCCAGTACTACACTGTTCTTATAACTGTAACTTTGTATTAAGTTTTGAAGTTGGCAAAAGTATGAGTTCTCCAAATTTGTTCTTCTTTTTTTAAAGTTGTACAAGCCTTGCACTTTCATTCTTTATGCTATTACAAATGGAAAATTCTAATTTCATGTTTTGGATTGCTTATATATAGAAATACAGCTGATTTTTGTATATTGATCTTGTGTTTTGCAACTGGTTGAATTCATTTATCAATTCTAATAGCTTTTTTGATTTTTTGTTTTTTTTAGTTGGGGTGTGTGTGTGTGTGTAGATTCCTCAGGATTTCTAATACATAAGATCATGTTGTCTCAAATAGAAATATTTGTACATATTCCTTTCCAATCTGAATGCTTTTTGTTTTTTTCATGCCTAATTGTTCTGGCCAGAATTTCCATTATAATATTAAAGAAAATTTGTAAGAGCACATATCTTTGTCTTGTTCTAGATTTTAGGAAGAAAGCATTTATCAATGAATCAGTTATAGGTAACGGTATTACCTATGGGTTTTTGTATTTGTCTTTTATCAAGTTGAGGAAATTCCCTCTACTCCTGATTTCTTATCCCAGGTTGATATTTGATAAGAAATTCCAGTTTAGAAAGGTTAAATAGTCAACCAAGGTGGCAGAGTGAGGAATCAAAAGTACTTGGAAGTCTAAAGTCCCTGTTCTTTCTATTTTGCTACCATTGTCTCATTACTGTTGATATTCAGTTTGGTAACTTGCTCAAGGTGGTGTTTGCCAGACTCCTCTACCGTGATGTTATTCTTTATTCCTCCAAATTTGATAGGTATATTGTAGGAAAATACTATGAAACTATGTATATATTGCTTTCCTTGTCAGACTTTCAGTATATTTGTTTATATCACTATGGACTTATGGATTCTAATCTACTATGTAATAATCTATTATTCTTTTTTATTTTGATGCACAAATTCTCTCTGATTTGACAAGTAGGAGCCTCATTCAGGTTGGTTCCTCATTCAGATTGGCCCTACCTTTGACATGTCCCTAACGTTATCTGACCACTCTCTTGCTTTTTAGCCTAAGAGGGTGTTCTGGGTTCATCTTGTGCTTTCTCTGCCAGTCATTTCACCAGGGAACCCTGGTTTCTTACAGTGTTATATGGTATTTAGAAGCCAAGATCTGGCTGCTTGGCCTGTTTACTGCTGCAGGACAGGTGCTGCTCTTAGGACTTTTCAGTAGACATAGTGAGGAAATGAGGTTCCAACTCCTTATTACAGGTTCTCCCCACTATGTGGATGCTCTCATCATCCTCTGTGAGCCCCAACATTCCAGGCTGGTTGTCTATGGGACTCCTTTTCAACCTTTTCAGTGTGGTTTCTTCCATACCACAAGCTTACCCCCGCCCCTCATGTTACCCTCTCCCCAGGTCACCCTGTCCCCTCGATTCCTCCTTTCTGGTCTTTGACATCCCACCTTAGCCTGCCTCCCCAGCTCATCTGAGCATCCCGATCTCACCTGCTTGGACTCTGATTTTCCTTCCTGTGTAGGTGCACACTGTGTCTGGGATACAATCGCAGTGTTGGGCTGCCCTCGACTTCTTTTAACTAATATGATAACACTGTCTGTGCTTCTAATTTTCCTCTTCTTTTCACGCTTGCGCTACAGTGATTTTTCTAAAAATATAAGTCAGCACTATTCTACTTAGGAACTTTTTAGTAGTTAGTCCTTCCTTGCTTGTAAATTTCAAGTTCTTTAGACTGGCATTCAAAACTTTATCGATCTCATCCAAATATGCTTTATCTGCCTTGTTTCTTATTAATTCTTTTGTGTACCCTATACTCTAGCTGTCGTCACTGGCCATTCCGTAGATGTAACCAGTACATTTACACTTTCAGGTTTTTGCTTTTACCTTCTCTGCATTGGCCTAGCCAATGCCTTTCTTCATTTCTTCATTATCTGGCAAAATCTCTTGGGATCATAGTTCAGATATCTGGTGTGGGATGTACAGTGAAGGAGGACATCCATAAGGGGAGGGGGTCACCTGTTGAAGCCTCTGTGACCTAAATAGTCAAAACAATTTTCACTCTATTTCTGAAGGTGAACTTACTTCATTCTTGCTGTTTTTATGATTAACTCTTTTTTTTTTTTAATAGAGGCATGTTCTATTTATTTGTTTGTTTGTTTGTTTGTTTGTTTGTTTTGTTTAAACATGCACTGGGGACAGTCAGAAGCACGGGAGGGTGAGAGAATTCACCAGAGCCAGAGCGGGGAGCAGAGCAGGCAGAAGGACCGAAGTACACTGCTGAGGGGAGCAGCGGGCGGCAGGAGAGGTCTGCGCGCCATGTGGGACCCTCCTCCGGTGGGGAACCGGCGCTGCAGAGGCTGCGGGCAGCTTCACAGCCCAGCGCTCAACCGCTGCGCCACCGGGGAGGCCCTATGATTAACTCTTTACTTCTCTGTTGCCCCTGATTCATTGGCTGCTCCCAGATTTCACCCTACACAAGACATTGCATCTAGCAGACACTCAGGGAAGGTTGATGGAACTTTTTGAGGGAGTGAATTTTGGGTTGTGATGCTTCTGCATGATGGGTCTGTAGCCTGCATTTGAAGTCTCTTCAGAGAAGAGATTTAAGAGGCTCTGACTATAGGACAGGGTTTGGATGGTGGCACTGCCGACTAGGCCTACCCTAGTCAGAAATGTTTCTGAAAAAATTACATATTCACATTGCTTTTCTTTTTTGTCAGTTCCAAGTATGTCCTTTAAAAAACGTTTCTACACTTTCATCCCAAAGAAAAGAATTCTGGCTGCAGGTATATGGATATTTAAAGCTTCAAATAAGAGCAGCTACATCAATCTCCAAAAAAAAAAAAAAAACCTATCCCAAACTGTATAGGACAGTGTAAGGACATGTGTCTCCTGACACTCTGCCTGCCATTTAGCTCATTTCTGGAGAGGCATTTAAGCAAAAGTGTCAGCAAATGAGGGTTTTAGATTTTCTGATCTGTCTTTTTCAGGTACTGTAGGGAGAAAATAAGCATCACAAGTTTGGTTATTTGCAGGATGTGGGGGTGTCTGGGGAGGAAGAAAGGATGGAGACTGTGTTTTCTTAGTTCTCACTGCCATTCCCACTTGCTTTAGCCGTGTATCTTGGTCCTCTCTCTTTCTGCTTATTTTCTTCTACAGGCCTTTCTTTTCTCGCCTTTAGGACCATCTGATTTCAAAGCCTAGACTCTTTTCCATGTTTCATAATCATAATCATAGCAATGAATGGAAAAAAATGGGATTATTTGTTTTTGCCTTTCCTGACAGATTTTTAGTCTTGTTAAAATAATTTCAAAATTGAGGTCAGAACATTTTTTAATATACATATTCAAATTTTAGCTGATCCTCCTGAGGTGCAGCACCAAGGGATTGCAATCAAGCTGTATTTACCTACAAGATTAACTCTTAGTCTGATTTGGCTTGAGTGACAATGGAGTGTTCCCAACTCATTGCCCCACCTACCTGCTGGTAATTGAAATTAAGGAAAAATACTCATATTTTGGGGGAGCAGCAGAGGAAGATATTTAGGTGTGATGGATCTGAATTCTAATTCCAACTAATATTTACTGGTTTTACAATCTTTTTTTTTTTTAAAGATTTATTTTTTATTTATACAAGTGCTGGGGTACAGGCCAGATATGCGGGAGGGTGAGAGGACCCACCAGAGACAGAGTGGGGAACAGAACAGGCAGACTGATGAAACACACTCCTGAAGGGAGCAGCGGGTGAGACAGGAGAGGTCTGCCGGGATCGAACCCACGCTGCAGAGGTTGCAGACAGCTTCACAGTGCGGTGCTCAACCGCCTGCGCCACCAGGGAGGCCCTGGTTTTGCAGGAGCCTGCAAAACAAGTGTGGAGCTCTTTGTGCCTCATTTTTCTCATCTGTACAATGAGGATAATAAAGCTGTTTTTTTTTTTTTTTTAAGGTTACTAAAAGGTTTATTTACAAGGGAAGGGGACATGAGGAAATGTACAACTTGGGAGAAAAGAGGGAAATAAAGTCTTAAATGCATCCTACCCATTTCCGCTGACCTGGAATCCCAATGGCACACTGAGAGCTGGCAGCCAGCCAAAAGCCATGAAGACAAGGACCCCCCCCCCCCCCCCGCCCCGCAAGGCCCATGTGTCTGGTTTTATACCAAACCTGGCTGTTTAACTCCACCCTCAGGTCCCAGCAACCCTCCCTTGTGTGATGATGGGATTTGTAGTTCCCAGTGTCTTCACAGTGTTGACTGGAGTGGGGGTGGAGTCCACAAAGCCTGTGTGGAATTAGCTCAGGACATCCTTTCCCCCCAGCAATTCCCCTCTTTCACTTTTTGTCACCATTTCCATGGTGATGAAGATCAAATATATGGATGCTGGGATAAAGTCTCAGATGAAAATTTTTCAGGGTTCCAGTGTGAAAGAAAACCAGTCTTTCCAGGTATTGTCCATTGTGGAAAGCAAAAGTCCTCCATTCCTGGAAAAACAGTTCATCAGTGCAAGCCAAAACAAAACAAAAAATCTGGAGGCATTAGCCAAAACAAGACAGCAAATATGTCAAAATCACAAGAAAAAAGCTTAAAATTGGTTCAAATTATGTAAAAACCATGTTCTCTCAACCTTGAGCCCAAATTCTTTTGACGGCACAGCAAAAGTTTGCAAACTATATCTACTTGTAAGCCATATTACCTATTTTTGCATAAAATCATAGGGCAGAATAACTAAACAGCAATTTTAGCTGGCTTTTGGAATACTCCATATAGGATCAGAGTGAACTCTTGACATTTGGTCCATGTAGGCTTGCATGTTCCAGAGACCTCCAAAGAAGGTGAGGAAGCTTGCCTCCATTGGCAGGACTGGACAACCTGGCAAATGAAAAAGTCCTTGTACCATCAAGAAGAGGAAAACCGGGCCTCCCCGGTGGCGCAGCGGTTGAGCGCTGGGTTGCGAAGCTGCCCGCGGCCTCTGCGGCGCCGGTTCGATCCCTGGCTGCTCCCCGGCCACTGGAGGAGGGTCCCACATGGCGCGCAGACCTCTCCTGCCGCCCGCTGCTCCCCTCAGCAGTGTACTTCGGTCCTTCTGTCTGCTCTGCTCCCCGCTCTGGCTCTGGTGAATTCTCTCACCCTCCCGTGCTTCTGACTGTACCCAGTGCATGTATAAACAAAACAAACAAACAAACCAGCAAACAAATAAATAAAGCATGCCTCTATCAAAAAAAAAAAAAAAAAAAAAAAAGAAGAGGAAAACCCAGGTGGAGTCTGATGAGACCAACTTTGCTCCTGAAGCCTACAAAGCTGGTTTTTGAGAATCATCAACATTGTTTATCTCGTGTGTCATTTCACACTTCTCCAGTCACTTTGACTCCTATCATCTTATGTCATCTTCACAGTGTTCTCAGAGAGGGAAACACTGTGTGATTGTTCCCATTTGAAAAACGAGGAACCTGATGCCCACGGGAAATAAATGGCTTTTACAAGAACCTAGGACTTTTGAATTCTAGTCCAGAACTTATACTGGCCAGGTGTAGGACCGGGCAAATGTGGTAGAAAGTCCTGAATTGAAAAAGAATACCTTGATTGTAGTCTCAGCTAAGAGAATTTGAGAGTCATCTCAGAATTTACTTTATTAAAACAAAAATACTAGCTGTTCTGCCTAACTCACTTTGGTGTGTTTATTCAGCAAACAGGTATGGACTGTGCTATACGCTGTGCTAAGCCTGGTCCTTTCTCTTCAGCTGTTCATTCTTCACTATGCATAATAGATAAGCTGTATGAGTAGGAAGAGCAATGTAGTGAATGTGTGTGTGTCTGTGTGTGTATGGGAAATGGGGGGGTGCTGGGATGGGTGCTGATGGTGATAGTGGTCAAAGAGAAATGGCTTTGGGACTGGCCTTTGCTTGTGAGGAGATATCTCACAGAATTATATGTGGGCAAATAATGAGTATGATTGTGTCTTTTTAATTATAAAGTACTGCATAAATATTAGGGATTGTCATATCTTATAGAAGGTACTTTTCTAAAACCTTGGCAAACTTAGAACACCTTAGTTGGAGCCTACGTTAATTGAAGTCCGAAGAAAGACTTCAGTGGCAAATAAGATTGGAAACTCATTTGAAAAAATGTGTCTTTTTAAAAACTTTTTAAAATTTTTTTTGAGAATTTATTTTTTTATTTTATTCTATATATTTTTTTACATCATTTTTCATTTTTGTACAATGCATGCATTTTCATCTTGGTTATAGTCCCCATACAATTCCCACCCCCCCTTGTTTTGATCCTACTCCCTTCTCCCCCTCTGCAGTGTGTCTCTGGTTTATAGTTGCCTGTTGATTTTGATTTTTACTTATTATAATTAGTCTTTCTCCTGGTCCCTTATTTAGGTTTTCTAAATTCCTGCTATGAGTGAGACCATCTGGTATTTTTCTTTGTCTTTCTGGCTTATTTTGCTGAGCATGATCCCTTCCAGCTCCATCCATGTTGCTGCAAATTCATGAGTTTATCTTTTTTGATTGCTGAGTAATAGTCCATGGTGTATATGTACCACATCTTCTTGATCCAGTCATCTATTTTTGGGCATTTGGGTTGTTTCCATAGCTTAGCTATTGTAAACAGTGCTGCTATAAACATAGGGGTGCAGGCGCCCTTTTGAATTAATGTTTCTGTGTCCTTTGGGTCAATACCTAGGAGTGGAATTGCTGGATCCTATGGAAGCTCCATCTTTAGCAGGCTGAGGAATCTCCACACAGCTCTCCATAGTGGTTGGACCAGTTTGCACTCCCACCAACAGTGCAGGAGAGTTCCTTTTTCTCCACATCCTCACCAACATTTGTTGTTGCTAGTTTTTTTAATATGCGCCATTCTCACTGGTGTAAGATGGTCTCTCATTGTAGTTTTGATTTGCATTTCCCTGATGACAAGTGATGCTGAACATTTGTTCATATGCCTGTTGGCCATTTGCATTTCCTCTTTGGAGAAGTTCTTTTTAGCTCTTCTGCCCACTTTTTGACTGGGTTATTTACTTTGTTTTTGTTGAGTCTCTTCAGCTCTTTGTAGATTTTTGTGATCAGTCCTTTATCATTAGTGTTGTGTGCAAAAATTTTCTCCCAGTCGTTGGGGTGTCTCTTTGTTTTGGTTACTGTCTCTTTTGCTGTGCAGAAGCTTTTTCATTTGATATAGTCCCAGCTATTTATCTTTGCCTTCACTATCACTGCTTTGGGTGATGTGTCTTTAAAGATGTTACTGAGGTATATGACATGTAATGTTTCGCCTATATGAAAAAAATGTGTCTAAAGTGGTTTGAGGGGCCTCCCCTGTGGCACAGCGGGTTGACCGCTGCTCTGTGAAGCTGTCCGCAGCCTCTGCAGTGCTGGTTCGATTCCTGGCCGGCCAGGGAGAAACCCACGTGATGCAGCAGACCTCTCCTGCCTCGCCCGCTGCTCCCCTCAGCAATGTCCTCCGTCCATGTGCCTGTTCTGCTCCCCGCTCTCTCTGGTGAATTCTCTCATCCTCCCATGGCTCTGACCTGTATCCCAATTCTTGTATGAATAAATAAATCTTTAAAAAAAATGAAATGGTTTGAAACTAGCAGTTCTTAAAATGGGGATATGGTTATTAAAATGGTCTTTGATAACACAGTGGAACTTTAAACTATCTATAGGTTTATGAAGAACTCATTTATAATCACCTTTCTATTATTTTGAATCAGATTTTACTAACTTACCATTCATTTATGAAAGTATATGTTTTGGGAGTGCTGCTTCACACCTCAATGTGTGTATATGCTTTACTCATCTACCAGCAAAGTTCTAGTGCCCCCACACTATCAAATTGACCCCTCTCCACCCTCCTTCCACCCTTTTCTCCTCTGGTAACCACCATATTTTTCAAGTCTAAGAGTTATTTTTGTGTTTTGTCAACTTGTTTGAGTTTGTTATTTACATACCACATATGAAAGAACCCACCCAGTAAATGTCTTTCACTTTTGGATCTATTTCACCTCTCTTAATCACCTCAAATTGCATCCATGTTATTCTAAAAGGCAACATTTTATCTTTTTAATAACTAAATAGAATTCCACTGAGTATACAGGCTCCAACTTCTTTATCTAGTCATCAGTCAATGGTCATTTTATAAAAGCCACTTATACATAGTAAAGACAGTTTTTAAAAAGCCATTTGTGCTACTGCAGCATTTAAAATATTTAGGAGAGTCAATTTGTATGATGAAAGTTATAATTGGACTTTTCGTTGTGAACTTTATGTCATACATATACATACAGATATTGATTTATAATGATGCATACCTGAAACTTATGTTATAATGCAATGTTACTTCAATTAAAAAGAAAGTTCAAGGCTTCCCTGGTGTCCTAGGGCTTAAGAACTGGGTCTGAGTTGATCCCTGGCCAGGAACCTAACCCACATATGGTATAGTAGACCTTTCCTCTTTCACCAGCTGCTGTCCTTAGCGGTGTGTTTCATTAAATCTGCCTGTTGTGCTGTCCACTCTGTCTCTGGTGAATCCTCTCACCCCCCCCACACCCCAACCGGACCTCTGGCCTACACTCCAGTTCTTATGCGCGCGCGTGCACACACACACACACACACACACACACACACACACACACACACAGAGAAAACCCACAAGGAGAAAAAAATAAAAAGAAAGCAGTTCAATAAATAAATAAATAAATAAAATGTATAGGAAAGGTATTTAAGGCAGTCCTGGAAATTGCATTTCCTGGGAGTGTAAAAGAATCAGAGCAAGGCAAAGAGAAATTGGGTGACCAGATCAAAAGATATGTGATATTTTTATTTTCTAGATTTATTTGGATTTAGTAGATATAATTGTTGAGAACCTTCTATATACTAGGTTTTAATTAGGTCCTGAGGGAACAGAAAACATTGCCTCATCAAAGGAACTTAAAGTATGACTAGAGATGTAAGACCTGTATGGTAAACAAAATGACAAGTTTTTAGGAGGTTATAATGGCATATGTATTGATGTTAAAATTCTTCTTTTTTTTTAATGTTGAATTCTTTTTTTTTAAATAATAAATTTTATTTTTTATATTCCCCATACAATTGCAACCCCCCCATTCTGACTCCAATCCCTCCCCTCCCACCCCCCACCCCCCCCCCAAAAGTGTCTCTGGTTCATAGTTTTTTGTTGATTTTGATTTTCACTTTCTTATAGTTATTCATTTTCCTGGTCCCTTATTTAAGTTTTCTAGATTCCTGCTATGAGTGAGACCATCTGGTATTTTTCTTTTTCTTTCTGGCTTATTTCGCTGAGCATGATCCCTTCCAGCGCCATCCATGTTGCTGCAAATTGCATGTGTTTATCTTTTTTGAATGCTGAGTAATATTCCATGGTGTATATGTACCACATCTTCTTGATCCAGTCATCTATTTTTGGGCATTTGGGTTGTTTCCAAAGCTTAGCTATTGTAAACAGTGCTGCTATAAACATAGGGGTGCAGGTGTTCTTTGGAATTGATGTTTCTGTGTCCTTTGGGTAAATATCTAGGAGTGGAATTGCTGGATCATATGGAAGCTCTATGTTTAGTAGGTCCAGAAATCTCCACACAGCTCTCCATAGTGGTTGGACCAGTTTGCTCTCCCACCAGCAGTGCAGGAGAGTTCCTTTTTCTCCACACCCTTGCCAACATTTGTTGTTGCTAGTTTTTTTAATATGTGCCATTCTCACTGGTGTAAGATGGTATCTCATGGTAGTTTTGATTTGCATTTCCCTGATTACAAGTGATGTTGATAATGTTGAATTCTTGACCCAGAAGTGGTAGTGCTACCTATTGTAGCATCTAATAATCAGAAGTAATGCCCATTTTCTCATTGGACTTGTTCTTTAGTATGACTGTGCTTTGTTCTGGTAGTTTAACCCTAAGCCTAATTCCCCCAACCTCCCCTACCCCATGAATTGCCTGATCTTTCAGTATACATTTTGTGCTTAATCAGCTAGGATCTGGGACTTAGTTTGAGAATCCTTTGACTCAGTGGTCAGCAGACTGACTGGTAAGAAAAATTTTCCATCCTCTGGTTGACTGAACAAAACTGAAATTCTTCTAATATCAGACAATGAGAATTAATTAGCTTGAGTTTCACTCCCTTCCTATTGATTTTGGTTTGACTTCCAGGATTCCCAGAGCAAAACTTGATCATGAGTTGTAATAGCTACCTTTAGCATGGACTGTTGGTTCTGTGCTGTAATTTTCTTTTACTTTGTGACCTGTATCCCACTGGTGACTACCATTGTGCTAAGGTATGTATCTTTATTTAAATAAGAAACCTGGAAGCTGTTTTTGAAGTAGTCAGTTATATAGTTATCTTGTATAAAAATAAGGACTTACTAGGGAGAGTAATTGCCTGGCTACTGGGACCATTCAGTATGCTTTTCATGTTTGGCTCTGTAAATCTTAATTTGCTAGACCTTCTCCAGTCTCTTACTACACTTATGGTTAGATCCTAGTAGCTGACAAGGAATTAATATTTCAGACCAGTCAGACTCTTCTTCCTCTTGATTCTCTAAAATGCTTCTTGTTTACATCAATTAGGGATGTTTTCAGCTGTGAGTAGTAGAAAACCTAATAATGATTTAAAATGTAAGGATTAATTTTCTTCACTTAATAAGTCTGGAGGGAGGTAGTTGGTTGCTGGCATGGGTTCAGATACTCACAATACCTTTTGGAATCCAGCCTCTTTCTGTTTTCCCTCTCTGCAACCTTAGAGTGTTTGCTTTCTGCCTTGGGCTTATGACCTCATGGTTATGAGATGTCTACTGCAGTTTCAGAAAGAATGCCTGAAAAAGACGAGGGGTGGGGAGGGAGGGTGGGTATCAGAGCTAGCATTCCTCCTGTGTCCTCTTTTATAATTAAAGCAGCCATTTTCCCAGAATTCTTGGAAGCTTCTTGTTATGACTTACTGGTTAGAACTGGCACGCCAAACTTTAAAGAGATTGAGAAAATTTAGTAGAATATTTAGTTATCTCATTTCCTACCTGGACAACATTAGGGTTTATTTAGCATGAATGAAGGGAGAATAGATATTGGTTAGGCATTTAAAACTCATTTCCCCCAATTTCAGTATCACTATCTATGAAAATTCTACTCCTTGTTCAATACCCAACCCAAATACCATATTCTCCATAAAGCTTTCCCCAGCTCTACAGGTATAATTACTCTCTCCCCTTTTTGGTACTTTAATTTTTGGCCTTGTTAAAATTCAGGTACATTTTGAGTGATGATTAGGTGTCTTGTAAATGACTGCCACTGAATAGATTTTACCCTTTTTTCTCCATTTTTGTTCTACCCTTGCTTATTTCTTTTTCTTGAAGGATTTGCTGTAAATGGTCATTGTTATTTATTTATTTTATATTCTATCTTATTTCAGAGAGATTCTTTAATTGGCCCTGCCATTTAATTATGAGAATGATTTATTATTAAATGGCTATTTTATAACTAAAATCATTATTGTTGGCTTCTACATTTAACTGATGATATCAGAAGGTTGTAATTCTCAATCAGTAAAAAAGGTTTTGTTCTTAAACTTATTTGTGAATGCAAAAGAATCAAAAGCAATAATTTTGAAATCCTATAGACACTATAATCACCATAGTCATCAATTAAATACATATGCCTAATAGTTGAAAACTGTAATATCTAAACAAAATTTGCTGGTTATTCCTGATCATTATCCTTTATATAGTGTTACCAGGGGCTGCAAACTCATATGCCTTCAGAAGCCAGGTGACTTGAAAGGGCCTGGTCAGGCTAAGATGACTACACAGACAAAATTATTGCTGGTCAAGGTCCAGGAAGTAGAAGAATAACTTGTGAATTGTTTACTTTATAACCCAAAGGACTATATTAATGCAAGTAGTTCTTGCACTTAAAATAAGTTAACGGCTAACTTGTGTAAACTTAGCAACATCACTTTATATCTCTAGGATTTAATTTCTTTCTTTGAATGTACAGTTTTGTCTCTAAAGTAACTTGTACCTTATATGATTCTGCTTTTAGCTAATAGTTTCTGCCTAGATTGCAAAATATTAACCCTCAGTAATGAATGAAACTGCTGACTTTTTTTAACAAGATGTCTCAATTTAATGAGTCTTTTGTTTCATCAGAGGAAGCCATGCTTAGTCAGGCACGCACCATTGAATGTGTGAGCCAACTCGTCAGTCTTTGATAACCAAACCAGTATCTGGTTTTTGAGAACTGAGATTTCAAATAGATTTCAAATAGATCTTTCAAATAAATAGATCTTTCAAATGATTTCAAATAGATCTTTCTTGCTAAAAATAGTAGTAGTCCTGTCTTATACTGTATGACACTTGTTTCTTCTACCCTGTCCTGTTTATTTTGTTTATTCTGTTTCTTGTGTGATAATTTTTACAGTTTCATATATGCCAACCTCTCTTATTAGTGATTTCTGGAGACATAGGATATAGGCCATTTCTAGGTTATCATTAATCCCTGAAATCTATTATAGATTAGGGCACATAGTAGATGTCTGATAAATGTTTTAAGAACTAGCATACTTGGGCCTCCCCTGGTGGCGCAGGCATTTGAGCGCAGCGCTGTGAAGCTATCCGAGCCTCTGCAGCACTGGTTTGATCCCTGCTAGCCGGCGAGGGTCCCGCATGGCGCGCAGACCTCTCCTGCCATGCCCGCTGCTTCCCTCAGCAGTGTGTTTCATCAGTCTGCCTGTTCTGTTCCCCCGCTCTGTCTCCGGTGAATCCTCTCACTCTCCTGCAAATCAGGCCTGTACCCCAGTGCTTGTATAAATAAATAAATAAATCTTTAAAAAAAAGAAAAAAAGAAATAGCATACTTACTAGATATGTAGGTGACCAAAGGCTAAAAGTGAAAGCTACTGTACTAGATGGGCCGGGGGTGGTGGTGGAGAATGTGCTTGAAAAGATGGATTAAAGCTAACAAGATAAAATTTAAGGATGATGGTAGTGAACTTTTGCATTTTAAGTCTTACTGAAATGGCAGCATATGAGCTGTCTGGAGGACACTTAGCATGAGGCTATTCTTATAAAAAATGTTGATTTTTGACTGCCTAAGTCCAGTGTCAGCCAGAGGCATAACAGTGGCTAAAAATGTAGTGCATCTTCAGATTGAATTGTTGGCAGTATAAGTATGGTTAAAGGAGGTGATAGTCCAACTATGTTCTGAAGCAGACAGCCTACAGTTTAAGAATCATGTTCTCTCTAGGATACTAGGCAGTAAGAAAGTATTTTAAACAGGACTATGTTTAGCGGAAGGTCCCTTAGGTCACAATACTCAAATTAGAGTCTGAACTGATCCCAGTCTGCAATGAGGTAAGCTTAGAAATTGAGTGTTTAAAAACTTAAAATTTGACAGAGGAATCTCATGACTAGTGAATCTAATAAAGAAAATGAGTTTATCTTATCTTTTTTTATGCTTAATGCTTTATTTTTATTTTATTTATAGGGAAATATTTTAGGCATACATAAAAATGGACCAAGTATAGAGTGCCCATATGCTCTTTTTCCCCTACTTCTCAAACTTCCTCTATTATCATCATGTTGCAATAGGGTGGTACAACTGATGAACCAGTTTTGATACATTATTATTAACTAAAAGATCATAGTTATGTTAGGGTTCACCCTTTGTGTTGTGCAGGTCTGTGGATTTTAACAAATGCATGTCATACATCCATCATTACAGTATCATACATCATTTCATGCTATTTTATCTATTTATCCCTATCACTGACTTCCTTTTGAACCCTTTTCAACTACTGATCTTTTTGCTATTTCTAAGTTTTACCTTTTCCACAATATCATATAGCTGGAATCAGGCCCCCCAACCCCCTTTTTTTTAACTTAGTATACATTTACAGTTTTCCATGCCTTTTTGCACCTTGATAGGTGCAAAATAGGTGATTGCTTATCAATTCATCTACTGAATGGCATTTTATTGCTTCTAAATTTGGTAGTTATAAATAAGACTTCAATAAATATTTGGGGACAAGTTTTTGTGTGGACATAAATTTTGAACTCATTTGGATAAATACCTAAGTGTGCATTTGCTGGATTGTATGACAGCCTGTATTTAGCTTTGTAAGACACTGTCAAACTGTCTTCCTTGGTGAGCTGTCCAGATCTTTTATCCATTTAAAAATTTTTTTTTTATTGTGGAGTTTTAATAATTCTTTGTATATTTTGGATATAAGTTTATTAGATATATGTTTTCGCTAATACTGTCTTAGTATGTGACTTGTCTTTTTATTCCCTTAACAGTATCTTTTGTAGAACAGAAATTTTAAATTTTAATTAAGCCCAGCTTATCAATCTTTTCATTTGTGGGTCATGATTTGGGTGTTGTATCTAAAAAATCACCACCAGAGCCTCCCCGGTGGCGCAGCAGTTGAGCGCTGGGTTGCGAAGCTGCCCGCAGCTTCTGCAGCACCGGTTCGATCCCCGGCTGCTCCCCGGCCACTGGAGGAGGGTCCCACATGGCGCGCAGACCTCACCTGCCGCCCGCTGCTCCCCTCAGCAGTGTACTTCGGTCCTTCTGCCTGCTCTGCTCCCCGCTCTGGCTCTGGTGGATTATCTTGCCCTCCCGCGCTTCTGACTGTATTCAGTGCTTCTTTAAAAAAAAAAAAATCACCACCAAACCCAAGGTCATCTAGGTTTTCTCCTATGTTATCTTTTAGGCATTTTACAGTTTTGCAGTTTACATTTAGGTCTATGATACACTTTGAGTTAATTTTTGTGAAAGGTGTAAAGTCTGTGTAGCACCATTTATTGAAGAACTTTTCTTTTTTCCATTGAATTTCCTTAGCTCCTTTGTTAAAGGTTAGTTGATTATTTTGGTAGGTTTATTTCAGGCTCTCAATTCTATTTCATTCATCTATTTGTTTATTCTTTGGTTAATACCACACTGTCTTGATCCTGTAGCTTTATAGTAAGTTTTGAGGTTGGGTAGATTTAGTCTTCTGTTAAATGACTATAAAGCTATTGTAATATCTGTAAAGATACATTGCCGAAGCCACATCCAAGACGAATTGAGTCAAAATCTCTGCTAGGACTTCAGTATATATTTTAATGCTCCCAGGTAAATTGATGTACAGGGAATATTGAAAATCACCTTACTAAGACCATAAGTTCCTTGATGGTGTGGACCTGATCACTGATGTGTCTGGCTATCCTCATTGCTGTACAAGAAGCTTCAATAGTTGTTGAATGAACAAATGATTAAGAGGCTATTAAAACTGGGGGTATTTATCTTAAAGAAAAGAAAAACTGCAGGGACATAACTGACAGCCTTTAATATGAGTTGCCCTGAAGGATGTTTATTAAATGCTCCAGGAGGCAGAATTGGAAGTTTATAGAGAGACACCAGGTTCAGTGTTAGGAAGTGCTGTCACACTGCTACTTGCAAGGGAGCTCTTTGTTTCTGCATACATACCAGTAGAGCCTGGAATACCATCCCTAACAGGACTCGGCATGGGGTAGAAAATTGAAAGATAAGATGCTATGTTTATTGATCATTAGTTTAAAAAACTATGTCCAAGGCAGAGGACTATTTCTGGCTTCCTCCACCCTGTATAAGTCAACATGAAAGATAAGGGTGTGGAGTCAAAAGAATATCCTAAAAGTACTTTGAATTTGAGTTCTGATGGTACAGCAGATCTGCCAGTCTGAATTATTGACCTATTCTCTCTATAATGTGGGTGTCTTCACGAAATTCTCTGTCTCCTTCACCAAATTTGGTCTTCTGGTTGTTGGAGTAGCACAGGTATTCAGGGTCTGGAAACAGTGAAAGTTACTTAAAAGAAGAGCTCTTTCTGCCCTGATCAAGTTTCTGCATCCTTCTGCAGTTAGATTAATTTGGACACATTAAATGGAAGTGTAGACAACTGCCAGGGGAAAATTGATAAATATAAAATTTCTCTCTGTTATATTGATTAGGTATAATACTGGTTTACCTGCTCTTTGCCAGAAACTAGAGAGAGGGCTAACTCTCCCTGTCATGGCAGAGAGAAATAAAGCATAGGTGTAGGAGTCAGACCAGCATTGGGATGACGGCTGGGTCATTTACTACCTTTTTGGTTTCGGGGAAGTCACTGCCTTTGCTCACTCATCATATTCTTTCAGTAATTCTGCTGCTGCTTCTTCCAAGCTGTATTTTCAGAATATTTCTTTCTTTCTTTCATCTTCCAACATTTTAGTTTAAATCATTCATCTTCTCTTGCCCGGACTTCTGATAGAATCTACCTACTTTCTTAATTCTATCATCCTTCTCTCTGTTCTCCATTTAGTAATCAGTTATGATTTAAAAAAATTTTATTTTAATGATTTAATTTTAATGGCTGCATATGGCTAGGGGCTAATATATTTGTGCAGATCTAATTTGTAACTGCTGTCATTTGTAATTATTAAATGCAAATCCTTTGTACTTGATCTCTTTGCTTTAACTGTTTTCAAGACTTTTTCCCCCACTTTTGTGTTCTGATTTTTTTGTTTGTTTGTTTTGTTTTGTTTAAATATTTATTTATTTATTTATTTATTTTTTTTTTTTTTTTAAAGATTTATTTATTTATTTATACAAGCACTGGGTACAGTCAGAAGCATGGGAGGGTGAGAGAATTCACCAGAGCCAGAATGGGAAACAGAACAGGCAGAAGGACCGAAGTACACTGCTGAGGGGAGCAGGGGGCGGCAGGAAAGGTCTGCGCGCCATGCGGGACCCTCCTCCCAGGAGCAGCCAGGATTGAACCAGCGCTGCAGAGGCTGCGGGCAGCTTCACAACCCAGCGCTCAACCACTGCACCACCGGGAAGGCCCGTGTTCTGATGTTTTATAGTATATTTAAAGGTATAAATTTCCTTTTATTTTGTCATGCTGGATAGCCATTAACTTCCACGCTCTGAGGATTAGAACTTATTTGTCTTTTAACAACTATGGAAAACTCTTTTCAAATATTACCTCTTACTCATTTTTATGATCTTCTTCTGGAATTCATTTAGACATCACTAGAATTCCTTATTCTGTTTTCCATGTCTCTTAATAATAGGGCATTCATTAGTTCTGTTAAGTCTCTCTGGGCTGCATTTTGGAGAATTTCTCTGATTTAATTTTTTTAATTCACTCATCTTCCGTTCTGCTGTGTCCAAATTGCTTTTAATTCAGGTTTTAAATTTTATTTCCCACGTCTACAAATTTGATTGGCTTTGTCTTCAAAATTAATTGCTCTTTGTCTCTACTTTCAAGCTTCTCTTATTTCATCATAATAAGCATAACAGTTTTATAATCTGTGATAACTTCAGTGTCTAAAGTCTGGGAAGTTAATTTTCTGCTCATTGTTACTTTTAATTCCTTGTATCTTTGCTAGGTTTTACTGTGAGTCACTCATTTTCTATGGAGCTCTAGTTGTTGGAGTCAGTGATCTTTTAAAAATGTAAATTAGACCTTGTCATTTTAAAATCCCCCAAAACCTTCCCATTGCTGAAACTTAGAACAAAATGCAACTCCTAGTTAAGGCCTGGAAGAGACAATACATTACTCTGACTCCAGCCCTATCTTTCAAGAGGTGGAGTTAGCAAGGTAATATGTCCTCCTAGAGAACGTCTGGAAATGTGTGCAGGTGTTTTTTATTGTTTCAATTATGGGAGGGTACTACTGGCCTTTAGGGGCCTGGTAAATGTCATTGTATTGTGCTATTCAGCTCAGGGGCCATCTCATAAATGCTCAGAGTCACAATAGGTGCTTCAGAAATAACTCACTGTATGAAACCACATTCTTCTTGGACTTCAGTTTTGGTATCTGTGGATTAGTAGACTGCGTACTTCATAAGGTTGTGGTGAAATAGACATAGTATTTTATAAAGCACTGGTAAACAATAACAAGAAATGGTAGCTTTTGAGCTTTCTTTGCTTAGAAGCTGCTAAAGGGCCCACCTCAGCTTTCCCTGTGGCATTAGCATTAAAACTTGACACCTCTGTTGGGAGGTGAGTGCAGCTCTTTTCCTGCAGGGTCGATGGATAGACCCCTGGGTTTGATCTGAGCGGTGGAGCCCAGGCCCAGCTGTAGCAACTAAGCACAGAGGAAGAGCTGCTCTGATTCTCTGCCTGGACGCCTGGACTCGGGCTCACCCAGCATTCTTCAGGCCCTGGAAAGCCTGAACTCAGCAAGAAATTAACCTCCCTTTGGAGACCAGGAAGGGGAGTACAGCAGAGGGGGTGGGAAGGTCGTCTCCCAGCCCTTAGCGCTTCTTCACAGAAAGGAGAAGCTCGTCTTTCTCCCGCCTCCTCCCCTCCCTTCTTCCCCCGCCCCTTCTGCTTCGCCAACCCCGGAGCTGCGCCTTCGCTGCGCCTGCGAGGGCGGGAGCTGCCTGCCGGGAGCCGGGCTCCGCCGAGAGCCGCGGGCGCAGCCGGGCGTGTGCGGCGGCCGGGCGGGCGGGGAGGTGCGGCTCTGCGACAGCGACCGGTCCAGAGATGCCGGGCCGGCGCTCCCCGCCAGGTACTGCCCCCCGCCGAGGCGCGCCCGTTTGGGTGGCGCTGGGGAGGAGGGGGCTTTCCTCCGGTTTCCGGGGAGTGATGGCGCGGGGTCCGGTGGATTTAGGGTCTCTTCCCTTAAGAGACCCTAAACAAGAGAGGAGGCTTAAGGTAGAGACCTCAGACGAGCCTACCCAGAGCTAGGCCAGCGCGCCTTGGAGCTCTGGCTAGCTGAGGGTGTGCAAGAGGGGAAGCTGGTTTTGGGGAACTCCTCTGTCTCAGGAGCCTTGCAGCACCCTTCTGCTTTGTGGCCTGAGTGATGCTTTCCCCTGCCTTGGCTTAGCTGCAGGCCTGCGGGGAGCTGGGGGCTTTTCTCTAGGGTGTTGGTGGGAGTATTGTAAGTGACCTGTTAAGAGTTGGAGTAAACTGGAAGATAGAAAGGGATGGGGGTGATTGACTGGTCTTGCTCCATCAGCCTCTGTGGGCCTCAGTTTCCTTATGGGTGCAGTGAAGGGCTTGGCTTCCTTTTGTAATTCTGGCTTTCCCAGGCCCACACACTGCCTTTTGGGAAGGCGAGCTCGTTAAATCCCTAGAATGATGTGCAGAGATGTCCCCCTTAACACTGTAGGAAACAGGCAAAGGTAGGAAGCAGACCTTGATACCCTGTCTTCCAGCCAGCCTGTGTGTGGCAGCTTGCTGGTCTGCTCAGGACCCAGTGACTTCATGGGCAATGCAGAGGTTGTTGAAAATGCAGATTATTTTAATGTTGAGTGTTGGTGTGTTGGGTGTAGAGAGGTAGGATTGGTAAGAAACAGGTTAATGGTTTTTCCTCCAAAATGGCCAACTGGCCAATTCTTTCATATTTGGGTATAAAACTGCTTTTAACTAGGCTGTTTTCTCCGGAACCCTCTCGTTGCTCTCTCAAGTTAATGACAGACCTTGAGGCTGTGTAATGCCTTAATCACTATCATTCTTTCCTTCCTGATGATCTGGGACCAAGAAACACATGTCAGGCCTGCTGCTAACCTACCTTGATTATTTTGTACCACCTCCTCCAGTTTTCCTATGGTTCTCCCTCCTGGCTTTCTCTCCCCACTTTTCTTTCTACATCCTGCTCCTGATTATTTTTCCTTTGCTGGCTACTACTCACCTTTTCTCCTATCCCCACTTTCTCCCTTCTTGCTTCTCCCTCTCTTCCTCTTTATTGTCCCTTTCCCCCCATGATAAGTTTCCCTTCCCTCTCTTGGGTCCTTTTCTTGGTTAAACTTTCTCATTTTTAGTAGGTTATTGGCTTATAGGAACTTCTGCTGCGGTGCTTGCGAGGTCTGGATACTTTGCTTTCTATCGAACTCCTTTCAGCTTTCACTTACAAATTCTGTCTTCCCCAAATGCCATCCTCTCTCCTTTCTCTCCTTACTGTCTCCATGTCTTGTTTGAACTGGCCAGTTAAGCAATCTTTCTTCCTAGGATTGTTCTGACCTCCTTCCCTGAGCCAAGTGGGCGATGGCAGAGAATAGGAAGCAAGCAAGATGGGAAATGGGTGGGGGGGGGGGTGCTTGAAGACTAGAGCAAGTCTCCAGCAGGGTTGGGCAGAGGATCATCTTCTCTTTAGTGAGATGAGTGACTGGGAGAGGAACAGAAACTCTGGCAATTTTTAGGAGTTACCAATCTGGAGGAAAAAAGGTTGATCTGTAAACCTAGGAAAGTAAGGGATAGGGTGAGGGAGAGAAAGAGTCCTGGGGTAGAAGAATAGTAGTCATTTTTTTTAAGAGTTTTTTTTTAAAGTTTTATTTATTTATGCATACAAGAACCAGGGTACAGGCCAGAGGTATGGGAGGGTGAGAGGATTCACCAGAGACAGAGTGGGGAACAGAACAGGCAGACTGACTGAAGTACACTGCTGAGAGGAGCAGTGGGTGAGACGGGAGATCTGCCGCGCCATGTGGGTATCTTGCTGGCCAGCCGGGATTGAACCCGCATTGCAGAGCTGCGGACAGCTTCACAGCTCTGCACTCAACTGCCTGTGCCACCAGGGGAGGCCTGCAAACTAGTCATTTTGAAGAAGAGTTTGATTTGAGCAAGATAAGGGGGTATTAGAGGGATAAAGATGGGTGTGATGAAGAAGACTATATAGTTTGGCAAATAAATTATTTTTTTTTCCCCTTCAAAGGCTGACATTTTGGACTGGTTTGTTTCTACTCATCAAACTTTTCTTGAATGGTATCCTCAAAATAGGGAGAAGCAGAGATAAGAAAACAAGGTTCAAGTTTGCTGTCTTTCTGTTACTGCTGACTAGACTAGAATGTGTTGTGTGTTGTAGATAGAGAGCTTTTAATATGGCATCCATCCATCACCAAACATTCTCTGAACTATCTCTTCTGTGTTAATTATGGTGGCAGGTGCTGGGACACAAGAATGGAAATTGGCTATGATAAATGTATATGATATGAGGGAAGCACAGGGACTGTGATAACACAGAGGAAGGAACTTTTGATTCAGAAATTAGTTGTACTGGGACATAAACTCAAGTCTTCTTTCAAGGCGATATCTATTTTCTTATGGTATCTTCTGGCACTGTGTGTACATAAGTATACTAAGGGTTTTCTTATGTTCTCTTTTCTGCCTGCATGTGGGCCTAGATTCTCTAGATATTGCTAAGATGTAAAAAGAATAACTCCGTGTGGTAGGTCACTGCGCGATAGCCAAACAAAAACTCATTACCTTGGAAGGGAGCAGACTTGGTCCCTGCTAAACTTCTCTTGGCTCTAGGCCACTTGGGTGACTTGGTGCTGAGTCCCTCTGTGAGTCATTTGTTCTGTTCCTTACCTTCCACACTCCATTTTCTTAAATTCAATTTCTGGCAGGCTGTAGAGTCCAGAGACCAGATGGAGGTAGGCTACACGATTTACCTCTATTGGCCTCTGTAAAATAGAGATTTTACACTTCATAAGGGTAGAAAAATGAAATAAAATAAGGAATATATGAAACTGCTTTGTAAACTATAAAGTGCTATACAGATGTCACTGTGGCTGTTCCTGAATGCATTTTCAGCTATGGAAAATACTCCAGTGCTGTACCCTGAAAGAAATGTCTAGGGTTGCTCATTGAATAGTCTAAAACTGGACCTCAATCTTTAATAATAAAAGAATTGGAGGGGACTAGAAAGAGAATGATTTAGAGACTGGTAATTGAACCCCATGTTGAAAACTGAGGCCAATAGCCATAATGATTTGTTTAAGGTCAAATAAATAGTAGGTGGCAAGTATAAAAGATATTTTTAGTGGTAGCTTGTGATATTTAAAAAAAAAAAAGGGGGGGGGGAGGATTTAAAAGCAGACTGACCTCAGCTCAAATTCTGAACTGGTTCACTTGCTAGCTACTTGGTTGTTTTTTCTTTTTTTTTTTTTTTTAACCTTTCTAAGCTTCACGTGTAAAATAGAAGCTACTTATACCTATTTTGAAATTATTATGAAGTTTTAAAATAATTATATAAAAAATAAATATATATAGTAGCCACTTATAGCAATACTTATTCTAACCCCTCAAGATGAACTCTAAACTTACCTTCTTGAAGTCTTCTTGACTGCTAGTCTGCCCAGGACCCTTCTTCAGGAGGCATGAAATACTCGGTGTGTGTCCTCTAATCACCTGTAGTCACACTTTCCACTTTGTACTGCCATAGTGCCTTAGGTTTCTATCTCTCCCATTAGTACGCAAATATTTTGGGGGGGCACAGCCAGTACCTTGTGAGTCTTGGTGTCTGTCTTGCCATGCCCTATCTCATCATGGAGTAAATGCTGGTAACCATGATGACTTCAGTTGCTCCTCTGTGAAGCTCACCATTTATTGGAGGGCTGTATAGTAAGTGAACAGATACAGTTAAAACACATGATAAATGGTGTGAAACCCAGAGTTACATTTGTTCCTGTTAGGTGGAAAATTATTATGAAAAGTGTGGGCAGCGTTATACCTAACAGGTGGTTATTAGCCTGAAAGAGAGCTTGTGGGCTAGAGAGAGAAACTTGGGCCTCACCAGCATATGGGTGGCGGGTAAAGACATGGGAGTAGATGAGATTGCCTTTGGGAGAACATAGTGGAAGAGGAAAGGAGTTTCCTAGGCTTGAACGTGTGAAATTAAAGTCTGCAAAGGAGTTAGGAGTACACAGAGTGAACCAAGCAAAGTCAGGTGAGTATACTTCCCTAGAAGCTAAGAAAAATAGAGCATGAAAGAGAAGGGAGTGAGTTATGTTGCATGCTGCTGGGAGATTGAGTAAAGTGATAACAAAATAGTGACCATTCGATTTGGCAACATGGAAATGATTGGTAAAGACTACTTTGGTGAAATAGTAGAGCTCTGGCAAACAGAAGGGAAGTGGAGATAGTGTAAGTAGACAATTCTTTGAGAAACTTTGCTGTGAACAGGAACAAAGAAGTTAATGGCGTTTGGTGGAGGGTGTGGGTGTTAAGAGAGGTGTGTGTGTATGTGTGTGTATGTGTGTCTCAATCTTGGTGGGAGCCACTATAGCATATTCACCTAATATTTTCAGGTTAGGCCAAAAATTTAGAGATCATCTTGATTTTTTTGCCCTTTTTTTTATTCACACAATGTGTCCAATTTCTAAATAAGCCATTCAGCTCTACTTTCAAAATATATCTCCTTTGTAGTACTTCTTTTTACCTACTGCCATCCAGTCAAGCCACCATCACTTCTCACCTGGATTCTTGTAATTTCTTAGTGGTCTCTCAGCTTTCCCTTCGCTCTCAGGCAGTCTGTTCTCTGCAGCCAGAGTGGTCTTTGAAACATAAAGCAGATTATTGCCCAAGCACTCTTAAATGTCATCTTTTACTTGCTATTAAAATCCAAGAAGGGAGCCTCGAAGGTGCTCTGATATCTGACTCCATCTTGAAATTTCTGTCTCCTGCCACATTTTCTGTGTTCACTCAATTTTTGTCTTGCTGGCTTTTTTGCTATTTTACATGCCCCAAATATTCTTATCTTATTACTGCCTGTGCTTAAAGTGCTTCTAGATGTTACTGTGATTTGCTATTTACTTTCATTCAGGTCTTAAGTGTCTCTTCCTCAGAGAAGCCTGTCCTCATCACCTTGTCTTATGTACCACTCCCATCCCAGCCCCCCGCACCCCCATGTTCACACTGCTACTCTCTAATTTTCAGTGTGCATTTGATGTTGTATATTTATTTGCATATTTGTCTACTCTTATCCCATGAACACAGGGACTTTGTCTTTTGTAGCTGTGTTAATATTAGCACTTTGTAGATGCTCAGGAAATATTTGTTGAAAAACTCAATATATTGGGTGGAGAGAAGGAGGCAGAGGGGCAGGGAGGGAAGAAGAGAAGGTCATTACAGAGAAGGAGGGCGGATGAAGGAACAGAGGGAGAAGAGAGAATGGCTTTGGATGGAGGATGACCTCCTCCAGCCCAGGTGGTGTGGGTGCAGGGAAGCATGTAGATTTGGGGGGTGGGAGGATGGAGACTGCAAAGACTTTTGTTTTCGCGTCGAGCAAGGTCATTATAGATAGGGAGGTAATCGAAATTTTCACATGAAAGCAGCCAACCAGATAGTATTTGGACATTCAGCTGTCTCAATATAGAAACAGTTGGGAGAGTGTTGAGTTTGACTTTTCCATAACTGGAATTTTGCCAGTTGAATTTTGGAAAGGAAAAGAAGGAAAGGGGGTTGATTTTTTTTAAAAAATTAGATTTGTTCAGAATGATCAGATTAATTTAAAGTGTACATGTATAGTGAAAGCCCATTATAAAAAGCTGCCATTTGTGGAACCTTTTCTAAGATGGAACCAGTCAGCCAATACAGAAAAATTGCCTTACCTGTCTAATTTGAGCTAGGTCAGAGACCTTTGAAGTGGGCCAGAGACCTTTGGACTAGGCCCAAAACAATTGGTGTAAGAAACCATCAAGTAAACAGTTGTTTAAGAAGTCATCTGGACAATGAGAGCTGATGATTAGAGACTCTTTAGCCAAAGAATAGAATTGGTAACCAATTATGTATAGCCAGGCATAGTTTAAGCTTGTTAACACTAACCACCTCTTTTCTTTAACCTCTTACCTTTTTTTTCCTCCCATAAAAATCTCTGACTTTGTCCTTCCTGGAGAGGGTTTTCTGCCTGAATCTGTGTATCCAGATTTAGAATTCTTTGATCTCAAATAAACATGCTCTCCTTTTTTAATTGCTTACTCAAGTTTTAGGTTGACAGTATGTGTATTATCCTACAAATTTTACTGAAAGCCATTTATCCATTTCCCACAATGCCTCAAACCTCAGTTCACTGACCCCAAGCTTAGCATCAGCAGACTCCTACCATTGTGAACTTTTGGCACATTGTAGTGTATTTATTAAGTTATAAGTTCTAATTTTGCTACTTTTCCCCCTTTTATTATGGTAAAGTATATGTAACATAAAATTTACCATCGTAACCATTTTTAAATGGATAGGTCATTGATAATAAATATATTCACATTATTATGCAACAATCACCACCGCCCATCTCCATAACTCTTTTCATTTTATAAAACTGGAACTCTATACCTATTAAACAATGATTCCCCATTTTCCCCTTCCCCCAGCCCCAGACAACCACAGTATACTTCTTGTCTTTATGATATTGACTATTCTAAGTACCTCATATGAGTGGAATCATGCAGTTTGTCTTTTTGTGATTGACTTATTTCACTTAGAATAGTATCTTTACATCTCGTTTATGTTGTAGCGTATATTAAGAGTTTCCTTCATTTTCTGAAAAATATTGTACGTTTTGTTTATCCATTCATCTGTCAGTAGGCAGTTAGGTTACTTTCACATTTTAGCTATTTTTGAATACTGTTGCTATGAACAAGGGTGTACAAATATCTCTTTGAGACCCTGTTTTTGATTCTTTTGGACATGTACCCAGAAGTGGAATTGCTGGGTCATATGTTAATTCTATTTTTAATTTTTTTGAGCAACTGGTATTCTGTTTTCCACAGTGAACACACCATCTTACATTACCACCAACAGTAAGGGCTCCAGTTTCTTTACATCCTCACCAATATGTGTTATTGCCTGGGTTTTTTTTGCATAGTAGTTATTTTAATGGGTGTTAGATAGTATTTCATTGTAATTTTGACTTACATTTCTTTAATTATTAATGATGTTGATCATCTTTTCATGTGCTTGTTGGCCATTGGTGTATATTCTTTGGAGAAATGTCTATTCAGGTCCTTTTCCCATTTTTGAATTGAGTTGTTTTTGTTGTGTTTTAGAGGACTGATGGTTTTTGATGTTTGAGTGATGTTGATAAACTATGGTTAGGGAGGAAAAGAAGTGAAGATGGTAGATTGGAGCTCAAAATGAAGTCTGGGAGTTGTTGTGGAAGACCTTGAGCAAGTGAGCTGTGTGGAATAGGTTATGTTTGAAGTGTGTATTGTCTAGATATTGGAGTTGATGGCATTTTGGTGATAAGGTCCAGATTGTGGTCAGGTGAATATCGAACAACTTGAGCTTGAGGTTAACAAATAGAGCTGCCAAAGTGTTTGAAGGGTCACAATTGGGAATGCTAAAGTCATCTAAAATATTAATAAGAAGGGTACAGAAGATTGATGTGGGAACTAACGCCTTTGAGTGGAGGTGACCAGGGCAGGGTATTAGGTAGCATGAAAATGTGATAGTAGCCAGTGGTGGCTATTCAGAGGAATAGAGGTTTTTATAAGAAAAGAGAAAGAAATAGCTTAGAGATTACCTTGAAAATTAAAGACAACTGCAATAGATTGGATGTGAGTGAACAGCCTCTAGTTGAGAGGGCTGCTATAGAAGTTTCTTCTTTGGGTGATAGCCAGGTTTCTTTTACAGCAAGGAGGCAAAGAGAGTTAGTGCATGACAAATGGGAAGTTCCAGAGGAAGTAGTAGTAAAGAGCTCTAGAGTCAGGGAGTGGGAATTTGGTCAAATTAGAGAGTATACAGTAAAAATTGGGGATTAGATTTTAGATGATAATGGATGACTACAGTAAAAGGATTCTGGAACTTGAATGGCTTGGTCTTGATTATCTTTTAGAGACTAGAAGGTAGTCCATTTTCATGCTGTAGTTCTTACCACATCCAAGAGAACATGCTTCTTTGAGGAAGAACATGACAGTAAGATATATTCAGGCAGAGATTGACTGGGTCATCCGTCTAGGAGACAGAAGGACAGTATTTTTTGGGAGGTTGAACCAGATGTCCTTATTGGTTCCTTTCAGCTCATACTTTGGGTTTCAGGTTTTAGTGATGATGTTCTCAGTTCAGGCCATCCACTAGAAGTTTTCAGCGGTTTGAAGCTTAAATTTGATTTTTCCCTTACCTGTTGGGGATAGCTCACATGGGATTGCAGGTCAGGGTTTCTCAAGATTGTAGGAAGACGATTATGAGATTGTAGGTAGAGTTTCTGCAGGTAACTCGAGTGACTATCTGTAGAAATGGTAGGAGTGAGGAAGATGTGTAGGTATGATTGGTGAGGACAGGAAAGGGTGAAGGTACAGGGTCAGCTAAAGTGAATTTGAGTCACTGACTTCAAATCTTTGTCATTTTGTCTTTATATTGCTGCCTCTGATACCTTTTCCAATTGCAGGAAGGCTCCGTGTACAACACTTTATTCATTCTATTTAAAATTGCAGTTAGTATCTTAAAGTCAGAATAATCAGTGACTAGTCATGTCCTTCTCAACATTTCATGCAATGATTTAGGTAAATTACATACTCCTTTGGGCTTCAGTTCCTGACTATAAAATAAAGGTTTGGAATTGGTTGATTTTTTTTTTCAGGATTTTTCTAGCCCGTGTGTTTTTTTCTCTAAACCAGGGTGCCATAGTCAGTGAACCTTTATTTACTAATTACCTAGTGTGTGCCACGAGGTGGGACTCGAGACAGAGCGATTAATCAGACTCAGCTTTGTCTCTCTTGTTCATGTACTGGTTAGGTTGATATGATGAAATGTGGAAACTGCTGTACATCTATATATCTATCTGTCTATATATAAAATCCCATATAATTTGGGTAGAAGTAGGAAGGCTTCTCTGAAAGTGTCAGAGGAAGTGAGTCAAGCTGGGTCTTGAAGAATGAGTAGGAGTTTGTTTGGCAGACAACTTGGGACATTTTAGACAGAGAACAGTGTGGGCAAAGAGAGGCATGAAGCTCATTGTGCTGTAATGATGAATTTAGGGAATAGTAGAAATGAAACTGAAAGATAAAAGGGAAATGGGAACAAATATTTATTGAACATCTGTTTTGTACCAGGTAGTATGCTAGGTGCTCTGATAGATGCTTTTTAATTTTCATGATAATCCTATAAAGTAGATAGTCTTATTTGTATATTACATAAGAGGAAATCAAAGGTGAGGAATTGAAGTAGCTTTCCTGACATTCCACAAACAGCCTCCAGTTTTCCTCCCCAGAGGTAATGGCTGGAGGCTGCTTAGATGGAATGTCTTTGACGTGTTAGAAGGACATCCCTCAGCAAATTCAAGACTGTAGCATTCCAGGCCCCTGCCAAAGAAAACCTCCTGGCGCAATTTAATTAAAGATCAGATTCTCATAACCAGGTGTCAAGGGCATGCCGTACTCCCCAGGCTTATGTTGGTTATGCTAGTCTCAGCTACTCTGGGTTTTTCAAGCTGAGAAATGTGATCAATATATATAGGATAGATTTTATTTCTCTTTATTTCCCTCCTTTTTAAATAATGGCCAGAGAGGGTGTTAGAGGTTTTCCAGTCCATTCTTTTGCCTCTTGAGTGAATGGTAAGGTGTGCTATATTGGAAAGAGAAGTGTTCAGACTTCATTTCAGGCCCTTGATGTTCTTGTCGACCAGCTGTGTAGTCATAGGTGACTTGCAGTGTCTCTTGAGATTTTGCTTTTTCTGACTTGCTCAGTTTTATCCCCAGCACCTACCATAGTCTGGCAAACAGTAGGTGATGAGTAAAATGTGTGCATGCGTGAATGAGAAAAATGATCCCTACCAAACAGGGTTCCAAGTTTTCTGTAAACTCTAAAGTATGATCTAATGTTAGTAGATACTGTTACTCCAGGAGGTCTCTGGAGAAACTGGTTTTATAGAATTTTAGTAACTCTGTTAGGCCATTTAAGCTCTCCCCTAAACTCCTGGTCCCATTGTGTGAGCTTAAAGCATCACCAAGTCCTCCGTGCAGATGGATAGCAGCTGGTCTCCTCCTCCAGGCAACACCTCTTTTCTCATTATCATTCTCCACAGCCTTTTTAAATCAACAATGTCATCTTTTATTTTTAACATAGGACGTTTATTCCCCTGATCTCGAACTGCTTAGAAGGGACCATTTTTCTGTCTAGTGATGTTTGTGTTGAAGAATGTTAAAGGCCCTTGTGATCACTGTGTCCTACTTTTCCATCTTCATGTTGCATTCTGCCACACTCAAGTGCTCTCACACTTGTGTTATTCCTGTGGTCTAGGATGCATTTGCCATTATAATTATTTTTTTTTTTATTGCCTGTTTTCTTTGGTCCAGGGGTTAAGCTAATGCCTTGGAATGGAATATGCCTATTCTAGATCAGTTAAGCCAGAGATTTTGGGGTAGAGCACAAGCATTGTTGTTCTTCCTTCAACATTTTGTTAGGAAAAAATTTTAAATGTGCAACAAAGTTTAAAGAATTTTATAGTGAATACCTATATTGCTACTACTTAGATTATTCTGTATTTTCATATACTTGCTTTATCATAGCCATTTTACACTATATAGTGACACATATATGTTGACATGTATATTATGTATCACATCCCTGTTGTTGGGTTGGGAACACGCCAGCATGTCCCCAGGGACATGCTGAGGGATGAGTCATGGAGCAGGTTTGCAAGGCAAGACTCTGCTACTCAGTGAGCAGCCCTCTTGTTATTTATTACCAGTAATAAACAACCATGATTGATTATGTGACAATGGCAGGAGGAGCAGGGTTCAGGGGAGACAAAGGATAATCAACTTTTTGGGAAACTGGAGGGGATGTATCAGCCACGTATACAGGGAGGACTTCCTGAGCAGGTACTTGTAATTTCTGAGCTACTCCCAGACCTCCTCAGACCATGGCCACACAATCAGTTAATGGCTACCTAGGCGTCCCCAGCTGCCTTGTGATGTGGGCCATTGTCTTAAGGCAGTCATGCAGGACAGCCTTATCCAAATCCTACACACACACACACACACACAAACACACACACACATGCGCGTAGAAAGGCCATACCCTATGGTCATTCATTAATCTATCTTATTTTTAAAATATGCTTTTCAAAGTAAATTGCTGATATTAGAGTCTTTCCTACTAAGTACTTCACTGTAGATGTTAGTACACTAACCCCCTAAGTACTTCAGCTGGTGTTTTAAAAGCTCATAGAAGTTTCTAATTGTTCACAGTCAAAGACCACTTGTCTGGCCTATTTATTCTTTAAGCCCCTACTTTAATACCAAATTCTTCTATGAAGTCTCATTGATCATCTCAATTCCATATAGTTTTTCTTTCCTGGGTCTTCTGACATTTTACTGCTTGTACTATTTTATGCACTATTCACAATTGGCCTGGCATTATGGTTTTCTAGCTCCTGTCTATCTCGCTTACTAGACTGAGAACCTCTACAGTTGATATCATAGCATATTCATTTATCTCTTTATCCCTTTTTTCTAGCATAGCACCTTATATGTAAATACTCCAAAAAAAATTGGTGGTTTGAATTTTACTTGAATCAAGATCCTGTAATTACAGCAAAATTTGTGCATAACTTTAACATGACTGACTAGAGGAACAAGAATGTATTTATCTTTTCTGGTATCTCATGGTAGACGTGAGTCCAGACCAAACAAGTTTATTTTTCTTCTATATTTTCCATTGGCTAGATTTGACTGACCTAAATGTAAATGAGAAGTAGCAAAATTTAGGTCAGAAAAGGTGCAAAGGGACTAGAAATACCTAAAATATAGTGGGAAAGTTGTTTGGCAGAGAATCTGAAGACATGGGTTCTAACATACACCTCTAAAGTGCTGTGTGATACTAGGTAATTTTCTTTGTGATTTTTTTTTTTTTGTACCTCTGTATCCCTAACTGTAATATGAAGAGATTAGATTAGATAACTTCCAAGGTTGCTTCTGATGTAGAGATTATCTTGGCTCTGCCTTATACTAGAGACTGTGGGGTCCAGAGGTGACAAATTGGAAAATAGTTATTTGGTGAGCACAATTCCTTTCCTGAATCCTATCCAGTTTCATGCAGTATGTGAAGAACCTTACACATAGTGGTTATTTGAAAAGTGTTTTTACCTTTTTCTTTCTACTCTAGTACTGCATCTTTATGCTTTTTACAGCAAAAGAGAGACAAATCATATTCCCTCCTTAGTTGTCTCTTGACCATCTACGTCTCGAGAGAGCATAGAAGGAAATAACAAATGAAAGCTCATAGGTTCAGGAAGTTCTGTTAGGGCCAGAACTAGTGCATAGCAGCACCAGAACTTAAACTCAGATCTCCTGATTTAAACTCTATTCATCTTTTTATTAACTGGCCCTGTCAATGACCCTTTTAAAATCTTTTTTTTTTAATGATTTTTTTTAAGAGGCATGCATTATTTATTTATTTTATTTATTTATTTGTTTGTTTGTTTACATGCACTGGGTACAGTCAGAAGCTCGGGAGGGTGAGAGAATTCACCAGAGCAGAGCGGGGAGCAGAGCAGGCAGAAGGACCGAAGTACACTGCTGAGGGGAGCAGCGGGCGGCAGGAGAGGTCTGCGCGCCATGTGGGACCCTCCTCCGGTGGCCGGGGAGCAGCCGGGGAACGAACTGGCGCTGCAGAGGCTGCGGGCAGCTTCGCAACCCAGCGCTCAACCGCTGTGCCACCGGGGAGGCCCGACCCTTTTAAAATCTTAGAGTGATCCTACATTTATCATAGAGCCATTCAATTGATTCATAACTAATACTTCAATGTAATTAGTGCTCATAATTTATTAGGCTCCTTGAGTCTCTGGGACAGTGGTAAAGCCTGGTCAGTCTGTCTCTCAGGCCATTTTTTCCCTTTTTTAAAAATGATGGAGTGTTTCATGTATTTGTGTCATCTTTATGCGGGGCCATGCTAATCTTCTTTGTATCATTCCACTTTTACTATGCTGCCAAAGCAAGCACTTCCTCTGTTCTAACAATTTTTTGTCTAAGATGAATAGAGATATGCTATCAGAATTATTCTAAACATTGACTTTAGCCTAATTTGCTACTGTGCCATGTCAGACAGTATTAGTTTGTCATCGTCCCAAATCTTTGACCAGAAGAGACTGAGGAGATTTATGCTGTGTTTGGCTTCCTTTTTTAAGAGTTTAGTGTGTTTCTTCCTTTTTCACTCTTAGGATTGATGTTTTAGACTTGTGTGTTTTTTGTAAACAGAGTTTAAAATATTATAGCTTATCAAATGTGCTGATGATAGCTAGACAAAATGAGCAGTGAGGGGATCTATGAAATGTAAAGAGAGAAAATGCTTGGGGAGAAGCCACAGGAAAAGAATGATTAGAGTGCTCAGGGACACTGGAAAGTGGTAGAAATACCAAGTCCATCTAAGTTCAGAGACCAGGACCAAGAAAGCACAGGATTGTGTTCTGTCGCCTAGTTGAAGATACTGGCAATGTGAGCATTGAGTAAGTAGATTTGGAAGGCTTGAAGGCTGATTTTCTCATATCTAAAATTTTGTCTGGGAAAGAGGTAGATTTTTCTGAATAGTCTTAAGGGATAGGTTTTAGGACTAACTGATGGAAGTAGTTTTTTTTTGTTCATTTGTTAACTTGTTCTTTTATTTTGTCATTTGTTTAGCAAATCATTATTGATTATTCTATACCAGGATTTGGTGTTTGAGAAATACCCTTAAATAAGACTGAACTTTGTTCCTGAGAAGTTCATAGTCTAAGTCTGGCAGGGAAGGGGAGTGTAAAGGGAGGCAAATGTGTAAACAAATAATTGCAATGCCGTGTGAGAAAAAAATTTAAGTGAGAACTCTCTAAATGAGGTAACCAAAGAGAGAATAGACGGACTTTTGAAACTGTAGATTTCCTATCACTAGATTTTAGGTTTTAAATAATTTGGCATCTATATGACAGTGGAGATCTACCACTGGGATTTCTCAAAGTCTAATGAGGGAATTCAGACACGAAGAAAAACTTGTGTCAGGAAGGTTAATGAAGTCTTTCTAGGCAAAATCTCGGGTGGTGGGTGTTACAGTCAATGAAGGTATTGACTGAGGGACATAAGAGGCAAGGAAGGGCCTGCTTAGGATATCAGGTGGCTACAGGAAGTGTAATTTTAGAACTGGCAGTACAGGTAGAAGGTACACTTGACATCTGAGCCAGTGGTAACTCTCTTTGAGGAAGCAGAGGGACTTGAGTTGGGACTGTGAAGTGAAAATGGAAGAAAAGGATAGAAAACATACCACCCAGAGTTAATCTAGATTAACTTCTTGCCTACTTGATTTCTTTTCTTTCTTTCTTTCTTTCTTTCTTTCTTTCTTTCTTTCTTTCTTTCTTTCTTTCTTTTTCTTTCTTTCTTTCTTTTCTTTCTTCTTCTTTCTTTCTTCTTTCTCTTTCTTTCTCTTCTTTCTTTCTTTCTTTCTTTCTTTCTTTCTTTCTCTTTCTTTTCTTTCTTTCTCTTCTTCTCTCTCTCTCTCTCTCTCTTTCTCTCTTTCTCTCTCTCCTTCTCTCTTTCTCTCCTCTCTTTCTCTCTCTCCTCTCCTTCCTTCTCTCCCCTCTCTTTCTCTCCCCCTCTCCCCCTCTCCCCCTCTCCCTCTCCCTCTCTCTTGCAAAAGAGAAGTAAAGTTTGAAAGGAAAACCAGGAAGAATTATTCAGAGAGGAAGTTTGAATTTGACCTTGAAGGATGAGTAGTTTTTATCAGTCAGAGGGGAGAGAAATCATTGATAAGGAAGCATGGAGAGATCAAGAATTGGGTCATAGACTACTTGGCAAACTAAGAGGAACAGAGATTTCGCAGGTGTAGTTTGAATGTAGAATGTGTCCATGTGTGGTGGCTTAGTTTGTAAGGCAGGTTGATATCAGATTGTGAAAGGACCCTTAAATTTCATCTGTACAAATTTCCTTAAAGACAGTACAAACTTTTCATTAATTACATATTTCTTGAATCTACTCTGAGTTAGATACTATACTAGGCACATTTGGACTGCAAAGGTGACAACATTGGGGCCCAACCTTTGAGGGACATTCTGAAAAATAAATGTGATAATTTAGAAACAATGCCTTGAGAGTTGCAGGAGAAACTTCTTGGAGATGAAAAGTTTTCCAAAAGGGCTTCATGGAAGAAGCAGCATTTGGAGGATGAGTGAATGCACAATTTGATGAAAGGGCAATTGACCTAAATCAAAGGGAACAGCATGTAGGAATGGAATTGTGAAAACTAAGGTATACTTGAAGAAGTTGGAGAAGTTGCTATGGCTAGAATATAGGAGTGGCAGTGGTGAGAAGTGAGGCGGATGGGTGGGCTCGGTGAAATGGTAGAAGGACCTTCAAACTGATAGAAGGTGAAAGAACTGGGCCTCCCCAGTGGTACAGTGGGTTGAGTGCAGTGCTGTGAAGCTGTGTGCAGCCTCAGAAGCGTGGGTTCGATTCCCGGCTGGCCAAGTTGATTCCCACATGGCGCTGCAGACCTCTCCTGTCTTGCCCGCTGCTCCCCTCAGCAGTGTCTTCGGTCTGTCTGCCTGCTCTGCTCCATCTCTGGTGAATCCTCTCACCCTCCTGAGCCACCTCTTATATAAAAATAAATAAATATTTAAAAAAAAAAAAAGAAGGTGAAAGAACTGAGGGGAAGATAGATGCAGAGGATCATTTAGTTCTGCTTTTATTAGAAAATGTCTAGAAGACTCCTATAGGTTTGACGATAGCATTTAAGTAACTGCCTAAAGCTGTGGTGTTCAAATGTGATTGACAATAGAATCAGAACTTTTTAAAATACAGAATTTTGGCGTTTAAGCTAGCCATGCTAAGTCAAAATGTGTTAGGATCTATAGAAGGCATTTGCATTTCTCAAAAGCTCTTGGTAATTTTTTTTGCTGTTTTTTGTTTATTTGTTTTTGATTAGAAACTTTGGTCTCTAAAGCAGGATTGTATTTGAGTCTGAGGAGTTTATTCTATATAGTTATGGTTAAAGATGTCATTTATACTGTAGCATGGAAGAATAATGAGAAACTTTATTAAGTTTAAATACATTAATTTCTATCCATTTTCGTGGATACTTATTTAAGATAATAACATCTATCTCATTAAAACTGTTGGTATCATGAGGTGGGGCTTTCCCCCACTTTCTTTGAGATTTTATTCTATTTCCTACAAGCACTGAAGATTGCATATAAATTCAACACATAGAGGACAGGATTGTTACTACAATACATTCACCACTATATATTTAGAATAAGGCCAAATTTTAGAGGAAGGAGACACTGTGAAGAGATGTATAGTCTATGGGGTCTATAAACTTTTCTTATAAAGGAACACATAGTAAATATTTTACATATATGGACATAACCTTCTCTGCTGCAACTACTGAACTCCACCATAGGCTGAAGCCACAAACAGTATATAAATTAGCGGGTGTGACTGTGTCCCAGTGAAATAATTTGTAAAAGTGGCAGCTTTGTTGACCCTTGATATAGTGATGTAGCCCTTTTCAGAGAGAGAAAGTGATTTTCCCAAAGTTATAAAATTAGAGGATGGCAGAGAACTCACTGTGGAATACTGTTAGCAGTTTTATTTCATCTTCATGTGATTGAATAAATAGAACCCACTTAGTTAAGAAATTTCTCTAAAGCTAGTAAATGCCACTGGGATTCAAATTTTGTTTAGCTGGGCCAAATTTCTGCCTTAAACTTCATCATGGTGGTTTTCTTAGATGTGGAACTGCAGAGAAAAGCACAAGCCTTGTACATTTTCAGCAGTTCCTAGGATAGAGTAGGTATTATGTGTTGAGTATCGTTGATTCAATAAGCTAACAGTTTTCATGGTGTGCAGAGAATGGAAGGATTTAAACTGGACCTTAGAGGAAGAGTGGTACAATTTGGATTCCTTTAAAAAATTTCAACATGTGTTACTCAAAAATAATAAAAGAATCATGTTCTTCTTTCTGATTCCAGTGGCTGCTGGTGGTGGTGACAATGTCAAATAACGGCCTCGACATTCAAGATAAACCCCCAGCCCCTCCCATGAGAAACACTAGCACTATGATTGGCGCTGGCAGCAAAGATGCTGGAACCCTAAACCATGGTTCCAAACCTCTGCCCCCAAACCCAGAGGAGAAGAAAAAGAAGGACCGATTTTACCGATCCATCTTGCCTGGAGATAAAAGTACAGTATTTTCATTTCTTTCTCATCACTTGTATGCTTTTTAAAATTAAAATTTTTTTTTTATTGAAGTAACATTGTATTATAACATTACATAAGTTTCAGATGTTAACCACAGATCTACATGTGTAAATACTACATTAAGTTCACCATGAAAAGTCCAAATCTGTCCCTCACCATACCATTGTCTCTTTTTTCCCTGATTTACCTTCCTCCTTCCCCTTTCCCTTTTGGTAACACTAATCTATCTCATTGTCTCATTGGTCTATTTTTGTTTTATTTAGTTCATCTGTTTTTCTCTGTGTACCACATGAGTGAAATTATTGGTGTTCATCTTTCTCTGGTATTGTTCACTAAGTATAATTCCCTCTAGATTCATCCATACTGTTGTACATAGCAAGGCTTCCTCTTTTTTATAGCTGAGTAGTATTCCATTAGGTAAAAATACTACACCTTTATTGATTATCAATTACTGGGTACTTAGGTTGTTTCCAGTTCTTGCTGTTTATAAATAGTGCTGAAATAAACATGGGGTGCATGTATCTCTTTGAGTTAGTGTTTTTGTATTTTGTTGGGTAAATACCCAGAAGTGGGATAAGTGCATTGCATGAAATTTCTATTTTTAATTTTTTCAGCAATTTCAGTGCTGCTTTCCATAATGACTACATCAGTTTACATTCTGTCTCCACATCCTCTGCCATGCTTCTTGTTTCTTGTCTTTTGAATAATAGCCATAAGCAAGAGGTGTTAACTCATTGGTTTGATATAAATTTTTCTAATAATAAGGTGTGAATATCTTTTCATGTGCCTATTGGCTATCTGTATTTTTGTCTTTCCCGTGTAATTTTTTTAATTTAATTTAATTTAATACATTTTTTACATCATTTTTCATTTTTGCACAATGTATGCATTTTCATCTTGGTTATATTCCCCATACAATTCCCACCCCCCTTATTTTGACCCTACTCCTTCCTCCCCCCTCCCAATAGTGTGTCTCTGGTTTATAGTTGCTTGTTGATTTTGATTTTTACTTTATTATAATAATTAGTCTTTTCCCTGGTCAATAGCTAAGCTATGGAAACAATCTAAATGCCCAAATATAGATGACTGGATCAAGAAGATTTGGTACATATACACAATGGAATATTACTCAGCAATCAAAAAAGATAAACTCATGCCATTTGCAGCAATGTGGATGGAGCTGGAAGGGATCATGCTCAGCAAAATAAGCCAGAAAGAAAAAGAAAAATACTAGATGGTCTCACTCAAAGCAGGAATTTAGAAAACCATATAAAATTTTTTTAAAACTGTTAAGTTTTATGAATTCTTTGTATATTTTGAATATTAACACCTTGTTGGATATACCACATGCAGAGATCTTCTCCCATTTGGTAGGGTGTCTTTTTGTTTTGATACATCTTTTCTTTTGCTGTATAGAAGCCTTTTAGTTTGATGAGTACTTTTGTTTCCCTTGTCATTGTAGTTGAGCACAATTACACATCTCTGAGACTGTGTATCATCTATGTTTTTTCTTCTATGCATTTTATGGTTGTAGATCTTACATTCAAGTCTTTTGTATATAGTATGAGAGAATGATCTGATTCCATTCTTTGGCATGTAGCTGTCCAGCTTTTCCAACACCATTTCTTAAGGAGACTCCTTTCTCCATTGTATGCTATTTGATCCTTTGACATAAACTAACTTCCTAGGACATGTGGGTTTATTTTGGGGATCTTAATTCTATTCCACTGATCTTTGTTTCGGTTTTTATTTCAATACCTAGCTGTTTTAATGGCTTCATTTTGTAGTATAGTTTGAAGTAAGGGAGTGTGGATACTGCCAATTTTTTTTTTTAATCGAGTGTTTTTGCTATTCAGGGTCTTTTGTTGTTCCAAGTAAATGTCATTTTTTGGTTCTGTTTCTATGAAGAGTATCACTGGGGTTTTGAGGGATTGCATTGAATCTGTATATTCCTTTAGGTAATATAGCCATTTTAGCTTCTAATCTATGAACATGAGCTAACTTCCATTTCTTTTTGCCTGCTTCTATTTCTGTCAAGAGTGTTTTAAAATTTTCGGTAAATAGGTCTTTCACTTCTTTGGTTAAATTTATTCCATGGCTTTTAATTATTTTAAAATTTTTATTTGGTGCATATATATTGATAATTATTTCTTCCTGATGTACTGATCCTTTTATTATTATCTAATATTCTTTGTCTCTTGCTATATTTTTTTTTTTTTGGCTGGAAATGTGTTATCTGCTATACATACAGCAGTTCCTAGTTTTCCACTGACTTGGAATACCAGTTTTCATCCCTTGATTTTAAGTCTATGTTTGTCTTTTTACCATGCGAGTCTTTTGTAGATACCATGTAGTTGTGATTTGCTTTTTCATCCATCCATCCACTCTGTCTTTTGATTGGTAAGTTCAGTTCATGAATTTTAAGGGTTATTGTTGATATTTGAGGGCTTGTTCTATCATTTTGTCTTTAGCTTCTGGTTCTATATTTATTTTCTTGTTTGTTTTTTGTTTTTTTGGTCAATAGCTTCTCTTCAATTTACATAGGAGATCTTATTTCAGTATTTCTTGTAGGAGAGGTATAGTCTTGGCAAACTCATTCATCTCTTTATTTGCCTGGGAAGGCCTTTTTCTCCTCTATATTTGAAAGTCTTGTAGGACTGTGTATTCATGGCTGGCAGTTGTTTTTCTTTGAGGGTTGTGAATATGTCATTCCATTCTCTCCTGGTCTGTAGAGTTTCTGCTGAGAAGTCTGATGACAGCCTGATGGGAGTACCTTTATAAGTTACCTTCTTTTCTTCAATAGCTGCCTTCAGTATTCTTTATTTGTCTTGAAATCTAGATAGCTGCATTATGTTTTAGTGTTAAGTCTCATTAGACTTAGATAACCAGGTGTCTATGTATTTGTACATATTCAGTTCTTTCCCTGGTTTGAAAAGTTTTCCTTTAATATTTCTTTGAATAAACTCTTTTCCCTTCTTCTCTCTCTTCCCCTTCTTGAGTACCTATTTTCCTTATGTTGCCTTTCCTAATGTAATTTGATAGTTCTTGTGCTTTTTAATTTTTTTCTTAAGATCTTATTTCTCTTTCTTATTCAACCCGAGTCCATTGTACATTACATAAGTCATTCATCTGATCTTCCATTTGGTCTATTCTGTTTACATAGCTTTCTCTAGAGCTCTGGATCTCATGTATTGAGTTCCTTCTATGCTGGATCTCTGTTATAGTCTCATATAAAGCTTTAATTTCAACTTTCTGGTCATCAGTTTTATTTCTGAGCTCATTAATTTATTTTTCTAAGTTTTGTTGTCTCTTTTCTGAGTTCTCTTGTGTCTCTTTGATTTGCTCTTTGAGTTTTCTTCTAGCTCTTTAAGTTTCTTTTTAATACTAATTATGAAGTATTTTTCATTCAGATAGGTAGTTATAATCTTCTTTGTCTTTGTGGTTAGATTCTGGAAAGCATTCGTTCTTGCCTTCTGATATAGTCCCTTGGGGTCTCAAATTGCTGTGAGAAAAAATTTTTTTGTTTGCTCATTTTGTGTCTTTAAATTTTCCTGTTCTTTTTTTTTTTTTTTATATCTCTAACAGTAACAGAGAATTGAATTACTTTCACTTTCTATTAGGTGACACTGTGCTTTCATTTGATTTGATTTTTTTTGGCCCTTGCCAACTTCTATAGATACTGAGACCTATTTTTGCAGTTGCTATGTCAGCAGGGTGGAGGTGGGGGGTCTAGTCATTGTTGCAAAAGTGCTGGGGAGAGCCCTGGCGTGCATTTGTGGCTCTGCAGATTCCTCCTCTCTTCGGCCCTAGGTCTGAGATCCAGAAGTTTGCCCACTGTCAGTGTACTGCATGTGGTCAACACCTGCCCCGAGGGGTGGGGGAGGGGGATCGCAGTCTAGAACACCTTCTCTGTTGTTTTGCTTAATGGAAATGCAGCCTGTTTGGAATACTGATAAAACTTCTTGAAGAATAATCAGGATTTTAAGTGTGTCTGATAAAGTCACTGAGATTCTTATGGACAAGGTAGTGAATACTTTGTACATCCACCTTGAGTAGATGACTTTTGTTTGACACTCCCTTGCCGTCTTAATTTCAAGGACCATTGATCTGAAGTAAATTTCTCAGGTATGCTTGTAGGGCTTTGTTCCTATGGCATACTTTTTGTTCTTATGGCATAGCAAATGGTAGAGAGCAAATAGTTATTGTGAGTTACTGCTTTAGGTGGCACTGGTTCAAATCATGACTTACCAGATCTCTGACTTAGGCATCTCAGTTAACTCCTTTGATCGTTAGTTTCCTATGTCTCTAAGGAACAATTGAGATTCCCTATCTCTAAAATTTGGATAATATCTCAAAATGTTGTTATATGACGATTGTACATAGTTCCTAATATAGTACCTTCAGCAATGAAGGTACTCAAATAGTAGTTCTCTTTCTTTCTATTCTTGTTGAAGTTGGGAAACATAACTAGTCGACTACATGATAAAACCAGAATTGAGATTCTGAAGCAATTGGTCACATGTCATAAACACAACGGCACATTTAAAAACATATCTTTTGTTGCAGAAAAACGTAACTGTATAACTCCAGATCAGGGAAGATAGTAGATAATATCATTAACCAAGTAGGAAATACTTATTCACTAAGATGAATAAGTTGGCCGAGTCCGTAAGGATCAAGAAAGATGATGACATTAAATACATTGCAGTTGAGGTAAAAAGTTAATTTTAGACACTTTGAGTGTCTTGACTAGAGACGTCTAATAGGCATTGACTTTTCATATAAGAAATGATTACGGAATAACTGAAATGAGAATGATTGAGACTTTTTATTTATAACTTCAGGCTTGTGTATTTGTGTGTGTTTACCTTTCCCTCCACTTCACTTTCAATGTGAGTCTTTGGGATCTTGATTGAAGAGATATTTGAGTAAGTTGCTTAAATTTGATTTTCCGGTTAATTCATTTATTTAGACAGGGGCTGTACCTGAGTGGAATTACCCTGCTCTGGAACCTTTTCCCACATATACAGCCAATTTGTTTATCCTCTGATTTATTTATTTTTAATTTTTTCAGCCATAATTCTTAATCTCTATAAACAAATAGGCCTTCAGACCAAGTTTCTACATGTTGTAAAAATGTCTTAAAATTAAAAAGTTGGAATTCTTCTTACTTACTCAAGTGGGAAGATAAGATTCCTGTTAGTAGGCATCATCAAAATTAGAAACTTTTGTACTTCAAAGGTCACCAAAAGATAACACATATTTTTTCCAAATAATATATCTTGTAAAGCACTTCATAACAAAAATGAAGTCCTGATTTATGTTACAACATGGGTGAAACTTGAAACAAATTATGATAAGTGAGAGAAGTCAGGCACAAAGGACCACATTTTATGGCCAGAATAAACAAATCCATAGACAAAAGCAGGTGATAGTTGCTGAGAACTATGGGGGGAGGCAGATGGACTTAGGGGGTGGTGACTAAGAGATATGTATTTCTTTGGAGGTGATGAAAATGTTGCAAAATTGATTGTAGGAATGGTTGCCCAACTCTGAATATACTGAAAGTTACTGAGCTGTGCACTATAGGAGTGAATTGTGTGGTATTTGAATTACATCTCAGTAAAACTTTTGTTTTTATAAAGAGAAGAATCCTATTTGAAACAGCAGATAGAGGCATAACCTTCAGACCTCTTTGGGAACTGAAGAAATGATCTTATGTACTGACTTGGGGATATGGGGTCTGGATACATGGGGGCTAATCTTGGTTCCTCCATGAATTGACTGCCTGTTTTGGGTCAGTTCTCTGCGGACATCAGTGCCTTAATCTAGAAAATTAGATTCAAACCAGTATACAAACGTAGAGTCACACAGGTTTGAAATCCTTTTATTGCATAAATGAGATATAAAGTTGGATCAGGTGTGTATATGTAGGTTAAAAGATGCAAGCCTTTGTAAAATTTTAACCATTATTTGTTTCTGGAAATTCTACCTGAGTAATCCAGGCCAAATTTGGTCTAAAAATAAATCTCATAACCTCAAGATCAAAACTGCATAGAGGTAGAAAGCTTGGAGTAGTAAGTAGTTTCTTGTGAAATGATCTAGTAATCTCTCTCTCATTGCTTAGTTATAGATTTTCTATTCATGCTCTGAGTACATAGGTTTCACACCATTTTGTTTTAAGACATATGGCTACAATTAATGTGTCCCTTAAAATGAAATAAATCTGATATTTTTACTTTTGTGACACCTTTCTTCAATTTGATTTTGTGCTTGTTGATATTGTCATTCAACCAGAAAGCATTTGTTAACCTGCTTTGTACTTCACTTAGCCTTAGCAGGATACACATCAGTGTTGGGAGTATTAAAAGTTGTATGCCCTTTACAGGGTAGTTGAGAATTTATATCAGCTACATGCAGGAATGGCCAAGTACTGGACTTACAGAACCTGGATTGAGTCCTGCCTCTAATATATTAACTCTGACTCCCCCCCTTCTTAACTATTTTTTTAGTCTCAGTATCCTCATTTGTAAACTGGGAATAATCAGAATTCCCATCCACCCAATGTCATTAGTAGGCTTTTGTTATTTGACAGAAAGAAGTAAGACATTTTCTAAATTGTAATATACTCTATAAATGTAAGGGATTTTGCTTGTTTTTAGTAGAAATAAACCTCATTTCTTGTTTTATGTGATATGTTCAACAACTCATTTTCAGACAGGGAGGCTGAGACTTAGAGAAAAGTAAATTGCTCAAAGTCTCTCAGCTGGAAAGTGGCAAGGTTGAGTGTGGAACTGTCTTCTTGAAATATCTGTTATATCATAATGTACTGTCCTCGTTAACTCTTTTCAACCCAGTTTATACATATGACTCACTCATGGTGCTTTTGAAAAATACAGATGCCTGGGTTTACCCAGACTTTTGGAGCCAGGATTTCCAAGGGGGAGTTTTGGGTCTCTACAGAGACTTGAGAGATTGGAAAGAAGAGTTCTCTGGGTATTGCAGTAGCGGTTGAGATTTGAGCTGGCAGGGGGTGGAATGTCAGTGGGCATTACCTAATGTTGACCTCCAGCCTGGCTTCAGTGTGCGCCTGGAGGAATGTGTAAATGATTGGAAGAAGCTGTAATTGAGGGCTTGTAATGTATGGTGCTGAGTTGCAGAATTCCATGTGGGAAAGCCTGGTTCCAGTGGTTAGGATCTGGAGCCTTCGGTTTATCCTATGAAGTCCTGCAACATTTAGTTTGGAATCTTTTTCTGGCTGCATATCTACAACCCAAGTGGAATTTGTTGACCTTGGGAAGAGTTTAGCAAAGTTAATTTTAAAACTGGACGACGTCAGTGTTTATCTCTTTAAGTTTGGAGCTTTTTTACTGCCTTGAGCTCAGACTGCTCAGCTGAACCAATGAGAGGTGCTTCTTAAAAATAAATCTTTAAAAAAATAAATAAATAAGACTGGTGATTTGTGCTGAAATATAGTTGGCTGTACTGCAACATGGAATTTTATAGAGTTAGCCTCATTTCCCATGCATCAGAAAACCAAATGGACTAGATGAATGATAGGGTTAAAGCTACAATGGGGTTGCAGACTTCTTTTTACCCTGTATTTCTGTAAGCCTGAGATTCCTAGTTACATGAAATTAGGGTTTTTCTTTTTCTCTTTCAGTCACAGTTTCTCTAACTTTATGAGTGGGTTGGAAAATCTTACTCTGACACTTTCTTTGATTTAACAATGACTCATTTTGTAAAACTTTAGTTTACAAAGCACATATTTTTCTTTACCTTCATTGATCTTCAAATTAATAACAACAATAACAATACCCAGCTACTATTTACTACTATTTATCAAATACCTGTTATATTTGATGTTTGTGAAACACACCAGGCCTTTCAGGTAGATAAATATTCACTTTGTAGACAGTAAACTGAGGTTTACAGTGTTTAAGTAACTTGCCCAAGATCATCTTGTTGGGGAATGGTGGACTCAGGATTGGAGTTCTGATTTCAAGGTCCTCTCTACAACACTAGCCTCAGGGGGTCAGAGGGTCAATGACTTGCCCAGAGTCATATGCTGCATACTTGCAGTACATGGAGTCTGAATTTGAGCCATTTTCTCTTGACTTCTTGCTGTGACTTTCATACTTCTAAACCATCAGACACTATATAGTGTTTGATGGCTCCCATCTTACAGATATTTAGAGATACTTAGACTAATGCATTTGTAAAACTGATTTGGTTAGTTCTTTTCATTTAATGACTTCGATCCTTTCACTCACTGGTATATCCCATTAGTCTGCAATATGGGGAAGGCCTAGTGCATATACAAGAAGCGGTGTTGGAGCACAGCCACTGCCCATCTCTGACTTTGTGACTTTGACTCTACCTTTTTTAACTTTGGTTATTTTACTTGTATATAGGTATGTAATACTTATTTCATATAGTTTGCTGAAGGGATTATAAAACTAAAGATGTGAAAAGCATTATGCAAACTGCAGCCTTGTTAAGAGTTGAGAGTAATTTTGGTGGCTGTTACTGCTTGCAGTCACGGTTTTCTTTTGGAATCTGTGGTTAACACTTAAGAGTTATTATGAGATTTACAAAATAACAGCTCTTCTCAGGTTTCCTCCAACATAGAATTCAAGAATGGGGCTAGGATGAAGTACTGTTCTCTCCCCACATAGAGGCTGCATTTCCTGTTGGTTTAAATAGAGCTAGTAGGAAGACCAGATTAAATCATTTTGTACACTGAGACTAAACAGACCCAAAGTCAAGTTTCCCAAGAAGTTCTCAAGAGTAGCTTGTAATGTCAGAGGCAGGATTCTAGGCTTTGGAAATGGATCTGGACCTTTTCAACAAATAATGTGTTGGAAACTGGGGCCAAAAAGCCAAGCCTCTTAAAACTTTAAATCTCAGATACTCTCATTTCGTTATTAATCTAACCTCCTTCCACCCTCCCCCCCCCCACAATTTCTTCTCTCCCTCTGTGTTCTCTTAGTTCACAAGGAGACATTAATTATCAACTAGTTGTTGTCTATAGGATTGTAAGCTTTGATGTTCACAGGATATTTGGAGTTAGACTTGGTAATCAACTATGTGTTCAAGATTTTCTAAGAAAGTAGCACTTTTAAATATTCTGTTTAGGTTTGATTCCTATTATAATATTCCTGTTTACTTATTGTGATCTTGGGCAACTTCTCTGCACTTCAGTTTCTTTTTCACCTATAAAATAAATAAATTGGATTAAATTTCTGTAAAATCATGTGTAGGTCATGAGCCATAATTGATTATATAGAAAAATACATATTTCAGACGTTTACAACTCAATGAATTATCACATTCACCACATCCATGTAGCCACTGCATGACCAAAAATTAGGATATAACTAGCCCCCTAGAAACTGCCTGCATTGTCCTTGCAGGCACCAACATTCTCCCTTCCCAAAGGTAGACATCATGAATTTGCCTACTTTTGAACTTGCTATATATAGAGTCATTCAGTGTATTCTATAAACCTTGTTTATAAGATATATCTGTGTTTTTATGTACAGTTGTGACTAATTTTCAAAGCTATATAATAATTCTTTTTATAGAGATATATTATGCTATTGATCAATATAAGGTTGATTTCAGTAATAAACAATTATGAGTAGTATTATCAGACCTTTATTGTACATGCCTTTATACATATGTTCACATGGTTAGTGCACATATACATTGTGAAATTTTTGGATCATGGAGATTATATTAAACTTTGGTAGAGAATGCCAAAAGTTTGACGTTTAAACACACAATTGTTCAATTTAATTTTTTTTAAGATTTATTTATTTATTCATGCAAGAGCTGGGGTACAGGCCAGAGGTAAGGGGAGTGAGAGGATTCACGAGAGACAGAGTGGGGAGCAGAACAGGCAGATTGACCGAAGTACACTGCTGAGGAGAGCAGCGGGCGAGACAGGAGAGGTCTGCTCTGCCATGGGGGTTGTTCCCTGGCCAGGGATCAAACTCGTGCTGCAGAGGCTGTGGACAGCTTCATAGGTTGCGTCTTAACTGTTTGCGCCACCAGGTAGGCCCCCATTGTTCAATTTATATTCCTACCAGCAGTACTTAAGAGCTGCAATTACTCCACTTTCTTTGTCACTACTTAGTATTGTCAGTCTTTAGTGAGTTGAACAACTTTTCATATTAGTAGGCCTTTGGGTGTACTTCTTTGTGAAGTGTTTGAGTCTTGCACACAATTATTTTTTCTTACTGCTTTGCAGGAGTTCTTACCTATATAAGTCTTTTGTTAGTTTTATGTGTTGCAAATATCCTCTCAATTTTGTCTTTGATAGATGCATGACATCTTTGATAGAATTTTAATGTAGTCAAAGTTATTATTTCCTTTTTAATGTTTTCTGGGGTTTTTTGAGTTTGTGTTTGTTTTTGTTTTATTTTGTTTTTTAGGTAACATTGTTTTGCAATACAGTATATGATTTATAGAAATAGATTCATACTTCTTCACATGTTACCACACCACATTCACCATCAAAGCACCCATAATCCTCCACCACGGACCACTGGCCTTCCTCCCCTTTTGCTGCCCACCCCAACAATCCCCTCTAGTGGCCTCAATTCTGTAGTTGTATCTCTAGGCATGACTTGATTTAGTTTTCATTCTGTTCCTTTGTTTTATTTCACTATATTCCACATATGAGTGAAATCACCTGGTATTTGTTTTTCTCCTGCTGGCTTATTTTACTTAGCATGATTCTTCCACTTCTATACATGTTTTTGCAATGGCAAAGTTCATATTTATTTAATAACTGCATGGTATTACATTATATATGTGTGTAAATGTATGTATGTATGTGTGTGTGTGTACACACATGATACATCTATATATAAAATATATCTTCTGTATCCACTCACCTGTTCTTGGACACTTAGGTTGTTTCCATAACTTAGCTATTGTAAGTAGTGCTGCAGTGAACATGTTGGTGCATGTATTCCCTTGAATTAGCGTTTTTGCATTCTTTGGATAAATACCAAGAAGTGGAATTGCTGGATGAGGTATATCTATTTTTTATATTTTGAGGAACCTCCATATTATTTTCTACACCCCACCAGGAGTGGACAAGTGTTCATTTTATTCACACCCTCACCAACTTTCGTTGTTTCTGGTTTTTCCAATGCGGGCCATTCTCACAGGTATAAAGTATCTAATTGTGGTTTTGACTTGCATTTCTTTAATGATAAATGATGGAAACATTGTTTGCATCTGCTGGTTGGCCATCTATATGTCTTCTTTGGAGATGTGTTTATTTAACTCTTATCCTACTTTTTGATAGTGTTTTCTGTTTTCTTTTTGTTGGGTTGTATGAGTGCTTTCTAAATCTTGGGTGTTAACCCCTGTAAGATGTATAATATACAAATAATTTCTCCCATTTGGTAGGATGTCTTTTCATTTAATGATAGCTTCTTTTGCCATACAGAAACTTTGTAATTTGTTGTAGTCCCATTTGTTTTTGTTTACCTTTGTCTTCCTCGCTCTTGGACTTGAGTACCCTGAATCCAGGGTTTTGGCATGCTTTGCCTGTGTTTTCTTCTATGTATTTTATGATTTCTAGTCTTATGTCCAAGTCTTTAATTCATTTTAAGTTAATTTTGGGGGATAGTGTGAGGGAGTGGTCTAGTCTCATTTTTATGTATGTGACTGTCCAGTTTCCCCCCATGTGTTGAAAAGACTTTCCTTTCTCCGTTGTAAACTCTTAGCTCCTCTGTCATAGATTAACCATCCATATAAGTGTGGGTTTATTTCTGGACTCTCAATTCTATTTCATTGTTCTGTGTGCCTATTTTTTTTTAAGTTTAATAGTTTAATTTTTATTATTTATTTATTTTTAAAATATTTTATTTTATATAATTCTTGCATCATTTTTCATTTTTGCACAATGTATGCATTTTCATTTTGATTATGTTCCCCCATACAATTGCACCCCCCCTTGTTCTGACCTTCATCCTTCCTCTCCCCGCCTGCCCCATAGTGTTTTTATCCCAATGCCATATTGTTATTATTATTATTATTGTTATTATTTTTATTATTATTGAGCATATTTTGAAACCTGGGAGTATGATACTCTCCTTCCTTTTTTTTTTTGTCAAGCTTGCTTTGGCTTTTCAGGGTCTTTTGTGGTTCCACATAAAAATCAGTAATATTTGCTCATTTCTTTGAAGAATTCCATTAAAACTTTGATAGGTGTTGCATTGAATCTATGTACTGCTTTGGGTAAGATTGACATTTTAACTGTTAAATCTTTCAGTCAATGAACTTGGAATATCTATTCATTTCTTTGTGTCTTCTATTTTAGCAATGTCTTATAGTTTTCATTCATGTCTTTACCTCCTTTTAAAGTTTATTTCTAGGAACTTAATACTTTTTGATGTTATTGTAAATGGGATTGTTTTCTTGATTTTGTTCTCTTTCAGTTCATTATTTGCATATAAGAGTGCAATAGACTTGTGGATATTGACTTTGTAGTCTGTCACTTTATTCTATGATTTATTGTTTCTAATAATTTTTTTAGTGGAGTCCCTAAGGTTTTCTGTGTGTATTATGTCTTTTGAAAATTGTGATAGTTTTACTTCATTTACAATTTGCATATTATATATCTTTCTTTTGCCTAATTGTTCTAGCTATGATCTTTTCTTTTAAAAAACTCTTTAAGGAATGAAGACTTTTAAGTTTTCTGTGTTCATGTACATGATTATATAATCTGTAAATTGTGTGTGACAGACTTGTTTCTTCCTTTTCAATTCTTCTCCTTTTACTTATTTTTCTTTCCTGATTGCACTGGCTAAACACCTCAAGTATTATGAGTAGACATCATAGTAGGGCACTCTTAATTCTAATCTCAGAGGAAAAACTATCAACATTTCACTATTGAGTATGTTGTTTTTGCAAATGTTTTTTGTAATTAGCTTTTACTAGATTAACTAAATTTACTTGTAATCTGAGTTTGCTAAGAAGTTTTAATCATAATTGAAAATCTAATTTTTCTGCATTGATTATATACATGCTCTTTTTTATTCTTGTTAATATGGTAAATTACATTTAACTTATTTTAAATTGAGATATAACTCAAATACAGTCTACCATCTCAGGGACTACAATTCACTAGTTTTAGTAGATTTAGAAGATTGTACAATCACAATTACATTATTTTAGTATACTTCATCAACCTCAAAAAAAAAAAAATACACCACCACCCAAACCCTGTAACTGCAGTAGTATTCCACATTCCCTTTTTCTCCAGCCCCCTGGCAACCACTCATGTACTTTCTGCTTATGGATTTTCCTTTTCTGGACATTGTATATAAGTGGAATCTTTATGTGGCCTTTTATGTCTTTAAGGTTGTAGCATAAGTTAATTTATGATTAATTAACATTTCATTATATGGATATCCACATTTCATTTATCTTTGGGTGAGTTGGGTTTTTGCTTTTTGTCTGTTTTAAATAATGCTGCTATGACAATCATTTACAAATTTGTATGTAAACACAAGCTTTGATGATTCCTCTGGACTCATAGTTGTAGTCTCTATACACATTTTTGTTAGCAGCAGCAATAGTGCCAAGAAGCCTGATGTTTGTGGCCTTGAGTTATAAGACTACCATGATCCTGAGTTTGTTTATTTTCTACATTATATTTTCTTTTAGTCCCAAGCTCAGATTACATCCCTAGTAAGGGTTTATGAGATTTGTTTGACTTGCTGGGCAGGTGGAAAGGAGACAAGTCACTGTTTACTCCTCTGGGCCTTTGTTAACTCTGTTTCTTTCTGGAAAGTTCTTACCTATCTCTGCATGGCCAACTCCTGTTTATCTTTCAGGAGTTCTTTCAGGTACTTTCTTCTCCAAAAAAGGTGATTTATTACTCACCTTCCCCTGCGCTCTCAGCATGGATCATTGGCCTAATTTGCAGGTTGAAGACTTGAAACTCAGAGAGAGAAAGAGAGTGACTTTCCCAGCATCACAAAGTGAGTTGATGGCCAAGATAATATCGAATCCATCTTCTGCTGAATCCTAGTCTGGGACAGATTTCTTTTAATTCTCTGGTATCAGACTTATCCGCTGTAAAATAGGGATAACCCATGTGCTATCTTGTCCCTAGGGTTGTTGTGAGTAGCCAGCTAGACAGTTATCATGAAAGGGCTTTGAAAGACTGTGGAATTCTCTAAGTGCCAAGTAACTCTCGACTGCATGGCTTCTTCAGTTTCTGCTTTCTTGTCTCAGGAACCCCGAGATAGCCCTAGGTCGGTTCTCATTCTAAATTGAACAGCATGCAGGGTAAATTCTGGTAGCTAGATTTCCCTTTCCTCCATACTTCTCTCATTTCCGACTTTAGCCAAGCCTTTCCTCCTCTTGTATATAACTCAAGTGTGGTCTATGTTAAATAGTTATAAACTGGCAGTAGTTTCTTCCAGTTAGTTCAATCTTCCAGTTAGGGATCAGGGGATATCATGAAAAGTAAGACTTGATCAGGGGAACTGAGTCTTACCCCCATGTGCTCTATGACACAGGACAAGACAATTTTCTTCTCAGGGCCTCTTTACTCAGGGAATAGAATGATATGGTCTCTAAGATCCCTTCCTAATATTTTCTGGGGTGTTTTGAAGTGAGTAAGCTCTGTGTTGGGTTCTACTTGGACTTTGGAAGTATAATGATCATAATTATAAGCTGTGATTTTGGTCTTCAAGAAACTTACATTTTAGATAAGGAGGTTAAGTGTTAAAACCAGCAAGAAGTCATACAAAACAGGAGATGACTAAAGGCATGGTGGTGTTGCAGACTCAGTGCCTTTGGAATTCACGGAGGGAGGTCAGAAAGCCCTTCTTGGAAGAAGTGGGACTTGAACCAATCTTTAAAATATGGCTGAGAGTTTGACAGGCAGGGCATTCTAAGCACAGAAAAGAAAGTTAGTAAAAACTTGGAGGTGTGTTTTTGGTAGGTGTTTATAGGGTCACGGGACCTATGGAAACAGAGCCCACTTCAGCATTACCCTGTATGTTTCTGTTAGGTGAATTAATTTCCTTGGCACTCTGTATGTACTACTCATCCTTTGAACCCTTCTTTCTGCATCTCTATTACTAAAGTTCCTTTTGTATGTGACATTCCCTGCATGTGATGGCATATGTAATAATATGTATTAGAAATAATATATAAAAACATAATAAAACATATATGTTCTTCTTGCAATCTTTTAAGTGATTACATTAGAGGAAATTTAGAATAGAGGAATTCCAAAGCTCTGCAACATCTCCCATACATTCAAGCTGTGAGTAGGACAGATGAACTATATCATAAATGACTGCTTAGTCTGGACCCTGCTAAACCCTTAACCTTCCCCTTCTCAAAGCAGCTGCTTCTGGAAGGGAAATTGCCAAGTGCATAAAGAACTTAAGCCTTAGCAATTGGCATTTAGGCAGCAATGAAATACCACTATGCATCTTTTGGAATGGCCAAAATCCAAAAGTGATAATGCCATATGTTGATGAAGAAGCAAGTTCATACTTCAAGTTTCTAACCTACAAGTGAAAGTTGCCTGTCAGGATTGTGATGATTATATGGGATGATGTATATGAAGTTCCTGTTAAAAACTGGGATACAGTGTCAGGAAGAAATATAGCTGCAGGACTTTGTGAGTGCTCATCTTTCTGTTTTCATAGACTCATAGAATAGCTGGAAACACCCTGAAGATCATTTGGTCCATTCTCCCCATTGTTCAGATGGGAAAGCTGAGAACATGTATGGTATGGTACAGGCAAAACTGGTCTAGACTCTAGACCTTCTTACTCTCTCCTCCTCCTCCATTTTGCTGCATTTTACCTATTTATTCTACGTCTGTGGAGGCATTAGGACTTCAGAATTTCTTTTGCCAATAGGACTGAAGAGGACTGGGTTACAGATGTTGTCACTGCCCTGCTTGTCACATAGTAGTTTCGTGGCTCCAGTGAACTAATATATGTGAAAATACTTTGTAAATACTAGAATATGATACCAATGAAGGTGATTATTGTTATAAAATATTACTATTCAGGGTGTTAGTGAGGTTCAAACATGTTAACTTGGAAAGACAATCATTTTATAGAAAAAGGAGATCATTTAAGTGAAGTCCAGTTCTCTCTGCTGTTATCTATGGATTTAAAAGCCTTATTGTAGCCCATGGGCTTCAGCCTTACTTTTAATCTGATCTTTAAGGATAGTTTCAGAAAACCTGGCATTTAGTCCCAGTCTTGACTCCAGCCAAGTTCTCAGCTACTGCTCACTGAATTCTTTTAGAAATGAATTTTGGGTTTCCAATCTCTGACCCTGAGTCCTGCTTGTGCATGCATGATCCTAGGCATTTTTAGGAAGGAAAATGTCTGTGGAGCTTGTCCTGGAGCGAGTGATTTTGTGCCATGATAATGTGGAGAATAACAACTGCAAGGATATTACAAAGAGAAAACTTGTGGTTTCCTCAAGAGATAGGCAGTGGGGATAACCAGGGACTGCAGGTTCCTCAGCTTTCCTTGTTGATTTACCATGAAGAAGAGATATTTTGGCCTCACCTCATAGTCCTACAAGGTATTACTAGTTTGCCTGGATGAGCAGTCTAATACTCAGGAAAAAATTACCACTGAAAACTCAGGAATGTCGTGGATTGGAAGAATAAACATTATTAAAATGGCCATCCTTCCAAAAGCAATATACAGATTCAATGCTATTCCAATCAAAATTTCAATGTCATTCTTCAAAGAAATAGAACAATTATTGATGAAATTCATATGGAATCACAAAAAACCCCGAATAGCCAAAGCTCTCCTGAAAAAAAAAGAAGGGAATGGAGGCATTACACTCCCAGACTTCAAACTATACTACAAAGCCATAATCATCAAAACTGCATGGTATTGGAACAAGAACAGACATACAGACCAATGGAATCGAATAGAAAATCCAGAAATAAATCCACAGATTTATGGTCAACTAATCTTTGACAAAGGAGCAAAGACTATGCATTGGAGCAAAGAAAGTTTGTTCAATAAATGGTGCTGGGAAAACTGGGTCGCTACATGCAAAAGAATGAAGCTTGACCACTACCTCACACCATACACAAAAATCAACTCAAAATGGATTAAAGAACTAGACATAAGACCTGAAACCATAAAATATATAGAAGGAAATATAGGCAAAACACTACATGATCTGCACATCAAAGACATCTTTACAGACACATCACCCAAAGCAGTGAGAGTGAAGGCAAAGATAAACAGCTGGGACTACATCAAATTAAAGAGCTTCTGCACAGCAAAAGAGACAATAACAAAAACAAAGAGAAACCCCACCAACTGGGAGAACATTTTTGCACCCAACACTAATGATAAAGGACTGATCACAAAAATCTGCAAAGAGCTGATGAGACTCAGCAACAACAAAGAAAATAATCCAGTCAAAAAATGGGCAGAAGAGCTAAAAAGAAACTTCTCTGAAGAGGAAATGCAAATGGCCAACAGGCATATGAAAAAATGTTCAACATCACTTGCCATCAGGGAAATGCAAATCAAAACTACCATGAGATACCATCTTACACCAGTGAGAATGGCACATATTAAAAAAACTAGCAACAACAAATGCTGGCGAGGGTGTGGAGAAAAAGGAACTCTTCTGCACTGTTGGTGGGAGTGCAAACTGGTCCAACCACTGTGGAGAGCTGTGTGGAGATTTCTGGACCTACTAAACATAGAGCTTCCATATGATCCAGCAATTCCACTCCTAGGTATTTACCCAAAGGACACAGAAACATCAATTCCAAAGAACACCTGCACCCCTATGTTTATAGCAGCACTGTTTACAATAGCTAAGCTTTGGAAACAACCCAAATGCCCAAAAATAGATGACTGGATCAAGAAGATGTGGTACATATATACCATGGAATATTACTCAGCATTCAAAAAAGATAAACACATGCAATTTGCAGCAACATGGATGGCGCTGGAAGGGATCATGCTCAGCGAAATAAGCCAAAAAGAAAAAGAAAAATACCGGATGGTCTCACTCATAGCAGGAATCTAGAAAACTTAAATAAGGGACCAGGAAAATGAATAACTATAAGAAAGTGAAAATCAAAATCAACAAAAAACTATGAACCAGAGACACTTTTAGGGGGGCGGGGGCGGGAGGGGAGGGATTGGGGTCAGAATGGGGGGGCTGCAACTGTATGGGGAATATAACAATAAAATTTATAAAAAAAAAAAAAAAAAAGAAAACTCAGGAATGATCAACAAAGTATTAAAAATAATTTTTAAATACTTTCCTAACCTATAAAAAAGGGATATGGATATGTGTTTTCTAGGTTTCTGTGAGTAGTGAATAAAATAACTCATACTAAAATTTTAACATATGCTTGGCACATAGAGCTCAATTAATGGTAGTTTTTGTAGTTAGCCTCTGAATCCATTTACCCCAGCCTTTGTGTGGGAGATCCCTGGGATTTTAGACCAAATGGCCCTCACCTGCTCCCTAGGACATTGAAAGAGGAGACCTGGCTGGAGGAAGAAGGAGTGTTTCTGCAGATACTTCAAATCTTGCTCCCTGTCTAGGAAGAAAGAGCCTCTGAGCCCTGGGAAGTATTTAAGTGTGTTTCAGCTGATACATTTGCAGATGCCTGCTGAGGTCTGGCTGTTACCAAGATCCTGAAACTCATTAGTTGAAAGAGGGCTATATTAGTTTGCTAGAACTGGTATAAATAAAAAGTACCACAAACCAGATAGCTTAAGCAACAGTTTATTGTTTCAGTTCTGGCAGCTAGAAGTCCAAGTAAGGTGTTGGCAGGGTTGGTTCTTTCTGAGGGCTGCGAGGAAAAATCTGTTCTATGCTACTTCCCTAACTTCTAGGAAGAAGATTGTTTGCTGGCAAACATTACTCTACTGCCTTGATCTGAGTAATGTGTTCTTACATGCATCTAACTCCAAATTTACCCTTTTTATAAGGATACCAATCTAACTGGACTAGGAGCCCAACCTACTCTGGTGATCACAACTTAACTGATTATTTCTGCAACAATCCTATTTCCAAATAAGTTCACATTTTAAGGTACTGGGAGTTAGGACATAGGAATTTTGTGGAGGACACATTTCAGCCACTAACAGGTATATTTCAACATTATAACTCCTTAACTATTGAAGCTTTTCCTGCCAAGTCAGCAGGACCTTAGTGAACTACTTTATGCAAGATCCCTGATGAGAGAGGGATGACTGTAAGTATTTGGACTTTAAATCATAGCATAGTGGTTTAGAGATTAGGCTGTGGGCCCAGACTGTCTAGGTTTGAGTGAGTGCTGCCAATAATTAACTATCACTTAATCTTTCCTTCAATTTATTTGCAAAATATGTATAATAGTATCTAACCGATAGGGTTGTTGTGAGGCTAACATGAATAAATACGTGTAAAGAACTTGAATCATTGCCTGGAAAGCACTTGATAAAATATTAGCAGTTCATATTATTAAAACCACTTCCTACTCCAAAATTCATTAATTTAGAGAATGTTAAAGCAGCCTGTAACCAAGGGTTAAGAGGGGGTTGGGGGGGTTGTTCTATACGTTCTCAGAACTGGAAGGGTCTTTAAAGACCCTCTAGTTTTTCTAAAATTAAAAAAAAATTTTTAAAGATTTATTTATGCATACAAGAATTGGGGTACAGGCCAGACATGCAGGGGGTGAGAGGATTCACCAGAGACAGAGTGGGGAACAGAACAGGCAGATTGTGAGTACACTGCTGAGGGGAGAAGCAGGCAGTCAGGAGAGGTCTACCGCACCATGTGGGTTGCTCGCTGGCCGGCCAGGGATTGAACTCATGCAGCAGAGGCTGTGGGTTGCTTCATGGTGCGGTGCTTAACCCCGTGCACTACCAGGGAGGCCCAAGACCCTCTACTTTTAACAGGGGATCTCTTTTAACAGATGGAGAAGACAGAATTCAGAAAAAGGGAGTGATTTGTCTTGCACCAACTGGTTTATTTATTAGTTGTAGAACCAGGACCGTTAACTCTGATGAGTGTTCTTTCTGCTCCTCTCTTAAGGTCAATAGACTACAAGACTTTAATCGTGTATTGAGCATCTACTCCAATCTAGGCCCCATGTAGGATTGTGTAAATATGTATGTGAAGTAGGTAGTCCTTGGCCTCTAAAAGAACGTACAGTTCAGTAAAGAACTGAGTCTAAAAGCATAATAATGACCTTTTTTAATTTCCTTTTCCATTTCTCTTGCAGCAAATAAAAAGAAGGAGAAAGAACGACCAGAGATATCTCTTCCTTCAGATTTTGAGCACACAATTCATGTTGGTTTTGATGCTGTCACAGGGGAGTTTACGGTAAGTCCTGGGTTTCTATCTATGCACCATTATATTCAGTCCTTTGTAATCTTCCTGATGCCTCTGTCTTTGCCTGAGACACTCATTATTACGTTCTTATATCTATGAGAGGGACACTTTCTTTATTTCTACAATGTAGTAGGGAAGACTCTGAGTCTCCATTCCTTAAATAGACCTCTTTTAAGTAGCCTCGTAGCAGCAGGCTCTGTGCTGGGCAGTAATGATACAAAGATAAATCAGATGTGGGTCCTGCACTAAAGGAGAAAGAAATAGTCTGGTGAAGGAGCAGACAGCTCAAAAAAATGGCTAATACAATGAGATAGGTATGTAGGAGAGGCTTGTGTAGTGCTCCGAGGGTACAGAGAGAAAGGAATAACTGTCTTTATCTGCTAGTATGTATCCCATCTGATTTTCCCTCAGCCTCCTCTCTGTGACTGTGACTTTCTTACAGCCTTGCCTGTCTCTCTTACAGGGGATGCCAGAGCAGTGGGCTCGCTTGCTTCAAACATCAAATATCACTAAGTCAGAGCAGAAGAAAAACCCGCAAGCTGTACTGGATGTATTGGAATTTTATAACTCAAAGAAGACTTCCAATAGCCAGAAGTACATGAGCTTTACAGGTATGGGCAGTCTAGCGAAGAGTTTTTATATGGTGGAAAAGTTCCACATGCAGACTGCTGTGGGGTAAGGAAAGAAGGTATTGGAAAGAGTGAAGACGGCACTTTTGCTGAGATAGAATTTTTGCATCAAGCTTGAGTCTGTGCTCTGAAACGGCATGCTTTTAAAAAGTAGAATATTATGATTAAAAAAACATAGACTTTGTACTAGAAGATCTAGATTTTGAAAGTCATTAGATTCTAACAGTCACTTCATTTCTTAGAGTCTCAAAATGTGCATAACAATTCCTGTTTCACAAGGCTTTAGTGAGGCATGAATGAGCTCATTGATGTGACAGTTATGTCTAGATTATAGAATAACACCAAGAAAATGTCATTATCTTCATTTTTAACATCAAGAAGTTATCTAATAACATTAATGTTTATGTTATAAGTAGACAAGCCTAATTTCTTTCTCAATAAATTAGTGTTTATCAGTAGAATGAAAAACATTCCAGTAATAATAAGTGTTCATTAGATGTACTCTGTGTGTAAGGGATTATGTTTTTCAGTGTATTTTTAATAGCAAAATTGGGGTTTTTAAAATCCAGATCTCCTAATGCCTAGACCAACACCTTTTGAATTTATGACTTGCCTTTAGTAACTATTTAGAGGACCTCCTTCCACAGCAGAAAGATTTATCTTTTCCTGGATAAGTTATGAGAAGACTTACATTTCTGGGAATTTGCCTCATATGTAGTATCTTAGAATGTTAGAATAAGAAGTATCCTTAAAATCAGTGTGGTAAAAAAAAAAAAAACACCAGTGTGGTAGCTTCTCAACACATTAAAAATAGATCTACCATATGATCTAGCAGTTTCCCTACCTGAAGAATACAAAAACACAAATTTCAAGGTGTATATACACCCCTATGTTCATTGCAACACTATTTACAATAATCAAAGTATGGAAATGACCTGAGTACACAACTACAGATGAGTAGATTAAAAAGATTTGCTAGATATATACAGTGGACTGCTACTCAGCTATAAAAAAGGTGAACCTTACCATTTGCAACTACATAGATGGAACTGTTGGGGATTATGCTAAATAAATGAAATAAGTCAAAAAGAGAAAGACAAATACCAGATTTCACTCATATGTAGAATACAGAGTAACAAGACAAAAGAACAAACAAAACTAAGCCAGAACAAACCTTTGAAATTTAACTGCACAACTAAGGCTACCAGAGGAGAGAAGGGGTAGAGCTGTAGGAGGAAAGGGACCCATTGGAATATGGGCGTTTTGTTGGTGGGCATAGAGTGATAACACACTTTTGAAGAGATGTGGTCCTGTAACCAAAACATACAGTATTTTAAATCAACATTACCTCAACAAAAATTTTTAATAATAAAAAAAGAGATATCCTTAATATATATCACTTCTAGCTCCTTCCTATTTTTCCAGACATTAAAGCCAAAAAGGCCTTTCAAAATAATGTGGCTGAATTATTGACAGGGCTGGTATCTTAAGTTCCAATTCAGTGCTCTTTCCAATGTTTGTGCTGTTTCTGCTAAAGAGCAGGTTGGAAAAAGTGAGACCCAGGATGAACTAGATGATTTTAAAGAATGCTTTCCCAGTGAGTATCTGGCTTGTATCAAAGGGCACAGATGGTGAGTTTGACAGACTGCAGCTTTGCTCATGCTGCCATGGTGGTACCCAGAAGAGGGTCATGCTTGTTCCCAGCAGTATTTCCTTCCTCACGTCTGGCCCCGCTGATCTGCCTCACTTCTCCCATTGAGGATTGGGTCATTTCAAGGTGGATTTAGGGTTGAGAGTTGCCAGGTAGAAAATTTTTGTGTTCAGAAGTTTAGAGCTTGTTGATTAGAAGTTGGTTTTGAAAGTCCTCAGCAGCAAAGCCACTGGAAGAATCTGTCTGCTTTTATGTATACATGTATATAGATGTATACTAAAGCCATACACACACACACACACACACACATATGGAAACAGCTCTTGTGAGTTTGCATATGTTTGTGAATAAAGTCCACTTTAGTATTTTTGTGAGTAAATGAATAATATGTATAGATGTACACCTCCAGGTAACTGTATGTACATTCATCTGTGCATGCACAGATGAATAGCATTGAGTGTATATGTATAAAATACATCTACTGCTCTGTGTATAAATTTGTGCACACGTGTCCATAATGGATGTTGTGTTTGTATACATACAAGATTTTCTTGTTTTTTAGAAGTTGAAGATCATATCCAATGCCTGCCAAAATTATATACTTGGCAGAATTTATTTTTAAAGTTATATCTTCCCTTTACCTGTTTCCCCTTTATTCATACCATTAATTATGATAACACTAATTTGTATATGCTTGCACATGAATGATCTCATTTGATTCTCATGATGACCTTAGAGATTTGTCAGGGCAAGGACTATTACCCCATCTTACAAACTCAGAGAAATTAATTAGGTTTAGAGAAGAGAAGTGACTTTGGGTGATTTAGTTGATATGAGATGGAAGTGTGTTTTAACTAGTGCCCTTAATTCCTTTGCTGTCTGACATCTAAGCACAATCCTCCATGCCAAATTTTTTGTCATTTTTTAGCCCTTTCCCCCGTACCAACTAGTAGCTAATATGATAAGCAAAATGTAGACAAGATTGACAACCCAAAGTCATGGGCTTTAGCCCTACTATGCCATTAAAAGAAACCTTGAACCAGTTTCTTTCCCTCTCTGAACCTTAGTTTTCTCATTTGTAGAACAAAAGGATCGAAATACTTTCTGCTCTGTCTTTCTGTGCTTTGAATTGATTTTGCTGTACAGAAATTTTATATCACGTTTAAAAGAAACAGTGCTTACTGGTATAACAGACATATTTATTACCAGAATACTGACATCATGTAAACACTAGCAAGGCATACGGTCCAGTGTGGTACAGTAAAGGCACTGTACAGTGTTGTACAGTTGCACTTTTCTGTGCCTACACAGATGTTTCTTCGGACAGGAAAAACAAATGAATTATGTTTAAAGTATATCCTGAATTGATTTCTCCACAATACAGCTGGCTGTTCAGGATATGTTTTAAGAACATATTATCACAGTCTGCTGTATTTCCTGCTTTGTGGGGTTTAGGATTTGCCATAGAACCAGAGAAGCTTTATTTGGCACTTTCTCATATTGCTGGAGTTGAGATCTTGGAAGTTTTCTGGTGTTGATTCTTAGTGAAAGATATTTTAGATTTGGTAGAATATTTCTTAATACCGTTTGTGGTGAACTGACAAAGCCAGTTTCTTCTTGGACCTTTAGGAATTAAAAACAAACAAACATAATTCTCGGTCTTTAAACTTATTTTCTTGCTAAGATCTTTACTAGGTTCATGTTTTATATTTTCACAAGTCTAAGATATCACTGATTGTAAGATCCACTGTTACCTAATATACCACAAAAGAAAGAAAGTGTTGGCAATTAAATCATGTAATACCTTTGTAGGATTCATCTCTGTTTCAGAGATGTTAGTGTTAAAATGTACACCTTTGAGTCAATGAAATATGGTAATTGTCTTACTGGGGAGTTTGAACCTGTTCTTAGGAACAAAACTCTGCCTTTAATTAGACTTGACATGATTAGTCCCTCTCTTTTCCGAAGCCTTGGTTTCCCTCTCTTGTGGGAAACAGACCTTATGGAGGGTTCTTTCTACAAATTGTAGCTGCAGCCTGTTCATGATTTTTCATGAGTGGCTTAGGATGGTGGTAACCAGGAATTCTTTCCCTTTCTCGTAGAATGCAGGAAATTTCTTTAGCCATTGAGGTCCAGTGGTGATACAGCTGATAGTATGGATAAAGTTCTAGCATAATATTTAGGATTAGGATTAATTTTTCTGTGTCCTTTGGGTAAATACCTAGGAGTGGAATTGTTGGATCATGTGGAAGCTCTACCTTTAGTAGGTTGAAGAATCTCCACGCAGCTCTCCATTGTGGATGGACCAGTTTGCACTCCCACCAGCGGTGCAGGAGAGTTTCCTTTTTCTCTACATCCTTGCCAACATTTGTTGTTGCTAGTTTTTTTAATATGTGCCATTCTCACCGGTGTGAGATGGTATCTTATTGTAGTTTTGATTTGCATTTCCTTGATTGCAAGTGATGTTGAACATTTTTTCATATGCCTGTTGGCCATTTGTATTTCCTCTTTGGAGAAGTTTCTTTTTAGCTCTTCTGCCCACTTCACCCCTATGTTTATAGCAGCACTATTTACAATAGCTGAGCTTTGGAAACAACCCAAATGCCCAAAAATAGATGACTGGATCAAGAAGATGTGGTCCATATACACAACGGAATATTACTCAGCAATCAAAAAAGATAAACACATGCAATTTGCAGCAACATGGATGGAGCTGGAAGGGATCATGCTCAGCGAAATAAGCCAGAAAGAAAAAGAAAAATACCGGATGGTCTCACTCATAACAGGAATCTAGAAAACCTAAATAAGGGACCAGGAAAAAGAATAACTATAAGAAAGAAAAAATCAAGATCAACAAACAACTATGAACCAGAGACACACTATGGGGGGTAGGGTGGGGAAAGGAGGGATGGGGTCAAAATAAGGAGTTTGCAATTGTATGGGGAATATAAAAATTAAAAAAAAAATTATCTATAACCAAAAAAAAGAAAGTGAAAAAAAAATGTTTAGGATTGGGTCAGGATTCAGATCTTGACTCCTGTTTAACCTGTGTCACCAAAGGCAACTTCCTTTACTTCTAGGAACCTCTCAACAAATCCATAAAAGAAGACCTAATGATAGTACTTAGTGTTGAAGTAAGGATTAGAGAAGGTAATATATATAATGTGCTTAGCATGGTGTTGGACCCATAGAAGCAGTCATACTATATTATCCTATGAGCTTGGAAAGTACTTGACTGGATAGGCTTCCTTACCTCTCAAGAAAAGATTAATTGGTTATTGTTTATTGACTGTGTCCTTTGTCTTGTTTTTTTTCTTTTGCAGATAAATTAGCTGAGGATTATAATTCATCCAACACTTTGGTAAGTCTTTGTTTCTTCTGTTCTGATATAGTTAGGGATCAAGACCATATGTCGTAGATGCAGAGCCTAGACTGAGAGGCATTCATCTTAGTTACTTTCCCACCCTGGACTTCATAGTCCCTATCTATACAATAAAGCAATTAGACCTCATAAACAGTGGGAATCTCTTCCAGCATTTAATTTTTTTAATGCTCTAGAAATGGTAACCATAGAACCTTAAGAGCTAACTTCTTGGCTCAGTTTTTCATCTATAGCTTTGAATCTTGGGAAAGTCAATTTGCTTTTCTGAGCTTCAGTTTTTTTCAATAAAATGAAATCCCTTACTGGGACATGACTTCAATTTACCTGAATTTAGAAAGAATTTCCTTTCTTTGGTTGGCCAGTTCATAAAACCAGGATTAGAACTAAATGTTGAGGAGAATAGATTCTATTCAGAATAGAAGTGAAGTTGTAGTGAATGCCTGTTACTTGAAGGGATATTATAGAAATCATTGATGAATTGAATGGAAGTAAAATTAGATGATTTCACAGTTCCTCTCTTCTCTCAATTTATAGATTCTATTCCAGAGCAAATAAAATGAAATGTTGATATGTTTGTAAGGGTTTAAAATCTAGTAAGCTGTGATATATAGGAGAATACTGCTATTCTTTACACCTTTTATACAAAGATGCTTATGTCATATTGTTTTACTAAACATTTTCAAAGTCTCTACTCTATGCCAGGTCCCATGTGGAGAAATGGCAGTATAGATATGAATCAGACATTATCTGGCCTCCTAAGAACCCCCAGTCTTGTGAGTGACATAAAAGACTATGTCTGACTCATTAATTGCTATATCCTTGGCAACTTGCAACTGACCATTTCCTGAATGAACAGCTAGATATGTCCCTTGATGGTAGAGTCTGAGTTGAATCATTTAGTTATCTAAAGCAAGAATTAAGGAGAGACAATCATAGTCCAGACAGAGAATAAATGGCATGTACAAAAGCAAAGAAGTTCATGAGTTATGTTTGCACAGGGAACTGTAAGTGGTTTGTTATGATTGGAATGTGGAGTGTGAAGAGACTAGAGATGGGTGGTGAGGAGGACTGGGTGGCAGGTCAGATCATGTTGGAATTTTAACCTTATTTTAAAGGTAGCGAGAAGCTTTTGAAAAAATTTAAGCAGGAAAATGGTGAGTTCTAACATAATATGGAATTACCATGAAAATACTTTGTATTATGCTTCCATTAATGGGAATCATTCTGAGTCGTTTTTGCTATTATTTTTTAAAAATCATATGTCTAGTGCCTTTTAGCATACTGGGTCTTTTCTTACTCACTTTCTTTAAATCCTCAGAGGAGTTTAATGAGGTGCATTATTATCCTTGTTTAATAGACAATAAAACTGAAATAGAGGAGTGTTAATGGCTATAGGATATCTGATTCCCAGCCCACATTTTTTCTCCTGGTTCATTCTCCTCTCATCAGATGGAAGAGATGTGGTTACAAGATGGGGGAGAACTTGCAAAAACTAAGATGTTTGGAAGTTTCTTGAGGTTATTAATCAGTAAATTATTGAGGAAGGGGTCTGCACAAAGCAGAACAGAGCTTTGTAACTCAAATGTCTTTATGTTTTTATATAAGGAATGATCAGTATATGCCAGGCACATACAGTTTTATATATGTTAGCATAATTAGACCCCACAATTGCCTTGTGAAGAAAGTAATATTACCTTCATGTCACAGGTAGAAAAATAGATTTTTCTAAATACTCATAACTAACTGTTGCAGCAGAACTCCAACTAGCATTAGGGTCTTCTGAGTCCCAGTACGGGATTCCTCTCACCATGGCAGGGATCTAAGAAAGAAGGTATCAGGGAGGCGTTCTAAAGGAGACTGCAGTACAATGTTAGCTATGTTGTTTGTTATTGAGGAGGAGGAGCCCTGGGGCTCACGCCATATGGCGGAGAGGATGACACCTGCTTGGTCAAAAAACCTGCACTGGTTTGGTATCTACAATTAAACCATTCAGGCTGTCAAGGAAATTTTTCTCCCCTAATTCAGAATGTTTGTCCTTGTGGCTCAGTACAGTATATATCCTGACTAGGAAATATAGTGGAATCATCTCATTATTTCATATTAGTGTCACATGGATGATACTACTTGATTTTTGAAACAATTGGACTGGATCGTTATCCTCATAACACAGGTTAAGAAATTGAGGGTCAGAGAGAGTAAACGACTTGCTCCCTAGTAGAAACCCATCCAAAATTGAGTTCTCCTAATCATTATTTTAATTTATACTGTAAATATTTACTTAGCACTTTCTTTGTGGCCAGGTATTAGTGATATAAAAATGAATATGCACTGTCTTACTCCTTGAGGAAAAATTAATGACAGACTAGAGGGATAAGGACTGCAAAAGAGGTATGAACAATGTACAATACAGTCATATCTGATGAAGTGATTTATTATGCCTGGTAGTATAAAGAAGTGCTTTCTTGTACAAAATAGCATAAACAAAAGCCAAATTGTTTAGGAAGCATTATATCTGGCCAGAGACCTAGCACTTTCTTTTGGAGCTAAGGAAGTATTTTAAATAGGAGATTGATGTAGTTGGATGTGTGTTTTAGTTTAGCTAACATCTTACAAAGATTCCTGTAGAATTGGGTCAGATTAGTAGAATGAATTCATGTGCCCATCTCTCTTGCTATCCCAAATTTCTTAGTTCTAGAAAAGATATATTTTTAAAAAAACACCAAAACAGTGTTCGAAAACTTAAGCAGGACATAAATGAACTATTGTCAGCAACTCATGGAAGATAGAAAGCAGAGAAGATTAGAATGATCAGAGCAAAAGAAACAACTTAAAGGTACGTCAAAGAGAAAATTCTCTAAGTAAGATCAAAGTAGCTCCAGAGAAAATGGGCTGAGCGAACACACACAGAGACATACACGAAGCAGGAAGAAGTCCCAGGTCATCGTCAAGGGTAAAATTAATTAAAATTCTTCATTTGAAACACCAGGTGCAATCTCCATCTTTCAGTGAGCACTAGGTAGTAGAATCTTGATTGTAAACTTAGGCCACATAATTTTTTAAAGAAAGTAAATTCCTGCTTGAAGAAATTCCAGAGCTGGGTGTAAGGACCTGAGGAGAGAAGTAGAGTACAACCTGATGTAACTATAATTCTTTAAAGGCGGGTGAGAGGGCAGAGACGGTGGATAAGCAGCTCTACAGTGGAAGAAATATATTTCTCCATCCCAAGATGAATTTCTTATATTTTCAATAACTGGGAAGAGCGGAGTCTCTATCCTATATCCTTTTCCATGTCAGCATACCCTAAAGTGATGCTTGTCATAACCACATCTCCATAACTCACATAGCAGACTGCATCAGACCTCCCATTCAGAGGAAGGGACAATGGAGAAACAGACTTACATAACTACAGAAGAAACTCGTGTTTATTACATACAGCAATCAGTGCTTCATTTGTAAATAATGGATAGCTGAGGATCTCTAGACACTTGAGAGGAACAAAGCATTAAAAAGAAGAACTAAGATAAAGCAGTGATACTGACCCAAAGGAAATAGGTAATTCAGAAAGAGAATTTAAGAAAATCTGACAGTTCAGAGAGATTCTATAGATACTGCATGTAGGAATTATTTGTATTACAAATCTTGTTAAACACTTCATTCCATGCATTGTAGAAAAGATATTGCTTCCCTCACTGGAAGAATACTGCCCAAGCAGCTTGCCGGTAGCTAAGTAGAAAAAAGGGGAGTTAGAAGGGGAGGGGGGTGGGAGAGGGATTGGAGGGAGAGAGGGAGGAGCTCAGGAGACTGAGGTGATGGTGCACGGGCGCACTGGTGAATGAAATTCTATGGGGACAACACCTGAGGGGGGCGGGAAGCAAACATTGTTTAAAAATGAACAATGATGTAAAATATATATAAATTAAAAAAAATTTAAAGTGTAGTTAAACACATCACTTACATGCATTACAGTATTGTATTTTAGAACTGAAAGGGACTTAAAGTCACCCTTCAAATTATACCACTCATCTTTCCTCCACATTTCTTCAAGTATTGACGGTTGAGGCCAAGTAGACAGAGTCATTGCCTCTGATCACCAAAGCTAGTTGTTTTCATATGCCTATGTCCTATGCCTATGTCAGTTTTTAAGTTGTGTCCTTTAGTGGAGGTTGTGGTAGGATCTATGAGATGACCAGTTTTTCTTGCCATAGTATGTCAGATGTGGTAAAAGCCAGTCTTCCATACAGTGACATAGACTAGTATTCTGCTAGGTAAGTTCCTTCAGTTATCTGTCATTCTGACTTTCCTCTGCCTGGAAACCCCAAAAGGCAGGTAGGAGGGGAACTTATCCTCTGTCTCCTATATTAGCTGGTGAGCTGCTTTCAGACATGGACCATCTTTTTCATTTTTGAAACTTTATGTCAACAGCATTCATCACAGTGTCTTAATAAATACAAAGTAGGTGTTCTGAAAATATCTGAAAAAGTTGAATAATATCAATGTATATTAAAAGATTCCTTTTGCCTCTGATGGAGCCATCAGTTAATCTCTATTAAACCTCATGTTTTGGAGCTACTTTGTCTCATGAATCTGTGTTCTAAACAGTAATGGTATGAAATTTTGCCTGGACCTGCCCTAAAACCTGCCAATCTTGGCCCAGCTTTGTTACAGTTTTCATGGGAAAATCGAATTGTTTGAGATTATAGCAGATTCAGTTAGTGGTACTTTAAGGTTCATTCCACTGCAGGGCAAAGCTTAGTGAAATGGATAGCATTCAGTCTGGGGAGAAACTTATTGTCTTCTTGGGACTCCTGGTTTTCTATATCTTCCTGGTTTGAGATGAGGGCATCTAATCATATAATGGGTCTAGTAGGTTTTGGTAAAGAAAAGAAAATGAGAGGCAAAAGTCTCACTGATTTACCATGTTAGAAAAGAGTGAGGAGTTACAGGGATAAACTTCTTACTATTCCAAACTTGTGATCCCTTCCCTACAACTCAGACGTTAGACTGTTCAATGTGGAGAGTAAAATTCATGGAGTAAGAAGGAACTATGAATTTTTCCTTAGGTGGAGTGAGGGAGGTAGGTAGAAGAGCTATAAACTGATTTCCCATTCCACAGTTAGACTTTGGGTGGGAGAAGGAATCCTCCCAGCGACTGAGTAGATGGTGATAGCTGAAGGAGAGGGAAGCCGACTGTGTTCTGAGACTGACTACACAACATTGGAGTTTTTGGAGACTAGTGTGGGTTTCAGAAGGAGTATCAGGATGAATTTTCTTTTGGCGGATTGATGATCCTGATAGATTAGGTACCATGGCAAATGGACCTGATGAATCTACCTTTCTCCCCATGTAGAATGTGAAGACAGTATCTGAGACTCCAGCAGTGCCTCCAGTTTCAGAAGATGAAGATGATGATGATGATGCTACCCCACCTCCAGTGATTGCTCCTCGCCCAGAGCATACAAAATCTGTAAGTCTTTGGGAATATACACAGCTATGTGATCTATTAGCATGTGAGGGAAGGATGGGAGATGGTGTTGAAGTCTAGAGGTTTAGCATTCTGGTAGATGTCCTGTTTTGGAGCTGGTTAAATCACTGAGTTTTCTGTGTGATTAGGAATTTTCTGTGTGATAGGCAAGAAGTGGTATATTTATTTATCATTGGTTTGCAGATTGTACCAAAGTGTCCTAAAAACTTGTGTTTATACCAACCCAGCCTTAGTTTACTTAGCCTGTTCTGCACAGACATTTAGGAAGATATATAGAATTAATGTTACTTAGTGCAGGGCTAGTATCAATTATCTAGTCTCCTGGGAAGCAACATATTAGCCAGCTGCAGATCTTTTCTTCTCTGTTAAATGTGCAGCGTTCAGCCTCATAGACTATCAATGATGATACTGAAAGACCCAAGAGAATTTATAAATATGTTAGTGCTATTAATGTACTAGACATCAGGAGTGCATTTTGATGCCGGATGTTGGCAATGATTTTTATTTAACTTCCTTTGAGGTTCTCATATTGTCAGAATAACCACAGTCTCTGTCCTCACTTTATACAGTCTAGTCCCCATGCCTTTTATATCCCCATGCACATTATGCTTCTGCTCACTGTCATTAAGCACTGACCTATCATCAGATGATACTTTTTTAGGGTTTCTTTGTTTGGATTTTTTATTATACAAGAGCCTCATAACAAAAGAAGGATTAGGGCTTAAACTCTGTGATAATACAAATAAAAGGCTGCCTCTGGAGTGCGGTATTAAGGGAGGTGTTCGAGCTGAAGTTGGTCGACTGTGAGAGATACTTTGAAGGAAATTCAAGGGTATTGTATGACCTTTTAGGTTGAGAACTTATAAACAGAATCTGTGGAATCACCCTTTCTTAAGGTCACAAAGTTACCATAAGTAAAATGAGCTTCAGAACTGGAAGTTATCAAGATAGTTCACATCGATATGGCCTTTTTGGTTTATAAACATGTTCATTAAGAAAAGTGGTTTTATTTTTCCCCCGCTATACCATCAGCTCCCCTCTAAAGCAGAAGAAATACACACACACACACACATACACACACACTTGCAGTGCTTAATATAGTTATTACTTCGCAGGTGTTAGATCCAGAAAGATAGTAAATACTGAATGAACAGATGAATCGATAAATTTGATCTTCATAGAATTCTTTTTCTGAAAAGGCATTGTTAATTCTTAGTTTATAGCAAAGTTGAGATATGGAAAGGCAAAATTGATCTACCAAGAGTCTCTTGGTAAGCAAGAGCCAGGAATGAAAGCAGGGAATTGACTCCAAGCCCAGGTTGCTTTCCCCTATAGGATAGTGACTTCTCTGTGTGTGCAGAGGAGCCTGTGCCAGGAGCCAGATACAAATAATGTTAGAGAAAGGAAAGGTAGGGTCTACACTTTCAAGGAGCCATATAAGAAGAACCAAAGTAGGAGGACAAGGCATCAAAGTATAGATTTAGGTACCAGGGATATAGTTTGTTTATAGCTACTAGAATTGAAAATTAATAATTCATTATGTTAGAGCAGTCAAGAAAGAAGCTATAGTCTCTGGTCTCATTGTCTTGATTTATTACTCTTTACACTGTGTGGAAAGTGTGCTCCTATTTCCACCTATTAAAATACTGTCCGTTCTTTAAGATCCAGCTTATGAATTCCACTTGTTTGTTCATTGATTCATCAAACATTTTCCTGAATCCCTGTTTTTTTGTTAGGCAGTAGCTTAAGTTACAGAAATTCGGGGATTCTGTTTTCATAGAGTTGAAAGATAATTGTGATCTATTTATGAAAAAAAATTAAATGCCTTGAAACATGTCACAGGGAAAGGGGATATAATCTATGAGTACTTCTTCTGTACCACAACAGTATATACTTTGCTCATTTCCTATGACATTTATCCCTTTCTGGCTTATTCAGAACTTTAATGACATTTCTTTCATATGAATGAGAGGATGGGGGCAAAGGTTTGTACGAAGTGAGGCAAAAAATAGATTTCCAGTGGATGTTTTTAAGTAAATGAATGAATAGAAAATGTATTATTAGCTAAAATTGAAAATCATATCATCTGGTAGGTGTGATTCTAACCATTTTACACATCAAATAATTTATTACCACAACTTATCTTATTAGCGTAAGATAGGTATCATTAATATCATTTTACAAATGAAACTGAAGCACAAAGAAGTTAAGTAACCTATCTCAGGTCATACAAATAGGAAGAATGAGAGTTGGGATTTAAGACCAGGCAGTCAGATTCCAGAATCTGGGATTGAAATGACTACAGCCCATTGCCTCTTAAAGAAGAACTGTTGTAGTCCCTTCTCTGAAAGAGTCCAGGATTTAAAGAAGGAGTAAAACTCAGAAGAAGATAATGTTAAGTGTTGTATTAGCAGTTGCAAAGTTCTGTGGGAATATAAGATATTTCAATGAGGGAAAGAATAGAATATTACAGATGAAACAGATTCCCATTTAACACTCGATGCTCCTTCAAATCATTTCTGTTGAGTTGTCTATCTTGTATTGAATATCTTCGATGTTCACACTTTCACTAATCCCTCAGGTGTACATTGATCTAGAAGAAAGGATGAATTTGTCTGCATTTTTTTCTTCTTTGGACATTCTAACACATATCTGTAAGAGGCTAATGAGCTTCCTCATGCTAACAAAGGCTGGCCTTGCCAAATTCTTGCACCAACAACGCAGGTATACACACGGTCCGTGATTGAACCACTTCCTGTTACTCCAACTCGGGACGTGGCTACATCTCCCATTTCACCTACTGAGAATAATGCTGCTCCACCAGATACTCTCACTCGGAATACTGAGAAACAGAAGAAGAAACCTAAAATGTCTGATGAGGAGATTTTGGAGAAATTACGTAAGTACTTTGCAGCTTTCTGAACTTTTCTCTCATAGGTAACTGGTTGAACACAAGGATGGAATTCCATTGCTGTAACTATCTTGGCCCTAGACGTGGTCCATGTGGCTGACTGGTTATGCTTATTAGCCGCACATTATGCCTCTGCTCACTGTGTTCCTGCACCCACTATGTCTCACTGGCTCTAATTAGATACCATGTTGGCATGGGAATGTGAGGAGAGAGTGTGAATAACTTATTTTGAGAACTATCCATGTCACACCCCCCTACGCCCAGGTTATGGAGATAACAAATAGCTTTTATCTAGCAAATAGTCTGGAATGTTGTGTTGAGAATGACTTGACGCCTTGTGTGTACCTGGTGGGAAAGAGTGCTGTGATTATTTATGCTTGCCATTGACCTAGGACAAGACAGATCTGCTCTCTTGGTTGCAGGAAAGAGAGAAGGAAAGCTAACCTTTTATGAGCCTGTACTATGTATCAAATGACAAGCCATGTATTTTCCTGATTTTTCCCCATTTATTCCTCATAAAAACCTTGTGAAGATAGGCATTATAATCCTCATTTTCGCAGTTAAGGCATTGAGACTCAGAACTGCTAAATACCCTGTCCCAAACTACATATCCAGAAATTGACAGGACTGGGGTTAGAACGTGACTTGTGTCCCTGTGATAAAGCTTGTTGCCTTTTCCTTTCAGGCAGAAACTTTTATTTTACTTTCTTTAGTGGCAAGAAATGGGAACATGTTAGGGTAGCTTATTTGTGTGTTCTAATAAACTGCAGGAGAATTGATAGGGTGAGGAAGGACTGGATTGTTCTGCAGACTTGGCAAAACCATTTGACAAGTCACTAATTTATTTTTTTGTACCTATCGCCTTCTAAAGAGGATTGAATTTAACCATATCTGTTGAATGGCATTGCTTTCTAAAGCTCAGTCTCGTGGTTCTCTAGCTTAGCAGCTCTCAAATTCTTCCTGATAATTCTTGTTTGACTTACATTTTTTTTTCATTCTTTTAAGTTGCGCTTGCCCAGAGTCCTTAAGAGATGATGAAGAAAAGCCACTTACCTACCCCATGTATTTGGTCTTATATGAAGGCTTTTTCTCTGAACCAGATTAAAAAAAAATATTTAGAACACGGAATGATGGAAAGCAGACTGGCCTTGGGAATTACACTTGATATCTTGGCCATAGATTATGCTTTTATATAGTGAATAGTCTGAAGGCAAGGTTGAAACCCCAGCTCTGCCATTGCCTTGTTCTTGGGCAATTTCCTATTGTTCTCTGGCTTACTGGCCTCCTTTTTCTCATCTTTTAAATAGGGATGATAATACTTGTCTCACTTATAAATCAAATAGAAGAATTTTATGGAAAGTACCAAGTCTTAGTAAATGGTGTTTAGTGGAAAGCACATTGCACTGGGAAAACAAAAACAAGCAGCTAGACTTGGCTTTGACACCAAATTTGATTTGTGACCTTGGATGGAAGTATCTTCCCTTCTGGGGGCCTCAGTTTCACCATCTCTAGATTGCAAGTTGTGAAACCCAGTGAACTGCCTCATACCTCTGTGTCTTTGCACTTGAAGGACTTCTGTAACTGCTTCGCTATTTATTCCCCCTGGCCAACTCCTCCTTACGTTGTAAAAATCAACCCAGATATCACTTCCTTTCTGAAGGCTTAGCAGTCTGTATTTTGTGTCTCTTTCTATATCCTCTTGCCATCTATCACAGTAATTATTATATTTTCATCAAACTTTATACTTATTTTGTCTTCATGAAATTGAGTTTTTGGAGAGTAGGGTCTCTTAACTGTGTCTCATCTACCTCATCATTCCTAGCACTCAACATAGGGCTTTGTACAGAGTAAGTGAGCATATTAAATGAATAACTGTTTATTGAATGAGTGAATTTAAAAATGAATGACTGACTCTTAGGAATTTAAAATTAAATAGATTACTATGAATAAAAACAGTGAAAGAGCTGAAAATTTTTATTGGAATTTATAGGGGAAAGCTAAGGACCTGCTTATTATAGTTTTGTGGTAATAATAAGGTAAGTCTTTAATTTTTGCCACCTCCAGGGCTTGGGAGCGCATGGACCTGTTTGTATCTTGATCTGGGAAAAAAATGATTCATGGTCTCTGTTTCTTTCAAAGGCAGCATAGTGAGTGTGGGCGATCCTAAGAAGAAATATACACGATTTGAGAAGATTGGACAAGGGTTAGTAGGGGCATTTTCTTTCCCTAGAGAAATGACTTAAAAATTATGTGTGCTTTTGTTTTGCCTCTCATAAATCTTGTTTTCTTCCTCCACCTCACCCCGTACCCACTTGGAGGTGTGTTAGACTAACTTTAGGTTTGGTGGAATTGTACTTAATGTGAGAGATGTGCCATTAGCTGATCAAGTTGCTAAAAATATTTTTGCAATGAGAGTGATAAAAATGTTTAACTTCTTAGCACAAAACCTGCTTCCCCAGTTACAATTCTCCTTTTCCAGATTAACCCTTTGTCTAGTGCTACGACCTACCAGCATTAATGTGAAATAGGATGGACTCAAAACTGCAGATCTTTCTGCTAACGTAATAGGACCTATGTTTCTGGGTGGGTGCCACGTCCCTGCTCTTTGGTTCCTTCTTTAAATCTTGTATGCTGCCTGCAGTGTACTGAATTTAGCAAATCTCAACAGAGTTTCTGTTGTGTGCGAGGTACTGTGAGTGCAGCTATGAATTAGACAATCTCTGCTTTGAAGTTCCTCATGTCTACAGAAGAAGATAGCCAAGCACAAAATTATAATATACTGTGATATGTCTTAAAAATGTTTGGCTGTTATTTTGAGCAAAAGAAGCCAGACTTATAGAGCAGATACTATATGATTCTATTTATATGAAGTTCAAGAACCGGCAAAATAACATTTACTAATAGAAGCCAGAATAATGGTTACTTCTGGGGAGGGGATATTGATTGGGAAGGAACATGAGGGGGTCCTTTAGGGTGATCTTGGTACTGAATACATGAGGTGTACATATGTACAAAAAGTCATCAAGTTGTACTCTTAAGATTTGTGCAGATTACTTCAGGTAAATATACTTTTATTTTTTTTTAATTTTTTTTTTAAAGATTGATTGATTGATTGATTGATACATACATACAAGCACTGGGTATAGTCAGAAGCACGGGAGGGTGAGAGAGTTCACCAGAGCCAGAGCAGGGAGCAGAGCAGGCAGAAGGACCGAAGTACACTGCTGAGGGGAGCAGCGGGCGGCAGGAGAGGTCTGCACGCCATTTGGGATCCTCCTCCGATGGCCGGGGAGCAGCCGGGGATCGAATTGGCGCTGCAGAGGCTGCGGGCAGCTTCGCAACCCAGCGCTCAACCGCTGCGCCATCGGGGAGGCCCAATATACTTTTATATAAAAGAGAAAAAGAATAAGATTTCCACAGATCTTACCAAAGTGCTACAATTAAAAAGAACTGATAAAGAAGTATCTGGTTTATAGAAAGCTCAGTTTTGGTTGAATTAAGACATTGTTGCTAATGAAATCTTTGAAGTTTTCTGATTTAGTTTTCTTTTTTATGCATAAAAGAACTTCTGAAAATAAAATGAGGTGCATGATATAGTGATATTGTGTATGTGCATCATTCTACAGTTTCCATCTGTTGTTTAACTTAATCCTTAAAATCCTGGACTTGAGTGTACCTCATTTTTTCCTGGTCCATTGCTTTTCCTACCAGACATACTTTTGTAAGTCTGAATGGCATAAATTAGTTAACACTAATTTAATGGCATAAATTAGTTAACACTCCTTTTGCTTGTCACAGATAATCTGGGTATGGCATTTCCTTTAGCTAACTACATTAAGATAGTAAGAATGTAGCAGAAAGTAACATGGATAACTCAGGCAAGTCAGGTTCCATCTCAGGACTTTAGTTTCTTTATTCATAAATTTAAGGGAGAGGGATTGGGGATTCAGGATCTTTCCAAAAATCCAGACTTTTTTTCCCAAACACACGAGGCCCATTAATAAGCAACATCTGTAAAATGTTTTCCCCTTATTTTCTTGACAAGACTATTAGAGTGAAGGGAGAAATAAAATAGTTAAGCACTTATGTAGATGTTTTCATGTTCCATGATTTTAAAACTGTAAATGCCACACAAGTGTTGTAAATAATACTATTGTACTTTTTGCTTGCTTTCTCCCCACCTTTAAGATCTGAAGATTTGCTTTTTTAATTGGGAATTCATATGTCTAATCATATGTCTGTTCAGTTTAGAAATAATTAAGTACTAACCAGTGGGCTTAGGTACCTTTCTAGACCTCTTAATCATGGAAACATAGTCCCAAATGTCCAGTCCTCTGAGGTCTGGGCATATTTGCTCTTTAAAAATGGTGCATATGATAAGGAGTAGGGTGATAGGAAGATACACACTACTTTTATGACAGACGATGACTAGAGGTGGGTGAGCAGACATGGAGAAGTAATTGTCATGCAAATAATCCAATCCTTATTTAATAACCAGCATCTTACAATCACAATTTCCTGGCATGGATATAGGGTTCCAGCTTAAAAATGGTGGTTAGGAAACTGGTGACCATAATTTCTAGCTATAAAATGATCTTACAGGTGATTTCCCCTGGGAAGTATAATGCATAGAGTGCATTTTTGCAATACATGATAATTTTAAATTTCTTCAAATTGCATCATATATATATGTGACATATGGCATGCACAATTACAAATATTTAGCATATTATACACCTAAACATATGCGATATTTATGGTTATAGGCGTGAAATAAGGTTTTAGTATTTTGAATGGACATGATTACCTTTCTAGCATTATTCTTAGGGTTTTTTATTTCCCTTCCTCTTTCCATCTTTCTCTCCTCTCCTACTGTATGTAAATGTATGTGCATATACATATATGTATTTATAGTGAGGTTATTTTTATCTTGAGGTAGAAATAGTATCAGAATTTCTGGGAGCCTATGTATTCGAAGAAGCATATTTAATGTCATTTTATCTTTGAAAAAATGACTAAAAACCTATTTCATAATACAAACTAGAATATAAAATTCACATATCTGCATGATAAGATAAATGATTAAAAAACACTGTTTTAAAGTGTCATCGTATCAGAGTGGGAAGAACACTTTGAGATTATTTTAGATTATTCAGTGTGATACAAGTTTTTTGGTAGGTACAGTTTTTTTTTTAATGTAAATTGTAGTGGAATATAACATACATAAGTGTACAACTTGATGAGTTTTCAAAAAGTGAACACACCCATGTAACTGGTACCCACATTGTTGGTTCCCCAGAAGTCCATATCAGTTTTTGATAAATTATATTCAGCCCCCCTCCTCATTCTGAAACTCTCCCTACCCTTACCCCTCACCTCTAATTGAAGTCACATATCTAATCTTATCCCTGTTTAAAGATGCAGATTTTGAGGTCACAAGAGAGTAAAGCCATTTGCCACTGGTGCTGGAATAAGAGGAGGAAGCAGAAACAGGAAACTAGTATATATTAAAGACCTATTGTAGCACTTGATGCTGATTGATTTAAATTCTCTTGTGTAGTCTTATCTTTACAAATAAGTAAAGTGAAGCTCAAAGAAACTGAGTAATCTGTTCAGATACTAACTTGTAGGTACTTACTTCTACATTGGAACTCAGGTCTCTTGTCTGCTAGACCCTATATTCTCTTTACTACTGTATGCTGCCTCTCAAATATAAGAATGGAGATGGGAGCAATGGGGGATTATTTTTGCTGCTGTTATTAACACTTGCATTGCCACATTGTATGTAGAGTTGGCATTTGGCAAATTCAATTCATTGAACACCTGTGTTTTTTATTTCTCTTTTCCACCTGTTGTTCAGTGCTTCGGGCACCGTGTACACTGCAATGGATGTGGCCACAGGGCAGGAGGTGAGTACACCAACTGGTGCTTCTGCATTGTTTCTTTTTATTTTGGTTAATTTTTAGTCCTTCTTAACTCAATAGAGACACTGCTAGTTTATTACTGTAGCAGACTGGAAATAGAGAAGTAATAGGATGAGGCCTGCAGATTTTGGGGGAAAAAATCACTCTGACTACAGTGTGGAGAGCAGACTAGAGGAGGTAAGAGTCAGGAGGTTATCATGGAATTCCAGGTGAGAGATGATGGTTTGAACCAAGCTGGTAGCATAGTGTGAGTGGGAGAAATGGATGGTTTTGAGAGATACTTAGATTGGTAGATTTGGCAGAGTCTGCCCATCACCAGAGTTAGGTGACTGAATGTGAGGATGACTCATAGTGAGTGATATTAGTCAAGCAAAAAGAAAACAGGTGAAGCTATAGGTATGAAGAAGTTGGATACTGCCTGCGAGACCTTGCTGTGGAACTGCCAGTGTGCAATTTTTATACAAATTTGGTGCTTAGGAGAGAAAGCTGATTTAGAAGAGATTTAAACTCATGTCTCTTGTCTCCTCATCTAGCAGTCCTTCCATTCCTCTATGCATGGGATTCTTTTAAATGTTGAAGTCCTCATTTGCAGGTACCTCTGTCAGCTGGGAGAACTATCCCTTAATTCTAAGGTCTACTGACCCAAGAGCTTGTCTTCAGCAGAAGGAAGACATGAAGGGTATTCCCTTGCATTCTGCTCTTTAGTTATAGGGTAGGAATGTTAATAGGTAGGCTATAGATAGGAGAAAGTTCTGGGTTTCAGAAAATGAGAGACCCTTATTACAATGAAAATAGTCAGATACCTCTAATGGAAGCTGCCAGGATCTGCTTTGGTGAGAGAAAACCCTTGGTATACTAGAGAAATCACTGTTAAAAGGGACATTGCATACCTCACTGTGCTCTTGTAAGTCTTTTACAAGTGTCTAAGCCAAATATTGAGGTCCATGAAGGGCATGTCAACTTTTTAAAATAAAATCATCATTATGGTTAGAAAGTTACTGTTTTTCAAGGTGAGAATCCAATTACCTAGATGTTTATCCCATAAAATGTGCATGGTAAATGACCAACAGGCATATGAAAAAATGTTCAACATCCCTTATCATCAGGAAAATGCAAATCAAAACCACATTGAGATACCACCTTACACCAGTAAGAATGGCACATATCAAAAAAACAAGCAACAACAAATGTTGGCGAGGATGTGGTAAAAAAGGAACTCTCCTAAACTGCTGGTGGGAGTGCAAACTGGTCCAGCCACTATGGAAAGCTGTCTAGAGGTTCCTCAGTCTACTAAAAATGGAGCTACCATATGACCTGGCAATTCCACTCCTAGGGATCTACCCAAAGAACACAAAAACATTGATTCAAAAGAACACCTGTACCCCTATGTGTATTGCAGCACTATTTACAATAGGTAAAACCTGGACACAACCCAAATGCCCCAAAATAGATGACTGGATCAAGAAGATGTGGTGTAGATACACAATGGAATCTTATTCAGCAATTAAAAAAGATAAACTCATGCCATTCACAACAACGTGGGTGGAGCTAGAAGGAATTATGCTCAGTGAAATAAGCCAGAAGGAAAAAGAAAAATATCAGATGGTTTCACTTATAGCAGGAATATAGAGGAACCAAATAAGACTTCAGTGTAAAAAAACAGTACAAAATAACAACAGTACAAAAACAGTACAAAATAACAGTACAAAACACAACAAAGCAAAAATGGACAATTATAAATCTGCAGGGGAGGAGGAGGGAGAGGGATCAGAGGGAGGGAGGAAGGAGCACAGGGTGCTAAGGTGATGGTGCACGAGTGCCTTGGGGAAGGAAACTCTATGGGGACTACACCTGAGGGGGTGGGAGGAAGCAAATATTGTTTAAAAATGAACAATGATGTAAAAAATAAAATAGAATGTGCATGGTAATATATATCGCACAAAAGCATTGAAATAATTCAGTATAGTAAGACGTGAAAAACATGTGAACTTTAAGAATTATATCTCATTTATATTTATTCATTCTATAAAGCATTTACTGAACATTTGTTTTATGCTATACCTTGTCCTAAGAACTATGAAAGATTCAGTCCTGTGCCTGCATCATACATTAAAATCATCTATAAATGTGAAGGACCATGTTTTTATGCTGTACATATGGACATCTTGTAGTGTTGAGAGGAACCCACCTCAAAATATTGGGGAGGAAGAAAGAATGACATTACTGTCCAAATTTTAAATGTGGTAAACTGGAGGCAGAGATTGAAAATAAGAAGTTACACTAATCCTAAATAGAACCCTCTGTGAAATAGATAATATTTCCTTTTTATAATGAAAAATTTGAGACCCAGGGCATTCAGATAACTTGTAAGGTTATAATACCAGTAATTAGCAAAGGACCAGGTTAGAATCTTTGGATTCTAAAACTTAAACCTGTGTGTTTTCTGGGCTTTAAGGCCACAACTAAGTTAAAAGTAGGTACTAGGGCTCCTCATTATGTTTCTGGCCTCTAGGGTCTCACAGCCCTTGATGGGAGGTAGGCCAGTGATGGGTGGTTCCTGGAAGTCCCCGAGGCTTCTTGTGAGAAACTCAGCTTCACTGTGTGCCTGCCTTGTGGTTACAAAACTATGAATGGAAGAGTCCATTAGAATGGCTAATGCAGTGTGGTTAGGAAGACCTCATTTCCTGCCCCAGGGAGTATAAATTTTTAGTGGAGCTGGTAAGATGCTCTCAGTCTTTGTGAGTGAGTGCTTACTGGGGGTTACCAGCTGTGAAGAGCAGAGCTATTGTCTGTCACATAAAGAAAGATTATTAATGCTGGGGAGTCTTCCATTTATAGATCCAACAATTATTTTTCAAGCTTATTCTTAAGGGAATGTGTGTAATAGGAACAGATTGAGGAAGCCTCATTCAGAGTTATATGGACATGTGGGCATTGATTGTGACCTTGGGCATTTTTCTTGTGAGTGTTAACCTTAATTTCCTTACCTAAAAATGCCGGTAATGATATTTATTTGGCAGGATTGTCATTAGGTTTTACTGAGATAATGTAAATACAGCACCTGATATGGAGCCTGGCACACAGTAGGCATTAAATAAACAGTAGTGTTGGTAGGGTAGCTGGTTGTTGCTGTTATTCTTACTGTTCTGTACCAGATACTCATCAAATGCAGTTACTACTCTAATTAACATTTTCAGTGTTGTATTCCTTTTATTATTTAAATCTCCTACTTATATATGAGTAACATCTTCATTTACTTGTATATAAGTAACACTATTAATTCTCAAAACAGTCCTGTGGTGGGAGGGATTAGACTTGGGAATATTATCCTTAACATATTGATGAAGAGACTGAGGTTCAGAGAGCTTGTAATTAGTCATGGTCATTAAGTGACAGACACAAGCCCAAAACTTTAGTCATCACAGTTCAAAACCACTTCTGTTTCCATTATAGTAATGCTGTTTGCTGAGGTAAGTCAGTCAATCCGATTAGACAGTGTTATGGGGCAGAAGGAGGGCCACCTTGGGACCCCCAAACCTGCCTGCTCTAAATAGTTTTGGCCATCTTCCACATCAAGATAAAACATACTCTAGTGCGTAAGACCTTTAATAGAAAAGAACCTTAATACAATTAGTGTGCAATAAAGAGAAGAGAAGAGGAAGAATATAGTTTCCAAATCAAGCACCCAAAATTGCTCATCCTCTGCTTAGGTACCCAGCCAAACAGGGTTGGACCAAAGTGGGATCGCTGAGACCCAAAAGCTTGCCACAAGTCTAAGGCACCTTCTGGTGGGCACCCATGGAAAGGGGCAGAAGGGGCCAGGCAGGTCTGGAAGAAAAAGAGCAAAATCAAAACCCAAGTCAAAATAAAGGCTGCCATTGTCAGCCACCCCATGGGTCTCCCACCCATGTCTCTGTTTCTTTCTTCCTCCTCCTGTTTCTTCTGTTTCTTTCTCCTTCCATGTCCCCCGAAGCCCCTGGTACAGGTCCAAGGCTGAGAAGCAAGTGCAGGTTCTTTCCAGTGCCTCTCCAATCCATGTGCCTCCTTCAGGTCTTCTTGATCACCTTCCTTTCTTCTCTCCTCTCTTCTCTAGCTTCACCTCCCTGCCCAGCTCTGCCCTTCCTTAGTGTGGGGCAGGGAATCTGTAACCTCCTTTTCCCCTGGGGATTACCCTGCTACGAAAAGGGCATTCAGCCTTGTTAGTAGTTCTTAAAGGGGATTCTTTTTGCAGCTCTCCTTCCCTCCCCCCGCCCCCACCTCACTATGCTGGCACCTCTCTTTTTCTCTCTCCTTTTCCTAATAAACCTATCCTTTGAGCCATAGAAGGTCACCGCATTATGATTAAAGGGGCAATGCATCAGGAAGATATAACACTGATCAACATATACTCCCCAAATGAAGGTGCAACAAATATATCAGACAATTACTGTCAGCTCTGAAAACAGACATTAGAGTTTTTCTGGTTCAGTGGGTTTTCCATTTCCAGCAAGTTTCTGCATGTAGTCAATGCTGCTGTCCTAGGACTTCATATTAAGAACCTTTGTTTTGTACTAATACTCTGAATTCCTCAAGGACTAAGACTGTATCTTACTCATCTCTGATGTCGTAGTGCTTAAGGTCTGGCCTTTAGAAAGTATTCAGTGAATGCTGAGTAACTCTGTTTATACATTGAATGTTCTCTGATTTCAGGTGGCTATTAAGCAGATGAACCTTCAGCAGCAGCCGAAGAAAGAACTGATTATTAATGAGATCCTGGTCATGAGGGAAAACAAGAACCCAAATATTGTGAACTATTTGGACAGGTATGGAGTTATAGGTCCTGTCAAAGAGATTGGGCCTTTGGGTACGGATGGATGGTGGAATAGCTTGAGGAAAAGAACACCAGCACATAGAACTGCCTCCACTTAAGAATCTTCTGTGATACTTTGCTCTCTGCCTCCAACCCTGCCCGCAGATAGTTGCATACTCTTTTTGGGTTAGGATGAAGCCTACCACACTGTAGCTTCTAACAATGTTCCTAGTGCTATTTGGCCTCAGAATAACTCATCTATCTGAATTAAACATGTGGGTCTTTAAATTCTGTATCCTAAATATTTCCTTATGCTGCTCACCCTCTTGAATAGCTTCAGTTTGTCTATATTTCCTTAAAATGTGATACTCAGTAGTCACTTGAAAATTGATGAGTATGGCGAGAGAGTGGAATTCCCTTGGTCTAACATCAACACAACCTAATGATTTCATTCATACTTTTGTTTTTTATGAGATCTGTTTCATTGTTAATTTCTAGTAAGTTTTGGTCAATTAAAGTCACTGATGCTTTTTTTAATACATACATGAACTTCTCAAACTGTAGAACTTTTTAGTTTTCTTCCATTTTGATTATCCAATTTTGATAACTATCATACCAGTCCATCTGAATTTTGTTCTTCAACATAATGATAGTGATCGTAGCTGACATTTGTGCTGTGCTTTACTTTGTAGTAAAGTAAAGGTGCTCTTTTCATGAATAGTAACTCATTGTGAGGTAGGGTTTATTATTTATATTTTACAGATGAGGAAACTGAGGTTCATAGAAGTTAATAACTTGTCCAAATACCAGTAAGCCAGTAAGTAGCAAACCAGGATTTTGGATTTGAATAGTTTCAGCACCAGTATTCATTTCCCTTCTACCTTATCATGTTCTTTTCTTCCATAATCTGAGAAAAAATAAAGTAAGCTCCTTGCTCAGGTTTCAGAGACATCACAGGTAAAGGTAATAATGTAAATCTTAGATCTAATTCTTGTACTATTTGCACTGCATTGCCAGCCACATTTAATATCTGCCATATTTCTTTTCCTGCATCTGAAGCTTTAATTTCCTCAAAGAGGATGGGAGTTGGACTTTTACTTTCCCTGCCTATGGTAAATAACTGTATAGAATGAGCCATCTTCTATCGGGGATGTTTGTATCCATGATACGGGCCCTGTTTGACTTTGAAGATTTCTCTAAAAATTATTATTCACCTTCCCATATAGTTAGGAACTTACTATACCAAGAATATAGCTTAGAAAAACTATTGAAAACTATAAGGGTATCAAATTTTGGTTCAGTACTTGGAAAAAGGAAAGCTGTCCTATAAGAAAGTGATGGACTTCTCCATCACAGGAGGCAGGTAGACAGTAAAGTGCACGGCCATGTTGGGGAAGGAAATTGTGTTCTGAAATGTAATTAGAAGATTTATAGGCTTATTTATTATCATGCCTTTGCTAATGTTCCCAGAGGCTTATTATACTGTGGAATCAGAAGTAAATAAGGCTCAGTCCCCACATTTAAATAGTTTCTGGTATAGTTGTAGAAAAAAAATATCTGGGCTCCCCTGTGGAAGCACACAAGGGGGTGACCCTCACCTGAACATTCAGTAAAGATATTATAGTCTGTGGTTTTTGTGAGTTGTCCCAGAGGAAAACTCCATTTTCCTAATTTTAACTCAATTAAAAATGTGTTCTTCTCTATGTGATGCTTTGATACTTTACCTTGAGATGTGATTTTTGAAGATACCTTGGCACAGTATGTAGCCACAACTTGTTTCTGAGAGAACCTGAATCTGCTCTTGCATTGTTTTAGCTTTGACAGTAACCGGTCCTAGTAGGAGGACTCTGATTTGCCTGTGTCCGGAGATGGCCTCTTAGATCTTCCTATTTCTTTCCACAATTTATCCAAGTTGACAGATGTCCTCTCAATGTGCTTGAAAGATGCCATAAATGTGAATTATCAGGGCAGAAATAGACTCATGCCAGTAAAAGGTTTTTTGCCCAATCCTGATCTGTCCCTGTCCAAGTCCCCCATAGTCTTCTCACTGGAAAGGACTGTTAAAGAAAGACTTATTCTGTCATATTTATTCTTTGTGGACATTAAAAAAATTACAAGACTTTTAATTATTTAGACTTCAGAGTCTCATGGAAGAGCACTACATTAGTAGTCAAAAGCATAGGATTCAAATCTTACCTTTTGCTTGGTACCACTTTTTCCCCCCTCAAAGTTTCCCCATCTCTCCTGCAGTAGTAACAATATCAGGATGAAGGTAAGCTGACAAACCACACAGCTTAAACCATTTCCAGCTAACTTCTTTGTCTGAAGCTAGCTGAAGCGTTGTTAGGTTTCTGAGCTGTCCTTGTTTTTATTTGATTATTCTATAGGTGAAAAAGTGGACTAGACATTTTAAGAGACCTTTTTATTTATCACCTAACGGGGCAGAATGACTCAAACCCTGAGTGAAACTATCAGTTTTAACTCATGTCAGCCCATAGTCTCCCCAGGGATACGTTAAATGGCAGCCCTTGGCTTACCAGAAGAGACTCACTGTAGCCTTGCTGAATTAACTCCATTCCTAGAATCAGACACTCAAGATGGAGATCATTGTTAGTGTAAAGACTGTGTATAACATTTTACAGCTTTTAAGTGGCCTTTATAACCATTATGTAATATTTATGGTTACCTTTTATTTTACTTCTTCATTTATTCAGTAAATATTGGCATCTACTGTACTGGATTCTGGCATAGGATCTTGAACAAGACTCAACACTTATTTTATTTAGCATTATCCCTTCAGCTTCATCCATGTTGCCACAAATGGCATGAATATATCTTTTTTGATGACTAAGTGAAATTAGTCAGGGGAAAGATAGATACTGGATGGTGTCACATGTGGAATAGAGAGAAACCAAACTAAGGGTCAGATAATTACAAACTTAAAAAACTAACCCTTGAAAGCTGACTATGGAACTGAAAGGGGAGGGGGCTCCGTGGACTCTGATGGTGGACTGCGGCCCATTTGGTAGTGTGTACCTTACAGTGGCAATACCTGAGGTGGGGGGGCTTGTACTTCCAAAATACTGACATTAATGTAAACCTTTATTACCTCGATTCAAAGTAAAAATGAGCCAGTTCTTGGTCTCATGGGTCTCAGACCTATTAGAATTCTCAAGGAAGTTTAGTGACTTTTCCTAATATTGGTAACATGGACTCCAAATTCCATGTTTATAAAATGCTTGGGTCCTCTTTGCTTTGATATTTCTGAAGGTATGGGAATCATGCCTAATTTTAGGGAGCATTCCTTTGTGTTATAATGAAATATAATTTTATCTTCAACCCAGTGATCTTAGTTCTTCCCTTTAAGACTTCATATAATAATCTGTCTTGTTTGCTCCAGGTAAATCCTTAAGAGATGTTAAATTAATAAAAAAGAGCGAGAGAGATCAAGTTAGTGACTGTGTCCCCAAGTTTCTGCTTTTTCCCAGAAAAAAGAACCCTAGGCTCTCCTAGGGCTAATAGAAATGCAGGTTCACTTTGTATATGTGCTTAGCCTTTGAAACCCAGTGCTATGTCTCAATGAACTGTTCCTTCTCACCTTTTATCTGTACTCCCGCAGTTACCTGGTGGGGGATGAACTGTGGGTTGTCATGGAATACTTGGCTGGAGGCTCTTTGACAGATGTGGTGACAGAAACCTGCATGGATGAAGGCCAGATTGCAGCTGTATGCCGTGAGGTAAGGCCATGAGGAATCCTAGAGCAAAAATCCTTCCATATCCACATCTCTGAGATTCTACCTGATGGAATTAGTCTGAGGAATTAGTCTAATTCTCCCATCATTTGAAACTTTGAAATCTTATCACCATGACTTTTTAAAAGATAACTATTATCTGATTATAAAATTTTATACCCATTGTAGAAATCTTAAAAAGTGCCTACACACACACACACACACACACACACACACACACACACACACAGACAATATAGTCACTAATAATTTGCTGTAACTGCTGTAAGCACTTTGCAATATTTTCTTTTATCCCTCTTACATGGAAATAAATGTTCATCATGTTTATTCTGCTTCCCTGCTTTCTTCATGAGCTATGAAAAAAACAAAGCACAGTAAAGAAACTGGAACTTTCCAACAGCCCAATAATAGTTAAGTTTGAAAATTAGGGACTGAATGGAAGACTGGGTGATTAGGTTATTAGTTTCAAGGTTTTATGGAGATGAGTCTGACAGTATGATTGGGGTTTGATGAAGCAAGAACTGGAGGCATACAGGTGAACTTCTTTAGTTATATATTTAATCAGTATGAGGAGAAATAAAATCATTTGAAATCAATATTGTCCTAGAAAATATGTTTACATTTGCATTAAAAATCTTGGGATCTAGAATATATACATGTAGGTTAATGGAATTAACGTAGGCTTCAGATTCTTAGATCTGGCTTCTGTTCTTTGCTGTACCATTGATGCAGTGTTTCTTAGTTTTTTTTTTTTTTTTTATGATTACCTTCCCTGCTGAGGAGACTTTTCAGAATTTTTTTTCCCTAATCACATTTCCCCCATGAAATTTTAGTTTTACCACAGATACACTGTATGTCTATTTATGCACTGAGACCCTTTCAGTTGGCACAAACGTAATAGCTAAGATTTTTTTTCACTCAGCCCAGGAGCTGACTTAGAGTGGCTGAAGAATAGATGCATGTGTGTTTAGGAAAGTCAGTATACCTCAAATTATTTGTCTTTAAAATGGAAATTGCAACTTTCATACTTTTTGTACCTTAACGGTAGCATATAGACCAAAACTCTTGGGGGAAAAATTAAATATTACATAAATAGGTGGCACTACTATTATCCTTAAATTCTAGGAGAGATCACCCCCTTTTAAAAAATTGCTTTGTTGAGATATAATACCAGCATATGACTCACTCATTAAAATATATAATTTAATGATTCCTAATATATATTGAGTTGTACAACAATAATCACCATAATCAATTTTAGAACATTTTCATCATCCTAAAAGAAGCTCCACGCTCTAGTCACCTGGTTTCTCAGTTCCATTTAATGACTAATTTATTTTCTGTCTCGATAGATTTGCCTGTTCAGACGTTTCATATAAAACACATATAACATATGCTGGTTTGTGACTGACTTCTTTCACATAATGCTTTGAAGGTTCATTTGTGTTAATCTATACATTGCAGTTTATTCATTTTATTGGCAAATAAGATTCCATTTTATCAAGCTGTTCATCAATTGATGAATACTGGGACATTTCTGTTTTTTCACTGTTACAATAATGCTATGAACATTCATGTACAAGTCTTTGATTGGACATATGTTTTTTTTTTCTCTTGGGTGTATATGCCTAGCAGTGAAATTTCTGGTCATATAGCAACTCCATGCCTAATATTTTGATGAATGGCCAAACTATTTTCCAAAGTGTCTATGCCATTTTATATTCCTGCCAGCTGTGTCTGAGGGTTCTAATTTCTTCAAATAATTTTTTTTAATCATAATTTTAGATATTGAGGACAGGATCTGCAGCCTCCTAGGGAAGAAGCTTTTACTTTTTCAGGGAAAAGTATTCTGGATTTCGGTTTGTTCTTAATTTAGCAATTATCTGTTCTTAGAAAGTGAAATATTTGAAAACATTTAAATTGGATTTTCCAAATAATTTGCATCTTTAGTATTTTTCAATTGGTAGAAGCCTCTAAAGCTTCCAAACCTGAGATCTTTTCTGATCTCTACATTTTACAGGTAGAACGATAGTAGCCTAGTAGCCTAGAGAGAGTTAAGGGATTTGTTTAGAATGATATTGGCAGTCAGGTGGTGTTAGAAGAATTTTAATTGTCCCATTTAGCCTGTTACTCATTCTGTCTGCTAAGCAGGTATCGTCCAAGGTTCTTTTTTTTTTTTTTTTAAGCTCTTACCTTCTATAACCTTGCTAATTTCAAGTATTCCTATAACTTTTTAAAAAATTAACTTTTCACAAATAATTTACAAATATTTATCTCAAGCCCAGACCTCTGTAGAGAACTTATTACTCATATTCAGTTCCCTACTGGAAATCTGACTACAGATGTTCATAGGTATATAAAATTCAAATACCTAAAATATTAACATATGTTAAACATTAACTTCTCATCTAAATAAGATAATCTTCTTAACTCCATTGCTTCTAATATGATTTTCATATGTCTGGTTTCCCAACTATGACTCTTACTTGTTACTTTCCTCCAGTTTTATTATTACAAAATCCTTCCCTTTCTTCTTCAGTTGTTTTTTGGGAGATCTCAGTTTCTTTGGCAAGAATCTAGTGTTCTATTAAAAACTCCAAAGTACATTGGAAGAGTTTCTATACTTCAAAAAAACTATTATTAGGTATATTATAAGAAATATGTAAAGCACCATGGAGTGTTAAAAGTATGCTTAGCCATGAAATAGGACTAGCTTCTAAACTGACCTCTGCCACTGATGTAGAGCAAGTCCTTTTACTCACTGGGGACTCATTTTCTTTATCGCTGCATGAGGAGGGTTGGATTCATTTATTTTTCGCTATGTCTTCATATTATTTGTCCTTCTTTTTCTCCCTCTGCACACATCACTTCAATAGTGCCTGCAGGCTCTGGAGTTTCTACATTCAAACCAGGTCATTCACAGAGATATCAAGAGTGACAACATCCTCTTGGGAATGGATGGCTCTGTCAAGCTCAGTGAGTAGGAATGATAATACTTTTCTTTCCTGTGAGACCTTGTCTCCTTTGGGATAGTAATCATACAATAGTCGCTATAAAACTCCCCAAAGTTTCTTTATTTGTCTTGTGGGATATGTGGGCTCTCTATAATACTCAGCACTTCATAGGGTGTCTTTTCCCCCCCTCATTTGTTTAAACATTCAGCCAAAAAGCCTACTTAATGCCCACTGTGTGCTAGGTCCTCTGATAAGTATCAGTATACTTTAGCCTGTCTTCAAGTAGTTCTCAGTCAAGTATGGGAGACATAAAATAGATAATTAGAAAAAAAGTGTAATGTAATTTCTTTTATTTATTCATCCTACAAATATTATTCAATGGCTGTTGTATGCCAGACCCTCTGGGAATATAAAAATGAGTAAGAAGACATAGTGGCTCCTATCAAATACCTCATAATTGCAGCATAATGTGAATGAACTGTAGGCAGAACATTGTGTTCAGAAGTCCAAACAGGCTGTGTCACAGGTGGATGTTACTTAATGGGAAGACTGTTAGTAGGCTCTATCCTAGTTAGGGTACAGGGTGAGGAACTAGTAAAAGTAGGGCCATGCCTAGTTGTGGATATTTAGGGTTTAATTCTGGAACTCATGCCAGGGAAATAAAGCAAAGACCTAGCTACCAGATTCCAAAGTATGAGAATGGTTTTCAAGAAGGAAAAAGAATTGGAGCACTTAATCAAGGCCAAAGACGGCAACGTGGACTTCAGTACTACTCCTTCAGGTTTGAAGAGAGGTGGGAGACCAAAGAAGTACTTTCTACTTCTCTTTAAGATTGAGCAGGCTAGGAGCTGGATTCCAGTTGTGGGATATGTGTGACTGCAGTTTTAGAGAGACAAGGAACTGCATGGGGTAGAGTCAGGCAGAGATTGACCCTTACAGGTAGAATACCTATGAATGGAGTATACTAATTATAAATCCTTTCCTCTTTTACTTTTCTAGCTGATTTCGGATTCTGTGCCCAGATCACCCCAGAGCAGAGCAAACGGAGCACCATGGTGGGAACCCCATACTGGATGGCGCCAGAGGTTGTAACTCGGAAGGCCTATGGACCCAAGGTTGACATTTGGTCCCTGGGCATCATGGCCATTGAGATGATTGAAGGGGAGCCCCCATACCTCAATGAAAACCCTCTGAGAGTGAGTGTGATTAGCCTCACTTTAAGATGTTTGGGCTGTTCTTCAGTCAAAGGAATTGGGAATTAGGCTCTTCTTTATGGATTTCAAACTGGATCTTTCTTTTTTTTTTTTTTTAAATAATAAATTTTATTTTTATATTCCCCATACAATTGCAACCCCCCCATTCTGACCCAAATCCCTCCCCTCCCGCCCCCCACCCCCCAAAAGTGTGTCTCTGGTTCATAGTTTTTTGTTGATTTTGATTTTCACTTTCTTATAGTTATTCATTTTCCTGGTCCCTTATTTAAGTTTTCTAGATTCCTGCTATGAGTGAGACCATCCGGTATTTTTCTTTTTCTTTTTGGCTTATTTTGCTGAGCATGATCCCTTTCAGCGCCATCCATGTTGCTGCAAATTGCATGTGTTTATCTTTTTTGAATGCTGAGTAATATTCCATGGTGTATATGTACCACATCTTCTTGATCCAGTCATCTATTTTTGGGCATTTGGGTTGTTTACAAAGCTCAGCTATTGTAAATAGTGCTGCTATAAACATAGGGGTGCAGGTGTTCTTTGGAATTGATGTTTCTGTGTCCTTTGGGTAAATACCTAGGAGTGGAATTGCTGGATCATATGGAAGCTCTATGTTTAGTAGGTCCAGAAATCTCCACACAGCTCTCCATAGTGGTTGGACCACAAACTGGATCTTTCTTGATGAAACTGAGTATTGTTGAGTTTAAAGTGTGAATGTTCAAGAAAAGAAATATTATAAGTCATTTATTCATTTATTGAATGATTGAGTTCTTAGGTGCAAAAAACTGTCTTAATGATAGCAAATTAGTATATAGTAACAGGTGGTAAGTGCTATGAAGAAGAGCAGAGTAAGGGGGTTAAGAGAATAGTGGAGAAGCAGAGACGTGTGCTTTTTTATTTAGGATATAACGTATGTTACTTGAGCAGAAATAAAAGGCAGTGAAGGAGTAAGCCATGAGATTAATCTGATACAAGAGTTTTCCAGATATCAAGTAGACAAAAGACTTGAGGTCACACTTACTGTACCCTGGGGAAAATCAAGGAAATTAGTTGTCCCTAAAGTGAGTGCCTGAGTGAAGAAAGATAAACAGGGTCAAGGAAGTAGCAGGGAGCTAGATCAGGTAAGACCCTATAGCCATTGTAGGAATTTTCCTTTTATTCTGCAGGAGATTGGAAGTTATTGGAAGAGTTTGAACTGTAGAGTACTATGGTCAGATTTATGTTTTTGGTGAATAATTTTGGCAGATTTTATGGAAAATAGACTGAGATATTCTTGTAATCATTCAGATAACTGTGGTGACTTGAACTATAATGGTAAGAATAGAAGTTGAAAGTGGTTGCACTCATAAAATATTCTGAACATACAGTGGACAAAGTGATTGGCTATCAGAGAAAGCGGAATCAACAAGGACTTTGAGAGTTAGGGCCATACTTTCTGAAAAAATTCAGTTGCCATTTACTGAAATGGGATAATAAAGAGTTGGGTTTGATTGTGTTAATTTTCAATGTTTCTTAGACATCCAAGAGGAAATATTAAGTAGAGTTGGACGTGAGTCCAGAGTTCAAGGCTGAGAGGTCAGGATTCTATAAAATTTTTTAGTAGGTACTATGTAGTTGGTTTATAGAACTGGGTGATAGATGCGATTACTATCCTAGGGAATGAGGTTGGGATACTGATCTCTGCTGCTCTGTAGATAGTAGCAAATGAGATCAAGGAATGGTTTTCCAGGTAGGAGAGAACTAGAGAATTATGTTCTAGAGGCCAAGAGAACAGAGTATTCAAGGAGAATGATCACTGTGTCAAATGTGACTGCTAGATGTGTAAAATAAGACCAGTGTGGAGGTTATTGTGACCTTGACAATCAATATCAGTAGAGTGATAAGAATGAAGCCTAATTAGAATAAATCTACCAGAGTAGAAGTTGTTAAGATGGCATGTACGCAGAATGGTTTTTTTGTTGTTGCTTTCTTAAGGAGTTTTGCTATTGTTAAGGGAACAGAAAAATATCTTGGAGTCAAGTGTGCTAATGGGAATGAGCCAGTGGAGAAAAGGGATATAAGCATGTACAAGGGAGTGACAAAAGTAGAAGTGATGTTCTTAAGTAGATGAGAGGGGTGGATCAAATACTGAAATAAGATCATTCAATCAGCATATGGACAGTTTATCCATTGTAATGGGCAAAGGAAAGGAGAGCATATAAATATAGATACAACGGGTTTATAATTTTGGTTTTGGATAAATATGAATTATTTTGATTGCCTTTATTTTCGCATTCTAATCTCTTGTCCATTGCAGGAATTCCCTTTGTGTTGTTGCTTAAAGGCAGTCATCTAATCATAACTGCATACCTCTTAGATAGCTCTGATTATTAGAAAGTGCTTCAGCGTACCAAACTGTAGTTCCTGCCCCTTGATCCCAACTTTGCCTTCCAAATCTGCATATAACTCAGCTTTCCCCAGTCTTACAATGTCCTTGAAAATGCTGATCAGTAGAGTCTGATGGAAATAAGATTGGAACTAAAGTCAGAGCACATGAGTTTATATGAGAAGTGTGATCCCAGGTATATCTTTGTTTTTGGACTTTGTGAAATAAGGGTAGTAATTCTTTCCCTCCTTATTACCCAGGGTTATACTACTGGTCATTAAATGAGATCATGTTTCTGTAAGTACTTTGAATTACAGTGCTCTGTGCTTTTAAGGATGTCATGTTACTATATTTTTCTTTACCTTTCTGAGAAGATACTTCATGTTAGGGGAACAGAAAGGCAACAGTGAAACAGGTTACTGCTTTACAGAACACTTCCTTCTTATATTCCCCTCCTACTAGAATTCTTGAGTGACTGAAGTGAAGGTATCAGAAATAATGTTCTTCAGCAAATGGGCAGATGTTTAATGCATCAGACTAAATGAATAATAAACCCCTTAGATAATGTAATCAGTAATAAGAAATTCTTAGATCTGTAATACTCAGGATGTGTCTGGGAACCAAGAGAAAATGCCAGTTGGAGTCCAAGGTGATTCTCCATTTGTATTGCCAGGCCCTGTACCTCATTGCCACAAATGGGACCCCAGAGCTTCAGAATCCAGAGAAACTATCAGCTATCTTCCGGGACTTTCTGAACCGCTGTCTTGAGATGGATGTAGAGAGGAGAGGTTCCGCTAAAGAGCTGCTGCAGGTAACTGTCTCTCTTTGGGGAAGCTCCTAATTCAAGGAATCACTAAACCAAGTCTTTCTTGCTCCATGTGTGTCTGTGAGGACTGCTTATTCTAGATCCAGGCTTCTCTCCTACAACTTCCCACACTCAGCCTATATTCCTAGTTCCCTAGCCTTCTTCATCCTTGCTCCTTTGCTCAGATCGTTCTCTTAGGCTCTGCCTCTATATATTCCCCTAGGCTCAACTTAAAAATATACTTTCTTGGGCGTCCCCTGGTGGCGCAGTGGTTGAGTGCTGGGCTGTGAGGCTGCCCGCAGCCTCTGCAGCGCCGGTTCGTTCCCCGGCTGCCTACGAGGGTCCCACAAAAAAAAAAAAAAAAAAAAAATATATATATATATATATATATACACACACACACACACACACACACACACTTTCTGAGCTCCTACGAACTTTACCTACCTTTTTCTTTAGCACTTCTGCTGTTCTGTTTGGTAAAGTTTGAGTCTTGGTGAGAAAGAACTCTCTGACATGCATATCTCACATAAAGTTATATTTTACTGGGCTAAACTCAAAAGATAACATTTTCAGGAAAGGATATAAGAGGACATAGTTAAAGAGGCTAGTTGGTGAGTGTATTTTTTCAAGTCTTCCTGGTTTTTTCACTGGGAACCCAATCATATGCTGGCAATGATATGCTGTCGTCTGGAATGAGATTCTGCTAGGTTGTGGGACAATGTGGAATCAGGGGTTAACTAATCCTTTTATTGTCCCTGTTTAATCCTGAAATTATAGCATAATTACTTCACATGGCTGAAAAAACTGCCTTTAACAGGCTATATTATTTGTGTTTAACATTTATGTTGCAGGTATAATTATAATTTCTTAGGACTAGTGTCATTTTACTATTGCACCTACTGGTAATTTAATAAAAAGTATCACATATAACTTTATGACAGTATCTGTAGGCATTCACAGTCATTTACTTTTGTATGATTGTCCTTTGGTATCTGCAGAGGATTGGAGTGGTTCTAGGACACCCCAAGTTTCTTTTTTTAACCCCAGAGTTTCTTATATAAAATGATTATTTGCATGTAGTATCTGCATGCAACCTACACATACACTCTCTTATGCTTTAAGTTCTCTACAGATTACTTATAATACCTAATACAGTATTAATGTTACATAAATAGTTGTTATACTGTTGTTTAGGAAACAGTGACAAGGAAATAAAGTCTGAACATGTTCAGTATAGACATAACCTCAACCACTGTTGGCCTAACTATATACTCTGTTGTATGTATTTTCAGTCTGTGAATTCCCCAGATGTGGAGGGGCCTCTGTGTTAGAGACCCAGAGCAACTGAGAGACCAGGGCCTGAGAGACCACACTGCCCTGCATTAATATTAGTTGTTAACAACTCTTGTCTTTCCTACCATAGAATCACCTATTTTATTCATCTCCTCTTATACTTAGTCAAAGTCAGAGTCAGACTAGGTTTTAAGAAAATATTTGTTGCATTTAGTGGAATTGTTTTAAGTATTTACCTTTCTTGAAATATTACCGTCTAGAATATATTTAACATCTCTATAATCAGAGTTACTAATTACAAGGCACTGGTCTGTTGGATGTGAGATCTGGATTCTACCAAGTATAAGCTGCTGGTCATAAAATTGGATGTGATACTTATAAAATCACCAGTAGGCAGTGTAGTAAAATGACACTACTAATAAGGAATTATACCTGTAATGTAAAGTTAAAATACAAATAATGTGGTCTACTAAAGGCAGTTTTATAGCCATATGAAATAGTTATGCTGTGCTTTCAGGATTAAGCTGGCATTATAAAAGGTTTGGTTAATCCCTGACTCCAGAAAATTTAATGGAATTGCTTGAAAGTATCTACCTTCACTGAATAATATTTTTTGCCTTTCATGTGAGGTTTGTTCCAGAAACCCTAGGCATTAGGAAATGTGCAAATACTATGCTAAGTCTGCAATTGGGGAAGATACTGTTAATTAGATACCAGCTCCACTTATTGAAAGATTAGTGGGCCTCCCTGGTGGCACAAGGGCTTAACAGCACTATGAAGCTCTCCGCAGCCGGCCAAGGAGCTGACCCACATGGCACAGCAGACGTCTCCTGTCTCGCTTCTGCTCCCCTCAGCAGTGTATTTCAGTCAGTCTGCCTGTTTTTGTCCCCCACTCTGTCTCTGGTGGATCCTCTCACCTCCCAGACCTCTGGCCTGTACCCCAGTTCTTTTATGCATAAATAAATAAAACTTGAAAAAAAAGATTAGTGCCCTCTAGAATTTTCTTCCTGGTAAAATAATAAAACTAACAATAAGTGCATTATATTGAATCTTTACCATATTTTGGGCCCTCAGCACTTTATATGTTTTTTCATCTAGTCTTTATAACCACCCTTTGAATTGTTAGGTTCCTTTATTCCCACTTTTACATATGAGGAAACTGGGGTTTCAAGTGTTTGGTAACTTCCCTGCGATTACATAGCCGGTAGCGATGGGTGAGGATTGTGGTTTATCTATTTGGCTCGAAAATGTGTAAGCTCTTGGCAACTGTTCTTTTGTTTCAAAGAGTGTCAAAAGTGGAAGGGCCTTAAGGCTTACCTATTGGTTGTCTATTTTGTCCATTATGCAGAGAAACTGAGACCTCCCAGTGGGTGTTAGGTCATGCTGCTCTTTCAGTTTAGAGGGGAGTCATGGAAACATGTTCTCTGAGAACACTGACTTTTTAAACTATTACTACATGTTGTAAATATTTAAAACCCTGACTTTTGTAATCTTAAAGCCAAGAGAGTTTCACGTCTGTTTTTCCTTCAAGAATAGATATATGAACAAATACGTAGGATGATGTTGGAATTCATATCTTTGTGATTTAGCTAATATCTTTTATTCTTTTCATAGTAAGAGTAATGTGTTCTTGGTACCACTTTTTAATCCTATCTCGGTCCAAAAAGAAGCTGAAGCAACTTCCAACAAAGGATATGCATATCTGTCTATATGTCTATGTGTATTTGTATACATATCCAAAATGATTATTAAAAGGGACTTGTAGAGAAAGCAGAAGAATCAAATATGCTAGTCACTTGAGTTAGTTTTGTTTAAATACCAAATTTGGTTCTCAGTTTCCTAGTAGCCTGCACAGACAAGTAAACATGAAAGTTCCAAAATTTCTTACCAAATGGAAGAAACATCCACACCCTCAACACACAAAGCCTTTTACTACTAAATGTAAAAAAAAAATTATTTTTAGTTGAAAAGGCTGTGAGTTACATAAAGAAGTGCTTCCCATGGCAGTTTTACTGAGATTATAAATGTGATTTTCATATGGTGTTTTCTCCAGAGTGGTCTTCTTTAATAGTTGAGGGTGTGGCTCAAGGATAGCCCAATGGAAGTGATTTGGGAAAAAGACCAAGCTATTGCTGGATTAATCGTCCTAACTGGATTCAAGGATAGAATCCAGCAAATTGGATAGGAATCTAACAAAGTCCTGAAATGCGGTATTGCAACATGCAACATGCATCAGGTCATGATCAGTCTGTAGCGTCCCCCAAAGGTAATTATTACTCTGATTACCATCATAATTTAGTCTTAACCTGATATAAAAATGAATCATGTAATCTGAACTCTCTTCTGTCTGACTTCTTTCACTCAGCATAATGTCTGTGAGAGTCATCTGTCAATTATTAATTCCTTTTTATTGCTGTGTGATTTTCTGTATAGTATTAAATGAATTAACACTTTTCATCCTTCCATTCTCTTGAGTTTGGGGATTCTTTTCAGTTACTGGCAATTACAAATAAAGCTGCTACGAGCATGTGTCTTTGATGGATATACAAACTCATTTCTCTTGGAGAAGTACCTAGAAATGGAATTGCTGGGGTATTTGAGAGATGTACGTTTAGCTGAAGACAGACACTGCCAAACAGTTTTCCAAAATAGTCTTTATATTTTAAAGATGTCTTTCAATTTGGGGATAATCTGAAGGTCTCCAGATAGCTCCTTGTGATAATATGTGTGTCCTTAGCATTTTGTAATGATCGCTCAGGAACAGTGGTGGTCATGTACCTCTTGTTCTTTTCTCCTTCTAGCATCAGTTCCTGAAGATTGCCAAGCCCCTCTCCAGCCTCACTCCACTGATTGCTGCAGCAAAGGAGGCAACTAAGAACAATCACTAAAACCACACTCATCCCAGCCTCATTGTGCCAAGCCTTCTGTGAAATGCTCACTTCAGAAATGCCAACCCCGATGCTCTCCCTTCCTTGCCTCGCTCCTCCCATTTCCTGCGCAGTGCTCTCAAGACTTCGACCCTGACAACCGCGTGTCCAGCATTGAAGGGAACTGCAACTGGGATGCTAGATGAGATGATGGTCATTTCTAAATAAGGAATTTCCTCCAATTTGTGGATATGAAGGTGGTTTCTGATCAAGATTTATATGAATAAGCCCTTGGACTCCTATTTCTACATAGCAACCTCCTTGCCTTCCGCCAATCACTTCTTGACAGTATAAATTTATGGCTTTATAATATTGTCAGTTTGTAAACAGTTGAGATTTCTTTAGTGCTCGCTTTTTTGTGACTGAATTGCTCAAATATATCATTGTACTTGAAAATTGGAACTGCTTGAGGAATTACCATAGGATTTGCTTATCTGCCAGGGACATGAAATTGCTCATCTCCTGGACCATTACTTTGGCACAGCTGACCCTGAAATGGGAGAGAGCGAGCACGTTTTTCTTTGTATATACTTCTAGCAGCTCTTTGGGAGGACCCGGACCCGATAGTGTTCCCACGCTATTTCCTGTGAAATGGCCTTGGCTATTTAGCAGCTTTTAATTCCCTACATCCCCCAGGCTGCTGCCCCCATCCTTTTCTTGTTTGTAATGTTGAGAGGTTTCCTAGGGCACGTGCTGGGTGAGAGCAGTATGAGAAGTCAGGAAAAAAAATTAGCTGCTTTTAGAATAAGGGTAGGCATTAACACCTACCAGCTCTGTATACCTTTGTGTTGTTTCAAGAAGTTTAGCCTCTTTCTCCATCTGGGATAAGAAGCTGAAAGAGCAACTCAGATATTCTGATGGCTTGAGTCTTTGGGTCAAAAGAAAGAACCTCCAAATCTGATACTACACGGTAGTTGTGGGTGGATTTGGTCACCTGAGATGATATTCTCCTGGCTGTGAGGGAACCCTGTTTCTCCATGCATGGCCAAGTGCTCTGCAAATGGAAATGCTTGCACCGAGTGTTGGGGATGTTTGCTACCTCCTGCTATCTTTGTGGTTTTGGTCCTCACACTATCGTAGGACCCCTGGCCAGCATTGTGGCTTGTCATTGGCAACCTTGTCATGCTCTGAGGTACCACAGCCTCTGCAGCTCATGTTTTATTTCCTTCAATAAAAGGAGATGAAAGTATTACTTGAAGTATGCCTTTCTTCCTTTCATTTTTTCATTCCTTTTCTAATTATTCTGAAGCCATTTAAAACATAAGAAAACATATGTAGTGTAATTTTTTTTCTTCCTGAGACATTTGTGAGTAAATTGCAGATAAGATTCCCCTTTACCACTGTATACTACAATGTGTGCTGTCTTTTTTTCACTTTTATTTTAAGTATAAATTCAGAGAGTGAGCTAAAAACAATTACATATTAAAAGCTACTGGCTTCGGCAGTTATGGAGACTAAGAAGTCCCATGGATCTCATTGGAGATGCATGAAAGCCTGTGGTGTAGTTCAAAGATCTGAGAGACAGAGAGCCAATAGTATAGATTACAGTCCAAGTCTGAGGCCTGAGAACCAGAAGCTCTGAGAGGAGGAGAGTAGGGCTCAATGCCCCAGCTCAACACTCAGGCAGAGAGAGTGATCTTCTTCCAGCTTTTTCTATTCAGGTGCTCAAGTAATTAGATGATGCACACCCACGTAGGAGAGGGCCATTTGCTTTACCCAGTCTACCAGTCCAAATGTCAGTGTCTTTTGGAAATACCCGTACAGACATAACCCAGAAATGTCAGCCAGATATCTAGACATCCAATGGTCTAGTCAAGCTGACATATAAAGTTAACTATCACACTTTTCATCCATATCTCCAGGTGAATGCTATAACCCCAGGGGGAATAAAGTAGGCTGATGGCTCTTTTAATGCTATGTGGTTATGGCTTTCAGATCAAAGGGTCGAAAATAGTAAGGTTGGTGGCCCCCAATATTGCTTTGGAGAAAAATACAGAGGTACAGGAGAGCTTCCTTGCAGTTACTTAAAGGACAGGTACAGTTGGGTTGCTTTTGTTTGAAATAGAAGGAATGTTAGATAATGGTAAAACCAGCTCATCTGAAGACAGGAGTAATGAGGGCACAAAGTTTGTACCACCTCAATCGAAGATTGCAGTGGTAAACTGGTTCTGATGAGGTCTGAGGAATTGTTCCAGGTGTTTCTTTGGAATCTTAGAGCCATCATTAGATGGGTGTTACAACAGAAGCACTGGTTGTCCAATGGTTGTTCCAATGGTCAATTTAAGCATTACAGGAATGACTGTTTACTGCTGGGATATCTAGACACCCTCTCAGATAATGGAACATGCCCAGGCAGTTTAAGATAGCAGACCTACATGCCCATTACTGCCTGCAGAGTGTGCAAGAGAACTCGGAAATGCTCTACCCACAGACAACTGTTCCTGTTTGATTCTGCTTATCCCCTGAACACATCTATTTCCTGTGTTTTCTCTTGCCATTTTATTACCACAAATGTGGCTTAAAAAGATGCAAATTATTTCACAGTATCTGTAGGTCAGGGGTCTATCCAGGCATGGCCTGGCTATTTTCTGCTCAGGGTCTCAGCAGGCTGAAATCAAGGTCTTGGTCCAAGTCCTATCTAGGGCTTGCAGTCCTTTTTCGACTCACTGGTTGTTGAAAGATTTCATTTCCTTGCAGTTGTAGGACTGAGGTTCTTGTTTTCTTGCTGTCAGCAGAGGACACTGTTACCCTCTAGAGAATGCCTGCAGTTTCTTGCCACATGGCCCCCCACAGACAAGTCACAGAATGGATGTTTGCATTCTCCCAGGTCAGAGAACATCTCTGATTTCCACTTCAGCAATCAGCCAGCAATCCATCAACTCAGCAAATGAGCCTGTTCATTTGATTAGGTCAGGGTCATTTAGACAATCACCTCAGAAATCTAATTTAGAAATTTAATTACAGCAAAAATCCTTTCACCACAGTACCTACATTACTACTTAAAAAACTTCTACACCAGAGCCCCCCCCCCCCCCCCCCCCAGTGAGTACTGGAGGACTGCCTTCTTCTGTTAGGGCTACTATAACAAAATACCACAGACTGGGTAACTTGCAAAAGAAATGCGTTTCTTACAGTTTTGGAGCTGGGGAAGTTCAAAGTCATGGCGCAAACAGATTCTAGTGAAGCCCTTTTCCAGGTTGCAGTCTGCTACTTCTCCCTGAGTCCTCACTCAGGGCAATAGCTGAGAGAGCTCTATGGGGTCTCTTTTGTAAAATAAGCCATTTTTTTAAGATTGATTTATTTATGCATATAAGAGTTGGGGTGCAGGCCAGAGATGTGGGGGGTGAGAGGACTCACCAGGGACAGAGTAGGGGACAGAACAGGCATACTGATTAAAACACTGCTGAGGGGAGTAGTGGGTGAGACAGGAAAGGTCTGCCTCGCCATGTGGGTTTCTCCCTGCCCGGCCAGGGATCGAACTTGTGCTGCAGAGCTGTGTGTTGCTTCATAATGTGGTGCTCAACCCCCTGCGCCACCAGGGAGGCCCCAATCCTATTGTTCTTGATTAGCCTTTAACTTGGTTAACCCTGTAACTATGGATGTTAATCTCAATGCCGCATAATGCACACACAAACACATGCACACACAGTTATGGCTAGACAATGTGTCCCTCCCAGGATATTTTCCCGTGTAGTCCAATGGCTTTCACCTGTTTGCCTCTAAGGACCATGACCTAGTATAACCCTGAGGTGATCATCCAGCTGTTTCATGTTTTATGGGGGTCTCACCATAGCCACCATGGTTTAAATGTTCAAGAGAAAACTTTCTAGTTGGCAGTAAAGAGAAAGGAATAGGAGGAGATACCTCATAGTCTTATTCCTGGTGAGGATGGATAATTTGGACTGAGCACAACAATGGGAAATCTTCCAGTTGTGCTAGTCTAAATAGCTAGTGGGATTACTCCAGTCACCCAGAGGATAACCCTGGGTGGCTTAGCCAGGGTGGTTTTATGTTTATTTATTATTGTTTTAACTAGACTGGATTGACACAGCTTCAAAATCTGACAAACAAAGGGCTGTCTGTGCCCTAATCGACCACCCTTTATGAATCATGATTACTGGTAGGTAGTGTAAGTATTCTGCCTCTGTGAGAAGGCTGTATGGTTATCTTAAGTATCCCGGTCAGAACTCTAGTATGTCTGTTCTTGTCTGAATCTGAGCTCACCCAACCCCTGGTTGAGGGAAGAGACTATTCACGGCTTTCCCTATTCCAGTGATTTTCAAAGTGTGGGTCTACACCAGCAACATTAGCATCACCTGAGAATTCCTTAGAAATGCAAATTCTCAGGGCCCTCTTTGGATTTGGAAGTTTCAGATTATTTCTCCAGGTAATTCTAATACAGCTCAAGGTTGAGCTCCTCTGCCTCTAGTCAGTGTATTAACATTCTCCAGGCATGCCTATAGATTGAATAGATATGCAGAACTGATGGAGTGGGACAGGTAGCATAGAGGCCATGTAGAGATCAGAGGTAGAGAACAACAGTGGTTGAGAAAAAAAGGATTAACTTGTCTAAGATTCTCTGTACGCTGGCCTCCAGAAAATGAATTGGCCATCGAGCTCCATGGAAACTAGCTACAGTAACATGCTTACAGAAATCAATTCTACCAGCATGCTGAATAGGCCACTTATCTGTCATATCAAGACATGACCTTTTGTCCCTGGTCTTGTTAGGCGAGAGTCAGTGCACTGCTAACTGATGAATCATGAAGTGGTGGAAAGTGCTAGAAGCCACAGTTCTATGTCATGGAGCAATTAGATCACAGCCCTTATCAGGTCAGTCATTCTGTTTTTAAGGTCTCTTTTTTTTTTTTTTTAAGATTTATTTATTTATTTATACAAGCACTGGGTACAGTCAGAAGCATGGGAGGGTGAGAGAATTCACCAGAGCCAGAGCGGGGAGCAGAGCAGGCAGAAGGACCGAAGTACACTGCTGAGGGGAGCAGCGGGTGGCAGGAGAGGTCTGCGCGCCATGTGGGACCCTCCTCGGGAGGCCAGGGAGAAGCCAGGGATCGAACCGGCGCCACAGAGGCTGCAGGCAGCTTCGCAGCCCAGTGTTCAATCGCTGCGCCACAGGGGAGGCCCTCAGGTCTCTTTCTTTGTAAAGAAACAAACTTTCTCATTGGAAGAAGAGGGAGGGAGTTATTGAGGAGACACTGTACGGTCGTATTCTTACGAAAGGACCAGGATCTCTCTCATTCCTGCATGTTGACTCCCAGGGGGATGACCAAAGGGGACTTCCAAACCTGTTACTGCTCCTATAGTCACTGGTTTCCTCCAGTAAATGCTATTCAAAAGGCCTGGTATGTGTGCTGTCTGGTAATCTTACTTGGCTCCATGTTATTCAGTTGTATGAATATACTGACTATTCATTCTTCTACTGATAAACTGTGGGGTTATTTTTTGTTTGGGGCTATGAGAAGCAATGCACACACGGACGTTTGTTGGAACAGCTTGTGTGGCTAAGTCCTTGTAGGGTAAATGAAGTTATCAGACTTTTTTACTCCCTCCTGCTTTTAGCATCTAACCGGCACCAGCAGTCTTACATGCACACATGTAGCTATGGGCATCTGGGCCCAGAGAGCATGGGGCATGTATAAATGTAAATGGAGACACCTGTGACGAGGGGTGATTAGGGTAACATCACTCTGAGGCAAGAGTAGGACAAAAGAGAGGAGACAGCCAGAGGAATACTGAGATAGAAAACTGGTCTGTCCCCTAGTTCAGCATTAAAGACCTGTAAAAACCCACCAGTGCCTCCAAAATTATTTTGATCTGTGAGGAATGAAGATGAACCTCCCAGCCTGGGATGGTTGTAAACAGTCCTGTACCCCTGGCTCTTGAGGTACCCCCGTGGCCTCCTGGGCTAGGCAGTACAATCTGCCCTACACCACTTTTTTTCAAACAGAGGAGGGAGGAAACTCTCTTCCCTGACCTCTGACACAGCCCAAGCCAGATGGGATGATGCCCTGTGGCCTGAACTCCCTCCCCTGACATCCTGAGTGAGGGAGCTGTGGGAAGAGGGAGGAGCATAGCGGCCATCAGGACTTGAAAGCAGGACGACATGTGGTTGACTCTTCCTGTGTGGACGGTCGCGTGTCCTGACCTGCTTCTTTTGCTGGGCTCTTTGGTGGTGGACAATGCCAGACCCTGCAGCTCTCCAGTCTGCTCTTTAGCAAGTCACCAGATGAGAGAGTGGGCCTGGGGCCCCTCGGTCTGTTTCCATCCTCCAAACTGGGAGCAAACTGAGCCACTGTCCACTGTTCCACCTACTGGGAGTCAGACAAATGGAGGGGGGGGTGGCTGTTCCCGAGACCAGAAAAGGGCTATTGAGACCCTCTGGTCAACATTTAAAAGAAGAATCCATAGTCACTGGTGAGGGCCGGCAAGGAATCATTTATAGATAAGTAAAAGAGAAGGAGAAAGCTCTGAGGAGACCTCCCTAATCATGAAGTGCTGGGGTTAGGGCCTCTATTTAGGTTTGAGGAATGGGGTTTGAGAGCAAAGCAATTAAACTTTATTGGCTAAGAAAACAAGGAGAGCGGACTTAGCTTAAGTTCATTTATTGTTTCTCCCTGTGAGCACCTATCAGCTGCAGCTTGGTGGTCACACAGGGCTCGTGACAATCAAAGGTGAACATCTCATGGAGGCTGTGTGCCTGCAGCTTCATGTGGAGCTGGTTTGGTGTCAAGGTCTGTGGCTCTTCTCCTGTATCTATCACTCCCCTTTTTGCCCATGCTGTGCATAGAGAGCTCAGGAGTGGTGGGGGTGGGGGGTGGGGGGATGGGATTAGTAATAAAAAACAATGGGCGGGGCCTCCCCTGGTGGCACAGCGGTTGAGCGCTGGGTTGAGACGCTGCCTGCAGCCTCTGCAACACCAGTTCGATCCCCGGCCACCTGCGAGGGTCCCACCAAAAAAAAAAAAAAAAAACAATGGGCGCAGGAAATTTATGGCAGCAGGTACGCAGGCTTAGTGTCATCAGATTATTAACCCTTTGTTCACCAGCCCATTGGAATGGCAAAATTTTGTCCTTCAGTCCTGTCCTGTCCTTGTCTTGGACCCTTCTTGTCTCAAGCAAGCCACCTGGCTTCCTCCCTCACATGCGAGGTGGCTCCAGGTTTGGCCCTATACTTCAGCAGACCAGCTGGCTTCTTTCCCCACATCCTCTGAGGCTAGTTCCAGGCATTTGCCTCAGGCCTAGGCAGGCTGGCCTTCTCCGCATGAGGCTGGCTTCTTCCCCACTCTGTGGCCCAGGCTCCTGCTTCCCCTGCTGAGGCAGCCAGTGGCCATCTTGTCAGAGCTGTCTTGTAACTTTCTCTTTCTCTCTTAGCCTTCCTATTTTTACCTCCCTTGAAATATAACCTGTTATTGTTGTTTATCCCTGTATGTCTGTTTTTGAGTGTGTCCTGCAGTTCTAAGTGAGGGATTAAGACCCACCATCCAGGTCTTCCCCTTTGGGCCCTAGGTTTGCTTAGTTTCACATCATTATATATTTATCCTGGTACCCATATACCCATAAGAACACATTTATCTAGGCAATATCCTAGGTATAGAATTATTGGCTCATAGGGCATAAACATCTTCAACATTTTAAGATAATGCCCAAGAGTTTCCCAAAGGGTCACACCAATTTACTTCTTCTTCTAGTATGGGAACACACACATTGCTCAACTGAGTGAACATTGCTCAGTCAACCCTTGCTTAATTTAATTGTTTCAGACTATTTCATTGCAACCAAATTGCTATGTGTGATAGAGGATTTCGTTGTGCTTTTACTCTTGGGAAGTGCTTTTGAAAACTTTTCCCCATTTTTTGTCCTATTTTGTCATCTTTATTTATTTATTTACTTATTTACTTATTTATTTATACAAGCACTGGGTGCAGTCAGAAGCACGGGAGGGTGAGAGAACTCACCAGAGCCAGAGCGGGGAGCAGAACAGGCAGAAGGACCGAAGTACACTGTTGAGGGGAGCAGCGGGCGGCAGGAGAGGTCTGCGGGCCATGTGGGACCCTCGCCTGGTGGCCGGGGAGCAGCTGGGGATCGAACCGGCGCTGCTGAGGCTGCGGGCAGCTTCGCAGCCCAGCGCTCAACCGCTGTGCCACCGGGGAGGCCCTATTTTGTCATCTTTTAAACAATTTCTGTTGGAATATTTTGTATATTCTTTCTCATTTATGTGTTGTAAAATGTTCTATTCTGTTGCTTGTCTTTTTAAAATTAAAACACCAATAATAATGTAAGCTAATGTCACCTCAATTTAAAAAATATTTTAAAAATATGGAAGGAAAAAAACAAAATAAAATCTTTTAGTTTGAGATCACTGTAAACTCACCTGCAGTCTAAAAAGTAACACAGAGATAGCCCACAAACCCTTACCCAGTTTACTCCCATGGCAACACCTTGCAACACTATCACCAGCAGAATATTGACACTCATATTGTAAAGATACATAATATTTCCATTACCACTGAGATCCTTTATGTTGCCCTATTATAGCCACACCCACCTCCCTGGGCCCCCAACCTCTTTACCTTTCTTATAATTTCCTTCCTTCATTGTTTTTCCCTTTATCTAGGCTCTTGAGGTATGAGCTTATATTATTGATTGAGACATCCTCCTTCTAATTTATGTATTTAGTGCCATAAAGTTCCTCTTCAGTACAAGCTTAGGTATATCCCACAAATTTTATGTTATATTTTCACTTCCATTCAGTTCAATGTATATGTAAAATTTACCTTGAGATTTGCACTTGATCCATATATTACTTAGAAGTACACTTAGTTTCCAAATATTTATAGATTTTCCTGTTATCATTCTGACATGCTATCTGGTTTGATTTCAGAATACACTCTAGGATTTAATTTTTTTTTTTAATTTGCTGAAGTTTGTTTAAGGCCTGAAGTTGTTGGATGGAATGTTCTATAAATACCAATTACATACCATTGGTTGAAATTGAATTCTTCTAAACATTTGCTAATTGGCCTGTTAATTGTTGAAAGATAGGTGTTGAAGACTTGAACTATTATTATGGGTTTGTTTATTTCTCCTTTCAGTTCTATCAGTGTAGGGTAAGGAAAAATGTCAGGCTTTTCTGCCCTCCCGCCATCAGGATAGATGATGGATCCTTGCGGTCCTGAATGCATGCCTGATGGCAGGCAACTGGAGTAGGGTGTGGGCATAGGTAGATGGGATTCACCTGGGCTGAGACTGGGCTTTTAAGGGCGGTGTCATGGGGACACCAGCAGAAGCCGAAAGAGAAGACGAGAGTGAAGCAAGAGAAGCAGAAGCTGAGAGAAGGCCAGAGCGCCCAGAGTGAAGACTTGCTGGGGGCTGGGAGGCCTGCCAGCCTCCTGGCCCCCCAGCACCCTTGCCTGCCATATCCTGATAATCCCAATAAAAACCTGCAAAACCACTGAGGACTCTGATTCCTCCTTTACCCAGTCTGCTGGATCAGAAAACCTGCACAGTGTCCATTCCTGCCTTTACAAGCAGTTTTTCATTAACTTATTTTGCAATTCTGTCATTAGTCTACTTTTTTTCTTGTACATTATCACTGCCCAAATCCAAGCTACCATTCTCTCCCCTGGGTTAGAGTGAAGTCCTCCCAACCATGAAGACTTACATGGAGACATACTCCAGGGAATTCAGTAAGCCCTGGAAAAAAATACAGTCTAACTCCCTTATGAAGTTTAAGTGTGGATAGGTCTGTAGCTTATGACTATAACCAGCCAACAGTGCTTTGAACAACATTGCCAAGCACTGTAGTAAGCATTGAGGACAAGAGATGAATTAGTTATGGTCTCTTCCTCAAAAAGATTACAATTAGAGGGGAGAAGCAGAAATTAAAACCTCAGCAAAACAAAACAGGTAAGTTTATTTGAAGAGACATTTGGGACAAGAGAAGGAAGCACTTAATCAGATATGGTGGTGAGAATCAAAGACTTCCTGAGCTAAATATTACACCAAGAAAAGGAATTAGCCATGCAAAAGTTGGGGACAGGAAGTGAGTAATTCCAGCAGTAGGGAAAGAATGACTAAAGATAAATAATGGTATAGGGGAGCAGTTCAAGAGGTTTGGTTTCTATATGAATGGAGACAGAGGAGAATAGGAGGAAGATGAAGCTAGAGAGGAAAGCTAGATCCAATTTAAGCTTATACTTTAGAAATGAATTTTAAACATTGTCAGATTTGCATTTTTAAGTGTTCATTATCTGCTCTTTGAGAGGTAGATTTTGCCAAATGCAACCTGGAAATATTGAGATACTTAAGGAGTACATTGCAATAACTATGTTAACTCTTACCATAGCAGTATTGAGCAGTTGCTACTAGCTGAGATAACTAGGGACCTGGTGCATTGAGATCAGCAAGATAATGACTAGGAGAAATGAATAGAAATTAGAGAAAGTATTATAAGCAAAACTGGGGAGGGGGGAGAGCAAAAGAAAGGAAGAACTAAAAACTGGATTCAGATCATGCCAGTTAGAAACTGGAGTCAAAGAGATGGAGCAGAACTAAAGAGAAAGGTAATGAATTCAAGTTAGGATTTACTGCGTTTGAGGTAGTAAGAGCAGGATATCCAGGTGAAAATGACGAGCAGGTATTGGAGTGGAAGAGTTTAGAGCTCAGCAATGAGGTCAGACCCAGAGAAATAGCTAGAGGAATCAAAAGAAACAAAAGTAAAACAGGACAGAGTTCAGGAGGTTAAAAAAAAGACAAGAAAAATAATTTTAAAATTGAGGAAATTCGCTACAAAAAATAGTGAACGCCTGAACTTAATGATTAACAAGAACTCAATTTAGGTGTAAGTTAGTGTTAAAAGAACCAAACCAAAACAAGGAGAACATACTTTAAAAGGTACATTTAAAATGAGGTGCTCTCTCTTCTGCACAGCAAAAGAGACAGTAACCGAAACAAAGAGACACCCCATGGACTGGGAAAAAATTTTTGCACACAACACTAATGATAAAGGACTGATCACAAAAATCTACAAAGAGCTGAAGAGACTCAACAAAAACAAAGTAAATAACCCAGTCAAAAAATGGGCAGAAGAGCTAAAAAGGAACTTCTCCAAAGAGGAAATGCAAATGGCCAACAGGCATATGAAAAAATGTTCAACATCACTTGTCATCAGGGAAATGCAAATCAAAACTACCATGAGATACCATCTCACACCAGTGAGAATGGCACATATTAAAAAAAGTAGCAACAACAAATGTTGGTGAGGATGTGGAGAAAAAGGAACTCTCCTGTACTGCTGGTGGGAGGGCAAACTGGTCTGACCACTATGGAGAGCTGTGTGGAGATTCCTCAACCTGCTAAAGATGGAGCTTCCATATTGTAGAGTAAGGTAAAAGTATCAGGCTTTTCTGCCCTCCCGTCATTAGGATAGATGAGGGAACCCTGTGGTCCTGAATGCATGCCTGATGGCGAGCACCTGAAGTGGGTACACCTTGGGTTCTTGGGCAGAACACAAGAACGAACGGAAGCCGAAAGAAGAAGAAAAGCAGAGAGAAGGCCAGTGAGCCCAGATAGAGTGAGGATTTGCTGAGGGCTAGGAGGACTGCCAGCCTCCCAGCCCCCCAGCACCCTTGCCTGCCATATGCCTGGTAAATCTAAATAAAAGACCTACAAAACCCACTGAGGGCTTCAGGACTCTTTTCTCCTTTACCCCATCTGCATGGGATCATAGAAAACCTGCTCAGTGTCATTCCTGCCTCACACATACGCTCTAGCAATTCCACTCCTAGGTATTTACCCAAAGGACACAGAAACATTAATTCAAAAGGGCACCTGCACCCCTATGTTCATAGCAGCACTATGTACAATAGCTAAGCTATGGAAACAACCCAAATGCCCCAAAATAGATGACTAGATGTAGGACAGGAACAGGACACAGTGCAGGTTTTCTGATCCCATGCAGACCGGGTAAAGGAGGAGTCAGAGTCCTCAGTGGTTTTTGCAGGTCTTTTATTGGGGTTCACCAGGCATATGGCAGGCAGGGGTGCTGGCTGGGGAGCTGGGAGGCCTGCCAGCCTCCCAGGCCACAGCAAATCCTCACTCTATCTGGGCTCTCTGGGGTTCGTTCTGCTGCTTCTCGGCTTCTCTTTCGGCTTCGGCTTCTACTGCTGCTGCTGGCATCCCCGTGACACTGCCCTTAAAAAGCACAGTCTTAGCTCAGCTGAATCCCATCTACCTATGCCCACACCCTATTCCAGGTGCCCGCCATCAGGCATGCATTCAGGACAAGGATCCATCATCTATCCTGATGGCAGAAGGGCAGAAAAGCCTGATATTTTCTTTACCCTACACTAGATCAAGAAGATGTGGTCCATATACACAATGAAATATTATTCAGCAATCAAAAAAGATAAACTCATGCAATTTGCAGCAACATGGATGGAGCTGGAAGGGATCATGCTCAGCAAAATAAGCCAGAAAGAAAAAGAAAAATACCGGATGGTCTCACTCATAGCAGGAATTTAGAAAACCTAAATAAGGGACCATGAGAAAGACTAATTATAATAAAGTAAAAATCAAAATCAACAAGCAACTATAAACCAGAGACACACTGTGGGGGGAGGAAGGGAGCAGGGATTAGGGTCAAAACAAGGGGGGTGGGAATTGTATGGGGACTATAACCAAGATGAAAATGCATACATTGTGCAAAAATGAAAAATGATGTAAAAATTATATAAAAGAAAAAATACCCAAAAAAAGCTCATTAAAAAACCTGAAAAGCCAAAAAAAAAAAAAAAAAAAGTGAGGTGCTCTGCACCAAGGTTGAGAGTCAGCCGGCCACGCCCTATCAAAGCCAGGCCACGCCCAGGCCACGCCCACTGCACACCTTCCGCGGACTCCTTCCGCTGCTCCGCCATCTTGAGAGACGCTGGTCTTCTAAGCAAGAAGTCCTGATTAGGGCTGGGGCTGTGAATTTCTGTAAGTAAAATGTCCAGCTCTGTGCTTTCTCCTCAAGCCTGTCTAGAAATAGCAGGAATTGCCGGGATAGTGTGTGTTATGCTCTTCTTCAGGGTGAGCTCACTTCCTCGGGGAACCTGGAGCTGCCGTTATTCCTTCCCTCTGCTCAAGATTCGGGGTGGGGGCGTGAAGTTGAGGACCCCACGGCTTCCGCCCAGATTTGCCCTTTTCGGGGTGAGGGGCCCTGAGCCCCCCAGCTTCGAGGCCCGTGCGGCGGCGTGGCCGGGGCTGATCTGAGCGTCCGAGCAGGCGCCCGGGGTCGGCCTGTGAGTGTCCCTCCTCTCTGTGCTCACAGCTCAGGGCTTCCTTTTACTCAAACTCTGAAAATACTTGTTTTGTGTCTAGAGTTTTTGTTGTTTATAGCGGGGTACAGGGAGGGATACGCTTTTGTTCTTGTTTCCCAAGCCTCCATGCTCAGGCAAGTAGGTGAGCAGGAGGGGCGTTGACTGAGGTTGGTGCAGACCCTGGAGGAGCAGGTTTTGGTGGGAAAGTCCAGGGTTTGGTGTTGGACATTGTCATCTTGAGGTGCCATCGAGAAATACAAGTGCAGGTGTCAGTAGGCTGTTGGGTGTGTGGATTTGGAAGTCAGAGGTCTGGAAGAGAAACATTGTTTATTGATCATTCCTTAAATATTATTGAATTTTCATTTTGAATTTGCTTGCTCTTATTGGTAGACACGCAGCATTTGTGAATGTGAGGGCAGTGGTTGTAGTAATGATTTTGATGAAAATGCTGCCTTTTATTCAGCATTCAAGTGATTTACTATCTCCGAAAGAGCTTTTGTTCCACAACATCTTTTTCGCCCCAATTTTGCAATTAGTCCCATCAAATTCATGCAGTTTCACCAACCAATTCAAACTTGTCTTATTTTCACTGTGATTATTTTCCTTTGTCCCAATGGTTATTTATAAATTGGGTGTTTAATTCCCAAATGTGTAATTTTCTTGGTATATTTTTCTTAAGTGTAATAGTTACACTGTCAGTTACACCAGAGACCTCTAAGAATTGAATTCTTAAGAATTGAATTCTTAGAGGTTTATTAATACCAATTTTTTGGTGCAATACATGATCCCTTTGGTAAAGGTTCCACTTTCATTTGAAAAGAATGTACATTGTGCATCATTGTGTTAATGAAGATTAGTTGAAAATTTCTATATTCTAATAGACTTTTTGTCTGCTTATTTTATCCTTTATTGAGAGAGGTGTGCTGATTTTCCCACCACAATTGGAGATTTGTGTGTTTTTCCTTTAGAGGCTGTATGATTGGGTTCATGTAAGATTGAAAATTCTTTTAAAATTTTTTAAAGGTTTATTTATGCATACAAGAGCTGGGGTACAGGTCAGAGGTGTGGGGGGTGAGAAGACTCACCAGAGACAAATGGGGAGCAGAACAGACAGACCAACTGAAATACACTGCTGAGGGGAGCAGCAGGTGAGCCAGGAGAGGTCTGCTGTGCCATGTGGGCAGCTCCCTGGCCGGAAATCGAATTCATGCTGCAGCTAGCTTCATAGTGCTGTGCTTAACTTATTCCCTTGCTCCACCAGGGAGGCCTCCCTGGTACCTTTTTCTTTCCTACTGAGTGACACCATTTAATATTTCTTGTAATGTTAGTCATCTGATCATTAATTCTTCCAGTTTTGATTATATGAAAAGGTTTTTATTTCACTTTCATTATTTAAAACTGTTTTGCTGAGTGTTGAATTCTAGGTTAATGTGGGGTTTTGTTTTTGTTTTTTTTTTTGGTCCTTTAAAGATGCTACTTCACTGTTTTCTGGCTTGCATCGTTTTCAGTAAGAAATCTTTTTTTTAAAGAATGTGAAGAAATATTTTTATATTTGTCCCTTTACATGTAATATAGCTTTCCACTCTGACTGGGTTCGCAGTTTGTCCATTTTCTCTTACCAGTGTTTTTAGGCACCTTGATTATGATGTCTTGTAATTTTCTATATATGCCATTTCCTTGGGGTTTCTTTTTTTTTTTTTTTAAAGATTTATTTTTATTTATACAAGCACTGGGTACAGTCAGAAGCACGGGAGGGTGAGAGAATTCACCAGAGCCAGAGCGGGGAGCAGAGCAGGCAGAAGGACCGAAGTACACTGCTGAGGGGAGCAGCGGGCGGCAGGAGAGGTCTGCGCGCCATGTGGGACCCTCCTCCGGTGGCTGGGGAGCAACCGGGGATCGAACCGGTGCTGCAGAGGCTGCGGGCAACTTCGCAACCCAGGGCTCAACCGCTGCGCCACCTGGGAGGCCCTCCTTGGGGTTTCTATACTCCTTGTGTCTGTGGGTTTTCACTGAATTTGGAAAATTTTCAGTCATTTCTTCAATTATTGTTTTTCTCTTATTTTCTCCCTCCTCTCTTTCAGAGTCTCCAGTCACATTAAAATAGATGGCTCATAGTTCTGTCGCCCAGCCTACTCTTCATTTTTAAACATTCTCACGTTCTATAATCTTTTCTTCTGTAGTAGCTAATCTGAGCTTAATCTAAGCAGTGTATTTTTCATCTCAGATAGGACTATCATCTCTAGAAGCTCAGTTTTCATCTTCTAACAATATTTCACATCTTTCCTTAGCATGCTTGTTTTCTTCTATTGTCTTGAACACATAGAATACAGGTGTAATAATGTTGCAATGTGCTTGTTCACTAGTTCTGTCATTGGAGACATTTTTTAGTAGTTCGTGAATATTCCCTCCTCCAATTGGGTTGTGTTTTCTTGACATGGTAATTTTTGATGGGATGCTACTGTTGTGAATTTGATCTTTGTTCGAAAACACCGTCAAGTTACTTGGAAACTTTTGATTCTTTTGAAGCTTATGTATGATAAGCTTTGTGTGGCTAAGTCATAACAGCTTTTAATGTAGGCCTAATTATTTCCACTACTGAGGCAATACTCTTCTGAATGTGCTATTCAGTAGTTTTACAAAGTTTTGTGAGGCCTGGAGTTTGTCTTACCACCTCCTTTTATATTGTCCCTTCCCTAGCCAAAGGTAATTTCTTCAAATGCATGTACTGACCAGTCTTCAATTGGAGACTGGGGTGGGAGAGTAAGATACAGGGGAACTCTGTGTGCTCAATTCAGGGATACTGTGCTCAATTCTGTGTGCTCAATTCAGGGACACTGTGTGCTCAATTCAGGGATACTGCCTGGCTCCACCTGAAGTACTTTGGGTATTTCATCCTGGAAACTCTAGTCAGGTTATCAGTGGGCATTCATAATGCACACTTCCTTTGTTTACCATCTCTCAAGGATTACTGTCCTTCAGTGCCTATTTCCCACTGTCTGGAAACTGTTGGTTCACATATTTCTGTTTTTTAGTTACTTAAGATATGAAGGTTACTTCAGTGCCTGCTACTCCATTTTGGCTGGAAGTGGACACTCAGACTATGACTCTTAACTGTAGCACTAGAGTGAGTGCTTTCACAAAAAGCAAAGTGGGCATACCATACAGTTTTCAGCAACAGATACTGTTGCCTGGGATCAGGTCATTTAAGGCTCTTCTTGCTTGTTTTTAAATAATTTGTTGTTCCCCTTCCCACATCTGATTCCAAACATTCTCTGAAAGTTTCTATTTCTGAGAACAATTTTTTTCCTATCACAGTGTGGTGAGAAAATGCAAGTGACAAGTAGGTGCCCCTCAATATCTATTTCTTTAAATAAAAAATACTTATCTGTTAGAGAAATGTCACATTCAGCTTCTGTAAGTGTCCTTAAATAAGGGGGCACAACCTTTGTTCCTTCCCCTTCTTGCTGATTGGAATTTGGAGTGATGAATAGAGTAGCCATTTTGGACCCCTGAGAAGAAAGCTCTGTGCTGTAGTGGAACAGCAAGGTGGAGCATGTCTAGGTTCTTAATGACATTGTGAAGCCCCATACCACATGATCTGTTATTTCTACCTTTGAAATATTTTTGTGGGCAAAAGAAAAAAACAAACTTGGCTTATTTCAGTCATTGCTAATTTGAATAGTCTATCATCCTAATTCCTTATGGGAAAAAAAGGGAAGGGGCAAACAGTTGTTTGAGAAACTTTTTATTCAAGGATTGTATTTTTCATATACTTCACCCATGCCTCTTAGTTCTTAAATTATTTCAAGAGCATATTATAGTTTAAAAACACATTCATATTTATTATCGAATTTGATGCATCCAGTGTCTTTTAATTGTTTACTAAAGAGAGTGTTGCCTTGTTAGAGGTGAGAAGTCTAAGCCTTCAGTGGTGCATTGACAACAGTAAACATTAACAGGTTAGTGACAAAGGTAGGATGAAGCTGTACTCTTCTGCACTGAATTCAGTGCATTTTCTTAGATTACCAGTTTCAAAAAAATTCAATTTTTGATGGAATTTTCTGTAGAATGGGGGCATGAAACATTTGAAGAAGCTATTAGATTCTGATTATTTTATTTGTCCTTCCAGCAAAAGGGTGAACTATGCAAAAGGTCGGGAGGATTTCGCGCAGGAGCAAGAGGTCAAGAAGAAAGAAAAAGCATACTCCATGGATAATCAACTACCAGTGCTATCTTACCTTCATTACTGGCTGCTACACCTGCCAGTGGAAAGTCCAAAAGGAGAAAAGACTTAAGCATGAATTCTGCTGCTGCTCTAGGGTATAGAAACATGGAAAACATCTGGACCACACTTTCTCCGATGTGGGGAACTTGGGCTGGTGCCAGCTTCCATGTGGGTTCATGGTAGTCTCCAGGACTGGGTGTGCTAGAGCTCTCGTTCTTCTGTGAAACGACTGCCGTAATTCTGGAACCAAAGTTAACCTTACAGAAACATGCGCTTGTTTTCCTCATGTTGTTGTATTCTTTACTTCTTTTCCTTACATCATTCACTCATTTATTTACTTTTGCACTTTTCATGTACTGAAACTTGAAGAAAAAATAAGGTTTAAGTAGTTTAGGTTCAGTTAGTTATTTTTGGCTAGGGATTATAGAAATGACTTAGTCTTTGATTTTATTTTCATTGTGAGTTTTCCAAAGCAGCTGTGCTTATGAGAGCAAAACAGCAAGTGGTTAACAAGGTGCTCTTTTATTATTGGTCAGACTAAAACCTGATTTTCCTTAAAGAAGAGCTCTGGTGAGAATGAGTGGTCACATGTTACCTACCCCAGTCAGGATGTCTTTTTTTCTCTGTGCCATATCTTGGCACACCTCTGGTGGGCTGTAAGATATAAGAGACCAAATGATGTGCATGCTGAAATGAGAAGAAGGCCATATCTTGTACCTCCCCTTACTTGTAAGCATGGTTCATCTAGGATCCAAGAATTTCACCAATTGGATCACTGTGTGGAAACAGGAGGCTTCTTTGGATTAGGCAAGAGTGTTCTTCCCCCTATGTCTTTCCTGCCCAGCTGTTTGACCTTTGTGCTGGTAACTGGGGATAACAGAAGTGCCTCAGACGTGGTTCCTGCTTTCAAGGAATTCAGTCTACTGGAGGAAAAGACAAGTACACACAATCTCAGGATACTAAGATATGTGTCATGGTTGTGTGTGTGCAGCATGTGTGTATCTGTGCACTAAGGGAGGGACGGATAAGTCTTTAGAAGGTGAAAGGTGACTACTAGTTGGATAGGGAAAGAATTGTGGGTGGAGGAATAAGGTTTAAGTAGTTAAGTAGTGATGGTATTGGAGGAGGTATCAAAGAACAAAGGTATAAGCTGCTTCAGTAGTACCCAGCAATAAGATTTGTTGTAAGGATAGAAGAGTTAATATGTGGAAAACACTTAGAATTGGGCTCAGCACACAATGAGTCCTCAACTCAAATGTGAGTTCTGCTTTTATTTTTATAACTGTTCCTGGAGTCACTGACTTATAGGAGTGATTTTCTACATATAGAAATAGTACAGGGGGTTCTGGGTAGAGAAAATAATGTGGTCAAAAGTCCAGAGATAGAGAAGCGCAGTGGTGTGTTTAGGGAAAAGCAAATTTCTGGTGTTGAATTTAGGGACATGTAAGGGGATGAATGGTAAGTGGTAGGTTTGATTAAAATATGAAGCATCTTTTTTTTTCTTTTTTCTTTTTTTGCATCTTAATGTCAAGATAAAGTATTTTAACTTTATTTTGTGAATAGTGAATTTTTGAGAAAGAGCTTGAGAATCAGTATAAAGAAATGGATTTATTTAGCAGAGACAAGGTTATGGAACACCGGTTAGTATGGACCACAATAAGTAAGATGACTGAAACCTCTGGCCCTCCAACAGTTTTTGTTCTTGTAGCATGAGTTAGGTAATAAACAAGTAAAGATTATTTCAGACTGCAGTAAGAGTTTTGAATATAATAAATGAAAAATACGCCAGAAACTGGAATGGGGAAGTGGTTTGAGAATACCTCTTTGAAAAACTATCATGTGAACTGTCTCCTAAATAGAGAGGTACCACTAGCCAGGTATACAAATGGGGGCAAAAGTGTATCAGGCATAGGAACCAAAAAGTACAAAGCTCTTGGGATGGAAACACATTTGATCATGTTCTAGAAACAGAAGAAGGCTACTGTGACTTGAATTCAGAAATGGAGTCAGTGTAGAATGAGTGGGATAAGATTAAGGATGGGCACGAGTTGATAACAGCAGACCTGTTGGCCAACGCAGGTAGTTGGATAATAGTCTAATATAATAGGAGACTCTTGGATGGTTTTGATAAGGATTTGTTCAGCAAAAACACGGTTATGGAACACTAGTTACTGTGGACCACAATAAATAAGACAACTAAAACCTCTGGCCCTCCAACAGATCATATTCTAGTGGCATGAGTTAATAAACAATAAATAAAGATTATTTCAGACTAAAATAATGGTAATATCTGATATGTGGTAATATATTTACCCTGTGGTAATATCTGATACATTTTTTTAAAGTTTATATACAAATTTTGTGCAGAGAATAAGACCCGAGTAAAATCCTGTGCTCTTCATCTTCCTAGATTCAGAAAGTGGTTGTGTAGTGCCTTAATAGCTATAATATCTCTCTTTTTTGCAGTCAAATGCTCTACCACTGAGCTATACCCCCTTATCTCTCTTTTTTGAAATGCCCTTTCTATGTTTTCCATTTTATTTCCTTATTCATACTCTTCACAATACCACCATAATTTAGACAGGGCAGGGATTAGGCTATCCCTTTTAGAGAAATTTACAACTGCCTGAAGAAGCAAAATTTCTTATTCATGTGATACAGAAATGTTAGGATTAATAACTCAGGTAGCAACCCAAAGTTAACGTTCCCAGGAAGGGTTTAGCAAACTCTGCAAACTCTGGCAAGACTCAGCTTGAAGACCTCCTATGTAAAGATATCCTGTATCTTGGCTTTGGGCTCACATATCTGGCTCTGCTATTTCTTGGCTGTGTGATCTTGAATCAATTACTTTACTTCTCTGAGCTTTAGTTATTCTGCAAAATGATGTTAATAATAACAGCCATAACTTATATGGCTATATTGCAAAATGAATGAAAGCAGCTTATCAGATTTCTAGTGTCCTCAAAAAACAAAAACAAAAAATGTTTGTTCCTCAACATACTCCCTTTCAAATATGGGTAGTAGATAAATGACTAAATGAACTAATGAATGAATGAATGAATGACTTAATGAATGAATCATCAAACATTTGGTAGCTGGAGATGTGAATGAATTCAACAGATGATTGTTGCAAGCCAGCTGCATTTAAAGAACCAGCTTGATATTGGCAATAAATACTGAGATGTGTTAGCAGAAATTCCTTTTCCTCAAAGAAATGGAGCAACAGATATATAAACACATCATTGCAATTCAGTGTAATAGGGGTAAAAAGAATGCAGCCTGGGACGGGTAATGCGTGGCACCGCATCTATACAGACCCTTGGCAAGTATGTACAGATATTGGTGAGTGAAATGGGTAAATGGAGCTAAATTAGATTCCTTTCTTTGTCTTCCCAGAGAGAACAAATATTTTGCTTATTTCTGATTTTTTCGGCTGGCTTGTCTGTGCTTTTGCTGTTCTTGTGGCTCGAATCCTCAAATGAATTCATGGGCTTTGACTGGTAAGTTTCACTTTTTGCATTTTCACTTTGTTCTGATGGCCACCTGGAATCTGCCTCAGATGAAAAGATCTATTGGCATAGTAGGGAGGCCAGACAAAATTGGGCATTTCCCAGAGAAGCCTGGAGGGTGAGAAGCCTGACCCTGGGGCCTGGTAATGAAACTCTTCACTGTTTTACCTGTGCCTACTCTCAGGCTAATTCTGGCTGAGTGGGGAAGCTTTCTCTGTGCTTCCACGGTCCCCAATCCTTCTGGTTGACATCTTGTTCCTCAGTCTCTTTATCTGGGTCATTGGTGCGTACGCTAGTTGGGCTCCATGATCTCTGTCATGAACCCTGATGTTCGTTGCCAACTCATTGCCTGCTCCTAAGTCCTTAGGGGACTTCCTAGGACTCTGAACATAGATATGCGAGTCCCTTCTCAGCACTTTTTCATGCTCCTTGCCCTTGCAAGTTCTCTGGCCTGATTGTTGCACATCTTACCCATTATTTGATATTTGGAGGAGAACGGGGTATTTTCAGTGTGAGGCTTTAAGAAAAATGGAATACCATTTATTTTCCCTTTTATAGAAGTATAATATAGTTTATTATTTTAAATCTAAAAATACACAAAATTAGAAAACTTAAAAAGTCTGTTTAGACTTATTCTTTTTTTTTTTTTTTTAAAGATTTATTTATTTATTTATTTATATAAGCACTGGGCACAGTCAGAAGCATGGGAGGGTGAGAGAATTCACCAGAGCCAGAGCAGGGAACAGAACAGGCAGACTGATGAAATACACTGCTGAGGGGAGCAGCAGGCGCGGCAGGAGAGATCTGCGCGCCACGTGGGACCCTCTCCAGCAGTTGGGGATCGAACCGGCACAGCAAAGACTGCGGGCAGCTTCGCAGCCAAGTGCTCAACCACTGTGCCACAGGGGAGGCCCTGTTTAGACTTATTCTTGAGGGACAATCACTTGTTATATTTCCCAGCCTTTTTTTCTATACTTATTTTTATATTATGCTCATTCTGTATGTATGTGTATATATATATATGTGTGTATAATCATTTTGCTTTTACTTTTCAGTTAAAATAATCACAGATGTTTTGATGAATTTTTAAAACCCTTAATGAACATCATAAAATGATTTCAAAATATTTCTTGACATGAGAATGCTGTTATATACTTTACCAGTTTTTATTGTTAGGCATTATGAGTGTTTCCATTTTTCTTGTTTTTATAAAAAAGAAGTACAGAGAAATCTTTGTATTTTGACTTGTGTTCTTACAATAGATTCTCATAAGTGGCATATTTGAGTCAAGAATAATAAACACTCCTGAAATATATTATGCCTATTATCAAACCTCTTTCTCAAAAAGTTGTAGCAATTTCCATTCACAACTGAGGTATATGAATCTCTCTTTTAACCTGCCATTGACCATTCTTATTTTGAATAATTTTTTTATCACATGTGTAGATGGAATTTCTTTTTAATTTAGTAAGTTTCAAAACTAGGTTATTTTTACTTTTTATTCTTCCTTTGTCTTGTGGGATTCTTAGTAAATTTCCTCTTCAGATTATCAGTTCTAAATCATACCATAGCACTTAAAATACAAAAATGTTTCATTTCTTTAAAAATTCCTGCGTTTTAAATTCTCTCACCCTCCCGCACTTCTGACTGTACCCAGTGCTTGTATAAATAAATAAATCAATCTTAAAAAAATGAAAATACCTGCATTTTAAAAAACCTCATTATTAAGATAGAATTTACATACAACACTCTATTAGTTGCACATGTACTGCATGATTAATATTTGTACATACTGTAAAATGATCACCGCTTCAAGTCTAGTTAACATCACACATAGTTGTCACAAATTTTCTTGTGTGTGACAAGAACTTAAAAGATTTACTCTTAGCACTACTTATAAATAAGCAATGCACTATTATTAACTATAGCCACCATACAGTACATTATATCGTTTATATTTTTTAATTACCTTCACCCATTATATGTACCCTCAACCCCTGCCTCTGGAAATCACCAGTTAGATTTCTGAATCTATAAATTTGGTTTTTGTTTATTTGTTTTAGATTTCACATTTAAGTGATATCATAGAATATTAGTTTTTCTCTTTCTGATTTATTTCACTTAGCAGAGTGTCCTCAGGGTTCATCCATATTGTCACCAGTGGCAGAATTTCTTTCTTCATTATGGCTAAATAATATTCATATATATGAAATTGTGGTTTTGATTTATAGTTCCCTGATGATTACTGATTTTGAGCACCGTTTGGCCCTCTGCATATCTTCTTTAGAATAATACCTATTCAGATCCTTCCACATTTTTTAAATTGGATTTTTTATTTGCCATTGAGTTGTATGAGTTGTTTTTATGTATATTGGATATTAGCCCCTTAATCAGATACATGATTTGCAACTTTTTTCTGACTTAGTGGGTTGATGTTTTGTTTTGCTGATGGTTTTCTTTGCTATGCAAAGGCGTTTTGATTTGATGTAGTTGGGCTTGTTTATTTGCTTTTGTTGCCTTTGCTTTTGGTATCAAATTCAAAAAATCATTGCCAAGTCTAATGTCAAGAAGCTTACTGCCAGGAGCAATAGCTAGAACTTTTGCTGGTAGAAGCTTTATGGCTTCAGGTTTTGCATTAAATCTTTGATCTATTTCAGTTGACTTTCATGTTTGGTGTGAGATAGCTGTCAAGTTTCATTCCTGCATGTGGCAGTTTTCCTAGCACTGTTTATTGAAGAGACTGTCTTTTCTCCATTGAGTTTTCTTGGCAACAAATATTAATTGGCTGTGTATGTAGTCAGCTAACTTTCTGTTTCTTTCAATAATGTATAATAGTTTTCAGTGTAAAAGTCTTTTACCTCTTTGGTTAAATTTATTCCAAGTTACTTATTTTTTTTATGCAGTTATAAATGGGATTGTTTTTCTGATTTCTCTTTCTGCTAGTTCATTATTTGCTTATAGAAATGCAACAGATTTTTTGTATATTAATTTTGTAACCTGATATTTTACTGTATTATTCCACTAGCTTTTTACTGTAATCATTGGGATTTTCTATGTATATTATCATGTCATCTGCAGGTAGTGATAGTTTTAATTCTTGCCTTCTTGGGTATCTTCTATATTCTTCTCTTGTCTAATTGCTCTTGATAGGACTTCCAACACCATATTGAATAGTCATGGTGATAATGCATATCCTTGTCTTTTTCCTGAATTTAGAGGAAAAATTTTTCACCATTGACTTATGAGGTTGGCTATGGGTTTGTCTTAGATGACCTTTATTATGTTAAAGTGTGTTTCCTTTGTTGAGGGTTTTTTTTAAATCATAAATGGATGTAGAATCTTGTCAAGTGCTTTTTTTGTTTGAGTCTATTAAGAGCATATATATATTTTTCTTTTTTGTTGATGTTATATACCACGTTTACTGATTTTGGGTATGTTGCCTTTTTGGAATAAATTCTACTTGATAATAGATAATAGTGTATGATTCTTTCACTGTGTTGTTGAATTCAATTTGGTAGGTTTTTTGTTGGGGATTTTTGCATCTGTTCATCAGAGATACTGGTTTATGTTTTCTTTCTTTTGTGCTATCCTTGTCTAGTTTTGGAATCAGGGATTGTTGGCCTCAAAAAAATGCTTGGAAGTTTACCCTCTTTTCACTTTTTGGGAATTTGAGGAGAGGTGTTACTTCTTTGAAACTTTGGTAGAATTCACTAGTGAAGCCCTCTGGTACTGGGTTTTGTTTTGGGGGAGACTTTTGATTACTTTTTCAGTTTGCTGATTGCTCGTTCAGAATTTTTGTTTCTTCCTCATTCAGTCTTGGAATGCTGTATGTTTCTAAGAGTTTGTTTCTTCTATATTGTCCAACTTGTTGCTATGTAAATATTCATAATACTCTCATAAGCCTTTGCATTTCTTTAGTATCTGTTGAAACTTCTTTTGTTTCTGATTTTATTCATTTTTTCTCACTTCGAAGTCTGGCTAAAGGTTTATTTTTCAGATCTTTTCAAAGAGTCAGCTCTTGGTTTCAGTTGATTTTTTGAATTGTCTTTTTGATCTGTAGTTCATTTATTTCTGTTCTAATTTTATAATTTCGTCCTTTTACTGACTTTTGGCATTGTTTTTTCTTTTTCTTTTTTTAATTTTCTTTTTTTATTTTTATATTCCCTATACAACTGCAACCCCGATTTTGACCCCAATCCCTTTTCCCCCCACCCCCAAAGAGTGTCTCTGGTTCATAGTTGTTTGTTGATTTTGATTTTTTTCCTTTCTTATAGTTATTCTTTTTCCTGGTCCATATTTAGGTTTTCTAGATTCCTGTTATGAGTGAGACCCATTCGGTATTTTTCTTTTTCTTTCTGGCTTATTTCGCTGAGCATGATCCCTTCCAGCGCCATCCATGTTGCTGCAAATTGCATGAGTTTATCTTTTTTCAATGCTGAGTAATATTCCATTGTGTATATGTACCACATCTTCTTGATCCAGTCATCTATTTTTGGGCAGTTGGGTTGTTTCCAAAGCTTAGCTATTGTAAATTATGCTGCTATGAACATTGGGGTGCAGGTGCTCTTTGGAATTAATGTTTCTGTGTCCTTTGGGTCAATACCTAGGAGTGGAATTGCTGGATCATATGGAAGCTCTATCTTTAGTAGGTTGAGGAATCTCCACACAGCTCTCCATAGTGGTTGGACCAGATTGAACTCCCACCAGCAGTGCAGAAGAGTTCCTTTCTCTCCACATCCTCTCCAACATTTGTTGTTGCTAGTTTTTTTAATTTGTGCCATTCTCACTGGTGTGAGATGGTATCTCATTGTAGTTTTGATTTGCATTTCCCTGATTGCAAAGTGACGTTGAACATTTTTTCATATGCCTGGTGGCCATTTGTATTTCCTCTTCGGAGAAGTTTCTTTTTAGCTCTTCTGCCCATTTTTTGACTGGATTATTTACTTTGTTTTTGTTGCGACTCGTCAGCTCTGTAGATTTTTGTGATCCGTCCTTTATCATTAGTGTTGGGTGCAAAAATTTTCTCCCAGTCAGAGGGGTTTCTCTTTGTTTTTGTTATTGCCTCTTTTGCTGTGCAGAAGCTCTTTAATTTGATGTAGTCCCAGCTGTTGATCTTTGCCTTCACTATCACTGCTTTGGGTGATGCGTCTATAAAGATGTCTTTGAGGTGCATGTCATGTAGTGTTTCGCCTATATTTCCTTGTATATATTTTATGGTTTCAGGTCTTGTGTCTAGTTCTTTAATCCATTTTGAGTTGGTTTTTGTGCATGGTGTGAGGTAGTAGTCAAGCTTCATTCTTTTGCATGTAGCGACCCAGTTTTCCCAGCACCATTTATTGAACAAACTTTCTTTGCTCCAGTGCATATTCTTTGCTCCTTTGTCAAAGATTAGTTGACCATAAATCTTTGGGTTTATTTCTGGGTTTTCTATTCGGTTCCATTGGTCCATGTGTCTGTTCTGGTTCCAATACCATGCAGTTTTGATTATTATGGCTTTTTTTTTTTTTTTGGTGGGACCCTCGCTGGTGGCTGGGGATCGAACTGGCACTGCAGAGGCTGCGGGCAGCCTGGCAACCCAGCACTCAACCTCTGCGCCACCAGGGGAGGCCCTCATTATTATGGCTTTGTAGTACAGTTTGAAATCTGGGAGAGTGAAGCCTCCATTCCCTTCTCTTTTTTTCAGGAGGGTTTTGGCTATTCGGGGTTTTTGGTGGCTCCATATGAATTTCATCAATATTTTTTCTATTTCTTTGAAGAATGACATTGAAATTTTTATTGGAATAGCATTGAATCTGTAAATTGCTTTTGGAAGGATGGCCATTTTGATAATGTTAATTCTTCCAATCCATGTGCAGGGGATGTCTTTCCATTTCTTTGTGTCTTCTTCTATTTCTTTTAACAGTGTTTTATAGCTTTCTTTGTATAGGTCCTTTACTTCTTTTGTTAGGTTTATTCCCAAGTATTTGATTTTTCTTGTTTCAATAATAAAAGGAATGGTTTTCTTGATTTCTTTTTCTTCAGATTTATTGTTTGTGTATAGGAAGGCTACTGATTTTTGTTTGTTGATTTTGTATCCTGCCACTTTACTAAACTGATTGATTAGTTGAATTAGTTTTTCTGTGGAGTTCTTGGGGTTCTCTATGTATATTATCATATCATCTGCAAATAGTAGTAGTTTGACTTCTTCCTTGCCTATTTGGATTCCTTGTATGTCTTTCTCTTGTCTTATTGCTCTGGCTAGGACTTCCCAGTATTATGTGGAAAAGCAGTGGTGAGAGTGGACATCCTTGTCTTGTTCCAGATCTTAATGGTAATGCTTTCAGCTTTTCACCACCGAGAATGATATTGGCTGTGGGCTTGTCATAGATGGCCTTTATGATGTTGAGGTATGTTCCTTATATCCCGAGAATTTCAAGGGCCTTTATCATAAATGGGTGTTGTGCTTTGTTGAATGCTTTCTCAGCATTTCTATGGATATCATAGAAATATCCATTTCTATGGATATTATCATATGGTTTTTATATTTCTTTTTGTTGATGTGTTAGATTACATTTATTGATTTTCGCATGTTGAACCATCCTTGTGTCCCTGGATTAAATCCTAGTTGGTTGTGGTGAATTATCTTATGGATGCATTATTGGATTCTGTTGGCAAGGATTTTGTTGAGGATTTTTGCATCAGTGTTCATTAGGGAGATTGGCCTGTAATTTTCTTTTTTTGTGCTGTCTTTGTTGGGTTTTAGTATTAGTGTAATGTTGGCTTCATGGACGTATTTGGTAGTATTCCTTCTTTTTCAGTTTTTTGAAACAGTTTGTGTAGGATAGGCACTAATTCACTACCATACGTTCAGCCGTGAATTAGTGTTTTTTCTTTTTGTAGTTCTTTTAGATATAATCTTAGATTTTTAAAATTTGTGATCCCTCTTGGGTTTTTTTTTTTTTAAATGTATGCCTGTATTGTTATAAAATTCCCTCTTAGCACCACTTTTACTGTATCCCATAGGTTCTAGTATGTTGTATCTTCATTTTCCCTGGGTGGTTGTACTTTGGGGAAGAAGGGGCATTTTGGGGGGAATTACTAGATACTGAACTGATGTGAATTCCTGGAGATCTAAAACACCACAGTGATTCATCAATCTGAGTAATGCTATTGAATGTTAGGTGAGCCAAGAGAATTTTGACTCAGGCCCATTTCCACAGGGGTCCCAAACCTACTCTGTGTTTTTTCCCCCCTCTAGTTCTGGAATGCATAGTTGAAATAAACATACCCTGAAGCAGGCAGAATCCCACAGTAGTACTCCATTATCAAATAGAAGTTATATATCAGGTACACCTCAGGTATTGCAGGTTTGACTCCAGACCACCACAGTAAAGTGAATATCTCAATGAAGTGAGTTGCATGAAGTTTTTGGTTTCCCAGTGCATATAAAGGATGTGTTTATATGCACTGTTAAGTGTCCAAAAGCATTATGTCTACAAAAGTCAGTGTATGCACGTTAATTAAATGTGACACAGAGCTGTGAAGTGAGCACATGCTACTGGAAAATGGCACCTATACACTTGGTCAACACAGGGTTGCTACAAACCTTTAATTTCTGGAACAAAACAAACAACAACAACCTACAATATCTGCAAAGTGCAGTAAGGCAAAATGCAATAAAACAAGGTGTACCCGTGTAAGAGTGAGTTCTAGAAGATCCTAAAACCATGAGTAAGTTTCTTGGGCAGCTTTTCATTCTTACCATAGAAGTCACCACAGAATGAATTACCTAACATAATGAGGCTTTTTATGCCCATGATGGCTCATATTCATTTTAAATATAGCTTAGTTAACATATAACTACACTAAAGTAAGAAAACAAATTTTCTGTGGTCAGGGGCTATTAAGACACTGAGAACTCACCCAAAGCTAGATAAAGAAGAAATAGAACACCTAAACAGACCAATTACAAGCAGCGAAATTGAAATGGTAATCAAAAACCTCCCCAAAAACAAAAGCCCAGGACCTGATCGATTTACAAATGAATTCTACCAAAGATTCAGAGATGAATTAGTGCCTATCCTTCACAAACTCTTCCAAAAAATTGAGAAGGAAGGGACAATACCAAACACGTTCTATGAAGCCAACATTACACTAATACCAAAACCGAACAAGGACAACACAAAAAAGGAAAACTACAGGCCAATCTCCCTAATGAACACTGATGCAAAAAAACCTCAATAAAATTTTAGCTATCAGAATCCAACAATGTATCCATAAGATAATTCACCACGACCAAGTAGGATTCATTCCAGGGACACAAGGATGGTTCAACATCCGAAAATCAATCAACGTTATCCAACACATCAACAAAAAGAAATATAAAAACCATATGATAATATCAATAGATGCTAAGAAAGCTTTCGACAAAGTGCAACACCCATTCATGATAAAAGCCCTGAAATTCTTGGGATACAAGGAACACACCTCAACATCATAAAGGCCATATATGACAAGCCAACAGCCAGTATCATTCTCAATGGTGAAAAGCTGAAAGCAATTCCATTAAGATCTAGAACAAGACAAGGATGTCCACTCTCACCACTGCTTTTCAATATAATACTGGAAGTCCTAGCCAGAGCAATAAGACAAGAGAAAGACATACAAGGAATTCAAATAGGAAAAGAAGAAGTCAAACTATCACTATTTGCAGATGATATGATAATATACATAGAGAACCCCAAAAACTCCACAGAAAAACTAATTCAACTCATCAATCAGTTTAGTAAAGTGGCAGGATACAAAATCAACACGCTAAAGTCAGTAGCCTTCCTATACACAAACAATAAATCTGAAGAAGAAGAAATAAAAAAAAACCATCCCTTTTATTATCGAAACAAAAAAATCAAATATTTGGGAATAAATCTAACAAAAGAGGTAAAGGACCTAAACAAAGAAAACTATAAAACACTGTTAAAAGAAATAGAAGAAGACACAAAGAAATGGAAAGACATCTCCTGCTCATGGATTGGAAGAATAAACATTATCAAAATGGCCATCCTCCCAAAAGCAATATACAGATTCAATGCTATTCTAATCAAAATTTCAATGTCATTCTTCAAAGAAATAGAACAATTATTGATGAAATTCATATGGAATCACAAAAAACCCCGAATAGCCAAAGCTCTCCTGAAAAAAAAAAAAAGAAGGGAATGGCGGCATCACACTCCCAGACTTCAAACTATACTACAAAGCCATAATCATCAAAACTGCATGGTATTGGGACAAGAACAGACACACAGACCAATGGAATAGAATAGAAAATCCAGAAATAAACCCAAAGATTTATGGTCAACTAATCTTTGACAAAGGAGCAAAGACTATGCATTGGAGCAAAGAAAGTTTGTTCAATAAATGGTGCTGGGAAAACTGGGTCGCTACATGCAAAAGAATGAAGCTTGACCACTACCTCACACCATATACAAAAATCAACTCAAAATGGATTAAAGAACTAGACATAAGACCTGAAACCATAAAATACATAGAAGGAAATATAGGCGAAACACTACGTAATTTGCATATCAAAGACATCTTTACAGACACATCACCCAAAGCAGTGATAGTGAAGGCAAAGATAAACAGCTGGGACTACATCAAATTAAAGAGTTTCTGCACAGCAAAAGAGACAATAACAAAAACAAAGAGAAACCCCACCGACTGGGAGAACATTTTTGCACCCAACACTAATGATAAAGGACTGATCACAAAAATCTGCAAAGAGCTGGTGAAACTCAACAACAACAAAGAAAATAATCCAGTCAAAAAATGGGCAGAAGAGCTAAAAAGAAACTTCTCTGACGAGGAAATGCAAATGGCCAACAGGCATATGAAAAAATGTTCAACATCACTTGTCATCAGGGAAATGCAAATCAAAACTACCATGAGATACCATCTTACACCAGTGAGAATGGCACATATTAAAAAAACTAGCAACAACAAATGTTGGCGAGGGTGTGGAGAGAAAGGAACTCTTCTGCACTGTTGGTGGGAGTGCAAACTGGTCCAACCACTATGGAGAGCTGTGTGGAGATTTCTGGACCTACTAAACATAGAGCTTCCATATGATCCAGCAATTCCACTCCTAGGTATTTACCCAAAGGACACAGAAACATCAATTCCAAAGAGCACCTGCACCCCTATGTTTATAGCAGCACTATTTACAATAGCTAAGCTTTGGAAACAACCCAAATGCCCAAAAGTAGATGACTGGATCAAGAAGATGTGGTACATATATACCATGGAATATTACTCAGCATTCAAAAAAGATAAACACATGCAATTTGCAGCAACATGGGTGGCGCTGGAAGGGATCATGCTCAGCGAAATAAGCCAGAAAGAAAAAGAAAAATACCGGATGGTCTCACTCATAGCAGGAATCTAGAAAACTTAAATAAGGGACCGGGAAAATGAATAACTATAAGAAAGTGAAAATCAATATCAACAAACAACTAGGAACCAGAGACACTCTAGGGGTGGTAGGGGGCGGGAGGGGAGGTATTAGGGTCAAAATAAGGGGGTTGTAATTGTATGGGGAATATAAATATAAAATTAAAAAAAAAAGACACTGAGAACTTAATCTTCCAAAATGTCACAAACACCATCTTATTCCCCACCGCCCATCCCAGCATACCAGGAATTATGGGATAACATCATGCCATCATCTTGCCTAGAACAACAAGAAGTTGGGAGGGGACTCCGGAACCAATAGTTGGGTCATGGAATACTCCGATATTACAATTGCATAAACTCTACAGCTGCTGATGAGATTAATGGGACAGGAAGCAGTAGAAGAGGGAGAGACGGAAAAAAATCAGTTTTTCCTTTGTCTGTAGTTTATAGCAGGTGGGTGGAGACTTCATTTGAGCTTGGTGAGTTTTGAACTGAACTGCACTAGTATTTTCTATCTATTATTGAATATACAAAAGAAGACATTTTAGATTGGAAGAGAGTAAGAGAAATCTAATATGGCCACAGTAATTGCCCCTCTCCCTGGCCTGTAACCAAATGACTAGACAAAGATAGATGCACCATTAAGTGGCAAACTTGGAAAGCAAAGTGAATATCACTACTTGGTTAAACTCTTTGAAAAATTCCTTGCATCTAAGACTATTATTAAGTCCATTTTTTCATAGTTCCCCTCGCCAAGATCTCAATTTCATTGTTTTGGTAGTCGCTATGCTTGTGTTAAAATATTTGGTTCTTGTAACATGGAGTTGAGTCTTCCCTTTATTTCTTAGAATATATTTATTTTATGGTTCTTTTCTGATTCTGTTAATTATATTTTCCTGGGTACAAGTTATTCTGTTACAGTCATCTGCTCCTTAGTGATGTTTCAGTAAACAAACTGCATGTAAGTGATGGTGGTCCCAATAGGTTATAACATACAACCTAGATGGGAAGTGAGAGATACTATCTAGGTTTGTGTTATTACACTCGTAATATTTGTATCATGATGATATCACCTAACACATTTCTCAGAATATGTCCCTGTTGTTAAACAAAGCATGACTGTCATTGGTTTTACTCAGTTCATTTGTTGATTTTACTTACACATTTTCTGATTCCTAGTTGTGAAGATCATCTTTTACAGAGTAATCCTTCTGATATCTAAATCCAGGATAGCTCTTGCTAGGAGAGTTGCTTGCCTGTTTCTTTCTTCTTGGAGCCCTTTTTTTGTGCCCTTGACCAAAGAGAATTTGCTTTCTTATTTTTAACATGGTTATATATTAGCTAATCTATATTTTATATCATAAAAATACAATTTTTTTCAGATTTTATATGGAAAAGAGGTCATTTCTATTTAAATGGAAACTGGATTCTTTGATATGTAATATCTATAAAACTGTAACACTGTTTCTTTTAGCAAGTCAAGAATTTTCACTCAAACTACTTTAGGAACAGAGCACATCAGGGCTGTTTTTTTTTTTTTAAAGATTTTTTTTTATACAAGAACTGGGACACAGGCCAGATGTGCTGGAGGGTGAGGGGATTCACCAGAGACAGAGCAGGGAACAGAACAGGCAGACTGACTGAAATACACTGCTGAGGGGAGCAGAGGGCGAGACAGGAGAGGTCTGCTGCACCATGTGGGTAGCTCCCTGGCCAGCCGGGATTGAACTTGTGCTGCAGAGACTGCAGATAGCTTCACAGCACTGTGCTCAACCGCCTGCGCCACCAGGGAGGCCCAGGGCAGTTTTTAAAAGGTCCAAATCTCATATAGAACAGAGCAATTAATATGGTGGCTATGTTTGTAGTTTTGTAAGAAAACATATGCATATGGACAATGAATCTGCCAAAATGGAAATTTTTAGTTTTATTAAGGTCGTAAATTTATGGATGAGTTTTTCTCTCTTGGCATCCCAAAATTTATATATTATTTTTTAAAGGGGGGTGTGTAACTTTTGAGTATATATTCTAAATAACTTTGAAGCATTATACCATGTATACCACCTCCTATTAATATACCCAATTTCTTTATAGTATAAAGTTAAAACTCCTCAACTAAATGTCCCCAACGTATCTGTTCCCATATTGCCCCTCTTCCTACCTCCCTCCATTTTCTTATGCCTCATCTAGTCTCAGTCTTCTCCCATTTCATGACTCAGACGCTGCTGCTGGTTTCTGCTGTATTTAAAGACTTGAAACACATTTTTGCAGGGTCGTTTATCTAGGTACAGGATTCTGGTTCTTCTGGTCTATCGTTGTCCTGAGTATCTTTGGGATCCTGACTGCCTATTCTCTATTATTGTTGGTGAGTAATGTTTTCCATTTCTCCCACTTCCTTCTTGAGTAGCCTAAGGAAGTGCTGGTGTCTGTAGTATGGTACGTAGTCGAGACTGGGAGCCATCAGAACCTTCGATCACTCTCGTCTTAGCAGAATTTGGAGTTTACACCTGCCACTTGAATTGTGGGTGAATGAGAAAGAGACTTGTGCTATTAGAGGGTGTGTCTTACCACTTTTACCCTTTGAAGGAATGGTGGAACATCCTCCTTTTATTCCCATTCCTTAGCTTTGTTCTATAACCCGCCTAGTATTGTCATTTTAGGTACCTTCATTTCATATTAGCAGTGCCTTTACACATTGAACGACCTGTTTTCATATCCTGTCTCCTAAGAATCAGTATTTCTGGGTCTCACAGATTAGCTGTTGTTAAACCTATTATAGTACAAATGCTAATCCCCTGGTGCAGGTACAAATTACATTTTAGCAAAAGTCTTTGCAGCGGTCACTCTCCCAATGTTGCCTGACATTGTTGTGTTGTGTAGTATGACAAATTCAGGTCAGGCAAGAGAAAGCTTATGGGAGGATAACTTTTTAAGTAATTGGAGTGTTTTAGTACCCACTTACACACAGGGCATTATATCTTTGTTTGTTTTAATGATTCCTTATCCCCACTGTTTTCCTGTCTGATAAAGAAGATCCCAACCCTTAAATAAGCTGCCATTTGCATCATTTTTTCCCTTTCAACCAAAGTTATTAATCATTATATGAATGATAGGTGCTAAGTAAATACAGATCAATAAAACAGAAACAGAAGTTTCTGTTTCATGCAGGACACTTCATAGAAATAAATATGAAATATGGCTACAAAAATCCCTTAGTTCAATGAGTTTGGAATCTAGTAGGACAACTAAGTCATAGACAAGCGTAAATAGCACACAAAGATCATTACAACAATCTTTAGAGAGACTTGAATAGAGTTCATCATGGGTTCTAAGAAACTGGGGTTAATTTCCGCTAGGTAAATGACCTTGGAAGAGCTGACCCTGACCTCTCTTCTCTCACAAATAGGTCTAAGTAATACTAGGAATAAAGTCCATCACAGGGAAAAAAAATTGGCAGGAACTCAGGAAGGATATTAGTGTGGTGATTGTTAGGAAATTCCAGAGGAGTTAATAATCAATCCTTCTGGGAGTGCTGGTGAATTTTACAAATAGGAGGTGACACTTTAATTGGCTTTGAAGGGTCAGTGTCATGGGAAGAGAGAGCTTTTCAGACAGAAAAATGACATGGCAAATTCTCAGAGACTGAAAAGTACAGCATTAGCAAGAAGTGAATATAGTGCCAGAATGTGAAAGGAATTTTCAACTACAGAACAGTGCTTTGGACAGCAACTTGGTGATTTTAAACTGACCTTTTCCTTTTTCTTCTTTGCTTTTTCAGCTACTTGGATTTTTGTTGATTTGGGAAGGGTATGAACTACATCTGCACTGGTTTCATAAGGTAGGACTTCTGAATCCTCAGGAGGCTTTAGACCAGGCAGTCAGTGTTTGGTACAGAGTTGCCCTTTCTCTCATTCATCCCCTTAGAAAGAAGAGATCTACTGACACTGTTTTTTTTTTTTTTTAATTTTATAGAGGCATGTTTATTTATATTTATTTATTTGTTTGTTTGTTTTGTTTATACATGCACTGGGTACAGTCAGAAGCACGGGAGGGTGAGAGAATCCACCAGAGCCAGAGCGGGGAGCAGAGCAGGCAGAAGGACCGAAGTACACTGCTGAGGGGAGCAGCGGGCGGCAGGAGAGGTCTGCGCGCCATGTGGGACTCTCCTCCGGTGGCCGGGGAGCAGCCGGGGATCGAACCGGCGCCGCAGAGGCTGCGGGCAGGTTCGCAACCCAGCGCTCAACCGCTGCGCCACTGGGGAGGCCCATACTGACACTGTTTTAACTGAAATCATTAAATTTCTAACATATCAGTGACATGTAAGAAACTGGACCCAAACTTAATTTTTTTCACATTCCTGGTTTTAGCATGTTTAAACTCATTTCTGTGACTGTTCTTATCCCAATAAAATATTAGGCAAACTCCTTTACTTTCCCAGTTTTTTATAGTCATAAGAATATTCTTATTTCAGTGATTAAAAGTTTCAGTAATCAGACTTCTTGTAATAACTTTCTTCCCTCTCTGTTTGGGCCTGATGCAGGCCTGGCAACATAATGGTGGTGGAGAGAGAATGATGGCAGGCCCCAGGGGAAGCGGAGATAGAAAAAAGAATATAGTCCCACAAAGAGGCACAATAGGTGTGTCTGGGTCTGTTCCATCAGAACTAGGGATATGCACAATTATTGGCTCTTTGCCTCCTAGGCCTTTTCTATGAGTATTTTTGGAGATCCTTCTGTTGACAACCTTGACTAATTTTCTTAATAGAGTTAGTGCAGCTTTTTCTCTACTCCCTGAAATTTCTCTGGGAGGTCCTCTTGATCCTCCCACTGCCTTAGTTTGGAGCCCTTTAAAAAATGACACCAGCATTGTTTCTCTGAAGTAAGCATCTTTGCCACCACCATCTGGACAGGAAGCTCATTTCTAGCATAGCCTCCCTCATCTGGGTGTGCCATGAGCTTGAGCAGTTCTAGCCATAACCTCTTGCTTTTCTCTATAGATTTTTTTCGGGAATGATTTTGATAACCATTCCTAATGTTTCATCCAATCCAGGAGCGTGTCAGACTCCCTTAGTCATCCCCTTCAAATTACTCAAGTGAGAGGTATGAACTAGAAATGCAAACGTAAGAGTTATTGGAATAGATGGAAGTTGAAGTCACAAGTCACATCTTATAGGGAAAAAATATAGGTTGAGAAATGAACAAATAAGTTTTATTTAGATTACCATCTGTTTTGCAGTTGGGAAAGCATGATCAGTTAGTTGATACCAAGAATCCCTCTATATCAAACCATCCTGATTACCATCCTAGGCTTGTGTCTGTTATGCAAACCATGCTAATCTTGCTATAGGCAGTAAATGCTTCTGCTCGGCCTCAGCCATGGCAGGATCTATTATTGCCTTTGAAATTGGGAAGGCAGTTTCAGGGTCAGCAGTTTAAGAACCTTTATGTAGCACAGAGAAGAGCCACTCTAGCACTTTTAAAGGATGCTGACGTTTTCTTCACCAGTCTAGTTTTCACTGTTGTCTGAGAACTCCCAGAAAACAGGATAAGGAATGGATTAGCTGATCACTGGTGATAACATTGCAGTAAACGTTTCTCAGTAAATCTGAATTCCTTTTCTACATTACATCAAAGAATGCTGGCATCCCAATATCATTAAGCATAGGCCACTATTGAGATAACCAGACAGAACTATCTTAGCTGCATAATACCTGGAATCTGGTATATTGAAACCAGAATCTCTGTTAAGTGTGCTCATTATCAATAAATTTAATATCATCTAAAATTATGTTCTTTTCTTTTTGTCTAGTACCCTTAAGATTCATCTCCCCTTCCTGTCGTAGTCTTCAGGGTTTATTTATTTATTTTTTGGTGGTGGTGGTTTTGTTGTTAATATTAATTAGCAAAACCTTCATCTCTTGAGGCCTTCTTGGCTCTAATTCTAGTTATAAGTCTAGGCAATGAGAAATGGGGTGTAAGAAGAGTTGGCATCCCTTTTGAAGGTAAATATCTTAAGCTTGGTCCTTCAGACCATGATGGGGTATGCTTAACCGACTTAGAATATACTGCTTCTGTTGGCAAAGGAAATTCTGTAGGACTTGGAGTTTAAGTTTTATTAAACATGTATTCAGAATAAACACTGAGGGAAAGGGTTAGCAACAGGCCTGTAATTGATTCTCCTTCTACCTAGGGATGCTCAGAAATAATGAATCATCTTGAGTAAAACTCTTGTAAACATACTAATAACCCAGCCCCCAATGGCAAACACACTGAAGATACTTATTAATGAAAAAATAATGGAAAATTCTTATCTGTGAACCTTTCTAGCAGGATATAACCTGGTATATCTGGGTTGCTTATTGTAAATAAACCTAGAACTTACAGATTTGTCAGGGGGAGGGGAGGCCTGACTGGCTGGAGTCGTATAGTTAATGGAATATGAGATAAGGATGCTCAATAAATACTCCATAAATGCTCCATAAATACCAAAAATACTCCTTCTGTGAAGCAGTATATCTGTATACTTTGCTCAAAACACTCTTCACATTTTAAGTCCAAGACTAAAATTATCCTAGTAAATGAGAAGAAAGAACCTTTTGTGAATAGCTGCATTTGATAGGATCAGCTTTCTCCAAGGGAAAATGTTCTGTCTGTACTGGTATTGGTTAAGATCACAGGATCACATAAGATTTATGTGAGTCTGATTTGACAATTAAACCTTTGTGTTATGATGCATTTGATAGGTTATTTAAGATTTTTGCATTTATATATAAGAGAGATTGGCCTATACTTTTTCTTTCTTGTAATGCCCTTGTTAGGTTTGGGTACCACTTTTACTGGTTTCATGAAACAAGTTAGAACGTGTTCCCTTTTTTTAGATTATCTGAAATAATTTGTTAACAATTGGAAATATTTCTGCCTGAACTGTTTGGTAAAAATAACTATTGAAGTCAGCAAAGGTTGCAGTTATTTGGTGAGAAGGTTTAATTATGGATTCACATACTTTAATAGATGCAGAGATTATGTAAAGAAAGGAAGCAGTGGGGGGGGTGGGTGGAGCAACATGGCGGCGAGGAGACACTGCAAGTAAGATCTCCCATTAAAAAAAAGTTAATAGGGAGGAAAAGCGGCAGGTCCCAGTGAGAACCGGGACACGGAAGATAAACGAGTGACTCCAGCAAACTGCCCGAAGAAGAAAGTTGCCATAAAAGAGGACCAGAAGGGAGGAAAGCGCAGAACCCTGCTCCCCTCCCCCGCCCACAAAGTCGGCACTCTCCGACCAGCAGAGAGGAGGGAAAAAAACAAACAAACAAACAAAAACGACCAACAAGAACAAACTACGCAGCAACCGGGACTGTGAGTGGAAAGGAACTATTTCAGCCACCACACCCCGTGAACGGGAGCTGTGGAGAATCCTGCAGGATCCACTGCAGAGGTGAGCTCCAGGCGCCATTAAAGAGAGACCCCGCCCCCCAGGAGGAGACCAGCACCAGCACACAGCCCCGGGCCGCCCGGTAAGCTTGCGCGGAAAAGCGGCGCGCTGGAAAAGCAGACGCGGATCGGGATCGGGATTGCGCGGAAAAGCAGTGCGGTTGAAAAGCAAACGCGGATCCAGATCGCAGCTGCCCAGGTCCCCACGCCTGCGACCTAGGCTTGCGGGGAGACGCGCGGAGGCCCTCACTGAGTGAGCAGGAACCAGGCGCCCAGGCACGGGAGCGGGATTCAAAAGGCACCATTCCTGTGCCACTGAACTGGGCTACAGCCCGCGTCCTGGAACTGAGGGCTTTGGAACTGAGACCCGGGGCACGAAATTAGGGGCGTGGGTTCCCCACGACGGTGGGGCACAAGGCAGACACAGCACCCTAAAGCCGTTGAGGTTTACCCTACCATCCCCGCTCTGGTCCCTGTCCCACGGGGTGGAAAATCAGCTCCCCAAGGGCTCTAGGAGAGATCTCTGGCGCCACCTAACGACTTGAAGCCAGCAGAGGCTCCTGGAGGAGCCAGTGGCCAGCTGGGGAGTTAGCCCACGCCGGCGCCCCTTCCGACCAGCAGTCTGAGCCCACAGGGGGAGCGAGCACCCACAGCCGGGGCAGACCAGGTGTGCAGAAGAGTGTGCCTGAGACCGGACGTGCAGGGAGTGTGTCCCACATCACCATTTTAGAACAGGGACATTTCTTCAGTAAAGACTACCTGCAGAAGGCTTCCTCAGGAGCCAGAGGTGAGCGGGGGAAGTTCGCCCACGCCAGACCCCCTCTGGCCTGCAGTCCAAGCCCAGAGGGGGAGCAGGAACCCACCGCCGGGGCAGACCAGGCGCACAGGGGAGTGTGTCCCCACATCGGCATTTTAGAACAGGGACCTTTCTCCAGTAAAGACTGCTTGAAACTGACATATGGCTCCTGGAGGAACCAGAGGGGAGCAGAGAAGTCCACCCAAGATGCCGGCCAGTCCGAGCAACACAGTGTCCCAATGCATACGACAAATTAGAAAACAGACAGTAGGGAGCAGAAGAACCACACGCAACCTAATAACTCCTCAGGAAAGAAGCACACCACAAAAAGAAAACCACCCCCCAGATTGCAACGACAGTAACTTGGAAGAACTTCTGAGCCTTCCAGAAAGAGAATTTAAAATTGCCATGATTAAAAAAGTGACAGAAGTCATAAAGGAAAACAATGATCAGAAGAAGGAAATTGAGTCCCTAAAGAGGGAAAACAATGGTCAGAAGAATGAAATTGAGTCCCTAAAGAGGGAAGTAAAAGAAATGCAGGAGATCAAAGAATTAATGGAAGAACTAAAGAATTCTGGGAGAAGCAATGGAAGCAGAATAGATGAAATGGAAGAACGAATAAGTACTCTTGAAGACACAGAAATAAAAAGAACCAAAACAGAAAAGGAAAGAGAAGTACGAAGGAAAAAAGAACGAAGAAAGACTTCGGGAACTATCTGACTCCATGAGGAAAGGAAATGTAAGAGTTATAGGAATACCAGAAGGAGAGGAGAGAGATGTAGGAACAGAGAAAATATTCAAAGAGATAATTGAAGAGAACTTCCCAAATGTGAAGAAGGAGCTGAAAATTGATATACAAGAAGCAAGAAGAACACCAAACTTCCACGACGAAAGGAAAAATACAGCAAGACACATAATAGTAAAGCTCCCAAGAATCCAGGACAAGGAAAAAATAATGAAGCTGGCAAGAGGGAAGAAACAGATAACATTCAAAGGAAAGCCAATCAGGCTGACATCAGACTTCTCTGAAGAAACACTACGGGCAAGGAGAGAATGGAGGGACATAGTCAACAGACTCCAAGAAAACAGATGCCAACCAAGAATACTCTATCCCGCAAAGCTCTCCTTCCTCTTTGAAGAAAGAATATGGACCTTCCCAGACAAACAGAAACTCCGGAATTTCATTACAACTAAACCCCCACTCCAAAAAATACTACAAGGAGACCTAAAGCCAGAACCTCAGAGGGACGAATAACAATGAAAGAAGGCCAAAAAAAAAAAAGTTATTAAAAGAATAAATAAATAAAATCAAAGGAAAGACCATCACAATGGCAAATACAGATGCTAACATATCAATATTAACTCTAAATGTAAATGGACTAAACTCTTCAATAAAAAGACACAGAGTTGCAGCCTGGATTAAGAAACAAAACCCAACCTTTTGCTGTCTCCAGGAAACACATTTAGCTACAAAAGATAAAAATAGGCTCAAAGTTAAAGGATGGAAAACAATCCTACAAGCAAATGGACCAAAAAAGAAAGCAGGAACAGCTATACTTATATCAGATAAAACAGATTTCAAACTCAAAAAGATAAAAAGAGACCCCAATGGTCACTACATTATGATCAAGGGGACAATACTTCAAGAAGAAATAACACTTATTAACATATACTCACCAAATGAAGGAGCACCAAAATATATCAGACAACTATTGTCCTCTCTGAAAACAGACATCAGAGAAAACACATACGTAGTGGGAGACTTCAACACACCACTATCAACAATGGATAGATCAACAAGACAAAAAATAAGTAAAGAAACCAAAGCTCTAAATAAGGACCTAGAGCAATTGGGCTTAACAGACATCTATAGACCACTAAACCCCAAAAAAATGGAGTACACATTTTTCTCAAGCGCACACGGATCATTCTCCAGGATCGATCACATACTGGGGCACAAGACAAACATCAACAGATACACCAAGATTGAAATCATACCAACCATCTTTTCTGACCATGAAGGCATCAAACTAGAAATAAACCATAAAAAGAAGGCAAGGAACTTTCCTACCTCATGGAGATTAAAAACCACACTACTGGAAGACCACTGGACTAATGAGGAGATCAAAGAAGAAATTAAAAAATTCTTTGAATTGAACGACAAGGAGGACACCAATATCCTAAATGTATGGGATGCAGCAAAAGCAGTAATAAGAGGAAAATATATAGCAATAGAAGCTCACATCAAGAAACAAGAAAGAACTCAAAGAAACAACCTAATCTCGAAGCTCAAAGACCTAGAAAAAGAACAACAAAAAAACCCCAAAACCAGTAGAAGAAAAGAAATAATAAAAAGCAAAGCAGAAATAAATGAAATTGAAACTAAAAAAACAATCCAAAAGATCAATGAAACCAAGAGCTGGTTCTTTGAAAAAATCAATAAAATAGACAAACCCCTAGCCAGGCTCACAAAGGAAAAAAGGGAGAAAGCACAAATAAACAGGATCATCAATGAAAGAGGAGAAATCACAACGGACACAGCAGAAATCAAAAGAATAATCAGTAACTACTATGAACAGTTATATGGAAACAAGTTTAACAATCTAGAGGAGATGGACAAATTCCTACAACTCTACAATCACCCAAAGCTTGATAAAGAAGAAATAGAACACCTAAACAGACCAATTACAAGCAGCGAAATTGAAATGGTAATCAAAAACCTCCCCAAAAACAAAAGCCCAGGACCTGATGGATTTACAAATGAATTCTACCAAACATTCAGGAACGAATTAGTGCCTATCCTTCACAAACTCTTCCAAAAAATTGAGAAGGAAGGGACAATACCAAACACGTTCTATGAAGCCAACATTACACTAATAGCAAAACCGAACAAGGACAACACAAAAAAGGAAAACTACAGGCCAATCTCCCTAATGAACACTGATGCAAAAATCCTCAATAAAATTTTAGCTATCAGAATCCAACAATGTATCCATAAGATAATTCACCACGACCAAGTAGGATTCATTCCAGGGACACAAGGATGGTTTAACATCCGAAAATCAATCAACGTTATCCAACACATCAACAAAAAGAAATATAAAAACCATATGATAATATCAATAGATGCTGAGAAAGCTTTCGACAAAGTGCAACACCCATTCATGATAAAAGCCCTTGAAATTCTTGGGATACAAGGAACACACCTCAACATCATAAAGGCCATCTATGAGAAGCCAACAGCCAGTATCATTCTCAATGGTGAAAAGCTGAAAGCAATTCCATTAAGATCTGGAACAAGACAAGGATGTCCACTCTCACCACTGCTTTTCAATATAATACTGGAAGTCCTAGCCAGAGCAATAAGACAAGAGAAAGACATCCAAGGAATCCAAATAGGAAAAGAAGAAGTCAAGCTATCACTATTTGCAGATGATATGATAATATACATAGAGAACCCCAAAAACTCTAGAGAAAAACTAATTCAACTCATCAATCAGTTCAGTAAAGTGGCAGGATACAAAATCAACAAGCAAAAGTCAGTAGCCTTCCTATACACAAACAATAAATCTGAAGAAGAAGAAATCAAAAAAACCATCCCTTTTTTTATTGAAACATAAAAAATCAAATATTTGGGAATAAATCTAACAAAAGAGGTAAAGGACCTATACAAAGAAAACTATAAAACACTGTTAAAAGAAATAGAAGAAGACACAAAGAAATGGAAAGACATCCCCTGCTCATGGATTGGAAGAATAAACATTATCAAAATGGCCATCCTCCCAAAAGCAATATACAGATTCAATGCTATTCCAATCAAAATTTCAATGTCATTCTTCAAAGAAATAGAACAATTATTGATGAAATTCATATGGAATCACAAAAAACCCCGAATAGCCAAAGCTCTCCTGAAAAAAAAAGAAGGGAATGGAGGCATCACACTCCCAGACTTCAAACTATACTACAAAGCCATAATCATCAAAACTGCATGGTATTGGAACAAGAACAGACATACAGACCAATGGAATCGAATAGAAAACCCAGAAATAAACCCACAGATTTATGGTCAACTAATCTTTGACAAAGGAGCAAAGACTATGCATTGGAGCAAAGAAAGTTTGTTCAATAAATGGTGCTGGGAAAACTGGGTCGCTACATGCAAAAGAATGAAGCTTGACCACTACCTCACACCATACACAAAAATCAACTCAAAATGGATTAAAGAACTAGACATAAGACCTGAAACCATAAAATATATAGAAGGAAATATAGGCGAAACACTACGTAATTTGCATATCAAAGACATCTTTACAGACACATCACCCAAAGCAGTGATAGTGAAGGCAAAGATCAACAGCTGGGACTACATCAAATTAAAGAGCTTCTGCACAGCAAAAGAGACAATAACAAAAACAAAGAGAAACCCCACCAACTGGGAGAACATTTTTGCACACAACACTAATGATAAAGGACTGATCACAAAAATCTGCAAAGAGCTGATGAGACTCAACAACAACAAAGAAAATAATCCAGTCAAAAAATGGGCAGAAGAGCTAAAAAGAAACTTCTCTGACGAGGAAATGCAAATGGCCAACAGGCATATGAAAAAATGTTCAACATCACTTGTCATCAGGGAAATGCAAATCAAAACTACCATGAGATACCATCTTACACCAGTGAGAATGGCACATATTAAAAAAACTAGCAACAACAAATGTTGGCGAGGGTGTGGAGAAAAAGGAACTCTTCTGCACTGTTGGTGGGAGGCAAACTGGTCCAACCACTATGGAGAGCTGTGTGGAGATTTCTGGACCTACTAAACATAGAGCTTCCATATGATCCAGCAATTCCACTCCTAGGTATTTACCCAAAGGACACAGAAACATCAATTCCAAAGAACACCTGCACCCCTATGTTTATAGCAGCACTGTTTACAATAGCTAAGCTTTGGAAACAACCCAAATGCCCAAAATAGATGACTGGATCAAGAAGATGTGGTACATATATACCATGGAATATTACTCAGCATTCAAAAAAGATAAACACATGCAATTTGCAGCAACATGGATGGCGCTGGAAGGGATCATGCTCAGCGAAATAAGCCAGAAAGAAAAAGAAAAATACCGGATGGTCTCACTCATAGCAGGAATCTAGAAAACTTAAATAAGGGACCAGGAAAATGAATAACTATAAGAAAGTGAAAATCAAAATCAACAAAAAACTATGAACCAGAGACACTTTTAGGGGGGCGGGGGCGGAAGGGGAGGGATTGGGGTCACAATGGGGGGGGGGCTGCAATTGTATGGGGAATATAAAAATAAAATTTATTATTCAAAAAAAAAAAAGAAAGGAAGCAAGCACTCTCTAGGGCAATATAGATGTAGAAAAACTACATTTTGAAGTGGAAGAAGTTTAAAATTTATGTCTTTTTGGTCTCACGGTTCTTTCTCTATGACGTATATAGCGTCTTGGCAGGCAGGTTTTCCCCCCACCCATTTAACAAATTGTTGGGTGCTTACTGTTGCCTTCTGTAAGGCAGTGAGGCTATAATAATAAATAGATATTGCCCTTCAGTTCATGAAGCTTGTAGTCTGTTGGAGAAAATAAATATTGAAAAGCCAGTCAAAACAGTAGTGAAAACAGTAGTGGAGATTTGGAATAATAATTTTTGAAACTGGCAAGGTTGAGGACTCAGCTAAGGTGGGGGATGCTAAATCAGTAATGGCGTCAGACCACGCAGCTGGGTAATTTTTCCCCCAAGCTCTCTGTACAGCAAAGACTTGGGAGACCAGAAGGTAAATGACCAATTCCATCCAATGTTGGGGATTTGCAAGAACCTTAGATTAAAAAAAAAAAAAACAACGATGAGGAAATGAGTTCCCTCGCCCTGTGGAGACATACATAGATCCCCAATGACAGTCATGATCCCAAGCCTAGTGCCTGGCAGTCAAGAAATTCTTTGTTTCCCCAGGTGCTGATTTTGCTAATCCTTCTGGCAGAGTTGTTTTTATTGTGGCTTTTATTTACTTACTGGAGAGAGAGGTGGCTGACAGTAGGGCTGTCACTGCAGGTAAGCATCATCCTGTGGGTCTAGCACTGACTGTCCAGGTGTATTGAGCCTGACTTTTGCCTTTCTCCCAGGTGTTTGCTCCCTTCATACACTTGATCTGCATATGTGTGATGACTGTTCTTTCCTGGCCAACGGTTAGTTACTTGATCCATTTGGAAAGAGAAGGTATGTCATGAGGCAGAATCTTGTCTGTTCCTTTTAGTTCTGGGTATAACTTACATACTGCACTATCACTATTCCTCTTTGAAATTCATTTCGCTTGTACTAAGGTCTCCTCCTTGTGTCAAACTCACAGACCCTATGTGGCCTGTCATAGTTTCCTTACCAAGCAGGCCTTCTTCTGGAAGATTTTCTAGAAATATTCTCCTTCTAGAATCTATGTCTCTATTATTAGACTTCAACTAGGTTGGGATGGGGACAGGACTAGGCAGAGGCCATTTTAATCTTAGTTGACCAGAATGACAGGACAAGTCAAAGCTCTTTTAGTTTGTATTCCGTATTACTAGTTTTACCTGATGAATTCAGACTAGGTTCAGATATCCCTGGTTATGTCCTAGTAACTCAGAGCAGACCCCTGTGAGTCCCTGTCACACCCAAGGACTTACAGCAGAAGTAAAGATTTTTATCTCTGCCATTGATTTCCTCTCTGTTCTTTGCCCTAATATCACAGAAACAAGGAAGAATCATAGCTGTAAACTAAATTATTTTGAGAATAGAATTGATTTTGAGATTAGAATTGTATCTCAGCACTCTTACTAAGACTCCATTAGATTTAGATTCTTCTACATCTCCTTTTTCACTTTTGGTAAAATAAGGAGTATTTGCTTCCCAGCTTGTAGGAGATGCAGACAAGAGGCAAACTGGATTGGTAGTGTTGCCATTAGGTGTTTATATTATGTGTATGCAGAGAGTGAATTTTTGGAAGTGTTGCTGGGGCAATAACTTAAAAGGGACAATAATGAATTCTTTTCTTTTTCACTTCCTAAATTTTAGTTCAAAGCAGAAGATACCAGATGATACATTATGGGAGAAAAACAAGGAAGAGCAATAATGTACTTGTAAAGTTGAGAGGTTAGAGCTGAACATCTAGATTTGAGAATGACTAAAGTACACATTGTAACTTAAAAATGTATGAATGGGTAAAATCTGTAGAGGTTTAAAACAGTAAGTATTCTATGATGTCCAGTGATAATAGTTATTGTGGACAGTTATTGTGGACTAGGTTGAGTCTAGCTTTGAATGCAGATTTGTGACAACCAATGTCCTTTCACTGTACTGCACTGCTGTACATATAGGGATGGTTTATATTGATCTTTACAAGTTTCAGGAGTTTCTCAGAACCAGCCAAACTCTCCCTCCTAACAACGTATTCCTTAACAATCCCAATCTTTCCTTTTCTTCCCACTTCCTGTTCAGTCCATTCCCTTCAAAGTGTGCAGTTCCAGCTAATGTGCCTTAATAATAATGCTTATATTGGGATAGTCCTGATGGCAGTTTTGTGATAGTTGCTGGGGATGACTCTCCATTCCTTTTTTTTTTTTTTCTTATTTCCCTCTCCTTCCAACTTTTTCAGCTATGCAAGTGGCTGTGGGATTGCCCTTTCTTTCTCTTCTTTTGTGTGTCTATATCATACCAATTGGAAAATATTCTCCCTGCATTCAGGAGAAAGACAAACTAGGACCCAAGCCAGACTTCTTTGGACACAGAGGTGCACCCATGGTAGGTCCAAGCATAATTATGGACATGGGTGAGTATAGGGGCGTGCAGTGTGTGGATGGGAGAGGGGACCTTAGAACCATAGGAACCCCTGGAGAGGAAATGGTTTGTCTTGAGATGGCAAGAAGGAGGAATTAATTGTAGAGACTGTACTTAAACCCAGGCCACCTAACTTTCAGTTCATTTCTCCTTAGTGTGGCCAGTGATACTGTCTCAAATAAGCAGAGCCCCAGAATCAGATTGGTTAGAGGAAAATACAGGCAGATTCTTTTAAAAAAGAGCCAAGGGAACCAAAGTTTGCTCCTAAATCCTTCCCTAACATGAAAGGAACATTTGGAGAGACTCGGGCATAGAGCCTGATGTCCTTTTCTTCCACAGTTGGGGCCTGAAAATACCATGATGTCCTTTGAGAAAGCTGTTGAACAAGGAGCCTTTGGATTGGAGACTGACATATACGTCAGGTAGGAAAGCAGGGCCTGGGGTGGGGAGGAGATAAGGCCAGTGCCATGGAAGGTGACCATCCTGGCCCAAGCTGTCAAGAGGGTAAACCCTGAGAAGTTTCTTCTGTGTTCATATGGCACATGTGTACATACCACACATATGAGCCACTTCTCCCTTAAAAGCTATACATCTGTACCACTGCTTTGTCAACCACAGGTTATAAATCATACATACTCTATATAATCTCCACACCCCATTGCAAACCATGCTTACAGCTTAACCCTATTGTAATACCTTAACAATCCGTATCTTCTCCTGAGTGCCAGGGAGATCCAAGTGAGTAAGATAATAGTCCTACCTAAGAGATTTTGCCAGCAGTGAAGGAGACATGACATGTTTACAGACAACCACAATGTAAGATCATTTGTGGTGAGTGCTTTCCAGAGAAGAATAAATAAATAAAATGCAGTGAAAATTCAGTAAAGTTCACTTCCTAATGTGTGATAAAGCTCTATGGTATCTAAATTTGTTTGGGTTGAACTTTGAAGGGAAAATACTATTTTATCTAATTGGTTAGAGAAAAGGGTACTTTTGGCAGAGGCAACAGCTGATTCAAAGGCTTCTATGTGAGAAAGAAGTTTATAGATCAGTGAGCTAACCTGTATGGATGCCAGAAGTGATATTCTGGCGATAGAAGAGGGCTATGTGAGGAGTAATATGACTGTAAGGCTCACTGAGGCTAGATCTCAACGATCCCTAGGTGTATATAATGGGCAGTCACAGCAGGTTTTAGAGGACAGATTACCTTATCACTTTAGGAAGATCATCTGGCAGTCTATGAGGGAAAATTGTGAGAGACGAGGGTATTAGGTGGTGGCAATATCCAAGGAAAACAAAGGAAGACTTGGATCACAGCAGAGATGAAAACAAAAAGACATGTTTTAGTGTAGAATCTATGTACCTGAACAGCTGTAAGTAGATAAGCATCATCTCTAGCATAATGACTAGCATATTAATGAATGTTGTGTGTACAAAATACCTTCATATTTATTCTCTGAGCAAACAGAACATTCTGTTTCACATGTGGTTTTAACCTGGGTTCAAAGAAGGGAAATGTATTGTTAACATCCTAAGACTAGGTGTACTTGGTAAAACCAGGATTAATAGATTTCCTGACTTAAGACCGGAGTTCTTAACATACCCGATAATGACAACTGTTCCATGCAGAATATTTGAATCAGAGCTCCTGGGTTCATTCAGGGAAGTGCCTGGTGTCATGGTATAACGTGGTAAAGGTGCTGAGCCAATGATTCCTGGTACATTTTCTTTCTCTCTTTTTTATTTCTGTGACCTCAGTTTTGGTGCGGATGATTCTTCCAGTCCTTCAGTTTCTCTGCTTATTGACGTCTGCATTTCTAATTATCTTCTTCTCCACATACTTTCACTACCCACGTTTATGGTCATACCCTAAGTCTCATCATTACCAAAATTTGCATATCAGAGTCCAGTCAGGGTATGAGTACCACCACACCAGTAATTTGAACAGGAAAACTGTAATATCAAGAATTACTAAGTGGTAAATTGTGGTTAACTACTAAAACAAACACTTAATAATATAGAAGTAGCAAAAGAAGCTAGTAGAGCTTTTGTTCTAGGAAAAATGGGGTAAGCACATTCTACCCTATTCTTTTCAAGAATTATTAAAAAAAAAAAAAAAACCCTGCCATAAAGTAAATTTAAAATCTGGACAAAATTCACAAAGCAATTGACAGAAGTCTGAAAGTTAGAGAAAAGAAGGTAAACTGGCTAGGGTTCTTAAGATTCCAGGAACTCCCTAGTAGGGAATGAGTTACCTCTTGTTTTTTTTTTTTTTTCATTTTCCTTATATATCCTGATATGAGTTCTGGAGAGACCTAACCCCAAAACACCAATAGATGCAAACAAAAAGATAAATCTCCAGAAAAGTCTGCTCATTCTAGTCAAATAACTAGGAAAAAAGCTGCCCAGCAGGATGTAAACATACTGACCATACCCACCCTTCTCAAGTACATACCACAAAAAGCATTTCCTCTTACCTCCTGGGCTGTGGCCCTGGAGACTGTGGGCAGATTCTTGCAGTCCATTCCTGACCTGAATTATGAGGTAGTACTCCATATCCCACATCCCCCTTCCCAATTTGAAAGTGAAGGGAGAGTTAGTGAGGAGTGATTTGTGTGTGTGTATGTGAAAGTATGCTTAACATAAAGTTAACCACTTGAATGTGTAAAGTTCTGTGGCATAAAGTACGTTCACATTGTTTTGCTATCATCGCCATCCATCTCTAGAACTTTTTACCTTCTCAAACTGAAACTCTGTATCCTTGAAATAGTAACTCTTTGATCTCCCCTCAAAATGCCTGTCTCTTGATCCAACAAATTGCATTCTAAATTAGTTAACAATTTTCTATTTCACATAACTAACATCATTCCTAGAAACTGTCATTATTTTCAGACAATATATTAAATAGAGAGAACTGGGCCTCCCCTGGTGGCGCAGTGGTTGAGCCCGCAGCCTCAGCAGTGCGTGTGCAGACATCTCCTGCAGCGCCCGCTGCTCCCGTCAGCAGTGTATTTTGTCAGTCTGCCTGTTCTGTTCCCCGCTCTGGCTCTGGTGAATTCTCTCACCCTCCCGTGCTTCTGACTGTACCCAGTGCTTGTATAAATAAATAAATAAATCTAAAAAAAAAATAGAATTCTTGAAAGCTCCCCTGAAAAGCTATTAGAAACAACAAATTAATACTGTAAAGTAGCAAGTTAAAAAATTAACATACAGGGCCTCCCCGGTGGCGCAGCGGTTGAGCGCTGGGTTGCGAAGCTGCCCGCAGCCTCTGCAGCGCCGGTTCGATCCCCGGCTGCTCCCCGGCACCGGAGGAGGGTCCCACATGGCACGCAGACCTCTCCTGCCGCCGCTGCTCCCTCAGCAGTGTACTTCGGTCCTTCTGCCTGCTCTGCTCCCTGCTCTGGCCCTGGTGAATTCTCTCACCCTCCCGCGCTTCTGACTGTACCCAGTGCTTGCATAAATAAATAAATAAATAAATCTTTAAAAAAAAATCTTTAAAAAAAAAAAATTAACATACAAATATCTGTTGCATTTTCATATACAAAAAATGAGTAAAAAGTCATCTGGACCTGTCTTAAAAATCTAAAAATGGAAATGCCATATGACCTAGCAATCCTACTTTTGGGTATTTATCCAAAGAATATGAAACCATCAACTTAAAAAAGTACCGTGCGGTGTTTATTGCAAAGTTATTTACAATAGCTAGGATGTGGAAGCAACTTAAGTGCCCAGTGATAGAGGATTGGATTGAGAAGATGTGGTATATCCACACAATGGTATACTATTCAACTATAAGGAAAGATGAAATGTTACCAATTATAGCAAAAATGAAAGGTTAGCCATATTCTCACTGTATATGGAGCAACACCTCACTGGAAAATATGGAATCATTTTCTGAAACAATCTTGCCCTTGTGTAGGTCAGAAGGAAAAATCTTGCCAGCATTCATTGGGAATCAATGAAAGTTGAAGCAGAGTTGACTGAAAGAAGATCCCAATAAACTAGTATAGACTTAATGCCCCCTCTCTCCACCAACTGAGTCTCTGCTTAACTTTTTATTATTATTATTATTATTTAAATTTTATATATTTTTTACATCATTTTCCATTTTTGCACAATGTATGCATTTTCATCTTGGTTATAGTCCCCATACAATTCCCATCCGCCTTGTTTTGATCTTACTCCTTCCCCTCCCCAAATCCCCCCCCCCCCTAGTGTGTCTGTGGTTTATAGTTGCTTGTTGATTTTGATTTTTACTTTATTATAATTAGTCTTTTTCCTGGTCCCTTATTTAGGTTTTCTAAATTCCTGCTATGAATGAGACCATCTGGTATTTTTCTTTTTCTTTCTGGCTTATTTCACTGAGCATGATCTGCTTAACTTTTTAAGGGCATAAATGTAAATATTGTACCTTCCAAGAGATGTGTGACAAAGATACCAGTTGTTTCTCTCGGTACTGCCTACACCTTAATATCCATGATGAACAAAATGTTAGATATTTCAATAAAGAAAGCAAGCCCTGTTAGAGCCTGAGACAAAAGGAAAAACCAGAAACATTAATTTTTATCTAGAGTTAAAATTTAATGTTTTGTTTATCATGGACTTTTGCATTACTTTTAATCTTTTTTTTTTTTTGATTTTTTTTTTTATTTATTTTTTTGTTTTGTTTTGTTTTTTTTTTTTTGTTTTTTTTAATCTTAAATTTTATTTTATATTCCCCCATACAATTGCAACACCCCATTCTGACCCCAATCCTTCCCCTCCCGCCCCCACCCCCAAAAAGTGTCTCTGGTTCATAGTTTTTTGTTGATTTTGATTTTCACTTTCTTATAGTTATTCATTTTCCTGGTCCCTTATTTAAGTTTTCTAGATTCCTGCTATGAGTGAGACCATCCGGTATTTTTCTTTTTCTTTTGGCTTATTTCGCTGAGCATGATCCCTTCCAGCGCCATCCATGTTGCTGCAAATTGCATGTGTTTATCTTTTTTGAATGCTGAGTAATATTCCATGGTATATATGTACCACATCTTCTTGATCCAGTCATCTACTTTTGGGCATTTGGGTTGTTTCCAAAGCTTAGCTATTGTAAACAGTGCTGCTATAAACATAGGGGTGCAGGTGCTCTTTGGAATTGATGTTTCTGTGTCCTTTGGGTAAATACCTAGGAGTGGAATTGCTGGATCATATGGAAGCTCTATGTTTAGTAGGTCCAGAAATCTCCACACAGCTCTCCATAGTGGTTGGACCAGTTTGCACTCCACCAACAGTGCAGAAGAGTTCCTTTTTCTCCACATCCTCGCCAACATTTGTTGTTGCTAGTTTTTTAATATGTGCCATTCTCACTGGTGTGAGATGGTATCTCATGGTAGTTTTGATTTGCATTTCCCTGATTGCAAGTGATGTTGAACATTTTTTCATATGTCTGTTGGCCATTTGCATTTCCTCTTCAGAGAAGTTTCTTTTTAGCTCTTCTGCCATTTTTTGACTGGATTATTTTCTTTGTTGTTGCTGAGTCTCATCAGCTCTTTGCAGATTTTTGTGATCAGTCCTTTATCATTAGTGTTGGGTGCAAAAATGTTCTCCCAGTTGGTGGGGTTTCTCTTTGTTTTTGTTATTGTCTCTTTTGCTGTGCAGAAGCTCTTTAATTTGATGTAGTCCCAGCTGTTTATCTTTGCCTTCACTATCACTGCTTTGGGTGATGTGTCTGTAAAGATGTCTTTGATGTGCAAATCCCGTAGTGTTTCGCCTATATTTCCTTCTATGTATTTTATGGTTTCAGGTCTTATGTCTAGTTCTTTAATCCATTTTGAGTTGATTTTTGTGTATGGTGTGAGGTAGTGGTCAAGCTTCATTCTTTTGCATGTAGCGACCCAGTTTTCCCAGCACCATTTATTGAACAAACTTTCTTTGCTCCAATGCATAGTCTTTGCTCCTTTGTCAAAGATTAGTTGACCATAAATCTGTGGGTTTATTTCTGGGTTTTCTATTCGATTCCATTGGTCTGTATGTCTGTTCTTGTTCAATACCATGCAGTTTTGATGATTATGGCTTTGTAGTATAGTTTGAAGTCTGGGAGTTTGATGCCTCCATTTCCTTCTTTTTTTTTCAGTAGAGCTTTGGCTATTCGGGGTTTTTGGTGATTCCATATGAATTTCATCAATAATTGTTCTATTTCTTTGAAGAATGCCATTGAGATTTTGATTGGAATAGCATTGAATCTGTAGATTGCTTTTGGTAGGATGGCCATTTTAATAATGTTTATTCTTCCAATCCATGAGCAGGAGATGTCTTTCCATTTCTTTGTGTCTTCTTCTATTTCTTTTAACAGTGTTTTATAGTTTTCTTTGTATAGGTCCTTTACCTCTTTTGTTAGATTTATTCCAAATATTTGATTTTTTTTGTTTCAATAATAAAAGGGGTGGTTTTTTGATTTCTTCTTTCAGATTTATGTGTTTGTGTATAGGAAGGCTACTGACTTTGCATGTTGATTTTGTATCCTGCCACTTTACTGAACTGACCGATGAGTTGAATTAGTTTTTTGTGGAGATTTTGGGGTTCTCTATGTATATTATCATATCATCTGCAAATAGTGATAGTTTGACTTCTTCTTTTCCTATTTGGATTCCTTGGATGTCTTTCTCTTGTCTTATTGCTCTGGCTAGGACTTCCAGTATTATATTGAAAAGCAGTGGTGAGAGTGGACATCCTTGTCTTGTTCCAGATCTTAATGGAATTGCTTTCAGCTTTTCACCATTGAGAATGATACTGGCTGTTGGCTTCTCATAGATGGCCTTTATGATGTTGAGGTGTGTTCCTTGTATCCCAGAATTTCAAGGGCTTTTATCATGAATGGGTGTTGCACTTTGTCGAAAGCTTTCTCAGCATCTATTGATATTATCATATGGTTTTATATTTCTTTTTGTTGATGTGTTGGATAACGTTGATTGATTTTCGGATGTTAAACCATCCTTGTGTCCCTGGAATGAATCCTACTTGGTCGTGGTGAATTATCTTATGGATACATTGTTGGATTCTGATAGCTAAAATTTTATTGAGGATTTTTGCATCAGTGTTCATTAGGGAGATTGGCCTATAGTTTTCCTTTTTTGTGTTGTCCTTATTCGGTTTTGGTATTAGTGTAATATTGGCTTCATAGAACGTGTTTGGTATTGTCCCTTCCTTCTCAATTTTTGGAAGAGTTTGTGAAGGATAGGCACTAATTCGTTCCTGAATGTTTGGTAGAATTCATTTGTAAATCCATCAGGTCCTGGGCTTTTGTTTTTGGGGAGGTTTTTGATTACCATTTCAATTTCGCTGCTTGTAATTGGTCTGTTTAGGTGTTCTATTTCTTCTTTATCTCGCTTTGGTGATTGTAGAGTTGTAGGAATTTGTCCATCTCCTCTAGATTTTTGAACTTGTTTCCATATAACTGTTCATAGTAGTTACTGATTATTCTTTTGATTTCTGCTGTGTCCGTTGTGATTACTCCTCTTTCATTTATGATCCTGTGTATTTGTGCTTTCTCCCTTTTTTTCCTTTGTGAGCCTGGCTAGGGGTTTGTCTATTTATTGATTTTTTCAAAGAACCAGCTCTTGGTTCATTGATCTTTTGGATTGTTTTTTAGTTTCAATTTCATTTATTTCTGCTTTGCTTTTTATTATTTCTTTTCTTCTACTGGATTTGGGGTTTTTTTGTTGTTCTTTTTCTAGATCTTTGAGCTTTGAGATTAGGTTGTTTCTTTGAGTTCTTTCTTGTTTTTGATGTGAGCTTCTATTGCTATATATTTTCCTCTTATTACTGCTTTTGCTGCATCCCATACATTTAGGATATTGGTGTCCTCCTTGTCATTCAATTCAAAGAATTTTTTAATTTCTTCTTTGATCTCCTCGTTAGTCCAGTGGTCTTCCAGTAGTGTGGCTTTTAATCTCCATGAGGTAGGATAGTTCCTTGCCTTCTTTTTATGATTTATTTCTAGTTTGATGCCTTCGTGGTCAGAAAAGATGGTTGGTATGATTTCAATCTTGGTGTATCTGTTGATGTTTGTCTTGTGCCCCAGTATGTGATCGATCCTGGAGAATGATCCGTGTGCACTTGAGAAAAATGTGTACTCCGTTTTTTTTGGGTTTAGTGTTCTATAGATGTCTGTTAAGCCCAAATGCTCTAGGTCCTTATTTAGAGCTTTAGTTTCTTTACTTATTTTTTGTCTTGTTGATCTATCCATTGTTGATAGTGGTGTGTTGAAGTTCCCACTACGTATGTGTTTTTCTCTGATGTCTGTTTTTCAGAGAGGACAACAGTTGTCTGATATATTTTGGTGCTCTTTCGTTTGGTGAGTATATGTTAATGAGTGTTATTTCTTCTTGAAGTATTGTCCCCTTAATCATAATGTAGTGACCATTGGGGTCTCTTTTTATTTTTTTTGAGTTTGAAGTCTGTTTTATCTGATATAAGTATAGCTGTTCCTGCTTTCTTTTTTGGCCCATTTGCTTGTAGGATTGTTTTCCATCCTTTGACTTTGAGCCTATTTTTATCTTTTGTAGCTAAATGTGTTTCCTGGAGACAGCAAAAGGTTGGGTTTTGTTTCTTAATCCAGGCTGCAACTCTGTGTCTTTTTATTGAAGAGTTTAGTCCATTTACATTTAGAGTTAATATTGATATGTTAGCATCTGTATTTGCCATTATGTTTGTCTTTCCTTTGATTTTATTTATTCTTTAAATAACTTTTTTTTTTTTTTTTGGTCTTCTTTCGTTGTTATTCGTCCCTCTGAGGTTCTGGCTTTAGGATCCTTGTAGTATTTTTTGGAGTGGGGGTTTATTCGTAATGAAATTCCGGAGTTTCTCTTTGTCTGGGAAGGTCCATATTCTTTCTTCATGGAGGAAAGAGAGCTTTGCGGGATAGAGTATTCTTGGTTGGCATCTGTTTTCTTGGAGTCTGTTGACTATGTCCCTCCACTCTCTCCTTGCCCGTAGTGTTTCTTCAGAGAAGTCTGATGTCAGCCTGATTGGTTTTCCTTTGAATGTTATCTGTTTCTTTCCTCTTGTCAGCTTCATTATTTTTTCCTTGTCCTGGATTCTTGGAGCTTTACTATTATGTGTCTTGCTGTGTTTTTCCTTTCGTCGTGGAAGTTTGGTGTTCTTCTTGCTTCTTGTATATCAATTTTCAGCTCCTTCTTCGCATTTGGGAAGTTCTCTTCAATTATCTCCTGGAATATTTTCTCTCTGTCCTACATCTCTCTCCTCTCCTTCTGGAATTCCTGTAACTCTTATATTTCCTTTCCTCATGGAGTCAGATAGTTCTCGAAGTCTTTCTTCATTCTTTTTCCTTCGTACTTCTCTTTCCTTTTCTGTTTTGGTTCTTTTTATTTCTGTGTCTTCAAGAGAACTTATTCGTTCTTCCATTTCATCTATTCTGCTTTCCTTGCTTTTCCCGGAGTTCTTTAGTTCCTCCATTAATTCTTTGATCTCCTGCATTTCTTTTACTTCCCTCTTTAGGGACTCAATTTCATTCTTCTGACCATTGTTTTCCCTCCTTAGGGACTCAATTTCCTTCTTCTGATCTATCACTTTTTTAATCATGGCAATTTTAATTCTCTTTCTGGAAGGCTCAGAAGTTCTTCCAAGTTGCTGTCGTTGCAATCTGGGGAGTGGTTTTCTTTTTGTGGTGTGCTTCTTTCCTGAGGAGTTGTTAGGTTGCGTGTGGTTCTTCTACTCCCTACTGTCTGTTTTCTAATTTGTCGTATGCGTTGGGACACTGTGATGCTCGGACTGACTGGCATCTTGGGTGAACTTCTCTGCTCCCCTCTGGCTCTTCCAGGAGCCATCTCTGCCTTCTGGGGGAGCTTTCTGCTGGTTTTAGGCAGTTTTTACTGAAGAAATGTCCCTGTTCTCAAATGGCGAAGCGGGATGCAGTCCCTGCGCCTCCGGTTTCAGGCACACTCTTCTGCGCCCCCGGTCTGCCCCGGACGTGAGTGCCTGCTCCCTCTGTGGGCTCAGACTGCTGGTCGGAAGGGGCCTGGCATGGAATAACTTCCCAGCTGGCCACTGCAGAAGCCTTCTGCCCTTTTCAAGCAGTCTTAAGAAATTTCCTGTTCTATGGGGTGTTAGTGACTTTTTTTTTCCTGGTCACTAGGTGGCGCCAGAGATCTCTCCTAGTGTCCTTGGGGGGCTGTTTTTCGTCCCCCCAACCCCGTGGGACAGGGAGCAGAGCGGGAATGGTAGGGTACACCTCAACAGCTTTGGGGTGCTGTGTCTGCCTTGTGCCCCACCGTCGTGGAGAACCCACGCCCCGAATTTTCGTGCCCCGGGTCTCAGTTCAAAGCCCTCAGTTCCAGGACGCGGGCTGTAGCCCAGTTCAGTGGCGCGGGAATGGCGTCTTTTGCACTGCTCCCGTGCCGGGGTGCCTGGTTCCTGCTCACTCAGGGAGGGACCTTCACCTCAGTGAGGACCTCCGCGCGTCTCCCCGCAAGCCTAGGTCGCAGGCGCGGGTACCGGGTACCTGGGCAGCCGCGATTCAGGTCTGCACTTGCTTTTCAAGCTCCCCGAGTGCGCTGCGTTTCTGCGCCAGCTTACCGGCAGCCCGGGCTGTGTGCGCGTCTCCCGGGGTCTTTGTTCTTCTCTATTGGCGCCCAGAGCCGTTCGCTCACCGCCGCGGCGGATCCTGCAGGGTTCGCCTCAGCTCCCGTTCACGGGGTGTGGTGGCTGCAATAGTTCCTTTCCACTCACAGTCCCGCTTGCTGCGTCGTTTGTTCTTGTTTGTTCTTGTTGGTCGTTTTAGTTTGTTGTTTCCTCCTCTCTGCCGGTCGGAGAGTGCAGCCTCTGTGGGCGGGGGAGGGGAGCAGGGTTCTGCGCTTCCCTCCCTTCTAGTCCTCTTTTATGGCCACTTTCTTCTTCGGGTAGTTTGCTGGAGTCACCCGTTTATCTTCCGTGTCCCAGTTCTCACTGGGACCTGCCGCTTTTCCTCCCTATTAACTTTTTTTAATGGGAGATCTTACTCGCAGCGTCTCCTCGCCGCCATGTTGCTCCGCCCCTACTTTTAATCTTTTAAAATATTTCATTGATAGTATTTCTTGTGATTGCTGATTTTTTAATTGAATTTCCGTTAAGTTTTTATATGAGGCAAGTGCACTACTGTTTTGCTATTTGTTTTCTCATTTCCTACTGCCTTTATATTAATGGAGTACTTTTTAGGACTTTATCTGCAATGTTGACTTATTTAACTGTATTTCTTTTTTTGGTGATTGAACTGGAAGTAATATGAGCTTTCCCTTATCACCTGTTCCACAAATATTACACATTTTTTATTTAAAAAAACAAGTCTTTCAACAGTATGTTCCATTTCTCCTCACCTATCATTTGATCTGTTACTGTCATGAATCTCATATCAAGTTTTGCTTTAGTCAATATTTAAAAAAATTAAAAAATGAGAAAAACATTGAAATATTTACTCATCTATTATTTCTGGTACTCTTCATTCTTCTGTGTAGATTCAAGTTTCCAATTAGTATCTACTTTTGTGTAAGAATATCTTTTATTTTTCTTACAGCACAGGACTGCTGGAAATGAATTATGTGTCTTTTGTTTATATGAAAATGTTTTCATTTTCCCTTCATTTTTTTCTGTTAAATATAAGTTTATTTTTGTGCCTGGGGAGGGGGGGATTTTTTTGTGTGCAAGAAGGATTTTGTTTTGTATGAGCTCAAAATAAGTATTCAGTTTATTAAAGTTAAATCCCCGATTCTATATAAACTAGTAAGTTTAGCTTATAAAGCTTATTCTACCTATAAATCTAACATTTTGGCTGTCATATTTGAGGACCTAGTTTTAAGTTACCCCATTTCTAAGGGGTGGCCCTCTGCAGTCTCTAAAGAATGCCCATGTAATTGTTGAGTTTTATTCACTCTTGCTGGATGGAACTTGAATGGTTCACACTTGTGTGTAAGTTCTTCCAATTGTTTGTATTAAAATTTTCTGGTAATTTTTCTTTGCTTAGAAGTTGTTCTTGGCCAGCTTCATAGAATTTTACACTGCGCATGTACCAGTCTCTCCCTCTCCCTCTGTTTCTCTCTCTTCCTCTCTTCTCCCCCCTCTCACCTCTCTCTCTATCACCTGTTTGACTCTAGCCCACAAATTCTAGCTTTCTAGGGCTATCCTCAATCTGATTTCTTTCTCCTTCAGCATGATAGAGCTGAATCCCTTTTAGGTCCCCCTTCCCATTCCACAATCCATTGTTCACCTGTAAGGAGGAAGCCTGGGTAATAGTAGAGTTTATTTCACTTGTTTGCTTTCCCTCAGAGATTATAATATTACACTCCCTGTTCTCCATTGAGTGAAAAAGTTATTTTCCTTATTTTGTCCAGTTATCTATTTCTGGGCAGCAGATTGCCTCACCTCTGTGGCTTCCTCATGACCATTACTGAGTTCTTTTCATAGATACTATAATGAGAAAAGAAGAAATTTTCATAAAAGTCAAGATTTTTCAAACCAAATAGCAGATAATAGAACAGAAACGTCTCTACTTATACTATCTATTGTGAAGGAACTAGCATCATAAATACTGAGAGCAGGTGCCTAGAAGGAAAATGAGTCAAAAAAAATAAGAAGATTGCATGGATGCCTGCTTAGTATGGTTCTGAGGACTTTAAGACCTTGCCTCTTTTCCACCCTCCTTCCCTAACTCTTAGGTCATTACTGTATCTACTACTGTGTTCCTGATGCCAGAGAGGCCCTCAATAGAGAAGAAACTCTTAAGCCATCATTAATCTGAGCATCTCATGTCACAAAAGATTGATCTCTAGGACAAAAATACTGACATCAAAGTATAAATGACTGGTACTTAGTCCTTTGTGACTTTTAGGAGGGAGTAAGGAACCTGAGTAAAATTTGTGACTTTTGGGGGTATTCTGAGAACCCTGTCTGCCAATGTGGCTGAATTCAGACTATCGATCCTTTCCTTGCTTTCCTCCCTCTGCCTGCAGTTACGATGGGGTGCCTTTTCTCATGCATGACTATGACCTGAGAAGAACAACCAATATCATGGAGGTCTTGCCAAATGCTGCCTTCCTATCTGGTTCCAGCTTCACTTGGAATTTCCTGTCAACTTTGAATGCAGGCAAATGGTTTTTACGGTCACCGGTAAGACACATTTCTTTACTAAATAAACCTGCATTGAATCCCTCCCTCCTGGAGATAAGAGCTTTAGATGAAGATAGGCAAGCATATACACAGTTTCATCCCAGTTTAGGGAGGAAGACTATAGTGTTGGCAGGAGAGCTAGTTTCTTTCTCAGTAATTTAGTCAGTCTGATGGCTGCTGTCTACATTCATTAGAAGACAAACTTAACCTTGTCATTTAATCCCATTTTATCCAAGCAGGTCATGAACTTTTACAGCATACCCACCATGTAAATAGCGTTTTTTCCTGGGCAAATATTTTGAGTAATTCACAGGTACAATACAGACTAGGAAAAGTATTTATTCTTGGCCGTTACTTATTACCATTTAACAAATATTTACTGAATACGTATTGGATACTGGGCACATAGAATATACTGGTGAACATACACTAAGCCATATGGAGTTCATAGGCAAGCAATTACATACATTTTGATAAGTGCTAAACTAGAGTTAATTTTTTGGTTGTTCAGGAGCATGTCAGAACTACATTTAGCTCAGTCTGAGGGATGAAAATGGATAATTCCAGAAGGAGATGTATAGACTAATAAAGGTGTGGTAAAATATAAAGCATGTGCTGTGTTCAGTGTCATTTTGAGGCAAGAGTGAATCCACTTGAGAAAATTGGAATATTGGGAATATAAATTGGTTCTACCATCATGGAAAGCAGTATGGATAGAACTCAGAAAATTAAAAATTGAAATTCCATGTAACCCAGAATACATAAACATTAATTTGAAGAGATACATGCCACCCCCTTGTTAATCACATCTTTATTTACAATAGCCAAGGCTTGGAAACTACCTAATGCTCATCAATAGATGATTTCATTTTCATGGTCTATATACACAGTGGAATACTGCTCAGCTATAAAGATGAAATCCTGTCATTTGCAGCAATGTGGATGGACCTAGAAAGGTTATACTTACTGAAATTAGTTAGATAAACACACTGTATAGTTTTACCCATATTGTGCAAAGGAAACAAAATGAATGAAGTAAATAAAAAAAAATAAAATTTTAGAGTATAAGACCAAATTAGTGACTACCCGAAGTGGAGGAGGTAGTTAAATCAGGTTAAAGGGGTGAACTATATGGTGAAGGATGTAATTGAATTTTTAGTGGTGAATATAAGGTAATATATTTAGCTGTTGATTTATAATGATGCACATCTGAAACCTATGTAGTATTATAGTGCAATGGTAGTTCAATAAAATTTTTAAAATTTCAAGAACAGTATTCCTCATGAATATTGCAAAAGTCTTTAGCAAATATTAACAAATTGTATCCAGCATCATATAAATTTATACTATGTTATAATCAAAGTACTTTTATCCTGACAGTGCAAGGCTGTATCACAGTCCAATTGGAGAGTACTTCCGGTTTCAGCTCCAATGTATACTTGGGAGTTGTTACTCCCATCCTTAAAATAAAGTTAAAGCCAAACAAATTAAAAACCCATCATTTTTCCTAGCTCTATTAGAGAACTAAAATCACAGTGCAAACCACCACTCTGAAATCTTGAAAATGTGCAATTTATGGCATTGGTAAGTTAATTGTCCTGAAACAGTATTGCAAGTAGCATTTACTGCCACAAAAATGAGTCCAGTGCCAGTTTTTGTCCCTGCATTTAATAAACCCCTTCCTAATTGAGCCATAATATTTCTTTGATTAAGTTCTACACAAAGTGTTAGCCATTATATATTAGCTGGTCAAAAATAAATCAGAACTTTTCTGTTTTCCAAAATTACTCAGATTAAGAGATTTAAACCATTAATTTCTAGCCCAAGCCTTGGGCTATTTTATTTACCACACCAGCCAAAATGAAAGATACATTTTTGAAAATCACCTCAAAATTTTCAGTTCCTGTTGATGGGTTCAATATCCTTAGAAGGCTGTTTCCTAGGAAATATGCTATTCCTTTACACTATAAGCAGATGTTGTCTGTTGAGGGTTTGGGGAGACCTATAATTGGAGAGGTCTAACAGCTTCACAGAATATTTGACCTTGTCCTAGGTTATGATCAAAAAACCTTTCCCCCCCACGTATTAAAGATTGCAAGAGTAGGGCCTCCCCTGGTGGCGCAGGCAGTTGAGTGCTGCAGTGCTGCGCTGTGAAGCTGTCCGCAGCCTCTGCAGCGCAGGTTCAATCCTGGCTGGCCAGCGAGGGTCCCACATAGCACGGCAGACCTCTCCTGTCTTGCCCTCTGCTCCCCTCAGCAGTGTGTTTCAGTCAGTCTGCCTGTTCTATTCCCCACTCTGTCTCTGGTGAATCCTCTCACCCCCCACAGTTCTGGCCTACACCCCACTTCTTGTATGCATAAATAAATAAATCTTTAAAAAAAAGTGAAGATAAAGTATCAAGAAAGAAATTACTTGAATCTTAAGAAAATGTGAGAAGCTAGTGTTTCCTTCTCCTGAGCGATAGCCTTTTATCACTGACTTCATCCACATAATTCTCTAAAATTGACAAATGATGATGAAAGTAGTTAATATATGTGTGTGTGTTTATATATAAGGACTGAAATATAAGATGAAATTCTGTGTATTGCAAATAAAATATGACGGTTTCTGCCATGAGGGAATTCACTCCAGTAGAAGCAGTAAGAAGTGAAGGAATGCAAGTGAATTGTGCCTTTTCTACACACATGCTCCTAGATCTTTGTAAATATTTTATCATTCAGTATTCAAAATAATCCCTTCTCCATTTTATAAATTGGGCAGTAGAGACTTTGAGAATTTAAATGGTTTTTTATCAAGGTTAGCCAGCAAGATGAATGTGAAGCCAGGATTTGAATCTGATCTAAGATGTAGGTAACTAACTGAAGAAGGCATAATGAGACATAGAATTACAAAGGCAGACAAATGGCCATTGATGTTTACTGTCATTGAAATTTCTTTAGCTCAGAAATATTTAAGGACGAGTTCCTGAAGGTTAGTAGCATTTGAACTTGCATGTTGAGGACAAAATTTTAAACAGTTGAATATGGCAAGGAAGGCCATATTCCGGGAGTATTGGGATTGAATCCAATTCATTGTGAAGTCAAAACCTATGTTCTTTGCATTACATAAAACTAGAATACTAAGAGCAAATGTGGGAAGCCAGTGTGACTAAAAAAGGATTTTGTTACTTTGAGATACAGGAAAAAAGCTAAAAAGGAAATTCATGAGAAGAACATGAAGGGACTTTCAGTACAATATAACAGTTTCTGTGATAGAGAAGAAATCATTTAAAAAATCATAATTACCTGTTTAATTTCCCTCCTTGGGATCTCTTATTCCAGGACCAGTATGTCAGAGGAACTGGTTGGTTGAATGGTAATGGAGTAACATGGAAGTAGGGCTGGGTGTGGGATATGTAACAAGAGAACTGGAAAATTCTTTTGATAGGAGCCAATGTATTCTCTGATATATTTATTTTTAGCCATTTTACAATATGGAACCCCTATCAGAGGCTGATAGTGAAAAAGCTAGAAACCAGACGATTCCAAAGCTATCTGAATTTTTGGAACTTGCACGGAAGGAAAAAAAATTTGTGATGTTTGATCTTCATCATCCTCCAGTAAAACATCCTTTCAGAGGCAGGTTTATCCGTGAAACAGTACAGGTGATCCTTGACTCTAAAATTGAGCAACATCTGGTATGTCTAACTCAATATTTATGGTAGAGTTGGGAGGGTGGGTAGCATGTCCCAGGAGCATAGCAGTTCAATCTGACCTACCTTGCACATCTTCCCTTGGATCCTTCAATAATTTTGCTCCGTATAGAAATTTTCCTTATACAGTTACATGTGGCCATGACCCAGTTAAATTTCTTTCAGTGCAGAGAAATCGAGGCTGTTTGCTATTTCACACCAAATACAATATCAGCAGTCTGTTAAAAAAGAATGTGTGTAATGATTATTTGATGTGACCTGCCTCATCACCAGCATAGAGATATTAGAAAAGCCTGGAGAACTATAAGATTGAGAGGATTTTGCTTCAATCAATAATACAGAAAGGACGTCTGATTCTTATTTGAGCAGAGATTTGTTCATCATGTTTTGTAGAAGCAGCTCTGCTTTTGGGCAGTTAATCATTTCAAATCTCATATTTTCAGAATGAGTAATAAAGCAAATGGTACATGTCCTTTTGCAAATAGAGCTGTTTCAACAGATGACTCATAACAGCATTCTTTATTGGCAGAAAATGACTCCTCTCAAAGGTGACTTTTAGGATCACTAGCCAGGGGATGTTTGATTCCCACCTCTCATCTGCATCTACCAATTCCTTATCTACTTCGGTAAATATGAAACTGTCAGCACACAATAGGCCCTTGGTACATGTTAATTGAGAAAATTCCAGTCTGGAGCAACCCTGGTGAAAACTCCTTATAAGAGTTAATTAGATGATACTAGACCAGGTTGACTTTATCACCGAGGGCTAGACTCTTTCTCTACTGCCTGTAGACTGTAACCAGTGCTGAAATGGGCTCTATCCAAAATACACAGGGCTGTTTGCACCTAGACAGCTGGATTATCCACTGAAGGACCTCTTGTTTCTCCTTACAGGTTTTTTGGTTACCAGGTTTGGATAGGACATATGTCAGGAACAAAGCTCCTGGTTTTCAGCAGGTGGGCCGGTTCATCCCAGTTGAAGCCCTTGCAAAACAAAAGATAAGAATAATAAATGTTGACTATAAGAGATTGTTCTCTAATGGTTTGAGGTGAGTGTTTGGCTACACCTCTGTTGGCATGTGTTGCCTTACTTGCACAAAATCTGCACTCCAGCTGAGCTACAAGGCTTCCCCTTTTGTCTCAGGATTTCTATATGTGGCTGTTTTTTTTTTTTTTGAATCCTCTATTTCCCCCTTCTTACCCTTCCCTCTCTTTCTTGCACCTTCCCTCTGCCAACAAACTTTTATCAAGCGTAGACTCCTTGGAACATAGTCTTCAGCCACTTCTCCTTTATGCTCCAGTCTCTCATTATTCAGCTCATGTTTTTCTATCCTTTGTGTTTTTTATTTTTATATAATATGGTCATAAAAAAGTCAGTTGTTTATATCCTCCTGTCATTACCAGATGGGTCGCAGTACCTCATGATAGTGTTATGACCAGATAGCCAGATTTCTTGTAAGCAAAATTAAGAACATAGCTAAATCTATATCTGTATATAACTTAAAATAGCCAAGCATGAGAAGAAACTAAAATTATTACCCACCATATTTATAAATATATAAGTAGGTACAAATTTTCCGATTTAATAGTACCTGGGAATAAAATGGTAACTTTCTGAAACTTGACAATTATTTATTACTTAATAATCCATCTTCTCTTTCTCTTCTATTTAAAAGTAGTATTTTCCAGATGATTCTAAATGCTTCAGAGACAAATTTTTCCTTGGAGATACAGATGTAGATCTATAGTTCTGTAGGTCTTTAGAATTTCCTTGGACTTAATGAAAGTCCCCCTAGATAACCTTTCTGCATCTCAAACCATGAACTAGTCTGATGCACGTACCTCTGTTTCTGATCCTGCTTTTCCTGTTTCTCTGGCCACGGGTATTTGATCCTTTGTCTTTTTTCTTTCAGCATTGGAAAATTATGTATTTTACCCCTCTTTCCCAGTCAGAATATTTCTCTTTGTCTAGTTGCTGCTCTATTTTGAGCACATTTCTCTGAATAGAAAATGGCTCTAACATGATTTCTTTCTCTTTTGCTCATAATTTAGATTAACCTAGTGGTTGGGAAAAATTATAATAATTTCCATTTATTGAACCTTTATTATGTGTTGGTGCTTGTGTTTGGTGGGCACAGGCCCTGTTTCAATGCTGACTTACCTGTCTACCTGCCTCCCTACACATATGACTTTGGATAGTTTTCTAATCATCTATGTTTTATGCCGATTCTAATTTTATCTGGGAATACAGATTCGTATCAGCCCAAGATCTGTACAAATGGTCATTTGGGTTCAGAAAGAACTAGAATTGCAGTAATTGCCCTTTGGATTTATATATGAGGATCTCTAGATTATTATTTCTGTAAGTCAGCGGCTATACTCAAGTAGCACTTCAATAAACAGACAAAATTTGTTAAATTCATGAACAGGTAATGGAATGGATGAATAAATATCTGGATCAAAAAATAAAAAATAAAAATATTCAGAAATTTTGCAAACCTGTTTTACCAGTGGTAATCTGAAATTAGCTGTGGTACAGGTGTTTGTACCATGGACATTGGCAAATGCCCGCAAATAGGCTTTCCGTTTTTTGTTTCTTCCTTTCATCTCATTCCTTCTCCCTCCCTCTCTTCCTCTTCTCCCCGCCTCCTTTTCCCCTGAGACATCCAATTTACTGAGATACCACTGTTGTTACTAGAGCAGAGATGTTAAATCCATTGCATTATCTAATAGCAAATGAGCCCATTCTGCATGTCACATCATAAATTGTTCCAGTACTAGGTGTTTGTGGTGATGCAGGCAACAACCTTTCACGAGCGTAGTGGCTGTTCCTCTTTTAAGTGGTGAAAAATGAGATTAAGTCTAAATCCCTTGTGGGTTTTTTTTTGTTTCAGAGATTATAAAGAAGCTAACATTACCATCAACTTATACATCGTCAATGAGCCTTGGCTCTACTCACTGGCCTGGTGCTCCAGTATTCACTCAGTGACCACAGATAACATTCAGAATCTGAGACACATAAAGGATCCTTACTTCTTCATGGTAAGCTGGTTGTACAGATTGTTCTTCTCTGTCTGGTATAATGGGAGTCTCCATCCCTCAGCCTACCCACTTCATAACCCACTGTGTAGTCCCTGAGCAGCTACTTAAAAGCAGGGACTTCTATGATATTGGAGATGTGGCACTCTTGCCTAGGTCCTTTATGACTTTCAGGGAGAAATCAGTATTGTTTTAATAATTACAGTCTACTGAATCTTCACAACATCCTTTTCATGCTTTATGTAATTTAACCTTCTGAGTTAGTCACTATTATTCCTTTGAGGAAACTGTACCATGAAGATGGGTGCATATGGGTGCATGATACAAGATTCAATGTTCCTTCAGCCACACCTTCCTAGCGGCATGGTGACAGTGATGAAGGCATGGAGTGTGGGGAGAAAGCCAAGTGGACTTGACTCCAAAGTGGTCTGTGTGCCCTGAACAAAATGCTTTTAAAGAGGAGAGTCAGTATCCAGTCGCCCAGCTTAATTTCCCCTTCTGGTCTCACTATTGCTTATTGCCAGAGGCTTGGTGCTATGAAGACTTGGGTTACAATCCCAACTAAATCCCATTACTTATTATGTGTGGAGGGAGCCCCAGTGTACCAGTCAACTCCTAGAGACCTTGTTTTCCTTATAGGTGTAGAACACAGTAGGTTGACTGAGTGTGACAGAGTAGTGTACAAGAGAAAACAGCTTAATTTCTTTCCACTGACTCTTTAAACTACTCTGTGATTTTGGTCTTTCCTTGAGTAGAACCTTACTCAGGTCCTATAACTTTTATGGTCATTCTAAGATAATTTTTTTTTTTTGAAGTTCACTTCAAAGAGTCTCAGTTCTGTGTCCTGTCTAGGGTAATAACTCAAACTCCAGACTGCCTTGAAAGTTAAACCTTTAGGCACAGAAGTCTAAATGGGAAACCTCAATAACTCCAGCCTCACTTGCCCCTGTTTTTGATATGCTCACAGTCAAGACCAGGAGAAAGGTGATGAGGGTCAAGGGGACAATCTCAGAAAACCAGTAGTCTGTTGAGGCCCTCTGATGGCAGTGCAAAATTTCTGACCCTTCCTTTCTCTAGTGGCTTAGGCAGCTTTCTGGAGTTTTTGGGAAACATTTAGAGGTAGACCTGTTAGCACAGATAAAGCCTCTCCACTTGTCTATCCTAATACAATTCCCTTCATGTAGGTACTGCATATTTTTCTCTTGTTTTTTTAAAAATTGATGACAAGAGTAAATTTCTTCGTTATATAAGATTTAATCATTACAAAAATGCATAAGTTAGAAGCAGCCCCCCTATAATCCTATACTCCTACATCAATAATGTCTCAAAGTTGTCTGTTTAGATATATTAAATAAAACTTTATTATATAAAATGTGATTACATTCAGTATTTGAATTAACAATATTTGAATTTATAATAAATTCATGTGATTCAAAATTCAAAAAAGTATAAAAATTCTACACCTGGCTTGGGTTTTTTTTTTTTTTTTTTTTTTATTTTTTTTTTAATCTTAAATTTTATTTTTATATTCCCCCATACAATTGCAAACGCCCCATTCTGACCCCAATCCTTCCCCTCCCGCCCCCCACCCCTCAAAAAGTGTCTCTGGTTCATAGTTTTTTGTTGATTTTGATTTTCACTTTCTTATATTCATTTTCCTGGTCCCTTATTTAAGTTTTCTAGATTCCTGCTATGAGTGAGACCATCCGGTATTTTTCTTTTTCTTTTTGGCTTATTTCGCTGAGCATGATCCCTTCCAGCGCCATCCATGTTGCTGCAAATTGCATGTGTTTATCTTTTTTGAATGCTGAGTAATATTCCATGGTATATATGTACCACATCTTCTTGATCCAGTCATCTACTTTTGGGCATTTGGGTTGTTTCCAAAGCTTAGCTATTGTAAACAGTGCTGCTATAAACATAGGGGTGCAGGTGCTCTTTGGAATTGATGTTTCTGTGTCCTTTGGGTAAATACCTAGGAGTGGAATTGCTGGATCATATGGAAGCTCTATGTTTAGTAGGTCCAGAAATCTCCACACAGCTCTCCATAGTGGTTGGACCAGTTTGCACTCCCACCAACAGTGCAGAAGAGTTCCTTTTTCTCCACATCCTCGCCAACATTTGTTGTTGCTAGTTTTTTTAATATGTGCCATTCTCACTGGTGTGAGATGGTATCTCATGGTAGTTTTGATTTGCATTTCCCTGATTGCAAGTGATGTTGAACATTTTTTCATATGTCTGTTGGCCATTTGCATTTCCTCTTCAGAGAAGTTTCTTTTTAGCTCTTCTGCCCATTTTTTGACTGGATTATTTTCTTTGTTGTTGCTGAGTCTCATCAGCTCTTTGCAGATTTTTGTGATCAGTCCTTTATCATTAGTGTTGGGTGCAAAAATGTTCTCCCAGTTGGTGGGGTTTCTCTTTGTTTTTGTTATTGTCTCTTTTGCTGTGCAGAAGCTCTTTAATTTGATGTAGTCCCAGCTGTTTATCTTTGCCTTCACTATCACTGCTTTGGGTGATGTGTCTGTAAAGATGTCTTTGATGTGCAAATCCCGTAGTGTTTCGCCTATATTTCCTTCTATGTATTTTATGGTTTCAGGTCTTATGTCTAGTTCTTTAATCCATTTTGAGTTGATTTTTGTGTATGGTGTGAGGTAGTGGTCAAGCTTCATTCTTTTGCATGTAGCGACCCAGTTTTCCCAGCACCATTTATTGAACAAACTTTCTTTGCTCCAATGCATAGTCTTTGCTCCTTTGTCAAAGATTAGTTGACCATAAATCTGTGGGTTTATTTCTGGATTTTCTATTCGATTCTATTGGTCTGTATGTCTGTTCTTGTTCCAATACCATGCAGTTTTGATGATTATGGCTTTGTAGTAGAGTTTGAAGTCTGGGAGTTTGATGCCTCCATTTCCTTCTTTTTTTTTCAGTAGAGCTTTGGCTATTCGGGGTTTTTGGTGATTCCATATGAATTTCATCAATAATTGTTCTATTTCTTTGAAGAATGCCATTGAGATTTTGATTGGAATAGCATTGAATCTGTATATTGCTTTTGGTAGGATGGCCATTTTAATAATGTTTATTCTTCCAATCCATGAGCAGGGGATGTCTTTCCATTTCTTTGTGTCTTCTTCTATTTCTTTTAACAGTGTTTTATAGTTTTCTTTGTATAGGTCCTTTACCTCTTTTGTTAGATTTATTCCCAAATATTTGATTTTTTTTGTTTCAATAATAAAAGGGGTGGTTTTTTTGATTTCTTCTTCTTCAGATTTATTGTTTGTGTATAGGAAGGCTACTGACTTTTGCGTGTTGATTTTGTATCCTTTGGCTTGGGTTTTTTTTAAAGGACTCAATTGGTCAGTTTACTGAGGGGTCAGAATCCCAAGGGCTTTTCCAGGTAGCCCACACTCTGGAGTTAGAATGTACAGATTCAAATCTTAGCTCTTCCACTTACTGTGTGAACTTGCAAATGAGGCACAGTTTATTTATTTGTAAATTGGGGATAACAATAATATAATAGAACTTTTATCCAACACAATCCAGCCTGATCATTTCCCTGTGAACGGAAATAGTTAAAAGGGGAATAAAAAAATTGTATACATTCTATTAGCTTTTACTACTTAAAAAAAAAAAAACCACCTAAACTCAGTGGCTTAAAACGAACATTTATTTCTCACATTCTGTGTGGTAGCTGAGGTGGTTCTAGGATGGGTGAGGGTGGCCTCATTCATGTATGAGCCATTTGGGAAGCAAGGCCCATGCAGTGAGAGGGTCTCCCTTCGTGTAGTCATTCATCCTCACGGAGGCCAACTTGAGCCTGTTCCCTAGTGGCAGTGGGCTCCTCGCTGCAAGAGAGCTCAAGCCACAGAGCACAAGCATTTCTCAAGGTTCTCCCCGTGTAATGTTTGTTAATGTTCCATTAGCCAAAGAAAAGCCTGTGGTCAAGTCCATTCAAGGTGGGAAAGGGGAGAAACAGACTTCACTTCTGGATGGGTAGGAATAGCCATGTCACATTGCCTGTAGGCTGCAGTTTGAGAGAAACATTGTGGTGATTTTAATAAATAATCTATCATGTACAAACCTCACACACTTTGTTTTAATATAAAAAATATTTATTCACTGTTTAACAAAAGTCATGTTCTTTAAGGATACTTGAGCTGATTGAATTCTGTATTTTCTTGCTTATTTAAATATCCAAATGAATTTCTAAGTTGTGTTCTTTAAAGCAGAACAAGAACTTAAAGTCATTGGGAAAGAGAATCTGAATCTAAACAGATTTTTATAATCTTCTTACCCCAATCTTTTAGTGTTTCATCTACACTTAATTCAATTGAAGATATTTTAATGACTTAGTTTGTCTTTCTTGAGTTTTTCAAAGCATTGACTTTATTTTCATGAAAACGACACTTTTTTCCCCCACACATTTTTACAGATTTAAGCAACATTTAATTACACTGCATAGTTATAACAAGTACAACTATTTTAAACCATTTGGGAAGCAAGAACAACTTATTCTTGATGACTGTACACCTCACCTGGTGGGCATCCTAGGTGAGGCCCAGATCTTAGTCAGTATGTTTCCAAGAGGGGGTTAAGAGCCTTAGTTTAGTGGAAGCTGCTTAAGAACTTCTACTGTACCTCCCTTGTAGTGCTGTTGTGATTGTGAAAATATCCTTAAAGTGCTTAGAATACTCCCCTAGTTCCTATAAATGCTCATTAATTATCAGTTGTTATTATCACTGTTGTGATCATCAATGTTATTAACATTATTACTCAGTCTAAGGGAAGACCTTGGGACAGGGTGAAGAGTGACCTAAGAAAGAATAAAAAGCGCCAGCCTCACTTGCATGAAGTAACATTGGAGGGGGAATAATGGAAGAGGAAAGGGAGGACCAAACCTGGAGATAATGAAGCTCACAGGGGAAGACCCGGGAGATGGAGATCTGGGAAACGGGTGACTCGTGTAAGGAGTATAGAGAAGGAGGTATGCTAGATAAGGAGGACTTTTAACTTTAGCATACTTAACTTGAAGCATGGTGATGATTTAGAACAATGATTCCAAAATATCATTTATAGAGTAGTCGCTTCAGCATCTCCTAGGGAGCTTGTAAAAAATGCAAAAATTCTGATTCCTAATATAATACCTATATTACTGAAAGCTATCCAGGGAGACTTAGCTAAACAGTCAGGTTTGGGAAATCATACCATGAAAACATAGTGTACTGGGAGTTATGAAACCTGGCCTGTGGTCCTGGATCCAGAAAAAGCTTGCTGCGTAATTTCTCTGGAGCTCTCTCACACCTCTACCGTGAGGGTCAAAGTAGATGAAGAATCTGAAGTGTTTTATTGCTTGTAGAGCCCCCTTACACATGTAAGGTGTGATTGTTAGCATGCAGCAGGTACTTTCTGTGTCAGAGACTACCTCGTCAACCAAAGTTCCTTCCCCTGGTCGTCTTCTCCTCACCTCCCCCAGCCCTGGCAGACTAGGCCTGTGTGGTCTAAAAATCCCTTCCAAGTGTAAACTTCTTCTTTTTTTTTTTTTTAAAGATTTATTTATTTATCTATACAAGCATTGGGTACAGTCAGAAGTGCGGGAGGGTGAGAGAACTCACCAGAGCAAGAGCAGGGAGCAGAACAGGAGAGGTCTGCGCGCCATGTGGGACCCTCGCAGGTGGCCGGGATCGAACTGGCGCTGCAAAGGCTGCGGGCAGCTTCACAGCCCAGCGCTCAACCGCTGCGCCACCGGGGAGGCCCCAAGTGTAAACTTCTTTAACTATGATTTGTTTTCTGTTTTTCAGACACCAGGCAACTATAGATTCTGGTGGATTTTGCTGGATAGCATTTCTGTAATTTCTATTATTGCCATATTTTATTATCATTGGTAAGCATGTATTTATAATTCTGAATGACTCCCAAAATCAAAGTATAAATGGTTCTTATGGAATGTTGAGAAAAAAGTTACATATTTCTGTACTCCCACGTGGCAAGTTCTCAGGAAGATAGAGTTTATAATCTGAATCTCCCATTTCTTCTCATGCTGCTTATGGCTTCTAATCCCTCTTCTACCTCCCCAGTATAAGAGAGTTTCTAAGAATAGGACTCTCACTAAAGTTCAGTCAGATTCAGTATGGATCAGTTGGGAGAGGACAGGGGTTAAAGGTTGTCCAAAATAAAATGCCTCCATCTTCAACAAAACTTGACATAGTAGGGTATTGTGCAAAGAGCAAACTTACAAGTTGAAAAACCTGGGTTTTAGCTACTGGCTTTGGTTTCTGAGTAATCTTGGGAGAAATCACCACCCCTTTCCAGATCATAATCTTTTTATCTCACTGTCAGAATCCTGGAAAATGCAACAGGGTTGCAGGATTCAGGTGAAATAGGGAACAGCCTGGTAGAAGAGCTTTAGCTAGAGGAAATCAATGTTGTTTATACCCATAATTTCTTCCTTTGTGAGTTTTCATTTAGAAAGTAAGAATTTGTTTCTTTACTGGCCACTGCTTTGTATTATTCTCCTTTTGGGAAGAGGCCTATGAGACTTACAGTCTGTTTCCTTCCAGGTGGAAAAACAGCAAAAAAGAACTCTTTAAAGCCACCGGCACAAGCATAGGTAAAGTTAGAGGCCTAGGCCATTGCTATATCTTTATTTCTACCCTTTCTTTCAAGACACAGAAGCAGTTCTCATGTCTGACAAGAGCTAAGGTTATCTGAGAAATGGGAAGAAGGGACCAAGTTGAAATTTGGAAGTGTAGGCTAGATGTGGATTCTAGAGGGCTAACAAAATAAAGCAGAAAAAGCATATTAGACAGATGTCAATACCCATTTATGATTTTAAAAAAAACCCTCTGGGCAAACTAGGAATAAAAACAAACTTCCCTAATCTGACAAAAGATAATTACAAAAAATCTACAGTCAGTATAATTTTTTTTTTAAAGATTTATTTATTTATTTATACAAGCACTGGGTACAGTCAGAAGCGCGGGAGGGTGATAGAATTCACCAGAGCCAGAGCGGGAAACAGAACAGGCAGACTGACGAAGTACACTGCTGAGGGGAGCAGCGGGCGGCAGGAGAGGTCTGCATGCCATGTGGGACCCTCGCCCGGTGGCCAGGGATTGAACCGGTGCTGCAGAGGCTGAGGGCAGCTTCGCAGCCCAGCGCTCAACTGCTGCGCCGCCTGGGGAGGCCCAGTCAGTATGATTTTTAATGATGAAATAATTTTTCCCTCTAAGATCAGAAATAAGGTAAGGACATCTGCTCTTACCATTTCTATTTAGTATTGTACTGGAGCACCTGGCCAGTTTAATAGTATAAATAAAAGGCCTAAAGGAAGAAATAAAACCCCTGACTTGCAGAATGATTATTAATATTAAAAAAAGCTTAAGGAGTCAGCAAACAAACATACTGGAACTAATAAGTGAGTTAAGTTAGCAGTATCTTGAATTACAAAATCAACATACAGAAAAATCAGCCATGTCTAAGCAATGAATAATCGGAAATTTCAGATGATTTAAATAGCATCATCCGTAACGACATAAATAAATATGTTTGAATCCTTTTCAAAGAAGATATATGATTGGACACTGAAAATTACAAAAATTTACTGAAAGAAAGAAAACCCAAATAAATGGAGCAGTGTACCACATTGACAAATTTAAAATGTAGTATCATAAAGGTATTAGTTGTCATGTCATATTAGATGTTAGAAATTGACCAGCAGATTAAACTCAGATACAATAAAAATCCCCTTCCTCCTGTGAAACTGACAAAAAAATGAATGCAACTTTTCTTTAAGATTAAAATTGCATTCCAGGCAAAAATAACTGAGTTCATGGTTTTTTACTTCTTTGGAGTCTCACTTTCTTTTAGATTTTGGTCCCATGTAGTAAATTCTTGGGAAACTTTGTTTTCTGTATTATTCAGTTTTTAACTTGTCTTTCAGTAAGAGTTACTTTCTTAGCTCCATTATTGGGAAACATCTCCATCTATTTTTTTCCATCAGTTATTTTATTTCTATCAAGTTATTTTTTGAATGCTTACTATATGGCATACACTTCTGAGCATTATGTGTGCAAGCAAGACAAGATCTGGGCACTTGGAACCCTCCCATTCAAATTGAGGATGTATTAATTTTCCTGCTCAAATTAATTTGGAAGTAATGGTTGTAAAATGCATGATCTTTAAGCAAATGTTAGTTTCTACTTCAGAGGGCTTCCATGGTGAGCTAGAATCTTATGCAATAGACTGTAAAATTCTAGCACCATGCTGAATGAGAGGCTCATAATAGAGTCTGCACAAATTTGGGATAGGGAGAAACGTAGGATGAAAGAAACTGAGATGGTAGTGAGGGACTAACATTTTAAAGATAAGTAAGATTTAGCATCAGCTAAATCAGCAGCAGCAGAGGTTGGAGAAGTAACATTTGAGGAATCCGTTTTTGTCTTTTCTATCCCACAGATACTCAGAGTATAAATCTCCAAAGGGGAAAAAGCGATAACCAAGAAACGTCAACTCCATCCCGAGTTAGGGAAATCCCTTGGACTATAGCATCCCTCTATCCAACTTTAACCCAGGATATAAAAAATTATCCAGGCACTCGCCATTTTTCAATAGTTCCCAAGAAGAAAACCAAAATAGAACCAGAGCCTGTCAAGGAAAATATGAGCAGACTGACGCACGCCCAGGGTGGTTCTAGACCAACAGCTCCCATGAGGACTGTCTTTGACCTGACCCAGTCAGCCTCGTGGGCAGCCACCCACCCGGATGCATTGCCCATCGTGAGTGCAGATGAACCATCAGTTTCCTCCACAGAGGTCTTCCATTCTGCAACACAGTCCACAAAGAACGTCTCTACTGAACCCTCCCAAGAATCCTCTTATGTGTTGCTTTCCAGTGCTTCCAGCTTGAGCTTGTCCTCTTTTTGGTTGTCATCTTCGAAGAAGTAATAGCCACATTTTGCCCCCTTTTCCTCCTCCTCGCTGTGCCCGAGGGTGGTGCTGGTGGGGAGAGGTCAAGAAAGCTGTGCGGTGGGGCCATTGAGGCTTTCAGGGGTACCATTCTGGTTTAGCTTTTTTTCTTTTCTTTTTAATTAAAAATGCATCTCAAGAGGATGGGCAGGGGGGAAATGATCTTAGAGCGGGAGCTGATTCTCTGGGCGTCACAGGCTTTGTCTCTTCTGGCTTTTTATAGTATCCCTGTTAAAGGACTGACGGGTGAACATCAGCTTGTAATAAAGGCAACATCTGAGGAACCCAAAGGAAAACGATGTATTCTCTAAATCCCCCTGTGATCACTCAGCCTGACAAGGGCTAGGGATGAGTGATGGAGCCTGAGACAGAATGACAGGTAGCTGGGCATAGTTATAACTCAGGGCCAACCATCTCATCCTACGTCCACATTCTGTCATCTCCTGTGAAGTGGGATGCGTCCTAATAGGTTCATTGACTGATTTCCCATTGGGATGATGGTACAGTCCAATAACCTTGGGCCTCGAGTGGGAACAGCCAAGTATCTGGACCTATCAATCTGAATGACTGCAAAGAAGGAAGCTTGGGATCTACCAAGTGAAAGAAGCAGTGAAATGAAATCAAAATGGAATATTTAAAAATACTTCATTAATCAAACCCAGGCATAAATTGTTGAATCATGTCCTTTTGACTGAACAGGATATTGCTACTTCCCTCACATAGGATTCAAACTAGTATAGAAAACAGGATAACTGTGACTGTAAATATAAATATTTAAGTAATTCTTCATGGTTATGGTAGAGAATTACACCAGACAGTAGTAGTTCTTGGAATCTAGACAAGAAAGTGACATTATTTTGAGATTGAAAGAAATGTAGGAGGAATTAGAACTAAGATTTGAGAAAAGGAGAGGAACAGAGTGCATATTAAGTAGATGAGAATAGTCAAAACTTTAATAGCAGTCAAACTTTTTATTGTCCTTTAAGAAATTGTGATAAAATACACATAAAATTTATCATTGTAACCACTTTTAGTTGTACAACTCAGTGGCATTAAGTACTTTCACAATTCATCAGTCTGTTCTGATTTCTGAACAGAAATTCTGGATAGAGTAAATACTTAAATTTAAGACCTGAAATCAGAAAACAGGGAAAAACCTGAATGTTGATCTCAGGAATGAGATCAACAGGCAACAAAAGCAAAAAATAGATGAGTGGGATTGCATCAAACTAAAAGGCTTCTGTTTAGCAAAGGAAACAATCAAGAAAGTGAAAAGCAACCTATATAATGGGAGAACATAATTGCAACCCACACACATAGTAAAGGATTAGTATCCAAAATATATAAAGAACTCACAACTCAATGGCAATGCATGTATTCATACATACATACATACATACATACATACGTACGTACATACTCAAAAAATGAGAGAGGGACTGAAATAGACATTTCTCAGATAGTCAACAGATACATGAAAAGGTGCCCAGCATCACTAATAATCAGGGAAATACAAATCAAAATGACAAAGAGGAATCATCTCACACCTGTTAGAATGGCTGTTACTTAAAAAGTGTTGGTGATAATGTGAGAAAACAACTTGGTGAGAATATAAATTGGTACAACCATTATGGAAAACAGTATGGGAATTACTAAAAGTGTTACATATACAGCTACTGCATGAATATGCAATCCAACTCCAGGGCAGAAAATTAAATTGTCTCTGAAAGAGGTATTTGCAATCCCTTGTTCATTGTAGCATTATTCACAATAGCCAAGATAGGCAAACACCCAAATGTCTGGCAATGGAAGAATGGATAAATATGTGAATATATGTATAATTCTATTATAATATGTATTACATAAAATTCCATTATAAATCTGAAAGAAAAAAATCATTACATTAATATTTTATATATATATCAGATATATATTCCTATATCTATATTAGTATAGATATCAGGTATATATATCAAGAAAATGGAATTCTAAAAAATTTCTTTTGGTTTCCATCTGCGTAGGTTATCTTTTTCCATCCACCCCTTTCAGTCTGTGTGTGTTCTTAGAGCTGAAGTGAATATCTTGTAGGTAGTACATAGTTGGGTCTTGATTTTTTTAATCCATTCAGCTACTATGTGATTAGAGATAGTCCATTTACATTTAAAGTAATTACTGATAAGTATGGACTATTGCCATTGTTTACTTTTTCCAGCTGTTTTGTAATTGTTGCGTAAGGATGATTGAAAGGTGACCTGAGGACGGCAAGGAAAAGGGCTGACAGAAACGCTGAGCAGAATCGAGTGTGCCAGGATGACGAACCTCCTGGGAGGGACGTCCTGTACTTGTGCCGTCCTTGGAAGTCCCCTCAGTTGTAACTTAGTGCAGCAGATGGCATGCATGGGCTCATGTACATAGCATGCTTGGGCTCACGTACATGGCGTGCAAGGCAAGGTCGTTCTGTTTTCTCTGACTTACAATAAAACAGAGATGTCCTTGTTCACAATTCCTATATAACCATGTTGAGAAAAATAATCACTGCTTGTAGCTGACAGCAGTCCCCCGTCTGGTGGGTCCTTCGCAATCAGCGTCCCAGGTCTCAGACCCCCCTTGAGGCTCACAGTAATTCCTTTGTTCCTGATTTCTCTATCTTTCTTTGCAATTGATGATTTTCTGTGATGGTGTGCTTACATTCCTTTCTCTTTTGTGTATCTGAAACCTGAACCCGATTTCAACAATGGCAGGAGCCACCTCAATGACAGGAGCTGGCAGGAGCAGTGGCAGTCTGTTCCACTACAGGCCAGCTCTGGCTGTGGCTCTTCAGAGCCCAGCAGCCTCCCTTTTGAACTTGGTGCCTGGATTATAGAATGGACCAATAAGATGTGAGCTACACACTGATTGGTGCTAAATGTTTTCCAATCAGCCATAGGATTGTAGACTTGTAGGTGGGGAACCCTGAAAGAGGATATAAGGCAAGGCTGGAGGGAGCTGTGAAGACTCTGTTCCTGGCCTCTAAAGAAAGAAGCAGCATCCAGCAGCCAACCTCCATGGAAAGAAGACAAGCCAAAGACATTTGCAGAGACCAGGCCACCATACCTGCCGCCAGTCTTGTCTCTGACATTGCCTGAGAAGAGAACCAAAGGCCCTGGGCCTGGTGTCTCAAAAAGCTGTTTGTTGTTGATACAGGTCAACAACTCACAGAGAGCTGTTAACACTTGATGTCTTTGACACTGCTGCTGGTGACCAGTAGTGATGACCACTACTGGCCAGTGCTGTCCAGCTCTGTTGACAGGTGATCAGCATTCTGCTTACATCTATACTTCTGGTGGACACTCGGTTAAGATAGCTGGCCACTTGTGGCTACATTAAGCTCTTTGTTTCCGCTCGTTGTAAAATAGCCCATTATTGTTCTTTGAACCTGAGGTATCTTGCAAGTGTGTGTGCAAGCAAGAACCCATAGACAGTGACCTGTCCTATATTGGGCACTGTCCTTTGACCTGCTGCACCCTATTGTATAGATGGAGCAATGGCGCTTGGTTTTTGGCTGTCTCTGAGGAGCCTTGTTTCATATCTACTATGGTTTTTTTGGCTTTGTGGTTACCATGAGACTTATATGATACACCTAGTATTTGTAATGGACAAAATAAAGGAGTGAGAGGCAGAAAACTTATTTATACATTCTTTGTCCCTCTCCTTTTCCAAATCTTATCCAATCTTCAAATCCTCACTCTGATTCCTCCTAGATTTCTTTAACTCTCAAATCCCACTCATTTATTTTTGCTAAGTTCATAAAAACTTAAGGGTGAATACATTCAAAGCCCTGCATTTATACTCTCCCCTCACCACATTTATATTTTTGATGTCATAATTTATGTCTCTTTATCTTATGGAAAGCTGCGTGGAGATTCCTCAACCTGCTAAAGGTGGAGCTTCCATATGATCCAGCGATTTCACTCCTAGGTATTTACCCAAAGGACGCAGAAACATTAATTCAAAAGGGGCAACTGCACCCCTATGTTCATAGCAGCACTAGTTACAATAGGTAAGCTATGGAAACAACCCAAATGCCCCCAAATAGATGACTGGATCAAGAAGATGTGGTACATATACACCATGGAATATTACTCAGCAATCAAAAAAAGATAAACTCATGCAATTTGCAGCAACATGGATGGAGCTGGAAGGGATCATGCTCAGTGAAATAAGCCAGAAAGAAAAAGAAAAATATCACTTAGCATTCTTGGTGAAGAGGTATTTCTCTCATCGCTTTGAATATATTGTGTTACTCCCTCCTGCTCTGCAAAGTTCCTGCTGAAAAATCTGCTGGTAGTCTTATGGGTGTGTTTTCTCTTGCTGCTTTTAGGAATCTCTCCTTCAATTTTCAACAGTTTGCTTATAATGAGTTATGGTTTGGGTCTTTTTGGATTCCTCATTTGGCAATCTCTGGCCCTGCATCTGGATATGTTTCATCCCCAGATAAAGGAAATTTTTAGCCATTATTTATTCAAATAAATTTTCTGCCTCTGATTTTTCCTTCTAGACCCCCTACAACCTGAAATTGGTTTGCATTGTTGCTCAATAAGTCTATGAAGCTGGTGTCATTATTTTTCATTCTTTTTACTCCTTTATTTGGAGAATTCAACTTTCCTGCGTTCAAGTTTGCCAATCTTTTTTCTACTTCATATATTTTGCTCTTGAACCCCTCTTTTGAATTTTTTAGCTCAATTGTTGTATCCTTTATCTTTGTGATTTTGTTTTTGTGCTTTCTTTCATTTTCTTTTTACTGAAATTCTCACTTTATTCATACATTGTTTTCCTGGCCTTGGGGAACATCTGTAACTGTTATTTTGAATTCTTTATCAGACAAGTCATTTATCTTTTTTCCATGAGTTCTTTTTCTGTGGTTTTATCTTGCTTTTCATCTTTCTCTTTCATTTCACATTCTTTCATAGTCTTCTCTTTCTTTATTGTCCTTAACTCACTGTGTTGCTTTCTATGCATTATACTGATCTCTTGGGTGTTTTCCACTACCTTATCTTACAACTCACTGATTCTCTCTGGCTACATCTAGACTGCTGATGAGCCTGTCTGTTGTATTTTTTGATTCATCTGTTGTGGTGCTGTTTGGAACTTTCTCCTGTTTTCTCTTTGTTGTAGTTCTGGTTTTGTTCATCCATTATTCTCCAGATTCAGTGAGAATTTTTATAACTGTTTCTCTGAAATCTTCACCATGTACTTCATTTATTTTTGTTTGATTTGTTTTTTGCCTCTCAGGTTTTGTTTTCTATCATTTGGGGTATATTGCTCTGTCTCCTCATTTTGATTGACCCTCTGTGTTTATTTCTGTTAGGATAAACAGCTATCTCTTCCAGTTCTGAAGGTTTGGGCTTGTATTAGAAATGAAGATTACAGAATGTCAGCCCAGAGTACCTGGTGGACAACGACTGCTACATCTGAGGCCTTGGTGACTGGAACAGCTGGTACAAAAGAGTAGGCACAAGATGGCAGCTTGGAGAGCTCTGTCAACAGTGTTGGGAGCTGGAGCAACAGGAGCCATGGGAGTGAGCTGCTTCAGGAGCTGCTGGTGTAAGCTGGTTGGGAAGTCAGTGGGCAAAAACCTAGGGAAGGGCTATGGATACAAACTGACCCTGGAGCCATGATTATGAACTATTTCTGTTGGCTTGAGTTGTCCTAGAAGCTGTAGCTGTAAGCAAGGAAGAATACTGTAGACATGAACTATACTAGCAGCCATGGACATGAGCCATGGTAAGTACTGTGTGATGTGAACTGTCTTGGGTGCTTTGTACCTAAGTTGTAGGCAGATACTGTGGGTCAGAGCTGCCCTGGAAACTGGACAAGCCATGGACAGAGGTAGTGTGTTTTGCCCTCCTGCCCTGGTACCTTGACTGAATCTGCAAGTATGGTGCATGCTAGTTCAAGACCTAGTTGTACAAAGAGGAAATTAGGGCACTCACCATTGTCTCCATTCACAGAAAGCTAGCCCTTTATCTTATTACTGTGGCTTACATTTTAAATTTAGCAAGTGGAACCCCTTGGGGTATGGTCTAAATAACCCTCAAACTGTTCATTTGTGTTGGTTCCCCAGCATGAATATATCTGTGTTCAGCCCTTTATTTGTTGTTGTTGTTTTTAAGATTTTTTATTTATGCATACAAGAGCTGGGGTACAGGCCAGAAGTGTGGGGTTGAGAGGATTCACCAGAGACATAGTGGGGAACAGAATAGGCAGATGACCCAAATACACTGTTGAGGGGAGCAGCAGACTAGTCAGGAGAGGTCTGTTGTGCCATGTGGGTTGCTCCTCCCTGGCCAGGGATTGAACTCATGCTACAGAGGCTTTGGACAGCTTCATAGGTTGCATCTTAACCCCTTGCATCACCAGGATGACCCCTGCTCAGCCCTTTAAAAGTAAAATCTCTATTCCCCTATACTCTTATAGTTCTCCTTAAGGAAAGCCCTTTTGTTTTCCACAGCTGGAAGTCTTTGCATCTCCAGTGCCATTCCCAGAGTTTGGGGCACCTGATGTGGGATGCAAGCCCTTCACTCCCCAGGGATAACTTCCATGTTTATGATATCCTTCCTGACCATGGATGTGCGGGGTGATGTTCCTGGTGAGATTGTGTCCTCCTCATTCCCACCCTTTCCATAGGAGGTCTTTTACTTGTTGTGGAGATGCTGATCCTCTAACCTCAGTTCTGTTTCAAAGGGAGTGGCTCCATATATAGTTATAGGTTTATTGTCTCTGGGGAGGAAGTGAACCCAGGAAGTCTGCCAGTTTGAACCCCCAGACTCTCAAAAGGGTTTTACTTTCTCCACACTTTCACCAACTATTGTTATTTTTTGTGTTTTTTATAATTGCTACCCTAATGGATGTTAGGTGATATATCATGTGGTTTTGATTTGCATTTCCTTAATAATTAGTGATAAGGAATATCTTCTCACCTGCTTATTGGCTATTTGTATATTTTATTTGAAGAAAGGTCTATTTAAGTCCTTAGCCCATTTCTTAACCTGATTGTTTTGTTTTAGTTCTTTATATATCTTGGCTATTAACCTCATGTCAGATATATGATTTGGAAATATTTTTCCCAGTGTTTGGTTGGGTTGTCTCTTTTTTTCTGTTGACTAGTGTCCTTTAATGCACAAAAGCTTTTAATTTTCATGAATTCCAATTACTGTATTTCTTCTTTAGTTGCCTATGCCTTTGGTGTCATATCTAAGAAATCATTGCCATATCCAATGTCATGAAGATTTTTCCCTGTTTTCTTATAAAAAGTTCTATAGTTGTAGCTCATACCTATAGGTCTTGATTCATTTTGAGTTCTTTTTTGTATATAGTATATATTCTCTTGCATGTGGGTATCCACTTTCCCAGTACCATTTATTGAAAAGACTATCCTTTTCCCATTGAATGGTCTTGACACCATTGTAAGATCAGTTGACCATATATACAGGGGTTTGTTTCTAGGGTCTCTATCCTATACTTTAGGATAGGATATGCTAGTGCCATACTGTTTTGGTCACTGTAGCTTTGTAGTAAGTTTTGAAATCAGAAAGTATGAGGCCTCCGTCTTTCTTTTTTTCAAGGGATTGTTTGGAGATTCATATGAGTTTTAAGATAGAAAAAAATGCAGCTGGGATCTTGATAAAAGTTAAATTGAGTCTGTAGGGCACTCTGGATAGTATTATCATCTTAACAATTACATTAAGTCCTTCAATCCATGAACATGGGATTGCTTTCAATTAATTTATGTCTTCTTTAATTTTTTTCCAACATTTTGTGGATAGTTTGTGGTTTACATGTCTTTCAATGTACAAGTCTTCTTGGTTAAATCTACTCATACCATATGTGGACTCCAGTTCATGGAACCTCAGAGGCAATTTCCTTTGTGTGCCTGTTTCTACTTACCCTCCACCCACTGTATTCTACTTTATTTCCAAGGCTCATATTGTAATGGGGAATTCAAGTTTAATACCAGCTCAGAGCCCAATTGGATATTCTTTAAATAATTGGTAAAAGCATAACTATGAACCACCGCAAAAAAGGAAAAAAATGTGTTTAGCCCCTCCTGTAATTCATTGTGCTTACAGTATGATTTGAGATTGGTCAAGAAGTGACCCATAAATGGAGGTTTAAGCTATTAAAGAATTTTTCAGCTTTCAGCCTGTGTCAAAGATAACAAAAATGGAAGGGAAATCCCTATGTCTAATCCTTTATGATAATATATCAAGAGAAGCTGAAGGGCTGCCAGATTTTCATGGAAAAGCCTCAGAAGTTTAAACCTGAGATGTTGCAAATTATTGAATCTGATTCACTTAACCAAGATCTCTTTTGGCCTGGGGCTTCTGCCTGTGGCCAAAATCTAAAGACAAGGCACCCAAGTGGCCCACTGACCAATAGGAAGAACAGGGTCCCAGGCAATCTCATCATGCCCCCCGGAGTTTGGGGGGTTTTATTGGGAAACAATTATTAGGAGCATCCCTGATAGGTAATTTTCCAGGTGAGGTACCTGATGTGGGACCACATCCAGTTCTCCACTTTTAAATTATATAGTTAGAAAGACCATAACCCCACTTACAGGGTAAGTCCCCCAAAATGACTGACTTGTTTGACTCTTTTAGGTGTTTATTGCCCAGCTTGAGCTAATATATATATATATATATATATATATATATATATATATATATATATATAGCCTCCTAGTCTCTTGTTTCAGAGAAAAAAAGAATAGTGCTGAAAAGCCCTACATACATCATAAAGCCCTGGGATCTGTTCTTCAGAAAGCAACCCAACTCGTGCTGCTACAGTACCGGTAGTGGGATCCTAATGTGGTGAGAAAGGTAGGATCCAGCACTACCAGGATTACATCCTAGCTGGGTTTAGATAAGTGGTCCCCAAGCAAAAGAACAAAAAAAGTGTTATCAAAGTCCATGAGCAAAAAAAAGGTCCATGAAAATAAGACCCAAATGAAAATGCATCAGCCTTTTTAGACCAAATACTGGACGCATATCACCACTATATTAATATAGACCTGGATAAGCCTAACAATTCTCAACTAATCAATATGACCTTTATCACTCAAAGTATGCATGATATACAAGATAAACTCCAAAAACTAAAAGGGCACTCACTCGTCTCAGCTCACATTTGACTAGCATGACTTACACTTTTTTCGTAACCAGTAACATCAAATAATCAGCAGGCAAAAGCGATTACAACTGAACTAACTCAAGCTATCCAGAGGGCCTGCCAAACTCAATAGGCAGCGCCCCCCCCCCGCCCCCAGAAATCATTGTGCTTACTTTATAATGTACTGTACAATATAAGGCAGTGCACATAGGTATGTGCGATTGCAGGACAGGTGGTGGGATTTTTCTGTCTCTAATTCAGAGGAGCTTGGTTTCACTACAGCATGGTTCTGTGTGTGTGTGTTTTGAGTTAGATGTGGGTTCAACCTTTAGTTCAGGCAGTTCTCCTTCCTCTTTCTATTTTTCTGTAAGTTTTAGATTGGGTAATCTGGTTAAGTCTGGTAAAATGTGTGGAAGCTGTTTTTGTGAAAGATCCTGTGGGCATATGTATTAGGCTCAGTTTCAACCTCCAACTTAAAATTTTTTATTGGTGGACCTTTCAGGGGGGTATGTGTGTTTTGTTTTGAGGGGTGGCAAGCCTTCTACATCAACCAAGAGTCTGCTTGGACAAATTCTGACTGCCCTCCATAAACTATGTTTGGTAAAGACATAGACCTGTTTGATGGCACAAAGAAGGGAAAAGCAAAATTCCCTTTCACTGGTAGCAGTAAAGGGAAGGGAAATTAGGAGGAAGAGAACCACCAATTACTGGAGATTTTGAAATTACCATTGGAGGATCCCTTTTAAGAGGTCAGTGCCTCTCCTGTCTTTAATTTATAATATTAGGTGTTTATACTTGTATTCTATACTTACATGAGTTTGTATTACAGATGAATCTCTGAAAGGGGGAAGAGCATTAAATAGGCACCATTTCCAGTCCCCCTTCATTACGGTCTCAGTTAGGGTCTACTATTAAGGCAGGCTCTCTGGTTCTGGATCTTCTGGGTCTTCATGGTGGAGGCGATGAGTTTCATCACTAGCCTTCTTTAAAGCCATTCACTGTTCATCTGACGTTAATAGCATATGTATTATATATCCACCCAGGTAGGCTGATACGAGGCTAAAATAGAGGTAAACAAAATAGCCATCCTTTTGGAATCCTGGTGGTGTAAGTCAAAAATTGAGAAGCAAGTGGGATTACTCCTTCACGTGTCTCTGTTCTGGGTGCCTCCTCCAAGCCTTCCTGTGTCTCTGCAGGTCTGTTCTCCAAGTCTCCTCTAGCTTCTCCTCATCCCTCAGCTCTACCCTTCATTAGGTGGGGCAAGAACATGGAATCTCCCCTTTTGATGGTGGTGCCTCTCCATAATCAGACAAGTCACAATTCTTTGAAATTTGTAATCATGAAACCCTGGGTGTATCACTCCAGAGAGAAGAAAGCCTTGGAACTCAGTGACCTGTGGACAAAACCCCATTGGTTCTGTGTACCTGTCAAAGCCCTGAGATACTTATTTTAGAAAAAGACAGAAACTTAGATTTCTTTTTCTCTTTCAGATACTCTTACAAGATACCCCTGGATTGACTTCCTAATGGATAGATGGGGGATGAGGCTATCACCCTTCCTAAGTAATTGCTCTAACTAAACCTGCTTTTCTCCTTCTGAAGTCTAAGGTATGTATGATGGCATCTGAGACCATGAGCGCTCTTCTGTCAGCACTCTCCAGTTTTGGGAATTTGATTTTGACTCCATGGAGAGAACTTGGTTGTGATTTTTGGCTTTAGATTTTTTAATTTTGTTTTACAATTTTGATTTTTTGTAACATTTTGAACGTGGGCTATGTTTTTATTTTCCCATTGTCTCCTTGCAAACTTTTTTTTTCCCCAAGTACATGGTGGTTAAGGTGACTACTGTGGCCCCTTTTCATCAGACAGTGGTAAGAAGAGTTTGTTTTTGTAAGGAAACAAAGAAAAAGCTCTGTGTCTTTGTAAATATGAGTGAAACTGCAGTTGCATAAGATATTCCATGTGGGTTAACTGAAAAGTAAGGAACCTGTGTCCATATGATGTATGTCTGCCTGTCTTCCCCTTGTGTCTAACTGTTCTGGCCTCTGGAAGATTAAAATTGGTTTAGGTGGCACCTATAGAAGTTTTGAGCTCAGAAATATTAATATAATGGCCTCATCAAGTTAAGTCCTATGTTGTTTCCCTAAGTCACTATTTTACATAGGCTTGCTTCTGACAGGTTGCAGCGTCCAGTTGATATCCCTTTATGTAATACTCTGGTAATCAGGTGCTTCTAAAGATCTAGAAAAGTTGTCATCCTGAGGCCCACCTACAACCTTCCTGGAAGAGACCCTATACCGTCTTTCTCATCCCCCGCCTTAACGTTAAAAGGCATAAAATTTTGGGTTCACCATACTCAGGTAAAAACATTCCACTTCAAAGAGTAGACTACAGTTCCTTCCTCTCACTTAACTTTAAAGCTCACTAGACTCCTCCAGCTTGGAATAATGTCAATCCTGATGCTAACCTCACTCATAGCTCTCTTTCTGTCCCTGACAAAACCAGGGATTAACAGCTTTCTCGGACGGGCTCAGTGCAGACAGAAACTGTCAAACCTCCTATTGGGTTTGCGGTCCTGTGCCCTGTTCCACTACTTCAGGGCTCCCCTGTTGGGTGTCCCCCTTTCAAGGAACAGACCAGATTAAGTTATGGGATTTTATCCTTTCAATCTGAAAACAGCTCCAGGTTCTCCTCAGTCACTAGGAATAACATGTGCAAATGACATGAAATACCATCACAGATTGTATTAACGAGTCAAAAATTTATGCCAAACCACAGCTAAACACCTCAGAAATCCTCTATCCATTTTAGTGGTGAGGAAAACCTTTAACTTTTGTTGTCTGAAAAGCTCTTTATTTCTCCCTCAACTCTGAAAAATAACCTTGCTGGGTAAAGAATTCTTGATGGAGAGCTCTACCAGCACTTGAATATATTATGCTACTTCCTTCTGCCCCAGGTTTCTGATGAGATAAACACCAATCATCTTATGAGATTAGTAAGATGTTTTTGTTGTTTTAATTATATGTATTTTGGTGTGGGTCTCTTTGGGTTCATTTTACTTGTAACTCATTGAAATTCCTGAATGTTAATATCTGTTTTTTTCCTTAGGTTAAGGGAATTCTCAGATGGGACTCAACCCACAACTTCGTGGAATGGGAAGATTCGGAAATTCCACTCCCCTAAGCATAACTAAAAGGAAAAACTGGGCCTCCCCGGTGGCGCAGCGGTTGAGCGCTGGGTTGCGAAGCTGCCCGCGGCCTCTGCGGCGCCGGTTCGGTCCCCGGCTGCTCCCCGGCCACCGGAGGAGGGTCCCACATGGCACGCAGACCTCTCCTGCCGCCCGCTGCTCCCCTCAGCAGTGTACTTCGGTCCTTCTGCCTGCTCTGCTCCCCGCTCTGGCTCTGGTGAATTCTCCCACCCTCCCGTGCTTCTGACTGTACCCAGTGCATGTATAAACAAAAAAAAAACAACTAAATGCAAAGTGAAATTGACAGCCCACTGTGAGCATCTCTTCATGGGAGAAATTAGAGCATTTTCCTGTAAAGTCAACAGGGTTTGCAGTTGTAATAGGTCATTGATTCTGAATACACAAATTTGAACATGGAATAAGTCAAATCAACTCCCAGAAACAGGACATTTGCAAAAAAAAAAAAAAAAAAGGAAAAACTAATGAAGAACAGATCAAAGGGATTTTGAAAAGTTCATCACCAGAGACGGGACTTTCCCATGCTGGTCTCACACTGAGGTTGGTGACATCATCTCTTACTGAGGTCAGTGCAAGTGACTGAGCCTCCCACACTGCGCGGCCTGAAGCACCTGCTCACTACTGGCTGGCAACAGTAAGGGAAGCTGAGTCTTAACGTTCCCCAAGCCAGGAAAGTGGAGAGAGAGAGCCACCCCAAGTGCAGGGCTCCAGGAATTTTCTCCCTCTTTTTAGGAATTCTAGCTTTGTTCATCCATTCTTACAAGGTCAGTGAGCATCTTTATGACCATTACTTTGAAGTCTTTATCTGGTAATTTGCGTCGATATGTTAGGCTTATTGCTGAGGTTTTATCTTGTTCCTTCATTTGGGGCACATTCCCCTCATTTTGTTGGTTCTGTGTTTTGCTTCTGTGTTAGGCAAAGTGGTTATCTCTCCCAATCTTGGTGGATTGGCCTTGTTTTTGTGATGAACTGTATCATTCAAGCTTGCCTGGTCTTGGTTTTCTCCTGAACTTTTGTGTTCCTTGCATCAGCCCTCTTTCTTGGTAAGTGACCAAGAGCTGGCATTCCAGTTGTTTCAGATCTGTAGGACTCAGAAACATTCTCCATACCACCTGGTCACCAGAATCTTGCTAAAGTGACATTTCCTTTATGTGTTGTGTGTGCCAATAGGCCCAGCCAGTGAGGTTGGTGGCCAGCAGAGAAAGGAAACATGTGGGTACAGGATCATGGCCTGGGGTGCCTGACCACTAGTGGTGGGGCATTTGACTCGTCAGGACACAAGGGCTGGTGTATGGTGTTTCACCCTCTAGCCAGGAAATTAAAGGGAACTGGCAATTATGGTATCCACCAGTACCATACTTGCTAGATGGGTCATTAAGCAGACCCTTCCCCTCACTGAATCACATTGGCCACCTGCCACAAAGACCCACAGTATCCATCAAGGAGGCCCTTATTCTGAATCTCAACACTGAGACACCCCCATGGTTGAATCTTCCTCCCAGGAATTCTTTTATACAATACATTACTCCTCTTATAGATAGATCATTCTATTAAAAAAAAAATGCACCCCAAGGGGATAGGTAAAGGAAAAACAGTTGTGCTGTTGGAGCTGGAGCTGGTTGTTTTCTGGGTGTCACAGAGTTTGCCTCATCCTGACATTTCATGTTATTCCCTGTTAAAGGACTGACTGCATGTAAATAAAGGCAACCTCTGAGGAACCCAGAAGAAAAATGATGTATTCTCTGAATCCCTTTGTGATCACTCAGGCTGAAAGAGCCTAAGCGATGAGCGATGGCATCTTGAGTCAGAGGTGACTGGGCATGGCTAGGAGTCTGAGCCAAAGATCTCATCCCACATGCACATTCTATGATCTACCCTGAAGGGGGATGCTTCCTAATAACTCTTTGTTGGCAGATTTCATATTAGAATGTTGGGCATGACCCCATGCCTACCTTAGAGCTTAGGGCAAATATCTGGAACCAAAAATCTGTGTGTTATAAGCAGTGAATTGAATTCTGTGTGGTCTGCATTCTTCACACTCCTTCTCTGGGTCTCAGCATCTAGATCTGTATGAGGATGGTGTAGGGGCAGACCACCAGCACCTTCCTTCTGGCTCAGATTAATCCTGGGTTGATTGTGAAATCATTTAAACATTGGTGAGTCAGGGCTGTCTCAGCCACATTGTCATCCCAGAAAGCAGGGCAACTGGTTTAGGGCCTCCATTTCTACAACCAGCCCCTTCCCCTCCCTCACAGGCATCTAGATGCAGATGTCCCCAAACTCTTGAGTATGTGCCAGCAAGCAGGACTTGGCTCTGTCAGAGTGCCAGGGGCAACTTGAGGGCAGATCACAAACATGCGCACCTTAAGGGGATTCTCCACTATCACTTCTTTAGACACTCATTCCGCTTCAGGCACCCATTCCACACCCAGGAGGATGCCCTACCCCAAATTATAACTTCCCTAGCTGAAGACCCCCCAAGAGCCACCCTGGTTGTGACCAAATTTACTTGTTCATCCTGGCCACAAAGTGACATTTCTTAGGCATTCACTGGATAAAAGGATTAACCCAGGACAGTTTTGTTCTTAGAGGTGTTTTAATGAGATAAGGACATGTTTCTGGAAAAATGCAAAGGCTACTCTGGTTCTACTGGCCCTAGTTAAGGCCCAGAAGCAGTTACCCCCTCCAGATCCCCAGCTCATAAGCATTTAGTTCCCCCTCCCAGACTGATGTTCGGCATGTCTCCCCAATCTGCCTTGGTCGCAGCCAGTCCCTTTAAGCCCTTTTCTAACACAGCTTGGACTCAGGTACACTCCAGCTCACAAATCTGGACTAGTTTGGCCCTGCATGCACAGACCAATTATACAGGCTACAGGGCCCTGACCTGGCACCCCAAAATCTCCCCTCTGCCTCCCCCTCCCCCAGCAAAGACACTATAGGGCCAGAAACTGAAACACATGCTTTTATAAAAGCCCTGGGTCACCAGGGGAGACTGGAGCAGGGGCTCGGCACACACACTGCAGTATATAAAAGCAGTCTGTCTCCATTACCCCAGCCGAGGGTCCTGGGCTTGGGGAATTAAGTCAGTCCCTTAAGTTTCAGAATATTCCTGGTTTGTTTGGTTCTCCATACTCTTGATTGCCTGTCCCAGTGGTACACAGAAAGTTGAAGGAGGTTGTGTGATAGGACTGGTCTGAAGTAAGAAAAGGCATCCAAGTGGCTGTGGAATCTTGTAAGTGGGAAGGCGACAGCAAGCCAGGACTCGAATCAACCCAGATGTCTCTCGGTGGAGGGAAGGGGTTCTGCAACCCCCCTGAGGCTCCCTTACTGGAAAAAGGATCAGAGGCTAAGTTGGTACAGTTAGTGGTGGCCTACCCAGTGCCCCAGCCCTGATGGCAGAGGCCCTCCACCAGCTGCAGGGGGAGCTGATGGGCCTGAACTGGTTGCTGCCTAGAAAGCAGACACCACAGTGCTGGTGCCACCCCTGCGCCGTTCACTTGCCGCTCCTGGAGCCCCGCTGTTTGCTCATAGCTGTGAGCATCTGGCTAATATAGGAAGTCAGGAGGTCATCCATCTTGTAGCCCTGGAAACAATGGAGAGAAGATAGAGTGCAAAGTAGGCCAGAGGTAGCCCACCCAGATCCAAAACACAGTTCCTGGGACCTTGCAGTGGGCAAAACTCTGGATAATGGCAAATCCTGTCTCACTCTGGACTCAGTCTCCCCACTCATGCTGCTGAAAGGTTGGATTCACCCAGCCAGATGTCTAAGGTTCAGAGCAGTTATGACCCCATATTAAGATCTTAGCTTGTGGGTCCCTCATATCCTGGATGTCTACCTCCAGGAGTGACTGAAAGTTCTACCAGTTGAGCTAGACGTGGAAGTCAAATTCAGTCCAGAAGAGCTCATTGCTAATGGTTCTCCTGTCGAACTCAGGGGTTAGAGGCTCAACCCCCAGATACTGAAGACACTCAAACAATAGTTGTTGAATAAGACCTAAGCCAGGCCTCAAAACCTCAAACTGACCTCCTCTTCACCCCAACCAGACCGACCCTTCACCCTGACCCCAGGCCAAGTTGTGCACGTCTCGTGTGTGTTCCAGGGGGGATGGCTGAAGCTACAGATGAGGCGGAGCCCGGTGGGCCTGGAAGGAAGAGAGCTCACCAGTGATGTCTCACAGAGCAGTTTGCTGCCGCGCACCAGGTTTCCGATGGTGATGTGGAAATAGGTGTTCCCGCTGCTCCAGTTGGAGATCTTGGTGAAGGGGTGAGTCGTCAAGATGTCCTGGGTGAGTAGAGAGAGTGAAGCTGCACAACCTGTACCCTCTGGCCTCACTCCCCTCAACCCCAGCCCACCACAGACACAACCCTCATGAAAGGCCTTGGGGCCTGGGAGGGCACAAGGAGCGAGAGGGTTGCAGCCAGCTGTGTAGTGAGACTGCTGTGCAGGCAGTCTCCTCCCGCCCCAGGCCTCGGCTGGGACCAGCTAGTGGGCCACCCAAGAAGTGCAGTAGGCTTTTGGGTATTTGGGGTCAGTATTGGAAAATTTGGAAGACCTGAAGGCACTGAAACTGTGGTCCTGGACGAGATGATCCAGGGAGAGTTTGAGGAGGGGGACAAGAAAACAGGACAGAGCCTTGGGGACACTATGACTTGGGTGGAGAAGCCCTTAAAAAATAAGAGGAATGACCGAGAGATCTAGGAGGAAAAACGGAAGTGGGCACATGAAGCAAAGAGGGTGTCACCGGTGCCCTTTTCCAAAGGTCCAGTCATATCCCTGCTGTGTCCATGGTAGGACTGTGCTTCCTGGCCCCCTTGGTCGGGGCTGCTCTGGTCCACAAATACAAGCAGCAGGTATCCTAGCACAGCCCGCCAGCCTCACAGTGTGGGCAAAGTGTTCGGAAGGAAGGTGTAGTTGGGAACATTCAGTCCAATGATGCTGCATGGCCAAGTACTAAAAAGCACCTCGCTGGATTTAGCAGCAAGGTGTTAGTTACTGGAGGGGAAAGTTTTGAGGGAACAGAGGAGGGGTAAGGAAGTGGACAGCGCAAACACAGACAACCTCTCAAGGTGTGTGGCCAAGAGGCCAAATGAGGTGAGGAGGGTGGCTGGCAGGAGCTTTGGGGGCTGGGGCCCAGCGGCCTTTAGAGATGCAGACAGAGAAGCCAGTCCCTGTCCATCCCTGTCACCGCTCACCTTAGTTCTGGGATCGATGAGGCTGACCCCATACTTGTTGATGGCAATTAAGAGGATCTCAGGGAAGTTGGGCTCTGTCGTTTGCTAGTGAAGAAAGCCAGAACCGTCAGGCGGGAGGCCCGGAGCAGGGAAAGCTCTGTGCATTTGGGGACAGGAGCAGACTGCACCCAGCTGGGATTAAGTCTGCCTCTCCTGCTGCCTAGTGGTGCGAGGGGTGCTGGCAGCCCTTCCACGACCTCATGGTTTCCACTTCTGCTGGGCTCTCCGTGCTACCCCACATCCCTTCATGGGTCTCCACCGACCCCCTGGCCCAGTCTTTCCAGTAGCAGCTCCTTTCCTTCTCTCCTGCTTCTCTAGGACTCTGTTCCAATGTCTCATCTTAAAAACCTTCCTTGAACCTGAATGTGCTTCTTGCTACTTACCTACCTCTCTTTTCCTTGCACAGGCAAACTTCTCTAAAGGCCTCCCATCCTAGCCCACCCCCCTCTTTCCTGACCTCGTGCTCTCACAGCAGCCTCTGCGCCATTCTCCTGCCTTTTCGTGAGCCTCAGATCCACCCTCCCCTGCAGTCAGACTGCGCTTCTGGCCTCATCACCCCTGTTCAGAACTCTCCAAGGTTTGCTGCCATCTACAGGAGGAAACCCGGCTTACTGATCTGCTTCTCTCCTTGGTCTGCTCACCTCAGACCCTAAACCCATAACCACTGGTGCATCCTGCCCAACCCATGCTCTTGAACCGCTGGGTCTTTTCTCATGCTGGACCCTCTGCCAGGAACATTCCCCTCAGGGTGTCCCTGGAAAGTTCAGGTGTTTACCTCCAGGAAGCCTTCCCAGCTTTCATAGTCTGGGTAGGTCTCTCTACCCAGATGAGGGACCCTCTGCCACAGCACAGATCATCCTCCATTAGTTTGCCAGTTTACATGTTTGCCCTCCCCTGCCATGCCGAGCTTCAGGACCCTCTGCATCCCGGAGCTCAGCACTTAGCCGAGACATTTAGCTCGGAGCAAGGCTGAGAATGTTCCCCTTCTTCCCTTGCCAGAGGGTGGCACAAACCATTGCTGTTTCCCACGGTCCTGGGGAGGACTCTCTGTGACTTCTTGTCCCCTCCTTTCCCTCTTCCTCCTCCGAGACGCATCTCCATAGCATACCTTCACCTCGAAGAAGGCGGAGCCAAAAGTGGGCCACTTGAAGATGAGCTTCAGGAAGGCCAGCTTGGCCTCCTCCTTGGACTTCCCTGCATGCTTGTTGAAATAGGCGACGATGGACTGCAGGGGGAGGGTGGGTCAGAGGCCTGTCCCCTGCCACTCCTGCCCCGTTTGCCCTGTTAGCAGCTGTCATGGACCCTGGAGGGCTGGGCATAGGATGGGGGTCCTGGAGACCAGGAGGGGTTCCCACTTATTCCAGTTAATGGACTCCTGACCTCCCTCCCCTCCTCCAACCAGGCAGGCCAAGAGTAGCAAGTAAAATAGGTCACCATGGTAACCAGGACAGAGCAGATTACTGCCAAGTCGTCAGTTGAATCCTGTACCTGAGGGACTGGAAAGTAAAGCAGATAGAGGGGAGAAGGGGAGGGGGACCCTCTCATATACAGGGCCACAGAGGAATTTCCTTGGGCTTGGGCTGCTGGTCAGTACCTGCCCTTTTGACCCCTGAGGTTCCCAGAGGCCCTCTGGGGGGGGGGCTCCCTGTCCCCACTGCCCATTCCCCATGCTCACCCGCTTCCAGTCGTCAGGTGAGACCTGCCGGATGAGGTCCTGGGGCACCAGCTCCCGTAGCAGCTTGGGGATGCTGGGGAAGTAGGACTTGTCCTCCTCGAACTTGACCCTGTAGATCAGCGCCCCTAGCTGTAGCACCTCCTCCCTCGTGCACTTGTGGTAGCCTCGGAGATACTTGGGCAACTCCTGCCAGACACAGAGCAGGTCACAGATGTGGAGGGTTCTGGAAGGAACAGGCTCCGAGCCGATCACCTTAGGCTGGTCTACCGTCTTATCCCGCACTTGGGCTTCCCCGCTTCTCTGGCCTTAGCTGACACTGCTCTCCAGGGACCGGAGACCAAGCTTAGGGAGACGGCAGTTGTGCCTGCACAGACCCAGCAGGAGATGTTGAAAAGCATAACCATGTGGAATGTGATCTTATTTCCTCCCGTAACAGTCCAGTGAGGTGAGCAGTCCTACTTCAAAGGTGAAGGTGCTCAGCGTGACCAGCTGGTGAACTTGAGACTATTCCATCGCCTGAACCTCCTGGGCCTGACCTTCCTTGGGAAAAGCCTGTCAGGCTGGCGCCTCCCATTGTGTTCCCAAGATGGTCTGGTTTCATCTGCAGCACCAAACTCGTCCCCCACCTTGACTTTCCAGACACCGAACCAGAGTAGCTGAGGTAAGGAGAAGCCTCTGATGAGCCAGTGCTTCCCACCGGCTTCTGGAGCCTTAACAGTCTTACCCACTGTTTGGAGCATAGGGAAACTGAGGCTGGCTCGAGGACACTGTAGATGAGAAACCTGACTTTTGCCATTATCACACAATTATATATAATTATGAGCCAGTTATTATCCACACACCTTTTTATCTACTCACTTCTCCCCATTCATATATCCACCACCCCACCCATTGGGTCTGCCTACCCCCACAATCCATTTCCCCATTTGTCAGTCCATCCACCCACCTGTGCACCTATTCTTCCACCTGTCCACTCACTAATACCCATTCGTAAATTCATTCACCTTCCAATCTCCTACCTATCCATTCATCGAGTCACCAATCCCCTAGACACCCATTCAGCGATCCCATAAATACTCACTGAGTAACTGTTATGAGTCAGGTCCTTTCAACAGTAACACATACCCTGTTGTCAGGGAACTCGTAGTCATGGCACGAGTAGACATTAACCATCATACCAAATCAATATATAATTACAGTGTTCAAAGGGATTGTTCTCTGAAGATGAGAACATATAACAGGGTAACCCGAAACAGTTGTGGGACAGGGAGGGACCTCCATTATGACAAGGTGACTGAATTAAAAGCTTAGGAGGTGAAGGAAAGAGTTGAAGAACACTCAAATGAACATTCCGGAGCCCCTGTGGCTGGCATGAGAATCTGAAAAACCTATAGCTAGAATGAACCAAGCAATGGGGTGCTACATACAAGACTAGGCAGCAGAAATAGGTAGTGCACTCCCCATTTAGGGTTAGGTCAGGATTTGGGGTTCCCTAGTAGCAATGGAAAGCTACTGAGAGGGTCTGGAAAACAGGATGGCCACCCTGTGGGAACAGATTGAAGGGGAGCAAAGACAGGTGGGGGAGACAGAAAGGTAGGGCTTCATCTGGGTGAGAGAAGATGGTGATCCGGCAGAGGCTGGTAGTGTGATGGAGGGACAGAGTCTAGAACTAGTCAGCAGGTGAAAGCATTAGATGAATGATTTGGGACATAGGAGATGAGGGAAGGGACATGCCAGGGCTGACTGTTGGGTTTCTGCCTTGGGGTAGTTGATGGTGCCAGTGACCAAATGGGCAACCCGGGGTCAGGGTGGGAGGAGGCATGGAGAAGAGGCAGACCCCAGGCTTGAATGAGGGCAATGCTTCTGACTCTCAGGCCAGGTGGGCCTCCATCACAGCCGCTGCCAACCCCGCCTCCCTCCTTCCCAGCAGCTGGGTTCGCATCTCTCACAGAATGGTAAACAGGCTAGCCCAGAAGAGCGCAGAGTCTGCATGAGCCAGCATCTGCATCACCACACCCAAGTTCCACCAGCCACGCGATGCTTATTCTATTATTTAGTCTCTAAGTCTCGGTTTCTCCCTCTGTAAAATGGGAACACACTACTTCTTGAAGTTTCTTGGGAGACAGAATGAGAGACAAGGGCCAGAGACATTATAGAGGCTCAGCATGTGGACTTCTGCAGGCACATGCATCTGCCTGGAAGTGCTGACAGACTCACACCAAGGGCTTGGCTACGCCCTGGCCCTGGCGTAGCTGTTTGAATTCGGAGGACAGCCGCCTCACCTGGGGAAGGAGCTGAGAAGGTGGGAATTGAATATTCAGAAGCTGTCAAGCCCCCAAGGGCTGGGGGTTAACCTGAAGACGGCTCTGAGGTAGTGACACTCCCTAGGGCCCCAGAAGTAACTGCTTTGAGGCCTTGCTGTTCCAGGGCTCTGCTTTCCCAGTCAAAGCACAGCCAGGCGGGCAGCACATAGAGGCAACAAGGACAGAGGTGCTTACCTGGTAATAGTGGAAGATGGAGTCAGCCATGGGGTCCTTCCCTGGCACTGTGGTGGTCCACAGCTTCTTCATGAAGAATACCTGATAGGTGAGCGATGGCAAGATTCCTGTGGCACAGAGGGTGGGCAGCGGATCATCCCAGGGCTCCTAGCACCAGCCTCAGAGGAGACCTGAGCTCAGATCCCATGCAGGTGGGCCTCAAGGTATGGCCTCGAGCCAGCACCTGCCCTGCTTGGACCTCAGAGGACCCGGACCTGGCCTCACATACCATCCTTGGCGGGCCGCGCCTTCTTTATCCAGTCTGTCAGGTGTCGAACAAAGTCGAAGAAGAAATCATTCTCGGGCACGCTGATGACCTAGGGACATGGCCATTGTAGTCTGCTCATTTTTGTTTGAGCAATAGTAAGTTTTCTGAGCTTCTACCCAAGGCCTTCCTGGTGACCTCTTCTCCTAAAGACTCCTACTTACAGTCAGAGGGGTGTATGTCAGCCCCACTCTGCCCTGACTGGCTGTTTAGTGTCCGCCACACAACCTATCTCCTGTCCAGAGGGAGAGTCACTGAGCAAAGACCTACTTATTGCTGTTCAGGCCCCCCAAAGTGGCTAAGAACAAGGCCCAGTCCCAGCCTTGGATATTCTTTAGCATCCGTGGCCTGTTCTTCTCGAGGCCTTAGCTCCCCTGGATCTAGGATCTCATTGAGGTCACGTCTGGGTCCCCAGTATCTGGTACAGGGACCAGCATGAAGTGAAGAGACAGACATGGGTGCCCACAAAACTGAGTGGGCAACAGGAAGGGGTACTTGATGTTGCTCTCTGAGACGGCTAGAGAAGCCTTCCCACAGGAGGGGGCTTTAAGGCTGGGCCTCAAAGACTCCCATGGACAGAGAAGTGGGGAAGAGCAATGTGGCGTGGTGGCAGGAGCATGTGCTTTGGAGTCAAACCTGGATCTGGGTCTCTGCTATGTCACCTTGAATAAATGATGGAACCTTTCTGAGCCCAGGTCTTGTGTCTTCTTGGGTAGGGGTGATCACCCTCCCTTCCAGGGTTATTTCGAGGTTAATTGGCCTCCTAATGGCAACTGAGGGATCAGTCTGAACAAATCTGGAAAGTTCATGTGTGTTGGGGCAGGGTGAGGAGCCACATGGTTCCCAAGGGGTCCGAGGCCTGTCGTGCAGTGTCTCAGAGGAGAGATTCAGGAGTAGTTGCAATATATAAGGGGTTATTCCAGGAATGTGAGAAGCAGGTGAGCATGTAACAGAGCCTACTCCTTCCCTCCCTCCTTTCTGCCTCTTGCCCTCCCCCTGCCGCCCCCACCAGCTCCTAAGACCTCACAAAATTTCCCAACAGGCCACAGCAGGCAGATAAGACAACCAATGACCCATAACCCACCTTGTCCGCAATTTTGACAAAGAGGCTGAACCCCTCGGAGGACTTGAGCAGCAGCCTGGCAGAGATGTTCTGGCAGAAGTCCTTGGCCTTAGTGCTGGACTCCACCTCGAAGGCCTGGGGGCAGGGAGGGAGGCTTGCTCGGCTCTGTCTGGCAGGGCCTTTCTGGAGGCCTTTGGCATCACTGGCTGTGTCTCCAACTAGACCAAGTCCCCTCCCATGCAGGACACCCTCCCTCTCCGAGGGCGCTGCCCGGGGCCTGGAGCCGGGCATGTTAAAGAAAAAGGGAAAAACAACTCTGTCTGGGTCTTCCCAGATCTCAGTTTCTGCAACCCTCCCAGTGGGCCTGGCTCCAGACCTCTGGGCCTGGCTGTCAAGGCATGCGTGATGGCAGAGGCCAGGACGAGGGAGATGGGGTGAGGAGGGAGACTAGAGGAAGAAGAAAGCAAAACCCATCCAGAGGGAGAGGAGAGAGGGGCAGCAGCCCAGGCTGGGGGTCAGAGGGAATGGAGATCCTTAGAGGGTTTAGGTGGAGGGAGGATCATGATTTAGGTGATGACTCCATGGAAACTTCCACTGGAGGGGACAAGAGAGGATTTTGGGAAGTTGCCTGTCCTTGTGGCTAGAATCTTACAGTGGCACTTCCGAGGCTCTAGTCTCTGGACAGGTTCTTAAAGTGCCCTTCAAACTGCGAGTTTCATGTTGGACTCTGTTTATCTGGACGAGAGGCAGTGCCGAGACAGGGCCGGGGCCGGGAGACGGCCTGGCCGAGTGGTAGGACAGAAAGACAATCGGGGCTTTTGGAAGAGGGGCCCGGGATCAGGCCAGGTGAGGAGGAGGGAGGGTCTCCAGAAAAATGGGCTGCAAAGCCCCAGAGAGGTGTGCCCAGGAACAAGGCTGGCGTCAGGGATGTGGCGCCCACACAGAGCACAACTCAGAGGGCAGAAGCACTTTTCACAGGAAGGAGGGCGGGAAGGCAGGAGGGGTGACCTTTTCTAGGAGGCTGCTCGGGAAAGCAGGGGCCGGACCAGGAACCCAAGACCCCTCCTCTTCCCGCCCCGCCCCCCCCCACGGAGTCCATGGCCTCATGGCTGAGCCCTGACTCCGTGAGGGGCATGAGGAGGGAGCGAGGTGGGAATAAAGGGGAGCCGTCAGGACTGCCCATGTCCCCCGAGGGAGCCCGGCCCTTCATGGGCCAAGAAGCCGGTAGCCCTCACCTCATCAGTGTCATCGGGGAAGTAGACCTTGTGGAAAATCTGGGTGGTTTTGTGCTGGATGGCCTCCACCTCCACCAGATGTGGGGGGTACTTCCGAGACCCATTTCTGGAAACCAGGGAAGGGAGGAAAGTCAAGAATAGGTGAATTCACGGGGCGGTGGGGAACCGAGGCAGACCTCGGCCCTGAGTCCTGTCCACCACTTCCTGCCCAGCGACGGTCGCTTAGCCTCTCAGAGCCTCGAGTTCCTCATCGGTAAAATGGGATGACAGCCAGGGGGCTCTGGGGGGTGGAATGAAGCCAAGGAAGCAAGTGGACTTGGTGAAGTACAAATGGTCCAGATGGTTTTCTCCCCAGCACACCTGATGCTCAGAGCCAAGCCCTTTTGAGCATCCAGATTCTCAAACTGTCCAGATGGGCACAGGATGCAGCAACCTTTGTCAAGCTGGCAGCTGTGGTACCCCAAGGACAGATCCCAATTGTTACGTGGCCACATCCTCATCCCGCAAGGCCCACGTGGCCAGAAGCTGATCCCGGCACCAGCCCCAAGCTCCTGCCCCTGCCCATCATCTGCTGTACCTCAGGGCTTTCTGGAGCCGCTGCAGACAGTCAATGGCAAGCGGGCAGTGCTTGCGGGACTGCAGGAAGCGCTGCACGTGGGGCAGGAGGATGTTGCTGGGTGGGAAGAGGCCCGTGCACAGCCACAGCAGCTCCCAGCCCCGCTCTTCACTGTACCTGCAGGAAGAGATGGTGTCTAGCATGGGCACCACGGGCCAGTCACCGGCACCCACCAGCCGCCCCCGCCAGAACGCTCCCTGAGCCTCACGCCCCTCGGGTCTTCACCGTGGCAGCACGGGCCTGCCCTGACCCCCACCCCTCTCTGAGGACCAGCTCCCTGACAGCCAGATTAATTAGTGCCGCTCACAGGGTGTGTTGGCAGCCTCGGCAGGCTACACAGTTATCAGTCTGATAAGGGGCTTGTGCCAGGATGGAAATCTATGATCTCGCCAAGGACTCTGGCTCAGTTAAGGATTTTTCTTTATAGTAAGACCTTCCTATTGAAGGAAGTTGAATGTGATTTGTATTCTGGCAGAAGCTCTTCACCTCATCTGTTTTTTAGATATATACACCGTGCAGTTAGGCGCCCCCCGAGCTCCTTGGGCCTGATAGGGAAGTTTGGAGAGCTGCTGGGAGGAGGGAACATTTGATGAGGAAGATTCTGATATGTAGAGAAAAAGAGAAAAGGTTTTCCTGGCTGTGGACACTGCAGGCACAAAGTATGTCGTGTGAAAAGATACCATGTACATTTGATGGTAAAGTAAGAGGTGCAGAGTGTGACAAAACTGGGGCGGGACTGGGGCTCTGAGTGTAAGGGAAGGGGGCGGGTCTTCTCAGGCTTGCTGATGAGCACCCCTCCTTGGGCTGGCCCAGCAAGGAGGAAAAGGTAACAAGCTCTGGGGCCCAACACCAGAGCCCGGGATGGAGGCAGAGCTAGGACTGGAGAGAGCTGAGGGGAGCGCTCTGCTCTGCGTGAGGACAGACTGTTCACAGGCAGAGCCAGCGGCTGCCTGGGGAGGGAGGCGGCTCCCAGTCGGCACACACACCTGACAAAGGAGATTCTTTTTAGCCCTGAGCACCAGGGGAGCAGTCAGTCCCTTATCCGCAACCCCCCACCCTGCCCCCACCCCACCCGCACCCAACTCCCTCACCGGATGTGGTTGTCAGTCAGCTGCTTTAGGATCTGCACGTACACCTCATCCTTGAGGGGTTCAGCCTTCAGGGCCCCCTCAAATATCTGATCAGTGAGTTCATTGACGGAGCGCATCCTCTTGGATGGGTAGTCACCCATGTACTTGAGCATGGGTGGGGAGCTGTCAAGGAAGGACTTGTGCCAATGAGGGAAGCCAGCAGGCTGAAAGCTGCTCTCCTCAACAAGGTCTGCTCCCCCCAACTGTGTGGCCCTGGGCCTCAGGCTGCTCCAGGTCGTCCCACCATGATCTCCATGCCCACTACCCACCCTTTCTTCCCACCTCCTCTGGCTGCCTCCTCATCGGCCGTCTCAGCAGCGCCTGCTTGAGAGGCTCCCCTGTGTGGCTCCACAGCTGGTCCTTGCCTCAGGCTTCTAACTCCATACCCAAAGACCTCATAACTACCAGGATGGACCTTCAAAATAAAAAAATCTGACCAGGCCACCCTGTGTCTAGTAGCTCCTGGGGTCTGTGAGACCCAGTCCAAGCTTCCTAGCAGGCTTGAAACAGTCAGCCATGTCTTCAGATTCCCTTGTTAAATTCTGCCTTTCACCCCTGAAATAGCCCTGTTCTGTTACCTCAGGGCCTTTGCATGTGCTGCGCCCCCCAGAACACTCCCCACACATCTCCCCTTTGACTAACAGAGGCCTACTCAGACTTCAGATATGAAGTGGTTGTGTCAGTTGCTTCAGGATCTGCCTGGACACTTTATCCTGGAAGGGCTCAGTTTTCAGAGCACCCTCAAAGATCTGGTTGGTAAGCTCCTACTTCTTCCAGGAAGCCCTCCCTGCTCTCTCCAAGGCCAAATCAGGTCACTGTGCTGTCCATCCCATCTCAGCACTAGCCCCAGTCAGCATGTCTTCTCTCAACTGTGAGCACCATGAGGGGAGGAACTGGGTCTGATCATGGCTGTGTCATCACGCCTGACTCAGCATGTAGTACAATACACATCTGTCAACCCAATGACAGGGTCAGAGGAGACAACAGACGAGGCAGCCAGGCACATGGATGGACCGACTTCATCCTTTATCTGCTGAACACGGCTCAGCATTCCCTACCCTCCCGGATCCCAACCGGTCCCCTTAGAGGGACTCAGTCCACCTAAATCCCCCTCCTAGGGCCCTTGCCCTGACCCTTCCTGTCCCCCACCCCGTGGGTGTGGATATCGATAAAGGCCATGCAGGCCTCCTGTGACAGCTCCTCACTGCCCAGAATCTTCTTCAGCAGCGCCTGCTTGAGAGGCTCCCTTGTGTGGCTCCACAGCCGGTCCTTGCCTCGGGCTTTGGACACCATCACCCGGCTCAGTGTGTGCTTGGGTGGGGGCCTGGCAGGGAACAGAAACAGTGAGCACCGATCCCCAGGAGACCCCATCCACAGCGCCCCCAGCATCAGAGGCCGAGAGGCGGGAACAGGCCTTGCTTTTCCTGCGGTGCCATGTGACCTGGCAGGGGTCACCAGCCTCCCTGGGCCTCACAGAGATACTCACATAGCCAGCCCTGCCCACCCGCCCAGAGCAGGGCCCCCCCCTCTGCTCCTGTCTTGAAAGTGCTGCCCGTAGCGCCCGTCCACCCCGGTCACCCCTGCACCATGCCGCTTGAAGCCACCTCCTCCCCAAAGTCTGTCCCCCAGCCCCCAGCATCTCCATCACAAAAGCTGGGCACACAGTATCACATCTGCCTGTCTCCCCTCGTGACTAAGCCAGGCACAGGCCCACCTGAGTACCCAGACCCACCAGGCCGAGCACAGTCAGCATCTCCTAAAGGGTAAGCTGGCACACCCCGAGAGTGGCCGTCTCAGGGGACAGAAACTACCCTCCCTGGCACTCTCTGACCCAAGCATGCTCGTGGGTGGGGCACTCACAACCTGACCCCACACATCCACCAGAGAGTGGCAGAAGCCTGCGGCCACCATCCTGAGCATCCCCGTTCCGTCACCTGAAGTAGTCGTAGGAAAATTCCTCCAGCGTGTAGGGCTTGGCGCGCACCTCAGGCTCCGCTGTTCGCAGCTGCATGAGCCGGATAACATCCTGCCTCTGGTCTGGGGTCATGGTAACCAGGGCCTAGGGGTCCAGAGACGGGGCTAAGGTCAGCTGTCCACCTGGGGTCCCTGGGGACCAATAGTGCAAAGCCCAGAGTTCCCTGCACTGAGGCTGGAGGTCACCTCAATGGAGGGGGACCCTGTGCCCCTTTGGACCCCAGGGGCCTTTCCTCCTTGGCATCTTGGAAGTCAATGTTGCCTCCTGGGCTGGGCTCATGACCCTTCCCTCCGGACAGTGTCTGAATGAGTTTGGGTCAGTTACAAAGGTGGGACCGGGGCGGGGTGGGGGGACAAATCAGTGGAAGAAATGCCTGACTCAACAGTCTGACTCAGGAGCTGCCTGAAAAACTGGCTGAGTTCTGGGCTGTGTGAGCAGAGCCAGGGCCTCCCTCCTCAGGTCTGCCCGCCCTGTGCTCTCCCTGCAGCTGACGCCCCGCCATGAGGCCGCTCTCCTCCCATGGTGTCCCTGGGACGTTCCTCCTCTGAGGGTTTCTAGCATTCTCTTCACTTAGCACAGGACTTAAGCCTGCAGTCCACGAGCCTTCCAGATCATCTCAGAAGTGGCAGGCCAGTGAGTGTCCCTCACTCCACTCTACAGACATGGAAAGAAGACATGAAGGGTTCAGGGGAGCCTTCCCACCATTGGCCACCCCAGACCACGTACCACAATCTCCCTTGGTGGCATGGTGACCGTGGGCATGACGTACACACAGTCGGTGGGGAAGTCCCCACGCTGCTTGGTCCTCTCGTTGATGCCGTTGGCCCAGCCGGAGGTCATGACCTGCTCGCCTGTGTCATGGTCCAGGATGATGAGGTCTCCTTTGGCAAAGCTGAGGAAGCCTGATTCCTCACCCGCTGGGAGGCAGATGTGCGCGGGGCCACACGGGGCAGAGAGGGGCTGGGTTGGTACTTTTATTTGGGTTAGTGACCGATAAGCTGACCCTCCCTGCTGAAGGACAGAGGCCCTGTCCCACTTCTGTCTGCTCACTGGGCACCCTGCCATCCCTTGCCATACCTCTCCACAATTTTCCTAACAGACAAAGCTGTTAGAGTGGCCCCTCCCTGGCTCAACACCCATGGCCCTTAGAAGAAAGCCCACTTGCCTTGGGAGCTGGCCTTGCTGACTCTCCTGACTTCACCTCACTTCGTCCATTCCAGCCAAACCAAACCATCCACAGTTCCCAGACACTGCTTTCTCCAGCCTCTGCCTCTACTCGTGTTCTCGCTCTGCCCCAAACATTGTGCTCACATATCCCTGAACCCCAGGCTGCATGGGTCTCTCTTCTGGGTGATCTCCCTTCCCAGATCACTGCACTGTGTTTCCACTGCCTCTCCCCACTGAGGGAAGAACTGGGATCCGTTGCATCTATTTCGTCCATGCCCTGCCCAGAGGCGGCCAGGGGAATGCTCAGGGTAGGTGCTATGGCTGCCATCATTTGAAGATGGTGAGTATTTGGAGGACACTGAGGAAGAACCCCTGATCTCACCTGGAGAGAGTGACAGAGAGAAGAATTGGAGAGGTGGGGAGGGCAGCAGGGAGAGGAAGACTCTCCACAGGGCACTGAAGCTCTTTGGTCTACTTGGAGCCAAAGGCGTCTGGGGAAGGACAGGTAACAGGCACTAGAGCCTGGAATGCCAAGGCCTGTGATCTACCTAATGTTCCTGACCCCCAGGGCCTAGCAGCATGTCGGCAGCCACTCACCAGGGTTGGGGTTGTCCTGCAGGGCCACCACATACTTAGACCTCTTCCGGAGCCCCTCCAGGAAAGTGACCACCAGGTCACGGATGTCCTCGGAGTTGCTGGAGGTGAAGGTGTACTCGTCGCCCTTGATGGTGGCCAGGGTGAAGCTGGGGGCTACCAGTTTCGCTCCCCTGCAGGACCAACACGGAGAACAGGGCCCAGCCGGGGTCAGTCCTGCCCAGCCCACGTCAGAGCAGCCCAGCGAGAGCAAGACACGGCACTCCCTGAAGGAGACCAAGGCCACCTCAGTCAGACGTGGCCCAGCCAGAAAGAGGCTAGTCCAGCCAGCATGAGGCCAGACACGTCTCAGCCTAAGTCAGACATGGCCCAGCCAAAGTCACACATGGTCCGAGGAAGGCCTGCAGTGGCCCAGCTCATCCCTTTTGCTATTTCCTTCTCCATCTTTAGTGACATCCCACCTCCTCCCTGACCTCTCACAGCCCTCATCACACTAGTCCCTTTGAAATGGTCTGTTCGATGTCCATCTCCCGTCTCTGAAGCTGCAAGAGGGTGAGGACTATCTTGTCCCCACTGTACCCTGTGCCTCTTCAGAGCTGGATATGGTCCAGCCCTGGCCCACACGGGACCCAGCCCAGAGCACTCCTGCACGCCCCAGGGGGAGGGAGGCACTGCTGAGAAGCCCTTCAATTCCAGGACCCCGGCTCCACCACCCCTTCCCACGGCACTGCACTGCGCTTTTCAGCTTACACAGAGCTCCCCCGGGAACGATTGCATTAATAAATGCACTCATCACTTTCAGGGAAGGAAAGTATAAGAACCTCTATTTTGGGGGCCTCCCTGGTGGCGCAAGGGGTTAAGATGCAACCCGTGAAGCTATCCACAGCCACTGCAGCATGAGTTTGATCCCTGGCCAGGGAGCTACCCACGTGGCACAGCGACCTCTCCTGTCTGGCCCGCTGCTCCCCTCAGCAGTGTATTTCAGTCCGTCTGCCTGTTCTGCTCCCCACTCTGTGTCTGGTGAATCCTCACACCCTCCCACAAATCTGGCCTGTACCCCAGTTCTTGTATGCATAAATAAATAAATCTTAAAAAAAAAAAAGAACCTCTATTTTATTTTTGGGAGGAGGATATAGAAGTGAGTCCCATTCAGGCTTTGAACTCCAGGCCAGACTCATTTTGTACACACTTGGCAGGCCCTGGCTGTCCTAACCACCCACACCCATCTCAACACAACTCCACCCCTACCCCCACCCCCACCTCCACAGGAGGGAGTTGCCTGAGGGGTCTTGTGCATGCAGACAAGTGCTCAGAGTGCATCTCTCCAGGTCAACACTCCCCACAAAGCCCTGGGAACCCCCTTCTTCCCCACCTGTCTGTCTGCGCCTCCATCTTCCCCTCCACACTGCAGAGAGTACTGAATCAGGACTCTGGGTTTGCACCCCAGCGCTGCAACTGGTCTTTACGCAGCTTTGGGCAGGCCCCTGCCCTGCGCTAAAGTGGGGTGTTGGGAGACATGGACTAACCGGCTGCTGGACACGGCCATGATCTCGGGAAAGGACAGCTCCAGAAGCACCTGCTCCTGCTCATCCACGAAGTAGACTCCTGTCCAGTTGACGGCCACAATGACGTCGTTCTTGGGGAGGCTGGGGCCTGGGGCAGAGATCAAGGCACTGGGAGGGCGGCTTCCCTGCTTCCACACCCATCCCCTCCAAATCTCGCAACCTCCAGCCCATTTTACAAATGGGGAAACTGAGGCTCAGAGGATACAACCTCCTTATAAGCTCAAATCCAAGGTGCAGTGGGAAGAGTGCTGAATTAGGGAGCAGCTTTGAGTCCTATCCCTGCACTGGTTTTGTGAGACAAGCCCCTACGTTGCAGTGGGGTGGGGTGCAGGGAGGGGTTGGACTAGGACTAGCTTCCCTCTGGCCTGCTTTTTGGTGCTCCTAGGAAACCCGGTACCAGCACAAGGCCTGGCACAGAGCAGATGCCCAGTAATGATGGCCTGCGGTGGCTGAGCAGATGGCCAATGTGCGGTTGCGATGGCCACATCCACTCTCAGCCTCACAGAGCAGGCCCAGCAGTGACAACTCTGGGTGACCCTCTTCTATACACAGTAGGTGACCTCAACAGGCAATTGTTCAAACCCTTTTACTGAGCACCTACTGTGTGCCACAGAGCCCTACTGGACTACAAGGGGCCAGACCCACTCAATACACTGACCTGGAAAGACAAAGTCAGCCCACAGGCAGAAGCCTGGCCAACAAGAGTCTGGCTCGGGCCTCCTCTGACCCCCCACTCCCCTGAGGTGTTGGTCAGGGAGAAGGGCACAGAGGCGGGGAGGCTGAGGGTACCTGAGAATTTGAAGGCTTCATAAAACCTAGAGAAGAGCAAGGGCCACTTGAAGCGGGCGTAATTGACCACATCCTCTTTGACCTTCTGGGCATCAGCTCTCCTTTGGGCGTAGATCCCCTGGAGGGGGACACGGAGGGACAGGGACAAAAGACACTCTACATGCTCTGCCTGAAAATCCAGTGTCCCTGCACCCAGGCCGAGAGTGGCCCCAGAACTCCATGGCCTCACCCCACCCCGTCGGTCACAGCCACCCCATCGCTCACGGCCCTCTTAGCAGGGACATCAGTGAGCACTCACTAGAGAAAGCAGGGCCCCCTCCCACAGAGCCCCTAATCAAGCAGAGTGACAGAAAAGCAGACGATCCCAGCTCAAAGGCAGGGATCGGCAGGAGGCATCTGGGGAAAGGAGCAGTTGGCTGAGCAGGGTGTGCAGGCCAAATCAGACTGGGGCGAGGGCACGGGGAGGGTAGGGGAGTCCGGCCAAGTGGAGTTGTGGGCGAGGTCACCACCCAGCTGAGCTTCCCGTGGAAACTGGCAGGTGAATGTGGGCGTTAGGAAGGTCATCGCTCTTTCTGGAGGGGCTGAGCGTCGCAGTGGAAGGGATGGGGATGGGGCGTGGAGGCTCAAGGGCAGCTCACCCGGGAGGGGAAAAGCTGAGTGGGAAGGGCTTGTGGGGTTCCCTGATTAGGAAGAGGCCACAAAGCATTTGAGATAAGAGACTGCCACTCTGGAGCCCTTGGCAACTCAGGACAAAGCTGATTGTGCTCTTACACACCAAGGCCTGCAGGTGAGAGGCCTGGGGGTCTCCTCCCATAGCCGGTGTCTTCCTTCTCCCAGGGGCAGACCCCTTAGCTTGAAAGGGAGCTACTCATGGTTGGTTTATGGCCCAGGAAGGAAGTTGGGCCAGGGTTCTTTTAGGGGAAAATGAGGTTATCCTTGCTAGAAGCTCCTCCAATGCCCCTGAGCCATAACTCTACCACCTAACCCCAACACCCTGGGCCCTTGGTTTCCTCCTGAGACTGCAGGGCTGGACTCAATCTGCCTGTGTGCCTGGCATCAGCCCAGTATAGATGGCAGAAGGCAAGTGAACGCCTAGAGGTCCACGATGGAGAAAGGCTGTGGGAGACGGGTCTAGGATACGTCATGTTCCCTTGGCCCGACAGGTCAGGTGAGAGGTGTGACCCCTCTGATTGCCTGGGTCCGGGCCCCTCAGCTGGGTCACCGGAGAGCCCTCCTCCAATCGTCTCTCAACCCTCCTACCTTCTTGTGGGCAGCAATGGCCAGCTGGGCCCACTTCTCCAATGTCTTCAGGGGCGTGATCTCGCGGTCGGGGATGTAGGTGGGCACGAGGCTCAAGAGGCGCTCCAGGATCATCTCAGAGCCGTAATCCACAAAGTACTGCTGGGAGGCCAGCTCAGCCAGGTCATCCTCCTGGGTGGGGAAGGATGTCTCAGTCACACTGTATAGGAAGGCCTTCTGGAATGCTGAAGGCCCCAGGCCCCTGCTTCCTGTACCCTGGCCTTTGGGAAGTTGTGTTCTCATGGACTCACCAGGAACTCCTGTGTACTTGGTGGAACCCTGTGCTCCCTAAACTCAGGTCCACACCCTTGCCTTCCCCCAGATCCCCTCGGCACTAGAACAGAGCTGGGTCCTGCCCAGGAACACATGTGCTGACCCAGGAGATCAGCTAGTCTATGGGTAAATGGGTCAGCCACTCTGTTCCCAGCCTAGGGAGATGGACGAGGGGTGACAACAGAAGGGGAGGGCTTGCCAGGTGACTGTCAGGGAGGACAGTGCATCCCCGCCACATCACCACACAGCCGAGGGACAGTGAAAGCGATGAACAACCAAAAGGCTATACTGAAGAGGCTTCAGAGGCCCGGGTGGGCTCTGCCTGGGGTGGATGAGCGGTAGCCCCTGAGGCTCTCCTGGCAGCAGGATCAATAGAGAAAGGCTCTTGGGCACTTTGAAGGGAGCAGACATTTTCCAGTAAGTTCAAAGTGTTTCCATTTTAGCAACAGATATGACTATACTATGCATTCTACTCGAACACCAACACCACTCAGCATCACCACTGCCAATATCACCACCTCCTTCACTAAAGCCACAATCACCACCACCACTGTCACTACCACCATCAGGAGCACCTAGGCCATCACTACCTCCGTCACCGCTGCCATGGCCAACCATCCCCTTGGCTTCCATCATCTCCATCCTTATCCCACCACCATAATTACCATCACAATCGTAAGGGTCGTGAGAACCATGGACGCCATCATCAAATACAAAACCACCATGTCATTCCTGTCCTCAGAAGGAGAGAAAAGGATAGGCATTTGCTAGCTTGGTCTAAATAAGGGGCTCTCTTCCTCCGTTAGAGAAGTTTTTTAGGTGAACTCAGAGCAATGCTGTGAGTTCTGACACACCCACTGAACACTGCACAGGGACTGCGTGGCTGGGATGACTCCACCGGCAGAGGCCAGACTGCTCTTCAAGATCCTTGCCTGAAAGGAGCGTTAGATCCGGAAGAAGCCTGCCTATGCCCAGCCTCCGTCAGGCTGACGGCGGGTCGTCGACAGTAACACTCAGCCCCACCTCAGAAGCAGGCCGCTGTGAGCCAGGCAAGCTCAGCCAGAAGCTCCTCTCACCTTCTCACACCTGTACTCCCCGAACTTGACCCCTCGCACCACCTGCTGGTAGATGAGGTTGGTGGCCACGTTGTCTTCCGAGGGGTTGTGCCAGGGTGTGAAGACTTCTTTTCGGAAGAACAGCCTCCAGGGGGCGTTGCGCTCCTGGGCGCCCTGCTCCTTGGCGTACTGCTCACACTGGGAGATGGCGTCCATGACGTGGTCACTGCCACTGCCCAGAGAGGACACCTGTGGCCACAGGGTGGAGGTCACCGGGGGACAGCAGGCAGGGGAGGACGGAAAAGCGCCACTGACCGCACAGTGCTCTTGCTGGAATAGAAAACTGAGGCTCTGAGAGAGGCAGGCCAGCTTGAGTCCCGGCCGTGGGCCCTGAACTGGCGCAGCCATGTGGGAGTTCCTATTTCTCGTGTAAGAGTCATGAAGCCTGATGGACAAAGGGTCCCTGAGAACAGAGGAGGTTTCTGTAGATGGGAAAAATCCAGGCAGAGTGTCTCTGGCGACAGGGTTCTATCCCTGGAGTTGGTGATGTTGCTGGGTGTGGAGGCAAAATCCTCCCCTGCCCACCCACCCCACCCACCCCTCCACAGCTCAGCAGAGAAGGTTCCAGACTCAGCCATGAGCCCAGGAGATGCGCACACCAGGTGGTCACTAAACTGGAGAAGAAACGACCCTAGCGAGCTGATCAGGAGTTACATTCCCATTTGCAAATTGGAAAGTGAATGTCAGAGTCAAGGGCAGCACACCCCTCCTTGTCTCTGCGCACTAGGGGAGGACTGCTTCAGGCGGGGCACACAAGGCTGAAGTGAGATCTGGGGTTCAATCTACATTGTACCGGATGCAGGTGGTTAATTGCTCCCCGCAATCCTACAGTCAGGCGAGCCAGGGTCACTGGCCTACTGACAGGCCTCGGAAGCAAGTAACTGCACAAGGCACCTGAGCCGGCAGTGGGCAGCACTGAGTTGGAGCTGTGGGGGACAGGAGGGAAGCCTCAAGGCCCAAATACCTTATCAAACAGGGCAATGTAGAGGGAGAACCCGAAGCGGTCCTTGAGTGAGATTTTGTCAGCCAACGCGTTGCACAGCTCCTTGGCTGTGGTTGCTGAGTCTGTCAGCAGCGTCTTGGTGGTCCCGTCCATGAATGTCACTGGCAACATGATGGGTTTCTTGGACTTGGTGGCCTAGAAGTGACGAAAGAGGGTCTGTGGGAATCCTTCCACTTCTGACCCACCCGCTTAGTCCCCCGGGCTCCTGGCTCCCTGCTCCCTTTGCGATCGGAGCTGCCCCCTCTTGGCCCCAGCATCCCATTGGGACATTGCCTGTGCCTTGTCGCAGGCGCCCAGGGAGGCCTGCTGTGCTCCGTCCCCCCACTGACCCTCCAGGACCCCTGAGCTGAGAGTTGGGGCTGAGAGGTCAGGCATTGCTTCTGACCTCACATCATGTAACCGTCACAAGAACTTGTGAGATGAGTGTCACTGTCGCCGTGCTGCAGATGAAGCCATGGAGACAGAGGGAAGTCCCTGCCCGGGGCACTGCTACCAAAAAGCCAGAATATGGGAGTCGATCGTCTAGTGGAGACTTTACTGTTTCAGTAGGTCTGGGATTCCAGAACCTGGGGGTGGGCACTTAAAGAGCCCAAAGCAAAAAATGTTTCTGGGGTACTGGAGAGACAGACACACACACACACACACACACACACACACACACACACACACACACGCCTGGTGGATCCAGGGCTGCACCTGCAGCTCCAGCCAACTAGGTGGCTGCGTCCGCGTTCCATTGACGAAGGTCCTTCTGAGCCGCTCCTCACAGTATGGGGCGTAACCAGGAGGTCCCCCGTGGATGAAGTTCCTCAGGTACTGCAGACAGAGACGAGGTGAGGGAACCCCCATTCTGACTTCTCTCAGCCTCCCTCCCCTGGACCATTAGACCCGCCTCACCAGGTCTCCCGCCACAGACCTGCCCCTCAGGTGCGCCCACACCGCTCCTCTGCTTTCCATGGCCCCCCGCTGCCCTCAGGACCATGTCCACAGGCCTCAGCTTGGCAGAAAGGCCCCACAGTCTAGCCCTGCCTAGTCTCAGCGGCAACCCCGCTCTGCCTAGCTTAGCGCTTGTCTGCTTTCATCCAGGCCCACCTCTCTGACTCCACCCAACTGGAGAAGCCTTCTCTCCATAGCACCCACCAGCCAGTGTTGTCCTCTGTCACCTGCGCTGCCTCTGCATCCCCAGTGCCCAGGGCCGGGCCCTGAGGAGCCGTCAAGAAAGGGGCCTGAGCTGAACTAGTGACTGCTCCATGGGAAGCATGCAGAGGAGAGGGACTGGGTTGCGCCATCAGACTCAGCTGCCTCAGAAATAAAATGGGGCTGAAGGGAGAAAGAGTGAAGTGCTGAGACGAGGGGTCAGGAAGACGGGCCCAGGGGGACCTCAGGCCTGACAGGAGACGGCCAGGCGGGGCCTCATTGCCAAGCCACTGCGAGCTGTTTCCCCTTGCTCACCCCTCAGTGCTGGGGGAGAGGCCCAGCTCCCCCCCACTCTAGGTGGTCAGATGCCTCCCTTACCTTAACAAACTTCTCTGAGGGGGCGAAGCAGCCCACGCAGAGAGACACGAGGATCCAGCCCCGGGCATAGCTGCTCTTGGAAGGGTTGTGAGTGAGCTGCTTGCTGATCTGGCAGTAGATCTCATCCCTGGGGAGGCAGGGAAAGGAGGAGGGAGAACGCCACAGAGGAGGGAGAGTGAATGAGGGAAACTTGACCCAAAATGGAGTCAGGAAGCTTTAAGAGAAGGGCTGTCAGGCACCCGCCGCTCCTTACGCTCCAACACCTGGCAGGAAGCCACTCATCCAGCATCCAGCACTGCCCACCACTTGCAGCCAGTGAGAAACCACCACAGCCTCAAACACTCAGTGAACTTAATGCAAAACTGCCCTTTCTGATTCCCTCTTAAAGCCTAATGAAAGCGGACCTTCCCTTCGTGGACTTGCCCGAGGCTCCTCACAGTTACTTGTCCTCAGGGCAACCCCTCTGCTACTGAAGAATTAACACCAGAGTGTGGTGCGGGCACAGCGGCCACTGGTGACCGCACTGATGAGCCCCCCCCAGGCTCTGCCTGGTCTCCCACCACCAGGTGGGTGGTGCCGGCAGCTGAGTTCACCTCTCTGAGCCCAGTGCATAGTCATGACAACTGGCAGAATAGAAACAGCAAAACATCTGGAGAGTTCTCCGGGGGATGGCATGAGTAGGGACTTTGGCTTTCTCTTCACATATTTCTGTACCAAGTGGCCTGTATTACTGTTGAAATCAGTTGAAGGCAATGAAGATAGGTTTGATGTATTCATTTTAAAGGAAAATGATAGTCCCTTCCTTATAGGGCTGCTGTGAAGAATAATGAGCCAAAGCTTATAAAGCATTTAGCACAGCAAACCCTGTCTAAATGAATGCTAGCTGCCCTGTTGACACTGCTTAAGGGGGGGACGCACCATGGTGAAGTGACCACTAGGGGGCACTCACCCCTGCTCTTCCCACAAAGGGCAGCGCTGGCAGGAAGGAGGAAAGAACTAATTCAGCGGCTCCCCAATTTTGAGAGTTCACAAGCCAGTGCAACTTCTAAATAAAATATGAAGGTGGCTAACTTTTTTTATCATTGTAGGGTAAGGTAAAAGTATCAGGCTTTTCTGCCCTCCTGCCATTAGGATAGATGAGGGAACCCTGTGGTCCTGAATGCATGCCTGATGGCGGCACCTGAAGTGGGTGCACCCGGGCTGAGAGACTGAGTTTATCAGGGCGGCGTCGCGGGGACACCAGCAAAAGCCAAGAATGAACGGAAGCCGAGAGAAGAGAAGTAAAGAGAAGGCCAGAGAGCCCAGATAGAGTGAGGATTTTCTGGGGGCTGGGAGGACTGCCAGCCTCCCGGCCCCCCAGCACCCCTGCTGCCATATGCCTGGTAAATCTAAATAAAAGACCTGCAAAAGCCACTGAGGACCCTGACTCCTCCTTTACCTGGTCTGCTGGTCAGAAAACCTGCACTGTGGTCTTCCTGCCCCTACAATCATAAGTAAAGACATTTAAAATACACGCCACAGGGCCTCCCCTGGTGGTGCAGTGGTTGAACGCTGGGCTGCAAAGCTACATGTAGCCTCTGCAGCGCCGGTTCAATCCCCGGCCACCGGTGAGGGTCCTACATGGCGCGCAGACCTCTCCTGCCACCCGCTGCTCCCCTCAGCAGTGTACTTTGGTCTTCCTGCCTGTTCTGTTCCCCGCTCTGGCTCTGGTGAATCCTCTCACCCTCCTGTGCTCTGACTGTACCCAGTGCTTGTATGAATAAATAAAATCTTTTAAAAAAATAAAATACACACCACACATAATAACCTGTCCACAATCTATACTACAATCATTTCATAAAACAAAGGTAATTTTAATGTCCAAAAAGTTGGAAAGCTGAAATCTTGGAATAAAGAGCGATCCTTTAAATAAAATCATATTTAGCCTCAGCACATCCTTATTCTTCCCAGCTTATCACAGACCAGTGACAACTTTCTCAGAGAGCTCTGTCTGCAGCTGGGAGCCCCTGACTGATTTACTTTATGGACAGAAAATAGAGGCCGAGAGAGGAAAGGGATCCTGGTGGTTCCCCGGGGAGCCGGCCCCTCAGCCTTCTGACTCTTGAAGGCTCCTGACACTGTTCTTTAGAAGTGAGTCTGATAGTGAGATAATTGGGAGGCAAATTGTTGCTCTTTAAACACACCTTGAGTCCTTCTTCCTGGTGGCAGGGGCCTGGGTGCTGTAACCATCTCTACTGGGACAGTGTATGGCCTCAAGGAACAACTAAAGGAGGCCTCAGTGGAAGGCAGGGTGCCCGGGAGGCAAGTGACCCCTGGGCAGGTCTCTTTGCCCTCTCTATGGGACCTCAGCTTTCCCTTTGGAAAAATGGGGCTCATGCCCATCCCCATCCTGCTGTCCTCCCAGCCAACACAAAGTCCATGAGATCAGCTCTCCTGACTGTCTTGTGCAGACAGAGCTCTCTGAAAAGCCCTGTCTGCCCTCCACCAACCAGTTAGGTTGATTCCTGAATTGCTTCTGGTAATTCCTGAATCGTCCTGTCTCCTTCATGACACCCCAGGAAACTGAGGTGGGCTTCTCCCGGGTGTAGGTGGGGGAGGGAGGCCCCTGCAGGATTTCAAGGCATGCTGAGCTCTGTAACTGTCCCCACAGGCCTGGCTCAGCTACACTGAGCTACACTACAGCTGGCAGGGATGGGGGTAAACCAGGAAACGCACGTAACAGGGTAATACTTAGGTCCTGTCACACACCTTCCAGTTTTATCTGCCTGTAGTCTATTATTCCCCCTTTACAGACAATGAAACTGAGGCTTACAGAGATAAATAACTCTACCAAGGTCACACCGCTAGCTAGCAGCAGAGCTTAATGCAGGCCTGTATGGCTTAGTCTAATGTGAAGGTGACAAAGTCACAACTCAGCCACCAAAACCTTCCAGGACCGCTCTGGGAAACAGCCTCCCTGAAGCCACCCATCTGGTGCTGGCCCCGCCCCCAGGTACTGATCCCGCCCCTCTGGCTCTGGCCCCACCCCTGGGTACTGGCCCCACGTCCCAGGCGCTGACCGCAGAGCTGGCCGCAGGATGCCATTGCCAATGATGAAGTGCAGCTTCTCCAGGTTGGAGGTGGGCCTGTCCTCCAGCATGCTGTTGCCCTGCACTGTGGACTCCCCGTCGTGCAGCCTCTTGGTTACCTGGGTGAGATAGAGGAACCCAGGCTTTACAAGGGAAGGATGAAGGGAGGGGCCTGCCTGGTGGTGGAGTCCACCACTCCTCCCAGAGCAGAATCCTGGGAGATGCAGAAGAGTGGGGCTTCCACTCCAGTCATACCCCTGCCCTGAGAATAGCAAACATTGGAGCAACAACTGGCCCAGAGAGCTCGGACCACTGGCCTGGTACCACCCACTTCCACATATAACCCTCCTTAACACTCCCATCCCCACACCAGGGGCCAGCTCCTCTGACTCCTAGTGGCCCCCTGTCTCTCTGGGGTGGGCCCACACACAGAACTGACACCCGGAGTATACTCCGGTTCCAATGACTCAGTCACCTTCACCAGTCAGAGGCAGCACCACTGGGCCCTGGGGAGCAGACTCAGACCTGGATTCTCACAGATGTGCTTCTCTCTGGACCCACATGGCCAGACACCAGCCTGAGTTCTACCCAGAGATGCAGAGTGAGGGGGTGAGCAACAGGAAATCACCCCTGTAGACAGGATGGACACAGAAGGTCCTCAAGTCTCCTGAGCACCCACTGGGGACATACCATCTTCCCAGGAAGACATGAGTGGGTATTTCTTCCCTGGGGTCCTCAGATTCCAAATGGCAGACAGAGCTAGAATTCAAACCTGGGACCATGTGACATTAAGCTGGGGTCTGAGCCTCAGCTGGGGAACAGCACAAGAGTAGAGACAAAGCAGGCTAGTGGAAGCCCAGGGGAGGAGTCTACTGCTGTAGAGGGGTTGAGGAAGCATCCAGGAGGCGGTGACACCCACACAGAGAAGAGAAAGGAGGAATATCAGGCAGAGGGATTGCTGTGTGCAAATGTAAGGTCGCAGGGGAGCCAGTCATCCTGATTTGTAAATGACCTGGTAGTCTGTCTGCCTTCCCAGCCTGGGCAATCCTGGAGCACAGGGCAGGACGGTGCTCAGAACACAGAGGTAACTAAATGAGCAAATTCAAACAAATTCATAGTATTAATGCCCCGAGGGCATTCTCACAAACCAAACAATTCTCAGCATCTGAAGTGTCCTTGGATCAAATGCAACTCGCCAATCACCTGGCTAGAAATGTTCTCCCTCCCCACCTGCAATCCAGCCCTCCCAGCTCTTGGGACGCCTCCTCTGGGAAGCCCTTTCTGATCTGGCCCAAGCCTGAGCTCATCAGCCTGTTCCTCACATTCCTCTCTGTTCTATCACTCCCCTTGCCGGCCAGTCGCTGGCTAGCTGGGGCCCTGGGGACAGGCACCCCCCATGATCTTGAGTTCAGCCTTGCCCCAGCCTGGGGATCTAACCTCCTCTGTCAGTTTGGACTTCTTCTTCAGGGTCAGGTGCACCAGCTTGTGCCTCACGCTGCTCTTCTTCTGCCCCTCGGGGAGCTGGGTCTGCGGGACCAATGGGGTGAGGGTCAAGCCACGGGGCTGAACGTAATGGCGAGACAAGCTGGCCACAGGACTGTGTCTAGAGGGTTGTCTCCCCACCACACCAATATTTACCAGGTGTACCACACTGCCACCCCCACCTGTGCTCCCCCAGCTTTCCCACCAGCAGTGAGAGATGGGAAGCCGGAGACCCAGAAAAGCACAGTAGCGCAGCCTGCCAGGCCTCCCGTGGAGTCAGCGTGTGGAGCTGGCTGACGGCAAGGCCAGCCTGGTGCCGCAAGGCCTACCCGGTGGCCTTCGGCAAGTTTACTTTCCCGCCAGTAGACAGAGGAGGGCGGGGAGGCAGGGTGGAGAGGCAGAGACAAATTTTAGGATTCCCCTTTGGCTGAGGACCCTTAGTTGGGGGGAGCTGGGTAGCCCTGCCCACTGGCCTGGGGAGGGCATCCACCAGAGGGAACCCTGGCCTCACCTCGCCCTCGCCCTGCAAGGCCTGCAGCTCCCTCTTGTACATCTTCTTGCCCAGGGTCTCATAAATTTTGGTCATCACGGGGATCTTCTCGCTGCCATCACTCATGGCTGTGTGGTACTTGGGCTCAGGGAGGTCCCCCATGAACCGGAGGATGGTGATCCAGACCGCCAGGGCCGCCTGGGGGCAGACAGAGCAGTCTGACCCCAAGCACGAGAGTGAGCACAGGGTATTACAAAGTCGTCAAATAACCTGGGGGCTTGGGGAGAGCTGGAGAACCCCACAGAAGAGCCACTGAGCTGAGCATGTGAGGGGCATTGCTCGGGATTTGCAGCAGGGGTGACTGCTGCAGAATGAAGTCAGCCCTGGTGCTGCCCCACCCCGGCTGCCTCCTCGGCACGCATGGGCCCTGCCCTTACCAGCTGGTCCCCCTCATCGTCGTGGTACAGCAGAGGCTGCTTGAGGGGCCTCCGGGTGTAGGTGTGCGTGGTTGTGCCCTGGAAGTAGGTGGCACCAAACTTGGCAAATTTATACTCGGAGAGGTCCTCCTCATCCTCGTCGGGCAGAGGCAAGGCCGCGTCCAGGTCCTCCTCCACCATCTCCCTCCGCCCACACTCCAGGTCCTGAGGAGACAGGGGATTCCCTTCCATGGGACAGACTCAGGACTAGGCTTTGTCCCCCCAACCTGTCCCTGCAGGCCTGATCTACCCCCGCAGGGTAGGGCTGTGTTCATCCTGTTCATCACCAGGCAGGACCTGACCACAGTAGGTCTCCTCCATAAATGAATAAAAGTTCATGGGTAGCCCTGGAGATGGACAGCAAGGTCACTTGGCAGGCTGGTGACTGGGCAGGGCCTGGGACCTATGGCCCCTGACCCAGGTCATCGCTTCTGCTCAGAGGGTACTAGGTGGACTGTAACGCAGAGAAGCACAAGAGCACTGAGGGTCATCTCACCAGGGACCTCTGGAGACCCTGTCCCCAGCCTGGTACCTCAAAACCTCTAGGCGCCTGGCCCTCCTGGCCCGGCAGGCCACCGGAAGTTCCCAGGAAGCCGAACATCTTGTCCACCATATCCGAGTGATTGATGGGCTCATGGCGGGCCTTCTCCATCTGCTCCAGCAGCTCCTTCTTCCGCCGAGCCTCCTCCTTTTCCTTCAGCTCCCTCTCTGCATCCTCACGAGCCAGTTGGGCCAGGCGCTCCTGGGAGGTTGGGGTGACACAGAGGAGGAGATGGTGTCTGCCCCCAATGCCACAGCCTCAGGGAGCAAGTCAAGAGCCTCTGCAGCAGCCAGGTCTTAGTCCCAGCCACCCCCAAGGCCTCCTGCTGGCTGGGAAGTCCTGAGCCCCCAGCTTCTCTATCTTGGGTCCTGCCCAGCTCATTCTTCACAGTCCAATGCAGACAGACGCCCAGCTCTGAACCACAGGGAAGCCTCGAGACAGCTGAGATAGTAGTGCCACAGGCGGGAGCTACCTCCTTCGAGGCACAGCCGGGAACTACCTCCTCCAGGAAGCCCACTCATGCCTCCCTAGCTGGAGGAGAGCACACCAGCCCAGAAATTCCACAGCTGCAGTTCTGAGGCTCTATTCCAGCACTGCGATATAGAAATACACACTGAGCCATGTGTAGAGTGACTGTTTAAAATGGTGAAAAGAAATGGGTGTGTTTTAATATCTCAATATTTTGGGGTCTCCTTGGTGGCTTTCAAGCTATCGCTCATGCTATCAAGCTACCGCCAGCCACTTTTACTTACTTATGCATATAAGAAATGGAGTGCAGACCAGAGGTGCGGGGGGTAGGGGTGAGAGGGTTCACCAGAGACAGAGTGGGGAGCAGAAGAGGCAGATCTACTGAAACACACTGCTGAGGAGAGCAGCGGGAGGGACAGGAGAGGTCTGCCTCGCCATGTGGGTAGCTCCCTGGCTGGGCTGCAGTGGTTGGTGATAGCCTGATAGTGTGAGACTTAACCCCTTCACCACCAGGGAGGCCCAATAAAAAATAAATCTTAAAAAAAAATCAGTATTTTGTTGAACCCAATGTTTCTGAAATAACATCTCAACACAAAATTATTAAGAATAGTACTGAGATATTTTATATTTCTCTTTCCTGTACCAAATCTGCAGATCAGTGTGTGCCTTACACTGATGGCGCTTTGTCATTTCAAGCGCTCAGCGGCCTCAAGGTTGGGGGCTCCCACACTGGGTGCGCTTGGCCAGCTGAGGCTTTTAATTTGGGCACCATCTCCCAGCTCGAAAGTTTTCCCAAGGGCATGGACCCTCTCTCCTGAGCCTGCAGCAGGCTCAGGCCCCTGGGGCACTGGGGATGAGCAGCCAGTGACCGAACCCGTGAACAACACCGAGGTGCCTGGCCTTGTCAGCTCACCTGATGCTTGCGTTCCGCCTCCTCCTTGGCCTTCTTGGCACTCATCTCCTTCCGCAGTTTCTCCTCCTCTGCCAGGCGCATTTTCTCGGCCTCCAGGCGCCGCAGGTACTGGGGGTGGTGTGGGTGGGCACTGAACCACATGGAGCGGCCCTGGCACTTGCTACCAGCTTGGCCCACCGAACCCTGACTGAATTCTGGGACTGGGGGTGATTCTGCCAATAATTTGGCACACAGGGAAGCAGGCATCTCAGAGATTCTTCCTGCCACAGAGCAGAACAGGGTACCATTGATCCGAAAGTCAAACCAGGTTTGCCTCAGCATCCCACAGAATCATAAGTGACTGGGGCCCTGACATTGGCTGAGAGGATGGAAATGAGGGCTGTGGCCTCAGTTTTGTGTAGTCCTCAGAGAGGGCATAGGTACCCACATAGGCCTCAGCCAACAAGTGGGGGTGATTTTCTGCCTGAGGTGGAGCAGCCCCCTCAGAGGACTCACCCCCCTATGGGGCTTGGGGCTGTGGGTGCAGTGGACTCAGGATCCCTTACCTCAGCCCTGAGGCGCTGGTGTAGCCTGCGGGCAATCATGCCCCGGGCATAGGCCTGCACGGTGAGCACGGCCCAGAGGCGGTGGCGGAAGGCTTTGCGTACCAAGTAGGCACGGCAGCGGGCCTGGAACTGGATGATGTGCCTGCGGGCTAGGTGGTACTGCTGGTGCAACTTGCGGGAACGTTGCAGGGCCTGTAGCCTCAGGAAGCCCAGCCGCATCTGCAAACACCGCCACCTGCTCAGCCGCTGCCCCAGTTCCAGCTTGGCCCCACCTTGGGAAGCATCACTCACTGGCTCCATGCTCACACCCGCCTGCCCCAGGGCCCTACTCTGTCTCTCCCTGTCTCCTTTCTGATGAAACTTCCCCAGGGTGTGCACTTGACTCCCCCTGAGTTGTGTTCCCTCAAGGACGCCCCATCCCCAGAGTAGGAGCCCATGTCTTCCTAAGCTCCTCCCCAGACACGAATCAGCCCTGTAGCCCAGTTACTCCACAGATTGGCCCATCCATTCCCAACCCTCTGCAAGGTCTCAAATAGCCCAGGTGCTCACAACCCACCAAGACATTCCAGAAGAAAAGCCACACACACTGCTGACCAGATGGGAAAAACACAGAACCAGACTTGGACTTTGGGCTGGAAGAATGGTAGGAGCTGGTGGGAGGCCAACCAGACCAGGGCACAGGCAAGTTCTGCTGCTATGGTAACAGGCCTGGGTTCAAAGGTTTCATGGGGCCAGAGCAGCTCCCTCAGAAGGCTCACCAGCCCATAGTTCCTCCTGCAGTTGTGGCCCCTCCAGTGCCTCTGGATCAGTGTGGCGGCGTTCTTCAGCTTCAGGAAGTTGGACCTGAAACAGCAGCATGTTGCAGGAGGTCCTCAGAGAAACAGCATCCAGAGGCAGCCAAAGCACAGGTGGGGCTTGGAACAGGAGGCCAGGCTGGTTCCAGCTCTGCCTCTTGGGCTATCTATATGACCTGTGGCCAAGTCACGTCACCTCTCTGCCTTAGTTTTCTCATCGTAAAGTGGTAGAATATACCTGCCCTGCCTCATAGGCCTGTCCCCTGGACCATGAAGGGAGCCATTCAGAAGATGTTTATTGAATGAATAAATGTATTAGTAACAAGTGGTGAATACGACAGATTAAAAGCTTTGAACACTGTGAAGGTCACTTATTACTGACTAACTTTTCCAGTGTATAGGTGAGGCATCTGAGACTCTGTGAGGCTGGGGCTACATGAGGTGCCACATCTTCTGACCAATTCCGAGTAAGCTGGCATGGGGAAGAGATGGTCTGGGCACGTACCTGTCTTTGAATCCCCGGATGACCTTCTGGAGGAGGATGACTCTGTCGGTGATGGCCTTGTCCCGCTCCACCTCCAGCAGCATGTCATGGTGGTCCTGGAGAGCAGGGCTCCTGAGCTCCCCGGGGCCAGGGCCTCAGTCCCAGGGCTGAGCTGCCCCCGTGGGCCCTCTCTTTCTTTACTGGGCTCCCAGCCCTGCTCTGGCCCCATGGGCAGCCTCACACAGCCGTGGGTACAGAGAGGGTGATGGTGGCTATGCCTGAAGGCCCAGGAAGGTACTGGAGGAACCTAATTTGACTGGATGGGGTCAGAGGCCCCATATGCACACACCCTGGCTTCATCTCTGTGGCCATCTCTACTCAGCCCCCTACTCCCTCCATATCTCTGTGATAGCGGCCCCTCATCTGGGCCAGGCAGCCGTTGTTGTTTCTCTCCAGGATCTTGACAACAGTCTCCTAATCAGTCTCCTACCCCCATCACTGCCCCTCCAGCCTCCCTAAAGAGGGATTTGTGTTTCTCCTGAAACACAGATCTGATGGTGCCCTCACACTGATACCCCATGGTTCCTGGGATCAAGCCTGGTCTCCTCATTCTGGCACTCAGGCCCTCCATGATCAGGCCCTGCTGACCTCACTGGGCCTCTCTCTTTCTCATCCCCAAGTTGGTCAAAACTTCAGTCCATGTGCACTGAATATCCACGTGCCAGCACTGTGCGAGGTGGGGGTGGGCAGTGAGTCCAGTGGACATGGACCCTGTCCTCGCAGGGAGCCACATCCATCAGATAATCACAGACCACATCATGTGGGGACAGGGCACAGAGGAGCAGCCTCAGCTGAAGTTTCTGAATGAATGAGGAGCCACAGCCCATTTCTGAGAAGCCCATTGAGGTGAGGATAGGAGCCATGACCATTCTCAGAGCTCCCTGGCTTCAGGCCCACCCAGGCCAGATGCCGAGCACCACACTTCAGCACCCATGACCCCCAGCAACTCACTCCCCCTCTCTGAGCCTGGAACGGGCACATAGTCCTAGCTCACAGGGCTGCTTGAGGACTTAGGAGACCAGAGATAGCGAGCCCTGCCCGCGGCGGTCACCCTGCAGGCTTTGCAGGTACAGCTGAGGTGAGAGTGACACTGTTGCAAAGAGGAAATGTAGGCTCGGGGAGATGAAGGGACTGGTCACGGTCCCTCAGGCAGACAGGGATTGGACTAGACTCCAGGACTCCCTCCGGCTCAGGGCTGGCTCTGCCTGTCTTTCCACACTGTCCTGGACTGGGCAAGCCCTGCCCCCATGCACAGGAAGCAGCCCTGCCCGGGTGCCCAGGACAGCTAGCAATCTAGTACAGCAGAACTAGAAATGGGGAAGCCAATGTGCAGAAGCTGGCAGTGTTCCTGCTGCAGCTGCCTCGCCACTGCCATCTCCCAGCAAGCACTGCTCCAGGCCAGGGTCCCAGTGGTCCAGCTTCCTGCTCCCAGCCCTGTCCTCCTGCCCCCAACTGCACGACTTCTGAGGTCCTATCTAGGGTACAGCTGGAGTCTGAGAGGGTAGGAACAGACCCCAAAACACTAACAGAGCAAAGGGGATGGCACGGGGTCAACCCAAAAATGCACTCAACCCAAAAATGTCCCACCTCCACCCTGCCAGATGCATCCTATTTTATTTATTTTCTTATATTATTGTTAATTTTTGAATAATATGTGATTTCTCCCCTCAGGTGTCGTCCCCGTGGTTCTACCACTACAGCACCCGTGACCCATCACCACAGTCCCTTGTGCTCTTCCCCTCCGTGTTTTGACCCCTTGCCCTTCCCCTCCTTGCAGTCACATCTTACTTTAAAGATGGGAAAATGGCACTCAGAAAGGACCAGTGACCTTCCCAAAGCCCCAGCACAGACAACCCCAGGGTCAGGATATGAATCCAAGCCTCCCTGGTCAACCTGCCTCTTGCCTTCAGTAATCTGACCCTACACCGGGATCATAGATGGTCTCAGTACCAATTTCCCCTCAGCCACCAAGGATCACACAGCTGCAGGACAAGAAGATCTTGGAGACCCAGCTCTGCCCCATCTGATGACGTGACTCCTCTACAGCGCCCCCTAGGATACCATCCCCACCGTGTCAGCAGTGCACAGCTGAGCTCACCTTCAGGAAGATCTTGGTTTTGCCGATCTGCCAGTCATCGTGGGCACCCAGCACAGCCTCTGCCATACGCTGGCATGTCCCCCGAAGGTCATCCTGGGGGTGTACGAGAACAGGCAGCCTCTCCAGTGGGAAGGCCAGCTGGATGTCTCCCTGGAGACCGGGAGGCCGCCACTAGCTTCAGCTCTGTCCCTGACTGGCTATATGATCCTGACTGGGCCCTGCCTTCTCTGCTGGCACTTTTCTCCTTAGCTCAGCCAGATGATTGCAAAACCTCCAATGTTTAACCTCCAGGACCCACTTGGCAGACCTGGTCTCCTCTACACAGCACATGTGTGACGTTCACACAGACAAATAAGGTGACAGGAACCTTGGATGCACCCCACTTCTGCCCCCCAATTTCCCCAGCTATAGCTGAGTTGGCTGAGCTCATGTCTTGCCGAGTTTACTGACCCAATGAGAAAAAACTAGGGCTCTTGCCAAGCCTAGAACAGGGACCCTCCCTCCTGCCATCTATGCCCCCCAGCCCTGCACCTGTTTGTAGGCTGGCTTCACGCCAGGCAGCAGCACTCGGTACCGCTCCACGAACTCCACGAAGCTGTAGCGGATGGGGTAGCCAGCTCGGCGGATTCGGATGGTCTCCATCATCCCCGAGTACCGCAGCTGGCGCACGCACAGGTGCCGGTCGAACAGCTGCCGGGCACAAAGCCAAGGTCGTCAGCACCTGAGGTTCCTGAAGGAGGCCAGCCCTGCTCAGGAATGCCCAGCCCCAAAGATCCAGAGAGGTCAAGGCCACATAGTAGATGAGAAGCAAAGGTAGGGCTGGTCCCAGATCTGCAGCTCACACCCACACAGTGGTCCAAAATGAGATCCTCCTGCAGGGTGAGCTGTGTGCTTTGGGGGCACAGAGGAGAGATGGCTTAATTACCCTTGGGCTAGCTCAAGGGGGCTTCTGAGTCTTTGCTCTAACCTCAACAGGACAGAGGCACTGGAGGGGCAGGATGAACACCTGCGGAGGTGTGGAAGCGTGAAAGCCCATGCCTGTTGGGGGACTCCAAGGGGACCAAGAAGGCTGATGCGCGCCAAGATTACGATCATACAGGTGGTGTGTGCCTTGCATCACCCCAGGCACCCTTCACACGGCAGCCTTGTAAGAGCTGGAGTTATTCAGACAACTTTCTGGCCATTGGCAGTAAAGTGCCTTAAGAGGCGCTTTTCTCTAATTGACACAGTCAGTGAGTGATGGCAGCAGGACAGGGCCTGGCCAGCCAGCCTCTGGTTGGGGAGGGACTGCAGAGGCCTCAGAGGCAGGTTCTGGGGGCAGCAGGATGGAAGGGCATCTCCGAGCAGGAGAAATGGCATCCATGGGTCCTGGCAAGGCCCTGATCTTGTGACCCAGACCTGTCTTAAAGGGGGAGCTTGCTGGAGCATTCTGTGACTCACACCCTGCAAACCAGGGCCTGAGCCCCAGGGGACTCTTAGGCCCCTCTGGGGAATGTTTTCCAGGCAGAGGCCAGGGTCAGGGGCAGGGTCAGTGTGCTGCTCCCGGCTTCCGTCACCTGTTTCCTCTCCCTCCGGGCACTTTCCCTAGCACAGCACTGGCCTCCTGCCTTCCTTCCCTCCCCAGACCCAAAGGCCCAGCCTTCCTCTGGCTTCCTCTGGCCTCTGGAAGAGCCTGGTGGTAAACAACACAGTGAAAGGAAAGGGATCCCAGTGAGGCTCTGTCCTGTCTGCAGCCTCAAGCCCCCTGTCTTCCATAAGCCTCCATTCCCCGATGGTAAATGTGGGGCCACGCTGTCCCTGCCTCATGGGCTCTTGGGAAGGTTGGATGTGGCTGTGGAAAGACAATCTAGCCAGTGCCTGGCACACAGAAAGGGTCCAACAAATGTTACTCCGAAGAGCAAAAAATTAAGAAGGTTCCCGGTCAGTCAGAGGGATCTGGGAAGGCTTCAAAGAGGAGGTGGACCAAAGGGGAAGGGATTTCAAAGGTACACCTTCAGCCAGAAGCACGGCTTCCATTTACCGAACAGCACTTACATGCCAGGCTGTCTGCATACTCACTCGTGCACAGAATCCCACTAGGAGTCCCATTTCTGTGAGGAAACTGAGGCACAAGACTGGTTTGTCTACAGTCACCCAGCTCGTAGCGATCAAGTTAGGATTTGAACCTGCACATGACCCACTGCGGAGTCCAGGGCACCTGCTGCCTCCAGCAACCTGGGGCCTCTGCTCTATAAATCCCCCCAGGTGCCCTAAAGAGGGCAAGAATCACACTATGCAGCCCCCACCCTGTCCACCCTTGGCCAGGCCCTTCCACCTCACCCTCCAGGCTGGCCCCGCTGGCCCGTGGCCAGGACTGCTCACCATGGGCTTCTTGAACTCATTGGGCTTGATGCAGCGCACGAAGAAGGGCTGGCAGGCGCCGAGCGTGCGCATCAGCAGCTCCAGCGACCGCTTGAACTGGCTGCTGAGTGTGGGCGAGCGCTTCCTGGTCTCTGCGCCCTAGGGGAGGTGGGGGGGACGGACCATAGCAGTGGGAGGAGCTGACCTCGCCCTGCAGTCCTGGAAGGGGGAAGGGAGGCCCCCAGGGTCGGGGTCTGGGGAGAGCCACCCAGGGAAACTGGCTGGTCAGGCGCTTGGGGTTTTCCTGTGACCCGCTGGCCTGGATTGGAGCTGCCATCCCAGAGGCACACTTTGAGGAGCTTCCCGGAACCTCCTGGGCCAGGCTCCCTGCCAGGAGGAACACTCCAGAGGAAGCGGAGAGCCCTGGGCTGCTGGGTGACTCAGGGCAAGGTGCAGCCCCTCTCTGAGACCCCATCCTTGCCTCCCAGTAAATGGGAGGTTCCAGAAGGGTCCTTCTGGGGCCGGCGTGGTCTCCATAGTGGGGTGGCTCTAGATCCAGGTTTGACAGACCTCAAATCAAACCCGGCCCACCACCTCCTAGCTGTGGGGTCCTGGCCAGGTCACTCAGAGCGCGGTGTCTCAGCTTTCTAGATGGGAATGGTGCCCTCTCGCTACCTGACATGGGTGGGCAGAGAGCAGGACTTGGTAAACAGCAACCAGGAGCCCCTGGGGGAGGAGAAGGGAGTGGTGGGGAGAGGGGGCCGGTCCCTCCCCCCTCCCTGTGGGATTAGTCTTCAGAGTCAGCCGTGGGCTGATGGGCAGCTGGACAAACCTCCTGAGAAGGCCCACACTGGCCTTCTGGCACTGAGGCCTGGAGGACACCACACCCCACCCCCAAGCCACAACCTGGTGAGCAGCCCTGTGACACCCTGCACCCCCTGCCCTGTCTCCATCCCCCTCTTAAGAATTCTGTGAAGTGAGGTCGAGGCCCTGGGGGAGGACCTGACGCTCCCCAGACGCTGGACAAAGAAACCAGATCCAGTTCTAAGGCATTTTTACGGTATTGCTTTTCTGGTGATTTCATTTGGGCGAAAATTTCTTACTAGTGAATTTGGTGATTAGTATGGGTATTTCTTTCACCCAGACTAACGTTGGACAATAGGCCACCAAATTGAAATAAAACTTGCCAAGAAACAGTAAACACTTACTATTCTAAAATTTGCAGTGTTTTCCATGGGATGTTTTTGTTTAGAGTATCTGCTAAGATTTTGCCAAGGGAAGCTGAGGAGTATTTATTTGCATTGGGGGGAGGGGAATGTCAGGCTTGGAGCCCCCCACATCTGTCCCTGAACTTGATCCAGTAGCAGCACTTGAGTGGCTCCCACTTGAGAGAGAGCTGCCCAGGTTGGGCTGTAGCACACACACTACACACAGCACACAACACACACAGATGTACACACAGAGCGCACACACATACAGAACACACCTACACACATAGAACACTTACAGCACATGACTCATCCAAATGTACACACAGCACATACACAAAACAATAGCACACGTCTCACACACACAATCGACACCCTTCTTGGTTTCGATCGTCATGCCCAGCTTTCTGCTGGGACTCGAACCCCACGAAGACAGGCGGGTCTGCCTGTTCACTGTCGGGCCCGGGGCCTGGCTAGAGTAACAATCATGAACACTTCGCTGAGCTGAAGTGCGGCTGCATTGGCTCCTCGCTTCCAAGGATGCACAGAATGATCCTCTGTCCAATTGCTCAGGCCCAAACCCCACAGAACCTGTCCCCAATTCCTTTCATATCCACTATGCCAACAACTCTTACTGGCTCTACCTCCAGAACAGATGCAGAATCTGACGACCTCCTCCTAGTGTTGGCCTGGTCCAAGCTGTCAGCCTGGCTTTCTTGGATTCTTGCAATAATTTTCAAACTGGACACACTGCGTCTGGCCCCCACACCACCCTCCACGCCACTATCTACACAGCCTGAGTGGGGCTGTTATAACACAATCCAGTTGTGTCTCCCCTCACACCCGCATATCCTCTGTGGCTCCCCAGTTCACTCAGCATGAACACCAAGGTCCTTAGAAGGACTGACAATGTCCCACTGGCTCTGCCCTCACTTAGCTCTCATCTCTTCTCCAACTTGCTCACCTGTTTCCAGCCACTCCAGCCTCCTTGTTCTTCCTAAGACACTTCCCATCAGCTTAGAAAGCCCTTCGGGGCTTTTGCACTGAGGATCCCTCTTCCCTCAATGCTTTTCCTCCAGAATGCACGCAGCTGGCTTCTTCACCTCCTTATCAGCCAACCACTAAGAACTTTCCTGACCCTCTATTCAAAATTGCAAAGCACCACCTCTGCCATTCACCCTCCTTCATTTTTCTCCATGTCATAGCTCCGATCTGACATACTACATATCGTCAGTATTAATTTGCCTATCACCTGCTTCCCCCTCTTAGACAGGGAGGTCCACAAGCAGAGAGGTTGTTCTCTGCTTTGGTCACTACTGTGTCCTTAGGGCCTGGGTCAATGTCTGCGTATGGTGGGCATGCAATCGATACTTGAGAATGAATGAATGAATGAATGAATGAGTGAGTGAGAACAGGCCTGATGCCTCAAAGAAACTCAGCAGGGGCAGAGAGGGGAGACACGGGTTCTAGTCCTAACTCTGCCCCTGGTTCTCAAACTACTCTGGGCAAGTCTTCCTCCATTTTCAAGGACTCAGTTCCTTCTTTTAGAAACGGAGGCACCTGTAATACACACAACTCAGGGAACAAAAAAAAAAACCACTCCACAAACCACTCCACAAAGAAAAAAGACACACTCCACAAAAAGTAAAAGAAGAAAATGTTGGTCCTCTCCCCAAGCCTCCACGCCGCGGGGGGCCAAAGACACAGCTCAGTCCCAAGGCTGCCACCATCCTCTGGCCGGGCAGAGCCCTTTACCTTCGTGGACGCCGTGTACTGGCGGAGAGAGCCTGACGAGTAACCACAGAGAAACTACAGCAGGAGCCACATGCAGGGCGAGGGGAGAAGGGAAGCAAGGAGAAGGCAGGGTCACAAATCAGCACAATTCCTCAGGAGAGCGCCTCGGGGCAGGGCCTGTGCTGGGGGTAACTTGAGTACAGGCACGGAGGGGGCAGGGGCTGCTCTCCCCCCCCCAGCCTTTCCAGGTACCCACCAGAAAACATGGGGACAGAAGGAAAATGTGAAATAAAAAGCACACAATCCTGCAGGAAGCAAGGCCGCCAGACTCCCACCCGAGGAAAAGAGGAAATGCAGCGGGCGGGGAATTCTCCCCATGTGTGGCGTCCACAGCTGCAAATCTGCCATTTATGCCAGTTTCTTGGGATCCACACCCCAGTGTGTCCTCAAGGCTGGGTGTGTCCCTCCACCGTGCTCCAAGTTAGCTGGGGGGGGGGGGGCACCTCCATGGTAAATCAAGTCCGGATCTGCTCTGCGCCTTCTCACATGACCCTTTGCTGGGCTTGTGCCCCACCTACACCCCCAAATCAGTGCCACAAGAGGACAGGATGGGAGGATCTTGATCAGCCCCCGCCCTCCCCGCCCCGCCCCGCTCCCTCCCACTGTCCCAGAGGAGCACAGCTGGAGTTCCAGGCCAAGGTTGGGGGTCTACCTTTGATGGAGCTGGGAGAAGGGGCCTGCCCCCACCACGAAGCCCTGCGCCCCCCTCACCATGGCGACGTCAGCCTGGAAGATCTGCTTGATGAACTTGTTCCTGGAGGAGTGAACCAGCTGGATGATGTCCCCATGCAGCGTGTCTCGGTTCTTCTCCAGGAAGCCTGGAGAGCGGCAGAGAACCGTCACACCTGGCCAGCTCCATGCTCCCACCTGACGAGAGCCAACCCCACCCCAAATCCACTATGTCCAAGCCAAGAGGACCCTCAAAATTCCCCTGTTCATCAGCATCCATTTTATAGTGGAGACACCAAGGCCTGGAGAGAACAGCAGCTGCCCAAGATCACAGAAAAAATGGGGGGCAGAGCCCAGACTGCACTGTTTCCCCAGTCACAGCCGCCCCCCACTTCCAGATCTGTTCAAGGAGAAGGGCAGGAGGCCTCGTTCCTGGGGAGAGAGTCAGGGCTACATTCTTGACTGAACCCCACCAGGGACTAAAATGCCATCCTTAGTCTTTTGAATAAAGAAGTCACAAATCCCTGTTAAATAAGCACATCCCCTGGGAGGGGATATACGCAGGCCTGGTGCCAGCAACAGTCAAGGACTTAATTAAAAAGACCTTGCATTTGGATGGCACACTGTGCCCTCACAGCACGGATGTGCACAACTGCCCCCGGACACGTGGGAAGGTGAGGGCTCTCTCCCCTCCCTCAGCAGGAAGGCAGTGCTCAAAGAAGCTACGTCAGCGAACACCGCACAGCCAGCCCCAGAAGGGTCAAGGCTGAGCTCAGTCCAGGGAGGCCCCCCATCTTACATGGATCCCCAGAGAAGGCTGCCAGTGCAGGGGCTGAATTAGGAACTGGATAATTAATTTCCCTGCCCTGCCATAGCAGTGGTGTGGTGACCCCGGCCCGGCGTCTGGGGACAGTGAGCTGCAGGAGGCACTTGCAAGGTAGGCTCTGCATCTGGGATGGAATTGGGGGGCTCACTATAGGACCCTAAGAAGGCCACTTCTGGGTCTCAGTTTCCTCATCATTCAAAAGGGAAAAATAATCCCTGATGATAATAAAAGCTCTTGTTTCTCTTCAGCTCACCTACCACTACCCAGTTCATCAATGAAATGCCACATAAAGTGTACTTTGTGGGAGAAATTGTTCAAAGTAGCTCAGACCTAGTCCACGACCTTAGTAGGGTCATTTCCCTCTTTGCTTTTCAGTTTCCAAATCCATAAACGCAGATGACATTTATGTTTCCTCCAGATCGAACATTCTATAATTTTATAACTCAGCATAGAGTGCGCTCAGTTTTCATTTCTGTATCCTCAGAACAGCATGGAGCCTGGTACATAATAGATGCTCAGTGAAGGCTGATTGAACTGAATTGAAAAATACAGTCGTCTATTACTCCAAACAACAGTGTTGTCCAGCACGCTTCAGATTGCACATTGGCTCCTTCTTCTCACCAGTGAAGTTGGAGCATCGCAGCAGCCTGACCCACTGACCACTCTCCTGCCTCCTGGACCCACCTCACCAGGAAGGATGAAACCCATGGCCTCCGACCGTGGCTGAACTTGACTGTTCTGAGCCCTCTTCTTCACCTCTCACTTCAAAATGAGCCCAACTGCATATCCCAGGAGAGAAAAAAGATCAATGTCCCCTTCGAAGCTCATACTTGGTCTTGTTGCTGAGTCTTGGTGGGTGATGGTGGTGGTTCTGTTTTGTGTGTGTGTATGTGTGTGTGTGTAGAAGAACTGGGGTGTAGGCCAGAGGTGTAAGGGTGAGAGGATTCACCAGCGACAGAGTGGGGAACAGAACAGGTGGATCTACTGAAATACACTGCTGAGGGAAGTAGCGGGTGAGTCAGGAAAGGTCTGCTGTACCCTCCCTGGCTTGGGCTCGAACTCAGGTTGTAGAGGTGATAGCACTTAGACTTAATCCCTAGGCCACCAGGGAGGCCCGAGGAGGCAGGACTTTGTAACCAAAAAGCTGTATCGTGTCATGGAAGTCTCAGTTTCCCCATAGGTACAAAAGAGCATTGCGCCCTCTCAAAAGAACTGAAAGCAGGGACGCAACCAGATGCCTGCACGCCCACCTTCATGGCACATCATTCACAATAGTCAAGAGGCGGAAACCATCAACATGTCCACTGACAGATGCCTGGATAAATAGAATGTAACATAATACATACGCACACATACATGCCACATAAGGAATGATATTTAGTCATAAAGAGGAGAGAAAAGCTGAATGTCCTACAACACATATGAACCTTGAGGACATTATATTAAGTGAAATAAGCCAGATACAAAAGGACAAATGGTGTATGACTCCACTTATATGAGGAGCTTATAACGGACAAATATGAAGAGACGGAAAGTAGAATAGAGGCTCCCAGGGGCGGGGAGTGGTGGAAGGCTGGGGAGTTGCTGCTTAATGGGTGCAGCTTTCCCGCAGGATGATGAAGGCAACGGAAGTGGATGGTGGTGAGGTCCACAGTCTTGGGAATGAACTTAGTGCTACTGAATTATAGGCTTAAAAATTGTTTAGCAATTTGTTTGGCTAATTTTATATATTTCTTTTACATTTTTTTAAATATAAAAAGAAAAAAAAAAAAGACTGCTGAGCCCAGGGCTTCCTAAAGGCCCTCCGTCTCGGTATTCCAGAACCCTGGTGTCTCCATCTGGCCTGGAGAAGGAAAGACAGCTTCTCTGCCTGATAGAGAGAGAGACAGCCCGCCTGTACCTTGGCTCTCATAGTAGACGACACCCGCAAAGTGGTTGATTCCAAACTGGGTGTCATAGTTGTTCTTGGGAGGAATGTAGTTTGAGTTGACCTTGTGCTGGGAGTTCAATTTATGCAACATGGTGGTGTCTGTGCCCTGTGGAGACCAAGGGGTGGCTGTCAAGTCTACCCCCTACTCATGCCCCACTCTCCACAGGGCCCTACTGCCTTCCCTGCCCATGTCTTTGCCTCTCCTCTTTTGTCTTTCCCAAGAGGATCTGCTCTCTTTTATTTATACCTCACACGGAGGCTCACTGGGCCTTCAGTTCCCCATCCGTTAAAGTGAGTGAAGTTACACAACCTTGAAAATACACTTCAGTTTAAACAGTCTATTAAGGGCCTCCCTGGTGGCGCAGCCGGTTGAGCGCAGCGCTGTGAGTCTGTCCGCAGTCTCCGCTGCATCGGTTCGATTTCTGGCCGGCCAGGGAGATACCCACATGGTGCGGCAGACCTCTCCTGTCTTGCCCACTGCTCCCCTCAGCAGTGTATTTTGGTCCCTCTACCTGTCCTGCTCCCTGCTCTGTCTCTGGTGGATTCTCTCACCCTCCCGCGTCTCTGGCCTGAACCCCAGTGCTTGTATAAATAAATAAATCTTTAAAAAAATTAAATAAAAGGTCTACTAAAATCATGGGAGCAATGTCTCTCTAGCTCCAAGTCATAGTTTGTGTCTGGAACACCTATCCTGTGCCAGCTATGTGCCTAGATCATCGTCATCTGGCCCAGGACCCCTGGACTGTAGGTGACTCTCAAAGGCCAGACAAAAGCCTTTGAAAGGCCCGGAGCCCCCTGAGAGGCTGGCATCCTTCACCCCATTTGGCCAATGAGGAGCACTGAGGCTCGGATGTGCCTGCAGCACACCTTAGGGAACTTGCTCTCCTCGTCGATGAGGGAGATGATGTTCATGGGCTTGTTGGCGATCATGTCCAGGGCGTCCTGGTTGTCAGTAAACTCGATGTGCAGCCAGTCGATGCTCTCCAGGTCATACTCCTCCTGCTCCAGCTTGAACACGTGTCGCACAAAGAACTGCTGCAGGTGCTCGTTGGCGAAGTTGATGCACAGCTGCTCGAAGCTGCAGGGAGGGGTGCAGGGCACAGGTGGGGGCCACCCAGGGCTCCCCTCTGCTGCCTTGGTGTGCAGCGCACCTTTGGACAAATGGTTCCCAATGCTGGATCTCCAGCCCCTGAGTGGGGTGCTTGTCAAATCTAACCCCTTTCATCTACACAAGAGGACATGCCCGCCCAGCGAGGGCAAAGGTCGGAGAGTAAGGCTAAAATCTGGGGCTCAGGAACCCCAGCTGAGGACCATTTTCCCTGCATGACCAAGCCTGTGGGGGAGGATTGAAGAGTGGGTGCCAACCCCCTGGCTGAGCACCTGTGAAGGGAAACCCAAGGCTCTGGGGAGGAGGGTCATAAGGAGAGAGCAAAGGACATGGGCGGGGGCGGGCAGGATTTGTCAAGCAGAGCCTTAGTGGCTGACACCTCTGCGCCACCAACTCTGGGCTCTGCAGGGGACGCTGTGTATTCAGCGTGGGTGTTCAGTGGTGGGTGAAGGCTCCGAGTCACCCAAACATTACAAGAAGTGAAGTGACTCTCCAGGGCCCCACAGCCAGGAAGGAGGGCAGAGCTGCTGCCTCCAGCCCCAGCCACCTGCTCTCTGCAGCCTGGGCTCTGGGGCCGGAGGGTCTGAGATGGTGTAAGAGCGTCCCCTGGCACCCCGGCTGGCCTCAGCTGCCCCAGGGGACTGGAAGGGTTGGGGAGGAAGGGAAGAGCCCACCAGGATGAGGAAGTGCAATTTTCCATCCCCTCAGAGCGTGCTGAGGACTGACTAAGTGCAGTTTCCAGGGAGAGCTATGGCGGCTCCGGTGTCCGCACCGTGGGAGGAAATGCCCACAGCGAGAAAGCCACGTGGTACCTGTTCACAGCAAAGTTCTCAAACCCAAAGATGTCCAGGAGGCCGATGGACCGGCGGGAGTTCTTCACTTCCTGGGACGGGGGCTTGTAGATCGCAGCGTTGATCTTGTCGACAATCCACACGAAGAGCCGCCCGTAGATGCCCTGAGAGGCGCCCGGTCGGCCACTGTGCCCAGCCACACCCTCCTGGGGAGACTGGCCAGGCTGCCGGCCTCACGGCGCCACTCTAGCCCCATCTGCGCTGCTGGAAACCCCAAACCTTTCCTCCAGCTGGTCTCTCTGCCTGCACCCATTCTGGCCTAACAATTGCTGCTTTTCAGAGCTCAGTGTGGGGTCAGCGCCACCAAAACTCTCTGACCTTGAAGCTGGGGAGGGAACTCTCCTTTGGGCTCCCATGTCCCCGTCTATTTGTCTCCATGTCTGGAGGGTCCCAGAGGCCAGCACAGGGCCTGCTGAAGGGTAGGGACTCAAGGGGTGACTCCAGCCTGAGTTTCAAGAGATCAAAGCAGGCCAGGGGGAGGGCTTGAGGGGGCCGGAGCTGGCAGGCCCTGGAGGGCACACACCCAGCTTCCTGTGCAGTGAAAGGGGCTCGGGGGAGGCAGACTCTTGCCCAGCCCCAGAGAGCAGACACTGTGGCCTGGGTCCGGGCCCAGAGGTCCACTGGCTCTGTGGACCCCTTGGGTCCTGCCCACCAACAGCCCCTTGGGTCCTGCCCACCAAAGTCCACTCCACAAACTGCCCACCTTTACAAAGGCGTCCCGCACATCCAGCGCCTGCTCCCTGCTGAGCGGGGTGGACACTGTCTCCCCACGGGTGATGAGGGTGCGGCTGGTCAGGCAGTTCATCAGATCTGGGGGGTTCACCTGGTGGGGCAACAGGCAGGTACTCAGTCAGGCAACCCACCCATCCCTCCCTCTGCCCACACCTAAACTCACTCCTTCACAGGCCTCGTCAACCAGGCCTTGCTCACACTGCTGCCTCTACTAAGAATGCCCTTCCCCACAGCCGAGCCTCCCCAACCATCAGCCCGCCAGCCCTGAGAGCTGCCTGGAAGGGGGTGTTCTTTCCTTACGACCTCTCTCTCCCGGCAGCATGTCAACTGTCCTCCCAGGACTGGCTCTGTCCCTGCCTTTAATTCACGCAAGTTTTTCAGCCAGAATGGAGTCCAGTGCTTGCTCACAGTCTAGCAGACTGACTCACTGAGAGGCCCTAGCCCAGGGTCCCCCAAGCCCCCCACCATCCCCAGAGGCACCATCCCCAGGGATGAGCAGCGAGGCCCCTGGGCGCTGGGCTCCACCCTCTGGGGCCTGTGCCAGTCCAGATCCTGCACTTAGTAAGCTCTTGATAGTAAATTTCTAGAACTCTTCCAGAGGGGTCCAGCCCCCTGTTCCCCACAAGCTCAGTCTTCTGACCCTGAAGTCAAAACTACCCCCACCCCGAGAGGAACAGAGCGGCTGTGGGGACAGAAAGCTGGGCACTGACCTCAAGCAGGGACGCCGCTGTGGCCAGGGACGGGGAAAACAGGACCTCACAGGCATCCAGGTTTTCAAATGTGCGGGCTGGTGGCAGCGAGAAGGCGGGGCGTCAGGCAGGGAGGGTGGGCCTGGGAGCGCCTAGGAGAACCTGGGGTCTGCCCTGCGCTCAGAGGGCACCAGCAGCACAATTAAACGTGTCTCTCGGTCAATACGATTGAGGAATGCCCTCCCCTTGTACTGCGGGCGCCCCGAGGGCAGGCACCGTGCAAGCCCAGCCCCGGCACCAGCAGCGGACACCCGCAGCCCTCTCCTCCCACCGCCGCCCCAGACCCCCAGAGTGACTGGCGCTCGGGCTTTGTGACAAGTGTGTCACTCAGCGCCTGACACCATCTGCCTTTCCCAAGGCCTCAAGGCCTTGGCACAAGCACTTCCTATTGCCTGATGCAGCCTTCATGTCTTTAGTCTTCTAAGACTCCGTGAACTTGAGCTCCTCAGAGCTGGGGTCATTCATTTATCCACTGAGAAAACTCCCCAGAGCTCCTCCTTTGTCCAGGGGCCATGCTGGGCACCAGGGGCAAGAATGGAGGGGACCTGGGGCCTGCCTCAGCGCTGCCCAGAGGTTGTTCTCCGTCTCCTCTCTGAGAACGGCTGCTTCCTCACCCTCGTACTGCAGGTTGCCTAGATGCAGGATGGCGGCCAGGAGCTTCGAGATCTCCCAGTTCTCGGTGTCGGTGAACATGAGCACCTTCATGGCGGAGCGGATGTTGGCGTATTCCTGGCTGTCCTCCCGGCCCTCACAGGTTGTGCAGTTACCCTGTGTGGGCGGGGTGGGGGAGAATGGGGTGCGTCACGGAGTGCCTGGGGCTTTGGGCAGAGACCTTATCTTGAGAGCTCTACAACTCCCTTAGAATGTCTGGAAAGTTCCTGGCTGGGCTTTTCAAGATACACTTTCTACACCTGGGAACCCTGGCTGTCCCTTTTCCCCGAGTCACTCTGCCTGGCAGTCACCCTGACAGCAGCAATACTTTACATTCTCCCCGCCTCCTAGGGCACACCCCCTCAGAAACTTGAACCCCTCACCAGTGCGCCTGGTGTGGATGAAGGGGGATAACTACAGAGAGACCGGCACGGACAGGGGTCTGCCCATCATGTGTGCCTGGGAGCTGTGCGTGTGTATGTGCAAGGGTGCCAGCCAGATACAGGATGTGTCCATGAAGGTCTGTCACACCTACCACTGCATGTACACGTGCATGCACACGCACACATATTGGCCTACATCCCCCAGGTGTCATAGCTCATATTGTACCCACGTAGTCCAGCCCAGCCCAGCTCCAGACAAATAGGCATGGGCTCTCCCCAGGGCTAAGGAAGTTGGTCCCCCAAGCCAGCCTGCTGTGTATGTGGCCCCCACCTGGTGCTAGGTGGCTGCAATGCCCCAGGACCCACTTCTCCTTGGTGGCCAGACAGCAGCATGACACTGCACTCAGCAAGCCCTCGAGGCTGAAGCTGCAGCAGCTTGACCCCAAATCCTGAGGGCCCTGGCGAAGGTCCCAGTCCCTGTGTTCTCAGGGACCGAACTAGTGCAGCACACGGGCAGGGAGGTCTATGAGAATGCATGTATGGCCGTGTGTCAGTCTGAGACGTCACACATTTGGGAATGTGTGAGCTGGTGGAGGGAATTCACCTAGATGTGTGTGCAAGGGGCATGTGACCAAGTGGGGGACAGGCTTCAGGGCACATATGAGCCCAGGGTGTGCTGGGGCAGGTGAGAGGACAGGAGGAAACCCACGCAGAGTTCCCCACTCACCAGGCCTGAGCTACCCTGACCTTGTGGGAGGGGCGTCCCCCTCCCCAGGGGCCCCACCTGGGCCTCACCATGGCCAGGTAATTATAGTCTGTGGCCTGGCCCAGGCCCAGCTTCTTCTTTTGCTCCTCGCTCATGCCCTCCAGCATGCAGTAGAACACGTGGTAGTTCCTTTCATCAGGGGCCTGAAAATGTGAGCACACGGCATTGGGGGGACAGAGGTAGGAGGGCAGGAGAAGGTCATCGGGAAGCAGACAATCAAGAAGGCTGTTGACATGGTTTACTATTTTAACACATGGCTTTTATGAAAAAGCCCCGGCGGGGGCGGGGTTTCACAGTGGGATTCCAGGCTAGGAGCAAGCAGGCAGCAGCGAAAAGACAGGGGGGCTAGTCAGCCTGGTGTGACCCCACCAACCCTTGAGGCTCGGGCCCACCTGGCGACAGACACGTGACTTCTCCAGCAGGTACTGCTCAATCTTGGCGCCCTCGATGGCACCCCGCTTGTTGAAGTGGATGTCGATGTACTTCCCAAAGCGGCTGGAGTTGTCATTGCGGATGGTCTTGGCATTCCCGAATGCTGCAATAGGAGGGGGTCACCGTCAAGGCCAACTCCCCCACAGCCACCCAGCCCCACCCTAGGCCTGGCCCTACCTTCCAAGATGGGGGTGGCCTCTAGCACCTGCTGCTCGATCCAGGAGTGCTGCCCGCTGATGGCCGCCAGGAACTGCAGGATCAGCTTGGTGCTCTCTGTCTTCCCTGCCCCAGACTCCCCACTGCAGAGGGAGCCAGGCAGAGGCAGGGCCCATCACAGCCCTGGCTCACCATCCCCATACTATGGGGTTTCAGGCCCCCCCGCCATCTGATTATATGGACCACTCAGAGCTGGGGGATGGCCAAAGTCACTCAGGGCTCTGCCCATCTGAAGGTTGCTTTCCTTTGCCATCAAGCAGACACACACTCCTCCATCTACGCTTGCTCTAGTAAGACACACACAGTCCTTGATCAAGGCTTTGTCCTTTTACTCCCTGGCCAAGGGAGGGCAGGAGCCTGAGGTCCAAGTGATCAGAATTTAACAGGAGACAACAGTAAACAAAGGTGGCCTCAAAAGCTAGCATGAATGGAGACACAGACCCTGGGGAAGGGGAGGCGATTCTCTACATTATGAGGTGTTAGCAGGAGCACGGAGCGGAGCTCCAGGCGATAAGTCGGGAGCTCCACAGCGCTGCTGGGCCGCCCACCTGATGATGCAGCACTGGTCACGGCTGTTGCGTTTCATGTTGAAGTAACAATTGTCAGCGATGGCAAAGATGTGGGGGGGCATCTCCCCAATCTTCTTGTTGGTATACTGGCGGATGTGCTCTGGTGAATAGATGGAGAGCAGCTGGTAGGGGTTCACAGCCACCAGGATGGAGCCCGTGTATGTCTGCAGGCAACAAGAGACAGGGGTTCACCACTTCCCTGTGGGAGGCTGTGATTCTAGAAAGCTCTCAGGCTTGCCCTTCTGCATCCCTCTGCATGGGGGAGACTTGCATTGGAATCACATGGTCTTGGAATTAGAGGTTCGCCTTTCCAGCGGTTGAGGTGGGGCCTTCAGACTAGCCTGGGGTGTGGCACTGAGTCTTTGCTCTGCAGTGTTTGATGGGGGGAGGAAGGAAGAGGGGAGAGAAGGAAGTAGGGACGCCAAGACTTGATTTCCTTATCTTTACCCGTAAAATGGGCATAAAATATAATGTTTAAGAAAATTAAAGATGTTGCTCTTTAAATTTCATAGCTTGCTTTTGGCACTCCTCAAATGTGGGCTCCCCCCTTTGCCCCAAGCCCTCATCCCCAACATTTGGGGTGACATCATAAATTGAGCCATTCGAGAGTGGAAGCTGGGCTGGTAAGAAGGGAGTGGAACCAATTACAATTTATTGAAGGAGCTGGAGTATGTGGTTTGGGGGCTGGGTAGGCCCAGTTTCTGTAGCATGGAGCCCCTGCTCAGGGGGCAGCACCTCCAGTCATCTTGGGGTGTGTGGGCATAGGGGTTGGATGCACCAGAGCACCTTCTAGGGGACTTTCCCTCCTTGGCTCCTCTGGGGCACAGCCTGGCTGCCTGGGCACAAGATTTCCTGCTATGGGCCTGGAACCCTGCCACCAGGGGGCAGCACAGCCTGGGCCTCCTGCTGCCAGGCCAGAGTGAGCACTCAGGGTCACACCCCCCACCCGCACCACTCCCATACCAAGCCCAAGTTGAAAAGGTCAAGTCCAGCCTATAATTGGTGATGGATGTATTGCCATCTGGGCCTGGAGAGGCCAGAGAAAGATGTGACCATACAGGAGAGGTGACAACCCCACTTGTCCCCTCCCGCCCAGGACATTTCATCAGAGCCACAGCCATGCCCCAGCAGCCTCAGCCCCAGGGAGCCCCGTGGAGAAAGCACTGTTGAGGGGCCGCAGCCCAGGGGAGGGCCCCACCCCCAGCCAGGGGGAGCTGCACAAAGCGGGCCTGGGCTTGATGCCCAGACCTCGGCTCCAATCCTGACCTGTACCCCCTGGGCCAGGACACCTGACCAGAATCTCCTCTCCCATCCAGACTCAACCCCCAAGCAGTGCACACAGAAGCAGCTGAGCTGGCCTGTCATGCACAAGAGCCCAGGCAGGTGGGCGTGGAATGGGTGGGGAAGGAGGCTGAGGGGAACCGCCAAGCCAAGCAGTGCTGAGAGCAGAGCCAGCTCACCCACCCTTCACAGCTGGTCACACTCACCCGCCCTCCACAGCTGGTCTGAGGTTGAAAGCGGGGGCACAGAAGAAAAGGGAGCTGGTCAGTGGGTAATGAAAACATAGAGGTCTTCTCCACCGCCAGCACCCCGTAGTTCAGAGCTGGGCCAACTCAGCAGGATTTGCTGACCTCCAACCCCGGGGCACCTCGGCGGCCATTCCCTCCAGCACAGTCGCCTCACTGAGGGAACTAGCTAGAAACTCGGGTCCTAGGTGGAGGGGTGGGAGGGGTCAGCCACGAGAAACACCCCCCTCTGCCATATCATTCCACTTATTTAAGCCTCAGTTTGCACACCCACCAGGTGGCTAAAGACCAAAGGGCCTGTTACTTTGACAGGTGTCTGGTATCAAGGGGCTGTCCACAGCACTGCTTCCTTTCTCCTTAACAACAGGAAATGCTCATCCCCTGGCCTCTGATGACCATGTGGCAGGAGGCTGGCTCCAGGTAGTCATTCAAGGATCCTTCACCCAAACAGGCAGGAGCCTAACAGCTGTGGGCCAGGACCAGGGTGGGAAGGCCCAGGGTTGTGGGCGCTCAGATGGGGCTTATGGATTCCTCGAGGTAAGGGGTTTCAGGAGACGGGGGGGCAGAGAGCTTCTCAGCGGGTATCCAATGCGCAGGCATGAAAGGGCAGGACATTTGGAAGGTCTGCTGGAAAAGGTCACCCTGCCAGCCCTGGGAGGATGAGAGCAGTCGTCTGCCGAGCCTGGAAGTGCAGACACTATTTCAGGCCTAATGACCCAGTGGACAGGGAGCGGGACAGAGAGGAGGTCTGAGAGAAGGCTCGCTCACCCAGGCCATGCTCTTCTCTCACCCACAGCCCTGCCTACAGCCCTGAGAGCGCTGCCGAGCACCAGGCCCCTCTGCCCTGTCTCTTGGACACCCCCACATGGTGTCCACCAGCTTCTGCAGACCAGGTTTGGTCCCTCTCTCCAGTTCTGCTCTTCTCAACCTGCCCAGCCCTGCCAACAGCACAACCACTGGCATATCTCACCCCGGCAGGACCTGGGAGCCCCAGATGCCTCTCTCTTTATGCCACCCCACCTCTCTCCATCAGCTTGGCCCCTACTGGTCCAGGTCACCACCAACACTCAGCCAACCACTGCAGGCCGCCCCCCTGCCACCCCCCCCCCCAGGATTGGAAAGCTGGAAGTGAGGGAGGAGGAGAAAAGTGAGGGGCTTGACTACCCAGGCCTGGCCTGCGCTCACTGAGGGGCCCTCAATCCTCTAGGCCTTCTTCTTAGGGTCTCATGGTCAGAAAGGGTTAATGTCCAGCTTCCCCTAAAGCCCATGGATCTAAGGGGCGGGATAAGGTGTAGCAGGGGCTGAATAAGGACTATTCCCAAGTCATGGACATAGCTCACGAGTTCCTGAGGGGAAGATCAGGGGGCCTCTCTGAGGCTAGAACACATAAGAGACAGATCAGGAATCAATTTCACCTCAAGTTCCACCTCCTACAGGAAATCCCCGGGTCTGCCAGCCCTGGGACCTTTCTTTGAGCAGGTCAGAGAGACCAAGACACACAGGGTGAGATGCACACTCCTTCCCAGAGCCACAGAAGTGTTCACTCAAGAAGACTCCACTGTACCAGATGGTGCCAGAAGGAAGGCTGAGACCAGAAAGGGGGAAGAACTTTCCAGGGCCACCTGCTAAGCCTGGGCCAGGCTCCCCAGCCCAGACTCCAGCTCTGCTTAGCCGTTGTCCCCACCTACCCTGCCCCCTGTTTTCTGTAGGACTCAGAGATGACCCCTGACTGGACCACCCTATAAGGGGTTACCAGGACTCCTCCCAGGGCCCTCTTCCATTCTGGGCTTATTTGTGCCTCCAGGGATGTCCCTCAGTCCCTGGGGATGGGCCAGCTGCAAGCAGCAAGCCCAGGGCACAGCCAGGACAGAGCATCTGCCCAGCCCAAGCCTGTGGGTGGTGTGGTAAGCTGAGGAAATACTGGGCATGTGGGGCTACGCCCAGGTAACCCAAGCCATGAAGTGACCAGGGGTTGCCACAGTTGGGGACAGAAGCAGTTTCCGGTGGGATAATGACCCGGTTGCCTCTTCAAAGCCCTGCTCTAATCCTGCCTGATCTAGCAGCAGCATAGCCATGGAGTCAGCAATTCTGAGCATGGCTCTCCAGACCAACGGACACCCAGAATGACGGGCCCGTGGACTATCTGAGCGGGGGCCTTCCAGGTGCCAGGCTATGATTCCTCACTGAGTCCCAAACAGACAGGCAGTTAAGACACCTCATCCTCATCCCTCCACAGGGAAAAGCATCCTGTCCCCTCCCTCAACTTCCGATGAGGCAGATGGTGCAAATCTTGGGGTTCTGGAGGACTCCTAAACCTATGGAATTATTTTCTTTGATGGCCTAGACACCTACTCAAGGACATACATCTAGGCTGATTTCTCTGCTAGCTGCCAGCTACTGAGATTAGGCCCCAGAACTTTACAATCAATGTCCCCAAACTGTTTTTCCTCTTGCTCCCTATGGATCCTGTTTTTGCATTAGTTCCTTGAATCAGCTGCCCCATGTGAGGAACCAGTTTGCCTACAAAATCACTAAGCTGCCTGCAAAATAAGCAACGACGTGCCTGTGAGTTAGTCACACGCATGGTCTGCAGGCTTCTTGGTGAGGACGATGTCATCTTACCCAGCTCCTCCCTGTGAACGGGTCCCTGGGCTCCTCCTGACGGAGACTGGATCCTGACCTCAACTCTGGCAGAGGCCTCCCAGGGACACTCCTGTATTCATTTGCCATCCAGGGAGAGGAGCAAGGAGTTGTGAAGCTGAATAAAGGAAACTGATTCAAAATGGAGTTGGGATGCTCTAGAGGGAACAACCTCATGCAACCACACTGCTCAACAAGCAACTCAATGCTTAGAGCCAGTGAGAAACCCAGGGGCCTAGAGAGCTCACTGAACTTTAATCCAAAATAGCACTTTCCAGGGCCTCCCTGGTGGCGCAGGGGTTAAAGACAGCACTAGCAAGTTATTGCCACCTACTGCAGCATGAGTTTGATCCCCAGCCAGTCAGGGAGCAACCCACATGGCGCTGTAGACCTCTCCTGACACCCGCTGCTCCCCTCAGCAGTGTATTTCCATGGATCTGCCTGTTCTGATCCCCACACTGTCTTTGGTGAATCCTCTCACCCCCATACCTCTGGCTTACACCCCAGCTTTTGCCTATAAATAAATCTTTAAAGGAAAAAAAAAAAAAACACAAAATAGCACTTTCCAGACAGTTTGTTCAATAAATGGTGCTGGGAAAACGGGGCTGCTACTTGCAAAAGAACGAAGCTAAACTACTACCTCACACCATGCACAAAACCAATTCAAAACGGATAAAAGAACTGAATGTAAGATCTGAAACCATAAAATATATAGAAGAAAATACAGGCAAAACACTACATGGCATACATGTCAGTAACATCTTTAAAGACACTCCCTCCAAAGCAAGGAAAGTGAAGGCAAAGATAAACAGCTGGGATTACATCAAACTAAAAAGCCTCTGTACAGCAAGAGACACTAACCAAAACGAAGAGACAACTCACTGATTGTGAGAAAATTTTTGCACACAATACAACTGACAAGGGACTGATCACAAAAATCTACAAAGAGCTCACAAGAGTCAACAAAAAGAAAGTAAACAATCCAGTCAAAAAATGAGCAGAAGCGCTAAAATGACACTTCTCCAAAGAGGAAATGCAAATGTTCAATGTCACAGAAAATCAGGAAAATGCAAATCAAAACCACAATGAGATACCACCTTACACCAGTGAGAATGGCACACATTAAAAATGTTGGCAAGGGTGTGGAGAGAAAGGAACTCTTCTGCACTGTTGGTGGGAGTGCAAACTGGTCCAACCACTATGGAGAGCTGTGTGGAGATTTCTGGACCTACTAAACATAGAGCTTCCACAGGATCCAGCAATTCCACTCCTAGGTATTTACCCAAAGGACACAGAAACATCCATTCCAAAGAGCACCTGCACCCCTATGTTTATAGCAGCACTGTTTACAATAGCTAAGCTTTGGAAACAACCCAAATGCCCAAAAGTAGATGACTGGATCAAGAAGATGTGGTACATATATACCATGGAATATTACTCAGCATTCAAAAAAGATAAACACATGCAATTTGCAGCAACATGGATGGCGCTGGAAGGGATCATGCTCAGCGAAATAAGCCAGAAAGAAAAAGAAAAATACCGGATGGTCTCACTCATAGCAGGAATATAGGGGAACCCAATAAGGGATCAGGGGAAAAAATAACAACAATAATAATGACAAAACACCAAAACTAGCAGGCATCCATAAATAAAAGATACTCTGTGAGGGAGGGGGGAGGAAAAGAACAAAACAGAGGAGAGTAGAGCACAAGGGACTGTGGCGAGAACGGGTGGTGGGAATTTTACGGGGAATACACAATGATCCATAAGTTATAACTAAAAAAATATATATTTTTAAAGATTTATTTATTTATACAAGCACTGGGTACAGTCAGAAGCGCGGGAGGGTGAGAGAATTCACCAGAGCCAGAGCGGGGAGCAGAGCAGGCAGAAGGACCGAAGTACACTGCTGAGGGGAGCAGCGGGCGGCAGGAGAGGTCTGCGCGCCATGTGGGACCCTCCTCCGGTGGCCGGGGAGCAGCCGGGGATCGAACCGGCGCTGCAGAGGCTGCGGGCAGCTTTGCGACCCAGCACTCAACCGCTGCGCCACCGGGGAGGCCCTAAAAAAATAAATTATTAAAAAAAATAGCCCGTTCCTATTATGCCGGCCAAAATTAGTCAGAAGGAAAAAGATAAATACCGGATGGACTCACTTATATGTGGACTACAGAGAAACCAAATGGAAGATCAAGAAAACGTGAAAACTAGCACGCTGCCTGTGAAAGGCGGCCTACGGCAAAGGAGGGGGTCGGGGGTGGCAAACCCGGGGAGAGAAGAACGCAGGGAATATGGTGATGGCTCATGGGTGATGAGGTGGTGGCAGAACTATGGGGACAATGATGTAAGAAAAAAATGTAATTAATAAAAATTTAAAAATATATATAGCCCTTTCCAATTTGCCTCCCAAGACCAATGTGCCAATTTGCCCTCGTGGTCTTGCGAAGGTTCTCCAGAGTTGCTTGTCCCAACTGAAATTCCTCTGCTGCTGCTGAATATGCTCAATTTGACTAGCTAAAGATTTCATTTCAAAGTTGACAGAAGGAACCACCAAGAACTGGAATGCACACCAGTGGGTCCCTCCGGGGTATCTCTGACCTGGGCTAGGGTTCTGGCCCCACCCACCTGGCTGGGAGGTACGGATGGTATCTGGAGGAGCCACCCCTGCCCTCAGAGTGCAGGAGAGGCCTGGGTGAGGGGGAGCGACAGGGGCTCTGTCAGTGCTCGGGGGTCCCTGCAATAGACTTCGTTGTATCTATACAATGGACGGACATCAAGGGTCTGGGCACAGAGTATCCTTGGGAGCCCAAAATTGCTGATGGAGAGGGAAGCGGAGGGCTTCCCTGGCATCTGAGGGCCACAGTGCCAGGTTTCTGAGGAGATGGACCCTTGACCCTTAGAGCTCTGTGCTAATTCCTCAGGGACAGTCCCCTGCTCCTGCAGACTCTTCCACACCTATCTCTGTGGCTCCCCTTCACGGTCACTCACCTGGCGCAGTCCTTCTCTTGCTAGCAGTCAGCCTCACCCACTTCCAGGTACCCCACCACTATCCCCACCTTGATGCTTTACTCCTATAGACCTTGCAGTACCTGTGCACTCTCTCAAGCCCTCAGAACCTCAACCTCCTCTGAGCCCTCTATGCCAGCTTCTCAGGCCTGGCGCCTGCCTCAGAAGGCTCCCTCCTGCACCTCCTTATTGCACTTCTGAGTGAGCTGCGTGAGGCAGGGGCTAGGTCAAAGCCACGCAGTGGCCCCAGCACTTGGCTCTGGGCTTGTTTGTGAACCTGGTGTTAGATCAGCAGTTCTCGAGTTTACTACAAAGATCCCTGAGGGCCCCCAAGGCTCTTTCTGAAAGTTTGCAAAGTCACTTCTTTCCACCTACATATCTGTGAGGCCAGATTTTCTTCATATACTTTAAACAAAACATCCCATCAGACTGGATGTGAAACAGAAAATCCAGACAGGAAAGAGATTTTCAAAACTTGTGAAAGAATGCCACTCTTCTCATTCATTTTTTAACGTTGACAAGTAGTTATTTTTCATAAAATATTATTTACATTACACTGTCGTTGATTTTTATGGTTATTTTTATGTGAATTGATTTTCTCTCTGTTTTAACTTCTTATGTAAATATCATTAACAATTATGCACACAAACAAACTTTGGGCTCTGCATTAATTTTTAAGAGCATAAAGGATCCCTGAGGCCAAAAAGTATGAGAACCTCGATACTAAACATTCTCATATTGTTCTGATGGTCCCCGAACCCCATGTCTTGGGATTAGCTGTCATGGTTGCCTGAGGCTGACTTTGTCTTTTTGAGTTTCGAGGCAGAGAAGTGTGGGGTGTGTATGACTGCTATTAAAATCGAGGTTTGGCCATAAGGGCAGCAGGGGTCAAGGAGCATGTTCTCTCTTCCAGCCCCTTCCTGAAGAGACAGATTCCCAGCCCATCCTCTTTGGACCTTAAGGACCTAATGGCTGGCCTCGACTCCACAGCAAATCAGGGTGGGGTAAGGGGAGGCAGCATTTCCCCATCATCCTTGTCTCTGTGCAGATCGCTGAGCCACTCACAGGCGCTGACCTCTCAGCGGATTCAGGGGCTTTGGCGTCACAAGCACTAGTGGTATAAACTGCCCCCTGGCCAACCGCAGACCACACAAGCAAGCCACAGCCCCAAACAGAGTATGAGCCACACACTCAGCTCAGGGCTGGCGAGTCCCAGGCCAGGTGGCCAGCAGCAGACCACGCAGTGTTCTGAGGCTGGACCCCCCAGGAGGCTAGACCCAGGGGGGAGGCTGGACCCCAAGGGGGGGGGGCTTCATGTGGGCAGGGCATGGCTGTAGACAGCAGGGCACTCACGTAGATGAGGTGTTCCCGGTAGCGGATGAGCAGATTGCGCAGGATGCCAGCCTCATTGAGGTCCCCCAGGCGGATCATGTCCTCCACGCCGTGGACTGATGTGGGGTGCATGGGCTTGATGTGTGTGGCCTTTTGCGGGGAGATCCAGTGTTCCTGTGGGGAGGCCCAGGGCTAAAGTCAGTGGCTCTCCTGAGGTCCAGCCTGCACAAGGGCGGAGATGGGGCCTGGGAGGGACGGGCCAGGGTGGGTGCGATCCTGGTAAAGACTTGGCCCTCTCAGGGCCTAGCAGTATGAAGATCGGACCGCCCACCTCCCCTGCTGCTCTGACCTCTCTCACCCCCTCAACCCCTTCCTCCCGTGACTTTGCAGGATAGAACGGGAAGTGTAATCATTGGAGTTAGACACATTTGCCTCCAAATCCAGGCTCTGATGAGTAAATGCCCAAAATGTAATTTCAGGGAGTGCCAAGCATAAACCAAGCAGCATACAGGCTGCAGATTGGCTCGGGCGCTACTGCAGACAGAGTGGTCAGGGGCCACCACCCCCAGGCATAGCCAAAATGATGGGAAGACACCCCTGCAAGAGGTGGGCAAAGGAAGGGGATCCCGGGCCCAGGAAAGAGCAAAAGGAAAGTCTGGGAGGCTGGCGAAGACTGGCGTGGTGGGCGAGGACAGCCAGAGGCAGGGCGGCAGCCGTGGAGATGGTAGAAGCAGAGCCATCTGGGATGAATTCCACAGAACTTGCTGCCTGTGGTGCAGGGATGAACTTTCAGAACTTCTGAGCTCCAGCAGGGCTGAGGGCAGAGGGAGCTATCCCCAGCCTTCTGCCCCCCCCCAGCCCCCATTACTGCACCCCTGCAATATTTGCTGCTGCCACAAGATGGCACCCTCTTGCACCAGAGAGCGACAGTACAGGCTCTTTGAAAGGCTTGTGGTACCCTGGCGTCCTCAGTGTGCTGGGAGCCTCCCTTCCTCTTGGTGGTCACCGTGGCCTCCTCCTCCAATCCCAGCCTCTCAAGGAAGTGGGAACCTGGACTGTGCTTTGGATGTGGCCCTTCAACTCTCTGGGCCCTTCCACATTCCCAAATGCCAGCACCCTGGGAGCCTCAGGACCAGGCAGGAGCCCGGCTCCCCATGTATAGCCCAGGCCTCCTCTGGGCTCCCTCGTGGCCTGGGCCTCCCACGGCGAGGCAGGGCCAGCACTGGGGTGCCATTGGCTGAGTGCAGTTGTGTCGCTGACTTCCCAATTTGCCCAAGGCTGGGAGGTCAGAATCCTTGTCTGCTACATCCCTGTTCCTCAGGGATCAGGCACAAATGATGAGGCAAGCGACCTCTGGTGGGACAGATGGGGGCTCGGCTCTGGGGACTAGGTCTGTGGAGAGACCTCAGGGGTTCCCTATTCCAAGGGGAATCCTCAGGATTTTCTCTATTCATATAAGACGTGAGGGTGAGGAGACAGCATCAAGGTAGCTGGCATGTGCACAGCCCTCAGAGGGACCAGGGACAGGGACAGCCATTGCCTGTGACTCCAGCTTCCCTGGCATTTCGCCAGCACTCCCAGGCCAGGAGCATTTCCATCCAGGTCAGGCTATCACACGGCCCTCCTCAAGGCACGAGCCATGTGGGTGTTGAGATCAAAGAACTCCTGGACTTTCCAATCCTTTGTGGAACATTCCTTTCCCCCAGGTACCTGTTTCTTGATACAAGCTGATCCAGTTGGAAAATTCCCTCTGCCTGGTGCCCGCGCCCTGAGTCAGTCCTTGGCCCTAGCACGGGCCAGAGAGGAGGACCCCTGGGCGGGCTCTCTGCTGTCCCCCGTCAACCCAGCCTCATCATAATCCTTCTCCTTGACAGAAGGGGCAGCCCGGCCTGTGCGTGCGCCTGCAGCTCTGTGCTCATCACTTTGCTTCCCGGAACCTCCGGGTCCTCATCTATGACGTGGGACTTCCACTAACAGTCTCTCCTTGGGGCTGTTGGGAGGATTCATTGACACAGTAAAGACAAACCTTTGTTTCATTCCTGCCAGGTCTAAAAAGAGCTGGTGCCTGGTGATTGCTCAGCCGGTGCCAGGTGTTATTACCCAAAAGTTGTCTAGCGTTACAAAGGAGACGCCTGCGCTCATTCGTCCCTCGCGACATCCAGTAACAGAAGCACTGGCCTCCAGTTTTAAAGACTCACACTCTAGGGGTAAAGTGACACGGCCAGTTACATGACGGACCTGAGCCTCCCCGCACCTCGTTCCTGCAGCAAAGGTTCCCAAACTGAGGTTAGCACTTCAGGTCAGTGCCCACAGAGGGCAGGTACTAAAAAGTGTAAGCAGGGCAGTCAACGGAGGCCTGGCTCCGAGGAGAGACAGGAGAGCGGGAGGAGAGAGAGCACAGCCAATGCTAAGGGGTCACATTTGGAAAGAGCCACATGACTGAGCTGTGCGACTAGGGGCTGCTCCACTGCAGTGGAGAGGGGCTCCCCTCTGGCAATGGGGACTGCTTGGGCAAACACAAGGTCTGGATTCTGTGAGGACTCGGGCTACCTCTTTCCCTGCACTCACTCAGCAAGTCTTTGCAGAGGAACTTTTCTGGGCCCACAGCTTACTGAGCTCCGGGAACCAGAGGCGGCTCTCTGGAGCTTGCCCTCAGGTGGAGGAGCCTGCCGGAAGGACGGAGGGGTGAAAGGAGATGGCCTTGAGTGCAGGGAGGGCCTGGGAGCAGAGGAAGCTCCTGGAAGAAGAGACCAGAACCCCTGGGGTCTAATGCCTCTGAAGCAAACCCAGCCTTCCTAACTGCTCTGGACAGCCAGTCAGCCCCCCTAAGCCCCCACTCTCTGGGCCTTGGTGGGGGTGGGTAGGAGGGGGACTCTGGGATCCGGTGACACCGTTATGGGACACCATGACATGCAACATGACCCCGGTGAAACTCAAGCCTGCAGGCAGCGCCCTGGGGCTGCACCCTGGGGGCTACATGCTGGTGAGTGGGCCTGTTTGCACTGCAAGCTGAGCTGTGCCCCCTTGGTGACTACAGCGTCACACTGGCTTCCTCTGGGGTCCACTGACTGGAGCCTCAAGAATGACATTGCAAGTGCTCCAGTTCTAAAGCCCAGGGACCAAAGGCGTGGTTACCAGAACCTGAGCCCCAGGTTGCCACTGAGAGCTTGGGAGAGGAAGCACATGGCTGGAAGCCGAGGACCCGGGTTCTAATCCCAGCACCCTCACTGACCAGCCGTGTGGCTAGTGCTAGTGGTCCCTCTCTGTGCGACAGTTGCCCCTTACGGTAGCGGTTGCTGCCCTCCCTGCCTTTCACAGGTGCTGTGAGTTGCCAGAGACAGAACTTGGGGTCAAAGGGCATTGCACCCTGATGTTCCTGAGGACTGCAGGGCTAACAGTGATCCTGCTGACCCCTCCATGTCTAGTCCTGAGCCTCCACGGTCCCGAACCCTCCTCTCATCCCCAGCAAAGATTTCTGCTCCAAATCACCGCACCCTCCTCTGTCACCTTAGGAGGCTCAGTCCAGGCCCGGTCCTATCTCCATGTCCCCAGGCAGACACAGCCCTGGGCACACCCCAAATCATGGTGCCTCATGTCCCTGCTCAGCTGCAGCCCTGCTCCCCAGACCACGATGACATGTCCACAAGCTGCGTACGCAGGTGCAGTACACATGCATACATGTCTGGGGCGCCTGGCATCCCCTCTGGCCCTCACTGGACACCCGCCTGCTCCAGGCAGGGCCCTGCTGCAGACCTTTGCTTCCCTCCCCAATGCCCACTCACACTGCCTACCAACTTGTATTTCCCGTGTCTCTTTCCTGCAGGATGACGAGCAATAAAGAGTGAACCAGAAGGACCCCAGGGCAGTGCCAAGGTGGGCGAGGAATTCACACGGTCACATGGGGGAGTCTGGGCATGCCAGACTAACTCTCACTTTGCGGAGGTGCCCTTGGCATGTGGTCAACAGCCCGTGAGAGACCCATTTTACGGAAATATCAGCCCCATTTAACAGAAGAGGAAACAGAAGCTTGGAAGGGCGAGAGACTTGGCCAAGGTTGTGTGTGCAGCTAATAAGTGGGACGTGAATCCAGGTGCTCTGATCCAAAGCACCCCTGTGCTGAGGCGCTCCAGCCTCCTTCCACCTCCTGTTCCCACCGCACACACAAGCACACTCGGACACACCTGTCCAGCAGTAGGCAAAGGGACTGAAATGCTTGTGGAAATAGCACTAGTCTAGAGCAGCAGGGAAGGTTCTATCTCACCAGGGTAGGGGGGAAGTCCCATGGTGGAGGGCATGGCTGAGAGGTGAACATGGGGCCGCAACATGGCTTCCACCCCGAGTCGGGCCTAGCCTGTGCCTCCAGTCACCAGTCAGCCTGCGTCGTCCCGGGGGCAGGGCCGGGGTGTTAGGGGCTACTTACATGGCCTTCATCGTCCACCACCTGGATCTGCCCAGAGTCACAGAGCTTCACCACTGCCCCAATGGGCACGTCGAACTCCTGTCCGGATCTCAGGTCCATCCAGACATAGTCCCCCTGGGGAAGGGAGAGAGCCCAGGCTGGGTGAGTATGGAGGGGGGGTGGGTACCCCATTCAGGCAGCTGTGTGCCCCATCCCTACCAGCACCAGAGACTCTTGTGAAAACACAGGAGAGTGGGGAGGAAGAAGGAATTGTGCTTGTGGGAACTGTCTGGTGGCTGGCCCTGGGCTGGACACTTGTTCATTGCCCTCATGTCCTCCTCTGTCGTGGCTGTTATTCCCATTTCATTTTATTTATTTTTAAAGATTGATTTATTTATGCATACAAGAGCTGGGGTACAGGCTGAAGGTGCAGGGGGTGAGAGGACCCACCAGAGACAGAGTGGGGAGCAGAACAGAAAGACTGACTGAAATACACTGGTGAGGGGAGCAGTGGGTGAGGCAGGAGAGGTCTGCTGTGCCATGTGGGTTGCTCCTTGGCTGGCCGTGGATCGAACTCGTGCTGCAGAGGCTGCACAGCTTCACAGTGCTGTGCTTGACCCCCTGCACCACCAGGGAGGCCCTATCTCCCCATTTTACAGCAGACTAAGCACAGGCGCAGAGAGCAGAGCTGACACCACACAGCTGGGCAGCTTCAAATCCAGGCTGGCCTACGCCCCGCTGCTCCAAGGCTCTACCCCCAGCACACGTACAGCAGCCTCATTACAGGTTCATAGGAGGAGAAATCAAGCCATTTTCTCTCTGTCCTAAAGGAGTGTCTCCACCAACAGCCTTCATCACCCCAGGGATTGATGTTCATAGAGTTATGAGCTCCTCGCAGTGATACCACTCAGCCATACCGCCTCCAGGCTTGCGGGAGAACCGACCTAGATGGGAGGGGTGTCACCTTTGTGCCCCCTGCAGCCTCTGGCACAGGGCCTAGCTCACACTGCACACTCCGTAAGGGCACCAGGGAGTCAAGTTTAAAACCCAGAGTCAGAGAAGTGGACTTGGAAAAACCACTTTCAGCACTGATGCCTTGCACAAATGTGTGCTGGGCACCTACTGACTAAATGTTAGGGCGTGGCCAGTGACTGTGGCATCTACATTCACATTGGGAGGACACCACAATTAACTGAGCAGAGACACTAGCATGATTGTTTCTGACAGCGCTGAGTGCTGGGAAGGACATAACACCCCAGTGGTGGCGAAGGATTGAGTCGTCCACGGCAGACTCAGTCCCCAGGGAGGCTACTCAGTGGAGGAAATCTCGAGCCGATAACTGAAGGGCAAGAAGTAGTCAGATATGGAGAGAGCAAAGATAGGAATCAGGGCAGAGGAAGGACAAGTACAAAGGCCCCGGGGCAGGAAGGAATGACAAGGAGGCCATGTTGGCAGGACCTGGGTAAAGGGAGGGAAGTCGTAGACATGGGCAAGATCCAGGACGCAGGCCTCCCTGGTGGCACAAGGGGTTAAGACGCAACCTATGAAGCTGCCACAGCCACTGCAGCACGAGTTCGATCCCTGGCCAGCCAGGGAGCTACCCACATGACGCAGCAGACCTCTCCTGACTCACCCTCTGCTCCCCTCAGCAGTGTGTTTCAGTCAGTCTGCCTGTTCTGTTCCCCACTCTGTCTCTGCTGAATCCTCTCACCACCCGCCCCCCCCCCCCCCGCCGCACACACACACGCCTCTGGCCTGTGCCCCAGCTCTTGTATGCATAAATAAATAAATCTTTAAAAAAAAAAAAATCCAGGACTCAAAGATTCTTGTTGACCTGGACGTGAAAGCATGGCTTTTATTCTAGTGCTATTAAGAGCATTCCTTTTGAATGGTTCCCAAATTCCCCAGCACGATGAGCGAACATAGACATCTTAAGAAAAATACAATATCAAGCAGTGGTTAGAAACAGAAGCGCTGATAATACTGACTCACAGTGAAATCAGCCTGCAGGGACAAGGTGCAGCAGCGGCTCTGGGCTGTGAGTCGGTGTCGGGGCAGGAATGGACACGGAGCAGGTTCTCTGACCCAGCAGACCAGGTAATGGAGGAGTCAGGGTCCTCAGTGGCTTTTGCAGGTCTTTTATTGGGGTTCACCAGGCATATGGCAGGCAGGGGTGCTGGGGGGTCGGGAGGCTGGCAGTCCTCCCAGCCCCCAGCAAATCCTCACTCTGTCTGGGCTCTCTCGCCTGCTCTCTGCTTCTCTGCTGCTGCTGGCGTCCCCGTGACGCAGCCCTTAAAAGCGCAGTCTCAGCCCAGGTGAATCCCATCTACCTATGCCCACACCCTACTCCAGGTGCCGCCATCAGGCATGCATTCAGGACCGCAAGGATCCATCATCTATCCTGATGGCGGGAGGGCAGAAAAGCCTGACATTTTTCCTTCCCCTACAGTCTGGAAGTTGGGTTCCAGGACCTGCCTGACCTCGGACAAGTCGCTGACCAACTTGAACTGCAGCTTCTACAAGTCTCAGTGAGGGGTGGGTCACTGAGTCCCAAGGTCGACTCACCACTGTTTCAGCCTCTCCCCATAGGACCCAACCACGTTCAGCCACAGCTGCCCCTGGGAACCCTCCCTTCACGGAGGTTTGCACGGAGGTTTGCACAGCTGCTCCACACCCGAGGGGGAGAGGAGAGCTCGCATGTCTGCCTTAGTCCCAAGGCCAAGCGGTGTTTCCTGCCACACTCCTCACCCACCCTACCTGAGGGCCATGGGCCACCTGCTGCTCCCGCTCATGGCCACCTGCTGCTCCCGCTCGGGCTATTCTCCTCCTTGCCGCCCCCACCACCCGGACCCCCACAGGTCTGTCCAGACCCGCAGCAAATGGCGACTCTTCCCCGGGCCCGCCCCTTTCCTCCGCCCTGGTCGGTTTATTCACTCAGGCGGCACACGTGGCGCACCCGCTCTGGCTAGTTCTGCTCGCAGAGGGGGCAGGCCCCGGCTGGACCCTCAGGTGGGAGACGATTTGGATGGGGCGGGGTGGAGAGGAAACAAGCAGACAGCGGGCCCCACAGGACAGGAGGTGGATTTCAAGCGTATTGAGAGGCATTTTCTAAATTTCACTCTGGCTGCTGTATGGAAAATGGAGACGTCCCTTTGGGCTCAAAGACCCCTGGGCTTGCCCCTTCCAGCCAGCCGTGCTGGGCCACTGCTGAGGCCACCACCACCATCTGTTCTGAGGGCCAGGCTGGGTGCAAGCTTCTCATCTGTGATGCTCTGGAGCCAAACACAGAGTCAAACACAGACAGTTTCTCTCCATGAAAGAGAGTGTGTCTGTGAGGGAATGACGGTGTAAGAGAGAGCACATGGACAAGGGGGGTGTGTGTGTGTGCATGTTTGCATGAGATGAACACAGACAGACACCAGGACATTATTATCCGCAGTATCCCCACAACAGACCGGGTAGCAATTTAGCTGCTTCCCTGTAATTAACTATCTCATTGAACTGAGTTCATGACATCCTTTAGTTGGAGGATTCTGTTTCCACTTCATCTCCTCAGAGAGGCCACACAGCTCTTCTGTGGTACAGCCAGGAACGAGCCCAAACTCCAAATGCAGCACTCTTTCCAAACATGCCCGAGGGCAGCCCGGAGAGCAACAGGGGACGCATTAACAGGGACCCTAGCGATAGATGACCATCGGCGCACAAGGCAAGCTGGAAGTTTCTCTAGTTTCAGCTAGAGATCAGAGGTCTCCCTGAGCCACCTGATCCAGGACAGGGCTTGTCTCACAGAAAATACTTCCCACTCAGCGCACAGAGAATAACCAACATGAAAGAACTCACGTGAGCAGTACATGGAGGATCAGAGAGGTCAAGTGAGGAGCGAGAGCCACACAGCAAGCGGAAGTGACTGAGCATCTCCTGGCCTGGGACTGCTGCCTGGAGGGTGGTGACTTCACTGTCACTGTGCTAAGTCAGAACTTGAACAAAAGCTAAAAGGGTTTCTGCTAAGGGGCTTCAGGGAGGATCCTGAGACCCTCTGAGGGGGACGGTTCCCATTGTCTCAGGGAAAGCTCGCGGGGCATCCAATGCAGCTCCCATACCAGAGTGATTTCCTAGGATGGACTGCACCAAATATTCAGAGCGGTCCCCCAAAACTCTCCCCAGGGGAGCCAGCATGCACCCACCGTGAACGCAGAGTTAAGAGATCTGGGTGCAGGCGCCAGTTCTACCATTAATACCACATGGCTTTGGCAAGACTGTCAGTGTCTCCCGGCCTCAGTGTCCACCTGTCTAAAGTCAGTGCCTGCGGAGGTGAGCCTTGACGTCTGTGGCCTCCAGCCCAGGGGGAGCCCAGCGGGGGCTCAGTATTTACTCGCCATGGGGCTTTAGCACTTCATGCCTCTTCCCACCTCTGGGACAGAACCTGGGGCTTCCACCCCATTGTAGAATGAAAAGAAGTCTGCTCTGGACACCTCCCCACCCCTCACTCGCCGGAAGACTAGTTTATTAGCCCCATTTTCAAGAGCGGGAAAGTGCAGCCCACTGACTCGCCCAGGGTGCCCCTGAGCCTGGCAAGTGCCCCGCTGCACCCTTGGGTGGTAGAGGGGCAGGTGGCCCACGCTTCCCCCCTACCAGGAGTTGGGGTCCTAGTCAGGGAAAGTCTGCAGAGGAGCACCCAGGGACCTCGGCGCTCCTTGCTCTAGGTCTGAGCACGGACAGGGGCGCCCTGGTCTGCCTGGGGCCATTCATCTCGGCGAGCACAGGGAGCACCTGCCTGGGGAGGACCACGCGCAGAAACGGAGGCGCCTGTTCTGCCAGCTCTCCGGGATCCTCAAGGTTCCCGAGCCCCCAGCAGGGTCTGGGGGGCACCTCCCGCCCCGGCCCGGGCCTCACCGGCAGGACGGCGTGGGTCTTCCGCGCCTGGTTCAGGCTGCGCACGAGCGCCCACCTGCCCGGCCTCCTGGCGCGCGCCGCGTCCGGCTCGGCGGGTTCGGCGGGATCCTCCGGGTCGGTGGGGTCCTCCGGGTCGGTGGGGTCCGCGGGGTGCGCGGGGGCCTCCATGGCGCCGAGGGGCTGGCGCTGTTCAAGTGGCGGCAGCTCGGGCTTCCGAATTCACCCAACCCGGTGCGCGCCGCCCGCGGGAACCCTAAACCCGGCCACCTGCTGCGGGCTCGTAGCAACGGCGGCTTAGGTGACGCCGCCGGCGGGAACAGGGAGGGGGCGCGGCGCCGTCGGGTCCCCTCCCTCCTGGTGGACCCCCAGCTTGATCCGGGATTCCCGGCGGACTTCGCCGCGCCCCAGCGGGAGGCGGCTGGGGGAGAGCCGCGCGCCCCAGGACGGCTGTGGCTCCCGGCGCGTCCCCTGACTCAGGGCTGGAGAAAATCACTATGTTTTCTATGGAGAGAAGCGCGGGAGGTCAGCGGGTAGAATCCAGTCACTTCGTGAATTTTTAGGACTGAAAGGAAGGTGCGTCAAAGATCTTCCTAGTGCAAAGGCTGCCTCTGGAAAGTGAGAGAGAAAAACCTTGGGGGAGGGGGCTTTGTGGGCAAAGTCCCTCAAGAGTCTGTCTTGGCCCTTCTCAGCGGCTCCTGAGCCAGCCAGGCCATAATCGCCAGGCCCCAGTGGAGCCTGCTGGAGAAGGGCCCCCTGGCTCCCCAGGGCAGCCAGCCCCTCCTGATGGCTGAGCTCACCCCAGTGGCTGCCCAGCTGGGCTGGCATGTCCTGGCCTGGGCAACTGGCTTGGGTCCATGCTGGGCCATGAGCCACCGTGGCTACCACGCCATCTTCTGCTATCCGCCCTGTCTGCTCGCTTCTCCCCACTCCTTCCTTCTCTTTAGGCCTCTTGTTTGCATTTTTGGCCCTCAGCGCTGTCTGGAATCCTGGAAGCTCCCTCAACAACAAACAAGCCGGAAGGAGGGAGAATGGCAAGGAAACTGTGACACCTCACACAGAACTCAGGCCTGCCCTGGGCCCTGACTTCCAACTACTACCCCACTCCTTGGGGACCCAGCATAAAGCTGATTGCTGGGCCTCCCACCCGCTACCTGTGCCTTCAGGAGGGATCAAACCCAGAACAAGCACCGTCTCCCTGCCCACCTACCCGCGGGACTCTGTTGGGACAGGAATCAGACCCTCAGGTACAGGGAGATGCTGGTGACCAGCTTCCAGGCATCTGGCCATTTAACTAATTTTCACAGGCTCAGACTAAAGCAGTGTCCTCAGAACTCTCGGGGTAAGGGGAGGGGCGGGGCCAGACCCAGACATAGATAAGGACAGTACAGCCAGATAAGGGGCAGATTAACCTTAAAGAGGCAGGAGGATGGCCACTAAGAGGTTGGACTCTGGAGCCTGATGGGTTAGGTTCAGTCTCACCGTGGTGAACCACGAGCTGTGTGACCTGTGGTAAGTCCCTCAACCTCTGTGTCTTCTCTGTCAGATGATAGCAGAACAGAGAGCGGCCTGTGATCATTAAACAGGTTCAGGTGTGCAACCCACTCACTGAGTAGCTGTTAGAGCAAATGTTGTTTGAGAATTATTATTAACTAAGAAAATCATGTTAAGGATGACACCTGGGTGTTGCGACTTTTAAAGCAAACATGTAGGGGGATGGCATTCCAGAAGAGGGTACAGCAGAGCTAAGAAGGAAGAGACAGGTCTGAGAAGTAAAACAGGTCTGGTGGATGGAGAGAAGCCAGCTGAGATGGAACAGGGTAATCCCCAGGGAAAGAGGAGGTTCCAGGTTCCCTGGCCCACCCTAAGGAAGGGTGGAGCTGGGGAAGAAGAAGAAGCTAGAAAGGGCTACCAGAAGGACTGAGAAAGCAGGAAGCAGGGAGAGGGAGCGAGGAAGAGATTTGGAGGAGGCGCGTGGAGCGGAGAGATGTGTGAAGTAGCTGCATTTGCTTCTCGGCCTTGGACTTGTCCCGGGGACTTGGGGACAGGGAAGGAGACATTTGAAAGAGACAGAGATGCAGGTGAGAGACCTGTGGGGAGGCTGACAATGGCAGCCTTTATCTGGATTTGGATTTTGCTCTTTTCCTTCAAGACTTTCCTGGCCCCTTCTACCCCTGTCCTGTGGGTCCCCACCAGAAGGTACATTAAGCTTGTGGCCAGCTCTCAGGCCTCAGTGGCCCTGCTTTTGTCCAACCCTGGTTGGCTGGACACTTAACCACGAAGAAATAGGTAATTTTGAGTGTTTCTTGGGGAAACTGTTTCACCTATATTCTTTCTCTCTTCTCTCTGTTGCATACTAATTGTATTAAAGTTCCTTTCCACGGAAGATCTTATATACTAGAGTATGTTTTGTCTTAATGTGGCAGATGGCACAACCCATTTAGAGCAGGCAAGTTTGGGGGTCCTGGGGTACCCTTACCCTGCCCCATAACAGGAAGATGCCCGGCAGGGCTGAGAGCCTGGCCCTGCCTGACCCACAACACCTGCTCTCAGGCCACCCCTGAGCTGATGTTTGGGAAATAGGCCCTGCCCCTGCACATCAGGGAGGCAAGTCTAATGCCCCTGTGACCCGCTCTGGTATCCTCTTCCAGATCCTCTTCCAGAACCAGGGATCACTGCTGCTCCAGCCTCATCTCCTGCTGTCCTGACCACATAGGACAGGGACTCCCACCTTTGCTCATGCTGAATCCTCGGATAAGAAGGTTTACTCCACTAGCTTCTTCTCAGCCCCTCTAGCCCCTAAGGCTTCACTGAGTCATGTGCATGCTATTCCCCACAACCTTTTCCCCCACCACCTTCTTCTCTGTACTCCCTGGGTGCTTCACACAGACCATGGTGCTGCCTTTACTCAGCACTGGATGGGTACCATCCAGTCCAGCTCTGGCTACCCACTTTACAAATGGGGAGACTGAGGTTCAGAGAGGATGAAGGGACTTACACAAGGATTGATAGCAAGTCAGGGCAAGGAGTTTTCAGGAAATAACTGTACCAACTGTCATCGGCAAGTGATGTCGACAAAGATGGTAGAGTAGGGAACCCCATCCCTTTACAGAAACACTAAGAAACATGCACCAAACTCTCAGGATCAACTTTACTGGAACTCTAGAAAATAGTTGAAGGTTTATAGTTACCAACCAAACACTGGACGCAGAAAAAGGTAGCTGAACCCCGTAGGAGAGTTTTGCTGTGTTTTCATCTACACACCCACCACACACACCACACACACCCACACACACACACTTGCAAAGATAAAAAAAATTGGGGTGGGGCTGTAGGTGTTTTAGAGACTTTAGTCACACCCACATGTGACAAAGAATACAGTCTGCACAAGAGTATTTTAGAAGTTACTAAAAGTACAACTCATATCAATCAGAAATGACAAACCCCGATGAGAGTCTGACTTCCAGAGTTAGCACATTACAGTATTCAAAGTGCCCCACTTGCAACAAAAAAGTAGGAGGTAGACTTCACAGAAAAAAAAAGAAATTAATAGAAACTTTCCCTGAGGAAGTCCAGATGCTGGACTTACTAAAACACTTTTTTTTTTAATTTATTTATTTATTATTTATACAAGCACTGGGTACAGTCAGAAGCGCGGGAGGGTGAGAGAATTCACCAGAGCCAGAGCAGGGAGCAGAGCAGGCAGAAGGACCAAAGTACACTGCTGAGGGGAGCAGTGGGCAGCAGGAGAGGTCTGCGCGCCATGTGGGACCCTCCTCCTGTGGCCGGGGAGCAGCCGGGGATCGAACCGGCGCCACAGAGGCTGTGGGCAGCTTCGCAACCCAGCGCTCAACCGCTGCGCCACCGGGGAGGCCCTACTAAAACACTTTAAATCAGCTGTTGTAAATATGCTCAAAGAACAGAAGGAAACCAGAGCAATATCTAGCCAAATAGAAAATATCAATAAGGAAATGGTATAAAAAGGAACCACACAGAAATTCTGAAGTTGAAAAGTATAATAGCTGCTGGGAAAAATTCACTAGATGGGCTCAGCAGAAAGAAAAAAAAAAAAAGAATTAAGAAAAATGAGCAGAACCTAAGGGCCTGTGGAACACCATTGAATAGACCAATATATGTATAATTGGGATCCCCCAAAAGAGAAAGGGGGAGAAAGAATATTTGAAGACTAATGTGTCCACACTGAGACACATTATAGTCAAACTGTCAAAAGACAAAGGAAGAATCTTAAAAACAGTGAGAAGGAAGTGACTTGTTGCATCCAAAGGATCTTCAACATGATTTTTTTAAAAAAGATTTATTTATGCATACAAGAACCTACAAGAATTGGGGCACAGGCCAGTTGTGCAGTTTGGTGAGAGGACTCACCAGAGACAGAGTGGGGAGCAGAACAAGCAGACCGACTGAAATACACTGCTGAGGGGAGCAGCAAGAGAGACAGGAGAGGTCTGCTGCGCTGTGTGGTTATCTCGCCAGCCGGCTGGGATCGAACCCACACTGCAGAGGCTGCAGACAGCCTCACGGCGCTGCGCTCAACCACCTGTGCCACTAGGGGAGGCCCAGGATCTTCAACATGATTAATAGCTGATGTCTCATCAGCAATCATGGAGGGAAGAAGGCACTGGGATGATTTATTTAAAGTGAGGAAAGAAAACAAAAATAATTGCTCCCCAAGAATTCTATGTCTGGCAAAACTATCCTTCAACAGTGAAAGAAAAACTAAGATATTCCTATATAAGCAAAAGTCGAAGGAGTTTGTTGTTCGTAAACCTGCCCTACAAGAAATGTAAATGTTAAAAATAATCCTTTGGGCTGAAATGAAAGGGCACCAGAGGTGAACTGGAAGCCATGTAAAGAAACAAGGGACCCTGGTAAAGTTTACCACTCATAAAAGCCAGTGTTTTGTTGCTGTTTTTGGTTCATAACTCTTTTTTTCTCCTTGTTTCAAAATGATTTAAAAGACTGATGCATAAAACAGCAATTATAAATCCATGTTAATAGGCACACAATACACAGAGATGTGATTCTTGAAAAATGGTAGTATAAAGGGAGAAACAGTATATAGAAGAGCTTTTCTATAGTATTGAAGTGAAGTTGCCATTAGCGCCACTAGATTGTTAGAAATGCAAGATGTTAATTGTAAACCCCAGGGTAACAAGAAAACAATTTTAAAAGTATGGGAAGAATGAGAAAGAAATCAAAACAATACACTGGCAGGGGCGGGGTGGGCAGAGGAAGTCAAACACAAAAGATAGAAATGTAGAAAAAAATGGTAGCTTAGCAGAATTAAGTCTTCAAATGCAAATGCATCAACTATCCAATAAAAAGGTAAAGATTGGCTGCATAGGTGTTGCTTTAAAATCATGCTCCACAGGAATCTAGAAAACTTAAATAAGGGACCAGGAAAATGAATAACTATAAGAAAGTGAAAATCAAAATCAACAAAAAACTATGAACCAGAGACACTTTTTGGGGGGTGGAGGGCGGGAGGGGAGGGATTGGGGTCAGAATGGGGGGGTTGCAATTGTATGGGGAATATAAAAATAAAATTTATTATTTAAAAAAAATAAAGAGAACTGATCACTATAAAAAATAAAATAAAATAAAATAAAATAAAATCATGCTCCAAAGATACAAACAGGTGACAGAAAAATATAGTGCATGCAAATAACCAAAAAAAGAGCTGGGCCAGCTCTATTACTATCAGACAAAACGGATTATACATCAAAATAAAAAATCGCTACAAGAGACAAAGTAGGACCTTATACTCTAATACAAAGATCAGTCCAATTGTTACCAACAGCCTGCAATTTATCTTCAAACGTCCTTTCATCCATGAGTCTATGTAAAGGACATCCAGTCCCCATTCGGGTCCCCCATAGAGCTGGGAGTTGTGTCCACGCAGCTCACCACCTCCCTGGATCACAGGATCATAGATCTCTGGGTCCTCACAAGCACCAGCTGCCTTGCCACTTGAGGCCCCCCCATCTGCAGTGTATTCCCCCAGTGTATTGTTTTGATCCCTTTCTCATTTATTCTTCTGTACATTTTTAATTTTTTCTCTAGTGGTTACCCTGGAGTTTACAATTAACGTCTTATTGCATGCCACAGAGCCTTCCTGACCCTCTCCCTGCCCCCTACCCAGCTGCTGGCTGGGCAGAGCCTCCCTCCCCCCCCCACTCTTGCTATCAGGGTTCCGCTCAGGGACACCCTTGCTTCTGCCCACACTAATCTAGGAGCTCCTCCAGGGCAGGGAACACGCCATTAATTTCTGCATCTGCTGTGCCCGCCCTGTTACAGATAAGGGGCTCAGTGCCTCTTTGCCGGAGGAGGGAGGTTCTGGCACATCAGGAATGTCCAGGCCAGCCACATGACAGATCTGCCAGACCCATACAGGGTCCCCAGGAAGAAGCCCACAAACTGTGAAAGCCACCCCGCCGGTCCCTGCAGCCCTGCGCTGCCCATGGGCCACCCCCAGTGCCCTGCACAGCAGCCCCTCTGGAGACCTCCTCTCCCTGCCTGCCGCCCCACCCCACATCCGGGCTCCCTCTCCTGTCCCAAGCTCCCCCTCCTTCTGCCTGAGCCCCCCCATCCGGGCTTCAGTCTCTTCAACGGTGACACAGGCACGAAGACCCCCCTTCAGAGCCTTGCGCAGGAATTCAAGCACAGCAGGCGCCGGGGCAGGGTAACCCTAGCAGGGAAGCTGGTATTAGAATCTGTGAACAATTTTTTTCATGAGTGAAGAGGTTTGGATTCTCGGTCCATCTCTGCGCCAGTGTTCCCCGTCCTTGGCACCTGATGGGGGTGAGCAAGGCTGGACGGATGGCAGGAAGGACTGAGGGATGGAGGCGGGAGGGGGAATCTGTCACCCCTGCGTCCCACATGGGACACTCTGCGCTTGAGGACAGAACCGAAGTATCCTTGCAGACTCTCAAGTTCTCACCAGAAGCAGGATGCGAGAGCAAGGCGCAGGGCCGGGGCTAGCGCCGCTTCACCAAGGAATTGCCAGATGGCCAAGCGCCGGGCCTCTCTGCTCAGCATGCCCTTGGGGTAGGAGCACTGTCCCCTCGCCCCTGGGATTCCTCCTTCGGTCAGCCCAGAGACCATCTCGGAAGAGGCAGTGGGGAGAGGGGGACGGCCGCTCCGCTCCAGGGCTTCCCAGGAGGCCAGGGGAGGCGGGGGAGGAGGTGGATTCAGAATCTAATGTGGGCCAAGCTGAGGCTTGAGAAGTCAGCCAGAAAAAAGGGGAGACTGAACGCGCCAGGCAGGCAGACAGGGGTGTGTGGGGGGCGGGTGGGGGGCGGGCGGTGGGGAGAGAAGGGGAGAGAGAACTTGGGCCTTTCAGGGCAGGGAGTGGAGGAAGGAGGCAGGAGGGAGGCGGGCCAGGGTGGCAGCTGAAACAAGAGGGGCTTTGATTGAACCCCTGGCAGCTTTTTCTCCTCTCATCGACTATGCCAGGAGAGGAGGATTTTTATTCTCACTTCACAGAGGAGGAAACTGAGGCTCGGGAAAGCTGAAGAACGTGCCCATAGCCCTCCCACTTGTCAACAGTCAAGCCCAAGGTGATGTGTGGATTCTGGGGCCACAGGCTGCATAGCTGGTCAGTTCCCCTGAGCTGGGGCCTTTTTCAGGACCAAAGAAGTAACAGAAACGCACCTCCTGTGTTTGGGGGGGGGAGGGGCAGAGCCCGATTGCACCTGCAGACACCTGCCCCCAGCAGAAGCGGCTGGTCTGCGGGTGAGGTGGACCTGCATTCAGAGGGGGCAGGTGGGGGAGGGGACAGCAGGCCAGAGGCCGGCCTCAGAGGTGCCCTGAGGGAAGGCGCTCATGGGGGCCATGGCGGCTAGGGCCCCCCCACAGTCCCGCCTGCGGCCCGGGCCCTGACACACAGCAGCTCAGGGCATGTGTCTCCCCTTCTCTTTCTGGTCCTGGCTGCTTCTGATGGGCCTTTGAATAGACTCCCAGGCCAAGGGCTTAGAAAGGGGCTCATCTTGCCCCGCAGCCTGCCTTCTCGTATCCACAACACCAGCGCGCAAACACGCTGGTCCTGTGTGGCTCAAGACCATAGGACATGCTGCCCATTGGCCTCTGGGGGCCGTGAGGACATGAAGCCACTGGCTGAGCCCCCCATAGCACATGCCCCTACCGGTCCTAGGCCCTGGGGCCAGGCTGACCTGGCTCAGGGCCCACATTCCTGACTCCAGCTCTGGAGACCAGGCGCTCATTAGAGCCTCAGGCTGATCACAGGGAAGGGCTGAAGGTCACGGGCCAGTGTAGCCCTGGGAAGGAGGGGGCCAGGGCAGCACCTTGGCTTCTTCCCCATATTTCCCAGAAAGGGGGTTCCACCTGTGGCCACGTCAGGCTCCACTCGCTGCAGCCCAATCAGCCCTAAGGCCCTTCCTGGTCTGGCTTCAGCAAACCAGACAACTTCTTTCCTTTCCCCAAGGGCCTTCCCATGTTTGAGACTTTGCCCTTGAGGTCCCACTGCCCGGAATCCCTGGGGATTCAGAGATCTCTGTAAATAAATCATTTCTGCCCTGTACAGAGATTCAGTGAGAAAGGGAGGCCCCTTCTCACACTGGAGGGAGGAGCGCTACGCTGGACTTGGGAGAATCAGGGAAAATTTCACAGCTGGGTTTTGAAGCACAGACAGGAGTTTTCGTGAAGAAGGGACAATGAAGCATATGGATGCGAGAATATGGGATGAAGCAGTGTTATTCCTCATATAAAAAATTGAGGCCAGTGGGGTTTGGGGAGCACTTACCTGCTGTAAAATCACCATCCTGGGTCAAGAGCTTGGTGCCCGTCAGGCCAGATACAGTTCTGCACAGGAGAGACCATATAAAACCTCTGAGTGGGCCACCAGCAGCCTCGCACTGGCTGGGGTCCCCTGGGCTCCTCCCAAAGCCCCAGCTCCTCCTCCCCCCAGGGATTCCTCCCTGGCTTCTCCCCTGCTGGCTGCAGCCCAGCCCGCGTGACCTGACTCTTAGCCACCATTGCCAGCTCCACTGCCCAGAGCTGCTGAGATCTCCCCGCGGTCACTGTCATTCAGGGGCTCCCCGAGGGCTCCCGGGAAGTAACATAGCCAGCCCCTCCCCTAGACATCCGCACAGCAGGGCATGGTGAATTCCAGGACTAGGACTTCGTCTCTGGCCTTCCAGCTTAAGGCTGCCCCAGAGCGGGGGCAGCCAGGCCCAGGGAGGGGGTCGCAGGCCAAGCCCAGCCTGTCCGTGTCCTGCCCTGCCTAGCGCCCATCAAGAACACCCCTGCACTCCCTGTGAAAGGTTCAGTCTCGCTCTCCCTGTTTTCCTTCCGCACCCCTTCACTCAGCCTCTTCCCCGTTCTCACTGTTCCTGAAACGTGCCTGTCCGTCTCATACCTCCTGGCTTCCGTACGCCCTTGCCCCTCTGCCTGGAATTCTAACCAATAAATCCTATGCTTCGTGGCTCAGGGCAGTTGGTCCCTCCTCGAGGAAGCCTTCCATGACCACGTCCGGGCTGCCAGAGTGCCAGCGCTCCCCTCTACCTGGATCTCACCTTATGTGCTAGGCTGACTGATCAGGGTCTGACCCACCACTGCTCCCAACGTCAGGCGGTTGATCCAGGGCAGGGCGTGGGGCTCAGCCTCATCCAGCAAAGGACCAGGCCTAGAGACAGCTCAGGATGGGCTCATGGGACTGAGCCTGGAGATCCTAGCGGCCCCAGCCCATAGATCTCGACATGAGGCCCCCTCTCTGCCCCCATGATGAGCATCAATTTTTTACAAGGCCCATTCAGAGGCACCTGGCATTTGATCTTCTGCCCAAGACACCTGAGCCCTGACCCCTGGCCTGGAGCTCTGGGATACAGCGGGCACAGAGATGGAGACCTACTCCCTGTCTGGGTGTGTGTCAAGGAAGGGAATTCAATAAGGACACACAAGGCACCTGCCCTGGGGGGCTACGTCTGAAGAGGATGCCCGGCCGATGCCCAGCCAACTGTGCTGAGCCCTGCAGCTGAGCCACGAGGGCAGAGCCAAGGTTTTCATGAAAGATTTGGGGCTTTGGTGGAGGGGAGTGGTGAGAGTATAGAATTTAAGGGTCACACATAAGGAAAAAGCTACAAGATAGATGCCCCCCCCAAGAAAAACAATACTAACCCATGTTAATTGTTTTTCAAACTGACAGCAGAGAACACGGAACGGCATCTATGTTTCTGTGCCCATGCCTAATTCACCCCTTCTTATAACCTACTCTGTGGGGCTTCATAATTCCATTTCACAGATGGGAAAGTTGAGGCACAGAAGAAGGAAGTGATTTATCTGAGGAGAGAAATAAAGAATAAGATAAAGAGAGAGATTTTAAAAAGAAAAGAGTGTAGGAGAGAGACCAAAGAAAACAGGGACCGAGGACGTCCTCCGCCACCCCCAGCTAGCCAGCCCCCGGGCCAGCCCTGGTTGGAAACAATTCAGTGGACAATATGCCCCCGGCTCTTCCTTCTCCAGGGTGCAAACTTCCCTCTCTCCACGCCTGGGATAGATTCATTTGATGAGTGCTGTGACTGAGCCCCCAAAGGAGCAGGAGGCACATTCCAGGACCCAGTAAGTTACTATGGAGGCGGGGGCTCCAGGGTGACCCAAACTCCCAGCTCCACTGAAGTCTGGCAAGCCCTTATCCCAGGGCCCAGAGCCGCAGGCAGCCCCTCCTTACCTGGATCCCTGTTGGCCGCTCTCAGTTGCCCCCAGCCTGGGAGGGCTTGGCAAGGCAGGGTCTGGGGTCCAGGACAAGCTGCAGATGCATGTGCCCCCTTCTCTGTCTTGCTCCAAGTCTGAGTCTGGGGGTCTCTGGGTGACTCTGTATCTCCCTCTCAGTCTCTCCTTTTCTTTCCAGGCCAGGGCAGCTGTCTGGAGGCACTGCCGCCCTCCCTCCCCACTCCAGAGCCTTCCCCCAGGAGGCGGAGCCGGAGGGCCCTCCAAGGTCTGGGTGTCATGACATCAGCATGGCGGGCGGGCTGTGCGGGCTCCGTGTGAGTGCTGGCTGCTCTGCTGGCCAGGAGGCAGGGGCCTGGATGTCTCTGCTGTGCTGCTGACCAGCGAGGGCCCAGGGCCCAGCCCACCCATCCCGGCTTCAGCTGCCTGCAGCCATTACAGCAAGACGACCTGCTTTCCCAGCATCAATGCAGGAAACCTGGAGCTGAGCCTCACTTGGTCACTGATTTGCCGAGTCTCAGCTCCTGCCTGCCCTTCGCCCAGTTTCTCCACCATAAAATGGCCCTTTGAGACACAGGGCAGGTTTTCTGACCCAGCAGACTGGGTAAAGGAGGAGTCAGGGTCCTCAGTGGCTTTTGCAGGTCTTTTATTTAGATTTGCCAGGCATATGGCAGGCAGGGGTGCTGGGGGGCCGGGAGGCTGGCAGTCCTCCCAGCCCCCAGCAAGTCCTCACTCTATCTGGGCTCTCTCTGGCCTGCTCTCTGCTTCTCTTCTCTCGGCTTCCGTTCGTTCTTGGCTGCTTCTGGTGTCCCCGCGACGCCGCCCTTATAAACTCAGTCTCAGCCCAGGTGAATCCCATCTACCTCTGCCCACACCCTACTCCAGGTGCCGCCATCAGGCAGGCATTCAGGACAAGGATCCATCATCTATCCTGATGGCGGGAGGGCAGAAAAGCCTGACATTTTTCCTTACTCTACAGAGACTTTTTTTTTTAAAGGGGCATGTATTTTTATTTATTTATTTATTTGTTTGTTTGTACATGCACTGGGTACAGTCAGAAGCGCGGGAGGGTGAGAGAATTCACCAGAGCCAGAGCGGGGAGCAGAGCAGGCAGAAGGACAGAAGTACACTGCTGAGGGGAGCAGCGGGCGGCAGGAGAGGTCTGCGCGCCATGCGGGACCCTCCTCTGGTGGCCGGGGAGCAGCCGGGGATCGAACCGGCGCCACAGAGGCTGCGGGCAGCTTCGCAACCCAGCGCTCAACCGCTGCGCCACCAGGGAGGCCCACCCTACAGAGACTTTTGATGAAATGACTGGGCAGGGCAGGAGGTGGCCACCCCAGCATCTGACCCTTCCTCCCCTGTCCCTGTATGCACACCACCCTTGCCCGAAAGCACTTCCCGGAGGGTCCCCTCAGATGTGTCCCCTGAAATCCGTCACTTCCATGCAGTCTCCACAATCGGTTCTGGGGGTTAAGTGGGGAGTAGCGCATGTTGTTCTAGAATCATCCAGGAAACTCTCAAATCAGCCAATTTGAAGTAACCCTGCGCGTGCCAGGGAACTGTACAAACTGAAGTGAAATGTGTAGTTTGGAAGTGCAGTATTGGGGGGCAGATGGAGGAATAAATAAATCATGTACAATTAGCACTGGTGAAAACAATGACACTGTGGGCTTCTGGTAGAGACCCAGCACTTCCTCGTCACCGCGCTTTGCCAACAGGTGCCTGGCACAGGCCCTACTGGCACAGACCTCTCCAGAGAAGCTGTAGGCATGGGCCAGGGAGGCACTCTGTGGATCCTCACCCTGTGTCACATGGGACCCCTTGGCTGCCACCCAGACAGGGCAGGCCCAGCGGAGCCCAAAGGCCCAAGTTCTCCACCTGCTGGTCAGGCACCCCCTTCAGAGCAGAACTGAGCCTACAGCCTCTGCCAGGGGGAGCAGGTGGGAAGCCACAGTGCCAGAACACAGCCTCTGCTGGGGCCAGGGCCCCTCTGACCCGACTGTCCTGACCCCTGAAAACCTCTGGCTGCTGGAGTGTCTGGCCTGGTGGCTCTGACAGGCGGTGCTCCGACTCCATGTTCCCGCCTATTGCTGACGCTAGGGACACACCACTCCTTCCATCACCTCTCGCTGAGCCTCCCTGGCTGGGTGGGCAAGTGGCGCGGGCCCTACGCAGACAGGAAAACTGAGACCTGGAGAGGAACATGGTGCCCAAGGACGGGCATGGAGAGTCGGGAGAGCAGCAGGGTGGGCCGAGACCTACAGATGCTAGAGCAGCTATAATTTACTCAGCAGGAGAGACCAGGCGCTCCACTAACGTGTGCTCAGCTCTATTATGTCCTTTGGGAAAATCTAGGCACTGATCTTAATTTACTTGTTCTCCCTTAATCCCCACTCACACAATCATCACTGTACCCCCAAAATCTATCCCCGCCATCTCTCCCCATCGCCACCCCCAGTCTCCCTGGCTCAAGCTGCCAGCACCTGCTCCTCAACAGCCTTTGTTCGGGTCTCCCCATGGCCACCTGCACCCCCAGCGGCCCGTCTCCTCTCTCCACAGCCCTCTCTGGAGGAGGCTGTCTCCTCCATGTCACAGGAGGGTTGGGGTCAAGGCTTCCTCACCCCGGCAGGCTCAAGAGGCCCCGCAACTCCTCACTGCTTACCAGGGGTTCTCTAGGTAGCATTTTTCAGGATCCAAGTATTTCAATTTGTCTTCCCCACTAGTCTGCAGATGCCCCAGAGCAAAGCTGCGGCTGCTTCCCCACGACCCCACATCCCCAGTGCCCGGCACAGGGCCAGATGACAGACGGACTGATCCAGTGATCTTAGCTCACACAGGGCAGGCCAGTTCCTCCCTCACTCGTCTCTGACCCCTGGGCAGTCACCCAGGCCTGGGAAGTGCCCCTCCATCATCCCTTACCTCCAGAGGGACAGACAAACACAGGACGATCTTTCTGGGATTGTGGTAATGTTTATTTTGAGAATGGAGATTTCTACTCCCTGGCACCGATATTGTGGTGAACCCCAAAGGGAATGAAGCCCAGGTCAGGGCAGTGTGGACCAAAGGCCCTGCCCTTTGCCGATGGAGACCTGGATGCCCCTGTAGGCTGTAGGGTGCATCCAGCCACCAGAGCAAATGCCCACCTCCCCCCCCAAAACCCCTTCCAGTCAGAGCTTGAAAAAACTCCATCTTCACCTTCCCAGTCTCCAGGGCCTTCGGAGGACCAGGATCTCTGCACAGCCAGGAGCCAGCCTGGCCCACCCAGAGCACATACGCAAGGGCTGCCGAGCCAGGTCTGTTTGGGGGGGAGCAGTATCCAGCTTCCAGGCTGACGCCCACACAGGCCTGCTGGCCGGTCTGTCACAGTTCGCTCCGTAGCCCTGATGGACACGGCTACGGAAGAGCCCACATGACAGCCCAGAGGCCCCAGGCCAGCTTATCCAGCCCTCGCTGGCCGGTCTCAAGAGTCTTCATAGAAATCAACATTGCAAAGTGGTGCTTACATGAGCGTATACGGCGCATACACAGAGATACAGAGAAAGGGTATTATTTTGCCCTTGTCAGCACTGGTTACTAAGAGTGCCAACACGTGAGAAACATTACCCCGCTTTGCAAGAGGGGGAAATTGAGGCACAGGAGGTTTAAGTGACTTGCTCCTGGTCATGCACAGAGTCCCAGCCCCAGGCCCAGGTTCTCAAGGGGAAGTTCCAGATTTTCGGTAAGAGCCCTCTTGTTCTCCGGGGGCCCCAGGGCCACGCGGAGCAGAGCTGGCCCCGGAGTGAAGAGGCAAAGTCAAGAATCCAAAATCTCCACCCAGGAGTCACATTTGAAGCTGAAAATTCAGGTCCCCAAAAGGAATTCCTGTTCTTGAACCAAGTGGTTTTTTTCACTGATGCCGCCTGGCCCGGAGCTGACATGGGCACAGAAGGACCCCCGGCGGGGGAGGCACCGACACGCCAAGAACAAGGGTCCGAGCCCGCCTGCAAAGCACCCTTGTCTTCACTCTCCTCTGAGGAGTATGGCTTCTCCCACCTCAAGCAGAATCCAAATAAAACCAAAGAACCACAGAATGGCAGTTTAAGAAGAAAAAAATGGGGGTTCAGCCTTTCAGTTTTGCTGTAAAAACCAACTGTGTTTTAAAACAGAGACTAGAAAACGCTGAGGGTTGAAGGGAACGTTCCAATCTGGGCAGAAGAGGCCTGGGGCCTCCTGGGCTGCATTTTGGGCGGAGTATTGGTGGAGGGACCTCGGGTGGAGTGATGGATTTACCTACCCCTGGCCAAGGCCAATGGGGAACCCGGCACTGGTGAATCTGAGACCAGCACCTCAGCGTCAGTTCAACCAGGAAAAGCCCAGGTCTTGCAGCAGAGGGGAGGCTGGAGCACGCCCCTCTACCCGCTCAGCAGGACACACTCCTAGCTTCTGGGTGGTGGGGGCATGAAGATGTCCTTCCTCACCACCACTGTCCCCACCTCTGCAGAGGCCTTAAGCCAGGGGCTGGGAATGGCCTCAGAGGCTGGGAGAAGGCAGCTGCACCCTCCAGGCATCGGCCTCTGATGAGACCGGGGTGCAGAGGTGAGGCCTGGGGGATGAGGAGGGTCAACTCCACCTGGGGTCTGTGGGCATTGTTTATTTATTTGGCAAATCTGTCAGATAAATAAAAGCACAGGGTTAGAGAATGTGCAGAGAAATTCCAGGCTGAGCAGGAGCCCAGGAAGAGCAAGGAGTCCTATCAGGGTGGTTAGAAATCGGGTCTTTACCTGACAGAAAAAGCAAGGTCTGCGGCCCGGGGCAGCCCAAGATCGGAGGGGAAAAGTGGGCTTGGGAATGTGGCAGTTTGTGTGTAAACAAGTGACATCTCCTTGGCACATGGTCAGCAGACAGCAGGGCCTTGGGAAAACGTTTCAGGGATAGAGTCCCTTAGCAGTGGAGACAGCTGGGGTGGGGCGGGCTATTTTAAATCTCAGGTTAGAAAACTCCTCCATGAGAAGGGAATGTCCTTGGGACGCTGAGGCCCAGGGAGGTGTAGAGACCTCCCAAGGTCACACGGCAAGTCAGCAGAGGAGCTGGGAACAGGACCCTGGTGTCCTGGCTTCCAGATTAGTCTCTAGCCAGCCCGGGTGGGGACACAGATGGTGGTGAGAACTGTGGGCCCCGGCGGCAGGCAGGCATCAGATAGCTGTGAGGGAGGCGCTGCTGAGGACATGCACACCAACAGTGCCAGGCAGGTCACTGGGCTGCCGGCTGCGGTCTTGGAGGTGGAGGGTGTGGAGAGCCTGGAGGTCATCCGGGTCAGCTTTCAGGTGCACCTGGCCCAGAAACTCATCCTTCAGGACTCGGTGGTTCCAGATCTAGGAGGGGAGAGAGGACGGTGGAGGGGGCGTATCCAAGACCAGGAGTCCAGGTTCGTGGGGAGGCCCTGGGGGTAGCGGATCCCCAGCCTGCAGGACAAGCCCGGCTGAGGAAGGGAAACCTGCAGAGCCTCTGCCTCACCGTGAGCCTCAGACAAGGCCTTCTGGGGCTGTGAACTTCCTCTTATCTGTCCAGGCTCCCTTCCACATTTAAAGTTAAATCTGTTATTAGCAGCCCTGCATTGACCTTGGACAAGTGATTACAGGCCTCCCCAGCCCTGGCTTTCCCCATCTTTAAAACGAGGGTTGGATTAACGGCCCCTTAGGTTTCTTCTAGGCCCAACAGCTATGGACCAATCCAGGGGGGCCCAATGTTAAGAAAACTTGGAGACTCTACAGTGGCTCCCCCGGGGTACTTGTGTGTTTGTTTGCAGATGGCTTCTCACCCAGAGAGATGCTGGCCTAGGCCTGCGGGACAGACAGCTTCCTGTTAATGAGCTCAGAATTGTCAACCACCATCCCTTGGCCTGAGAGGGGAAGTAAGTCAGGGCCCCGGCCCCCGGCTTTCTGATCCCTGCTTTTGGGAATCAGCCTCCCTGCAATGCATCTCAGTGTAACCTGTCCGGGTGGACCCTCCCACAGGGGACCTTAGGGACAACGCCTAAAGCTCTGGGGGACATGGTCGGGAGAGATGGCCACTGCCCCTGGCCAGGAGACAGCCCTGCAGTGTCTCAGGGTCATCTGCCAATCCGACTCCCCCACCCAGGAGCCATCCCTCTTCCCAAGGCCACACTGCTAGGGTCAGAGTGAGCACCAGAACCCAGTGTTCCTGGGTCCCTGACAAAGGCTCTGCCATCCTGGTCCTGCCCCTCTGATTGGGGGCCCCGGAGTGGCCCTGGGGCGAGTGGGCTCACCTGCACAGTGATGGGCTGGCCTGGCTTCTTGCGGTAGAAGACGCCCTTCACGTTGTACTCAGGTGTTGAGGAGCCTTTTTGCACAGCCGAGCGGACTTTGTCTCCCTCACACTTGATGATCACATAAGAGTTAGCCCCTAGAGAAGGAGAGTGGGCCATGGGGTAAAGGTGGGGGCTGGGGTAGAGTAAGATGGGACAGATTCTGGGAGCTGAGACCCCCACCCCCATCCTCTAGAGCAGACACCTGTGCTCATGCATCCAGGGAAAGGGAGACTAGAGCCTGAGGCACTGCCGAACTTCCAGAGACAGAAGGTAGACTCTGCTGGTCCTCCAGGCCTTTCCCCAGGTGGTTGCCCCTGCCAAGAGCACCCTTGTGCTCTCCTCTTCACCAGGCTTCACACTTAGCACCTCCTCAGTCTGCAGAAAGGCCACCTCTTCCAGGAAGCCTTCCCCGAGCCCTCCCTCCCAGCTGTCTGTTCTTGTGCCTGACTGCCCCACCATGCTGGGAGCCAAGTGCAGCGGTAGAGCCTGTCCCTCTATAGGCACTAGCTTCCTCCTGGACTGGACTGCGTGGACCTCAAGAAATGATTGCTCATTCCATGGGTGAGAGCAGGAGAGCTCTGGAAGCCAGTGTCTGCAGCTGGGTAGGGAGGTAAAGGTGAGGGTCTCACCGGTCGGGGAGTCCTTGAGACCAGCAGCCCCCAGGACATGGACCTGGGTGACCAGCTGGGGGTAGCCACATAGGGAGCTCCAGCAGGTTCGGGGGGGCTCGTCCAGGCGCAGCTCCCTGGTAAAGGGCACAGGTAAATGGGGGGCCAGGAAGAGGGAAGGTGAGGGGGTTCGAGAAATAGGGAAGGGACAGGAGCAGCACTTAGTCCCAATGGTGCTTGTCCTAGGTAAGCCCCACAACAGTGTCCACCATCCACCCCCACGCATTCTGCTGCTCTTTCCTGACCCGAGGCTGCCTCATCCCCCGAGGAAAGTACTTTGCTGAGCACCTACTGTGTGCCAAGCCTTCTGCTGGGATGCTGTATGATTTCTAATCCTCACACAGCCGTGGGCAATACGTGACTATCATGCCTGTGTTTTACAGGCTAGGAAGCACCAGGCCCACAGGGGAAGGGCTTTGCCGAGCTGGAGAGCAGTGGAGCCCAGACTGGGCAGACGAAGCCCACACACAGCTGCCTCTGTGGTCTGGATGTGGGCAGGGAGCACGGAATCTGAACCACCTGCCCCAGTGGGCAGGGCAGGGAGGCCCACACGGGGTCTGCCCCCTGCAAGGGCGGATGGGCAGGTCTCAGCAGTCCAGCCCCTTGGGACAGGGGGTTGGGGGGATTAGACTTCAAGCCCAGAATCAGGCAGGCTGAGTGGCCAAGGCCGACTCTGCCAGCAGCTGCATGACCTTGGACAACACCCAGCCTCAATCTCCAATTCTCATCAGTTAAACAGAGGGGTCAGGCCTCCTGCTGAGGGGTACAGGAAAGCCTGTGAAAGCATCTTGTAAACTGTGAAGTGCTATGTGCACATGAGCTCAGTTGTGGCTGAGGTCGGTGGGGACAGCGGAGCAGGGAGGACAGAGAGATGGGTGCTGGTGTCAGCTCAAGGAGGTAGAACCCAGACATCACTGGGCTGCAGATCTGGTGGCCCCACTGACCCCTGCTGCCCGTCAGCCCCGCTCACCGGCAGTTGGAGGGCACATCAGTGAAGACCCGGAGCAGGAATTCGCCAGGGTGGCCAGGCTCGAAGGTGGTGGGGATGATGACGTAGCGGCCCTCGGGCTGGTCCGTGCGCAGGAAGACGCTGCGGGAGTTGATGTAGATGGAGCTGGCGACCCTGTGCTGCAGGCTGTGCATGCGGTACTGCCGGTTCTCCTCCACCTGCCGGAGAGGCCGGGCTGGGCCACCAGAGCACCCCAGCCCCACGCCCACGTCCCCTTGCCAAGTGAATAGAATTCACTCACATGAAATGCCCAGGGTAGGCAAATCCAGAGACAGAAGCAGATGGGTGTTGGCTTAGGGCTGTGGGGAGGGGGTGGATGGAATTGGGTGGTGATGGCTAAAGGGGCCAGGTTTCTTTTTGGGGTGATGGAAATGTCCTGAAATTGATTATGTCAGTGGCGGCACCGTATTCTGCAAATACACTAAAAGCCACTGTATACCTTACATGGCTGACCTGAATGGAACGTGAATTCTAGCTCAGTAAAGTTGTTAAGGTTGGGGGGGACAACCAACTGCCTTGGTTAGCAGCACCCGTGGGGGCTGTCATGACAGAACCTATTATCACAAGTCAGAGCACGTGTCCATAAGCGCCCCTGCTGCCAGGGCATGCTGGACAACCCAGAACACGCACTGCGCTGGGCTGCAGTCACGTCAGGGAAGGTGATGACGTATCAGTTGTAACATGTCAGCACAGTGTGAACAGTTACACAGTGGCACGAGCAAACTGTCATGATATAAGCATGTCAGAGGCCCGGGCCAGCTCACACCACACGCCTGTGCCTTTCATTAGGCTCTCACTGTCCGAGGGGGACCAGGTGTCCACTGTGCTGAACTCACACCCACTGGGTATCACACACGTGCAAGGTCAGGGGGAGCAGCCGGGGTGAGCCTGCCTGGCTCTCCCAGTGCCCAGTGAGGCCTTCAACTCAGGGAGGCCTGGGGCTCTGAGGGAGGGAGCAGTGGAGGCCTCCCAGAGCCCAGCCTAACCACCAGAAGTCCTCCTCTTGCTCCCCCCCACCAAACAACCCAGGCCTAAAGGTCAGAGGCAAGAAGAAATCGGGCACAGCACCAATCTCCAAGCAGTCTGGGCCTTCTGGGTATTCCAAACTGCATCCCTGAGACATCAGCCAATGTGGCCAGGATGAGGGGGTGCAATCATCACCAGGGTATTCGAGAATACTTATTCCAGGCCCAGGCAGCTCCTGAGCTCCTCCCCAGAGCAGTGGGGTGGGGAGCTGATCTCACCTTGTAGATGTCAAAGCCAATGGCCAGGTTTTCACCTTTGCCCCCCCGACGGGTAGACTGTTTTGGCCGCTGCTGGATGCAGATCAGCACTTCATCTTCTGGCTTCTTGACATCAAAGATGTACTACAGGTATGGCCGAGGGAGACAGATGACAACGAAACCATGTCAAAGATGGACTCACTGGATCCTGAAAGCCAGAGGCATGGTCCAGAGCCAGGCCTCAGTGCAGTCACTTCCAAGCTGTGTGAGCTGGGACAAGCCACATCCCTGTCTGAGCCTCAGCCCCTCACCCGTGAGGGAGGCCCACAGTGCGTGAGGGGTAGGAGGACACTGGGCTCTGAGCTTGGCATGGCCACTGCTCAGTGAAGGCATGCCAGGGTGAGGACAAAGCAGTTACCGGAAGCTGCCAGGCAGAGGGCCCTGTGGGGAAGCCAGTCTGTCTAAGTTCCCCTGGACAGAGCAGCTGTGTGTGGTGTGGATACAAGGTCTTTGAGCCCCCCACTCAGCTTCTAAATGTCCATATAACTTTGGATAAGACACGCAAGAGTTCCCAGAGTCTCAGCTTCCTCATTTTTCCCATCCAGGTCAGACTCTGAGGCTGGGTCCCACGTGACCACACGGACGAACTGATTTGACCACCCAAGTGCCACTGCACTGAGGGATGCGCTGAGGGGACAGGGAAGTACCCAAGGTCATGCAGGTCACCACAGCAGGACAGAGGGGGGGCCCCATGAAGGCCTACCTGTGGGTTCTGGAAGAAGGTGTCCTTGTGGTTGATGCAGCCCCCGCTGCGGTTCTGCCGCGGGTCCTCGTGTTGCGTCCAGGCACCATGCAGCCGGGCCTCCTCCCACGTCTTGTGGATGCTCAGGTAGGACGTGTTCATCAGGCGGCACTTGATGATGTCGGTGAAGTATCGGCACACGTCCTCGAAGGTCATCCTGGGCATGGTGAGGGGCTGAGCTGGGAAGGCCCCCTACAGGTGCCCCCTCCCGCCCTGAATGCTCTGAGGGTGGACACACGATGTCATGTGGATGCTTCGCCAAGTATCTTTTAGCCTCAGTTTCCTGATTTGTAAAATGGCAATAAATCTCACAACAGTATCTCACAACAGTATTGCAATGGGAACACGTAGTACAACTTCCAGCAGACAGAAGCAGCTGGTACAGGCTCGCTGTTAAAATTAATAGTATAAATAACTCGGGCCTCCCTGGTGGTGCAAGGGTTTGGGCGCAGAGCTATGGAGCTGTCCGCAGCCACTGCAGCACGAGTTTAATCCCCAGCCAGCCAGGGAGCTACCCACATGGCGCGCAGACCTCTCCTGACTCGCCCGCTGCTCCCCTCAGCAGTGTGTTTCATCAGTCTGCCTGTTCTGTTCCCCACTCTGTCTCTGGTGAATCCTCTCACCCCCCACACTTCTGGCCTGTGCCCCAGTTCTTGTATGCATAAATAAATAAATATTTAAAAAAATTTTAAAAATAGTATAAGTAACTCGTTTCTACATAAAGCAGTTTCCCTCCATGAACTTCCCGCAGTGGCGGGGACACACACCACCAGAAGCCTGGGCAGGGAGGGGGGGTGCCCCCTTCAAGTGTGCACATGTATGAGAGCGGCACACACACGCGTGAGTGTGCCATGTAAGAAAGGCCTCAGGAAGACGCCCTTTCTACTGATAAGGGTTTTCTATTCTTTGCTTGGCCCTGAGTCACACTGGGCAAAAGGATCTCACCCACAGGAGTCCAGACCAGAGGGCCTGGGGCCTCCTGCTGCAGCTCCCTGACACCCGCAGGAGGGCACCTGCGTAGGGGATCCATATCACTGCCACCTGCCTCTGGCTCTGCCTGGGGCCCTCATGGCACCCACCAGACACTGGGCCCAGGAACTCTCCAGGAAGTGGCTGAGTGTCTGAATCAAGTGCCTTGCTGAAGAACAACACTAAATCTTACTTGGGACTAACGGCAGGCTGGATGGGTGCCGGAGGGAGAGAATGCCAGGGGGAATGAATGCAGGCTGGATGGGTGCAGGAATGATGATTGGGCTCTTTAAGGGAGGCTGCTACCATCTTCCAGCCCCACCCATCCACGTACCCCTCAGCAGCTCTCACCTCCCTGACCTCACTCTTCCCACACCCAGGTGTTCCCTTTTGCCTCTGGGAGGGGGCCCTCTCCTTGTTCCTCATACCCTGAGCCTCAGTGTAGGAGGTGGTCCCTCCCTGAGGCCCCTCCTCTCCCTCCTGCCCTGCGCAGCCTGGCTGCCAGCATCCCCCACCTGCTGGCATCATGCTCTACTTGCCGATGCCAGAGCAGCCCAGGCTCCCCTCAGGTGGGGAAGGGGACTATGCAGATGAAAGTAAAATGAAAAGGACCATCATTGCTCAGCTCATTTTACAGAAGAGGAAACTGAGGCTCAGAGAAATGGCGTGATTTGTTCACAGTGCAACAAGTGGGGCGTCTGCAACAGTCCTGGCTCCCACCTCCAAAGCAGCACTCCCGGGCCCACACTCAGGAAGCTTCCCCCTCAGCCTGGATGCCCACCCAGGGCCATGAACACACTCACCAGAATTCGCCATCATCCTGCACTGTCACCCCCATCTTCTCTCGCTCACTCTTGCTCACTTTCTGCCACTCCTCAGAACTGGGTGTGAGCACAGGGGAGGAAAGAGAGGAATATAAGATGAGTGGCCCCTCCAGGCCCACACGGCAGGGGCGAGGAGGTGCGAGGGACAGTTCAGCCCAGGACTCCATCAGTGTGGGTATGGTTGGGGCCCTGTCCGCCCACCCTCACTGCAGAGGGCATCCTCATGAGGGGCCTGGACCCTGCTCACCTGGGCCATGAGCCAAGCATAGAGCAGTCACCCCCATTCTCAAGCCTGCTGCGCTCCCTGCTCATTCCCCAGACTGGTCTCTGTGTCCCCTACAGGAGTAAGCACATCCCCACTGCCAGGCCTTTACTTGAACTTAATTCACCTCTCCTGTCCCCACTCCAAATTAGGTCTCCTCCTAATTTTCCCTCCCAAATCCATCAAAAGCCAGCCCCAGTGACACCTCCTCCAGGAAGCCCACCCATGTTTTTGCCCAAGCCCTCCAACCAGAGTCCACATGCTTGAGATCTACTTGGCACCTATGACCCTCCCCCAGAGCCTCACGTGTCGCTCCAGGGCCCGTTCCACTCCCGCTCGCCCCAGGGATTGCGCAGGCGGATCATGTCCAGCTTCTCAGACTTGAAGAAAGCCAAGAGGCCGTGGCCCAGGCGCACCTTGCGCACATCAGTGATGGCATACGCGTGGCCCTTCACCAGACCACATGCCAGACGGGCCTCCATGTCAGCCGCTGTCACTGCCTAGGGGAGGACACAGTTAGTGGATTAGAGAAGTGGAGGCGGTAGGCTCCTACATGCTGGAGCCAGAGTGTCACACACCTCCTACAGGACAGGGAGGGAACAGCAGTCAGTGTTCTGAGCCAGTGAGGAACTGAGCTCAGTGTTCACAAAGCCCCAGGGCCTCCCCTGGTGGCGCAGCGTTTGAGCGCTGGTCTGCAAAGCTGCCCGCAGCCTGTGCAGCGCTGGTTCCATTTCTGGCCAGCCAGGGAGGGTCTCACATGGCGCACAGACCTCTCCTGCTGCCTGCTACTCACCTCAGCAGTGTATTTCGTCAGTCTGCCTGTTCTGTTCCCCGCTCTGGCTCTGGTGAATCCTCTCACCCTCCCGTGCTTCTGACTATACCCAGTGCTTGCATAAAATAAATAAATAAATAAACCTTTAAAAAAAAAAAAAAAAAGGCCCAGGCAACAGTGTGGGGTGAAGGAAGCGACCTGCAGAGGGTCAGCCCAGGGCTGTGTTGGAATTGACCAGCATTGGCTCAGAGATTGTTAAATGTTCAGGAATTTTGCAAGCTAGCTGTTAAAGTGTTGGTAGCTTGAAATCAACCATGGTGGGAGGATTTACACCACAGAAATCAGCAAATGCAACAAATCAGGGCTTTTCATTTTTCCAGAGAGCCAGTTTATTAACATCCCACTGAGTTAGTCAAACCTGGGTTAAAATTCTATCATCTCTGAGACCCAGATTCCCCATCTGAATCAGGAGCAGTCAGAGAAATAAGGCAACCTTCCCAAGGCACCCAGTCCTGTACTGGCACCCCACAGGGGCTGCCTCCCCTCTTCTGACTGCCCCTCTGCTTGCAATGCCTCAACCCTAGGTTGAGGGATCCTCAGATGCTTAGACAACCACCATGCCTATATAAGAGCACCAGAAAAGGGGGATGCTGCTTGAACAGTGCAGGCACTGCACAGTGTAAGGGACTGGGGTAGGGGAGGTGTGGCTTGTGTTGCCCTGCACTGGGGAGGGGGCTGGCTGTACCTTGCAACTTCTTCCCTTCTCCCATGAGGCTGAGGGTCTGGATTCGTGAGCTAACCTGGGCAGGGGCTCCATCTGGGATACCACCCCACCTCCCACCCCGACAGGGGTTAACCAAGGGGAAAGAGCCTGGACTGATGTTCTCACCTTGATGGAGGCACTGATGAGGCCTCCCCGGCTGTGCACCTTTAACACTCGTTCAAAGAGCTGGTTCCTCTTGGCCTCATCATTGGCGAAGTCACCCTCAGTCAGGTCGATGGGCTCAGAAACGCCACCTGTGAAGTCCACCAGCGCATCCGCTGTGTTGCCTCCATCCAGGGCCTGATAGCAACCCGCCAGCCTGGGGGGGACACGGAAAAAGTTCCCAGCTTATGCTCCCAGACAGTCACAATCCTTCACCTTGCAGGGAATGAGCTCTGAGACTTAGAGAGGTGGAGCAAACTACTAAGGCCACAGCAGGCCACGGCAGAGTCAACGCTAGAACCCAGTCTCCAGCTCCCGAGACAATGCTTGTCCCACTGAACCACATGATTTCATCACTCAAATTCCCCCTAGCCTTAGCAGCCCTGTCTTCAAAAATTCGCTGTCCAGAAATCGAGCAATTCTTGTCAAAAGCAATAAATGTTCATGTATCCTTTGACACATCAATTCTGGATGAGTGGCATTGCTCATCGCAATGTAAAACAAGGAACAACGAAAATGTCATGTGAGAGCAAAGCTGAATTTCTTGTCTGACACATCAGGCAGCCACTGAACCCAGCACTGAATTGCTATGGCAGGGAAAATGCCAGTTCTGGCTTGTTACATTGGAAACTGTTATGTTCATAATGTATGCAATCAGTCATACAGAGAATGGTAAGCATCTACAGCAATATGCCGGGTGCTGTAGACGCAGCTGCAGCTCCCAGGAAAAGACCTGGGGTCTTACAGGCCCAGTGCTGCATGTAAGCCTGGAAGCAGAGCAGGATACTTAACACAGCACGACATACATAAACTGAAAATGGATACCATTAAATGTGGCTATATATATATGCATAAAGAATGAAATTTTGATATATGCTGCAATATACATGGACTCTGAAGACATTAAACTAATTGAAATAAGGTGGACACACAAGGGTAATATTGCATGGTTTCACTTACGTGATTTACCTGGAATCGGCGAGTTCATAGAGACAAAAAGCAGAATAGAGGATCCCGGGAGTAGGGGAGGGGGAGAGAGGAACTGCTGTCTAGTGGTACAGAGTTGATGCTGGGGATGATGAACAAGTGCTGGGTATATAGATAGGGTGGCAGGTGCACAGCATCATAAAAGTAATTCCAGTAACTGATGCATGCACTTGGACAGGGTTAACCTGCTAAATATTGTATTTCACCATCACAACAACAACAAACCAATAAAAGTGTTCCTTAAAAAACAAAAACAATCCCCCAAAGTCCTTAGTTCTGGAGCTGGAAAAGAGGCCGGCGCCTAGGGCCCTGAGCTCAGTGGCCACCAGGGGGCGCATTTTGCTTTCTTAGGATTCTAATTCATGGAGCGTTTTCTTGAGTTTTTGGGAGTTTTTCTCCCCCTCTGTTTCTCTGTATTTCTGTCTCTGTCTGTCTGTCTGTCTGTCTGTCTCTCTCTCTCTCTCACACACACACACACACACTAAGGACACTGACACACAGGCCTGGAAGAGGAACCAGGACGAGGATCCACAGGGCTGGGGGGCTGGGCTCAACCCACTGACTCCCTGCCCCACACCTGCTCTGCCTTGCAGGGGCCTGGGCAGACCACGCCGCCTCATATCCCTCCGCAGCTCAGCAAACCTTTGTGCTGGTGCTGGGGACCCAGAGTCTGGCAAAGGGCAGGAAGACATTCACCCAGACAGAATGGATGGACAGTCAGACAGGAAGACAGATGGACAGATGGAGGATGGGAAGCCTGGGAGGCAAGAAAGGCAGTTACTTGGCCCATCCGCCTCAACCTGCCCAAGAGCAGAGGCCATAGCCCCAGCCAGGCTCCAGGGTGGGCTCAGTAGCTTGAATCTCTGGGCAGCATCACCAACCTGCACGTGAGAGCTGGCCCTGGCCCAGGCCCCCTGCAGGATACCTGCCTGGGCCTGAGTCTTCACAGGCAGAAGTGTGTGCTGGGCAGAGAGCAGTGGTTGCTATATATATACCCAGCACCTCTCTGTATGGGTGACTGTGGGGACTTGAAACCAGGTACCCAGAGGCTTCTACCCCACACGGTGTACACTCAGCTGTGCTCTGGGTGCTCAGGCTCTGAGCACGCTGTGTGACTTTGCACCAGCCCCTCACCTCTCTGCCTGGACCGCTCGCCAGAAACACCCATGTGGAGCCCATCAGCAATGCTGCCCCAGCCTGGCACCCGCCCAGCTGCCCACTGCCGGCACCTACTTGGCATAGGCCTTCTCCACCAGAGCACACCAGAACTCATTGCGAGAGTTGGAATGGCAGTAGATGAGCTGGTTGTTGACCGTGGGCAGCCGGTCGTCGATGACCACGTCCACCCACTCCCCGAAGCGCCAGAAGTGGAAGTGGAAGATGCCTACATAGGCTTCGGGCTTCTCAGGATCCCACTCCTGCTCCTTCCAGTCTGGGATGACCTGGATGGGGAGGGAGGAAAGGATGAGGAGGGTCAGATCTGGATTCCAGAGGAAATGGGGGTGCATGCCTCCAGGGCACCCAAGTGGAAGGAATACTGGGTTCAGTCTCTGTCTCCACCATAAACCAATATGGGATTTGGCCATATTCTTCTCATCTCTGGACCTCAGATTCCCCGTCTCTGCAGTGGTTGGAGGCTCCCTTAGACTCCTTCCAGCTCTGTGATGTGAAGGTTCAAAGCACTTACCCTGTTCCTCAGAAATGCACCTGTCCATCCCAATTCCCACCTGGAGAATGGTGCCACCATCCCACAGTCCAGCCTGAGCCAGATGCTGGGCCACGCTGGCCTCCTCCCATACCTTCTCCAGTCAGTGAGGCCCATCCAAGCTCCTACATTCTGCTCAATCTGTCTGCTCCTCTCTACCTCTCTGGTACCACCCTGGCCCAGGGCCCCATCTCCTTGCCCTTGGACACTGTAACAGCATCAGCAGCCACATCTGCCCTCACCCCTCACAGCAGCTGAATGATCTTTCTGAACAGCTCTCTTTCCTGGAAATAAGGGTCAAATTCTTAATGTGCTCCAGCCTCCTCCCACCACCCAGGCTCATTTCTCTACTCCTACCCTCTCCCCCAGCCCAGCCCCAGACACTGCTCTGGGCTCTTCCTCCAGCTGACTCTCACTTGTCCTTTAGGGTCCATTCTTCTCCTCCTCCAGGAAGTCCTCCTTGACTTTTTGAAGGAGGCCAGGTCCTTTGTCCATCAATCATGGCCCCTAGACCCTCCCCACTAAGATACTTATCCTAGTTATAACTAAACTAGTGTGTGACATTGCCTTCAATTCTGACACTGTCACTGAAATGTCAGCTCTCGGAGGGCAGGGACACATCTGTCTTGGTCATGCTGTACATCCAGCACCTAGCACATGGCCAGGCCCAGAGGCAGTGCTTAATAGACATGTGTGCACTGAATGAATAAATTCAGAGGCATTGGCTGGGACTCTAATAACATTGGTTATTTGTGGGTGATGTTAATTATATTGGAAATGCCAGGTATCATGCCTGTGAATGCCGGGCATGGTCTATTTATTTAATTCCCACAATAACCTCTTGAGTAGATTACAATCACTCATCCTGATTTTACAAATGAAGAAAAAATGAGGCTCAGAGAGAGCAAGTAACTTGTCAGGATGACAATACACACCCTCTTTGGAGGCAGGCAAACTTGGTTTGAAGCCAGGATCCAAACAATGAGGTCTGGATAGTGAGGCTCACTCTGCCTGGCCCCAGTCCTTGGGAGGCCCCCAGTCTGGTGGGAGGGGGAGGCACACAGACAAGTATGATGTTGGGAGCACCAACACAGTGGAGAGAAGGGAATGGAGGCCCCCACCCTGGAGGGCCAGCAGCAGCTTCCGAGCAGGTATTCTGAGAGCTGGCCTCGGTGTGCCTAAACAGATGAAGGAAGACTGGCAAGCTGGGCAGCAGGCAGTGGGCAAGGAAGAGCCAAGTCTGGGTCACCTGCTGGCCTTGTAAGCATGAGACCAAGAGGGATTGAGTTTCATAGAGACCACAGGCAGCTCCTTCTGGAAGAAAAGCAGGGCTGCATCCAGCCGAGGAGCCACAGCCTCATCAGGAGTCTATAAATCCCAAGGCCCGGACCAGCCCGAGCACAGAGACTTCAGCCAAAAGCCATTCCCCAACCCCCACACTCATTAAAGATGCTTTTGTTTACAGCCTCTTGCCATCAACAGGGATGCTGGCAAAGAGAAACGCTCCCTAACGGGGCATTGGAGACCGCAAGGATGAAAATGCTCAGCACTCAGCACAGTAAGAGGCGCTGCCCTGGCGAGTGCAGCTGTGCTGGGGCCCGGCAGGCTGACTGTCTCCTCTGCTGCCCAACCCTCGCTGCTCTCCTTCGAGGCATTAAAAACAGGATACTCCAGCTGGCAAGAGGCTGCCCTGGGCATGGGTGAGGGAGGGAGAACTCACTCTCAGAGCTGCAGAGTCTGGCACTGCTGGACCCAACGTTCCGGCTCCCCACTGGCTACGCTCCCCGCCTCTGGCCTCCCTTTTCAGTCAACTCTGTTGAGCCTAGTGAAATCTCCCTGGCCACCTCTGCCCAAACCACCAGCGATCTCCCCCACTTTGCCTTTGGGACAGAAGGCTGTGTCAAGAATCTGGCATCCCCCTACCGCATGGCTGGGAAGGCTGAGGTCCACGGGGGTGCAGGGAGGCCCAGAGTGTGGGCACTCAAAAATGAGCTCACGGGCCTGTACACCATCCTCCACTCCTCCCTGCTCTGAAAGCTCTGGATTGAATCTGGGAGACGTGGGGGCCGGGAGGGTGGAAGAGGAGCCTCGAAGGGCACAGGGAGGTGCTGCTGGGGCCACGGGAGAATCATTAGCCTAACCCAAGCTTTGGCTCTGAGTCCTCTGTGGCTCAAGAAGCACCTAATGAGGCTCCAGAGTCAGTGATCCCGGGGGGGTCTTCATTTCCCCCCCTGCATTCACGGCATCGGACCTGGCTGTGGGACCCGGGCTGGAGCGAGGTGCCAAGCAAGAGGGAGACGGTCCTGGAAGGGGTGCTCACACAGGCATACACTAAAATCCACCTCAGAAGCCCAGGGAGCAAACAGAGATGCCTGGAGTCCCATCAAAGGATTCAGGAAACACCCTGAAGAGGTGCCCACTGGCCAAAGAAGGGTCAATCGATGAGGATAACCAAGACGGAGGATAACACATCCCATTTGTTCAAACCCATGAGCTCACAATGGTCCTTACACAAACAAATCATCACAGTCATCACTGGAGCTTGGCAGGGCGTCAGCTCATTATTTTGGTAGAATTAAGGGAAAAATCAAGGATGGATCCTGCCAATATAAGCTGTATCGGGGAGTAGCCAATAGCAGAAGAAAGGACATTTATCTCTGCAGATGAATTCCAGCTAGTAAATGAGGAAGAGATTAGAATATTAGATCACTACTGCTTTGCAACCACTGAAAAGTAGTGGACTCAGGTGACCGCAGCTTCTCAAATCAGTTTAGGATCCGGGATGGCTTCTAACCTCATTAAGAGGAATAAGCAGACTTTATGTGTCTCCTGAGAGAAGGACACAATTTTTGGCATGAAATGGTCATGTCAAAAAAGGAGTGTACAAGCCTTCTTAAGTCTCCAGAGGAAAGCTATCACTCACAAGAAATGCAGGACATGGGGAACATGTTAAATGACACCATAAAAATGAAGCCAGCCAGTCCAGAGTGTCAGAAATGCCACAGAACATATAACTGGATTTTTCAGCAAGGGCATTCCCAGGGAAAAATAACAGAGGAAGAGGGAACCAATCAGTTGTCATTTTTTACTTTTTTTAAAAAAAGATATATTTATTTATGCATACAAGAACGGGGCTGTCAGCCAGAAGTGGGCGGGGGGGGGGGCGCGGGTACGAGGACTCACCAGAGACTGAGTGGGGAGCAGAGCAGGTGGATCTACTGAAATACACTGCTGAAGGGAGCAGCGGGTGAGACAGGAGAGGTCTGCTGTGCCATGTGGATTAGATCAAAAGCGTGCTACAGAGGCTGCGGATAGCCCCATAGGGCTGAGACTTAATCCCTTGCGCCACCATGGAGGCCCCAATTTTTGACTTTTGGAACTGATTCAAACAAACTCTAACATACATCTTTATGGACAAGATTTCAATATTTTAGGTATTAATGAATTACAATAAAATTATTAGAGTTGAGGGGCCTCCCTGGTGGCGCAGGCGGTTAGGCACCACACTGTGAAGCTGTCCGCAGCTTCTGCAGCGCGGGTTCGATCCCAGCTGGCCAGCAAGAATTCCACATGGCACAGCAGACCTCTCCTGTCTCACCCGCTGCTCCCCTCAGCAGTGTGTTTCGTCAGTCTGCCTGTTCTGTTCCCCACTCTGTCTCTGGTGAATCCTCTCCCCCTCCCGCGCATCTGGCCTGTACCCCAGCACTTGTATAAATAAAAAATAAATCTTAAAAAAAAATTATTTGAGGGCCTCCCCGGTGGCGCGGCGGTTGAACACTGGGTTGCGAAGCTGCCCTCAGCCTCTGCAGCGCCGGTTTGATCCCCGGCTGCCGGGAGAGGGTCCCACATGGCGCGCACACCTCTCCTGCCGCCCGCTGCTCCCCTCAGCAGTGTATTTCGTTAGTCTGCCTGTTCTGCTCTCCCCTCTGGCTCTGGTGAATTCTCTCACCCTCCCACGCTTCTGACTGTGCCCAGTGCTTGTATAAATAAATAAATAAATCTTTAAAAAAAAAATCATCTATCCTTAAAAAAAAAAATTATTTGAGTTGTGGTATGATATTATGGTTAGTGGTTTCTTACTTTTTTTCTAACGAGTCCTTATCATTCAGAGAACCATCCAGAAAATATTTACACATGAAATTAGATGCTGGCTGGGAGGGCAGAGGAGGAGAAGGGCTGTGGCTTGACAATTGTTGAAGCAGAGAGAGGTACGGGAGCTAACTGGGTCCTGTCCTCCTCTCCTGTCTTCTACAGTGACATGCTCCACCAACACAGACACCAGCTCCCTGTCCCACGATTCAAAATCCTGCAGGCAGCCCTGAGGGTGCTCTCAGCCTCGTTCTGTAGGCTCTGTGCAAATCCACACCCTGGCTGCTTCGGGGCACCTCAGCTATGCAATGTGTGGCTCCCTCTGCGGGCACCTATGCTAATCCTGGTCCCCCAGGGGCTCTGGACCCAGTGCTCCCTTGGACACCATCCCTCCTCCAGGCTCCTTCCCTGCTCACTGAGGGGTTGGGGGCAGGGCCATGTCCCACTCACACCTAGATGCCCAGCACCCAACACAGGGCTCTGTAGATGAGAGGAAATCCCCAAGCACTGGCCACAGTGAGCCTCTAGTGGGCACCTGGAGCCATCTGAAGGTTTTCCCTGGGGACTCCAACCTAGACCCAAGAGCCCCAAATGTGGCTGGGGCAGGGTTCTGCCCTGGTGCATGATGAGAGGAGAGGCTGGAAAGGGCAGGCGGCACTGCTTAGAAGTGGTGTGTCAGTAGGTGTGTGCATGTGAATTACACAAGCGTGTGCACATCAGTGTATGTGTACGTAGTGTGTGGGGTGCACTTAGTGCAGAGAAAGGCATCTTGCACAGATTTCTGCCTAGGACCCCAAAGAGCCAGCTGGGAGCTTTCTGCGTAGGGTCTGCAGGGCTGAGGGGCCGCAGTGGGTCTCCTGTTACCCGAGCTGGGGAAGGGGTGCCACAGGGCCTCTATAGTCCTCAAAACCAGAGGATTCTGAGTATCGGAATAGCCTTACTTCTGCTTCTGATGCCAAGAGCCCCTAAATTCTCTATTTTCAGAGGCCATGACTGGAAAAGGCAGGAGGGTGGGGCACCACCCCTTGTCCCTTAGGAGAGCAGAGCCCCTCTGGTTCGCCACCTGGAGAGCAGCTGATGCACTGCAGGGGCCCTGGGACTCCCATCCACAGGCCAGGGGCTAGCAGACAAGGCTCAGAGACGTGGGCTGGGAGTCTTGGAATGGGCCCCTCCTGCTGGGGTCCCCAGCCATACTGTGAGGGCTGAAGGTCCCCTTGGCTGGGCCTAGTAATGGTGAAAGGGGAGTGTCCACTCCCTCATGACCACTCTTGGGCCACAGAGGCAGGCTAGGCCCCAGCTCCCGCCTGTCCCTTCACCCACACCACTGGCAGCCATAAGCAAGTCACCCCAGGCAACTCATTCTCTGCACCCGGAGCCCTCCTTAGTAATAAGGCCTCCCAGCACCCTCCTCTCAGAATAATCGTGAAAAGCAAGGACATGTGTGACTGGGAGTGTGGCGATGAGAAAACCTAGAGCAGATGCTGTGTGCCAGCTCGCAAAGCCAAGCTAACCCTCCCACAGCCTTCCAAGTGAGGCACCCTTAGCCCCACCGACAGAGGGGGCCCCCAGGGGCTTGGTGGCAGGATGGGGCCCTCACTGCCATCCAGTGCCTCAGCGGGAGGAGAAGTTCAGGAAATGGCCAGTCTCGGCACCACAGTTTCCATGGAAAATAGGTCCTTGTTTCCCATTCCCTGCATTCCTCCTGACCCAGTGCCGGGATAGAGCCAGGATTCTACCCCTGTCCTCAGGCGGAGGGCTGGGTAACTCGGTCTCCACCCCCTCCATCCACAGGAAGCTTTAGGAACAGATGAGGGGGTGGATGGAGGGGCAGTGTTTGAGGAGAGATAGGTCAAGGGAGGCAGAGACTTGAGAAACTGGGGGTGTGGGGTTCAGGAAGGAAACAAGGTGGTGACTGCTGCTCTGGAGAGAGCTCTGGGGTGGAGGACGGGGTGCAAGACCTCAAAACTTAGAAGCAGAGATTGTTCCTAAGCAAAACCCCAACTGTGGTCTCTAAAGCTAGGCCTGACCTTGATTTTTGGGAAGAAGCTGGCCTTGCTCAGGCTTGGGCCCTCGGGGAAAGTGAGGGCATCACCCCAGCCCATCCCAGGGGACCAAGATCTTCAGACCCAGATCCTGGTCCACACATTCCTCCTCTGGCCCCTCCACTCCCTCTGACCTTGGGTAGGTGGCTGCTTATCTGGGCCTTGGTTGTCTCTGTCCAAAGACTTAATGAGCTGGAGAGAGATTGAAGCAGGAAGTTTCCCAAGCCTGCTGCTTGGGGGAGTCTGCTGCTTTGATTCTGCTGCTTGCTGGAGCGGAGAAGTTGCTGGGTGTACTGCACTGCTTGACCTTGGCTACCTGACCCCCTTTCCGAATAATAAAGAATGCTTATGCTATGATGGATAGGGTAGCAAGTTTCCCCATACAAACTGTATAAAACCCTGCTATTTTTGCTCTTGGTGGATCAGCCTTTTAGGAGCGATCCCACTGAGCCCACTGCTGTGACAATGAAATCTCTCTCTCTCCAGCTCTCTGTGTGCCGCCTGATTTCTCTGGAAAATTGCCACAAGATGATGAGGGGACAGAGCAACGAGGAAGGGTCAAGAGGCACATGAATGTGATGCAGTGATATCAGTCTTATCTGGCGGGGCTGGAAGGTACCTCACAGAACCATTGTTCCCTCTAGAAAGTCAGAGGCTGGAAGAGCGTCAGGGGCTGCCTGAGGACATGTAGCAAGTTTGTGAGAGGTCATCCCTGGTTATACCCTCTCCCTGTCCCCCCACCCAGGCATCCTGCAAGGGAGACTTGAGATTGAGTGTGGCTTAAAGCATCCCCTCCCCCTGCTGGCACCATCCACCAAGGACCAGAAGGAGCTTCTGTGGCCTCAGCATCATTCTCTCCGTGCCCAGAGAGGCTGGTCTGGAGTCACTGCAGGAAAACACCAGGCGTGTTGCTTCCTGGTTGGATATCAAGAGACCTGGGTCTCAGCTCAATCCTGATGTCTGACCTCAGCCCAGTCACCTGGCTGTGCTGAGCCTCATCCCTGAAAGCTGGCAGGAGGAGGGGTTCGAGCGGGGGAAAAGGTCCAGAAGGGGTTACTCAGGGCTGTGAGGGGACAGGTAGGTCAGAGCTCCTGCAGAGGAGGACTGGCGTGCGGCGAGAGACTGTACACCACCCAGGCCGGACACACAGGTTTTATTGGGGACACGCAGTGGGCACGGCAGAGCACACACGGCTGGCACAGGGCAGGAATGGTGGGGCAAGGTGGGAGTGCAGGCAGTCTGAACCAAGCAGGTCCCTAGAGCTGCTGGGAGAGGTTAAGCAAAGAGACAGAAGGACAGGGCTGCTCCCCAAGGTCTGGCCTCCCCTAGTGGTCCGTGGAGAAGAAAGGCAGGAACTTCTCCAAAGTCCTGGAACAGGGTGTAAGTTAGAATCTGAAGCTGTGAGTTAGAAAGGACCAGAGCACACACACCACAGCCAATCTCCCACCTGATGCTAGTCCTGATGCTAGTACCCCAAAACTGCCTGCCTGCATCCAAAGTGGGGGTCCACCTTTCCAGCAGTGCCAACGGCTGCCAATGGCTCTGACCCTACATCTCTCAGTGTGTCTCTCCCCAGAACCCTCAGCCTCCAATGGCTCTGCATGAGGGAAATGTCATGGCCACATCCTTGACCAAACAGAGGGCTAGTCTTGAAACAGGGTGTTGATGGCACTTCCTATGGTGACCTTGGTGGATGCTAAGCAATAGGTAGGCCCCTCTCTCAAAGGGGTCTCACCAGGCTTGTGCAATGCAAAGAAGAATGAGGTTTGGGGATTCAAACTGAACCTGCTGATAATCTTGCCTCAGTTTCTTGTCTGATGAGTGGGTGGTGCAACCTCTGAGGGCAGTGTGTGCAACCTTCCATCCACTTCTGACCATCAACCATCATAACTGCACCCCCAGGATACCCCCAGTTCCACTAATGATTCCAGAGAGATTCCACACCATGATGAAACACATCCTCTCTGGCCAGGGAGCTGGGAAAAGCCTGCGCTCCCAGCAAGGCCACTTGAGAACCTACTGTCTCCAGCTCCAGGGGGCTGAACCCCTCTATCCAGCTTCCTCCAGACAGAAGGAAACCATACTGTTCCCCACTTGACTGCATGAACCTAAAAGTCCCCCAGCACAAAATTAGAGGCTGGAAGACCCCTGGCAGAGAGGCCATAGATTTGAGATCTGAAGTCACCCAAGTCGAACCCCAAGATCATCCTGACCAAGCTACTGCTAAGGGACACCCTTGGACCAGCTGGGCAGTTATAATACAGTTCACCTAAAATCAGACTTGTTCTTAGTGCAGGTTTAGACTCTAGAATATATCCATATGAATATAGCATGCTCTCTCTCAATATATGCACGTGTAGAGAGAGACAGATTGCTCTGTGACATGACAGGACCCCTTCCCTTCTCCCCTCCTGAAGCCATTCCCAGAAGAGCAAGAGCTGGACTGCATAGCCTCCAACATGCTGGCCACTCCCGACCGCCCAAGGCAGCCCCCCAAGCAGCCCCGCCCCACATCCCGAGGGCCCGAGGTGTCCTGGGACCATGCACTGGGGGCAGCGCTGCTCTGGGTCCTCAGGCTGGTGTTCACCTCTGGACACAGGCTTCAGCAAAGGTGTGGCGGCCAGATGGGCAGCAAGGCCTGTTTACTGGATTCCCCAAGGAGGCCGCTGTCGCCTCTGTCTCTGGTCTCTGGAGGGAGTTCGGTGGCTGGTTCCTTCCTTCTCTCTTCCATCTCTCTGTGTCTGTCTCAGTCTCTTTCGGGACCGTGAAGCAGAGAAGGCAGAAGTCCACGGTCCCGCCAGCGTCCCCACAAGCCTCCTCAGGCCTCCAGGTCTACAGCAGCAGCAGCAGCCAGTTCAGCTTCTAGACTACAGAGCCCTGGCTCCCCCGCCCGCGGCCGGAGCGCTTGCGCCAGGGACAAGAGAGGGAGGACATGAGCTCAGGGGGTCTGGCGAGCCGAGTACAGGTCAGCAGGTAGCAGAACGTCCCCAAACACACCTGGGGTGGGGAGCCGGGCAGGGGATGGGCGGTGGGCCAGAGGAGGCAGCTGCCGTCAGAGCTGGTTGAAGACCACGGAGGCCTTGAGGTTGGCGGGCTCCATGCCCTCGCCGAAGGTGATGAGGAAGAACATGACCTTGCGAATCTTGGCCAGATCCGACAGGCGCTCCCCGAACTCCTGGGCATCGGCCTCATTCCAATCCATGGCGTCCGAGTCCTCTTTGCGCCAGAAGATAGCAGCGGGGTCCAGCAGCTGGCGCGTCATGAGGTTGGTGAGGTCGGGTGTCCAGTTCTGGGAGGTGCCGGTGATGGTGACCTTGCCCGGCTTGTCCAGCACCACGTTCCAGCGCTCGAACTGTAGCTTCTGCTGCTGGATGAAGTCGAGGCGGTACACGGACTCGGCCGGCCGCAGCAGCTTCTCGCCGTCCTGGCGCTTCTCCCCGCGCTGCTTCAGGCTCTCCACGCGCAGCCGCATCTGCTTGGTCAGGTCCTCGTCCAGGACCAGCGGCATGTCGAGCTGTGGCTTCTGCGGCCCATCCTCCGCCATGGTCCAGCTGCTGCTGCTGCTGCTGCTGCCGCCGGCGCTGCCACCGCAGTGAGTCTAGGAGCTGAGTGGCCTGGGCCACACCACCAAGGCAGGAGGCCACCGCAGGGGCCCCGCCTACCTTTCCGCCCTCCCTCTCCCCTCCCCGCTCAGTCACTGGCCCTTCCTAGCCTCACCCAGTCCTCAAACTGGGGCAACAGTGAGAGAGGGAGTCTCCGAGTGACTCCTCTCCATGGGAGCAGGAGCAGCAATGGAGGCACCACAGGCAGCGGGAGGGTGACAGGCTCCTCAGGGACCAGATCGCTGATGTCAATTGCTGTGGCAACCGCCCTGACTACAGGGCTGGGCTGTGGCTGGCTTGTTTGTGAAGAGAGCAGTGTTGAGGGTGGAGGGTGGGGGAGAGGAGAGCAGGCAGGGGCCAGAGGTGGGGAAGGCCCCCAGCAGGGGCGAGGGCAACAACTACCCAGAGGGCCACCAATTTGAGATTTGAAGTCACCCACGTTGCTCGTGACTCCCCCTCACCCTCCACATCCAATCACCAAAGCCTGTCCAGTCCCCCTCCCCGATGCCCTGAGAGGCCTCCCCCACACCCCTCTAAGGGGACCCAGAACCAGCCCACCATCCTCTCCCACCTAGATGCCTGTCCTAGACTATGGTGCGCATGAGCATCACCTGTAGGACTTAACACGTGATTGCTGCGCCCCTGCAGAGTTCCTGATTTAAAGGTGCACTGGTGAGGCCTGAGAATTTGCATTTCTAACCACCTCCCAGGTAATGCTGAAGCTGTTGCCAGGGCTACACCTTGAGAACCACTGACTCAAATGATTCTTGCCTGCTGGCCCTGCCTCCATGCGGTACCACACAGCAGCCACATGACCGGGCTTCTTTTCGACTAAAATACCATCACTTATACCACCTGCCTCAGTTTCCCCCAGGCTACTGGAGAGAAGAAAATGACAAACATACATATCCCCAGTGCCTGAGGGAGAAGTGGAGTATGTGCGTGTAGGAAGAAGTGGAGTATTTGAGTGTAGGCGGGGGTGAGGGTGAGGTGGTGAAGCGAGGCTGCCATGCACAGAAAAGAGGACAGGGACACAGGTCACGGGTCACAGTACAGCAACTGAAAATGATCTGAAGGGTCTAGTGGGCCACAAGCACAGTTAATTCCCAGATGGAGGCTAAGGAAGTCAGTGGGACCTTGGGATACAGGAACAGGAGGGGTCACCGAAGGGACAAAGCTGTTAAGGTAATACCTCAAACCTTAGGGCCAGTTCACTGATTCCTCAAGGGCATTCAGGGCCTCTCTGGTGGCTAGGGGTTAAGTCTCAGCACTATGAAGCTACTGGCACCCACTGCCACACAAGTTCAATCCCTGGCCAGGGAGCTACCCACATGGCGCAGCAGACCTCTCCTGTCTCTCTGGCTGCTCCCCTCAGCAGTGTATTTCAGTCACTCTGCCTGTTCTGCTCCCCACTCTGTCTCTGGGGAATCCTCAGGCCCTCCATACCTCTGGCCCGTACCCCACTTTTTGTATGCATAAATAAATCTTTTTAAAAAAAAAAAAAAGAAAAAAGAGAAACAGCAAATGCTCAATTTCTTAAGGAGACTTGAGGTTGAGGAAGAATATGACTAATGTCTGTCTCCCCAGGGCCACACAGGAATTACTCAGAAAATGCTATCTGAATACACGAGCGATTGACACGACAAGAGGAGCTGCTGTGATGGAAAGGGTTTCCAAGGCCAGGACAAGAGGACATTCAGGAGGAAGAGAGTACACGGGCGCTGCCTGAGGTCAAGGTAAAGCCCAGGGCCAGGGGCGCACTGGAGAGGAGGTTCGAGGAAGAGGTGTGGAAGGTGAGGTGACAGAGAACGACCCTTCGGCTGTAGACTGAGGCCACAGGAGCAGGAGGTCCAGGTGGCTGGGGTGAAGGTGATGGAGATGAATCCCAGAAGGGATTCAACTTTCAGTCACCAGCACAGTAAATCCTGGAAACAACAGTATTTGGAGTGAAAAGACGGGGAAACTGCGGGTGCCAAGCCCCTGGTGACAAGGGTGCAGGCCAGGGTGGTTGATTGATTGGGGATGCTGGTTAGGTGGGCTGGGATGGGGTGAGGGAGCTGAACAGCATGAGCCTGCGGGGGTTTAGATGGAAAGAGTGTGGTTTGGGGGCGGCACTATGGAATGAGAATGCCCATCCCCTCTCCGGACCAGCAGGATGTGGAGGGAGCAGTTCAGACAATGGATGGGTGCTCAGGGGCCAAATTGGGGAAGGCCTGGTCTGCAGGAAGAGGCTGAAGGTGGAAACCATTGCCAGAGCTTGGGCCTCACAGACAGGACAGGAGGCAGGGTCAGCGGGACCAGGGTGAGGGAGGCCAGGGTCAGCCAGGGCCAGGAGGCTGCCGGCGGGGCTAGGCCCTGACATCCACACAGCTCTGTGCCCTCCGAGGGCCCCTTCCATCTTCCCACAACCCTGGGGACTAGAAAGGTCAGATTTACACCTAGGCCAGAGGAAGGAATGTCCCCTGCCCAAGGTTCCATGATTGGCAAGGGACCTAGCCAGAAGCAAACCCAGGTCTGGCCATGCCTGTTGGTGCCCGGCTGTATCAGGGACTAGAGGTAAAGGGCGGCTTCCAAGAGGAGGTGGCGTTAAGTGGAAGGTGTGATGTGCCTGCATCTGAGGCTCAGCATCCCCAGAGGGAGGGGTGGGAGGAGCAAGGGTGCTCCTCGGGCTGAACACCCCTCTTCCATAGAGAAAACAGGGTGGGGCAAGGGAGGCCCTGCAGAGCAACAGGTCCAGAAAACGAGGGGTAACAACAAACAGGACCCAGTCAGCAGGGACAGGAGGGGAGGGAAGGCATAGTAATGAGCTCCCCAGGGCCTTGTGCCTCCTTCCAGGACCCAGGGGCTATCACCACCACAGCACCGGGAGGCAGATTGCAATTGGCCCCAAGCACCCCCTGGCCCTGCCTCCCGGGGACCCGAGCTACCAGAGATCGTCTCCTCCCAGACAGGCTGCATGCCCTGACTCCCCAACAGAGGAGCCATCAGTGCAGAGATGAGCAAGGGCCTGCCCATGGTCACCAGACATCAAGGTCAGGCCCCTGCCTGCAGGTCCTGGGGCCCATCTTCCACTGACCAGAGGGGAGCTGTGCCAGGGGACGGCCTAGAACGCGTCCAGGGCAGGGTACACTGCAAGTCCTGGCTCTTTCTTGCAAATGAGTAGGCAGTCCATTCCCTAGGAGGGGACCGGATGAGTCAGGCCCCAGGAGGTCTGAGGCAGCCAGGCCAGATGCACAGCTGCTGCCCAGTAGCTGGATCTGACAATTTGGGAAGGGGCTCAACTTCCTTGAGCCTCCCCCTTGCCAGGCTCCTGTGGGCTCAGTGGGAAGATATAGGTTGGACTGGCTCAGCCCATGGGGAGCTCACCTCAAGAGGGGAGACCACAGATAAACAGGCAATTATAGGCAGGGTGGGAGCCAGCCCCACAGGATTTCTGCATGCCATCTCTATCCCAGCTCTAGCTGGGGGTGGAGCGCAGAGCAGGAGGCCTTGCTTGGGGCCTGGAGACAGGAGCGTGAGGACCAGCCTCTACCCAGAGAAGAGTGCCTGGCCCTGAGCCTCTCTGGCAAGGAGGCTCGTGAGTTAAATAATCCCCTGTGTGGCTCTCTGAGGCCCTCCCAGACACCCCATGACAGCACACAGCTATCCTTATCCCCACGGGACTGTCAGGGGCCAGACCCCAGGGATGGCCACCTGGGTGGCTTTGAGAAGTCACACCCCAATTTGGAAGACATGAGGGCAGGCCCCCACCACAGTCCCGGCCTCAGGCGAGGGCACAGCTCCCTCTGAGGGCTGACAGCGGAGCCCAGCCTGCACGTGAACACTCATGCTCAGACCCTGGGGCTCACAGCACCGCCACCAAGCACTGCACGAGGCAGTCTAAGTCAAGTGTCTGTTTCACTCTCACAACTCCCCAAGAGGAAGCTACCCTGACACCCTGAGTTTTCAGGGGAGCAACCTCAGGGTAATTATGAAACTACCAAAGGGTGAGACAGGGATTCAAACCGGAGCCTGTCTGTAAGACCGGGTGCTCAGAGTCCTCCGGCCCTGCCGCCAGGGCCGTCTAAGAGCAGAAACGGCAGGAATGAGAAAGGGGAAGTGACTTGACAAACTGGGATGGGAACCAGGATGCAGGCGGCCATTACTCTTTAGGGTGCACAAGTGCGGCCTCTACGACAGCCTCCAGATGCCAGAACAAACATGGGGGTGTACTGAGAGGCTGCCGTGCTCGGTTGCGCCACGAGAGGGCAACCGAACCCCTTTGGCGCCACTCAGGACGGAAGCCGCTTGAAACCATTAATCATGACAGTCACTCCCGCTGAAGCAGAGCAAAGCGAAGCCCAAGGAAGACCAAGGACTGGCCAAGTCACACAGCATTGGCAGGGGTTTCCTGAGCCCCAGGACCAGTGTCTGCACAATCACATGACCCAGGCAGGTATGCATTCTGCCTCGTGGCTCCAGGGACAACGTGGGCTCCCAAAAGTCAGAGGGGGGCACAGTAGAATCACCTGGGGAGCTATGCAGGTTCCCAGCACCTGTTCCCGGTACCTTAAGCCAGGAGGTGAGGGAAAGGCAGCTCTGATGCTCAGTCAGTACTGGGGAGCCCCAGTGTCACCCCACACCAGCCCTGCAGCACAGGCTTCCATCAAGTCCCACCTGCATGTGGGCAGCAAGGGCCACAGGCTGAGTGGACATACCCAGCACCCCCACCCCAAGACTCACCTTTTGCCACAGCGTCTCTCGGGAGGCAAGCGATGAGCACGCTGCCACGAACCAGCAGTTGCCCACCTGGCCCTGGTGCAGGTCATGGGAGCTGATGCCATCCACAAAGAGGCGGGGGTCCTCGCAAATATCCTGTGGGGAAGCACAGACAGAGATTCACCTGCCTCCTCTAATAACTGGGGGGTGGGGGAGGCACATGGCCAAGTTTCCCCAAATCTAACTTCCCCCAGGTATTGCCTAAAATGCCCTTCACCCTTCTCTCCCCTGCCCAAGAAACTGCTCTTCTGCTAAAGGCTTGGCAACTAATGAACACCGTGGAGGGACTTGGGGGCTGCACCCTGAGCCGACTCCTCTCCTGGCCAGCAGGGATCGGGGCCACCATCTCCAGCACCAGCAGCTTTGCAGGGCCACCCACCTGGCTTGCTGGGACTACAGTCATGATGTGGGTAGAAATTCCAGATGGCATGAGGAGTGCCAGAGGGGAGAGGCAGAGAGCTGCTGTGCCCGGCTGAGCTGACACTCCCAGCAACCCCTGCCCTGCCTCAGGCCTTGCCTCTTGCCAGTCTTGGCTTCTGGGCACATCTTCCTGCTGTCTCTGCTGACCCTCAGCCCACCTGAGGAGCATGGGGCTGTTGTTCCATCTTATGGATGAGGAATAAAAGTTCTGAGGGGGGCAGTGACTTGCAAGAACACAGAGCAAGCAAATGCCAAGGAGCCACCTAAGCACTCCAGAGTGCCCTGGACATGCCCTGTGGGCCAGGCTGGGGCAGGGTTAGGCACCAGGTGGTTCCCCAGTCCAGATCGCTGCATAGCCTGCCACCTCTCCCATCGGCATCTTCATTGTACAGAGCTGAGAGGGAGTGACTGCTTGCAGAGGGGGGCAGAACAGAGAAAGGGGTGCAAGTCCTGAGACGTGCCTTTCAAGAGCCAAACAACTACCAGCACCATCAGATCAGGACCCAGGCATAGGCCTGAGGGGTGGTGTTGTGGCCATTTCACAGGTGAGGAAACTGAAACCCAGAGAGACTAAAGAACCTGCCCCAGAAACACAGCACAGGCCTCCCCCACAGCAGGTGCTTCCAACTGTTGAGAAGTTCAAAGCAACAAAGCTGCTGAGAGCCTCCTGCAGGAAGCCAGCAGAGGGCAGCAGAGTCGGGAAGGGGAAAACCGAATTCCAGCTCCCCATTTACTGGCTGAGCAATTCTGTGCCAGTGTCTTCACCTCTCTGAGCCTCCATTTCCTCACCCACGCAGAGGAGACAGATTGTGACCCCTGCAGGGCTGCGTGAGTGCTCCACAGACCATGCAGGCAGAGCACGTGGCGGGTGGAAATGGAGCAAAGGGATATCAGTGTTCACTGAGGTGTGTGGGGCTCCTGTTGCCACCTTCGAAAGGGAAAGTCAATGTTTCGGAAGCTGATTTGAGGGTCACAACTCCCCTGAGGCGTGAACAGCTCCAGATGGGACTTTAGGGAGACAAGAGACCAAGCTGCAAGGTTTCCCAAGAGCAGACTGCCAGCCGCCACTGGTCTGAGTAATATTGTCCCAGGGAGGCAGCTGTCAGGAAGTGGGGGGGCCTCCCCTCCCCACAGCTCCGCTCTCTTATCTCCCAGGCCCAGGCTCACACCCAGTGCTGTGAGCCGGAGGGAGCCATGACTTAGCGCTTATATCCCTGGAGGGAGGGATGAGGGGGGGCGTCCTATCTGGAGGACCACAGCCACCACTCCCCATGGGAACAGGAATAGCCACCACCTGGCATCACTGGCGTCTGTAGAGGTGACCTCCTTGCACCTTTCCCTTGCAGATCTCCCCAGTCAGGGCCTGGTGACAGAGACACATGGCCCATTCCACAGAGAAGGATGTTGAGGCCCAGGCGGGGGGTGGGGGAGTTGCGAGGCCCAGGGTCAAGAGGCAGGTGAATGGATGGGATAGAATCCTGGCTGGCTGGGCTCTCTGACAGGACCCATCCCCAGTGAGCAGCCGCGCCAGAGAAAACCTGTCAGCCTGACACAGAACAAGACAGCATTAGAGGCTTCTCAGGCCCTGAGAGACTAAATTCAGGAGTCAGGAGCTCCAGCCTGCAGCCCACATTGCCCTGACTCATCCCACAACCAGGAGAGTAGCAGCCTCGCCAGCTCTGACCTAGAGACACTGCCTGAGGTTGGTGGCACCTGGGGTCTGCCCTGGCGTCCTGCAGCCACCTTGGGGGCACCGTGAGTGAAACAGCCACAGGAGAGTGCCCAATGACTAGGCACCCATTTTTGCAAAATGCCCCTGCAAGATGACCCCATCCTTCCCCAGACCCCTAGCCACCTACGCCCCCTTCCATCACCATTCACATGGGTTTGCCTTTGAGTCTCTGCCACCACCTGGAAGCTCCAGGCAATGACCTGAACCCGACTTCTGGCCTCCAGTGTGAGGAGCAGGGCTTGGCAGGTTCTGCAGGGGCTGCAGGCAGGATCTCTGGGAGCAGGATTAGAAGCAGAAAGTCCTGAAACAAGTCATCCCCCAGGGCTGGGAGGTAACTGCTATCCAGCCAACACGCCTCTCTGGGCACTGCCTCCTGACCTGTGGTCACCTCTCACTTGTCAGCCCCTCCCAGCTCGTCAGACCTGCTCCATTGGACACAGGCCACAGCCCACAACCACTTCCTTCCACAGCACAAGAGCTTCGGGCCTTCAGGACTCCAGGCCTCCAGGCCCAGAACAAAGAGGAATGTGGCAAGACAGCGGATCGAGAGATTCCCCACCCTCCTCATCCATCCACCTTCACTGCAGTCACCTCCTCTTCAAATCTAAGATCACAGCAGGGATCAGCCAGATGATTGGGGAAAATGAGGCGCAGGAAGGAGGCAGGACCTCTCCTGGGACAGGAGAAAGGAATAGTGTTTCAGGAGTTACCGTCAGTGCCCCACTCCATGCAACAGACCTGCTCCCCACTCCATGCGCCCCCTCTTCCTTCCTTCAGAGGGGATCGTTCCTGGGTAAGGCCATGCAAACTGCCTGTTTGTAGCATAAAGGGGCCTAATGTTCAGGAGGACCAAAGAATGTGGCTTTCTCCAGGTGCTGGTTTGGGGCACATGAGCCCAGGGGTGGGGCTGGGGACCACCAGGCCGCCTTGACAGAATTCTGGGAAGTTCCAGAACTGGCATCTGCTTGTTCCTTTCTGGGTTCTACCAAAGGCCCTGCAGGCTTATCTCCTGAGACAGGGAGAGGCAGAGTGCTGAATGGGGAATGGGGGTACACTCTGTCCCCACAGGGATGAGAAGAGACCCCTACAAGGTCCTGGGTCTGAGTGAGGAGAGGTGGCCTCCCCCACCCATACCTCAGGATTTCAGAGGGCACAGGCCTGTGACAGTCCCCTTATCTTCCTGTCCAGGCCCGCCTGGGGGAGGCCAGCCCATGTTTACTGAGGTGGAGAGAACAAAGAAACAATGCGGGAGGAGGTGTGCGCCCCAGACAGGTGCTGGGTGGGGACTGAAGTGGAAAAGTCTGGCCCCAACTGCAGAGTCTGCAAGAGATGGAACTTCCACTCCCAGGTCCCCAAAACACTGCTGGCCAGGAGCAGGTGGCAAGAGGGGAAACCAGCCTGTCATCTGACCCCCCATCTGTGGTATCTCACCCCACAGATGCGCCTCAGTCATTTCAACCTCCAGAGACCATGATCGGCAAGAATTATCCTTCCCATCTCAGACGAGGCGATTGAGGCCCAGGGAAGTGACTTGCTCAGAGTCAAACCCCCCGTACAGTACAGTCAAGGCCATCTGGTTCAAAAAACATCCTCCGTAATGCATTTTGGGAGAGAGGAGGAGGGAAGACAGAGCAGGGAGCTGGCTGAGGAGATTCTTCAAAACCAGAGAGGCCACAATGCCGACCAACTTAAAGAGAAGGAGCAGGAGGAGGGAGAGGGATGAAGAAGGCGTCCCCTGGGGTTTGGGGAAAGTTGGTTTTTTACTCTTTAAAGAGTCGAATTGAGGCCACCCTATGGTGCAGAGGTTATGTCTCAGAACTGTGAAGCGGTATCACCAGTCATTCGGCATGAGTTCAATCCCCGGCCAGGGAGCTACCCACATGGTACAGCAGACCTCTCCTGTCTCGCCTGCTGCTCCCCTCAGCAGTGTATTTCGGTCAATCTGCCTGTTGTGTTCTCCGCTCTGTCTCTGGGGAATCCTCTCACCCCCTGCACCTCTGGCCTGTACCCCAGTTCTTCTACGCAAAAAAAAAAAAAAAAAATCTTAAAAAAAAAAAAAAAAAAAAAGAGTCACACTGGAAGAGGAAGTGGGCTTCTAGGGCCAAAGTTCCCGCTCACTGGTCAAACACCCAGCAGGTATGAGTAAATAGTTACCCCACCAGGCTGGACCCGCCCGACCCGCCTGAAGCAAGCCAGGCCTGATTCCTGCTCCAGCCCCTGTTTTGTCAGGCTGCAGGGCCCGCAGTGAAACTGGGCCTGCCGCCACACAGCGGCTGCTCACTCACGAACTATCTGTCATGTCCCGGCTGCACGGTCTCACCTCCGCACCCAACACCTCTCAGTCAGTGCCTGGCCCTGCCCTGCCTCCCCACCCCAACTGATGCCCTGTGGTCACTCCTGGGCCCTCTTCAACTCCCCACTCTCAACACCAACCACCACACAAGGTCTGTCAGGGGTCTCCATGTCCAGGGCAGAGGGAGCTCTGCTTCTCTTTTGGTGTCTAGAAAGGGCCAAGCACAAAGTACAGAAGGCGGTGCAGGGAGAGGGCAAGAGGCCCAGAGAGGACAGGGGACTCTGCCAGGGTCACAGGGCAGGGGACAGCTGAGCCTGGCTAGCCCAGCATTTCCTCCTCTCACCACACCTCTCACTTTCCCCAGCCAGCCCACTTCAGCCTCCCTCAGAGCTATGGATCTCAAATATCTGGGTACTGGCCAGGAGGCAGGAGAGGGTCAGGACAGGGGCAGCAAGGGGGTGGAGTCAGGAGGGCAGAATGCTCAAGAGACAGCCCCCCTTCCTAGTACCCAAAGCCTCACAAAGACCCTTTGAGTCAGGCCTCCTTTCCCATCCATCAGACAGAGGAGAATAGGAAAGGCCTGGCAGAGGGGGTAGCCTGCGAGACAGGAATCTGTGGCCAGGCCAGGAGGCTCCTGGGAGCCCAGGAGAACCGAAGCAGGGGGTCGATGCTAGCACAGCTCATGGGGCTGAGGTCAAAGCAATGTGAATCCTTTATCTGTTGTTGGGGAGGCAAGTTGGGGGAGTGCAGGCTGGGAGGCAGGACTCCTGGGTCCCAGACTTGCTTTGCTACCAGCTGGCTGGGCAATCAGAGCATGCTGCCACACTTGGCCTCAGTTTCTCTACTTCTCAAGCACCTCAATCCAAAACAAAACAGGATTTTATTGGGATGGAAGGGACTTGAGATCATAGTGTAACAGGGTGGTCCCCAGGAAAGGGGGAGGTTCCAGGTTCCCTGCCCCACCCAAATGGAGGGTGGAGCTGAGCAGAAGAAGCTGCAGAGGAGACAGAGGAAGGGAGAAAGCAGGATGGAGCCAGAAGGAGACCTAAGGGAGGCGCATGGAGCCTAGAGACACGTAAAGAAACTGCGCTTGTCTTTTGGTTGTGGACGGGGTGACACAGATGTGGGTGAGACCCGTGGGGAGGTGACAATGGCAGCTTTTATCTTGATTTTGATTTTGCTCTTTTCCTTCCGGGCTTGTCTGGTTGTTTCTGACCCTTTTCTGTGGGTCCCCACTGGAAGATGCTTTAGACTTGTGGCAGGCTTTGGGGCCTTGCTCTGGGCCAATCCCATCTGGATGGAGTTTTACCCACAAGGGGACGGGTAACTTTGGGTGCTTGATTTAGAAACTAGATTCTTTGTCTTTCCTGTATTGTTTCCCAATTGTATTAAAGTTCCTTCCCATTAAAGTCTCATATGTTTTGTGTTGATGCAGCGGATGGCAGAACCCATTTAGAGCAGGCAGGTTTGCGGGGTCTAGGGTGCCCCTCTCCCTGCCCTGTAACAATAGTATAAGAGGAATGTGAAAACTAAGTTTCATTTTCCCAAATGTCCGTGGGGCTGGAGGAAGCTCTGTAAAATGTAAGTCTGACCCTGCCACACCCCACGAAAGCCTCAGAGCACAGCACCCAGTCCTGACAGGACCCCAAATGTCCCCCTCCCCTTGCTCTCCTTCACAGGCTCTCCCCTTGCCCAGGGGCACTGCCTCCTTGTAAACAAGCTGAAGGCTTAAGCCTCCCTGGGCTTTTCACACTCTGCCTTCTGCCTGCACAACTTTCCCGGCAAACGCCTTCTCTCATTATTGGGCAGCGGGTGTCTCCCCTGGGCCTCAGCTGGGTACAGCAGCATTACGGTCCTCCTTGTGACTGACTGTGTCACCAGCACAGCCGTGGAGAGAGGAGGGACTGGAGGGGTGGGGAACTGGGTGGTGTCCTCCAGTGGCCTCCCCAACACCCAGGCCCCCTGGGGCATGCACTCTCACACTCAGGAATGGGCTGAAAGAGACTGAAATCATGTTCCCAGGTCTAAGACGTCTGCTAAACACATTCTAGGTCCCGCCCTGGCTGGGCAGGGCAGTCACCAGACACCGACAGTGATGTGATGGCTGCCTGGCCTGGTGTGGGCAGGACTCACAACAATCCTCAGGCACCCTTAGTTTTTACTTCTATCATTATTGATTAATCATAATAAATACTGTCCATGTGCAGCAAATGACTATTTAATCATCATTATGATTAAATTCCTTACACTTGAATGTCAACTCTTAAAAAAAAGGTCACATCCACATCACCACATTTTTACTCCCAAAACAGGAGGGCAGCAGGGCAGAGGGCAGGGTTTCCCAGTGAGGGGTGGAGGCCCGGGGTGGGGAGGGGGAGTCATGGGGCTGCGGTGGTCCCGGCTCCCTGCCAGATATAATCCCACAGCAAGAGGCCCCACATGTGCCCCTCTATTTCCTGAGAGGACTCCCCCTGGCCACCCCACTGTCCCCTGCACACTGAGCCCCATGGGTGGGGCTGGGCCTGCTCATCTCAGTTCTTATTTAGACCAGTCACTGACCTTGGGCCGCTTCCATCTGACCATGGGTCCTGGGGTGCCCTTATAGTACAGAGAGTCATCAGTGGCTGGGAAATTAGGGTCCTCGAAGAGCACCTTCCTGCGCAGACAGGCCCGCTTCAGGGCTGAGTAGTTCTGGTCCTCGTAGGGCTTCACGCAGGAGAACATGGCGGCCGCTGCCCCAGGGGGGTGAGGCTGAGACAAGGCAGTGGACGATGGAGGGGGTATGTGGGTAGCTCCAGGGGCACCTGGGAGGACAGAAAGGCAGGACATCATCACTCACCAAAGGCTGGGGGCCCAGGGCACGATGCGTCAGATGAACCCCCATGAAGCAAGCAACCTCATTCCTACCCATCAGACAGAGGAGAACAGGAAATAGTATTTGTGGGCCTCCCCTGGTAGCGCAGGCGCTTGAGCACCGTGCTGTGAAGCTGTCAGCAGCCTCTGCAGTGCCAGTTAGATCCTGGCGGCCGGCCGGCGGCGAGAGTCTTATATGGCGCGGCAGACCTTTCCTGTCTCGCCAGCTGCTCCCCTCAGCAGTGTATTTCAGTCAGTCTGCCTGTTCTATTCCCCACTCTGTCTCTGGTGAATCCTCTCACCCTCCTGAGCATCTGGCCTGTACCCTGGTTCTTGTATAAAATAAATAAATAAATTTTTTTTTTGAAAAAAGGAAATAGTATTTGTACAGGCCAGGAACTGAGGCTCAGAGTGGGGGAGAGGCCTGCCTAAGGTCACACAGCTGGTGCTTGCAGAGCAGGGATGGAAACCAACCCACCTTACTCCACAGCCTGAATTCTCTCATTCGTGATGCTTAAAGGTGGTGCCAGGCCTGCAGGCCAACAGGCTGAGGACACAATCACGGGCTGACCAGCCACTGCAGCTCCTTCCTTTGTTTCGCCAGCTTCCCTAGAGCTCCCTGGGGCTGAATCAGACTAGAGGCCAACCCGCAACCCCTTCAAGAAAGCAGTACTAGCCCCAAGTTCTTCTCCTCTAGACCCTCGCCCCTTGATCTAGGGTGACACACTTCTGTCTTACACAGAAACCTTGATCCAGGTATCCCTGCCTCACCTTCCACAAATTCACTGTCTTTCTCTCCTGCCCCTCCTGCCAGCACTTTTGGGATAAGCGTCTCCGGTTCTGCAGGAAGCACTCTCATCACTCCTTAATCCTAGTCACCTACCACCTGTGGAAACCCCGCACCCACAATCTCCAAGGTCAGATTTTCCCACCTTCCAGACTTCCAGCCTCTCATGTGCCTGAATGTCTCCTCTCCCAGGGCTTCAGGGGCATCTGGCACTAGGCTGACCCCTCTCCCACCCCTACCTCACCTGCTCCTCTGGGGCCCCCAGGGGGCTGCACCATGGTCTGCTCATGTCCCCTCCGATACTCCTGTGTACAGCCTAGAACTCTCTTCTGGGCCCCTCATAGGCACCAATCAAACACTGAACTTATCCCCCACACATGCCTGGATTCCCTATCCCAGGGGATGGGGCAATAAGCACCCCATTTAAAACAGAGGCCCTGGAACGCGAGGCCTGCTTGGTTTGTTCCTCCTGCACACACAGCTCTGAGCACAGAGGCCACACAGAGGGCGGCTTCACAATAGCACCTTCCCTCCTGCCCCAGAGGACCAGCCCACAGCCCTGAGCCTCACAGCCAGGTGTGGACCAAATGCAAAGGCCACAGACTGGAGTGGCATGGCCAGAGATGGCCTCCAGGAGAGGGGGCAGGGCAGGGTAGGAGCAGCAGCCAGCAGGACCTGACACACAGGAGCCCTGACGGGGTCTCCTGTGAGGTCAAACCCCCGAATATCAGCCCATCTGTGTCCTGGTGTGGCCAACTCTATGAGACCCCGGGCACAGCCCCATGTCTTGCCCTGGGTATCGGGGAGCCTCTCTGAGGCACAGGCCACTTCTCAGCCCAAATGAGGGAAACTGAGGCCCGACAGGCTGGCAACTGGGGTGAACAAGAGTTTGGGAGCAAGACTGACATGGATCCAGTCCCAGTTGCGCCACCTGCCATGTGGCCTTGAACAAGCCACTCAATCTCCCTGACTCCCCATTTTCTCATTTCCACCATGGACAGGGACAATGCTGCTTCGGTAGCTGGATTTTTTTTTAAATTAATATTTTATTTTATATAATTCTTATATCATATTTCATTTTTGCACAATGTATGCATTATCATTTTGGTTATATTCCCCATACAACTGCACCGCCCCTTATTTTGACCCTAGTCCTTCCTCTCCCTGCCCCTCCTGTGGTATGTCTCTGGTTTATAGTTGCTTGTTGATTTTGATTTTTACTTTGTATTAATTAATCTTTTTCCTGGTCCCTTATTTAGGTTTCTATTTACAATAGCTAGGCTATGGAAACAACCCAAATGCCCAAAAATAGATGACTGGATCAAGAAGATGTGGTACATATACACCATGGAATATTACTCAGCATTCAAAAAAGATAAACACATGCAGTTTGCAGCAACATGGATGGCGCTGGAAGGGATCATGCTCAGCGAAATAAGCCAGAAAGAAAAAGAAAAATACCAGATGGTCTCACTCACAGCAGGAATTTAGAAAACCTAAATAAGGTAGCTGGCTCTCAGTTAACTAAAGGCCAAGGAGATTGCTTAGTGGGCCAGGGGGAGGAGCCACCAGAGTAGAGAAGCCACATCTCAGTCCCAGAGAGCCTCATTCCTCCAGCACGGGCCAGGGGCCAGCCACCCGGCTAGAGGTTTGTGTACAGTATTTGAAAACAATGAAAATAGGCCCTTGTGATTTTTCAGAAAAGAAAACTGAAGCTCAGTGGAGAGATGACTTGCCGAAGGCCCATGGTAGAGTCTGGACTTGAACCCACCTTGGGGCATCTACCTTGGTCTTGAGACCTGGCAGCTTAGGAAAAGGGCTGAGGGCGGGGCAGGGCAAGGCTCCCCCCACCCCCCCAACTACAGTGACAGAGTCAGACTGACAAGAAGGAAAAGAGAGGTGGATGCACCAGGGAAGTGAGAGTTAGGGATGAAGATGAGCGTGGGGGTGGGTGGGGGGTGAGTGCAGAACATGGAAGAACAGCAGGAAATGTAGGGAGGGCCAGTGGGCCCTGCCTGCCAAGGAGCTGAGAGCTGCTTTGTCCTCTGCTCCAGATGCACAGCCACTCATCTCTCGCCCCCGCACCCACACAGGGCTGGGCTCCATTGCTGTGTGACCTCAGGCCAATCACTTTAACTTTCTGATGGTCCCTCTCTCCCGAGGCCAATAGCCTCCTCCAGTCCCACCCACCCACCCCGCTCTACCCCACCCCACCCCACCTCGGAAGCCAGAGGGAAGGGGGCGGGGGCAGAGAGACAGTCCCCAGGCACAAGCACACAGCCACACAGGAGAGTCATTAGCATCCCAGCAGGACCAGCTCAGGAAGCAATTCAAGCTGCAGGAATTAGATCAAAGAAGTTGAAAGCAGGAACCCAGAAATCAACTCCAGCACTTCCAGTGTTGAGAGACCCAAGGGCCCAGGGCGGGGAGGTTGCTGGCCTGTGGGTCACGCAGCCACTGCTGGTAAGGAATGAGGGTTCTGGCTGCCTTCCAGGCCAGGCAGGGGCCAAGCAGCTGGGAAGATTTGCTCCCGGGAGGCAACAACTGAGGGAGGTGGGGCTGTGAGGGAAAACTCCACTGGGCCAGAGGCCAGAGAAAAGTGACCAGGCCTGGCTGATAGAAGAGCTGAGCCAGTGCAGCCACCTTTCTGGCCTTACCCCTGCTAGTGAGGCTGACCCTGGCCTACTTATGTCAGGCTCTTATGGCCTTTGCCTTTGCACAGCTTGCCCCTTATGCTCAGACTGCTCTCCTGCACCCGCCTTCTGCCCCAAGGTCTCCTCTCACTCCATCCGAGGTCAATACACCCATCGGGCACAGAGCCTCCCAGCTCTGCTCTCTCCCTATAGTTTCAGGCATAACCACTGATAAGACAGGTGGCGGCAGGGCGACCTTCCAAACTCAGGCCTTGCGTCTGAGCCTGAGTGAGGGCTTCCCAGCTGTGCTTTCAGCCTTCCCTTTGCCCCTGCCAATCTCACCATGCACCTGCTATCTCCACTCCAGGCCCAAATTCCAGCACAAAGAGCTCCTCACACCTCCCTAAACCTGTTTGCTGAGGATCTCTGCACACACTGCTCTGGCTACACGCGGGTACTTGGAGGAACTCCCAGTCACCTTTCAAGACTCAACCCAAGCACCTCCTACCTGCTCCTGACATTGCTCCTCCTGTCACATCTAGTACCCTGGACCCCCTGTGATGGTACTGCTACACTGTACCCCACACGTGTGATACCTAACACTGGCCTCAGTTTCCCTCGGCCAATAAAAGTAAACAGTTGGAAAAAAAAGGAAAGTGGTTTAATTTGTCAACAACTGAGGAGGGTAGCAGATTCGTGTCTGAAAGACAACTGTTTTGCTCTTTGGCAGAGGGCAGGGGTATTCATAGAAAGGGGAAAAAGGGAGGGTTAGGGGGAAAAGGATGTCCTAAAGTTAATTCCATACAGGCTTTGTGGACTCCACCCCCACCCCAGGCCAAAGCCAAGACACTGGAAACTCCAAATCCCATCACCACCAAAGGGAAGGTGGCTGGGACCTGAGGGTGGGGTTAAGCAGCCAGGTTGAGATAAAAGGCAGACACATGGGCTTTGGGGGTCCCCCATTTTGGCTCTCCACCAGCTAGCAGCGTCTGGCCAGCTCTGAGAGTAACTTTGGGTTTCCAGGTCGTCGGATCGGGTAGGATGCATTAAAGACTTTATTTCCCTATTTTCTCCCTGAGTTGTACACTTTCTTTATTTCCTTTTCTCTTGTAAATAAACCTTTTATTAACCTTTTGTGTGTGTCTGTAGTAGAGTATTAATAAGTCCCTTTAAAGCGCGCTGGTGAGGACCCACAGCCAGGAACCCGTTCAATATGGGGGCTGCTCTATAACAGCTTGGCGCCCAACGTGGGCCAGGGTCCGCAAAGGGGAGGGGGAAGGGCTCTGCGCGGAGACGGATGGGTGCCAGTTTGCTTTTTTCAACAACTGCTGTTTAACTCCCTTTTCCTTGGAGTGCAAGAAGACAAACCTGTCAAACAAGGGGGAACTTGCTAGAAAGACAAACTTGTTAATGCTTATCTGAGAGAGGGGTCATAAAGGAGGCAAACTTGTCAGATAAGGGGAAGTGACAAGAGATGGAGGAAGACAGACTTGTTAATTCTCATCTGAGAGGCCAGGCGTGTGGAACTGCATCAGGAGCACATGACTCCTTCGTCTCCAGCCCAGCCCATGCCCTCCAGGGCAGGACCCCGGTCCCCAAGAAACAGAGGGGTACATTCAGTAGTCTGCTGGCTGAACCAGCAGAGCGGATGCAGGAAGGATTCCTTCACAAGTGGGCAGACGGGTAAGAGCAGCAGGGACCCCCAGGGGATCAGCTCTGTGTCAGGGCCTCAGAGCTCTCTGGTCTCCCTAAGTCCAGGTGGGCTTCCAACCAGACCAGCCCTCAGTCTTCCTCTCTTCTGCTCGCCCCTGTCCCCTCCCCTCCTCCCGCTCCTGACAGGGGTCAGAGCCTGAGCTCACACTCCCACTGTCAGGGGAAGGCACTTCTGCAGCCCAGTCCTTCTCCAGCTCCTGAGAGGGCCTTGGCATCCCTTCCCCCACGGCAGCCTGAGCATGTGACCCTGGACAGCCACGTCAGCGCTGGTCGTCACGCCCCGCAAGGCCCCTGCCCATCTCCTACTCGACCAAAAAGACCCAGAGCGACAGCATCTGGCTGGAACTGGATGCATTTTCTGTTGTTTTTACTTTAAGATTTTTCCAGGTTCCATGTATTTATGGAGAGGAATGCTGACTTCTCGTTTACTGTAGCTACAGTTTCCCTTAAGAAATATTACGGAAAAAGGAAGTTGATTTAAAGAAAAAGATTAAGTTCCCAGTAATGTGGGTGGCAGCCTCGGCGGTACACGAAGCCGGGCAGGACAGGGTGTTGCCCAGGAAGGACTGGAGACAGTCTCACCTCTCGGACCTCTGGGCTTTCCTCTCAGAGGGAGGATCACGGAGCCAGCACATAGAGGCCAGTGAAGAACTAGCTAGAAGACTCACTAGCAGTTAACAAGATCTATGAAAAGTTCTAGAAAGTGAGACTGTGTGGTACTGGCATAGGGGAGACGAACAGACCAACAGAACAGCATAGAAAGTCTAGCTAGGGGCCACAAGCACACCTGATTATGCTGAGGTGACAGCAGTGCCCTGGAGAAGGAATGCCTTTTCAAAGAATGGTGTGGGGGCCTCCCTGGTGGCACAAGGGATTAAGCATCACACTACGAAGCAATCCACAGCCTCTGCAGCATGAGTTCGATCCCCGGCCAGCCAGGGAACAATCCACATGGCAAGGCAGACCTCTCCTGTCTCACCTGCTGCCCCCCTCAGCAGTGTATTTCAGTCAGTCTGCCTGTTCTGTTCCCCACTCTGTCTCTGGTGAGTCTTCTCACCCCCTGCATCTCTGGCCTGTACCCCAGCTCTTGTATGCATAAATAAATAAATATTAAAAAAAAAAAACAAACCAAAGAGTGGCGTGGGGTCCACAAGCTATGGAAAACAATTCCTCTTGATCTAATTCTTGCTACACACAAAAACCAACTCCACATAGTCTGTGGAGCTAACTGAAAAGTAAAACAATAAAGCTTTTTGAAGCAAACATAAGAAAAAGAGCATGTCCAAATGGCCAATAAATGGAAGACGTGCACAGCTTCCCTATCACCAAGGAAAAGCAATTAAAAACCACAATGAGACACCAAAACACCCCCACCGTAATGGGTAACATGAGAACACACCCCCCCATACACACACACGTAAAGTGAAAATACCATACATGCATGCACGCGCACTCGCGCATGCACACACACACACACACACACACACACACCAAGCACAGCTCTTTAACATTGCTGGTGGGAGTGTGAATTGGTACAACTAAAGCTAAACAAACACATAGTTTCACATCCAGTAATTCTACTCCTAAGTATACACCAAACAGAAATGCTTATACATATTCACAAAAAAGCATGTGCAAAGGTATTTATCACAGCAGTATTTGTTACAGCTGGGAAATGAGGAAAAAACCCAGTGTCCATCAACGGAAGGATAAATATGTTGTTGTGGTGGAATATTACACAGCAACGAAAATGATCAAATTATTGTTACATGCAACTCCATGGACTGCACAGCATTAATATCAAGCAAGAAAAGGAAAACTGTGATTCCACGGACATAAAACTAAAAAGCAGGTACAGTTTATCTTTGGGGGATAGAAAGCAAGAGAATGGCACTTTTGGGATAGTAACTGAAGGGGCAGAGCAGACTTCTAGTGTTCTGGTCACAATGCTTCTGAATCTGGGTGGTGGCTGCATGGAGTGGTAGCTGTGGAAATTCACTCAGCTGTGTGCCTACAACTTAGGCGCTATTCTCAAGGTCAGTTCTGCTTCAATAAACAGCTAAGCCAACAGAATAACCCCAATGGCCTCTAAAAGAAGGGTTGGCGGCTTCTGGGGGCCCCATCTCAGCAATCCTGGGCCCTTCACAGCTTGAGCCCTGGGAGGTACTGCCTGGTACCCAGGGTGAGACGCTGGGAGTGGAGGCACAGGAGAGAGCCCCAGCCCTGGTTAGTCCTGGCTGAGTCTTCTCCTCCATCTCTCAGGCTACAGCTTTGACCTTGGAGTGATCATGTCCAAGAAGGGGTCACACAGGTGGGAGTGGTGCCCCTAAGCCCCAACCAGGCACACACTTCCAAAGTTTCCTCTGTATTTGAGAAAGGGGTGCCAAGGTTTCCTTTATATCTGAGAAAAGGGTGCCTGCCAGCCCAGAACCACCCCCCGGAGATGTTCTGGGCAGTGCAGTGCTCACAGGATGGAACTGAGCCCCTCCAAAGGGGAGATGTGGTAGGCAGGTGCTCATGGGATCCCACCAGAGGTCCTGAGCACCGGGCCAGGCTCCCAAGGGAAGGAAGCTGAGCAGGGGAGGGACCCGAGATCCGTCTGACTGTCACATGAAAAATGCACTAGAAAAGGGCAAGACTAGAGCAGAAGCAGCAACAGGACGGCCACGGAACTGGCAGTGGCGGGCTCTTGTGAGTGGAGAGACGACAACCCAGTCCTTCTAGATCTGTGTGGGAGGGGGCTCAACTCAGTAACCAAACTGTTGTGGGGGTAAAAGAAAACCCAGGAGGCCTGCTTGGGAGTCCTCCTCCGTCTGCCCGTTCCCCACACCCCATATTGGTTGTCCCTTGTGCAGGAAAGGCCCTGCAGAATTATCACCCAGTGCCAGTCAAAGGGGCCCACGATGCCTCACGCCTATAACCTGGGGACTGAAGCCCCCCATCTCTCCCACCTCCCTTCCTCGACCTCCCACTGCCTCCCACCCCAGACCACAGGGCCCCTTCCCTGCGCCATATGATTCACAAAGGGCTGAACATCTGGGACTTATCAGCAGTTTTTGCTGCCCTGAGCAGACAATGAGGGGTTTAGACTTTAAAGGCAGACCCAGGAAGAGGGGGTGTCACAGGAGGACAGACAGACACATAGTCAGCACCACGGCAGAAAGGCCTGTTGCAAGGGGAGGCAGAGCAGGCAGAGCAGGCAGGACACACACACGTGGGGGGGGGGGTGCAGGCGTTGAAGCAACAGCTGGGAGGAAGCTGAGCACTGATTGGGGAAGCTGACAGGACCAGATGTGGGGCTCTAATGGGGATCTGGGGGGTCAGGGGGTGAGGACAGGGGCTGAGGCTGTGACTCAGGTCAGGGAAACCCTGGGCCAGGGCGAGGCAGGCCAGATGCCAGAGAGGGGGCCTGGGAAGGGCAGAGCCTTCCAGTTGGGCAATTGCTGGTAATTTGTGTTTGTTTTTGCCAATGGCAGCGTTTCCTTTCGCCCCATGCCCCACTCCCTTCTCTTCTCGCTCCACCAGCCAGCGTTTCACTAGCACGTTCCATGTGTCCTGTTAAGGGCGGATTCTGGGCTCACAGGACTCCTGCTCCCCCTCGCACCACATCCTGAGCAACATGACAGGATGGGGGAAGGAGACAGCGTGAGGAGGGAGGGCTGCGCCAGGGCCACAGGGCGGCAGGGTCGGGGCTGGGGCCCGGTGCCAGGCCTAGTGAGTCACTTTGGCCAAAGCTGGCACAGAGACTGGGAAATCCTGTCTTTCTTCTCCACTCCCCTCCTTTATCATTTCTGTCCTCCAGCTGCAAAGTGATCTTTTAGGACGTAAACAGACAAGTCACTACTCTGTGCAAGGAGAGAGAGGGGCTGGAGGGCAGGGCCAGGCACTTTAGGGGAGCAGGGTCTCTGGCTGGTCCGGGAACAATGATGTCCCAGGAGCAGGAGGGAAAAGCCAGTCTTGGGCCAGCTGGCTGTGAGCCCCAGGCCTCTTCCCCACAATTGTTCCATTTGGGAGTTGGGTGCCCGCCACAGGGCGCTGGGAGGGCCGGGCCAGGAAACCTCTTCAAGCAGAGTGCGCCTGGGAGCAGAATCTCCAAAAGTCCGCTCCGTGGGCCACTTGAGGAACAGGAAGAATCTGGGAACCCGCCCACAATCCCAGAAGCAGGGACTTTCCTGGGCAAGGACATCTAAGGCTTGGCCTCAGGTAGGGTGAGCACCTTGTCCGGTGTGGCCACAAAGGGCCCACAGCCCAGGAAACCAGGGTAGCTATCACCCCATCTTGGTGGGAGCAGCCCTGCACCACATCCTGCCAGAGAGATGCTGAGGGGGAAGATGGGCCACTTGTTTTCTCTCCTACCTGCAGTGGGGGTGAAGAATGTGAAATCTGGGGCCCCCCTGGTGTGCAAGGGGTTAAGCACAGCACTGTGAAGCTATCGGCAACCTCTGCAGCACGAGTTCAGCCTGGCCAGGGAGATGGCCCACAGGGCACAGCAGACCTCTCCTGGCTCCTCACTGCTCCCCTCTGCAGTGTATTTCAGTCAGTCTGCCTGTTCTGCTCCCCACACTGTCTCTGGTGGATCCTCTCACCCCCACACCTCTGGCCTGTACCCCAGTTCTTATATGCATAAATAAATAAATCTTTAAAAACAAAAAAGAATGTGAAACCTGAAGCTGCAGGTGCAGGTACTGCTCCCTCCCCCGGGGGCAAACAACCTGACAAAATGACCCGTGATCAGGCCACTAGAGCAACGGCGCACCTCTTGCTGCGTGAGCCCCAGCGAGCCCCTGCCCTCTCCAGTTCTCACTACTGAAGGGTGGGGGGTAGGACACTTGTTCTTTTCTCATCTACTGGGTTCACCACCAGGACATCCTCTTTCCTGGTTTCCTCCTTGGCAGTCTGTGCCCCTCCTGCCACATGCCTCTGAGACTCGGGGTTAGAAACCCGGTGGGATGGTGCCTACTTCTCAGACTGGGAAACTGAAGCTCAGTCCTTAGGTCAATCTCCTACAGGACCTCAGAAATGAGCTGCACTGTTCTCACTGCACAGATGAGGACCAGGGCCCAGGGAGGGAGGAAGAGCACCCCGAGCCGGGACCCATCTCATGTTGGAGCTCAGCTCCGCTGCCCACACTGGCGAAGACAGCCACCCCCACCGGCTGCTGGGAGCGCCCCATCCAGCCTTCCCCCACCCCTGCCCTGTGCCTGGCTGAGGGGGCCTCGAGGAGTCACACAGCATTCTGCCCTGGAGTCAGCCTGGTGGAGGAGATGGAGACCCCAGGGCCAGGCTGAGGGGTAGCTCTGAAAGGGCAGCCAGTGACTCTCAGAGAGGGCAGGAAAGGCTGCCCAGAGGAGACGGTGTTTAGGCAGGATTGCCAAGGATGGGCTAGGACTTGGGAAGATGGAAGTGAAAGGCTTAGAGAAGGACGGTCTAGGGGAAACCATTTAGGCACACAAAGGTGGAGGCCCAAGGAAGGGGCTGGGAGGGGCAGGAGAAGGGACGAGCACACTTTGCCACAAGGGCTCAGAAAGCCAGGCTAAGAAGCCGGGAGCACGCGGGTTGTAAGAGGGGCTCCTGGGCAATTCACAGCAAGGTTGGCATGGGAAGAAGGCCGGGAAGCCGGCAGGGAGGCCAGACTGTAGAACTTCCCCCCCCCCAGAGGGAAACAGCTGGGTGTCCCATGGCTTTGGGGATGAAACGGAGACCCCCGGGGGCAGCTTCACAGCATGAAGGGGTTCTCTGGGTATCTGCAGCCCTTCTGGGCTCCAGATCCTGCTCTGCGCCTGTATGTTCCTGCACATGGCGGCCCTGAGTGTCAGTGCCTCCTCCTCCCAGTGCCCAGCAGAGGACAAATCAGTGCCTTAGTACGTCCGGTCCACATCCTCCTCCTCGGATGGAGAGATGGGGGCCGGGGCCCGGCACAACAGTTCCCTTCTTTGTGCCCCAGATTTCTCACCTGTAAATGGAAGGTCTTTTCTGCTCTACTGGGCCAAGCTGTCCCCACCCTTTGCTCCTTTCCAGCACCCCTGCTCCAGGTAGTGCTTATCCTCAATTGGCCTTGGTGTATTCATCTGCAAAATGGGGCTCCTAGCCCGGCCATCCCTCCCAGGGTGCCGGAGATGTCACTGGGTTTATTCCATGCACCCTGAAATGAGCTTCGTTCCACTCTGAGAGACCCACCACACGGTCAAGTGCAGGAGGGGGGTCCGGTCAACTGGGGCAGTGCCTGGGGACATGTGGCACCTTCCTCTCTTCCAAACATGCCTGAGCTCTGGCTACTGGGGTCTCTGGGGCCAGACATACAGCAGACCCAGGCTCTGCCCGAAACAGCTCCCACTCGAGGCGCAAGTCAGGCGCTGCGGGACCTGGAAGGGGAGCTCTCTGCGAAGGGAGCCTGCAGCGACACTGCAGTGCCCGGGTTTCCTAGGTAGGCAGAATAACGGCCCCCAAAGACATCCACATCCCAACCCCTACAGCCTGGGAACGCTACTGTGTAAGGTCAAGTGACTTCCAGATGCGATTAAAGATCCTGAGGGAGGATTATCCTGGTTTATCCAGATGGGCCCTGCATGTCATTATGAATGTCCTTACGAGAGGGCTTCAAGGGGGGACTAGACCCCACGAAAGGAAGGAGGCAGCAAGATGGAGGTAGAAACTGGGTGATGAGGCCACGGAATGCCAGAAGCCGCTGGGAGAGACAAGGAACACTTTCTCCGCTGGAGCCTCCAGAAGGACCTAGACTGCGTGATGGCAAGGATGATAAGACGCCTTTGAGGCGTGTGACCTCCCAGACTGTAAGGGAAGGGATTTGTGTAATGAGTGGTAGCAGCTACAGGACAGGCACGCTGTTCCTGAAGAAGAGTGGGTGTGATGCAGACAGCCCCACCCCCACCCCCCTCTCCTGCTCAGGAGGCCAGTGACTGGCTGAGGATGAAGTTCTTACTCCTTGAGTTGCAACAGTGTGAACAAAGTCACCCCAAACTTCCTTGCCTTAGTTACTATTATTAGTAATAAACACTTGGGCTCCCTCCCCAACCCCCTGACTGGCATAAGTCACACAGCAGCAGTGGGCACTGGGGTGGGGTCTGGCTGGCAGGGGCAGGCAGAACAGACCAACAGGCTCTCTAGCTTTTGCCCCCAGACCCTGTGGCTCTCCCCTGGGCACCCTTCAGCAGTGATGGACAGCCGGGTACCAATAGATGGGCTTTGCTCTAGCCACTTTCCCCTGCAGCTGACCAGGTGCCCCAATGTGGCAGAAAACTACAGCCCACACCACAGGCCATCACAGCTGCAACCGCCAGTACCCCACACGCCAGGAGCTGGGAAATCTTGGGGGCCTAAGAAACATATCTCCAGGCAAGTAGAATAGAGAGCTGAAACGCAGGCCATCCCAGCAAGCAAATGCTCATATTGCACCACGTTTCCTTTCCAAGCCTATGGGCTGACTTCACAAGGCATCCTGGACTGGATTAGAACCCCAAAGGGATTTGACCCATTTTGCCTTTAGTGAGCAGGGAAGGCACGGCCTGAGGCCCAAGGGAAGTGAAATGGCTCTTAGCTATAGTGAGGCAATCCCAGGCACCACCATCTACAGAGGAGAAGCTGCAGGTACGGGAGCCTGGAAGGCAACTCCTGGGGGGACCACTACCACCCAAGGAAGTTTTGGAAAGTTTTCAGCGGGAGGAGCGAGGCATGAAGGGGCCCTCTGGGAGGGGCTCAAGGAACAGAGGAGGGTGACTGCGTAAACATTCAAAGACAGGTGGCAAGGTGAGCATCCCAGCTGCAGACAGACTTGTACCCAGGCCCTGAGATGGCTGGGGAGCAGCTTGGGGAGGGGCTAGCAGACCCACTTCTGCAGCTGGGGGACCCCAAGGCCCACTGTTGAGCATTCTGCTTTTAGTTTAGGGGATGGGTGCTTTCGTGAGGCCCAGGGATGAGGTGAAGCAAACAGTAAGCCCTCCCATGAGAGGGGTCTGAGAGAGTCAGGGTTTCTCCACCCACTCAAGCCTAGAGAGAGATCCAGTTCCTTCTCCCAAAGTTGGCTCCCCCTTCCTCTAGGCTGTCTCCCCCAGAGAGGGGGGATTAAGTGATGCTGATTATTAGTTACTATGAATTTTAATGGCTACCAAACACCGCACACTTAGTAAAGTACTTTCAGTGACACGCTCTACCTTCATCACCGAGATTCCTGAATCCCTGAGACTAGGCAGGGATGGGCTAGAGCAAAGCTCATCTATTTATGCCCTTCGAGATCACATACTGAGAGTAAGAATCTGGACACAAGGATAGACCTTGCAAGCGAGAGGGGTGGTGGAGGGAGGGTTGCCTGTGTCCACTGGGGCTCCATGAGGACCTCTGTTCAGAGCTTCAGATGTGAAAGCCCAAAAGGGCAAGCAGAGGAAAAAGCAGCCAGAGACAGGGCTAACCTGGGAGCAGTGTCTGGGTCACCCCGAGAAGCCCACAGGCCTCTCACAACCCTGTGTTCAACCAACACTTAGCTGACTCCCCCAGATCTGCTCTATCCCCAGTGGCCCGTCTCAGAGAGGGATCTCCCTCCTACCCTTCCCCTTGCTGGGGCCTGCGCAGCCCCTTAGCACCACCTGTTCACCCCTACAACCCCATCAGAGCCTCTCCTCCCAAGTCAAGTCAAAGCCTCAGGAGAGGGGAGGAGAGGGGAGAGATAGGGGCTTCTCACTGCACTGGCGTCAAAGTGACCCACCAACAGCAGCCAAACTGACACATCTCGAAGCACAGTGGACTATTTACTGCCCCACCCCACCGACTATCATCTAATGTCACACCCGTAGGCCTTTGTCTATGCGATTCCCTAGGCCTGCAATGCGCTGTCCTTTCTTCCCTGCCTGGTGAGCTTTTCTTTCTTTGAGACCCATCCATACATCTGCAGTGAGATCACTCCCAGGTAGGGACTGGCCTCTCCCTGCCTTGGGCTCCCAGCCATGGGTACCACTCTAGCCAGGGTCTTATCTGTGGACTCACCTGCCTCGCCAGTCCGAAAAGAGGCTCCTTAGGGCCATGACCCCACCCAAGCACCTTTGTCCTAGCACCTAGCTGTGGCCTGACCTGAAGCAGCAGCAGCTGGACCCATCCAGTCCCTCTGGAGGACTACTCCTATCCCCATCCTGGAACTCTGGGGACTGGAATAGGGACTCAAATTCCGGAGAGGGGGATCCTCAATCCTTGCAGCAGAACACGGTTGGTCCCACAGGAGCCTTCACTCTTTTTTTTTTTTTAATATTTTATTTTATATAATTCTTACATCATTTTTCATTTTTGCACATTTTCATTTTGGAGCCTTCACTCTTAGGGTAGGCTGAGGCTACCTTCTAACCCTTCTCTTCCAAGAAGTCTGCCTAGATTTCTCCCTCCCTAGAATCTTAGCTTCCCTTAGCACTTCTCTCCCCAACAATGCTAGTGCAAGAAGATTCTGGCTTGAGAGCTGACCCAGGTTCAAACTCAGTCTTTGGAAGAGAAGGCTGCACACGCCATCCCTCTGTGGCCCACGCTCCTCATCCCTATGGGGTCTAGGGTTGAAGCCCACGACAAAAAAATAAGGTTGGAGAAAACATGGCACCTGTTAATGATCTTCTGCCCGACTTCACCTCTGAACCCCAGATCCCCAAACTCTGAGGGGCAGAGAAACCCAAGACTCACCCTCTCCCAGAGCTCCTGGACCCCAACACATCGGCATCCAGCAACCCAGGAAACAAGGCCCCTAATCAAACCGGGAGGGGGGGTCGGGAAGGGATTGGGCCCTGGCCAGCTCCCTGCCATCCCTTTCCTTAGCTTCCAGAGCCTGGACAGGGGTGGGGGGTACGGGGGGGGGGGGTGGTGTAGCTGAATGGGTGGAAGGCTGGGAAGGGACAGGCTGTGAGGAAGAGGAGGGGCTTAAATCCCCGCCGCGCGACTGACCCGGGAGGCCCGGGGAGAGGGGCAGAGGGCCCTCGTCGCGGGGGGACAGCTCCCCCCCTCCACCCAGGGGGCTCCTCGAGGTCCCCGCTCCCACCTCCGGGCCCCAGGTCAGCGCTCACCTCCGTGCAGCCCGGCCTGTGGGATGCGCGCGCCGCCCCGCACACACCCCTCCCGGCGCGCGCCCCGCTCTGCGCAGCGCCTCCTACCTGCCGGCCCCGCAGGTGGCGCCGCGCTGGGGGTGCAGCGCGCAGCGCCCACGCCAGTGCTGAGGACTGGTCGGCCCCGGGCTCGGGCCGGGGATCCCCTGCGGCCGGTCTGGGGCGGGGGCGGGAACTCAGGCGCCCCGGCTGCGACCCGCCCCGCCCCCGGCCTCCGCCCCGCGCGCCCCGCCCCGCGGTCGCCGCCCATTGGGACGGGGGCGTGGCCAGTAGCGGGGAGGGCGTGGCCAGCGCGAAGTGGGCGTGGTCATCTGGGCGGGGGTGCGTCCCGCGCATGCGCACGGGGGCCCCGGCGAGAGGCTGGGGAGCTGGGCTGCTGGTTCTAGCTCCGAGTGGGAGGGGGTGTCTGGAACCCGCTCGGCTCGATCCGGCCCCGAAGGTTGGGTCACGGCAGGGCACGACAGCGAGGGCCACGGCAGGGGTCTAGGGAAAGGATTCAGGGGGGCAGCGCACAGCTGCACCCCCATCTTGCCCATATCCGTTTGCAAGTGTCTTATGGGGAGGGACCGGCCGGCGGGCTCCGGGCAGCTCCCCCGCCAGCCGGGAGCCGCTCCGGGACTTGTGTGGGGGATTGAAGGGGGCATGTGTGAATGACTAATCTGGGGGCGCAGGGGGGCGCAGGGCTTGATCGCCTCCTGTCCACCAGAGGCCCCTGCTGCCCGGAGACTTGCATCACTTCTCGTCGGGGGAGGAACCTAAGTCCTCGCAGCCTCCTCTCCAGGCTTCCCAGTCTGGGCCCATGAGTTCACCCACCTCGCAGCCTCTCAAATCATCGAGCTTCCCGCCCCACACAGCCTCTGTCCCAGGCCTCCCAGATGTGGCTCCAGTCCCTCAGGAGCTTCCTACCAGCCAGGGAAGACTTTCAAATATGCGGCCATGACCCACCATCCGCAAGGTTCCAAGACTGAACCCCTGTCTGATGGCCCCACCTGTACCCCACTCTGCTGCCTGTACCCTGGGCTGCAGCCCCCCTTCTCTAACAGTCATCCAGTGGTGCCCCCCCAGGCCCTCAGCACTGCCTCAGGCCTCCTCTCTCTTTAACCTCTCCCCACCCTAGACCTTATTTATGCTGATCAGCCTTTTTCTGGAAGATTCTACCTTCCCTGGTCACCAGTCCTGAATTCAGCCTTTGGCTTTAATGCCATCTCCACCAGCTAGACCCAACCCTCTTTCCTGAGCATTGTCACAGTATTGTCCTTTGCCTCTTCCACAGACTCGTGCTGCCCCTTCCGGTTAGTGGAGGCTCCTGGAGAGCAGAGGCTGAGGCTCCGTCTGGGGAAACAGTAGTACCTGGTGAAGTGGGAACCTCTGGGCCCAGTCCTCATTGTGCCTCTATCCTTTCTGAGTGTCGTCTTCCTGTCTGTATAATGGAGGTGTGTGATGATCAATTACAGGCCAGTTGTGGGGCTCAGTGAGGCCCCATCATGTAAGGTGCTGGCACCTGTGCCTCTGGGCTGGTATTGTGTTGGGGTGCAGCTGGGGTCACGTCTGAGAAAATATGTCTGCCTCATGGTGGAGTTCAAGGCATGTGCAGACCCCCTCCTGTGTTTCAGAGCGTGAAACTGTTATAGGACAGGGAGAGGGGCAGCCCAAACCCCGCAAACCTCCCTATTCTAAATGGGTTCTGCCATCCGCCACATCAACACAAAACATAGGAGACTTTAATGGGAAGGAACTTTAATAAAACTAGGAAGCAATACAGGAAAGGCAAAGAATCTAGTTTCTAAATGAAGCACCCAAAGTTACCCGTCCCCTTGTGGGTAAAACTCCATCCAAATGGGATTGGCCCAGAGCAAGGCCCCAAAGCCTGCCACAAGTCTAAAGCATCTTCCAGTGGGGACCCACAGAAAAGGGTCAGAAACAACCAGACAAGCCCGGAAGGAAAAGAGCAAAATCAACATCAAGATAAAAGCTGCCATTGTCACCTCCCCACGGGTCTCACCCACATCTGTGTCACCCAGTCCACGACCAAGACAAGCGCAGTTTCTTCACGGGTCTCCTGGCTCCATCCTGCTGCCTTCCTCTGTCTCCTCTGCACCTTCTCCTCTTCCTGCTCAGCTCCACCCTCCCTTGGGTGGGGCAGGGAACCTCCCCCTTTCCTGGGGACCACCCTGTTACAAAACCACTAGAGGGATGTTGTCGTGTGTGCATGCATGGGCTCTGGACTCACTGCCTGGGCTCTTATTAGCTTTGTGAGCTGAGGTATTTGGCCCAACCTCTCTGTTCCCCAGTAGTCTCAGTGCAGTGGCACCCATACCCCAGGCGTGTTGTAGGAATAAGTGGACAGGCCCATGTCAAGCCCTAAAGTGGGCCCTGGATCCAAGTAAATGCTCAGCATGGTTTAGCTGATGTTATTTTCATGTAGCCTGACCCCTTCATATTTTGAAGGCTCTGGGTCCCCAGAAGCAGAGCTATGTATACAAGGCCAGCTAGAAGCCCCAGCATCCCAGAATGCTAGAACTTGAAGGGCCCACCTCAGAGCCTGTCTCTGGCAGCCCCCATCTTCTCTGACAGGGGAAGAAAGAGACCTACAGAGAGACAGTCACCTGCCCAGGGCACCTAGCATCAGAGGGAGAGAGGTTTTGAGACAAGCCAGGGGGAGCCTGGCTGCCCAACAAATCTGGGGGAGAGGTGAGGCTTTAGGGGTGCTCTGGTCTAGGACCCTGCTGCTCGGTTTTCATAAACTGAGTCATCCAGAGGTGCCACCATGGGGCCTGATAGATAAGGGCTTTTCCCATTTAATTTTCCCCACCACCCTATGCAGGGTCCCTTATTATCCTCATTTTAGAGGTGACGCGGTGAGCCTCAGGGAGATGGCCTGGGTTGCATAATTAGGAAATGACAGAACTGGGATCCACACCAACACTGAGTGACTGTACTCTTGTGTCATCCCCTCCTCCTCCTCTTCTCTCTTCCAGCTGTCCCCCGACTTCTGTAGGTTCCTTCACGCACCCTGAACTATGTCATCTTCTTCACATGTGGAGTGTGTGTGTGTGTGTGTCGATCTCTGTCCAATTTTTTCCTCTTTATAAGGGCATCAGTCATATGGATTAGGGTCTACCCAAATGACCTCATTTTAATTTGATCATCTCTATTAAGACCTTATTTCCAAATAAGGTTACATTCTGGGGTACTGGGGTTAAAGGTCAATAGCTTTGGGGCAATAAAATTCAATTCTTAATAAATATGTTCCATATTAATGAATCACATGATTTTCTCAATAGATTGGGGGGAGCCTTGAATAAAATTCAACACCTATTCATGATATGTTCCAATAAAGTAGCAACAGAGAGATACTTCATCAATATGATAAAATAAAGCCAGCATCTTATTTAATCAAGAAACTTTGGAAGGGCCTTCCTAGTGGTGCAGAGGTTAAGATTCAGGGCTATCAAGCTATCGCCAGACACTGTGGCCTGAGTTTGATCCTCTGCCAGGGAGCTACCCATATGGCACAGCAGACCTCTCCTAACTTGCCCGCTGCTCCCCTCAGCAGTGTACTTTGGTCAGTCTGCCTGTTCTGCTCCCCATTCTGTGTCTGGTGAATCCTCTCACACCCTCCACACACCTCTGCCCTAAACCTCAGTTCTTCTATCCAAAAACAAAACAAAACAAAACAAAACAACCACCACTTTGGAAATATTTCCTGTAAGATCAGGAATAAGGCCGGACGGCCACTATCTCCACCACTATTGCACATGTACCAGACATATTACTAATACAATTAGACACAATGAATCAATTGATCACCTAAGAATAAGAAGAAATTGAACTGTCTCTATTTGCAAATGATAAGTTATACCTGAAACCCCCCTGAGAATTAATGATAAAACTAACTCAAACAGTAAAAGATTTCAGTGAAGTAGCAGTACATAAAAAAAAAAATTTTTTTTTAAAGCTTTTTTATTTATTTATCCAAGCACTGGGTACAGTCAGAAGCGCGGGAGGGTGAGAGAATTCTCCAGAGCCAGAGCGGGGAGCAGAACAGGCAGACTGACAGAGGACACTGCTGAGGGGAGCAGCGAGCGAGGCAGAAGAGGTCTGCGCACCATGTGGGACCCCGCTGGCGGTCGGGGATCGAACTGGCGCTGCAGAGGCTGTGGGCATCTTCTCAGCCCAGCACTCAAACACTGCACCAACGGGGAGGCCCACAGTACATAAAATTAAAACACAAAATTCAGTTGTACGTATACAAACAATAGCAGAGGCCATCGAGGAGAGAAAACCCTATTTATAATAAAATCAAAAAGTAAATCCTTAGGATCAAATTTAATGAGATGCATAAAATTTATAGGAGTAGAACTTTAAACATTCTTGCATGACCCAGGAGAACAAATGGAGAATCATCCTCTGTTCTTGGATGGAATGTGTCAACATTATAAAGATATCAATTCTCCCTAACTTAATTTGTAAATTCAATGCAAATCCAATACAAGTACCAACAAGCTGTTTTATGAAAACAGACAAGTCAATAACAAAGTCTGTTGGGAAAAATAAACAGGCTAGAATAGGAGGGAAAATACTGGAAAAGAAAAACTGTGAGGGAAAAGTAAACTTTCCAAAGCTTAAAAAAACAAAAGCTTCTGTAATTAAAAATGGGTGGTGTTGGTGCAGGAAGAGGCGAATTGAAATACATTGGAAAATTTAAAGTTAGACCCGAATACATCTTTACCCTGGCAAATTGAGATGCCATCTTTGTTACATACTAAAGAGGGACTTTGTCATAAATGGTGCTGGGACAAGTGGGTAGCTATTTGGGGAAAGGTAAAATTAGATCCATATGTCACACCCAACAAAAGAATAACTACATGGATTAGGGTTCTCAGTATAAGATCTAAAACGATAAAGGACCAGAAAAAAACTTGAGTGATTTCATCTTTAATTTTGATGCTGAGAAAGAATTTCCATGATTCAAAACCCAGAGACCATTAAAGACAAAATCGGGAACCCTCCCTCAGGCAGATATGGGTCTACGCTCTCAGCTCAGGAGACTCCAAGCAGCAGATTGAGCCAGGGGGGATTGCTCAGCTCAGCACAGAGTGGGGGAGGGGGGGCAGGCGTGAAGTGGGGTTTCCCTGGGGTCTTCTTGCTGGGCCTGAAAAGACATGTAGGTCCTGAGGGTAGCCAGGGAAGGTGGATCCAGGTCCCCTTAGCACCTGGGGACAGAAGCTCGTTAACCTAAGCTTTTGGGTTTAGTTGCAGGTTTTAGGTACTCTGCTGCCTGGGAGGGGCCCCGGGAGACCATTTGGACAACGATTTGAGCTGGGATTGGGTGGGGTTGCACCAAGAGCCTCTAGCCATGCAGGGAGCTGTCCCCCATCTCCGTGGGACTCCCTTCTCCCCAACTCTGTGAAGAACCTAGCACTGTTCAGGTGTGTGGGGATGGGATTCAGAAGCCTTCAACCTGGGCCTGGCAGTGAGACCTGGGGGAGGCTGCTGTGGAGAGGAGTGGGAGCCGTGGAGGGGACTGGGGTGTGTGGGAGGGTGGGGAACCTGGCTGACGTCTGGCATCAGGAGACATCCCCGCGCACACCTGCCTCTGTCAGCATGCTGGGTGCTGTAGGGGCAGGGTGGAAGGGTCCGAAGCAGCTGGGATATGACGTGAGGGACCCCCATCACCCTCAGGTGCTGCCACAGGCTCCCCAGGACTCCTTACTCTCAAATACCTCCATCCTGGGGCCCACAGAGCCCCCTGTCTGCTGGGCCTGCCTGCCCCAGTCACCCCACCATTACCTGAAGCAGCTGCCCTCCGTGCTCTGACACACTCCCCACCCCTCCCCTCTGCCTCCTCCCAAGACACCTCCTTACCCCCAACTCACACCTATTATTGCTCCCCAAGACCCCCTTCTGCTCCCCAGATCCCTTCTACCCCAGCAGCCAAATGAACTTTCCAAAATACAAACCCAATCTCCCACTCTGGCAGACAGGATTAAAAATAAAAGCTGACATTTTAACAACTGATGTCATTTCTTTCTGCCTGTTTGGGAGCAGATTTAACCTTTTACATAGACTGTCCTTCTGCGGGGATAACCCATTAACAGGCCTGTTTGTTACTCAGAGGACTGGTGGGGTGTAGGTGGGGGTAGGAAGAAGGGGGTCAACATGTAAATGACCATCCAGGGTGCAGAGGGATCATCCCCCAAAATCCGTAAAATGTTGACACTGGCTGAGCTGCTCTCCTGGCTTCATATTAGGGAAGGCCATTTGGGTAATGATGGGCTCTGCAGCCAAAGAGGGGAGACTTGGGCACCCCTGGGGTATCTGTGTGAGGCCCAACCCCTGGGACTGCCACAGGCTGGCCACCAAGTTGGGCAGGGCCTCTGTGGCGTCTCGTTTCTCCTGGCCCTGCTTGGCTCTAGGCTCACCCCTTTCTTCCAGGTCCCCGGTGCACACACTTGAGGGTCCCCGAATGTGCCCCTCCCTCAGTGGGACTACTCCCTCCCAGTCCTGTCCCCGCTCCTCAGTCTCAGCACTCAAGCTCCTGCAATCATCTCCCTACTGCCTCTGCGGTGGGGGGGGGGCTGCCCACACTGGTTTGCACCCTGCCCCCTGCCTGGTTTGCCCACTTCTGTCTCCTTGTCTCACAGTCATCTCTGGTCCCAGAGGTTCCTGCTCTGGTTTCATTGTGTCCTTCCCTATTATCCCCATTCCTGCCAGAGGCGACCCATGAGGTGTTTAATATGTGTCCTTAGACCATGTGTCTTACTTATATTTACATAAATGTAATTTCCTCTCTACTTTTCTCTCGTTGCACTAAGTGCTACGCTTCTAAGATCCCTCCTTGTCTCTAGGTATAGTGTCTACACCGTTGCTTCCGGTTCCTTGGTGGCCCTGGAGGGACTGGGCTCTGGGGACCGGACCCCTCGGTGGCCTGCAGTGAGCCTCCTCACACGTGCAGACTAGAGTTCCTTTGGAACATTAACTCAGAACGCTGTGGTTGGGAGACAGGAGCCATGTGGGCCACTCACTGTAATGAAGTAGGCAGGATTCATCCAGAAAGCCCCCCAGCCACCCCCACCCATATGCACATATCCCTGACATTGACATTTATGGTAACTTCTAATTTCTAATTGTCTGTAAGTGTAAATATCTCCTTGTTTTCATTTGTCTTTTATTCTGATCCTTCATCATTGGAGGATCTTCTCTAAGAAACAAGCATTGGTGAAGATGTGGAGAAAAGGGAACCCTCATACACGGTGGATGGGACTATAAATGGGTGTGAGCACTGTGAGGTCCTAAAAAATATTCACAGTAGAAACATCAGAGGCGCCAGCGATCCTCTTTTGGATGTTCACACAAATAATATGAAAACACTAATTTTTAAAAAAAGATTTATTTATTTATGCATACAAGAACTGGGGTGCAGGCCAGAGGTGTGGGGGGTGAGAGGATTCACCAGAGACAGAGTGGGGAGCAGAACAGGCAGACTGACAGAAGTGCACTGCTGAGGGGAGCAGCGGGCAGGACAGGAGAGGTCTGCTGGCCAGGGATTGAGCTTGTGCTGAGAGGCTGTGGATCGCTTCATAGTGCTGCATCTTAACCCTTTGCACCACCAGGGAGGCCCCAACGTTAAATCTTTAGAAAGTTGAAAGAATAGAATGAGGAACATCTTTATGTTCTTTTTAGGATCTTGCTACATTTGCTAGATCTCCTTCCCTCTCTGTCTCACACACAGTCACACTGTTCATGCCTGGTATAAGGAAATGGTGTTAGTTTTTGTACCTTGATTTTGAATGTGGAAAACTTACCACAAAGCTGCTGGTATGTTTTTATTATTACCACAATTTGAATTAGATTTTGTGTCATGATCCTTTATCTTTACCATCTGTGATTCACTTGATTTCTATTTTGTCCCTTTTAATTTTTTTCATGGTGGATTTTCAGATTTCACCACCCACTCATGGGTCTCACTTAACTGTTAGAAAACTGCTGCTTCAGACTAGGTTGGGGGGGGCCCTCCCTCTGTGCCCCCACTGGCTGTGCTCCCGTAGGATGGGGCACCTACCTGCTCTGGGGTCACTCCTGGCACAGAGGGATAGAGCCCTGTCTGGCTGAGCTCAGTGTCCTCAACGCTCACCGTAGCTAATATTTGAGCTCTCAAATGTCCCCTGTCCAGGGCTGGACTCCAAGCTGATGTCAAGCCTGGGTTCCTTGCTGTGCCCCCAGCTGCTGTGTGAGGCTGGATTGGCTACTGGTCCTCTCTGGGCCTACTTTCCCGTCCGCTGGGGTGGAAGCAGAGAGGGCATCGTTTGGGGGGCCTTCAAGCTGACTTCCTGTCTCTCCTATTTACTCTTTTCTTCCTGGCTTGAGGGGGTGGCAGGCAAGGCATGGAGTGAGGAAAGATGAGATGGGATCTTACCGTAGAGCTCCACCCTCACCTCCCTCCTCAAAGGCTACTGCTGCTTGCTACCAAGGCACTGAAATGAGTAGAGCTGGCGACTTGAATAATGCCATGGCTGTGTGTGTGTGTGTGTGTGTGTGTGTGTTGTTTGGTAGGTAGATTAATGGTTTATAATGAGGTGAACTGGCCCCTGGGAGAGATTTAGAAATTTGCTAGGGAATTTTTTTTTGTTATGCTGAAGAATTTACACATTAAAGTGCACATTGTTCAAAAGTATTTTTAATTTGCCTTTTAAAATTATAATTAAAGAATTATAAAATTTTTGAGCCTCCCCTAGGGGTTATGTCTCAGAGCAATCATTGTTACGACCTAAGTTTGATTCCCGGCTAGGGAGCTAACCCACATGGCACAGCAGACCTCTCCTGACTCGCCCCCTGCTCCCCTCAGTAGTGTGTTTCAGTCAATCTGCCTGTTCTGTTCCCCACTCTGTCTCTGGGTGAATCCTCTCACCCTACCCTGGAGCCTCTGGCCTGCACCCCAGTTCTTATCCAGTTCTTACCCACCCACACACCCACACACACACACACACACACACAAGAATTATAAATTTTTTTTAAAAAATGTGTGGTCAGTTTATATTACCTAAGCATTTCATTGCGTTAATTTGTTGTAGAAGGGGGAAGTTGGATCTGCTAAGGTTGCAAACCTATGAGGTTTGATAATTTTCTTTTTACCAAGTCTCATCAAATCTATGTTCTTTGTATCAAGTCATTGTATTTTTGAGCTTTTGGCTTATCTTGCTGTACCCTCAAGTGTTGGACAATGCTGAACAAAAACTGGTGTGATGGGCACAACTAGTCTTGTTCTGAATCTTAAAGGAGATGCTTTCACCTTTTACTAGGTGAAATCATAGGTGGATGCTGAGTTTTATTTAAAGAAAAACTTCCTGCATCTAGGAGACTCATATTTACTTCTTTTGGTTGATGTACCACATTCACAGATGCTCATTTTTTACTCATTTATTTTGATTGCTTTTCTAATGCTAAAGCCACATGGAATTTCTGTGGTAAATCTGCCAGGTACTGATACATTGTCGCTTTCCACTTGCTAGCATTTCTGTGCGATTTTACGTCTGCTTGTGAGACAGGACCATCATTTTCCTTGCTTACAGAACCCTTGTCAATTATGTTGGCCCCAAAAAGGACGTTGAGAACTCATACTCCCAGGACCCAGATTTACACCAACCTAAAGGACAAGCTCCTGGCCTCTACAGAAACTGTGTGCAGGGTGCGCCCCCTGGCGGCCTTAGGGCGCAAGAGCTAGAGGGGCCGGGCAGGATGGGCCAGGCCGTGAGGAGCCACCAGGGGGTCCCCAGGCTGCAGGCTGTAGGCCTGCCTTGGGTAGGTGACGGAAACAAGCAGTTCAGCTTCAGAAAAGGGATGAAATGGACCCATTCAGGTCTCCCACAGCGAGCCATCGACTTCAGGGATCTGATCATGCTGACCTCTGAAGTTCCTGAATCTTAATCTTTTTACATGTAAAATGTGGAAAATCCACCTCCCTGTTCAGGACATGGGAGGGAGTTGTCAAGGCACAGGATTCAGACGTTCTGGAGGACAGGCTGGTGTCCTCACCTGTCTTGCTTAACTGTTACAAACACTTGATTAATGACAGCAAGGGGCAAGGAATTCAGGATAATACTTCCCAGAATAAATGCTGTCATTAGGGAGGTCTGTGTGAAGGTCTATTGTTTATTCATCAAATTTTATTATTTCACTGTTGTTTATTCAACAAATATTTATTGGATATTGTTGTCAGCAGAATAATGGTCCTCAAAAGATGTCCTAATCCCTGGAACCTATGAATATTTTGGGTTATATGACAAAAGGGGAATCACTAAGGATATAGGAGGCATGGAGGCTGCTGATCAGCTGACCTTTGATTATTGAGGTGGACCCAATGTGATCACAAGTGTCCTTAGAAGGTAGAAGAGTGAGGTGTGATATTGCTGGGTTTTATTTATTTAAAATTTTTTTTTTTGCATAGAAGAACTGGGATATAGGCCAGAGTTGGCGGGGGGCGGGGGTGGTGGTGGTGAGAAGATTCACCAGAGACAGAATGGGGACCAGAAAAGGCAGATTTACTGAAATACACTGCTGAGGGGAGGAGTGGGCGAGACAGGAGAGGGTTGCTGCGCCATGTGTTAGTAGCTCCCTGTCCAGGGATCAAACTCAGGCTGCAGAGGTGATAGCACTGAGACTTAATCCCTAGGCCTTAAGCCCCTATTGCTGGTTTTTGAAGGAGGAAGAGACATCTGGAATCTCTTTATGTCAAAATCTCCATCTTCCTGTGAATTTATATCTTGCTGTTTCCACCTCAGTAATGGTACCACCCACCTGTTATTCAAGCCAAAACCCAGGATTGATTTCCTCCCTTACCTCATTCCCTCCCCCTAATACCCAATCCAAGTCTGGTGGATTCTAACTTCTAAATATTTTATCAGTCTGTGTACTGCCATTCCCACATCAACAGACTATTTCAAACAAGTATTTGGCGCTCACATGAAATAGCTTCCTGTTAGGTGTTTCCACATGCTTTCTTACTCTGAGCTGATTTCCCCCCAATAAATATTTTTAGATTGAGTTGTTTGCACACAATAGGTGATACTGAATTGAATCGTGCTACATGGCTGCTCAGGGAGGGAATTGAGGCAATCCATACTCTCGTCCTCCCTTTTTACAAAGCAGTCCAAACTGCTTTGCAAATTCACTGTGTTCTCTGCCAGGCAAGTGTTCCTGGCTCTCGTCTTGCAGCATCCATTTGTTGAACCAGGGCAAGCTGTCCCTTCCTGACACACAACAAAGGAACTAATTGAAGAACGTATTATGGTTAGCAGTGATGGAAACCATTCCAGCAGGCTTGGCTAGGAAAGCTATTTGAAAAAACTGTGGTTTGGAAAACAAGGTGAATTGCTGGAAATTCTAATTTGTTTTATATCTTGCAGATGGTACTTTGATCACTGCGAAAGATAGAGCCATAGACATGCACGGCTTATGCAGCAATTCCTTCCTCCCCCACTCCGCCCGCTGTTTTTGCTGTTTCTGGTCTATCTAGCCCCTTCATTGTGGGAAACTGCAACGTTCACGCATTTACTCCAGAACTCCTAATGTTGAGAACGCTGTTTATTTATAGATCTTAAATTTGTAATTGAAAAGTTAATTAGCTTTTAGCATGGTAAATTATCCAGTTACAAAGACTTGGAGTAGAAGGTACTGTTATAGCATTCAGGATGCCATTAACAACAACAAAAAAACTCACAGAATGATTACTAAATATCCTTCCCTGAAGAGGACTGCTGCTGGTCTATATGCCTCCTCATATTTGGAAACTGGAATAAGGTATGTCTTCCTGAGATGTAACCACCCCAAAGCATATATACCTTGGCTAGACTTCAGCATCCACTAACCCCCCGCTCTCCAGCTGAGTACCTTTGTGCAGTGCACAAACTGTACAATTAAACCGGTATCTCTGCCTTTAATATTTAGAATATTAAATATAAACAAGGGATAAAACATTACTAGAAGTCTTATTCAAAACAGTGTAATTTGTGACATGCATTTGAGGAGTGTGACCCCATGCCTCCGATTCACATACATGGATGTTAACAAGTATTATATTGATTTAAAAAAAGTATAATTTAATACTTTCACCTTATAGAGGTAATTAATGCTGAAATTTAGCCCAGATCTGGGCTAAAATACATAATTCTACTGTCTTCTAGAAGAATGTGGCACTGACAAATCAAATATGAGTAAGAAGTGAATAAGCAGGTCTGAAAATGATGAGTTTCCTTGTAAAGAGAAAATTAGTTCCTTGTAAAGATTAAGTGAAATCTAGGTTTATTAAGTAATTGCAACTAGAAGAGGAAGCTTAGATTGATGTGTTACCTTGTCATATTGAGAAGTGATTCAGAAATATTAAAAGTTGTGAAAATGCCTGACAGTAAACAATGTCTGATTAGTACATTATACAGAAAATGAAAATGTTCTAAAATACTCACTGATATAAAATAATTTGTCTCTAAAGAGCCAAAAAGAAATGAAGACTAATTGTGGAAAGGACTTAAATGTTCAGAAATAAACAAAGAACACAACTATCATAGTTTATCAGTTACTTGACAACAACATGACAGATTTTACATAGCATGAGAAAAAAGTGGTGAAAAGAGCCTAATTTTCTGGAAGTCAGCTCAAAAATTGAACGGAACTAGTATTTTTAGACATTATGGGATAGCTTGGATTTCCCTTTATAATGAAAAAAAAAAAAAACACCTGTATTTTTCTTTTTTTTTCAGTTCATTTTTTAAAATTTTTAAATAAATTTTATTTTTATATTCCCCATACAATTGCAATCCCCTTATTTTGACCCCAATCCCTCCCCTCCCCGCCCCCCACCCCCCATGGAGTGTCTCTGGTTCATAGTTTTTTGTTGATTTTGATTTTCACTTTCTTATAGTTATTCATTTTCCTGGTCCCTTATTTGAGTTTTCTAGATTCCTGCTATGAGTGAGACCATCCGGTATTTTTCTTTTTCTTTCTGGCTTATTTCGCTGAGCATGATCCCTTCCAGCGCCATCCATGTTGCTGCAAATTGCAGATGTTTATCTTTTTTGAATGCTGAGTAATATTCCATGAAAAACCTGTATTTTTCAAAGGTTTAGTCACTTGGAAGTAGGCTGTTGCCAAGTCAGTAAAACTGATATTAAAAAATAATTTTAAGGTTTAAACATCAATCCTATGATTATATTAAATAAAGTGGGAGATGTCTTAAATGTATGGTATTTTCATTCTGACAGACACAAGCGGGAATTGTGTTCAGAGTGCACTGGGAAGCACTGCCCTATCTCCGTTACGGAGCTCACCGGGTGAACATCTGCAGGAGGGGAGGCAAACTCCCAGAGCCAGAGAGTAAACGTGTGGAAGTTTGCAGGCCACACACACCTCTGTTGCATGTTCTTTCTTTTTTTTTTTTTTTTAAAGATTTATTTATTTATTTATACAAGCACTGGGTACAGTCAGAAGTGCGGGAGGGTGAGAGAATTCACCAGAGCCAGAGCCGGGAGCAGAGCAGGCAGAAGGACCGAAGTACACTGCTGAGGGGAGCAGCGGGCGGCAGGAGAGGTCTGCGCGCCATGTGGGACCCTCCTCCGGTGGCCGGGGAGCAGCCGGGGATCGAACTGGCACTGCAGAGGCTGCGAGCAGCTTCGCAACCCAGCGCTCAACCGCTGCGCCACCGGGGAGGCCCGCATGTTCTTTCTTTTTGCATGTTTAAACAACATTTAAAACATTTTTACCTTGCAGGTCATGCAACTGCAGATTGGATTTGGCCTGTGGGCTAGTTTGCCAACACCTGGTCCAGAGCTGTTTGATGTTATAAAACGTTTTTATTATCTTCTTTAGGAGCAGATAATCTCAGAATGAGTATTTATAGGGAGCCACATTTATATGCTTCAAGAATTCTTTAATAAATGTGCTCTGCTGCAAACTTAAGCGACCATTTGCAGATCTGATATGGCCAGAAAACTCGCAGAAGCTTTATGACAGTTTTGTGAATAAAATTACAAATGACTAAATCAAGTTCAAGTATCAAAGTTGTGCTCTTTAAGGCAATGAAGAAGGTCTTGCTAGTAAGGGCTGGAAAGGAATTGAACAGAGCGGTGTGACTGGGGCCATCAAATCGACAGCTGCAGAGTGGAACAGAATCGGGCAATTGCAGGTCATCTGTGGCCTGTGACCGAAATTCTGGAGTTAGGTTTTAGGGCTTGCCAGTTGGAAATATTCTTTTTCTACACAAGCTGCCAATCTAAACAGGTAGTAATTTGCTACATTTAGTGATAAATGCAAGTTTTGTGAAACAATACTAGATATTTAAAATGTATTAAATGGGGGCCAGTAGAGCTCATTCCAGATGACTGACTGTGCACCGACAACACCAGAAAATCTGCAGCAAACAATTCTGCTTAGATTCATTAATGAAGTGTCTTCTTGGCCACTCTGATTGCCTAAGAGAGAGGACTGTTGGTTGATGGAACTGGTTATCGCTTATGTTTTCTACTTTCTCCTCAATGATGTCAAAGTTTCATTAGCCAAGGTGAAAGTTTATAGTCCAAAGCAAAATTCAGTTAGAATTTCAAGCAAAGCAGTATCATATCTGGGTCTAGGTCATTCCCAAATAAGATACTGAAACATCACTAAACTTAAGTTTACTTACTTTTTACTTACTTTTGAAGAAATTAAAGATTTTGGGGGCTGTTAAATATGTTCTTTTACCACATTTAAAAATTGTAATATAAACATATGCCTCTACAGGTTGAGGCGGCATATTCATAAATTTGCTAATCTGCTACGGAAAGCTGATGAGTGACACTTCACAATGACCTATTTCCTCATTTTCTCTAAAATTCCTAAGGGCTAAGCATTCTAATCAATATATGGAAACAAAAAATACTAGATATAATAAAGAAAAAAACCTTGAAACATCTGAAAAGATGTTTTTGTTAAGGAAAATGGGTAATTTTGTCCTAAAGTAGCTATCTAGAGTTGTCCAAAGGTTGTTCCCAACGGGAGGTAGATGAGGGACCAAAACCCACATGGTGTAAAGCTGCAAAGGGACTATAGAAAAGGGGAGGGTAATTTATTTCATGTGATCAAACTCAGAGTACATGCATTTGTTTCTTAAATGAGCTTAACAGTGTACTGATAAAAAACTAAAGGTCGAAATTCACTGTTAAAAGGACAAAATTTCTTCAATACTGGTCTGTTCTTAATAAGACACTAATTATTATTAGTTTAACATGGGTGACTAAAGCATTGTTTCAGTGACCTGTGAGCTTATTTAATCAGGTGTTCAAACCTTTTGACAGTTTCTCAAGATTAAATCCCAAATAAAATCTTTATGACCTCTGACTGAGTTTGAGATTTCCCAGAGGGCCCCTGGAAAATCTCAAAGGATTTGTTCTCTCATCTCGTAAAAACACATTTATTAAAATAATTAGGTTTATGGTATGTTAAATTACATGGTAAGCATTGTCAAATAAGTATGTCTAATCTTCCCTAAATTATATTTGTATTAAAGAAACACTTTATATATTCCATCGATAATCTATAGCAATTTAGTAATTACAGCTTTGTAAACAAAAATGAACATTTATCTTTTCTTCTTGTCTGATTCCTCTGAAACTTGGAAACACTTATGGAATATTCTTTTTCAAGATAATAATTATTAAAATATATACTGTAAGAATTTTTTCTCTTTGTAACAAGACATACTTAGAAATAGTAATTTAACTAAAGGCATTGACAAGAATGCCGTATTAAGAATGATGTGCACAGAATCAGGTATGATTAGTTTTAAGGAACTAAGGATGACTTTAAGGAGCCAGTAGTTCCAGAGTCCTCTAGGAAAACTGGCCAGGTATCTGGCTTACAGGGTTTCTACCCTTACCAGTGAGCAAGGAAGGTCAATTCCTGGCAGGTCCAGGAAGCTTAGGTTATTTTCAAGAAGGAGGAATCCATCCAAATCTGTAGATACTGCAAGTGAAGTCTAATGGTGGGTCTTGGACTTGGCTTCCTAGTCTCAAGGCTTTAAAAGTCTGATCTGAGGTTTTTCATATAAGTTTTAGCAAAACAAACCTTAAAAGGCCTATATTGTCAATTATTAGTCTTTCTGTGCTTGTGTGTATATAGTCAGGCCAAGTTTGATGAGTTATAACTTATTCTACAAAGATTCTTTGATTCTCTCTGATAAAACTGGAGGAGATTACAGAAATAAATGTTAAGTTTCTGATAAAAAAGAAAGATGAACATGGAGCCATCCCAAGTCTGGATAACCACCAAGGTGGGAGCTTATTGGGGGTCAGGCATGTTGGGGTCTGTGAAGATGCTCCACAGCACAGAAAAAATGAAGCCACACAGTCAAGTGCCTCTTGGTTCCCGGGATTGCAACTGCACCCATCATAGTTTGACAAAATTTCCACCAGTCAGTACTGCAGTGAACAAAAGCTGCATTTGGGGCCTCCCTGGTGGCGCAACAGTTGAGCGCTGGGTTGCGAAGCTGCCCGCAGCCTCTGCAGCGCCGGTTCGATCCCTGGCTGCTCCCCGGCCACCGGAGGAGGGTCCCACATGACGTGCAGACCACTCGTGCCGCCCGCTGCTCCCCTCAGCAATGTATTTCGGTCCTTCTGCCTGTTCTGCTCTCCGCTCTGGCTCTGGTGAATTCTCTCACCCTCCCGCGCTTCTGACTGTACCCAGTGCTTGTATAAATAAATAAAATAATTTAAAAAAAAAGCTGCATTTGCATGAAGTGGACATAGTTCTGCCCCCTTTGTCTATATAAGCAAGCTCCCTGCTGATCTCTTCTGCATGCAAGTGGTCTTTGAGTCTGTATCCCCCAGACTGCAGTCCTGAAGGCCAGAATAAATGTTTGCTGGAACACTCGTGTTGTGATACCTCTGCTGTAATGCTCGAGCTATAAAGCAAGAGCTCTAACACCACTCCTGACACCAGAACTGTAACACTTGAGCCGTAATTCCTACTAGACTTTCTATCGTGGACATGTCAATGGAAAACTATAACCCACTCTTGTGGATTATCAGAATCTAGGTCTGTTCATTCTTTCGTCATTTCACCTCTTAGTAAGCTGAACATTGTCATCTTATTTATGCATTTTGTCAGTAATGTTTCAATTTTTCTTCCACTTTCCTGATTTGACATCAGTAAGAACTAATAGTGCCCCTTTCCTGAGTCATGTAAAATAAAGCTGGGCAATTTGATAACTCTGCAGTATTTTTTACCACAATAATTTAGGACACTCAGGAAATTTACCAGAATTCTAACTGTGAGACTGTCACTGCTATCCTCATGCCATTAAAGACACTTGAGATGAACATCTACATACCCTTTTGACTCACTGAGCTAAAAAACTGAGTTAATATTCTTTTCCAACTATTAATTTTTGGTCTTTCTTTTGTTTGTTCACAATAACCTATGTCTTCTTCCCCTTTGCAGATTTCTTACCTTCCAAATTCTAATCCAAATCTTTTCTCCAGTTTCTGGTCTATGAAACTTTTTGGAAAGCTTTATACAGGAGATTGAAGGGACTAGAACACATGACTGTGGTATAAAGATTATTTTGAGTTGAAGGTATTTGAGAATCAACAGGTACAGGAAGAGGTTTTTCTCCCCTTGAACTCTCTTCTTGCCTAAAGCAGAAACTCCCAAAAGAACTGTCATAAATCTTCCGCTGGGAGTTTCAAAACCAAGAAGATTGATCCTTATCACTGGAGATAAATTTAGCACCACATTTACACAGAAGACACAAAACTATCATATCTCCCACCTGTTCTTTAGGGTCCATATATCTTTCCAAAAAGTCATCTGTGTTTCCATAATTGCTTTCTCCCCTATTAGGGTGGTAACAAGTCATGAATTCTGTCTCCTTGACCACAAAATTTTTCTTTGAACTCCTGTATACATACATACTTGAATAAAAATTTGCCATTTCTCTTGCTAATCTTTTTCAGTTTGATTCACAGGCCCCCCCCAACTTCTGAATTTAAGGAAGTAGAGAAAAAGTGTTTCCTCTCAAACAGGAGAAATTATTAAATCTAATGGTCCGCTCACATAAACCTCATTAATACTGGCAACTTCTTCACATCTAGCAACTACATGTAGATAGTACATTTTTTTTTCTTCTTATTTTTAAAAGGACATGCAAGTTTGAAAAACAGCACTGAAGATTACCATTTGAATGGGTCATACTTTTTTTTTTTCATTTTACAGCCCCTTCTACAAAAAAACCTAACTACTTTTCACCAAATTTTAATAATTATTTCTAAATGGTTACAGAATAGTTAATAAGCTGTAATTTTAGACACTGATAAAACAAGACAACATGATCAAACTAATTATATTATGGCATTGATATGATGTAAAAGGTAAGACAGAGGTAGATCTGCAAGTAGCCACATTATTGCAAACGTTCTCTTTAAAACATCAGTTTTACATAAATGTTTATCCAGTAGCACATCATAAACCACAGTCTTTGTCATGTAAATGTGGAATTGAGAGTGGAAACTGTCAGACTTAATAATGAATTATTTTTCCAAGAGCAAAGTAATAAAGAACCCACAGGACTCATAAGAAAGCCTTAAACAAATTGTCAGAAACTTTTAGGAGTATTGGCTAAAGTTCTTAAGGTGTTGGCATTAAAACAGAACTTACTTTTTCAGACATTTAAAGATTTCCATGCATTGTATATACCTCAAGTTTTTGGTCTCTTTATTTCTTTAATTCACACCTCCTCTCCTTAGTGTAAGAAAAATACTTCTAAGTATAGGGAAAGCCTAGATAAACATACCTGGGAATTTTCATTATGGTTAAATCATAATATTTGATCTAATTCTGCTAAACCAAATGCCACTATTTGGGGTTCTCATTTGTAGATTTTTCAAAAATGATTGTTTCTCCTAGTACCATTAATTTATATATCACAAGGATAAGAGAGATCACTTCAGGTGATGGTAATGTTTCAGAAAAGCAACAAGGTTTAGGGAAGGGTATGAAGGGTGGCTGATGAATTTAACATAACCATCTTCCTAGTTTTTTTGTTTTTGTTTTTAGAGTAGGTTTCAAAAAAAAATAAAGTAGGTTTCAATCTTCTGGGGTGATAATGGCAGCACAGGAAGGATATTGAATGTGCAAGCAAATTGCTTCTTTCATACCCTCATAAAGTATTACTGCTATTGGGGTCACAGATGAACAACTTCCACATAAGGTGATATGCAAATAAACCATTTACAAAGATCAAGAAACAGGTTTTCTGTAAACTCTAGTCAACAGTTTTCCAAGAGAAGGGAGAGGAGAGTGATAATATCCAACCACGTAATGCCTACCCAGAATCCTAGAAGAAAACAGTCACTGAAATAAAAATAACAATATTTTGAACATCAGCAGCATTTTGATAATACCCAGATAATACTCAATTTGGCACAGATGCAAAATCTTGAGTGGGTTACTTAGGCTGCCAAAAAGAGCCATGGGTGAGGCACAAACTAGGTTGAAGAAGCGAGGAGTTGGATTTAGTCTGCTTTCTGCACAATACTCACAAGTGTTTTAGCCTGAGCTTTCATGCCTTTCCCACCACAGAAACAAGGGTCTCTGAAGAATCAGTCACAGTGTTACAAGTCACCTAGTGGTGCAGAAGCTTCTCCAAGTAGGCGCTGTACAACTTTATTCAGTAAGAGGCTGCAGGTGGTGGTGGCTGCATCACTCGTTCGATAAAAATGCTCTAAAGGGCGTCAGTTCAGTGTCAAGGTGTGGTCTCTGTACCCTTACTCTGACTTTAACACTGCAGAACCCCAGTCTTACAATATTTAGCAGTGTTGTCATGAACGATGTGTCTGTAGATTCTTTGGGCAGAAGTGCATCTTCAGTGCAAGTACAAAAAGATCGTGGTGTGAAACAAACAAACTCATTAAAAACATGTTAAGAGGCTGACTGCCTAGAGAGCTGCACATGAAATGCGGCCAGAATTCAGCCTCCTCTGGCAAAAGAAAGAACAGTCTTATGGGCTGTGTGTTGAAGTTTTTTAGTTTTAAACTTTCCTAAGGCACAACCAAATTCTTTTAGGTGTATGTTTGGCATTTTTCTTACTATAAAAATAGGTGGGAGTATCTACCAATGGCATGTTAAGGAAAATAAAACTAAGGCCAGTAAGTGAAGAAAAACACCATTTGTATTGGGTTTAAATTTGTACCAACTACTTAATGAGCACTGGAAAAATGACAGACGTATTTTATGTTTTTGCATAAGAAAAACATGATTTTCTTCTGCGGTATAGCTCAGGATTTAATCTAAGGTAATGTTTAGATGTGGTAAAAGCATTTGGATTTTATAATGTCTAATTAGGAAAAAGTCATAAAAATGCTAAATATGGTGACATAAGAGCAGGTCAAATTAGGGTTTCACTGTAGTTAGGTATTATGTTTGTGAAAAGTGATTCCATTTGTTAATATTCAAATCCAAATTAGAATGAGCTGCCTTATAAAATGAGATTTCACTGCCATTTCTTAAGCACTTAATTTTGGGAGTTCTATATCAAGTGCAAGTAAGTTAGAGCTGTTCTCAACCCTTTCATCTATTTTCTTCAAAAAATGAAGGAGCAGGTATCCTAATAAGTTTTTTGTAAATTTGATCGTTATAGCTCTAGTTAGCCCAACACATTTCCCTGGGCTGATATCACCATCCGTGGTCTCTCTGAAAACTAGAAAATACTGCATACTTTAAAAAGTCAGAGTAAAACCACCTTTATAAATTCAAGTAAATTATGCTAGTAGGATGGAATATGGGTAGGTTAGACCACCAATCATGTTTGCTAGTCATAAAACGTGACAAATTAAAGATCAAGAGACAGAGCAACCCCTTTTAACTGGTTGGAGGTGTGACATTCTACAGGGGCCCTGTAGAATGACTGACTGGCTGTGGCCACCACCAACTCTGACTGGCTGTGGCCACACACAGACACCCCAGAGCCCACTGCAAATCCTGGATGTAGTAATTATAGAGAATCCAGTGGCTCTCTGGAATCTGGCTTACGACACAGAAGCAGACAGTGAAAAATTGGAATCCTGTAGACAGCACTTTTTCACCTGGGAAAACCATCCATGAGGTTAGTGACACAAACGTGTAAATCAATGCTGACACAGCAAAGTGTGGCTGACAGCTGTCCATCTGCATATGGGGTTTTGCCAGTCCTTAGCAGTTTTCATATGTAATCAAATATTAAGAAAAGTATAATTCACATGCAACCCTTGTCAAAAAAGAGAAAATGGTTAATTTTCTATCATCTGCATAATTGTTAACTTGTTAAGAAAAGACCAATTTTCCCAGTATTTGAGTATATACATACACATTATAGCTGTTTCTTCTGAATCATCTTAGGGTGAGGAGGACAATGAGATAAACACACAAGCTAAACACCCAGCAAGCCCCATTCCTCATTCTGTGTGGTTGGCAGCATCAGGTAGAAACGCTGACTCCTTTGCTCTGGTAACCATAACACATTCGAACATGTAGATCTTCAGGCATTTCCTTATTCATCTGGCCAGGCCTGTGGCAGGTGCTCTTTTTCTCTTGTTGGAATAATTCATTAGAGTTTCCTGAGCGGCTCAAACAGGATCACCGGCCAGATTCCAAAGAGAAACTGTTTGGAAACAAGTTAAGACAAAATGAAGATAAAATTATTCAGTTAAGGCAAAATGAAGAGAAAATTATTTCACACTACCCCTGAGAAAGAAGGGAAAGAACCCATGTGCTACGACTCTAGTGACTGGTAGGCTTGCTAGTAAGGACCTAGACTTGCATGAGAGCTCAGAAACTCTTTTTATTTATTTAAATACATTAAACATTTGCTTTGTTAAGAAAGGAGCTGGGCATTTATAATTTAATTATAATTAAAACAATTCTGCATTGTAGCTATTACCAGCTCTATTTTGTTTTTTAATTTTTAATTAATTTAATTAATTTTTTTTTTTACAATGTTTGCTTTCTTTTCTCAGGTGTAGTCCCTGTAGGCTTTCCCCACCAATTCACCCTCGCACCATTACCATAGTCCCTTGTGCTCTTCCCACCCTCACCCTGGTCTCTTTCCCTGCCCCTCCCCTGCAGTATGTCTCTGATTTGTAGTTATCTTTTTATTGTTGTTTGGTTTGTTGTGTTTTTTATTGTTATTATTATTTTTTTACCCTCGGCCCCTCATTTGGTTCCCCTGTATTCCTCCTACAAGTGAAACCATCCGATATATTTTTTTCCTCCATCCATGTTGCTGTGAGCGGCATTAGTTTATCTTTTTTGATTGCTGAATAGTATTCTATTGTGGATCTTCTTGATCCAGCCATCTATTTTTGGGCATTTGGGTTTTACCTGTTGTAAATAGTGCTGCAATACACATAGGGGTACAGGTGTTCTTTTGAATCAATGTTTTTGTGTCCTTTGGGTAGATCCCTAGGAGTGGGATTGCCAGGTCATATGGTAGCTCCATTTTTAGTAGACTGAGGAACCTCCAGACAGCTTTCCATAGTGGCAGTATCCAGTTTGCACTCCCACCAGCAATGTAGGAGAGTTCTTTTTTCACCACATCCTCGCCAACATTTGTTACCAGTTTTTTTTTAATATGTGCCATTCTTACTGGTGTGAGGAGGTGTCTCAATGTGGTTTTGACTTGCATTTCCTTGATTATAAGAGATGTTGAACATTATTTCATGTGCCTATTGGCCATTTACATTTCCTCTTTGGAGAAGTGTCTTTTAAGTTCATCTGCCCATTTTTTTTAAAGATTTATTTATTTATGCATATAAGAGCTGGGGCATGGACCAGAGATGTGGGGGGTGAGAGGATTCACCAGAGACAGAGTGGGGAACAGAACAGGCAGACTGAGTGAAATACACTGCTGAGGGGAGCAGTGGGCAAGACAGGAGAGGTCTGCTTCACTATGTGGGTTGCTCCCTGCCAGGCCAGGGATCGAACTTGTGCTGCAGAGGCTGCAGATTGCTTCAGAGTGCATTGCATAACCCCTTGCGCTACCAGGAAGGCCCATTTTTTGACTGGATTGTTTACTTTGTTTTGTTGAGCCGTGTGAGTTCTTTGTGTATCTTTGTGATCAGTCCTTTATCAGTTGTATGGAGTGCAAAAATTTTCTTCCAATCAGAAGGGTGTCTCTTTGTTTTGGTTAATGTTTCTTTTGCTGTACAGAAGCTTTTTAGATTGATGTAATCCCAGCTGTTTATTTTTTCCATCCCTTTCTTTGCTTTAGGGGATGAGTCTTTAAAGATGTTACTGAGATGTATGTCATGTAGTGTTTTACCTCTATTTTCTTTTATGGTTTCAGTTTTTTTTTTTTTAAGATCTATCTATCTATCTATCTATCTATCTATCTATCTATCTATCTATCTATCTATCTATCTATCTATCTATCTATCTATTTGTTCATACAAGCACTGGGTACAGTCAGAAGCGCGGGAGGGTGAGAGAATTCAACAGAGCCAGAGCAGGGAGCAGAGCAGGCAGAAGGACAGAAGTACACTGCTGAGGGGAGCAGCGAGTGGCAGGAGAGGTCTGCGCGCCATGTGGGACCCTCCTCTGGAGGCCGGGGAGCAGCCGGGGATCGAACCGGCGCTACAGAGGCTGCGGGCAGCTTCGCAAACCAGCACTCAACCGCTGCGCCACCAGGGAGGCCCCTGGTTTCAGTTCTTATGTTCAGTTCTTTTATCCATTTTGAGTTGATTTTTGTGCATGGTGTGAGGTAGTGGTCTAGTTTCATTCTTTTGGTTATGGTGGTCCAGTTTTCCCAGCATCATTTATTGAACAAGCTGTCCTTGTTTCATTGTATATTCTTTGCTCCTTCCATTTTATTGTTGAAGAAATTAAGGCTTAAGGAGACTTGCCCAAGATCATAGCATAGCATAGAAGTGGAAGACTTCTGAGGATTCTGAGGCATCCAGTTCCAAAACCTATACTCTCTCCATTATATCTCCATACCTCTTCTTCAACCTTCATCCCTTTCTCCCAGTACATCCTACGCAACATACACACACACACACACACACACACACACACACACACACACACACACATACAAAGTAGATTTACCTTCACTTTTGGCCTGTATCTCAGGTAAAGTGTCCTTGTGTACAAACTGAAAGAAAGGGGAAGGTGGAAGACATATCAGACCAATTTTTAATTTATGCAAATTGGCTTACTGACAAATTTAACCTCTGTATATGTATTCTTTGTTCATTTAGAAAGTTTTTTTTAGCATTTAGTCTTTGTAAACCACTTGGCAAGATGCTAAGAAAAAACAGAGAAATGATCAGTTCTCAGGCTGTGACCTACGCATGTTTACAGTTTAGTGGGAACATTCTACTTGTGCCTGTTATGATTCATACCATGATGGCCAGTTTCATCTTTGACTATACAAGACAGTAAGAATTAAGGTACAGATTTTAATATGATGGGACTGTCTCGATAAACTCATTGCAAGTTGAAAATATTACAAGTTGAAAAGGTATTGAATACATTTAACCTCCCTGATCTCAGAGCTTAGGTTCCTCCCTCCCTTTTCTCCCCTGCCACCCAGGGTTCATAGTGACCTCTCCCCTGTATGGCCCCAGGTATGTGTGCTGTGTAGCTTCCAGGTCTTGTAAGTGATCCACATCTATCTTTTCAAAGTTTCTTTAGGGTAATGCCAAAGGCATACTGCAATCAAAGTAAGAACCACAGTTTTCACAGTAATGGTTATTGATAGGCTGAGACTAGCAAAAAATAATCTTCTTCACATTATCCTTTAAAATGAATCACCTCTGAAAATGAGATTGGATTCTAAAATCAATGCATATAGCAACAGTATAATTAAACTGATTCCTGAAAAACTCATTCAATTGTCCATAATATTTAGCACACACTATAGTATACCTAGTATAGTATACTATTTAAATGTATTCAAATAGTAATATACAGTATATCATGAATACACATACAAAACATAATTTTTAGCTTGAAAAACTTTCCTTTAAACAAAGAAAGAAAAGGCGAAAGAGCATGTACATGTGGATTGGTGTGATTTGATGTGGTCATGATGCCACCCTCCTATGTACCAAACCGAAACTGTAAATACTCTAACAGGTTTTCAAAAGTTAATCTCTGTAAGAAAGTTGCCACCTCTTTATTTCTCTTTATGAAAGAGAAATTTATTTCATAAAGAGAAATAAATGGACTGGGGCAGCAAAGCCCTGAATTCTAGGGCAGTGGTAAAGGGAAGGGGGAAGTGAGAAGCTCTAGCCTTTTCCAATAAAATATAATGAGTATTTTGCAGTAAGAAATGCAATAAGTAAAATAAATATACTTTAAAAGTTAAAAGAGTTCTTCCATGATTAATAATCTTGAGCATGAATTCAATGTTTTTTCTCCTACCGCTCTATCCCTCAACTTGTAGCTTAAACTTTTTGTTAGAAAAGTAGAACTAAAATTAAATACTAAGCACCCTTTCTTCTCACTTCTCCTTCACTCCCCCGATGTGATATATTTTCCAACTGCATTCCAGGGAACCCTGAGAACTGATTATGATATATCCCTAACAAAATTCTCTGTGACCCTCTGAGGTTGATAACACTAGAGCAAATATCAACTAGTATTTACCAGCTGTTAATCCCAAAGGAATACTCTGTACTAGAGAAGATAAAAACAATAGCTCATGAAATCTATATTGCCCTGTGCCTCCTTGACCTGGGAATGCAATGTACCACTCACATTCCTCACACACCCCACCTCACTAATAATCACAGCACCCCTGACATTTGGGGACCTGGCTTCTTGTAGGGTATTAGCCTTGCAGATTCCCTTGGTGGCTGCCTTGTATATAAGAAATTCCTTTGTGAAAAAACTTATTTTGTATCTCAAGAGTTTGGCTTTCTGGGTGGTGACTGAAAGACCTGGTTTCGTCATTTATAATCTCACAATAAATAGCCAAGAAGAGGTGAAATTATATTTGTTATGTTATATATTCTCTAGATAGGTGAGATGCAAATGCTATTTTGGGGAGGTATTCTAAAAATTTCACTTGAGTAAATCTTCCCATTTGTTCAAAGGAAAAAATCCCCTCCCCTTTCTCTACCATATTTCAGCTTTCTCAATTCTTTTTTTTTTTTTTTTTTTTTAACTTTATTATTATTTTTTTTTTATAGAGGCATGTTTTATTTATTTATTTATTTGTTTGTTTGTTTGTTTTGTTTATACATGCACTGGGTACAGTCAGAAGCGCGGGAGGGTGAGAGAATTCACCAGAGCCAGAGCAGGGAGCAGAGCAGGCAGAAGGACCGAAGTACACTGCTGAGGGGAGCAGCGGGCGGCAGGAGAGGTCTGCGCGCCATGTGGGACCCTCCTCAGGTGGCCGGGGAGCAGCCGGGGATCGAACCGGCGCCGCAGAGGTCGCCGGCAGCTTCGCAACCCAGCGCTCAACCACTGCGCCACCGGGGAGGCCCAGCTTTCTCAATTCTTGAGAAGAATTTGAGGTTAAATATAGCTTGACCTCCTGGTAAAGAGATCAATAGGTCATTTGACAATATTTACTGAGTAGTTACTATGTGACAGCCATTGTTTTAAATATTTGGGAGAGTGGTAGTAGAAAAGATAAAGTTCTTGCCTCAAGGAACTTGTCTAGTTGGGGGAAGTAACCATGTAAATATACAACTGGTTATAAATACTTTGAAGAAAAGTAAGCCCTGGGTAGGGGGAAAGAGTGATATGGAGGTATTTGAATAAGATGATGTTTGTTTTATTTTTTTGGTGTAGGGTGGCTGGTGGAGGAGACAGGTGGTAGAGGCCATGATGGGGGACATACCATTGACCAGATGTTGTTTATTTTTTGGACAAGGGAAAAAGCTCTTAAAGTGGAGGTATCTGTATATGCAGTCTGGCAGGAGGGGAGGGTACTGAAAAAGTCCATTTACCAAGAAATCAGGAGAATCTGAGAGTAGCTCAGATTCAGGTTTCTTAGGAAATAGAGAGCGGAACTTAGCCTCAGTCATCACAGCAGCTAGCATCTCAACAACTCGCCGAAGGTACACAGAATAAACAGAGTTCTGATTCCCTTTTTTTTTTTTAAGATTTATTTATTTATTTATACAAGCACTGGGTACAGTCAGCAACGTGGGAGGGTGAGAGAATTCACCAGAGCCAGAGCAGGGAGCAGAACAGACAGACTGACGAAACACACTGCTGAGAGGAGCAGCAGGAGGCAGGAGAGGTCTGCGTGCCACGTGGGACCCTCCCTGGTAGCGGTAGCTGGGGATCGAAACGGTGCTGCAGAGGCTGCGGGCAGCTTCGCAGCCCAGCGCTCAACCACTGCGCCACTGGGGAGGCCCCCTGATTCCATTTTTGCCATATATCGCTGACTTCCAACAGAATCTATTAGGGGAGCAAGGGATGATAAGTGACAGCCACTTTATTTCAGGTAAGGAGCCAAATTAAGCTGGGGACTTCAGAGAGTGATGCCTTCCAAGTCTCTTACTCAGGGGATCTGGCAGCTTCCCCCAAGCCCCACCCTCCCAAATTTGTTCTTTGCAAAGGTATCCTGATCAATAAGAAATGAAAATGTTCATATCCTATTTCTACTAAGAAAGGAGATGAATGATCTCCTTAAAATATAGAAAAAGTGTTAGAAGTCAGTTAGTATAACTGTCTCACATTAAAGATGAAAAAACCAAGTTTCAGAAAGGGAAAGGGACTTGTTTAGGATTACTACGGAGAGGCAGAAGGCAAAAATGAAACATAAGTTCCTGATTCTGGGCCTCGCAGTGGCTCAAGGGGTTAAGCACAGCACTGTGAAGCTATCTGTAGCCTCTGCAGCATGAGTTCGATCCCCGGCCAGCCAGGGAGCTACCACAGGGAGACCACTCCTGTCTTGCCCGCTGCTCCCCTCAGCAGTGTATGTCAGTCAGTCTGCCAGTTCTGTTCCTTGCTGGTGAATCCTCTCACCTCCCACATACCTCTGGCCAGTATCCCAGTTCCTGTATGCATAAATAAATAAAGCTTTAAAAAAAATTCCTGATTCTGTCTCTGATATTTTTTAAATTTTTATTTATTTTTTTAATAATAAATTTTATTTTTATATTCCCCATACAATTGCAACCCCTTATTTTGACCCCAATCCCTCCCCTCCCGCCCCTACCCCCATAGAGTATCTCTGGTTCATAGTTTTTTGTTGATTTTGATCTTCACTTTCTTATAGTAATTCATTTTCCTGGTCCCTTATTTACTGTCTCTGATATTTTATACTTACACCATCCTACATGCAAAGTAAAACAAACAAACAACAAAACTTCCAATAGACTAATGAAGTCTCTATTTCCTACCTGAAAAGTATGTGAAGATAAGAACCGAGTCCAGTTAAAATATGCCACCATGCATGAAATTGTGTGGTAACACCTATGATAGGTGGCACCTGCTTGCGAAAGTTCCTGTGTGATGAGAGGGAAAAATCACCATGTTAAATTTTTTATCTATTTAGCAAATAATACCTTCAGTCTTAGAGTATTTTGAAACATCATTCTCAAACATTGTTTAATATCCTTTAAGTTTTCCTAGTACATTTCAAAGAATAGTATTTTTAGCAGAAGTTCCACTGAGAAATGTCTCTGTTGTCAAAATAAACATAGGAAATAGTTTACTGCTCTTTTGGAAAATTGTAATTAACAGATTAAAAGCTTTGAAAAGTCATGACATAAATTAAAGTTTGTCATTTTTTTTAGGTGACCTACTGATTTAAGGAATCCTTTAGGTACGATCTCTTTAATACCTACAGAATAGGTGTTGCCTTTAACAACACTTTGGGGGAAAACTGGTCCACTCAGCTATTCACTCAAGGAAACTAGATACATGCTTTTCCTGTGCCCTGCACACAAGGATCATATTCAAAGAATATTACATAGAATAAAAAGTCCTTTGGTATCTATTATTTCATTTCAGAGTGAGTCTCTGAGGTGGGTATTATTAACTTTGCCAGATTAGTAACCTAAAATTCAGAGAGACTGAGTAGCCCAAATCACTTAGCTGGACCTCAAAATTTAGATCTGTTGATTAAGTGTACAGGATTTATTAGAGGGGGTAAATCAATGTGAAACAACAAATGATTTTTATTATTTCCCTAGCTACTCCTATTTTGAGTAGCTATTTTGAGCTCTATTATTACTCTTAGAACTTACTTTCATAGTGGCTCTTAGCCAGAGGATGTTGACAGCAGTACCAATGGGGGTTCTGATGGGTGTTAGTGATTCAGAGTCACTCTCTTAGCTCTAAGCAAGGTGTATTACTTGATCAATACATTTAATGTCTACATTTACTTATCTAAGATTTTATTGTTGAAAATTTCAAATGAGTAAAAGAGAAAATAATAATATACCCAAAACCAAGCTTCAAAAATTATAACTGAGGCTAATCTTGTATCATCTATATTCTTAATCCACTTCTACCCTCCCATATTATTTCAAAATACCTGATATTGTATCATTTTACTCTACATGTTCTAGTATCTCTAAAAGATTAAAACCTCTTAAAAAAAAACCATGCCATTTTCACACCTAAAATATTAATAATCATTTAATATAATCTAATATTTAATTACTGATCAAGTTCCAATCACCTCATAAATTTTTGTTTTTTTACAGTTGGTTTGTTTGAATCAGGATTAAAAAACAATGAACACACTGAGTTTGATTAATATGTCTCAACTCTCTTACATCTATTATATTCTTCCTTCTTTCCCTCCTCTCACAATCCCCAAATTTATTTGCTGAAGAGACCAGGTCATTCATATTATAGGTTTGTCACAGTCTGAATTTTGCTGATTGCCTCTCTGTGGTGCTTTTCAAATATATTCCTTTTTGTCTTCTGTTTACTCAAAACTGTTAGGTTATGGAATTTTGAGTTGAAAAAACTCATTAGTTTAACCTATTTAACATGTTCATTTTATGGAAATAGAGGCCCAGAAAGACAGTGTCTTAGTAATAGATAGGAGTTCAGAAAACTAAATCTAAGATTCAACTCCAGTTAACACATAACTGTTGACAAGATGGTGAAAGGAAGCAATATTTAAAACACTTAGAAAATAACAGTAAGCCTTTTAAAGTATAAAATTAATATATGTATTTTATATGCTTATTACAAATCATTCTTAATCCAGTAAAGCAGATTAGGCAGATTTCAAAGACCTAGTTAATAATTGATTACCACTGTATACTTCTCACACTCCCCCAACCCCACAGATATTATAAAATGTTCTTAGGTCCAACTTTTTGGGTAACTCAAACAAGTGTTCCTGGAATTTAACTTTATTGTGCTGTACATATCTTAATTTCAACCACAGCAAAAATTCATTTCAGAGCACTAATAATTCTATATACTTAGGAAATTCTGTGCTTAATAGACTATTTCCAAAACATATTTTTCAAGATTGAAAATATATCTTACCTCAGTGAATCACAAAAGATGTTATCTATGTTCCAAAATAAAAATCCCAATAAAAATATACCTAAGGATGTATAACCCAATCCTCTAAGCCAAGGATAAACCCTGTGGGAAAAAACAAAACGAAATTTTATCAGCTCATGTCATAGTCAAGAGTCTGGAGTCATCACTTTCATGAGAAAAAAAGGTTTTCTTTAGAATTAAAAGCAAAACTGAAAACAAAACAAAAAAAAAAACCCAGCAAAAATCTATCCATTAAATTTTGTTTACTATATTGGGTACTAAGAGAGAGTATGACACTAAGACTTCACTAAGTGTATCAAGACAGTAATCTGAAAGTGCCAGTAACTATTAGTCCTATGGAAGAGGGAGGGTGTGGGTGGAACAAGATTAACATTGACTGAATCATCTGCTCTGTGACAGGCACTGTAGTAAATTTCTTCCTCTCTTGTATACATACACATATAATACAATGTAGCATACAATTCAATGAAATATTCCAATAAACCCTGATGGAGAAACTGAAGCTTAGTGAGCTCTCCAAAATAATAACACCATTTTATGTTTTTACAGTTTCTATGAGGTACATCTGAGTTATATTTAGCTGCATTTATTTGACGTGTACATTCGATGAGTACATCTGTTTATATCCATAAGATCAATATCATAATCATGATAATAAATCCACTACTTCCAAAAGCTTAGCTTACATTTTTAGAATGTTATATAAATGGAGTAATACAATTATATATCTTTATCGTATGGTTTCTTTGATTTGGCATAGTTATTTGGAAATTCATCCATGTTGTTTTATTGCTGAGTATGTGTTGTGGCTATCTGTTTTCCCCTTGGGAGGTTCTAGGCTCTGTCTCACAGCAGTTTACTTGTGAGGATCTGGAGGAGGTGAGTCTGGTGTCTGCACTCTGCCACCATCTTGCCACACCTCTTCTCTACTGTATAGAGAGACCACAATTTGTTTATCTGCCTTAATATCGGTGGACATTTGTGTCGTTTCCAGTTTTTGGTCACTACAAATGAAGCAGCTATAAATATTCATAAGTAATAAATATTCATTCTTTCATTTCTCTTGGGTAAAAAATTAGGAGAGGAATGGTGGTACCTGAATGTTAAACCGTTTAAGATACTGCTAAACTATTTTTCTAAGTGACTGTATTGTTTTACATTCACATTCTCACCTACATTTGGTATGACATCAGTATTTTTCATTTTAATTGTTCTAGTTTAGGTGTATAGTGGTATCTCACTGTAATCTTAATTTGCATTTTCCTAATGACTAATGTTATTGAACATCTTTTCATGTGCTTATTTGTCATCCACATATCTTATCTGACACAGTATTTGCTAAATCTCTGCTCATTAAAAATCCTGCTGGTGGTCTTATTGTTGAGTTTTAGGAGTTCTTTAAGTATTCTAGATGTAAGTCCCTTGTTGGATATATATTTTATGAATATTTCTCAAAGTCTGTGACTTGCACTTTACTTTTTTCTTTTTAAATTATATATTTTTTTAAAATTGAGGTATCATTGGTTTACCATGCTGTATATGATCTAGAGGTACAGGTTCATACCTCTTCAGATTTATGAATATTTCTCAAAGTCTGTGACTTGAACTTTACTTTTTTCTTTTTAAATTATATATTTTTTTTAAATTGAGGTATCACTGGTTTACCATGCTGTATATGATCTAGAGGTACAGGTTCATACCTCTTCAGATTTATGATACCACACCAAACACCAAAGCACCCATAATCCTTTATCATAGCATATTGGACTCTTTGTTCATGAACCCTCAAATCCCCTCTCTGGTAGCCTCTAATTCTATAGTCAGATTTCTATGGTTTGCTTTAGTTTTGCCTGCTCCTTTGTTTTATTTCTCTATATTCCACATACAAATGAAATCATCCAGTACTTGCCTTTCTCCTACTGACTTACTTTGCTTAGCCTAATTCCCTCTAGTTTCACACATGTTGCTATAAATGGTAAGATTTCAACCTCTGGGGTTTTATAGCTGAGTCCATTGTGAAAATATGCCACGTCTTCTTGATCTACTCATTTGTTGTTGGGCACTTAGGTTGTTCCATAATTTGGCTACTGTAAATATGCTACAATGAATACATGTGAGCATAAACATGCTACAGTGAACACAAGTGAACAAAGATGTTTCTGTATTCTTTGGGTAGCTACCAAGGAGTGGGACTGCGTGGGATTACGCGGTAGATCCATTATTTGGGAAGTACACAGCAGAATGGATAATAATTCTAGGATTATAACCAGGAATGACTGGAACAATTCAGCAAATACAATTCAGCAAATCTAGCTTCTCCTAGATTTTGAATGCTGAATACATTCATATTATTCCTTTTTTAACAAGAAATTGAATAGCAGCAAATTTCTGTATCCTTAATAGCAGACACATTCATTTTTTCCAATTATCAGTTTCTCATCCAAGGCATTAGGAAGATCTTCCTAAACTCATACGTCATACTGTTTATTTACTGAGTAGCTACTGTTTAGCTAGGTGCTGTGTAAAGTACTCACATGAACATTTCTTATTTAATCTTTATAAACTCTGTAAAGATTGTGTGTATTTCCCAAATGACCTTTCTGGAACAATGATTCTTTGTGGCATTAATAGTTATCCTTGAATAATGTATTTTTTATAAAAAGATTTATTTATTTATGCATACAATAGCTGGGGTTCAGGCCAGAGATGCAGGGGGTGAAAGGATTCACCGAGACAGAGTGGGGAACAGAACAGGCAGACTGATTGAAATACACTGCTGAGGGGAGCAGCAGGAGAAACAGGAGAGGTCTGCTGCACCATGTGGGTTGCTCCCTGGCGGGCTGGGGATCTAACTTGTGCGGATTGCTTCATAGCGCAGTGCTTAACTCCTTGCGCCACCAGGGAGGCCCTGAAAAGTGTATGATAAAGGGGTTCCCTAGTCAAGTAGTTTGAGAAACAAATTTTTAACTAGAGGATTTTTCAAGGCCTTTAATCCAATGACATTATCTTTATAAATATTCAAAAGAATACCATTGTACATAACTTTTCCTCAAATTTGTTAGGACTCTTGTTTTCACTAATGAGTATTAATAACTTGCTAAAAGACTGACTAGTATTCCTTGTAACTTGTCATAATAAATGCTGACTTACAGTTTTCTATCAATATCCCTGCTAGAGTTGGCTTTTATGTGTTATTTCAATTCAGGCAATAGATTTACCACTTGAAAGTACTCTAATCAGAGTGTTGGTGATCCAAACTTGTTACTTACCATGTAACAATATAAATAGATCTTAGTACTAATGTGAAGACCAACATCCCATACATGACCTGAACAAGAAAGGAAAAATGAAGTCAATACAATCATGACTATGGCAAAGTAGTTTTGCCTACAAACTATTTTTGCCTACAAAAATAGTCCTAAATGCAAACATTTATTATATTTTAAAGAGCAGAAAGTTTTAAAATGTGTAATTATGGAATTAAGAGTCATGCTAGCCTCTGAGGAAAATTTAAGAGCCTGCTTGTGAATAACCAATATCAGAAGTCCTATGTCACTTTTAATTTTGAATGGTTACCTACAATTTTAAATATCTGCTTTAACCTGAACAAATGCTATAATTATGCCTCACACTCCCCATATCTTTACCTTCTCTTCAGCTACATGTTCAAAACATGATTCTATTTCCCATTTTATAAAGATCTAAATACAAACTCTCATAAATGTTTCTGAATTCATATATATCTTCTCCGTGCATTCTTTCTCCAATTTCTAGTCTCCAAGGAGAGAGGTGCCCACTTTTCCGTGGCTAAGGTTAATCCATTACCTGTGGTTTTTATTCTACCTTTTCCTAGACTTGGTCTATCAACTAACCTTTCTTTTCTATTTGAGCACTGGTAAGTACGTTACCTGGAAAATTGAGTCTAAAAAGTATGAAACATTAAACATAAAAATGTATAGTATATAAATGCACAGTTTGACAAATATTTATGAAAGCAATAGTTGGGAAAGTATATTCAGGTCAATAAATGGATCCTTGTTAACAACCCAGAAGTGCTGCAAGTGTCTCTTCCCAGCTCAACTATCTCCCTTCCTCCTTCTACAGTTTCCTGACTTTTACAATAAATATTTTTCTTTTCTTTCTTTACATGGCCGGTAACTTAAATGAGTCTCCCAAATATTCACTCCTGAAACAATAGTTTTTATTTAATTTACAGTAAAATAATATTGTATATATTGTACTTGTTTTTGTTTTATCTTTTAGGATTTAATTATGTAGTATATTTAGTCATAATTCTAGTGATTAAAAATATAATTTATTTCCGACTTGTACTGTACTGGTGGGTATTTTTGAATTATTTTCAGTTTTCACTACTATGGACATTCTTGTACACATGTATACAAGTTTCTCAAGGGTATGCAGCTAAAAACGCAATTGCTGGGTTGGAGAATATATGTATTATCAAACTTCGCAAGAGAGTTGAATTGTTTTCCAGAGTGGTTATACCAATTACCCTCCAGTCAATGTGTATGACTGTTTCTCTGTAACATGTTTTCATTTTCTTTATGATGAACCCAAATTCTTAAATGATTTCGGTTGTCTGTGTCTTATAATGGCACAGCTATTCATTTATTTAGACATTCTCTAATATCTCTAAATATGTTCTATAATCTCTTATATATACAGGTTTTAGATGTTTATTTTAAATTTATTCCTAGATGTTTATAATAAATTTTATTCATTTTATTTAAGTGGTACTTATTAAAATTTCATTTTCTGTTTGCTGCTGTTATATATAAATACAGCCATTTCTGTATAATGTTTTTATATCATGTGAATTTACTTTCAAAAGTCTCTTCTAATTCTAATAATCTATAATCATCTACAGATTTTTTAGGCTTTTTTTTTGCTGTTTAATGAAAATACAAGTGAATAATTCCACTTTTATTTATTTGCTTTTCAATAAGCTTAAATCTTTGAGGCTTACAACATTATAGATTCTGTGTCCTAAGGCTTTATCAGGAAGGGTGCTTCGGAATTTGGCAGGAACCATGTCAATGTTTCCATGCATATGAGTTACCTTCCCCAGAAGACTGGTTTTATTTGGTTTGCCACCAAGAATCACTGTGTTGTTCTTTCTTTGTGCCCACAAGCACATATCTTGCCTAGAGAGAATTCAGTTTCATTCTAAGCATTAAAAAAGAGCTTCAATTTTAGGAAGAGCTGTGCACTCTCTCTGGTTCCAGAGCCTCTACTTTGAGCAAGAATGGTCTGTACCATTCTTTTTTTTTTTTAAGATTTATTTATTTATTTATGCTGGGGTACAGGCCAGAGGTGAGCGGGGGGAGGGTTGGGGAGAGGGTGAGAGGATTCACCAGAGACAGAGTGGGGAACAGAACAGGCAGACTGACTGAAGTACACTGCTGAGGAGAACAGCAGGCGAGTCAGGAGAGGTCTGTGGCGCCATATGGGTTGCACCCTGGCCGGCTGGGAATAGAACTCGTGCTGCAGAGGCTCTGGACAGCTTCACAGGTTGCGTCTTAACCCCCTGCACCAGCAGGGAGGCCCAGTCTGTACCATTCTTAAAGTCCTATTCCTAGCATGCCTCCACATGCTCCAAAATGGATGAAAGAACTCTAGATTTTCTAAGTATACATTTGTAAGTGATTTGTGAATATTTACAGTTTTGCTTTATCCTTTTAAACTCAGTTGTTTTTATTTCTTTTTCTTGCCTGAGTGGGTCAGGACCTCCAGCAGAATGTAAATAAATTTAGTGATAATGGCCCTTATTATCTCATACCCATATTGGGTATAGGTTAAAAAGATATTTTTAAATAATCTTTATTAGATTAAGAAGTTCTCATTTATCTCTAGTTTGCTAAGAGTTCTTAAAATAATAAATCAATGTTTACCACATATTTTCTCATTTCAACATAATTAGGTAATTTTTATCCTTTAATATTTTAATATTCTTTTTAAATATTGGTTAATACTCTAACTTTATATTTCTGGGATACACTCAACTTAGTCATGAATTTTGCAAATATTTTGCTGAGGACTTCTTACTGTAAGTATAACTCTTTCATATTATCCTTGTTGGTATTAAAATTAACAGAATAATTCCAATTAAAATTTCGTTAATTTCAGCATGAGTTGGAGAGTATCTCTTTTTGTTCCATTGTCTATACGAATCTGTGCAAAGTTGGAATTATTCTGTTAATATGTGGTAGAACAGTCTAATGAAGATTTCTGATTACCAAATCAATCTTGTTTAATTATAGGACAGTTTGTATTCCTTATTGTTTTTATAGATTACACTTCTTCTAGGAATCAAAAAATATATTGGTATATAAATTCAGGGCATTCCTGGTGGCCTAGGGGTTAAGTCTCAGTGCCATCACCAAGAAGTCCTGAGTTTGATCCCAGATCAGGGAGCTAACCCACATATGGCACAGCAGACCTCTCCTATCTCACCCACTGCTCCCCTTAGCCATGTATATCAGTATATCTGCCTGTCCTGATTCCCATTGTTTCTGGGGAATCCTCTCACTCACCCCACACCTCTGGCCTGCACCCCAGTTTTTCTATGCAAAATAACAAGAAAACAAATGTTCATCACATTCAATTATCTGCTAATTTTCCCAGGACTTGATGTGATACTCCCTTTTCATGTCTGATATTGTTTACGTTTGTCTTTTCTCCCTTTGATCAAATTCACCAAGGAAATATCAATTTTACTTATCTATTTTGTCTGATATTAAAACAACTATACCATATTTCTTTCACTTAGTGTTTACAAAGTATAGTATTTTTCCAAACTCTTAATTTTCTTTTCTTTTTTTTTTTTTTTAAAGATTTGTTTATACAAGAACCAGGATACAGGCCAGATGCACGGGAGGGTGAGAGGATTCATCAAAGACAGAGCGGGGAACAGAACAGGCAGACTGACGAAATACACTACCAAGGGGAGCAGTGGGCGAGACAAGAGAGGTCTGCCAGGCCATGTGGGGTTCTCGCCGGCTGGCCAGGTTCGAACCCATACTGCAGAAGCTGCAGATAGCTTCACAGTGTGGCATTCAACCACCTGTGCCACCAGGGAGGCCCCCAAACTCTTAATTTTCAACCTTTCTGTATCTTTGTTTTAGGTGTACTCTCTTGTAAGACCTTAATATGACCCCTACCTCCTACTTGAGGTCTCTCTGTTAACTAAAATCCATCAAACATTTATTGAGTACAGTATTAGACTTTAGGATGTAATGGTATGAATAAAGGGCAAATATACAGCAATAATTATTTTGACTGACTTTCAATATTTCTTCAGAGTTAATATTGTCCATGTCCCATTCATTCTGTCCTAGTCCTTGGATTAAGCCAAAATGAACTGGTCAGTTATTTGGAATGCCTTTCCATGTTTTTGCCTATAAAACTTGTGAAACTGTTTTATAAAGTAATGCCTGCATTTAGTTTAAGAGTATATTAGCATAACTATGATCTAATTATATAGGAAATACCAACCGTTTAGCCTTATATGAGTTATTTCTACTGACTTCCAAAATGACTTTTATATCCCTATTTTGACTGTAATTATAGGAATATGAAATCACAGTCAACTAGTTTAGTCCCTTCATTTTACAAATGGAAATCTAATGCCAAGGTAAATGAAGTGACTTGTGTGAGCTTATACAGTGAGGCAATGTTTAGATGGTAGAAACTCTAGATTCTTCCAACCTCAGCTCTTGGCTTTTTCTGTTAGTTTCTTTGCTATGTTTGGGCAATTGGTTATCATTAATATAATGCGTAAGCCCATTGCAAACTCCAAATGCTTAACTCCATTACCTATCCCAACACACTTTCCTACTCACTGGGGCTTTATGTATTATTACTATGTTTATTGCCTTGTCCTTTGCATTATCTTACATTACTTTTATGATATACTTATGAATAATACCTTTCCTGTTTTGAACCTTTTACAGGTGTGACTACAAAGAATAGGCACAGCAAAAAAATTTATCCACAGATAACAAAGTGGCAAGAAACTGAGATTCCAAACTTCAAGAAACTGAAATGGTAAGATTCCAATTTCAGACCAGAGCTCCCTTAGATTAGAAAACATTGTTTTATTCTCCTTTTCTATCATCTTGAAGATCTTGGAAGTTAATATAAATCTAGTCACAAATTCCAAAGCTATTTCCCACATACAAAAACCAAAACAAATTTTCTAAGTTTCTGTTTGTAAAATACCAACTTATATGAAAGAATGAGAGCAGCAGTCCAAACTTACAAACATTCTCAGAAAAAGCAGTTCTCTTTGCTTAAGAATGATAACCAGAAAATAATTAGGGGGAGAGTTTTTTAAGCCATAAGTATAAAATATTAATTGTATTTACTTAAGAGAGCAGCAATAGGATATTCTAGTTTAGACATGTGAGGCGAAAGCCTCTTCAAAGAAGCTTCACAAAGTATTGAAAAATACAATCATGTCACAATTGGGGGCCAATCAATATAGGTATAATTTCCCTACATGCAATAGATATATTTTGTAGTATTACCTTAGATCATCTAAGGAGATATGCCCTTGTTTACATGAGCACTTCTTTTACATATTAATTCCAAGAACATATACCACACATTTTTTAAAATTTTTTTTTAAATGTTGCTTTTTGCAGACTTTACTATTTTTTATTTATTTTTAAAGACTGATTGATTGATTGATTGATTGATTTATACAGGCACTGGGTACAGTCAGAAGCGTGGGAGGGTGAGAGAATTCACCAGAGTCAGAGCGGGGAGCAGAGCAGGCAGAGGGACCGAAGTACACTGCTGAGGGGAGCAGCGGGCAGCAGGAGAGGTCTGCGCGCCATGCGGGACCCTCCTCCGGTGGCCTGGGAGCAGCAGGGGATCGAATAGGCACTGCAGAGGCTGCGGGCAGCTTCGCAACCCAGCGCTCAATCGCTGTGCCACCGGGGAGGCCCCCACCTCTGTTTTAAACACTGAACTGTGCTAGGATATTTACCATTTCATTTTCAGAAGTTGTATTTGCATATATTTACTGAGAAAGGAAAACACTGTCTTGGTAAGTATTGTTAAACAAATGTGTAATAAATATTTTTTAATTACCTGATGGAATATAGGTTCCTTTACCTTAAGGTAAACCTGCAAAATAATAAAAGAAACACATGTGAATGAAGTGCATAATGGGAGAAGAAAACCTGACACAACTTTACAAATTCCTCTTCTGCTTACCTAATCTGCTATTTAGATTTACTCCAGCCATGTAAAACTAGTCAGATTAGGTGGTATGCCACAGAAGGGTTAGAACCAGCTAGAACAGTTTTCCTCCAGTTCTAGCCTAACATGGTAAACTAAATGTTTCAAACCAGTGGTGAAGTAAGTACTCTGGCCTCTTCACCTCCGTATGAGCATCAAAGAGGGGCAAAAATGCACAGCTATGCAAAGGGCTGAAATGATTTTTTTAAAAAGATTTATTTATTTATTTATACAAGCACTGGGTACAGTCAGAAGCATGGGAGGGTGAGAGAATTCACCAGAGCAGGGCACAGAACAGGCAGAAGGACCGAGGTACACTGCTGAGGGGAGCAGTGGGCGGCAGGAGAGGTCTGCGCGCCATGTGGGACCCTCGCCCGGTGACCAGGGATCGAACTGGCGCTGCAGAGGCTGCGGGCAGCCTTGCAACCCAGTGCTCAACCGCTGCGCCACCGGGAAGGCCCTGAAATGATTTTTTTGATGATCCCTCTAATATATCTATTCAACCGCAGAAACAACTCTATATTTAGAGACAGCAGTTAAATTTTAAACTGTGCTACCTGTTACATGTTTGAGCAAGTTATTTCACCAAAAATACTCATTTTTCCTTATCTGGATAATGAGAATAATAAAGGCCAGGAAAATAAGCTTAAATACATGAAAGCAGGTGGCAAGTAATAGGTTTTCAATATGTGAAAACATATAAAACTATTTTTTTCTGCTTTCTTCTACTTCTAGAAACATCTTAGCTAGATTCACCTGGATTCATTCGCAGTTATACAAACTATGTGTTTGAGGTTCCAATGTCATGTGGGTGACTGAATTCAATGCCTATTTAAAATTTAGCATGCATTTATTGCCTTGTAGGAATACACCTTTAAAATGACATGGTAGAGAGGAATCAAAATGTGAATTTGAATCATAACCCTGAAATGACTTCTATCACTTACAAGACAAAGTTCTTATTTCAGAACTTTCCATGATCTCACTCCTGCCCTCCTGCTCTCCTCGTTTAGTTCTCCTCCAAGGCTTCAGAAAGTACAAAATATGCTAGTTTCGTGCTTTTGTATCTTTAAACATGTTGCTTTTTACTTTGTTCAGAAGTCCTCCCCTGCTGGCAAACAATCATCTTTAAGGATTGGGTTCAAATGATACCTCTTTCTTGAAGCCTTTTTTGACCCCTTATCTGTTTAGCAGAAACAACTACTCCCCTTCCTTTATAGTTCGCTGTCCCATGAATAAACTTTATGGCAATTATTTATTAGTTTGTTTCTTTCCCTTACAAGGAAAGTCTCTTTGACAGCAAGGACCTATGCATCAAGATCTTTATATCCTCATTTAATGCAGTGCTGATCTCACAAACTTTCATAAAATTTTACAATTTGGTTACAGAATTTTTTATTCATGAAGGAAATTTCTATGATCCCTACAATCATTTCCTTTAAGCACCTATAGAGTTTTAATAGTATATGTGTATGAGAGATTATATATCTGTAACTCTAAACTTAGTAAGAAGAATGCTTTTCATCTCTGAAATTTGTTATTTCAAATACATATTTCCATTTATATAGATTCAGATTCTCATTGTTACTAATAAAAAGATGCAAAAGAGCATACCTCTTAAACACAATTTTTTTTTGGCTTTATTTATTTATATTTTTTCATGTTTACATGAACTTACTTTATTTTTTTATTTTATATATTTTTCACATCATTTTTCATTTTTGCACAATGTATGCATTTTCATCTTGGTTACAGTCTCCATACAATTCCCACCCCCCTTGTTTTGATCCTACTCCCTCTTCCCCGCCCCCGCCCCCCAGTAGTGTTTCTCTGGTTTATAGTTGCTTGTTAATTTTGATTTTTACTTTATTATAATTAGTCTTTTTCCTGGTCCCTTATTTAGATTTTCTAAATTCCTGCTATGAGTTAAAGACAATATTTTTAAATTGGTTGATAACACTATATGTTTTGGGGATACAGGTTCACACTTTTTTCAAATGTATGTGATCACACCACACCCACCACCAATCACCTATAATCATTAACCTTAGTCAACTGGGCTCCTTCCTCCCTTCACTCCCCAACTCTCCTTCTGGTAGCCTCAGTTCTGCAGTCAGATTTTAAGAGTTTACTTTGGGTTGGTTTTAACTTTCATGCTTTATTTCTTTATAGTCCACACACGAGTGAAATAATCATGTATTTTTTTTCTCCTTCTGACTTATTTAAGCTAAACCTAATACTCTCCAGTTCCATTCATGTTGTCACAAATGGCAAGAAGTCATGTTTAAATAGCTGAGCAGTAGTCCCATCATGTAAACATATCACACCTTATTAATTCATTCTGTCATTTAGCAGTTAGGTTGTTTCTACATATTGGCTATTGTAAATAGTGCTGGATAAGCATAGGAGTGAAAAGTATCTCTTCCAATTAGTGTTTTTGTATTCTCTGGGTAGATACTTAGGAGTTGGACTGTTGGGTCATATGGCAGATCTACTTTTAATGTTTTAAGGAATCTTCATACTATTTTCCATGGGGGGGTGGGGGGGGATAGCCACTTACACTCCCTCCATGTACGAGGGTTCCTTTTTTCAACTTCCTTGTCAATACTTGTTGTTTCTGGTCTTTTTATGGGCCATTCCCCCTGCTGTGAGGTGGTATCTCACTGCTTTTGATTTGCATTTCCCTGATATTAGTGATGATGAGCAATTTTCATGGGTCTGTTGTCCTTCTGTAGGTCTTTTTTGAAGAGGTGTCTATTTGGATCTTCTGCCTATTTTTGTTTTTTTTTAATTGTTTTATTTGTTTTCTTCCTTCTGAGATTATGTGTTCTTTGTAGATGTTGTATATTAGCCCCCTTTTTGGATGTGTGATGTGCATCCCGTTCAGTAAGGTGTCTCTTCATTTTTTTAATGATAGTTTCTTTCCTTTCACTACATTAATTACAATTAATTACATTAATTGATGTGTGGATGTTGACCCACTCTTGTATTCCTATATTTTTTATCTTTCCAAAGAGCCAGCTTTTGGTTTCACTGATCTTTGTACTATCTTTTTTATTTCTGTTTTGTTTATTTCTGTTCTAATTTTTATTATTTCCTTCCTCTTGCAGCTTTTGGTTTTATTTCATTCTTTTTCTAGTACCTTAAGAGTATTTATTTGTGTTCTTCTTCTTTCTTCTTTCTTTCTTTTCTTTCTTTTCTTTCTTTTTTCTTTCCTTCCTTCCTTTTCTTTCTTTTTTCTCTTCTCTCTCTCCTTCTTCCTCTCTTTCTCCTCCTCTCTTCTTTCTTTCTTTCTTTCTTTCTTTCTTTCTTTCTTTCTTTCTTTCTTTCTTTCTTAGATTTATTTATTTATTTATACAAGCACTGGGTACAGTCAGAAGCGCGGGAGGGTGAGAGAATTCACCAGAGCCAGAGCAGGGAGCAGAGCAGGCAGAAGGACCGAAGTACACTGCTGAGGGGAGCAGCGGGAGGCAGGACAGGTCTGCGCGCCATGTGGGACCCTCCTCCGGTGGCTGGGGAGCAGCAGGGAAGTGAACCTTCGCAACCCAGCGGCTCAACCGCTGCGCCACCCGGGGAGGCCCCTGATCTATCTTTCTTGATGTAAGCCTGCACTCATATGTTTTTCTCTCTTAGTACTCTTTTAATTCTGTCCTATAAGTTCTGGTAAGAACCTTTCTTCTTCATTTTTCTCCAGGTATTTTTTAATTTCTCCTTTGATTTCCTTGTTAACTCAACAGTCACAGAGTAGCACGTTGTTTAGTCTTCACATATTGAAATTTTTCCTGCTTTCTTTCTGTGGTTGATTTCTAGTTTGAGATCATGGCAACCAGAGGAAATACTTGATATAATTTTAATAGATCTGTTGACACTTGTTTTGTGACTCAACATATGGTCTCTCCTGAAGAATGTTGCAGGTGCACGTGAGAAGAATGTGTACTCAAGTTTTTTGGAAGTGGAGAGCCCTATTATATCCTTTTGGTCTAATTTCTTATTTAAGGCTATTGTTTCCTTATTGATTTTCTTTCTAGTTGATCTCTCCACTGATATAAATATGTGGGGAGGGACTGCTGAAGTCCCCTATTACTATTGTGTTGGTGTTAATGACAATTTTTGTTAGGCAAAAGAAATTAGAGTTCTTGCTATATGGAGGTATTAATTCATAACTATATGACATGTAAGCTATTATTATCTTCATTGTAAAGATGAGTATGATTAAAGCAGAGATTACATAATTTGCCTGAATTTGTCTACAGTTATTAAAGTAACAAACTCATATCTGACTGATTCTTAGATATACATTTTCATCATCAACTTTAAACTTACAAAGGGGTATCAAGATTCTGTCACCAATTCTTCATATGAAGCTGGTTGACCAGACAAGTCACTAAAACTCTCTGGACTTTTTTTCCTCTTTACACAGTAAAAAGATTTCCTTTCACCTCTGTAATTCTAAGATTCTTTCATAATTAGCAAGCAGGTTATGCAAACAGGGCAATGTAGAAGCAGAAGAAAATAGTGTATATGCTCTTTCAACCTCCTATTCACCTTCTGTCTCCATCAATCTACTGCTTACAATATTCTTATTAACACCACTTGATATTTTAATTAAAATTTTTGGGGTCAAATATAAATCTTCATCCTCCTCATCCTCTCAAAGCAACTAATACTGTTACTCCTGGAAAATCCCTTTGTACTCTGTGACAGCAAGCTCTCCTAGTTTTCCTGTATCTGTCATTACTTGTTTTAGTTTCCTTTGCAGGCTCTATTCCTTCCATCTGACCTTCAAATGCCAGCGCCCACTGTACAGCATGATGGGTATATTTAACAAGACTATATTGACTATTAAAAATTTGTTAAAAGAGTAGATTTCAGGTGCTCTCACCATACACAAAATGTGGTAACTATGTGAGAAGATAGGATAATTGGTTGGACTATAGTAATCATTTCCCTATGCATATGTCTAGCAAATAAAGATGTGCATTTTAAACATATACAACTTTTATTTAAAAAGTGTTGATTCTTAAAAATGAACAATGATGTAAAAAATAAAAAAAAAATTGACACCCAATCTATTTGGTAAGTCTCAGATTTCATTAATATAAGGTACTTTAATTTCAAGACACTCCAAAAAGAAATTTATCTTTACCTCCTCTGACACAAACTTCATTCTCTTTTCTGCAAAATCAACTCTTCCTCCAGGATTCCATTCTTGGTTAAGGACCTTGTGTGTGTGTTGATGGCTAGGCCATAAACTGAGAAATCATTCTAGATAGTTCCTTTTTTCACTCCATTTCTACCCCCTCTACTTAATGGATCACAAGTCCTGAGGATTATTTATGATACTTGTTTGCATCCATACAGATATTTTGCTTCAGTCTGAGTCTATTACCTTGCCTAAGTAAATGCAGAAGTCCCTGGGACTAGCTTCATATTCTTTTAATCCATTCCTCCATAACCAAAGTAATCCTTCTAAAATAAATATCTAATTATATTTTTTCCTTTACTTTAAACCAGTTACCACCTTGAAGATAAAAATCCAAACTTAAACATAGCACACAAGGAAGACTCTTTATAATCTGACATTTGTCTAATTCACTCCTTACCACTTAACATATGTTTTAGCATATTAAATTTCTCCCAATTCTACTAGCAGGGATGATTTAGTGAAAACCCTCCCAATTCTATGACAGTGATGATTCAATGAGTAAAGTTCTCAGTATAGTATTTGGCACACAATTAAGTGCTTTAAAATGACAGTCCACTATGCTATTCCAAAGTTCTCTTACTATCAACAATGTAATACTTTATTTAGAAATGACTCACTACACTCTTTCATAGGGTGCCAACAAAACTCTGAATAATCGGTTGTAACTCAAGTGCCTCCCCTCTGGGACATTCCTTAAAACTCAGTCAAGCAATCTTTATTCATCCTCCTTTACCTCACTGCCATATATATATATATATATATATATATATATATATATATATATATATATATATTTTTACCTCAATTAATGCAATAATCATCTTTTAATGCAATTCTTTGCTTACAAGCGTGACTTCCCTAGTTGTACGCACTCCTAAGCATAGCAACTACCCCTTAGTTATCTTTGCATTTTTTACTGCCAGTTATGGTAGGTTTGTAGTAAAAGTCTGTTGAAATGAATAGTCTCTTAACAAAACATGTAATTTATTCACTTTAAAGAAAAAAAGCACTAGGGTGGAATCAGAAGTGACCAGTTATCGCAACTTATTAGAAAAAGGTTAACCATTAAAGTAGCCACATAAGCCTAATGAAGCAGAGCCAATCTCTTTCTCTCTCTTTCACGTTCTTTTTTTAACAATGAAGTAATATGTTCATGCTTGAAAAAAATTTAAGTTTTTCCCCACTGCTAGTAAATATTCACCTTTTGTTTTCCCCCATTAAAAAAATAAAAACAGGTTTAAAAAAAAGCAACACTGTTTCAACTTCTTGTTGAGAAATAACACCTGAGTAGGCACAAAGGGGTAACATTTGTGAGTCATGTGCAGAAGCATTTCAGTTTGAACAGCAGGAAGCAAATGCTGGAAGCAAAATGTGCCAAACCCAATAAATGGCTAGTTCACTCCTTACCACTTAACATATGTTAAGGCTTAATTTGTTAGAAACAAAATACAACTTACTGTGGTTACTATTAAACTGAATAGAACTAAGGTAAAAAGCAGATGGTAGTTTACTGAGTTCTTGATCTTGAAACATTCAAACCTTAAAAAAAAAAGAGAGAGAGAGAAAGAGAGAGAGAGAGAACAAGAAACTTGTTTTAGAATATGTACTTAGGAAAGCAAACAGAATGCTGTCTTTATCACTTGTATACATATGTCTGGGTCTTGTGATACCCATTATTTCTTCTACCCATATTCTCATCTTAGAGAACCCAAATTGCCTATAAACTCAAAGAGGCAAGGGAGGTTGGAGGGAATCACTAGTAGGCACCTGAATTAAAATGAGTCAACAAGAGTCTGTCTCACGAAAATCTGGAGTCTGGGAGCCAGAGACTGAATCAAATATGTAGAGGGAGTCAAAGTATAAAACCATATGGACTCCAGGTTTGAAACTGATATTTAGACAGCTACATTGAATGAACAAGTAGAGGAATGAACAAAGAAGTGATGTGCAAAGAGGCAAAAATTAAGCAGAAACAAAGACTTGAAGCTATGTGGAGTAGAAGGAATAGGGAAAAGAGAGAGGGAGGGAGCTGCCCTTCCAGTTCTACTGAACTTCCTACTGTTGGTTTTCATATAATTTCCTAACATCCTTATAATAAATCACTCTCTTAAATAGAGCTGGCTTGAGTAGGTTTCTATATCTTGAATGATTCCTAAAGTACACAATTGTAACTTTCTCTTTACTTAATGTCTCCCCAACCACGTTGTGAATTCCTTGTGAGCTGATATAAAATCTTTTTTTTCTCACACACCTAATTGTTAGAATAGTATCTGACACATAAGAAATATTCAGTTAATAAGGAAATATGCACAAATATTTCACCATCAGTAAGTGTTCAACCTTTGAGCCTATGCTTTGGTGCAAACAATAAGACAGTTCTCTCAGTTAGCTAATTAATTGGCTGTGGGCACTAGGCCCAACTCCTATTTCTTTATCTGAAAAGAAAGGTGGTTGACCCAGAATGTTTTTATATTGAGTTCTGTGACTTGACAACTTATTCAAAAAAAGCTCATCTGAAAGCATTCTTCTAGATATCAGCAAACTATAATCCAAGGGCCAATTTCTCAATCCAAGCCTATTTTTGCAAATAAAATTTTACTGGAACACAGTCACACCCATTTGTTTACATATTATCTGTGACTACTTCCAACATACAGTAGCAGAGCTGAAGAATTGCAACAGAGACCAAAGGCCCACAAAGATGAAAATAATAATTATATGGCCTTTTACGGAAAAAATTTCAGATGAACTTCTTTCAATAATACAGTTTTCAAAATGCTTAGATTTTTGCATCTCTTTAAAAGATATTGTTGAGCTAGCAACGAGATCATATTAAAAAGAGTAAGATTTAAGTATCAGTGCTAGGGAACAGAAGGTATTATTTAGAAGATAAGGATACTAAGCTTGTACAGTTGTTTCTTAGTAATAGGGCTACCTTTTGAGAAATGTGTCATTAGGCAATTTAGTCATTATGGGAACGTCACAGAGTGTAGTTACACAAACCTAAATGGTAGCCTACTATACACCTAGACCATACGGCATATAGCTTGTTGTACCACTATCATCTATGAGGCCCAGTGTTAACTCAAATGTCATCAAGTAACACACAATTTCCAATTCTTACTACCTACATGAGTTTAGACATCTCTCCTAAGCTTATGCTTACATCCTTAGACAAGCTACTAAAAATCTCTGAGCTTTAATTCATCATATAAAAATGGAAAAATATAAATAAAATGGAAACAATATTGATTTATCTTGTATAGCTATGAGAATTAGAGACCATTTGGCATGCTGTCTAACAGAATTACAGGTACAAAGGTAAATATTCTTTTTATGGCATAATATATAAAATATTTATACAAATTTGTATACAGTCATAAGCCAAGAAAAGGCAAATTATGTAAGTGAAACCAAATAAAATTCTACCTAAATTATTTGTGGGATTATGAGACCACAAAAGTTAATAAGCAACATTATTATATCTTCACAGAAATTATACTCTACATTGATATTGCAAGTCTTATAATTTTCTACACTATTAACAATCTATGAGCAAATACAAATTTAAAATTATCAAGCAACCAAATTTTAAATATAAGTACTTACATGCAGTAGACAAATATACAACAGCTATATATCATTGGGAGTTCATCCAATAGCTAGAAGAAACAAAGATATCACGATGTGAATATTGTAGAGATGTAATTTTTATGCAAATCAAAATAAAACATCAGAATGATTAAGATGGTCAACTCATCTAATATCTTTTACTGATATTTATCATTATGTAATTTACTGAGGTGTGTATTTAGTTTACTGTTTCTAAACAAACAAGCTCATCCATCTACCTGTCTGTCCTAGTATATACACCTAAGTATGATGCCTCACTCACTAGGCAGCTCGGATCATTTGCTATCACGAACTATGAGACTGCACCTCCAAGAAAGAATGATGTCCACCATTTAAAGGTCAGTGGGTTCTATCAGTATTCGTTCACAATTCTCCCTCTTCCCATACCACTTAAGATGTATAAAATGTTCACTAATATACATTAGATGAGATACTAATGGCCCAAAAGTCATTTAATCTAACTACCCTTTATCTCTGAAAAATAGTATTATCAGCAATAATAGTAATTACAGGTATTATATATTAAACTACAAGCTAGATACTAGGCTAAGTGTTATAGGTGGGTTATTTCTAATCTGTAAACCAACCATATAGAATTTATTACCTACACATGCACTTAATCTTTTTTTAAAATTTAAATTTAATTTTATTACTTTAAAATTTTTTATATTTATTTTCTTACATCATTATTAATTTTTGGACAGTATTTGATTTCTCCCCTCAGGTAAATCCCCATATTTCTCCTGCCAGCACAGCACCCAATGCACTTAGTTCTTTAATATTATATCTACCATGTGCTAGGAAATGTGTTAGTAGTAGAGGATACAATGAAAATAAGACACAGTCACTGTCCTCAAGGAATTCATGGTTAAGTAAGGTAGAAGAAATGAAAAACATGTCAGTAAATATAGAGTCAAGTTTCCAACAAAAAAGAAGGTATTAGCAAGAAATGAAATGGGGTAGTAGAGAAAAGCATTCTAGGAAGAAGGAAGAGAGCTTATGCAAAGTGATATTTTCTGATAAACTATCAGAATAATGAAAATAGAAGCATTTGTGCAAGATCTTATAATTAAATGTTTTACATTCATTATCTCATTTAATTTTCACAACAAAGTGGGACAGAATTAGAACTCAAATAGCCAACTAGGAATAATAAATCTGAAGAAATTATACTCCAAACTTGAAATCACTCTTAAGAGAGGACTGTTAGTATTTGCTAGTAGTACTCAGTTTAGACAGGTGTAAAAATACTAGGCCTCTAATTTCTCTACAGCCACAATAAGTTTAGACTGATGGATGGTTCATTGACCACCAGAGGGATTCAGCTCTTAGCTCCAATGACTGTGCATAACAAATGAGGGCCTACCATAGCTGGGCTACATTTATCCTGAGAGGAGACAAGACAGGGAGCCTGCAAGGAATATTCACCATCATTTTATATAAAGACCAGTCTAGAGATGGAGAAGAGATGGAGAAGCTGTTTAAACAAGCCCTTATGCACTGATGAGCCTTTCCTTCTCAATCATTAGGAGAATGGGTCAGGTACCTTTTCTGCCTAGTTAGGTAAACAAGTCTTGTCTTAGCACATTCACCCAGTTGTTTTTTTCACATATGGGACATACATGCACTAGATTCCAGGGTTAATGCTGTAGGAGTAAGACAATGGACAGCAGGAATGATCCTTGAGAATTAAAAATTTATCCAAATCTTAGTTAGAAAACAGCTGTTGGAGGAATGTCAGAACTTGACAAAATGCTTTGTAAATTCTTCTAGTTATCTATAACTGTATAGCAAATCACCCCAAAAGTTAGCAGCCTAAAATAACAATATTTAGTTTACTTACAAATATGCATTTTGAGCAGGGCTGGGCAAGGATAGTTCATTCAGTATCAGCTGAGATAGATCAGTGGTGGGGGCTGAAGTCATCTAATGATCCACTTGTTCAAATTTTTGCGAGTTGATGCTGACTAGAGTATGGGATTTCAGGTGAGGTTCTGAACATGGTGCTGATTTCAAGGTAAGCATCCCAGGAGGACTAGGCAGATCTATACTGCCTTTTGACTCAGCTTTGGCAAAAAAAAAATATCCTACCTCTTCAGGACAGTCAATGTTATATTGTAAGAAAAGCATGTGGGGTGAGATATATTGGTATGAATATCTTTGGAAAACACAATAATCTGCCTCCTAAATCTCAGTACCCCTATGAACATATGGTAGTATGCATTAGGATGAAGGGTATTCTGATTGGCTTATTAGTATAACTATTTCTCCAAAGCACCCTGGCAGTCTTTTAAAGTGACTTTTCTTTAAAACAAATGTAAACATGAATTTTATTATAAAATATCTTATGTTTACTGCAGAAAATTTGGAAAATGTAGAATGGCAGAGAGAAAGATGTAATTACTGGTTATCTCACAGTCCCTGGATAACTACAATTTACTATTCCAGCACATTTAATCATTCATTCGTGTGGTTAAATGCCCGTCCTCCTTTCCTCCCTCCCTCCCTTTCATTTATACATCTATTGTGTGCATGCCATGCATGCTCAAGATACAGAGGTATTTAAGAGAAGTGAGATCTCTGCTCACACCAAGTTTATATTCTAGTTGGAAGAAACTGTAAATAAGGTAATTTCCAGTAGCAATAAGTGCAATGACGAGCACTTCATTAAGTAAAGCTAAAGAATTTGTGAAAGGGGTTGCTTTAAATAAAATGATCAAGGAAGACATACCTGAATAGGCAATATTTGTACTGAGGCATTAAAAAAATTAGACATGCAAAGATTTGAGAGAAAAGTAGGTACACATACTTTCAATTTCAATTCATCAGCAGGATTCATTCCAATTTTTATCTTTTGCATATTTGCAACTCTGTTCTCTGAGACAAATAGACTTCCACTATTTTAAAATATTTATCTAATTAACCAACATTCTATCACTGCCACCTCTCCTCCTAAGACAGCCTCCTCACGCCACTCAGGCTCCAAAACCCCGTGGCAGGCTGCTGAATGGTCTCTTCGGCCTGCTCATGCTCCCCTATCCCACACCGGGCCTTCCTGTCATGTGGAAGCCCTCCCTACCGTTTCAGGGCACTGAATCCCAGCACAGCTGTCTCCACTGCATGAGGGCACTCCTGACCCCACTCAGATTCCAATCATGTGCCAAACTACCTCCCTACTTGCGTGGACACCCTCCTCTTTTGCGCTGAGCTCTCCCTATGCACAAACATCCCCGGGGCTCTGACACCTCTGCTGGATTCCCTGCTGTGTGAGCACCCTCCTCGTGCTGAATTACATTGGACTATCCTCCCATGTGGACATCCTCATCCCACCCAGCTCCAGTGTGACTGGAGTGCCCTCCCCCGACATGGGGCTACCCTCCCCAACATGCTAAGACTCCACACTGGGTCACCCTCCCAAGCACAAGTCCTCCTCTCCACAGTCAGGCTCTAATGTCTAGCCTAGGCGCTTCCCATTTTTAAAATTTCTGTTAATATTACCGACATGTTCCCCATAAAGGTCAGGTTTCTCCCATACCATCAAAAGATAAGGGAGCTTGATATAGGAGTAGGAGTTCAGGATTTGTAATCAGGAAAACTGATTTAGAGTTACCACTGATAAACTGTTAGTGATTTTTGTCAAGTCAAATACCTCCTTTCAGTTCCAGTTCTGGAATTTGTAGTAACTACCCAAGACAGTACATGTGACGGCACTATTGATTGAGCTGGACAAATACTAAGTATTTTTTTAGTATGATAAAATGCAGAGTCTTATTTTCTGGGTGACTATGTAGCTGTTGCTGACTAGTATGGCCATTCTGATTGTTGACACCATTGCTATCTGGTTGTTAAAATGGGTTAAATATTATTCCTGTCATTTCTCACAATTTCTTCTACCAAACTTGTAGCTTTATCAATGCTATAAGATATGCCACACATTTCACAGACTCCCTGCTTCTGTTCATGTCATAAGGCAGGTCTGATGTCATTTCATCCTTTTACTACCTAAAACGTTTCAATTCTTTGAGGTTCTGTTCAAATGTCTTTAACTTTTATAGAAACTTCCTGGTCTCACTGTATTGCTACAGATTATCTGTACTTTTAAAAAAATTAACTTTTATATTTACTATTGTGTATGTCTGTTTTCCCAGCCAGAAAGTGTGAGGAATAGTGTACTCTAGGCGCCATTAGGTCAGGCCCATGTCCTACCCCTTTGTGGACTCTCCGAGTTCAGCACAGCATGCGCAGCACACATGACACCTACTATAAATGTGTTGAATATTAGAATCAATTCTAAGAATTCTTATACAATTCTTATACTTAGATATAACTATAATCAATACTCATAGACTGTTGTATAAATGGATCCATGCAGGGTAGAACTGTCTAGGTGCCTTACATGCATTTGCAATAAATCTAAAGTGAGATATCCTGGAAGTGTGAAATATACATCTGATTTCAGGAACACAAAACATTTCATGAGTAAATTTTCATACTGAGTACATGTTGAAGTAATACTTTGGCTATACTAGGTTAAATAATTAAATAATTTTAAAATTAAATATAGTTAATGTTATTAAAATTAATTTCACCAATTTCCTTTTTTTTGCAAAAAAGCATCTTGGTTTATTGTAAAAATTAGAATCCACATTATTTGTACTTGATTACAAGATTTTTGATGTTACATCAGCCTTTGAATATTTGTTCAAAAATTAGTCTTACCCTTTATTAACTTGTGTCAATAAAATTATGCCTAAGAGCATCTTCTTCTTTTTTTAAATTAATATCTTATTTTATATAATTCTTACATAATTTTTCATTTTTGCATAATGTATGCATTTTCATTTTGGTTATATTCCCCATGCAATTGCACGCCCCCCTGACTCTTTAAAATACATTAACTAGAAAAATTTAAATTTATATGTATCTCATATTCTCCTAGACAATTCCATTCTAGAAGTTTCTAGATTAGGGATGGGAAACAAATCAAAAGATTGAGCCCTTAGAGGAAGGGTAGTAAATAAAATTTCTTATATAGCTCTAAAACCTCATTAGGTAGAGGGATTAGACCATTCAAATGGATATTAGGAGAGGCATCGAAGAAAAAGAATTAATTATTTTGGTGAAGTAATTATATCTTTTAAAGATGTCTCTGTTGGACTCTATTCTTTAATCCTGCTCTAAAACTGTTGATGCTTGCACAAAGGTGGTGAGAAAACTATACAGCTCTCACTTGTTTTCTCTATGAGCAACTTATTTGCTTGGCTTTTTACTTCACTTAGTTGACTTGGATTCTTTGGCCTAACGTAAAAATTCCAGCGATTACAAATCAAATCTTTTTCCCCTTCAGTTTCCCTCTCAATACCAGCCTCTAGTAATGTGTACTTTTCTCAAATATGATGAGTCTCTGGATTAAGAGATACAAGCATTTAGTTAATTTTGTCATTACTCACCTGCATTTCATATTTCAGAGTCATGTGGAAGCACCAGGATCCCAATCCTACCACTGAAATGAAAACAAACAGAATTAGCAAAAAATTCTTTGTGGGTAACCAGAGTGACCTGAGAAAAAAAAAAAAAACATTTCAAAGCACTGAGTTTTAAGAAGAACAAAGTTTATAACATCTTGTGGCAGGACACAGTAGACTCTGAGTAAGCTCTATAACTGATGAAATTCTGATATAAAAAAATACAGTGTAAATTCTCGCACATTCCCTCTACTACCTATGTATCTACTGAGATGATCATGATTTTTTTATCTTTCATTTTGTTGATTTAATGAATTTGTGTATGTTAAACCATCCTTGCATCTCTGAAACAAATCCACTTGATCACAGTGTATGATCTTTTAAATGTACTATTACATTTGGTTTGCTAATATTTTGTCAAGGATTCTTGCACCAGTGTTCATCACAGCTATTGGCCAACATTCTTTTTTTGTGTGGTCTGGTTTTGTTATCAGTATTATGCTGGCCTCATAAAAGGAGATAAAAAGAACTCACTCTTTTTTGATCTTTTGGAAGATTTTGAAAAGGAAGGGTATTAGATCGTTTAATGCGTGGTAGACATCTGGTCCTGGGCTTATGGTTTTGGGGAGGATTTTGATTACTGTTTCAATTTCTTATGATTGATATGTTCAGATTTTCTGTTTTGTTATGATTCAGTCTTGGGATATTGTACAATTCAAGGAATTTTTCCATTTCTTCTAGGTTGTCTGATTTGCTGGCATACAGATGTTCATAGTAGTCTTTTATGATCAAAAATGACTATTTAGAATTTTTGGTTCACAGCACAACTGAGCAGAAGGTAAAGAGATTTTCCATAAAATGCCTGACCCCACCACGCATAGCTTCCCCTACCATAATGGTATACATCTGTTACAATTAATGAATCTACATTGACACATCATTATTACCCTAAGTCCACAGTTTATGTTATAGTTCACTTTATAATAACATCTACCATTATAGTATCATACAGAATAAGTTCACTGCTTTAAAAATCCTCTGTGCTTTACCTATTTATCTTTCCCTCCCCCCATGCCCTGACAACCATTTATCTTTTTACTGTTTTCAGTTTTATCTTTTCCAGAATGCCTCATAGTTGAAATCATGCAGTATGTGGCCTTTTAATATGACTGATTTATTTCACTTAGTAATGCAGATCTAAGATTCCTCCATGTCTTTTCATTGCTTGATAACACCTTTCTTTTTAGCGCTGAATAATATTCCATTTTCTGTATATACTTAAGTCTATCTATTCACCTAAAGGACAGTATGGTTGCTTCCAAGTTATGGCATTATGAATAAAGTTGCTATAAACATCTGTGTGAAAGTTTTTGTGTAGATAGAAGTTTTTAATTCTTTTGGGTAAATACCACAGAGCATGACTGTTACATTATATGGTGAAAGTTCTGTAAGAAATCACCAAACTGTCTTCTAAAATTATGCATCCCACTAGCAATGAACGTAATTGCTGTTACCCCACAACCCCATTCCCCACAATAATGGATATTTCCTGAGCACTTAACGAAGTTTCAAGCATTTCACTAAATAAAGAGGTGATGTAGTCTTTCTCTTCAGAAGTGTAAGCAAAACATGAAAAATATGGAAGGGACCTTTTCAGAGCTATGGGAGTCTATGCAAAAGGATTTGATTATTATCTCTCCTGGAGATTCTGGGGAAGTAACATGTATATAGACCCTAAGGAATAAATTGGATCTAACCAAGTAAAATAAATTTTGTTTTAAAATGAGATCATTCTATGTAGCAGGACCATCTAGAGTAAGGCAAAGCAGTATATTCAAAGAACTGAAAGGATCTGGCTTAGACTGTGATCAGCGTTGGATTAGGGAGCCAGCAAGGAGACTGGTTTGATTTGTAGGAAGTTGACTGAGGTAATATTCAAATCTGACTTGTATTTGGACTTTATCTTAAGACAAAGTAAGGCTGTTGGCAAACTATACATTCCCCCTTTCCCTACACAGGAATTAACATGATTGCTTTTGCATTAAAAAAATATTGTTCTGATTACAAGGTAGGAAAATGTCTAAAAGGAATAGTCTCCCAATTTTGAGAGCAAAAAGGATTCTTAGCAACCATTCCCCCCCCACACACACATTTATAAATTGTATACATAATACTATGTTAAGACACTTCATATATTTTAAAACACATACATTTTAAAACACAGGAATTTAGAAAAATGAGCAAAAGAAATAACATACATACAAAATAGAAGGTACAAAGCTTTCTTTCTGAAATCCAACAGATCATTTTTTCTCATTCCCTAGAGTGTGAGCATCCTACTCAGTAGCTGTTAGATTAATTTGATAGTCTAAACTCTTTGAAAGGCATTGATGGAATGCCATATTCAAGTTCCATTCATTTCTTTTACCACAACTTGTAACTCATCACACTGACTTCTTCAGGTCTCTTATTTCACACCACAAACTTCTAGGCTGCTCTGCTATTGCTTATCCTGTGCTTACCCTGTTTTTTTCAGTTTGGAATTTCCTCTATTATTCAACCCTACCAGCTCTAATCTATGTCTCTGTTTATTTAAATCTCATGCAACTTCTAGCTCCAATTATTTTTTTGCTTTCCATTCCTTTTGACTTTTTTCTCTTGACAAAATTTCAAATTTCAGAAATGTTGAGTGTTGCTAACTCCTGTATATGTTCTACTCAGACTCACCAATTTTTACATATTGTCATATAAATTATAGTATTATATGTTAAGATTATAAATAAGTAATATAGGGCCTCCCTGGTGGCACAGGGGTTAAGATGCAACCTATGAAGCTATCTGCAGCTACTGCAGCATGAGTTCGATCCTCTGCCAGGGAGCAACCCACATGGGCAGCAGACTTCTGTCTCACCCGCTGCTCCCCTCAGCAGTCAGTCTGCCTGTTCTGCTCCCTACTCTGTCTCTGGTGAATCCTCTCACCCACCCCACACCTCTGGCCTGTATCACAGTTCCTGTATGCATAAACAAATAAATAATCTTTTTAAAAAATAAGTAATATATAATTATTTTGGGAACCATTTATGAGTAAATTGGATACATCATGATCCTTCACCTCTTAATACTTAAGTGACTAGTTCATATCCTTGTTTAATGTCTCCTAAATCAAATCTTCCTCTGCTTTATCTAAAGTCAACCATACAAAGCATCTAAGAAATGTTTGCCTAAGATAGTAATTATCAGTCTTTGATGAGCACTATTTTGCCTAGAGGACTCTGTAAGTACTAGTACTAGATTCCTACTCCAGAAACTCCTGACTCAGTCAGTACAATGGTACCTATATTTTAAAGGCCTGTCAATAATTTTGTTGAACATCAAAAACCAAAGAGCAGGTTAAATTCATCTCTGGCCTGTACCCCAGCTCTTGTATGCATAAATAAATAAATCTTAAAAAAAAAAAATCTCCAGAACCAGCACAAGGTCAAGCAAATACAAAACTTATTAAGTATTTGCTGAATGGCCAATTTCTTTCCTTTCCTCTCACTGATTCATTAAAGTATGTGTTATGTACAAAAGAAGGTGGTGAGAAATGACCCTGAGTTGAGAAAATGTAACAAGGGAAATGACATCTGAAGAGGTAAAAACTATGTGGGTGGAATGTGGGCTTGCCTGACAGTATCATCTGAGATAGAACTAGATTTACAGGCAGAGACAGTGAGGGAGAACACACAAAGGGAGACTTTACATAGAGTTTGAGAAAGGTGTGGAGAGGGAGAGAGAGAGGGATAGGGTACAGGTATAGGGATACAGATACAGGGTGTAAGTAAAAGGTACAGGTATAATCACTTCATGCAGGAGGGTTAGGGAGATTATGAAAGAAGAAGAGAGGTGGCTTTGGGAGCATATAAAGTATTTTCTAAAGTTTGCATCTGTAATTCTGGTGCCAGGTGTGGTACTTTATATACTCTATCGCCAAACTTTTCAAGCTCTCCATTTTCATTCTGTATAGGAAAAAAGCTGTTTTCAGAAAGGTCAAGAAATTGGTCAGGGTCACATGGACAGATAGTGGTGGGGCTGAAGTGAAAAACAAAGTCTGGCCCTAAAGCCTTTCCACTGCTACCCTTGGAGGCAATGAAGAGAATTTTGATAAAGCTGTAGAAGGGGAGGTATCAAAAAAAAAAAAAAGAACTTTTCTTAGGAAAGAAATTCATGATGCCCATGTACCTGTGAGGTTAGTAAGAAGTCCAGGTTAGTGAAAAACAGGTTCTGGATTAGAATGATGCCAATAAAAGTGGAAAGAACGAGGCAGATACTGGAGACCAGAAAGATACACCGCTGAAAATTTGGCAAATGAAAGGACATGGAAGTCCAGAAGGTAGGAACAAGAGGACCAATTAAGGAAGAAACTGGTTTTGTGCCCAGGACCTAAGAAAATTGGAACGGGAAACAAAGGCAGGAGGTGATTTACAAAGGGAGGGGGGCAGAAATAAGGCCCTCCAACATAAGCCAGATGGGAGAAACTCAGCCTCAACTCCACATTTCACATGTAATCAAAAGAGAGTTCAGGGCCTCCCCAGTGGTGCAGCAGTTGAGCGCTGGGTTGCGAAGCTGCCCGCAGCCTCTGCAGCGCCGGTTTGATCTCCGGCCCCCAGCAAGGGTCCCACATGGCCCGCAGACCTCTCCTGCTGCCCGCTGCTCCCCTCAGCAGTGTATTTTGTCAGTCTGCCTGTTCTGTTCCCCGCTCTGGCTCTGGTGGATTCTCCCACCCTCCTGCGCTTCTGACTGTACCCAGTGCTTGTATAAATAAACAAATAAATCTTTAAAAAAAAAAAAAGTTCAGAAAGCATTTTGGTCACTTCCTATCCAATCCGTGATTAACTCAAGCTCTCTCCAGATACATAAAAATGTTGGAAACAAAATTAGACCAAGAGAATAAACACGGATATGGTGAGTCTTTTTAAATGGTTTATCATGTTGACTATACTCAGGTCTAAGGGAAAACTATGGTGTGTTCATGTGCTTTAACAGGGAAGGGGGAGTAAAAGCCTTTTAGTTATAAAAATTAACAAGTCACAAAAGCAAAAAATAAATAAATAATACCCCACCAAAGTTAGTAATACCTGCATGATTTATCTCAGTAAAGACTAACTTATGAATCTTATGATGAAAAATAAGTTGTAATTTAAGGTTGCACATAAAATTATCCTTACAAGATATAAGTATATTAGAAACTAATCTCCAGAAACTACTCCTTTGGTGTATAAACTTTAACAAGTCAATGCTGATCCAAAACTTAGGAAAGGATCAATTCTTCTTCATCCATTCCTTGAAGTGATCCATACCACTGAAATAGCATTTTTCTGTCTTCAACTTATTCAGTCTTTAGTAACATTTCATAATTCTGACATTTTCCTCTGATGCTTTTTGTAACATCCTATTATTCTGGTTTTCATATCTTACTACTTGCTTTACCATAGGTTCTTTTTTGGCTCTTGTATCACTGACATCTAAATCAGGGTCTATAAATTCAAGTGCCCAGAGAGGCATTTGTGTAAAATAGGCTGAGTGAAAGAAAAATAAGGAAGAGTTTAGCCACTGTGTCAACTGGACAGACAATACTACAGAGACCACTTGGGTTAATTATTACTGTGCAGACACAAACACCTAGTGATTTTGCATTTTCTAATTATCCAAAAGTAGGCAGAGATCTGGATTTTTATGGGAATTCTCAATTTTCAAATGAAGTCAACTAATTTAAAACACGGGTTATATTTTAAATATGGGACAATTAAAACACATCTGCATGCCAGATTCTGCCTTTGAATGTTGATGAACATATGATATTTATGTTTATCTTTGTGCCCTCTTATCTCTAGATATACATTCCTTTTGCTAATTTTATTTGTCACCATGACTATGAAAATGATGCCTAAACCTCATCTCTGAACTCAAATATCATATATTTAAATGCCTATTTGACTCTTCATATAATTCTTTATAGGCATTTCAATCTCAACATATCAAAATAGAATGCTAGCTCTCTGCTCTACGTGGTTGCTGAAAATCTTTCTTTCATTCAACCTCTGTAACTAATACATTAGCAAGTCCCATAAGAACTACCTTGAGATTATATCCTGAGTCATCTCATTCTCTCCAAACTCCACTTGTGCCATCCTAGACAAAGTACTACCATATCTTACTTGGAGCATTACAATAGCCTCTGTTAACTGGTTTCCCAACTTGCACACTACTGTTCATCAATTCATTCTCAATTTAGCATAATAAACCTGTTTGACACATTCAAATTTATCAACAGCTACATGATTTTCTGCAATGTTATCTAAACTGACACAAATATGAAATTCCTGAATGGAGAAGTTGAATTATTTAGGTCAAAGGAATAAATGTGCAAAAATAAATTATAAAAATTAGAAATTCTGGAGATATTTTAGAAAGGAATCTAAGTATTTCCCTTTTCTTTTTCTTGAATTCAAACTGATTCAATCACATGAAGAATAAGACATTTCATTAATATATGGCTGACCTTATCCATCATTTAAAAAGTCTTAGACATCAAAGTTAATATGAAATTCCTTTTTCCCCCCTGCCGAAGCGCTGCCGGGCCTGCGCTGCTTTGGCAAATCACGGACAACTGGTGTCTGTGCCGCAAAATGGGGTTTGTAAAAGTTGTCAAGAATAAGGCCTACTTCAAGAGATACCAAGTGAAATTCAGAAGAAGGCGAGAGGGCAAAACTGATTACTATGCTCGAAAATGCTTGGTAATCCAGGATAAAAATAAGTACAACACACCCAAATACAGGATGACAGTTCGGGTAACCAACAGAGATATCATTTGTCAGATTGCTTATGCCGTATAGAAGGAGATATGATAGTTTGTGCAGCTTATGCTCATGAACTCCCCAAGTATGGTGTGAAGGTTGGCCTGACAAATTATGCTGCAGCATATTGTACTGGCCTGCTGCTGGCCCGCAGGCTTCTCAATAGGTTTGGCCTGGACAAGATCTATGAAGGCCAAGTAGAGGTGACTGGAGATGAATACAATGTGGAAAGCATTGATGGTCAGCCAGGTACCTTTACTTGCTATTTGGATGCTGGACTTGCCAGAACTACTACAGGGAATAAAGTTTTTGGGGCCCTGAAGGGAGCTGTGGATGGAGGCTTGTCTATTCCTCACAGTACCAAACGATTCCCTGGTTATGATTCAGAAAGCAAGGAATTCCATGCTGAAGTACATCGGAAGCACATCATGGGGCAGAATGTTGCAGATTACATGCGTTACTTAATGGAGGAAGATGAAGATGCTTATAAGAAACAGTTCTCTGGGCCTCCCCGGTGGCGCAGCGGTTGAGAGCTGGGTTGGAAAGCTGCCCGCAGCCTCTGCAGGGCCGGTTCGATCCCCAGCCACTGGGCGAGGGTCCCACATGGCACGCAGACCTCTCCTGCCGCCCGCTGCTCCCCTCAGCAGTGTCCTTCGGTCCTTCTGCCTGCTCTGCTCCCCGCTCTGGCTCTGGTGAATTCTCTCACCCTCCCCGCGCGTCTGACTGTACCCAGTGCTTGTATAAATAAATAAATCAATCTTTAAAAAAAAAAAAAAAAAAAAAAAGAAACAGTTCTCTCAGTACATAAAGAACAATGTAACGCCAGACATGATGGAGAAGATGTATAAGAAAGTTCATGCTGCTATACGAGAGAATCCAGTCTATGAAAAGAAGCCCAAGAAAGAAGTTAAGAAGAAGAGGTGGAACCGTCCCAAGATGTCTCTTGCCCAGAAGAAAGATCGGGTAGCTCAGAAGAAGGCAAGCTTCCTCAGAGCTCAGGAGCGGGCTGCTGAGAGCTAATAAGCCAAACCATTTTTTAATGGAGATTTTTAAAGACAATACAATAATAAAATTATTGATCCAGCAAAAAAAAAAAAAAAGTTAATATGAAATTCGCATTTGTAGAAATTACCCAGGATTTAAAAAAAAACAAACAAACAAGCAACAGGAACAATTTTCCCCACACAGTCATAGCTAAGGCAGTCAAAACAGTAATGGAATTGGAATAGGACAATGTACCATCTACGTCTTCTAATTAGAAGTTCATTTTCACAATACTTTACTATAATTTTAAGAGTCTCTCAAGCATATAATAGAATTTCACTGTGTTGGAACTCCTTGATTCAAATATTTTGGCATGCCACCAGTCAAATTTTTCAAGGTTATAAGAGAATTCAGATATGCTCTCATTTACATTTATCTTTACCTATTTGAGCACACTGTAGAAAGAACTGTACAAAATCCCAGGTCTAACTATTATTTATCAACTTTGGCAAATTCATAAATCTCTTTGAAACTCAGGTGCCTCAACCTAAAATAAGGATAGCAATATTTATCATGAAAGGTAGTGAAAACATTAATTGCACATATATGCAAAGAGTAGGAATTATTATTATTATTATTTTTTGTGGAGGATGTGGGCAGACTAGGAATTATTAATCAAAAAATTAAAATGCTATTTCTGTTGGGTTATGGGATATATTGCACTATTCTCCAAATTTGTATTCAATGTTACTATCACATCATTTTTCAACAACTAGGAAAGAAAGATTATCGAGGTTTCTTGCAATGTCTGGAAAATTGAGGATGAAGAAGGAAATAAATTAGTAGGCAAGTTATAAAATAATTTCCAAGGTCCTTTCCACAGCACATTGATTTTATGTGTGTTTCATTACTAAGTGTAATTGCTACAATTTAGAAAGTTATTAGTCTAGTATGCACTCCATTCACGTCCCCATGACAAGAGGCATGGTCTCAAGAACATTGCAAATAACTTTGATTTAGTCTGACAGAGAGAGAATATAGGTATGATCACACTAAACTGAAGACTGCTGAATGCAAAGAATTTTCAGTGGTCTTTTTCATGGGGAAATGACTTTGTATCTCTGTGATATTTCCACTTTAGTAATTTTCTATTTCAGCATTGGATGTAAAAAGAGATAATAAACATCTTTAAAAGACTTCCCTGTTTTACTTTCTGACATTTTTGCAACTTGCGTTCTTTTTCTTGTTGCCAATTACCTATTCATCTAGATCACTGCATATCAAATACATCTATATACCTATAAATAGATTTTGTTGTTTATTTATTTTGCAGTTTATCTCTCCTTAATGTAGCATAAGCTCTGTGGGGACAAGGACTTTGACTTTTCTGCTGTACATAAATACTCAAAAAGTATTTGTAAAGGAAAGAATAAGTAAAAATGTTCTTTATTTTAAAAGAATAGGACACATTACAATTTGTTGACTTTAGGAGTAAAGAGAAAAATCTCATAAAAATATCTCATGGAAAAGGTTTCTTTTGATTTGGTTCTATTTTAGATAATGCACAGTTTTAAGTTATTAGTGTGTGGTATGATTAAAAGCATATCAATCTGGGTTTAAGTATAACTCCATTTGTGTGATCTTAGCCAAGTTAATTCTCTGCTCAAATACTGTATTTAAAAAACAATATTCAGTGTTTTAAATGACATAATATAAATTAATGTACATCCACCAGGCCTGATATATAATACACTCTATGATCTATGATTCTTGTTGTCTCCTCAAATTCCAAAATGTCAACAGCAAATTCTATAGCCTCACAAAAATGAATGACTAAGCCAATATCCATGAAGTTTGGAAAATTCTAAGACTCCTAATATAAAATATTAAACCAGGCAGATAGAATTTATTTTTTATTTATTTATTTATTTTTAAAGATTTATTTTAATATTTATTTTATACAAGCATTGGGCACAGTGAGAAGTGCAGGAGGGTGAGAGAATTCACCAGAGCCAGAGCGGGGAGCAGAGCAGGCAGACTGATGAAGTACACTGCTGAGGGGAGCAGCGGGCAGCAGGAGAGGTCTGCGTGCCATGTGGGACCCTCCTCCAGTGGGCGGGGAGCAGCCAGGAATCAAACTGGCGCTGCAGAGGCTGCGGGCAGCTTCGCAACCCAGCGCTCAACCGCTGCGCCACCGGGGAGGCCCCAGGCAGATAGAATTTAACTTCAACTGTGCTTTTAATTTATTCTTCCAGTTTTAAAACAGGACAAGAAATATTAACTCATTTGAATGCTTTACCATTCTTCTCTATTTATAAGCAGAAATAATTTTGCTGGTTTACAAAATGTTTACTTAAAACAAGTATTAGATTCTTATTTCCTATTCAATTTAATAGCAAGTTTTACTAAGGCACTTATTTGAAAAACAACCAGAAAAGATATCTTTGAATCTTTTACTGATCTTCCTTGCATAAAATATATTATCTGGAATACAATATAGAGGGTCATAAACGAAGAAGAGAGAGATACATATGCTTCCAAAGCAGCTATAACTAGAACGGCAAATTAAATAGAAATCATGGTTACTGTAAGAAATGGACATTTATCAGAGACACCGGACAGGAGAAAATATGAAAAAGTAATATCTTTAACTCTCCCCCAAATACTTCCTAATCCAACTTGGTGCTTTTTTAAAATAATAACCACAACTGTCAGTACTCACTCAATTACAAAATTATTTGACCAATGTCTTCTCCCTTACTAGGCTATAAATTTTAATGAACAATGGCTTGACAATTACTAGCTCATAACAGAGTCTCAGTAATTACCTACTGAACATTTTAAAATATAAATATATGAACATTTTAAAAGTGACTAAATGCTTTTTTAAAAAGAAAACTCACATTTTTTAGGTTGAAATAAGCCATAAAAAATTTAGTTTCTTCACTAGAAAGAACAACAATATTTCCTGTATAATTCCTAGAAAACCACAAAAAACTATTTTTCATTAAGATGTTTATGAGGTAAAAATGATTTACAATATTGTTAACGTTTTAGGGCTATAGGTTCACACCTCTACAAATGTATGTTATCACACCATGTCCACCTCCAAAGCCTCAATAATCCTCTACTGTACTCTACTGGGCCACCCTCCCCTAATGGTAGCCTCAGTTGTTGTCAGAAATTTGCTGTGATGTAAGTTAAGCTGATTCATATTGATTGCTATGACTGATATGTTTAATCTCACTTCTATCATACTGTTTTAGTATAATTGTAATATATAATTTTTTATTTACTGTATTTCTCTGTGACATGTCTTTCATGCTCTTTTAAAATAATCTTTTGGTATTGAAGAAGTTTTCTTGTTCTAGGAGTTACTTTTGCACTTATGCTTTTTTATCCTGAGCCCCCTGTTATTTAACATGAACTTTTACTATCTGGTTGTCACTTTAATGTTCATTGTATGAACTAGGCAACAATCAGTGGACTTACTCTACCCTGCCTTTTCTTCGCCCATTTAAAAAACCATGTTCTTTCTATTTTATCAGTCCATATAAGCTTCTGCTATTCTTCAATCCTTGTCTACTGTTTCTGTGTTATATTTATAGTTAAATAAATGTTCAACATCATTTTCCCAGTCATCTCTTGGTTGGATGATTTCCCAGTCATCTCTTGATTGGATGAACATCATTCCCTAGTACATAGCAGTCACTAGGACTTACTGTGAAGGTGATAGTCTATATATTCACAGCCAAAAATTGTAATCAGTAGCTACATATGGGTACTAAACACTTGAAATGTGGCTAGTGTGATGAACTGAATTTTACCTTTTATTTATTTATATTTTTAAAGATTTATTTTTATTTATTTATGCATATAAGAACTAGGGTGTAGACCAGAGGTATGTGTGCAGGGCGCGGGTGAGAGGATTCACCAGAGACAGAATGGAGAGCAGAACAGGCAGATCTACTGAAATACACTGCTAAAGGGAGCAGCAGGTGAGATAGAAGAGGTCTGCAACGCCATGTGGGTTAGCTCTCCCTAGCTGGGGACAGAACTCATGCTGCAGTGGCTGAAGATAGCTTGATAGTGCTGAGACTTAACCCCTTGAACCACCAGGGAAGCCTTTATTTAATTTTTATTGTTCTAAATTTAAAATGTCACGTGGCTAAAAATATTAAATTAAATAGTACAGTATTAGTGGATTCATCAAGGTGTTATGTGCACATTATTCAATGAGTACATGTTTAAAAGTTTTTCTATAACCTAGATTCCTGAAAAGCAACTTGGTTATAATATAAAATCTTTGGTTTGTATTAAAAATGCTGCTCACCCCACTGGTGCCTTCCTTTGTATGTTGCAGATGAGGTCTGATATTCTTGTCTTTGTATATAATCTGGATTTTTTCCATAATGCTTTCAGGATTATGGAATCCAATAGTGTTATTTTTTCTTACATTCTTTTTTCATATTAAGTCTTCAAAATCTAGTGTATAATTTATTTATTTTTAATTTTTATTTTTTTACAACATTATTCATTTTTAAACAATATTTGCTTCCCCCCTCAGGTGTAGTCCCCATAGAATTTCCTTCACCAATGCACCCATGCACCATCACCTCAGTACCCTGTGCTTCTCCTCCCTCCCTTTGATTCCTCTCTCTCCTCCTCCCCAGAAGGATGTCTCTGATTTATAATTGTCTATTTTTGCTGTGTTGTGTTTTGTTCTGTTATTATTTTTTTACACTGATGTTTTATTTGGTTCCTCTATATTCCTGCTATAAGTGAAACCATCCGATATTTTTCTTTTTCCTTCTGTCTTATTTCACTGAGCATAATTCCTTCTAGCTCCATCCACATTGCTGTGAGTGACATGAGTTTATCTTTTGTGCTTGCTGAGTAATATTCCATTGTGTATATGTGCCACATCTTCTTGATTCAGTCATCTATTTTTGGGCATTTGGGTTGTTTCCAGGTCTTATCTATTGTAAATAATGCTGCAATAAACATAGGAGTATAGGTGTCCTTTTGAATAGATGTTTTTGTGTCCTTTGGGTAAATCCCTAGGAGTGGAACTGCTGGGTTATATGATAGCTCCATTTTTAGTAGACCGAGGAACCTCCAGACAGCTTTCCATACTGGTTGAACCAGTTTGCATTCCCACCAGCAATGCAGGAAAGTTCCTTTTCGCCACATCCTCGCCAACGTTTGTTGTTGCTTGTTTTTTTGATATGTGCCATTCTTACTGGTGTCAGGTGGTATCTCAATGCGGTTTTGATTTGCATTTCCCTGATTATAAGGGATGCTGAATATTTTTTCATATGACTATTGGCCATTTTCATTTCCTCTTGGGAGCAATGTCTTAAGTTCTTCTGCCCATTTCTTGACTGGATTGTTTACTTTGTTTTTGTTGAGTCATGTGAGTTCTTTGTGTATCTTTGTGATCAATCCCTTATTAGTTGTATGGAGTGCAAATATTTTTTTCCCAATCAGTGGGGTATCTCTTTGTAAAAATCCAGTAACTTTAAAAGGCTACATTTCAGAATTGACCATTCCAAGTCAGTTTTATGATTCAAAAATGGATCTTTCAATATGTATATTTAGATTTCTCATTTCCAGTAAGTTTTCTCAAATTACAGTTTTAAAATATAAATTTTATTCCATTATATTGTTTTTTTTTTCTTCTCCAAGGACTCTATTACATGTATGTTGGACCATCTTAGCCTGTTTTCCCTTTAAATCACCTTTTCTCTGACCCTTTTTGTTGATCTCATTTTTATTCTTTGACCTGTTTATCTTTCTTCAATAGCCCTTATTAAATACTCAACACAGTGTAGTTCAGTCTTAGTTTCTTTCTTAAGCAATTCAATTTTCTTTCTTTTTGGGAGGAAAGTGGGTTATTTCTGTTATGAGTTTTAAATTGTTTGATCCATTTGTTTGAGGCTATTTAATTCAGTTAAGACTTTTGTGTTACAGTTTTATCCTGCTTTATTATTAGTTGTGGGGGAAGAACTTCTATGAATCGAAAGGTTTTGACTCACATTTTGTTTTCTTTCCTTTTTGGTGGTATTATTTATAATTCTTTTGTGGATGGGTTGGATCAAAAGATTTCCATTTCAAGACTGCCCTCTTCTGTCAGGATATTGAAGTTCAATGTCTTTACTCAGAAATTTACTAGTTTTGAGGGTACTGGAAGGGGTTCTTTGTATTTCTTTTGTCTCAGTAGGATTTTAATTCCTCTAACTTCCTTCTTTCTCCACACTAACACCTTCCCAAAGGATACCTCTCCCATTCTAATTAATTTTCCAACTACATTTATTCAAAATGTAGTTCAATTTAGTGGCAAGATCTGTAGAGTTAATTGAGAATTGTAGCGTTAATAATTCACAAGTTTCAGGATATGTTCAAGTGTAATAAAGAATGCAAAATTCAGAAGCTATTTTAGAGATAAATGAGAAAAACAGTCCAGCTAAATATTATACATCCATTTTTAGGTGTCATACATACCTGTGAGTGCTAAATATGCTGCAATATACCGCTTTTCAAGTCCATCTTTAACACTCTGAATTGCACCAAAAATTGGAGGTATGATCATAATCAGGTTACTCACTGTATTCCCTGCAGGAGAAAAAAAAAGCACAAAAATATCATTAGATTACTCAATAACACTTTAAATAAAGACATATTCACTTGGTCCTCAACAAAAATTAATTAAGATGACGTCTCAGAAAGATGGTGGAAGATTTTTTTAGGTGCTGAAGAAAATTAATTCTCTACTCAACAAAAAATTTTTATGTGAATTCAAGTAGAATAAAGATACTTTCACCCAAATGAAACTAAAAATTTTCCACCAGAACACTCACTAAAGGAAATTCTAAAAGTGAAAGGGAAAAGCATCAATTCATAAAAAAGAAGGGAAAAAGAACCTCAGAGATATAGCAAAGTTGAATAGGAGGAGGCAGCATACATTAAGGCTTTCAAGGGTGGTCTATGGATGTGGTATGTCAAGATAAAAATACAGAATTGAGTTAATCTTGTCTGTTAAATCAAACAAATTGAAGTTTGCATTTTCATGTCTTTTTAAAATTCCACTCTACAGTAATACTTTTAGTTACTACATTTCTAATAAAACACAAAAGACAATGTATTTTATCCAGATTATTGCTCCTGTTTTAATAAAACAAAATTCAAACATGATCAGCAAAAAAACCAACAAAACCCCAGTAGTAGAAGTATGTAAGGGGAATAAAAGGGTAGAGTTTTAATATGTAAAGCTAAGTTGTTATCAGTGTAAAAAAGTCTGTTGTATCTAAAAGATGTTTTATGTAAGTTTCATGGTAATCACAAAGCAGAAACCCTATATACACAAAAGATAAAGTAGAGGGAATTAAAGTACATTACTACATAAATACATTATATGCATTTATTTTATGTATATTTTACATTATATGTATTTATGTACACCATAAAATAAAAAAGAGAAATGAAAATACAAGGGAACTATAAAAAATCCAAGAAATCAAATAATAAGAAGCATTAATAAGTCTTTACCTTCCGAAGATACTCTAGGTGGATTCAATTATCCAATCAAAAGGCAGAAAGTGCCTGGATGAATAAAAGAAGACCCAACTATAGGTAGCCTATAAGAGATTCACTACAGTTTCCAGGATAAATGTAGTAACTAAGGAATGGAAAAAGATATTCCATGCAAGTGGAAACCAAAAGTGAGCAGGATAGTTCTACATATATCAGAGAAAAAAGATTTTAAGCCAAAAGCTAACAAGACAGGAGATCATTATACAATAATAGTTAATTCAAAAACAACCTAAGTATTCAAAAACAGATGAGTGGACCAAGAATATGTGGTGCATAGCTACATGGAATATTAGCCAGCAATCAAAAAATAAACTCAAAGTCAATTAAAAATGGATAAAAGACCTGAATGTAAGATCTGAAACCATAAAATACATAGACGAAAACATAGGCAGGGCCTCCCTGGTGGTGCAGGGGTTAAAGTCTCAGCACTATCAAGTTATCTCCAGCCACTGTGTGACTTTAATGCCCAGCCAGGGAGGGAACCCACATGGTGAAGCAGAGCTCTCTTGTCTGGCCCGCTGCTCCCCTAAGCAGTATATTTCAGTAGATCTGTCTGTTCTGCTCCCCACTCTGTCTCTGGCGAATCCTTTTACCCCCCCTCACCTATGGCCTGTACCCCAGTTCTTACATGCATAAATAAATTTAAAATAAACTTTAAAAAAAAAAAACATCGGCAAAACACTCCAGGACATAAACCTCAGAAACGTATTTGTGGACTCATCTCCAAAAGCAAGATAAATAAAAAAGAAAATTAACAACAGGGACTATATTAAACTGAAAAGCTCAGAGAGAAAGAGAGAGTGACCAAAACAGAGACATCCTACTGAATGGGAGAAATATATCTGATAAGGTATTGATACAGAAGATTTACAAAGAGCTAATATAACTAAACAAAAAACAAACAACCCAATAAAAAAATGGGCAGAAGAGCTAAACAGGCATATCTCCAAAGAAGACATGCAGATGGCCAACAGAGATATGAAAATGTTCTTCATCTCTTATCAGCAAATGCAAATCAAAACCACACTGAGATGCCACCTCACACCTTGTGAGAATGGCCAGCATCAAACAAAACAAAACAAAACAACCACAAACAAGTGCTGGGGAGGGTGCTGAGAAAAAGAAACTCTATTACATTGTTGGTGTGTTGTTGGATATTGAGACTGGCCCAGCCCCTGTGGAAAGAAGTGTGGAGATTTCACACAGTATTTCAACCGTGTGGGCACAAGGGTCAATGGTGTATTTACTTAAAAAAATCAGTGGACCTGCATAGCTTAAACCCATGTTGTTCGAGGATTAGCACATTTGTAAACCATATTCACCAGCATATTAAAATGGTCATTCACATGAGAGAGTGGGATTTTATTCCTCGGAGGCAATTCAACATATACAAATTCAACATATACAAATGAATAATTCAACATATAATTCAACATATACAAATGAATAAATGTGATGTAACACATTAAAATAGTGAAAAATGGAATTCAGGGCCTCCCCGGTGGCACAGTGGTTGAGCGCTGGGCTGGGAAGCAGCCCACAGCCTCTGCAGCGCCGGTTCGACCCCTGGCCACCGGGTGAGGGTCCCACATGGCATGCAGACCTCTCCTGCCGCCCGCTGCTCCCCTCAGCAGTGTACTTCGGTCCTTCTGCCTGCTCTGCTCCCCGCTCTGACTCTGGTGAATTCTCTCACCCTCCCGCACTTCTGACTATACCCAGTGCTTGTATGAAAAATAAATAAATAAATCTTTAAATAAAATAAAATTCACACGATCATCTTAATGCAGAAAAAGCATCTGACCAAAAAAAAATAAATAAATAAAACATCCTTTAGTGAGAAGCTCACTCAACATACTAAGTGGGTATAGAAGGAACATACTACGATACAATAAAGGACATAGATGACAAACCCACATTCAAATATACTCAATGAGGAAAGACTGAAAACATTTCCTCTAGGATCAGGAACTAGAAAAAGGTGCCCATTTCACCACTCCTAGTCAACAAGGAACAATAAGTCCTAGCCATGAAAGAAAAGGATATAAAAAGGCATCCAATAGGAAAGAAGCAAAACTATTTTTGTTTGCAAATGATATAACTTTATATATGGAAAATCTTAAAAGACGTCACCAAAAAAACCCTGCTAGAACTAACCAACAAATTCAGTAAAGCTGAAGGATACAAAACCAACATACAGAAAATAGTTGTGCTTATATACACTAACTATAAAATGTCTCAGAGAGAAATAAAACAATCCCATTCACAATAATATCAAAGACAACAAAATATTCAGAAATAAATTTAACCAAGCAGGTGAAAGATTGTACACTAAAAACGGCAAGACTTTGGGGCCTCCCCTGGTGGTGCAGTGGTTGAGTGCTGGGCTGTGAAGCTGACCGCAGCCTCTGCAGCGCCAGTTTGATCCCTGGCCACTGGCGAGGGTCCCACATGGCACGCAGACCTCTTCTGCTGCCCACTGCTCCCCTCAGCAGTGTATTTCATCGGTCTGCCTGTTCTGTTCCCCGTCCTGGCTCTGGTGAATTCTCTCACCCTCCATTGCTTCTGACTGTACCCAGTGCTTGTATAAATGAATAAATAAAATCTTAAAAACAAAAACAAAAAAAAAGCAAAAAAAAAACATGTGAGACTTTGATGAAAGAAAGTGAAGAAGATACAATGGGAAACTATCCCATGTGTATGGATCAGAATAATTATTTTGTTAAAATGTCCATACTATTTAGAATCATCTATAGATTAAATGCAATCACTATAAAAATTTCAGTGACCTATTTCACAATCTTAACATACGTATGGAACCACAAAAGACTCCAAAATGAGGTGATATCTCATTGTGAGTTTGATTTGCATTTCCCTTATATAAGTGATGTTGAATAGCATTTTTTTTTTCATGTGCCTGTTGGCCATTTGTGTGTCTTCTCTAGAAAAAGTATCTATTTGGTCCTCTGCCCATTTTTTTAATTAGTTTGTTATTTTTGTTTTGGGCTTGTATGAGTTCTTTATATATTTTGGAAATTAACCTCTTTTTGGACATCTGATGTGCAAATATCTTCTCCCAGTCCACAGGTTGCCTTTTGATTTTTGTAGTGGGCAGAATAACTTATTATATTGCTTTCAGTAAATCTCAAATTGTACAAATGGCAAAGTAATTTACCTAGATGGAGTGTGGAAATATAAGGTGGGGAGCCAAACAGGTTGAAAGTTATATCTCCAAGGAGGATTTAGCAATAGCTTTAAGTAAACCTGAAGAAGATGTTGACTATTGTGCCATTCAGAAGAGTGCCAGGATTCAAATTAATGAAAACTTGTCTGATGGCTGAGATAAAGGAAATGAAACATGTCCAATACACAGATAATATTAAGCTTAGCTGAAATATCAATACTATGGAAGTCTGAAATACATTTAAAATGACTTGGAGGAGGGAGGTTGGGGATGATCCTAAAACTGCAATTAAGGATAATACAAAAATTTTACAAATTAGAAAGATGAATTACAAACCAAAAATACAGTCTACTGTGACAGAGTAAGAACAAATCAGAGAGAATGTTCCAAAGGCAGAAAAATATTTCAGTGTCAAGGGTTTACATTTTGTACTACAACCACATTTTCCATTCTTGCATTGTGTTTTTTAAAAACAACATCTTTATTAAGACATAACTCATATGTCATAAAATGTACTATTTTAATGTGTATCATCCAGTTTTATCATCAACAAATTTTACTTGTTGGACTTTATCATCCATCTTCAGTAACAAAAAAAAACCCTTTATTATTTACATTACTAGTTATCACAGTCCACTAGCATGGAGAGACAAATAGAACAGATAAGATTCTAAGAACAAACTAACGTTTATGGTTACCTGCTCTATGACAAGTGTGACCTACTGTGCAGTGGAGAAAAGAAGGCCTTTTCCTTAAACGATACTGAATCAACTGGATATTTACATGGGAAAAAAAAGAATCTGGACCCTAAGTTCACACTTTCTACACAAAATAAGTTCCAGGTGTAATGCAGACATCAATGTGAACAGTAAAACTTTTAGAAGAAAACATCAGAGAACAATTCATAACCTTGGGGTGGCAATGATTTTTGTCAACAGGACACAAAAAGGATTAACCACAAAGCAAAGAACAGATCAATGAATGAAGAAAATAAAGTCAAAAAGAATAAAAGTTGTTAGTGAAGACCTGATTTAAAGAATGCAATTGTTCTGTAATTAAGGGATATATAATTTAACTTTTCAACTAATTTAACTTTAGCTAATTTTCACCTTGCTAAATAAAATAATGCACATAAAATGGTCACAGATTTAAAAAAAAAAGTTAAAAAAAATGCTATGTCAAGATAGTCCAATCAGAAGAGATAAAGCACAGCGGAATTTGAACAGGAAATGTTTACTACAAAGAATCATTAACTTTAAGAAGTTAGAGTAATGAGGGATTGGCTACTAAGAAGAGAATTCTACAGACTACAGAATAGCAGGTGTAAGGTGCAACCACTACCCCTAAGACTAAGATAAGACACTAAAAGAGGCCCCATCCCAGGTTAAAATGGCACAATTGGGAGAGGCACAATCATGCCACAGTAAGCAGAAGAAATACTGATGTGGTGCCACTTGCAGTTTATTAAAAATCCACCCATAAGAGTTTGTCCTTCATCTGCCCTCCCATGTGCCAGGGAAAGTTTATCACATGGACAAGGGAGCTAACAGTCAGTAGGAGCTGCTGACTGCAGCACTATGTAGGGGCTGGCACTGGAGAAGCTGACCAACCCTCAGGATCTGTGCATGGGGGATGTCTCACACTGTATAAGAGAGATGCTGAATAAGTCACTTGTCCTGTAAGAACTAGACACCAGAGAAGCCACCACACCAGCACACTAGAACCAGAAAGGAAAATCCCTTCTTCTTGCCAAGTCTCTTCAGTACCTCTACTGACAAAGTTGAACATCCTGCCAGCAGTCAAAAGAAACATTAAAGGGCCCATGTTCATTTCCAAAGAGGGTGCACTGAATGATGAATTTGAAGTTGAGGGGTAACAAATTGATAACTGGCACAATTATAAAGCTATGCTTTCAACAATCACGACTTGGAAAAATTACAGCTAGTGAGGGTTCCTCAAGCACCAAAATAAGAGTCAGTGTTTGAAGATGGCGAAATGGATTTTTTTTCTCTTATATTTTCTACAATGTGGTATATTATTTGATAATTTAAATTTAAAATACTAACATAATGGATGGTAGACAATAAAGGATACATTACTAGAGTTTAGTTGTGTTTAGAGTTAACTGCTTCCAGACAATTGAATTAAAACAGGTTTTTTCTGTTGATAAAAATCAGAGAATCATTCACAGATCACATAATAGGGTACTAAAATATTTTCTTCTTTTCTTGAGGAAAATACTGTTTGGATTCACTTAAAGGATCTTAAAAGTCAGAAAACTATGGTATTTTTATACTGTAGAACACAATCTCTTTGTATTCTCACCCAAATACAAATTATAGGCAAGGTTGATAATATTCTAATAATTTCACCATTTCTTAAAAAGTCAGTTTTGGGAAAGGAAAAAAAAAAGCCACCTGAGTGCCCAGAAGAAAACGTGTCATATATAGAGAGGAATTGCTCAGCTATTAAAGAAGGAAATCTTGCCATTTGAGACTATATGGGTAAACCTTAAAGGCATTATGCTAAATGAAACAAGCTGGACAGAGAAAGACAAATGTCACTTGACCTCACTTACATGTGAAATCTAATACCAAAAAGGAAACAAAAAAATTAAACTTTTAGACACAGAGAACAGACTGATGGTTTCCAGAGTTGAGGAGTAGAGGGCAGGCAAAATATGGGTGGAGGTCAAGAGGTACAAACTTTCAGTTATAAAATAAATAAGTTATGGGAATGTAATGTACAGTATGGTGACTACAGGTAATAATACTATAATGAATATTTGAAAATTACCAAGAGTACATCTTAAAAGTTCTTATAAGAAAAAAATTTTGTTGCTATGGTGATGGATGTTGACTAGACTTTGTATGCTTAACATATGTGTTGGGTATCAATTACCGTGTTGTGCACTTGCAACTAATATAATGTGATGTCAGTTATTTCTCATTATTGAAAAAAACGATGTTGTAGTGACTTGAATAGTGTCTCTCCAAAATCCATGTCCACCAAGAACCTTGTAATGTCACCTTATTTGGAAATACGGTCTTTGTACACATAATTAGCTAAAAGATCTTGAGGATGAAATGATCCTGGATCTTAGGGTGGACACTAAGTCCAATGACTGATGACCTTATGAGAAGAAGAAAATACACAGAAACTCAGAAAAAGAAGGCAATGCAAAGAGGCAGGCGGAGAATGGAGTGCTGTGTCCACTACAAGCCAAGGAGCACCAAGGGCTGCCGGCGGTAACCTGAGGCTAAGAAAGAAACATGGGACAATTTTCCCTCAGAGTCTACAGAAAGAACCAATCCTACAAACACCTTGATTTCAGACTTCTGACCTCACCTCCTTCACTGTGAAAGAATAAAATTTTGTCATTTTAACTTATCCAGTTTGGGTTACTTTATTATGGCCACCCTAGTAAACTAATAAAGATATTCACAGTATTTGTTTTTACAATGTAAAACCTGAAAATAACATAACTTTTCAACAGTCCAGGATTAATTACATAAATTATGGTGGATCCATAGAATTTAACTGCATAATCATTTTTTAAAAGTAATGATAGATCATTAACTGTAAATGGCAGTTAGACATTGTTAAAGGAAAAAAAAAAGGTTCACTAATCTTTGGAGAGGAATCCCTAAGAGTCTTGAACAGAGTAACTTTGAAGCAGAACTGCAGTCAGAAAAAAATATTTTTCCTTTTGAGCCTATTACATATAAGAAAGCTACTTCAAAAAAATTTTTTTGTATGTTTTAAGGCAGTTAGGAATTTTTTTATGCCACTGTAAAAATATTAACGAAAATAAATCATTAAAATGTGAATGTGTCCTTAGTAGGATTAGAAAACAACTCCATTACATCATCATTGAACTACATCTAAAATAATGTGCATTAGGCTGTAATTATCTTACTCTTTTGTAAATGTGGTACTAGTTCAATCTGCAAGTTGGCAGAGTCTGCTTTTCATTTACATTACCTTATAGCATTTTTCATAGTACATGCTCAGCATTTACTAGTGAATGATTGAATGAATGTAAGACTACTACTCTTAAGAAATTTATTTTTTTATTTAAAAAAATTTAACTGAGAAGACATAAAAATCTATTGATCTAATCTAGTGAAAAAGAGCTATGTATGCAAGGCATTGTGTGCTGAATGCCAGATGAGAGATCAGAACAGTAAGAGCTGCAAGAAGGGTTTGACTATTTAGCAAAGTGATTAGAAGATTTTTTTCTCTTTTGAGCTGGGTCCTAAAAAGAAAGTTTCAATTACTCTTACTTGGCCTTTCTTCCCAAACCTAAACATACTTCCTCGTGAACTTAATATGAACATTTTCACTTTTACAATATGTGGTTTTAAATTTTTTTAATAGATAATGTGCAAAAGATAGAAGTGCAATGTATGTTTTTAAAAATAATGTGACAATCCCGAGATTTAAAATCAGTTGTTCTATAATAGGAAATAATTGTCTAATGAGAAAAACATTATTTTCATAAAGGAAATCCAAATGAATGTAACATCAATAAGAAATACAACATACCTATTACCTCATTTGAAAAAAAAAAAAAAGAAAGAAATACCCATAATCAAGGCTAATACAAATTGGTATCAATAAATCATCTGTTGGTTTGGTATAACTGATGAAAATTTCACAGAACAGATAATATTTGAGTAGCCCTCTCACAGCAGTTAGACAAGTACAGAGAACAGTAATCAGGGCAGAGATAACATAAGAATGTACAAAAGCAGGAAAGCACATACCTGGGAAACCATGTAAAGTAACTTAAATTATATCTAGGGGCAAGTTGTACTGAGAGATAAAGGTACGAAGATAAACTGGAATTAAGACAAACCTGGGTAACATGTTTGTGACCTTCTTAGCAAACTCCAAAAAGTTTGAACTCTATCCCACAGGGAGCAAATGGAAAGCAAATGATGCAGAAGAATGATAAAAAGACAAGTAACTTTAAGGTAAGTCTGAAAGACTAGATGTGGTAGGAAGAGAACAAATAATGGCACTACTGGATGAGTACAAATATGTCATAATGAGGGCATGAACTAAGATGGCTGTGAGATGGGGAAGAGAGAAGGCATGAATTTGACGAGCATAAGAGTCTTCTCTATGATGAAAGAATATATTCCCAATAGGTACTGCCAATTGGTTATGCAAAAGATAACCAAAAAGCAAGCAATAATTACTACTCTTCTGAAAAACTAATAAAATGTTAGAGGTGTGAAGAAAGATAGCAGTTTTCTTTCCATAGAAGAAAGGAGGAAATAACTTTAAGCAGGGACATCATCATAAATATTTCCTAAACATATATTTCATAATACTTAATAAAGTATTTAGCATAGTGGCTAGCATATTCAAGTGTCAATAAGTATGAGTTGCTAAATTAATTTGCTTTTTATAGTATTGAAAAGGCCAAAAAAGTACCTTATTTCCCTCAGAAATCTGTATATTCTTTTTTTTATATACAATAGCTGGGGCACAGGCCAGAGGCACAGGAGGGTGAGAGGATTCACCAGAGACAGAGTGGGGAGCAGAACTGGCAAAAAGACCCAAAGCACTCTTGAGGGGAGCTGCAGGTGCAACAGGAGAGAGCTGCTGCGCCATGTGGGAATCTCCCTGGCCGGGAATCAAACCTGCACTGTAGAGGCTGTGGACAGCTTCAAAGCACTGCACTCAACCCACTGCGCCACCGGGGAGGCCCCTTTATATTTTTTAATAAACTGTGGTTCCGTCTTGAAATCTTGGCACAACTGAGTTCTCAGAATTCATATTTTCCCTGCTACCTAAAGCATAAGGAGTTTCATAATTGTTTGAAAGAGTCTTTAAGAGAAAAGGAAATACATTTAGTAGTTGGAAAGGACATCAATGAGGATTTCAAACATGTCTGTGCATACAGTAGGGTGCATTTGAAATGATTAATTATATATTCTTATAAGTCCTGCTAAAATATACTCCTTTAAACCCTCTACAAAGTAATAAATTTCTCAACAAAGTAACAGACTCCAAAGCTAACAGTTAAATATGATGTGTGCAAGTGGACAAATCTTTTTTGGGTTAGAACAACAGTTCTCAAACTATGGGCCAGGCACCCTTTCAGGTGTTGTTGAAGTCAAACTATTTTTGTAATACTAAGAGTTATTTACATTAGTCACTGCATTGGCATCTGCACTACTAGCACAAAAGCAATGGTGGGTTCAATTGTTGGCACCTTTGCATAAATCAAAGCAGTAGCAATCAAGCTATATTATGTCATACTATCATCATGTGTTCACTCAATACCATGAGTGTATGTGTGCACGCGTGCATGTATGTATGTGTTTAAAAAGCCAGTGTCAACTAACAATGCCTTTGAGCAATAAAACTTCTAATTGTATTAATCGCAACTCTTGAGAACACATCTTTTTAATCTGTTCTGTAATGAAATAGAAATTTGCATTCAAAACTTCTACTATAGGGCCTCCCCAGTGGCGCAGCGGTTGAGCACTGAGTTGCGAAGCTGCCCACAGCCTCTGCAGCGCCAGTTCGAGCCCCGGCTGCTCCCCGGCCACCGGAGGAGGGTCCCACATGGCGAGCAGACCTCTCCTGCCGCCCGCTGCTCCCCTCAGCAGTGTGCTTCGATCCTTCTGCCTGCTCTGCTCCCCGCTCTGGCTCTGGTGAATTCTCTCACCCTCCCACGCTTCTGACTGTACTCAGTGCTAGTATAAATAAATAAATATTTAAAAAAAAAAACTTCTACTATATATTACAGTGTGATGGTTGTCTCAAGGAAAAGCATTTGTGTGATTGTTTTAAGTTGTGATTTCAACTAGACCTTCTCGTAGGGAACATTATTTTTACTTAAAAGAAGAACTGACAGGTGAACTATGATTATTTGCTATTAGGTTCCAGAAAATTGTTTTTCTGAAAATGAGTAAAGTGGATCTGTCGGAGAAGTGAGCTGATATGTTTATTTCTAATATGGTAAATATTGATAGAATCTACATAAACGAAACCTTTTCTAGGTTCTTATTAATTTTTCAGAGTATAGGAGTTCTGAAATCAAATTAATTGACAACTACTGGTTAAAAAGATGTTCTATAAGCTATAGGGTAAAGTTGGAACACATTAAAATATATCATGTGATAATTTTAATAATCTGTCCCCAAACATTCTCCGCTTTTCTATTCCCACCATCAGATTATCTCTGCACGACCACTTTAAATGATCTGTCCCCTAGAAAAGAACCAGTTTATGTACTGATGGTGTTCATCTGAGAGAACCGGTTCACCAGCCGGGTCTGACTGCATGACAAGAGTGACTTACATAGCCCAGTGGGCTCTTAAACTTTCTTAAAGCCAAGATTTATCATCTAGATCTTGGTTGGTGATCCAGACATGAAATGGATCTACAAATGAAGTACGGGTCCTAAGGAATTTGTCCCTCGAGGTCACCCACAGTCACAATGCTCATCTGCACTCTTTCTTACTGTACCATATCTTTCACCTTTAAATAAAAGCCTTGGAGGAATGTGCACTGTACATGTTCATGAATGTGAAATAATCATATGGCCCAGGTCATGTCCTTGCAACCCTTAATAAACTTTTCTTTATATTGTACTGCTTTATGGTTCATAAATACTTCCATATCCACTAATAATGCATTCCAAAGGTGATCCTATAAAGAGATAATCTCATCATTTACTAGAGAAACTTGCACTAAAAAGATACACTTCTCCAGACTTGCCTAACCTGTAAGAGACAGAACTAGACAAAAGCCTAGGTCTAGGACTGTCAATTGGACTATGCTGCCACCAAAATTTGCATCAATCACATGTCTATGTTATAATGTGAGGGTTTAAGGTAATACCTCTGTATCCCAACAAAGCTTACTCAGTCATAATAGCTTCTGCATCATTCATTTATTAAAGAATTTTCATTTTTAAAAAGATTTTATCTATTTATTTTTACACAGAATAACTGGGGTACAGACCAGAAGTGCAGGGGGTGAGAGGATTCACCAGACAGAGTAGGGAACAGAACAGGCAGACTGACTGAAATACACTGCTGAGGGGAGCAGCGGGCAAGACAGGAGAGGTCTGCTGTGCCATGTGGGTAGCTCCCTGGCTGGGGATCAAATTCATGCCACAGAGGCTGGTGATAGCTTGATAGTGCTGACACTTTAACTCTGAGACACCGGGGAGGCCCCTGCATTCATTCATTCATACATTTATTTATTTATATATTTTAAAAGATTTATTTTTATTTATTTATGTATATAAGAACTGGGGTATAGGCCAGAGGTGTGTGTGGGTGGGGCAGCGCGTGGTGGTTAGAAGATTTACCAAAGACAGAGTGGGGAACAGAACAGGAGGATTGACTGAAATACACTGCTGAGGGGAGCAACGGGAGAGGCAGGGGAGGTCTGCTGCACCATGTGGGTCACCTCCCTGGCTAGGGATCAAGTGCTGCAGTGGCTGTGAACTGCTTCACAGTGCTGATACTCAACCCCTCATGCCACCAGGGAGGCCTGTGAAACTATTTTTGAAAATAAATACCTGTTTATATATAGAACTATCTCATTTTTAACAGTATAAACAACTAAATAATTTATTCCAAGGGAACACAGTAAGTGAAAAGTAGGTTTATAATTGATTTCACTTAAATTCCTTAAGTGTTAAAATTAAATAAAAATTTAAGGATTATAAAATGTGAGTTTAATTTTTTTTTTTTAAATCCCCAAATCTCTCAAGTGAAATGTTATACTTTTCCCCAGGTCCTTTTGGTTAAGTTCCACTGAAACAAGACTTTTTCCCAGGGTATTCATCACCCAAGTGTCAGTTTTTAAAGGTCTGAAAAAAACCTGCTTTACAAAAAAATCAGGGAAAATAAGATAGGTCATCCAAGACAAGTGTGCCATGGTAGCAAACAGAGGTTTTTTTGTGATCCAACTAAAATAGCACAGTGCCATTAACGCTCACACACATACATACCAGGAATATTTCCATGGCCTTGTCCTTAACCTTTAATCTAAATACTGAATTTGTTATTTTTAACCTTGATTTTGAATTTATCTTTTGAAACAAAGAGAATGACACAGTGAAAAAGAATCACGCAAACTTGATAATAGAAGAAAAAGAAGATTATTAACATCTATGAGTTTATACTCCTGGAAGCATGCTAGTAACTCTTTTACATATTTTTTTTCAACATAAAAATCATTTTGTGAGCTGTGTGTTATCATTCTTATTTTATATATCAGGAAACTGAGATACAGCAAGATTTAGAAATTTTCCAGTGTTATAGCTACTATGTGATAATATCTGGATTCAATCTCATGGTATTTCTCTGTAACAACAAAACCGTGTTCCTCCTACTGTTAGAGGAAAATAAGATGCAAACTCTGAGCCAGTGAACTGACATCCTGGATGAACTCCATTCCTAATGACTTTATGGACTCTACCTCCCATCTGTACGCAGAAGAGATCAGACTGCTAAAATAATAACTCCCAGCATGCTATAGAACTGACTTCCTAAATGCTGGGCTGCTAGGAACTAGAGGCAGAATTAAGTGGCCATACCTGTCTTTTAATTGAACACATGCATACTTGGACACTTCCTTCTACGATAGATGTGCACCATTATACTGCTGGAAGGAGACATGTGGGGGAGAGACATAGAGAGACAGAAGAGATATTTGGAAGAGACATATGGGTGAGAAAAACATGGGGAGGCTATCTATACTTCTGGTCCTTAGCAGCCAATATAACACATGGCAAAATTACGTGTGTGTGTGTGTGTGTGTGTGTGTATGTACAGATTTGCAGTAAATATTAGTTAGCTGAATATTTTATATGTTGATAATGCCCTGAAATCGCTAAGTACTTGAATAAGCTGATCATGTGATTAGCCTCAGTGACACCGAACTTAAAGTTCTGGGTTTGTAGTTCAATCTGGACAAGGATTCTGCTTTAATCACTCATCATCGAGACACAGTACTGATTATCTAAATTGAATCATCGCTTCTCTAGCAGCATCAATTTTACCAAAATAACTTCAGAATGACAATCTGGCAAAAATAAATCTTTTTTATTCTCTAGATTAAAATCTAGGGCATAAATATCTAGCAATTCCTCATTGGTGTAACAAATATTTGTGGAGACATAAGTCTGTATTAGACACTGTGCTAAGTGTGGTGGATACAGAGTGAAAACTAAAAAATTTTGTAACCTGAAGCATCATCAATATAATGGAGAATATAGATATATATCTAAATAATGACAACACTGTGTGAAGTATACACACATAATTCATCACTCAATAAATACTTACTGAAAGTCTCATGTAGTGCTGGGGATACAGCAACGAACAAGACCATAAGGCCCCTATCTTCAGAGTCTTTACAACTTAATAAACCTCAGATTTCCCAAGTTTTCAGAAAAATGAACTTGTGGTCAAAAATCACAACAACACATGAGGAAACATACAGCTATAAGGAAGTAAGAATAGAATCAGACAAGCAAAGATAAAAGATACTGAAATTACTGCATACTGCATACAGAACATTAAACAAGTATATTTGCTATGTTTAAAGAAATAAAGGCCACAAAAAATAACTATGGAAGAAAATATTATCCAAAATAGCCAGGGCCTCCCTGGTGGTGCAAGGGGTTAAGCACAGTACTATGAAGCTATCCGCAGCCTCTGCAGCAAGAGTTCGCTCCCTGGCTGGCCAGGGAGCTACCCACATGGAGCAGCAGACCTCTCCTGACTTGCTGCTACCCTCAGCAGTGTACTTCAGTCAATCTGCTTGTTCTGTTCCCCACTCTGTCTCTGGTGAATCCCCTCCCCTCCTCCACCTCTGGCCTGTACCCTAGTTCTTATATGCATAAATAAATCTCTGCTGACGTGGCTACGGGGGGCAGGGGGACAATAAAAATATAAAAAATGGAGTATGACAAACATTCTACAATGGCCCCTTGACTGTCACCCTCTGGTACCCATACCTTGTGTAAATCTCCCCATGTATAGACACAACTTGGGACTTGCTTCTAACCAATATAATATAGCAAGCTGACACGCTAGATGTGAGTATGTGTATGTGAAGACAATACATGAGATTGTAACATCTATGTTGCTGAAATCTCTCTACGCTTATTGGTTTGGAAAAAAAATCAAGCTACCATGTTGTGGGTTGCCTATTTCAGGGTCCAATTTGGCAAGGAACTGAGGGCAGCCTCCAGGAGCTAAGCGAGGACAGCCACTGCACTAATGCCAGCAAGAAGCTGAACCTAAGCCCTACAACCACAGGGAGCTGAACTCTATTAATGGAGTCTTCCCTATTTAAGCTTCAGATGAAACCACAGTCCCAGATAAAATTTTGATTGCAGGCTTGTGGGGCCCTAAGCAACGAATCCAGCAAAGCCAGGTCAATGCTAATCATCGATAGAAACTATAAAATTATAAATCTGTATAACTTTAAGCCACTAAATTTGTAGCAATCTGTTATGCAGTAAATAGAGGTAGAATAACAGAAGGTTATACTGCATAACAATAGAATATCAGTTATGAAGAGTATAATCAAAGTTAAAGTTGATTCCTTGAATTATATAAAAGGAAAGAAGCAGTAACTTTGGACTTTAAGTTACACATACATTAAAATTTTTTTTTAATGTAATCACTAAAAGAGCAAAACTAGAACAAATCAGCAGCTTCCAAACTAGTGGAAGGGAGAAGGGAATAAAATAAAATCTAACAAAATCATAGAAGGAAAAACATAGGGAAGAAGAAAATCCTTACAAATATAGGATAAATAAAAAGCATTAAAAAGAGGTAAGACTTATCAGTAATCACAGTAAATGTAGTAGAAAGATAAAAAGTGAGACTGAAATTTTAAAAGACCAGGAACAACTATATGGTATACAAAAGATAAACACTTAAAACATAAAGACACACAATAGCTTAAGATAAAATAGCTGAAGGTCAAAGACAAGAAAAAAACATATGCCATGTAAAAGACAAAACAGATCTTAAGGCATAAATTCAATATATATAGCTTAAATACAGGTCATTTTTATAACATATTTATTTATACATAGAAGAGCTGGGGTATAGACCAGAGGTGCAGGGGGTGAGAGGATTCACCAGAGTGGGGAGCAGAACAGGCACATCTACTGAAATACACTGCTGAGGGGAGCAGTGGGCAAGACAGGAGAGGTGTATTGTGCCATGTGGGCTAGCTCCCTGGCCGGGGATTGAACTCATGCTCCAATTGCTGTGGACAGCTTTATCGTGCTGTGTCTTAACCCCCTGCGCCACCAGGGAGGCCCGATTCAGGTCATTTTTTGAATTAGTACCATGTCTTGTTCAATCTCCTGAAGACGCAAACAACTTACTGACTGAACAGTTTCAGAGTGGAAGAGCAATTTTATAAAGATACCTATACAGCATGTCTGCCATATAAGTAAGAAAGACTATTCCAACAGAGCAATAAAAAATAAGGTAGGCTATATAAAATGACAGAATTAAAAGTAATGCACATTATATTTCCAACCAAGGTATAGTGACAAGTACCAGATTTACTCTCCAACCTGAGACAACCAAAAATGTACAAAATATACGAAAGGTTAGTAGGCAAGGAAACTTCAGGGAGTGATGACTATGTTCAATGTCTTGATTGTAGTGATGACTTCACAATAGTAAATCTAGCAATTTTATCAAACTGCATGCTTTAAAAAAATGTAGCTTATTATGTCAAAATTTTTTATATAACTTGGAAAAAAGTTAAAATATCCAAACATTCAATACATGCATTGAATTCCTACTGTTTGTCAAGGATTGTTGGTACAAGATAACACAAAGGTCAACTGAGCTTTAAAAAACTCTAAATCTAAGGGGATAACAAGAACAAAATCAAGTATAAATATAAAACATATTCAAAGAGTAGAAGGAGCCCAGAAGGACAAGCAAATCTATCTGGAAAAACCAGGGAAGACTTCAAGGAAGAAGGACTATTTAATCTGGACTTCTAGAAGGCTGAGGTTGAATAAAAGAAATAAATTATAGAGAAAACCCCTTGTGTTGGGAGGGGGGCAGTGAACAGGGGAGCAAGGGGTTAAGTTCTGATTCCATAAAACCACTGTAGGGATTCTCACAGAAATAGCCTCTCCGTAGTTACTTTATAAGCCAGGAAAACCACCATGCTGATATTCAAAGCCAGACTGTATAGACTGCTAGAGGAATTAAGCCCTGTACCAGAAGGCCAGTCCATCAAAATTCTATTTCCTGGTCTGCGAGGTCTAACTCAATTTTCTGATCTAATCTCTAATTTCACTGTCCATACACTCCCATTATTCCTTGAATTCAAGATTTACTCATCTCCTATTTTCAATGCCTTTACAGTTCAAGGTAAGTCAGTCAAGATAGCTGCCCCCTAAAACAAAAGAAATAATACACATCAGAGGGAAATAAACACAGAAATCACTTAATGTTCACAATGTCCATAATCAAGCCTAAAATTACTTCACATATAAAGAACCAGGAGAAGGAAGCATGTTCTCAAATGAAAAGAATATCAACTGAAACTGACCCCAAGATCATCTGGAAATTAAAAAGTTAGGCAAGGGCTTTAGACAAGCTATTATAACTATGCTCAGTGAATTAAAATAAACTATGCTAACAATAATGAACACAGGAACCCTGGTGAAAATAGAAAGGATAAAGAAATGGAAATTTTAGAACTGAAAAATATGATATCTGTAATAAACTATTCACTGCACTGATTATAAATGGAGATAAGAGGAAAAATGGAAGTGAACTTGAATACTAATCAATCAAAATTATCCAACCTGCACTTTCATTGAGAAAAAGATTTTTTTAATAAAATGAACATATATTAATAGACCTTAGTGATGTCTTAGATGACACCAAACAGTCCAGCACACCTATAACTGGAACTAAATGACAGAAGAAAGATAATTAGGCAGAAAAATATAAATAGTGACCAAAGTTTTCCAAAAATTGATTAAAGACAGATATTTAGAGATAAAAGATGCTCAACCTGCTGAAGGAAAATGATACCAGAGGAAAATTCAGGTCCTCAGACAGGAATGAAAGTTATCAGAAATAGTAAAACAGTTAAATACAAGTCAAGTATTTCACCTTTTAAAAAAAATTATAACTTATTATAACTTGTAAAGTTTGCAACATACTTAGACATAGTACACATAACAACTATAGCATAAAAAACAAGATAAGTAACATATGGAACTTTACAGGTGTCTTATTCTGCATGTTTTCTATATTTTTCAAGAAGTGGGTTGTGAAAAGTTAAGGAGGTACTCTGTATTCCCTACAGTAACCACTAGATAAATAAATAATACAAAGAAATATACCTGAAAAATCAGTAAGAAAAATCTAAAAAGCAGACAGAAAAAAAGGTAAGAGGAACAAAGATAATAGTAAATGAATTACTAAACAAAACCAAAAAAGGGGCAAACTTGAAACAAGTTTTTGTTTTCTTTTTTTACTCAGATATAATTGACATATAACATTTAAAATAGCTCTGGGTATACAATGTATTGATTTGATATTTGTATATATTGTGAAATGATAACCAGGATAATGATCTACATAAATCTAGATAGTACAGCCTACTATAGAGCTAGGATTTTATATACTTAGGGGTCAAGATGAACAAAACATGAGATTAAATCAAGCACAAGGGAAAATGATGCTATCAAGAGATGTGGCAAACATGAGCTATAAGAGGCTGCTGTGTAGTAAGTACTTGTAGGCTAAGTACATTTTGAGGTGTAATCTTTGCTTAGCATTTAACCAGGTTGTCCAAGATATTAACTGGGAAGAATTAGCATTCGATAGCACCTGTTGGAAGAAGTGGTGGCTTTTTTTTTTTTTTTTAAGTAAATGATGTGAGAGCTGACTTCCCTTGGAGTGAGTGATCCAAGAAAAAATTCAAGAAGCCTTTTCTAACCTTGTATTCAAAGTCACACCCCATTACTTTATTTTATTAGAAGAAAGTCACTAAATATGGCCCACACTTGGGGAAGGTAATTAAGTTTTACCTCTTTGAACAGGGAAGTAATAAAGGATTTGTTCACATCTTTTAAAACCACCACAGTTGACAAGTTGATTCTAAAAATATGTATGGAAATATATAAAACCTAGACTATCCAAAACAATCTTCAAAAAAACCTAAGTTGGAAGAGTTACAATACCTGGTTTAAAAACCTACTATAAAGTGGCATTTATCAAGACTCTGTGGTACTGGCATAAAGACACATAGACCAACAGCACAGGAAGAAGAACGCAGAAAGAGACCAACATATATACAGCCCAATGATTTTTGACAAAGGAGCAAAGGCAATCCGACAAATCCAGAAAAATCCAATTATTTGCCATTATTTTTGGCAAATAATGTTACAACAACTGGACATGCATATGGGAAACTAATAAATGTCAATGTCTACCTCAGACCATATGTGATTGTGAACTTGAAATGGATACAGGTGAAAATGTAACTTATAACTATAAAAATTCTGAAAGAGGACATGAGAGAATATCTTCACAAACTGAGGATAAGCAAAGCTTTTTAGACAGGATAAGGAAAGAAATAACCATAAAAGTAAAAACTGATCAGTAGACTCCACCAGGATTTCAAACTTCTCACAATCAAAGGAGACATTTAACAAAACGAATAGATAAACTATAGAGGAGGGGGAAAGTCACAAACATTCACCTGATAAAACAATCTATGTCCAGAAAATATACACAGTTCCTACAACTTATTATTAAAATGACAACCAGTATTTTAATGCATAAAAGATTTTAAAAGACACTTAATAAAAGAAGATATGCAAATGGCCAAGAAGTACATGGAAAATGTGTTCAGCATCTTTAGACATCAGGTAAATGCCAATTAAAACCACAATGAGATACTGTGACACACCAGAATGGATAAAATTAAAAAGAATGACAATGCCAAATGTTTTCGAGAAGGCAAAACACCCATAACTTCCACAATAAGAATGACAAATGGTGTATCATTTTGGAAAAAAGTCCTTATAAAACTGAACACAAACCAACCCAATGACCTGATAATTCCACTCCTAGGATTTTACACAAGAAAAGACTCATATAAGGATGTCCAGTCTTGTATAAGATTTGAATAATAATTGTCATAAAAACTTTATTCATAATAGCAAAAAACTGGAAATAGCTCTGGTGTCCATAAAGGAGATTAGACAATCTATGGTATTATTGACCAATGGAATACTACTCAGAAATAAAAAGGAACAAACTACTAATACAACAACAGGGATAAATCTTATCACATAAGTATGACTCCTAAAGAGTTAATATATTTAAACTTTTTTTCAGTTTTAACTTCTAAAGTGGCATATGCTGATAGATTTAACTCACAGAGCTCTTTAGAGTCATCAATAATTTTTAAAAATGTAAAGGAGTCATGAGATGCAAAAGCTTGAAGACTTTTGATTTAGTAGAAGTGGAATATGGGCATGCCCTACAATCTAACAATTATACTCCTAAGTATATGCAGAAACTCTTACATTCATTTACACCAGAGATCACCAAGAATGTTCTTAGCATAAAAGCCCAAAAACAGCAAAATGCCCAATGACTGAAGAATATATAAATCAATGTATTCATATAGTGAAATTCTAAAAAACAGTAAAAGTGAACTATATCTACAACCATCAACATAAAGGATTCTCAAAAAGATGGATGAGATATAGTGTTTGTGTATATATAGAGAGAATATAGACATAGTATAATTACACTTACATAAAATATAAAGCAAACCTAAACAGCATATTTTCAGGAATACATAAATGGTAAAAAGCTAGAAAATTGATTGACATGAAGGCAGATGGGGCAGATGGGGGAGGAACATGGCATTAGGGAAGGATACACAGGCAGATAAAAGTTTAGTTGATGACTGCACTTAACCTAGTAAAAATTCTCCTTTAACAAGTTCATAATTCTCTCAATTTTCAAGCTTTAGGGTGGACATTTCCATAGTAGTAAAAGAACAAAGATTGGCAAGACAAAATCAAAGCAATTCCAGGGATGAACAGCCTATCACACAACAAAGCCAGAATGCCCTCACATTTGCTTTCAAAAAGGAAGGGGTGGTCAGCAATCGCTCCGCCCAAGGTAAAATGGCCTAGAAACCGTTTTTCACCTTCAGATAACACTGTCCTATATAGACTCTTTCCTTATCATGTCTCAAAGAATAAACGAGTGAGTATCAGTTGTAAAAAAAAAAGGTTTTGGAGCAATATTAAAATGTTAACATGCATGATTTTGGAGTTCCATTTTGTTTTCTAGCTCCATCCAGTCTTTCCACTTTCTGTTAAAATCAGTTTGCTCTGAAAAGTTAAAGAACTTTAAGAGCAAGCATCCACATCTATAATGACTTAAAGCTTTTTTTGGTTCTGCAACTATTTCAACCATTAATCAACAAGAAGTACATTTTCACTCTTTTGAGACTCATGAGTACATGGCAACAATAAATAAAATGAAATATGAAAAATTTAAAACTGAAATATTTGGATAGAAGGGCCTGTAAAAGTATTAAACTAATTTTTATTTCTTTTAAGATTTTATTTATTTTTATACAAGAGCCAGGGTACAGTCCAGATGCATGGGAGGGTGAGAGGATCCACCAGAGACAGACGAAATATACACTGCTGAGGGGAGCAGTGGGCATGACAGGAGAGGTCTATGGCGCAATGTGGGACCCTCGCCGGCCGGTGGGGATCAAACTGGCATCAAACTGGCGTTGCAGAGGCTGCGGACAGCTTCACAGCACAGCGCTCAACTGCCTGCTCCACCAGAGGAGGCCCTAAACTAATTTTTAAAGTCTCATCTTCTAAGAATAAAAAGTGTGCTATAATTTGGTAAACAAAACAGAAATTCAACTTCAGATACTGTTTCAGTTACCTACCACTGAATAACAAATCACTCCAAAACTTCATGACTTCAAAAAAAAAATTAATATCACTCATAGGAACAGCATGAACACCGAAACGTGCAGGAGTGTACATGTCTATGTAAATATCCTGCTTTGGCAGGAGTACAGTATCTTGGGAAGCAAGGGAAGAAGGAAAAGCAGGAAAAGTAAAAAGACTGAAACTAAATGTCAGAACAGATGTGGCTCAAGTGCTGTGAATTAAAAACAGGTTAGCCAGGGCCTCCCCGGTGGCGCAGTGGTTGAACACTGGGTTGCGAAGCTGCCCGGGGCCTCTGCGGCGCTGGTTCGAGCCCCGGCTGCTCCCTGGCCACCGAAGGAGGGTCCCACATGGCGAGCAGACCTCTCCTGCCGCCCGCTGCTCCCCTCAGCAGTGTGCTTTGGTCCTTCTGCCTGCTCTGCTCCCCGCTCTGGCTCTGGTGAATTCTCTCACCCTCCCGTGCTTCTGACTGTACCCAGTGCATGTATAAACAAACAAATAAATAAATAAATAAATACATGCCTCTGAAAAAAAAAAAAAAAACCAGGTTAGCCATTTTGGGAAAGGTCTGGCAGCTTCTAATAAAATTAAACATATACTATCTTACAACCCAGTTATACCAACACTAAATACTTATCTATGAGAAATGAAAATACATAGCCACAAAAACACTTGTAGAAGAATGTCCATGGCAGCTTTATACAGCTTTATACATAATTGCCAAAATCTGAGTCAGGTATCCATCAAGAGGAAAATAGACAAACTGTGGTATAGTCACACAATGGAATACTACGCAGCAATAAAAAGGAACTACCGATACATGCAATACATGCAACAACATGAATGAATCTCAAAAACATTTTTGCTGTATGAAAGAAACCTAATGCTAAATAGTAAGTCCTATATGATTCTACTATATGATCACAGAACAGGAAAATCTAATCTATGGTGGGGAAAAGGGGAAAATCAAAGCAGTAGTTATCACAGGGGAGAAGGGAAAGGTCAACGTGGAGATCAACAGAGGACAAGCATAAGGACCTTCCCTGCTTGATGACAAAGTTCCATGTCCTGATAAGAGTTTTGGTAACACAGACGTATGTATTTCTCAAAATTCAGCAAATATACATAAGATTTGCGTATTATATTGAATGTAAATTTTACATCAAAAGAAAAAAACATAAATCGAACTTTATGGTATGCATGTTGAAGTATTTAGGGGAAAGTATACAGATGACTGCAATTTACTTAGAAATGTGTCAAAAAATAAAATGAGTTGATAGGGAAAAGATTCGACAAATGGATAGGTATATGATAAAAAAAATATAGCAATGATAGAACGTAGGTGGTAGATCAACAGATACTGCAAAATTCTTCTAACTTTGCTTATATGCATGAAAATATTCATTTAAAAAAAGAAGGCCTTTTCAATTCATCTCATATTTGGTCTTTATCATTCAGCCAACAGAAAGTCTTCAAAAGGAGACAGAAGTATAATCAAATTCTTTAAGGAGGACTCAATCAAGGTTTAAAAACATATCCACAGGCCTCCCTGGTGGCTCAAGAGGTTGGGATGCAGCCTATGAAGCTGTCTGCAGCCATAGTACCACGAGTTTGATCCTCGGCTGGGGAGAGGTCAATATGGTGCAGCAGACCTCTCCTGACTCGCCCGCTGCTCCCCTCAGCAGTGTATTTCGTGGGTCTGCCTGTTCTGTTCCCCACTCTGTCTCTGGTGAATCCTTTCACCCCCCCCCCAACACTTCTGGCCTGTACCTCAATTCTTGTATGCATAAGTAGATGAATCTTTAAAAAAAAAAATCCATAACAGAATGGCGTTATTACAAATGACAAGGGAACAGCATGTGCAAAAGCAACCAAGCTAAGTTTATGTGACACACTAGGTACTCCAACTAACCTTACCACTAAAAACACCTAAAAATTCTGGCATATTAACGCAATATATTTAAACAGATGAAAGAGAGGACAGAAGGTCCATTAAGGTGAGAAGTCAAGTTGGAGACCTCGCCAAATAAAGGTTTGACCTCCCCATCCTCAGGTCCCAATACTTAGAATTTGCTCTGAGGCCTTATACTGATTAGGTGAGGTCTGCCCACATTAGTGAGAGCAATTTTCTTTAAAAAGTCAACTGATTGTATATGTTATCCTTCATCAATAAAATATTATCATAGCAATACCCAGTTTAGTATTTAGCTGAATAACTACACACTGTAGCCTAAATAAGTTCACTCACAGACATAACCATCACAGATAAGGAGTCCACAATATCACAAAGTATGATTTTTAAACTTATTTTGACTAGAGTCCAATTCAACAAACATATATTAAGCACCTAGTATGTACTATACACTTCACTAAGTGCTTTCACATGTATCATGCTATTTAATTCTTTTAATCCTACCAAATATTTTTCTCATTTTATAGAAAATAAAATCATACTAATTAAGTGATTTGCCCAAAGTCACAAGGGTCTATAAAACAATACTGAAAGAGGAATCCTGATTCTGATTCCAAGTATTACACCAAATATTTTCCCCACAGTTAAACAGGTAGGATTTCCTGTCACCATAAGCTGCTTTAGCTATCCATATAGGGCACTATCATTTTGCTGAGTTTTTAAATGTTCTTCATATATACCTTCACTCCTTTTAAAATGCTCTTCTGCATTACCTAAAATTCTCCAGCTGAGACTTTTTACTATGGACTGGGAAAGGAAGAAGGGTAGAACTCAAAATTGAAGAAATAACATAAAATTTTAATCTGAAATAATAATGCTCTGGAAAAGATGTTCTTTTAAATGTTTACTATTCTGTGTATTCCAGTTCAGTGAAGTTCCCCAAACTACCTTTTAAGCTCTTTATTCTCCTTAGTTACCCACACACAACAACTTGTCTCATTAAACAACTATAAAAAATCAGTCATTTCTTCCAACTTGTGCTCTAAAATGAAAATTCTTCCTAGTTAATATCTTGAACAACCTGGTTAAATGCTAAGATTAGATTTTAAGATGTAATCAGCCCTCAAGTACTTACTAAGCAGCAACCTTATATATCTCGTGTTTACAGCATGTCTTGATAGCATCATTTTCCCTTATGCTTGATTTAATGTCATGTCTTATTTATCATGGCTCCGAAATATACAAAGTCCTAGATGTATAGTAGGCTATAGCATCTAGATTTGTGTAGATACACTATGACATTTTACACAATGACAAAGTCAACTAACAATGCATTTCTCAGAATGTATTCCATCATTAAGTGATACATGACTAAATAGACTTACAACGGAATATTACCCAGCCTTAAAAAGGAAGTAAACTCTAACACTTGCTACCACAAGGATGAACCACAAGGACATTTTACTAAGTGAAATAAGCCAGTCACAAAAATACAGGTACCATATGATTCCACTTATATGAGATAGCTAGAGTAGTCAAATTCACAGACTGAGCGGCCTCCCTGGTGGCACAAGGGTTTAAGACACAGCATTATGAAGCTATCCAGAGCCACTGTAGCACGAGTTTGATCGCCAGCCAGGGAGGTGACCCACATGGCGCAGTAGACCTCTCCTGTCTCATCCACTGCTTCCCTCAGAATGTACTTCAGTCACTCCTCCTGTTCTGTTCCCCACTGTGTCTCTGGTGAATCCTCTCACCCCCCACACCTCTGGCCTGTACCTCAGTTCTTATATGCATAAATATATAAATCTTAAAAAAACATTCACAGACTGAAAGAAGATATTCAGGGAGGGGCGGAAAGAAGGGTGAGGGTTGTTTGATATTGTTTCACTTTTGCAAGATGCAAAGAGTTCTAGAGATTGATTGCTCAACAAATGGTAATGTACTTAATACTACTGAGTAATACATTTAAACATAGTTAAGAAGGTAAATTTTATATGCATTTTCCCACAATTAAAAATAATAAAGAGAGAGCGAGCAAACTGGTGTGGCCGTTCTTCTGGTTATGGCAGTTCTTCAAGCATTAGCACTATAAAGCCTTTAAACTTTAAGTTTCCAATAAGCACCTTTTCCTGGTAGCCCAATGTACCACATAAATATATCTATCACAGCACCTGAAACAATTTACTGAAAGTCCTTATCTTGCATACATTTATTCTAAACCCTGCTTCATTTTGTACTTCATTCTTCAGTTGATTTCTGGTACGTTTGAGCTGTAAGTTGGAGATAATGCTGCTCTACTATCAATAACCCATTGGAAACAGACTGTTTTCCTTTAGGTGATGAGGATGTCACCTCTGCCAGCTGAACCCAAAAGAAGCCTAAAGCATGCTCACTTACTCAAAGCTGCTATTCAGAGACGATGGTAAGATGGGGTCTGAAAAAAGGACAGGGAAAGAAAAGCAGCAATGAACTACAAGCAGCAAGATGCCTGGATGAGTTTATGTGTATGGCAGAGACAGCTAGTTAGAGCCTCCTTGGTTTGGGGCTGCCATGAGAAGGAAAAAAGGACCTCTTTACCCCCATTTAAGTAAATCCCATAGTAAAGGTTCTAAAGACTGAAAACTGCCCTACTTTCCTTCTCCCCAGTTCCTATGAAAAAGGTGAAGAAAGGGGCAGCAAACCTGTGAGAAGGGACAATTCCCACCTAGTGTGAATCATCTTAGCCCAAAGACAAAAGGGAGATGGCCAGATCGTCCCACCAGAAGTCACATCCATCTTCTACATCTGTGGAAGTTTTACTAACCAGGTCATCCCCAGAGACTGAGGCTGCCCCTATAAAAACTCAAGAAATTTAGAATATTTTTTAGCTTTCTGATAAATAAACCATCCTTAATAATATGTCAATTCTTAGACATTCTTCTTTCAAATAAATTTTTAGGAACACTTTCCCCTTGTAAGTAGGAAATGTCTATTTGAACATAGCTGTTAATCACCTTGCTGGTCTATTAGTCACCTTCAACAAAGAGATGGTCTCCATATAGTTTTAGATTCTGAGTCAATGACAAAATAGGTATTTAGGGAAAATAGGTTTGATAAATAAAACATTCTGGATAATTTTTAATTGGGTAATTCTCTGAGGTCATAATTGAAGCACAGAATTCCCTTCCTTTTCCATTTATGTAATATTTCTTCTAAGAAAGCAAGAGCACCTGAAATTCCACTCCCGACAGGCAATATGTCTTTGTAGTAAGAGTTAGCAGACATCTATCCAAACATCATTTCTGCTTCTTAAAAGCTGCCTGACACATAGCGGGTTACTTAAGTTTTCTAAGACTCAGTTTCTTCATCTATAAAACAGAGACTATCACCTACATACCACGAATGTTGTAAGGAATAGAGAATGTTGTTAAGTCTTGACTTTGCAAATGCACAAATTCCAAATAATATCACAGTTATATAATATCTATCCCCCTACAACACAGATTTCAATCACCACAGTACATTAACTATAAGTAACTGAATATGGTACAATCTTCACAACTAGACCTTCAATTCCACAAATCATTAGGTAAATAATAAAGGCAACTACAGAGACTACATCAGAGGTGAGAAATCAAACACTGTCCAAAAATGACCAATGATGTAAGAAAAAAATACTTAAAATTCTCATGAAATTAAAAATAAAATCACAGTATATTTAATAAAAATAAATAAATAATAGAAGCATAACACAATAACTAACCAAGTCACTTTCAGAGTTGTTGATGGAGTTGACAAAATAAATTGCAGAGGAATGGTAATTGGACTATTTGTAGACTTCTCATCAGCAACAGTAAAAGCCAGGAGACAATGGAATAACATCTTCAAAGAGCTGAGAGAAAAAGAACTATACCTAAATTTCTAACTATGGATAAAACATCAAGGCGAATCTCTAAGTGATCAGTCACTTCACAGCCATTATTCAGGTCATATACAGATGGGCAAAGCATGTAGTTGAGTTGCCTCTTCTCCTACTGGTAAACATAAATAATATTTAAAAAAAATAAATAACTAAAGGTGGGAACAGACCAGTAATGACAAAATGCATCAAAAAAATCACTGTTCAGGGAGCTGAGGCGAACCCTGCAGGATTCGCCGAGGCGGTGAGCGAAGGGGCGCCATTAGAGAAGAACAAAGACCCCGGGAGACGCGCACACAGCCCGGGCTGCCGGTAAGCTTGCCCTGAAAAGCGGCGCGCTTGGCGCACTTGAAAAGCAAGTGCAGACCTGGATCGCGGCTGCCCAGGTACCCGCGCCTGCGACCTAGGCTTGCGGGGAGACGCGCGGAGGTCCTCACTGAGGTGAAGGTCCCTCCCTGAGTGAGCAGGAACCAGGCGCCCAGGCACGGAAGCTGTGCAAAAGGCGCCATTCCCGCGCCACTGAACTGGGCTACAGCCCGCGTCCTGGACCTGAGGGCTTTGGACTGAGACCCAGGGCACGAAAATTCGGGGCGTGGGTTCTCCACGACGGTGGGGCACAAGGCAGACACAGCACCCCAAAGCTGTTGAGGTGTACCCTACCATTCCCGCTCTGTTCCCTGTCCCACGGGGTGGGGGGAGGTGAAAAACAGCCCCCCAAGGACAGTAGGAGAGATCTCTGGCACCACCTAGCGACCAGAAAAAAAAGTCACTAACACCCCATAGAACAGGAAATTTCTTAAGACTGCTTGAAAAGGGCAGAAGGCTTCTGGAGGACCCAGTGGCCAGCTGGGAAGTTAGCCCACGCCAGGCCCCTTCCGACCAGCAGTCTGAGCCCACAGAGGGAGCAGGTACCCACGTCCGGGGCAGACCGGGTGCGCAGAAGAGTGTGCCTGAAACCGGAGGCGCAGGGACTGCATCCCGCTTCGCCATTTTAGAACAGGGACATTTCTTCAGTAAAAACTGCCTAAAACCAGCAGAAAGCTCCCCCAGAAGACAGAGATGGCTCCTGGAAGAGCCAGAGGGGAGCGGAGAAGTTCACCCAAGATGCCAGTCAGTCCGAGCAACACAGTGTCCCAACGCATACGACAAATTAGAAAACAGACAGTAGGGAGTAGAAGAACCACACGCAACCTAACAACTCCTCAGGAAAGAAGCACACCACAAAAAGAAAACCACTCCCCAGATTGCAACGACAGCAACTTGGAAGAACTTCTGAGCCTTCCAGAAAGAGAATTTAAAATTGCCATGATTAAAAAGTGATAGATCAGAAGAAGGAAATTGAGTCCCTAAAGAGGGAAGTAAAAGAAATGCAGGAGATGAAAGAATTAATGGAGGAACTAAAGAACTCTGGGAAAAGCAATGAAAGCAGAATAGATGAAATGGAAGAACGAATAAGTAATCTTGAAGACACAGAAATAAAAAGAACCAAAACAGAAAAGGAAAGAGAAGTACGAAGGAAAAAGAATGAAGAAAGACTTCGGGAACTATCTGACTCCATGAGGAAAGGAAATATAAGAGTTACAGGAATTCCAGAAGGAGAGGAGAGAGATGTAGGAACAGAGAAAATATTCCAGGAGATAATTGAAGAGAACTTCCCAAAAGCGAAGAAGGAGCTGAAAATTGATATACAAGAAGCAAGAAGAACACCAAACTTCCATGACGAAAGGAAAAACACAGCAAGACACATAATAGTAAAGCTCCCAAGAATCCAGGACAAGGAAAAACTAATGAAGCTGACAAGAGGGAAGAAACAGATAACATTCAAAGGAAAACCAATCAGGCTGACATCAGACTTCTCCGAAGAAACACTACGGGCAAGGAGAGAGTGGAGGGACATAGTCAACAGACTCCAAGAAAACAGATGCCAACCAAGAATACTCTATCCCGCAAAGCTCTCTTTCCTCCATGAAGAAAGAATATGGACCTTCCCAGACAAAGAGAAACTCCGGAATTTCATTGCAACTAAACCCACTCCAAAAAATAGTACAAGGAATCCTAAAGCCAGAACCTCAGAGGGACGAATAACAACGAAAGAAGACCGAAAAAAAAAAAAGCTATTAAAGAATAAATAAATAAAATCAAAGGAAAGACAAACATAATGGCAAATACAGATGCTAACATATCAATATTAACTCTAAATGTAAATGGACTAAACTCTTCAATAAAAAGACACAGAGTTGCAGCCTGGATTAAGAAACAAAACCCAACCTTTTGCTGTCTCCAGGAAACACATTTAGCTACAAAAGATAAAATAGGCTCAAAGTCAAAGGATGGAAAACAATCCTACAAGCAAATGGGCAAAAAAAGAAAAGCAGAACAGCTATACTTATATCAGATAAAACAGACTTCAAACTCAAAAAAATAAAAAGAGACCCCAATGGTCACTACATTATGATTAAGGGGACAATACTTCAAGAAGAAATAACACTCATTAACATATACTCACCAAACGAAAGAGCACCAAAATATATCAGACAACTGTTGTCCTCTCTGAAAACAAACATCAGAGAAAACACATACGTAGTGGGAGACTTCAACACACCACTATCAACAATGGATAGATCAACAAGACAAAAAATAAGTAAAGAAACTAAAGCTCTAAATAAGGACCTAAAGCATTTGGGCTTAACAGACATCTATAGAACACTAAACCCAAAAAAAACGGAGTACACATTTTTCTCAAGCGCACACGGATCATTCTCCAGGATCGATCACATACTGGGGCACAAGACAAACATCAACAGATACACCAAGATTGAAATCATACCAACCATCTTTTCTGACCACGAAGGCATCAAACTAGAAATAAATCATAAAAAAAGGCAAGGAACTATCCTACCTCATGGAGATTAAAAGCCACACTACTGGAAGACCACTGGACTAACGAGGAGATCAAAGAAGAAATTAAAAAATTCTTTGAATTGAATGACAAGGAGGACACCAATATCCTAAATGTATGGGATGCAGCAAAAGCAGTAATAAGAGGAAAATATATAGCAATAGAAGCTCACATCAAAAAACAAGAAAGAACTCAAAGAAACAACCTAATCTCGAAGCTCAAAGATCTAGAAAAAGAACAACAAAAAAAAACCCAAAACCAGTAGAAGAAAAGAAATAATAAAAAGCAAAGCAGAAATAAATGAAATTGAAACTAAAAAAACAATCCAAAAGATCAATGAAACCAAGAGCTGTTTCTTTGAAAAAATAATAATAGACAAACCCTAGCCAGGCTCACAAAGGAAAAAAGGGAGAAAGCACAAATACACAGGATCATAAATGAAAGAGGAGAAATCACAACGAACACAGCAGAAATCAAAAGAATAATCAGTAACTACTATGAACAGTTATATGGAAACAAGTTCAACAATCTAGAGGAGATGGACAAATTCCTACAACTCTACAATCACCCAAAGCTAGATAAAGAAGAAACAGAACACCTAAACAGACCAATTACAAGCAGCGAAATTGAAATGGTAATCAAAAACCTCCCCAAAAACAAAAGCCCAGGACCTGATGGATTTACAAATGAATTCTACCAAACATTCAGAGACGAATTAGTGCCTATCCTTCACAAACTCTTCCAAAAAATTGAGAAGGAAGGGACAATACCAAACACGTTCTATGAAGCCAATATTACACTAATACCAAAACCGAATAAGGACAACACAAAAAAGGAAAACTATAGGCCAATCTCCCTAATGAACACTGATGCAAAAATCCTCAATAAAATTTTAGCTATCAGAATCCAACAATGTATCCATAAGATAATTCACCCCGACCAAGTTGGATTCATTCCAGGGGCACAAGGATGGTTTAACATCCGAAAATCAATCAACGTTATCCCAATCAACAAAAAGAAATATAAAAACCATATTAATATCAATAGATGCTGAGAAAGCTTTCAACAAAGTGCAACACCCATTCATGATAAAAGCCCTTGAAATTCTTGGGATACAAGGAACATACCTCAACATCATAAAGGCCATCTATGACAAGCCAACAGCCAGTATCATTCTCAATGGTGAAAAGCTGAAAGCAATTCCATTAAGATCTGGAACAAGACAAGGATGTCCACTCTCACCACTGCTTTTCAATATAATACTGGAAGTCCTAGCCAGAGCAATAAGACAAGAGAAAGACATCCAAGGAATCCAAATAGGAAAAGAAGAAGTCAAACTATCACTATTTGCAGATGATATGATAATATACATAGAGAACCCCAAAATCTCCACAGAAAAACTAATTCAACTCATCAATCAATTCAGTAAAGTGGCAAGATACAAAATCAACACGCAAAAGTCAGTAGCCTTCCTATACACAAACAATAAATCTGAAGAAGAAGAAATCAAAAAAACCATCCCTTTTATTATCGAAACAAAAAAAATCAAATATTTGGGAATAAATCTAACAAAAGAGGTAAAGGACCTATACAAAGAAAACTATAAAACACTTTTAAAAGAAATAGAAGAAGACACAAAGAAATGGAAAGACATCCCCTGCTCATGGATTGGAAGAATAAACATTATTAAAATGGCCATCCTACCAAAAGCAATATACAGATTCAATGCTATTCTAATCAAAATCTCAATGGCGGGCCTCCCCAGTGGCGCAGCGGTTGAGCGCTGGGTTGCGAAGCTGCCCGCAGCCTCTGCGGCACGGTTCGATCCCGGCTGCTCCCCGGCACCAGAGAGGGTCCAATGGCTGCAGACTCTCCTGCACCCGCTGCTATCAGCAGTGTAATTCGGCCTTCTGCCTGTTGTGCTCCCGCTCTGGCTCTGGTGAATTCTCTCACCTCCCGCAATTCTGACTGTACCAGTGCATGTATAAACAAAAACAAAACAAACAAATAAACAGCTTTATAAAAAAAAAAAAAAAAATGTTTAAAAAAAAAAATCTCAATGGCATTCTTCAAAGAAATAGAACAATTATTGATGAAATTCATATGGAATCACAAAAACCCCGAATAGCAAAGCTCTACTGAAAAAAAGAAGGAAATGGAGGCATCACTCAGACTTCAAACTATACTACAAAGGCATAATCATCAAAACTGCATGGTATTGGAACAAGACCAGACATACAGACCAATGGAATAGAATAGAAAATCCAGAAATAAACCCACAGATTTATGGTCAACTAATCTTTGACAAAGGAGCAAAGACTATGCATTGGAGCAAAGAAAGTTTGTTCAATAAATGGTGCTGGGAAAACTGGGTCGCTACATGCAAAAGAATGAAGCTTGACCACTACCTCACACCATACACAAAAATCAACTCAAAATGGATTAAAGAACTAGACATAAGACCTGAAACCATAAAATACATAGAAGGAAATATAGGCGAAACACTACGGGATTTGCACATCAAAGACATCTTTACAGACACATCACCCAAAACAGTGAGAGTGAAGACAAAGATAAACAGATGGGACTACATCAAATTAAAGAGCTTCTGCACAGCAAAAGAGACAATAACAAAAACAAAGAGAAACCCCACCAACTGGGAGAACATTTTTGCACCCAACACTAATGATAAAGGACTGATCACAAAATCTGCAAAGAGCTGATGAGACTCAGCAACAACAAAGAAAATAATCCAGTCAAAAAATGGGCAGAAGAGCTAAAAAGAAACTTCTCTGAAGAGGAAATGCAAATGGCCAACAGACATATGAAAAAATGTTCAACATCACTTGTAATCAGGGAAATGCAAATCAAAACTACCATGAGATACCATCTCACACCAGTGAGAATGGCACATATTAATAAAACTAGCAACAACAAATGTTGGCGAGGGTGTGGAAAAAGGAACTCTTCTGCACTGTTGGTGGGAGTGCAAACTGGTCCAACCACTATGGAGAGCTGTGTGGAGATTTCTGGACCTACTAAACATAGAGCTTCCATATGATCCAGCAATTCCACTCCTAGGTATTTACCCAAAGGAAACAGAAACATCAATTCCAAAGAACACCTGCACCCCTATGTTTATAGCAGCACTGTTTACAATAGCTAAGCTTTGGAAACAACCCAAATGCCCAAAAATAGATGACTGGATCAAGAAGATGTGGTACATATATACCATGGAATATTACTCAGCATTCAAAAAAGATAAACACATGCAGTTTGCAGCAACATGGATGGCGCTGGAAGGGATCATGCTCAGCGAAATAAGCCAAAAAGAAAAAGAAAAATACCGGATGGTCTCACTCATAGCAGGAATCTAGAAAACTTAAATAAGGGACCAGGAAAATGAATATAAGAAAGTGAAAATCAAAATCAACAAAAATCTATGAACCAGAGACACTTTTTGGGGGGTGGGGGGCGGGAGGGGAAGGATTGGGGTCAGAATGGGGCGTTTGCAATTGTATGGGGGAATATAAAAATAAAATTTATTATTAAAAAAAAAATCACTGTTCAAAATGCAGCAAAAAACAAGTGATAATATTGGCAGTGAAATTTCAATCAAATGTAAATGGAGTACAGAAGAAATAGATCAACGTGGGAATATTGATCTTGCTGCCATTGGAGGGGCTCTAGACATGAGGGCAGAGGAACTCGGTAAAGGCAAACTTATCAGATAAATGAAGAAAGTGGCTGTGAGAAAAGGATAAAGATGGACCAGAAGTGATATCAACAAAAAACTTCACTTTAAAGAAATCACTGATATTTCACAATATTTAAAGTGCAAAACGTAAAATGTTGGAAGCTGATCCAAACTTAGGAGTATGACAATTCACAAGACATGTAACTATATCATAACTTATATGACAAGAAGGTAATCACTGTTCAAACTACTTATTTCTAATAATACATTTTTTATCCATTACATACAAACTTTTCACTTGTGACTAATATAATTACATTAAAATAATATAATGCAATTAATATGAAACATGTAATTAATATAAAATTGAGATATTTTATGCTCCTTTTTTATAATCAACCTTCAATATCCATGTGAGTTTTACATTTCACATTGCAATTTGAATACTAAATTTCCACTGGAACAAACCACTCTTGAAAAATTATTTTACAAAGGAAGGCTTTTAATTCTCAATGTTTAAATTACAGGGTACTGAATAAATATTAATTTTACTAATTTTTCGTTTTTCTATATTTATAACCAACCGCAGATTTGGTTTATAACTTTTGACAAAAATGTTTAAAGGTCACAGAACAATTATAACATTTCCTTTGATTAAGTCATTCTGCTAGCTTGAAACTGCATAGTCAATGGTATTGTTCTATACTTTCATGCAGAGTGCACACTGCTTGTAATAATAACTTCTGGCCCATCAAGGAGCTTATTATTTTACAACTAGAGAAGCCTTCTACCCTTTCCCCTACTTCTTACAATTTGCTCAAACAAAAAAAGATTTGAACTGATCTTGAATGATCTAAAAAGACAGCTTTTGAGGTTTGTCAAAGAGAATCATTGTCATATATAAACATGCAATTCCCCAAGCTTCTGTTACCCAAATATGCAAACCCTAATGCTGAAAGATAAACTTGAATAATTATTCAATTTATCCTTTGTGATAGTATATTATTTCATGCTTGTCCTCATCCCTTTCATAAGGGGGTAAAACAATGTGTGAGGGAAGTAATATGGTATAGTAGTTCTAGAGTCAACCGCAATATGCATACACCTCTATATCACTTTTTGCGACCTTAGATAAGTTACTTCTTGACATTTCAACTTCCTAGTTTATGAAATAAGGATAATAGTACCTTTTCTTGGGAAATACGGTAACGATCAAAAGAGGTAAGATCTAGAAATTGCTTAGCAAATTGTTTTAGACAGTAAGCACTTAGCTATAGCCATTGCCAATTTTATCATTAACCTTAGTATTTCTCTCATTAGTGTAAATATTTTAATAATGATGATGTTGCACTTATTTTTAAACACATTATTAATCAGCATAAAAGCTCAAATTCTCTTACTCTAAGATATGACAGATGCCACTGCTTGCTCGCTAAGAAAGCTTGACCTCAACTTCTCCAGATCATTTTTGCCCAAGGTGCAAGCGCAGAGGGATGCCAACTTTCACTCATCTCGCAATCTCTCATTCGTATGTCAAAACTTCCCTGCAGTCTGCTCAGAGTTTCCTCTTCTGAGGACATTAAAAACTAGAGTCATTTCCCATTTCTCAGAGCTATCTGCCAGAACGGTAGTGTCTTGTTCTCTCACAGCTCACATGATTTAACTGTCAGTTTTCTCTCTTGATTCTAATCCTTGATTCTAAACTAAGAGTCATTAGTACCTATATCTATCCATATAGCTGCAAAGGAGCTAAAGGTCAACTAAACCAGTCCTTTTCTCTACTAAACAATTCCCTCTAAAACACTCACGTGAGTTAGTTGAGCAACGACTGTTTTCACTTCCAGTGACAGTGGCGTCCACCTCCCAAGTCAAGCCCTTCCTTATACTTTTAGTTAGAAAGTTTACTTAGAAAGTTTACTTATGTTGAAGCAAAACTTTCCCCTTACAATAAATTTCCAGACATATTCTAGTTCCACGTTTTAGAGAAATAGAAATTTTAACCGTTCTATATGTCAGTCCACCCAATATTTGAAGACTCTTGAATTACTCTTCTCCATTTTATACATTTCCAATTCAGAAAAAAATGATTTTAAGGCCCCTCCCTCTTGGATTTCCTCTGGCTCAAGCATGGGCTTGCCAACTCGATCTAATAACTCTAAGGTAAATCCTTTTCTTTGCCAACATTTGGGTTGCCAAGTTGTTACAAATGATCCCTTTGCCCATATTCTATCATTACGTAAAAATTACTAATTTAAACTAGTAGTTAAGGACAAATGGCTGTAAGTCTAACTAACGGTTTAACAGGAATGATACTACAACCCTGAAAACTGTAAAAACAGTTCCATTTTCTTTTTTTAGAAAAAGGAACTTGGCTAATTAAAAGGGCAGAATAAAGGAGGATCAGCTGGCATAAAACTCTTGCCTCTTTCCTCCAAAACCAAACACATGCCTGGGAGAAGGACCAAACAATAGGAAGTTTTGCTGAAAAGTTTTTGTTTCATGTCCTGAGAAAGAGAACCCAATTAAAAGAAAGCAATAATAGGGGCCTCCCTGGTGGCACAGTGGTCAACCACCACACTGTGAAGCAATCCACAGCCTCTGCAGCACGAGTTCGATCCCCGGGCGGCCAGGGAGCTACCCACATGGCACAGCAGACCTCCCCTGTCTGCTGCGCCCCTCAGCAGTGTGCTTCAGTCAGTCTGCCTGTTCTGTTCCCTGCTCTGTCTCTGGTGAATCCTCTCACCACCAGCATCTCCAGCCTGTACCCCAGTTCTTGTATGCATAAATAAATAAACCTTTTTTTAAAAAAAGCAATAACAGCTCTCCAAAAAATACTCTTTGTACTTTGTATCTGAAGAAGGAGCAAACGCCATGCTCTCAAATCCTTTGACCAAAAGACAATAGAAAAAGAAGCAACAGAACTTTCCTGTGCTCTCCTAAGCACGGCAGGGATAATCTTGTGAGGAAACATAGAGAGTAGGGAAAAAGCACTCCCGGGCCACTGACGCCTGCCAGGGGGGCAGCCCAGCAGGAGGGGGATCCTTTTCCAAGTCCCCACAAGGTGCAAGCAGTGCAGGCGGTGTCCCCAAGTGACCCTAACTCTGGTCATAGAACAGGAGGAAGGGTGGGCCCCGGGGCTCCCGGGCGCTCGCGCCAACGGGCAAGTAGAGCCTGGGCGCTCTGCTCCCGCTTCGGGGGCGAGGAGGCCGTCGAGGAGCCCCCCAGAGCTCTCAGGTGTGTGAGGACAACCTGGCGGGGTGGTTTCGGGCGCCGGGAGTCAGGATCTGCGACTGGGAATACCGTTCCTGGAGGTGACCGAGGACATCCAACAGGAGCAGAGAGCGAGGAGGGGAACGGCCTCCCCACCGAGGGGAAATTCGGCCCCGACGGCTGCCGGCTCCGCGCCCGGGCGCAGGCGGTGCGGCCGCAGCAGGCGCAGGTGCCGGGGCTCGCCGGCAAGGACACCCTCGGCCCCGCGCGCCCGGCGCGCCCCGCCGCCCTCAAGGCAGTAGCTCCCACTCGCAGCCCTGCCCCTCGGGGCCCCCTCAGGTCCAGCAGGGGCTCCCCACTTCTCCTCGAGCCCCCCTCGAGCCGTCCGGCCCCCGGCGCTCCTCCCGGCGCACACAGGCTTCTCGCCCCGCTCCCCTCCCGGCCGGCTCCCCCCGGCCCGCTCCGGCTCCTCGGCCCGGCTCCCCACGCCGCCTCCGGGTCGGGCCCGGCGTCTCCCCGCGGACCGCGTCCCCTCAGGCGGCTCCTCAGCCCGTCGCCTCCCTCCCGCCTCAGGCCGGGCCCGGCGCACTCACAGAACTCGGCGACGAACGGGGTCACCGCGTAGTTCTCCTCGCACCAGTCGAGCGTGGAGGTCGGGGGGCCCCAGTAGCCCTCGCGGTCCACCGCCGGGGCCATCGCGCGCAGCCGCGTCTCCGCCGCCGCCCAGGCGCTCCGCAGGCTGCGCTCGGCTCGGGCTCCCGGCCGGCTCCGGCCCCGCCCGCGCCCGCCCTGGGGCGGAGCCGCGCGCCCCGCGCTCGGCCCGCGGGAGACCCCGCCCCCCGCTCGGCCCGCGGGGAGACCCCGCCCCGGCGCGCGGGCCCGGCCGGCGCTGCCCGCGCCCGGCGCCGAGGGGCCCGGCCCGCCTTCCGCAGGAAGGGCTGGGGCGGCGGCCTGCGCGCCGGCCGGCTCGGGCTTGTCGGCGCGGGTGCTGGCGGCCCCGGGCGGTTTGCTGTCGGGGTGTGTCTGGGCCACTGTGTCAGGGGGTGTGCGGTTTAATTTAATTGGGGCGGGGGTGGGATGAAGCTTTAGATCAAGCCCTTACTCGATGCAGCCTGTTCAGAGATCCTCCAAGTGCCTTCCTCTGGCCACAGGCCTCAAAGGGAACCCAGAAAGAGAACACTGCCAGCTCCAGGACTCCCAGAAAACATAGTGATTTTCTAATAAAGGGTTGAATGTGTGTTGAGAACAAAGGAAACGGGCAGCAACCCAGAAGCCAGGAGTGAAGTGAGCTTTGAGATCCTAAAAAATAATGCAGCAGGAGCAGTCACGCAGTTTTCCTGCTTACGTTTGGCTTCCAAGTACAGGAGCTTCTGCTATCTGTAATTGTGCGCTACTCTCCAGCCAACCAACGGCCTCCCCTGTTTCCAGCCTCAAGAATAATGCTTCACAGAGCTGCCAGAGGGATCTTTTAAAAACACACATGCAATTGCCCCAGCCCTTGGGTTCAGCGACACAAATTCTGCGCTAGCTGGGAACGTGCTTTGCTCCTGCGGCTCAGCAGAGACTGCCTTTCTCTGTCTCCATTGACTTAACTCCCACCAGCTTTTTAAAATCCAGCTTCCTAAAGCCCTCCCTGACTTGCCCCAAGAGTTCCTTTGCCTTTTATTCACCTCCTAACTTGATTATGTCCTGAGCAGAAATCTTACTTCCCATTCTCTGGTCCTAGCACCTAGAACTCTGCCTGATCCTGCAGTTTTAAATGAAGAAAATAGATTAAGGACGAAACAATTGCTATTTTCTAAATAAATCAGGTAAGGCTTAATCACAGGTAAAAGAGAAAACAAGAAGAGGTAAGAAGTTCACAACCTGTCTACCAAATGACCAAATATGATAGACGCAGAATCATTACTTGCACAATGCAAAATCTAGGAATAGAGATGGTGTGTTTTATGGCAATAATAGAATATCTAAGAATTCTCTTTTGAACAGCAAACTCTGAGCTTCTGCTATGTACAAGGCGCTAGTTAACTGTTGTGGGAATACATACACACACACACACACACACACACACACTCACATATATATATGAAAACTCCAAGAAAGGCAGTCTCCAGAGAACAAAATAAACAAAATAAAAGCCATTTGAGTTGTAAGAAACTTCTATTTCTGATCATTTTTAATCTCATTCTCTAAAATGTGTTTTGTGTATGTTTTGAATGTATATAATAACCATCATTGTATGTACTTTATTAACGAATACATCAAAGGTATGTTTGTATACATAAAATGAATATACAGAAATACAGACTCCAAAGTGATTTGTTGATGACATGTGCAATTAACACTATATAGATTACAACAATACACATATTTTGCTGAGAGAAAATCAAAAATTAGGGTTTCGTGGGAGCTGCTAAGTAGAAAGAACTCCTGACCCAGCCAAGTGGCTCAGGGCAGGAGCTGAAGCTTTAACTTAATACCTTGCACACTGTTCATCAACGGTGAAAAAAAAATCTGCCATGACCCAAACAAAATTTACCAAGTGTACCAAGACAAAAGGTACATTGCAATAGTATCACTCAGAAAACACAATGTGAATTTCACAGTTCCTTCAGCAATGTCTTGTCGTCCTTTCTTCCAGAAGCCTTTCCCTCTTGAGTATAAACTCAATGCATAGAAAGTAAGAGACCTAGAGTAGCCAATTACCTTGAAAGAGAAGAACAAAGTTGGAGGACTCAGACTTCCTGATTTCAACACTTACTACGAAAGTTACAGTAATCAAAACAGCATAGTCTTGACATAGGATAGCAGTATAGACCAATGAAATGGAATTGAGACTCCACAAATCAACCCTTACATTAATTATGATTAGTTGGTTTTCAGCAGAGACAGGGATCCCAAGACAATTCAGTGCAGGAAAGAATAGTCTTTTCCACAAATGGTGCTGGGACACCTGGACATTCACATGCAAAAGAGTGAAATTAGACTCCTACCTGCCACAATAAACAGAATTTAACAGAAAATGATATGTAAATTTAAATGTAAGAGATACAACTCTTAGTAGTTTACATAAAAGTAAATCTTTGTAACCTTGGGTTAGGAAATGCTTTTTAGTATAAAATACCAAAATAATGAGTGACAAAAGAAAAGATAGGTAAGTGGGATTTTATCAAAATGTGAAAGTTTGTTATTGCAAATGACACCAACAAGAATGTAATAAAATACCCACAAAATGGGAGAAAATATTTGCAAACCATATAGCTGATAAGAGACTTGTATTCAGAATATATGAAGAACTCTTACAAATCAATAAAAAGGCAAATACAATTAAAAAATGGGTAAAATATCGGAACAGGCATTTCCCCAAAGAAGATACACAAATGACCAATGAACACATGAAAAGATGTTGAGGTTGCCATGAAAGAAATTCAAATCAAATCACAATGAAATGCCACTTCATATACACTGAGATGGTTATAATCAAAAAGACAAGCAATAACAAGCGCTAACAAAATTGTAGAGAATTGGAACCCTCATACATCGCTGGTGTGTAAAATGATCCAGCTGCTTTGGAAAACAGTTTGGCAGATCCTCGAAATACTAAACAGAGTTACCATAGACCTAGCAATTCTACTCGTAGGTATATACAAGAGAATTGAAAACATATCCACAAAAGCTTGTACAATTTTTTCACAGCAGACTTATTAGTAATAACCAAAGAAACAAACCAATTTCAAGCAATTGATAACTAAATTAATAAAATGGTAAATCCATACAATGTTATGGAATATTATTATTAATAATATTAATATTATGGAATACACCACAACCTAATTATTATGGAATATTAATATTATTATGGAATATTATTTGGCAATTAAAAGGAATGAAATAGTGGTATGTGATGTAACATGGATGAATCTTGTTAACACTTTGGTACATCAAAGAAACCAAACACAGAAGGGTATCTATTGTATAATTCTATTTATAGAAAACATTCAGAATAGATGAATTTGTAGTGACAGCAAATTCGTGATTGATTGAGAGAGAGGGTGGGCATGGGAATGACTGCTAGTAGGTTCATGACTTCTTTGGAACTGATATGTTCTAAAATTATATTGTAAAACTACGTGAACAAGCAAAAACAAAAGAAAACATTAAATTGTGTACTTTAACTGAACACTAAATGTTCTAAATAGCTAAACTATATGGTATGTGAAATCTTAATAATATAGCTGTGTTTAAAACAAAGCACTACATTCTTATTTTAGAAAATACCAAAGAAGTGTAAGAAAATAAACTACTCATAATCCTACCAACTAGCAGTAACTAGTGTCCACATTTAAGCATATTTTCTCCTAGCATTTTATCTGCAGATATTTTTTAATGTGGTAGAGCTAATATTGACTTCAAATTTCATATTTTATAAGCTTTTCTCATGCCATTAAAAAAAATCCTTGTAAGTATGCTAATAATTACATTCAATTTTATAGATACACCACAACCTAATTATTAGATAACCATTTACTATTCCCTTACCACTGGGTATTTAGTTTATTTATTTATTTTATAGAGGCATGATATTTATTTATTTATTTGTTTGTTTGTTTTTTGTTTATACATGCACTGGGTACAGTCAGAAGCGCGGGAGGGTGAGAGAATTCAACAGAGCCAGAGAGGGGAGCAGAGCAGGCAGAAGAACCGAAGTACACTGCTGAGGGGAGCAGCTGGCAGCAGGAGAGGTCTGCGTGCCATGCGGGACCCTCCTCCGGTGGCCTGGGAGCAGCCGGGGATCGAACCGGCGTCACAGAGGCTGCGGGCAGCTTCGCAACCCAGCGCTCAACCGCTGTGCCACCGGGGAGGCCCTATTTAGTTTATTTTCAATACTTATATTTTATCTTTTAACTAACACATGAGAACTCAAATTTTGACAAGTTTCAACCAGATTTCTGCTGAAAACTCTTCTTACTAGTTCCCAAGACAATGCAAATAAATCCAAGATCTAATTCATTTTTTCTATATGAGGTATGTTGCACCATTTCATAACCGCAAAGAAAACTTTGAAGTCACAAAAACCAAATATGTAGGTTCACCACAAATTAAGTGATCTTATGTCTACATACATCTTGGCCTCTCTTACCAAAAGGCACATTCTGGACAACCCATCAACATAATATCTGTGGGGGGAATTGTGTCACCTAAGTGCAACAGACCACAACCTGGGGACATAGGCCCAGCCTCTCAAGGAAGAGTCTTCAGCCCCCCAGGTTGTATGCTTCTGTAACCCCCGCCATGCTTCTGTAACCCCAGCATTTCCCTCCTCCATAACCTCTCCCACATTTTGTGATCATCTATTTAGGAATTAGTTTTCCAGATCCTGTCTCATTCTACCTCTGTATCTTCAGTTCCTCACTTGGGCCTGACACAGAATTGATACTCAAGAAATATTTATAGAATAATAATAATGATAATAATTAAAAAAGAGAGAGATCACATGTATTGAACATTTACTACAGGGCCAGGAATGGTTCTGCATTCCTCATGAGGTAGATACTGTTCTTTTTGCTATTTCATAGCCAGGGGTGTTTAAAGTACAAAGAGGTTAAGTTATTGCCCATGTACATATGACTATTTAGTAGCAGAGCCGGATTTGAGCATAGGCAAGCTGACTTCAGAGCACAGATGCTTAACAACTACATTAAGAAAAGTTGCTAGTGAATTTGCAAAATATTGATAATGAAGCCTAGCTCTGAGAATTTTATAGGGATATAGAAAGCACCCATGAGGGTAAGCCACACTAGTATAGGAACCATGTAATACCATTATGTCCCCAACATGCAGTTTGGTACTGATTAAATCCTTAATGAACATATAGTTAACGAATGATACAAAAAAGTAAGGATTAGAAAAAATATAAGACTTTTATCCACTTTGAGATGGGTTTTGTGTATGGTATGAGATGGTTTAGTTTCATTCCTTTGCATGTGGCTGTCCATTTTTCCTAGCACTATTTATTGAAGACACTTTCCTTGTTCCAGTGTATATTCTTTGTTCCTTTGTCATAGATGAATTGACAATATATGTGTGGCTTTATTTCTGGGCTTTCAATTCAACTCCATTGATCTATATGTCTGATTTTGTTCCACTGTCATGCTGTTTTTATTATTATGGCTTTGTAGTATAACTCAAAACCTGGGAATGTCATACCTCCATTCTGCCCCCTTTTTGTCAGGACAGATTTGGCTATTCGGGATTTTTGTGATTCCATTTGAATTTCAGCAATGTTTATTACATTTCTTTAAAGAATGCCATTGAGATTTTTATTAGAACTATATTGAATCTGTAAATTGTTTTTGGTAGGGTGGCCATTTTGATAATGTTAATTCTTCTGATCCATGAGTGGGGAATATCTTTCTTTTTTGTGTGTCTTCTATTTCTTTCTTTCTGTTTTTTAATAAAGATTTATTTATTTATTTATTTATTTATTTATTTATTTATTTATTTATTTATTTATACAAGCACTGGGTACAGTCAGAAGAGCAGGAGGGTGAGAGAATTCACCAGAACCAGAGCAGGGAACAGAACAGGCAGACTGACGAAATACACTGCTGAGAGGAGTAGCGGGCAGCAGGAGAGGTTTGCGTGCCTGTCTTCTATTTCTTTCAATGGTGTTTTGTAATTTTTTTTTAAGATTTATTTATTTATGCGTACACGAGCTGGGGCACAGGCCAGAGATGCAGGGGGTGAGAGGATTCACCAGAGACAGAGTGGGGAACAGAACAGGCAGACTGACTGAAATGCACAGTTGAGGGGAGCAGTAGGTGAGACAGGAGAGGTCTGCTTCGTCATGTGGGTTGCTCCCTGGTGGGCCAGGGATTGAACTCGTGCTGCAGAGGCTTCAGATTGCTTCATAGTATGGTGTTTAACTCATTGCGCCACCAGGGAGGCCCATATTTTGTAATTTTCCTTATTAAGTCTTTCACCTCCTTTATTAAGTTTATTCCCAGTAAACCTGGGGGTACAATTGCAAATGGGAGACTTTCTTAATTTCTTTCTCTTCAAGAATTCAAATACTTTTGAATTTATTACACACTGGTGTAATAAATATAATCAATTAAAAAAAAGAAAAGATACTAGAATAAAGAAGTTTTTATTTTTTAAAAAGACTTATTTACTTATGCATAGAAGAACTGGGGTACAGGCCATAGGTGTGAGGGGGGTGGGAGGGCTCAATAGAGACAGAGTGGGGAGCAATAGGCAGACTGACTGAAATACACTGCTGGGGGAGCAGCAACAGGCAAGACAGGAGAGGTCTGCTGCGCCATGTGGGTAGCTCCCTGGCCGTCCAGGAATCCAACTTGGTGCTGCAGAGGCTGTAGATAGCTTCACAATGCTGTGCTTAACCCCTTGCACCACCAGTGAGGACCAATATAAGAAGTTTTTAATACTATGACATTTATTATTTACTTTCTCTGTTTACTATAATAGACAGTACATGTTCATTATGAAAAATTTTTAAATACAGTTGAGGAATAGTGTATTATGAAATATATACAAATAAATATAACTTACATGTATCAAGAATAATAATGAAATTAATCTGGATAGAGCCACTACCCAGGTTAAGAGCTATAAACATTGATTCTTTAAGACCCTTGTATCCTTTTCCAATTTCATCACTTCCCGCCCTCCAGAAGCAACCACCTACCTGAATTTCATTTCTATGCATCTTTCAACTTTCTAAAACCTTTTTTCAAGTAAGTTTATGCTTGAACATAGATTTGGCATGTTTTTGAATGTTATAAAAGTGGGCTTATATAGTAAGTTTTTTTTCTGAGACTTGCTTCTTTTTAGCCCAACAGTATCCTTTTAAGATTCATCTGTGTTATTGCATAAAGCTATAATTTATTCATGTTTTAGTTTTATATGAATTTTTCTATTCTATGACAACACCACAAGGTTATTTATTTTCCTGAGATGGATATAAACTGTTCTCCATTTTTGCTATTATAACCAATGCTCTCCCAATCATCTGTTTTTACACATTTTCTGATACACATGTTTCTTTAGCATGTTACCTATGAATGGAAGTGTTTGCACATTTTCAAATTTATCAGATAAGACCAAATACTGTTCTAAAATGGTCATACCGGGCCTCCCCGGTAGCACAGTGGTTGAGCGCTGGGTTGCGAAGCTGCCCGCGGCCTCTGCGGCGCTGGTTCGATCCCCGGCTGCTCCCCAGCCACTGGAGGAGGGCCCCACATGGCGTGCAGACCCCTCCTGCCGCCCGCTGCTCCCCTCAGCAGTGTCCTTCGGTCCTTCTGCCTGCTCTGCTCCCCGCTCTGGTGAATTCTCTCACCCTCCCGCGCTTCTGACTGTACCCAGTGCATGTATAAACAAGCAAACAAATAAATAAATAAAACATGCCTCTAAAAAAAAAAAAAAAATTTAAAAAAAAAAATTAAAAAAAAAAATAAATAAAATGGTCATACCAATTTACATTTCCACAATAAGATTATGTTTCATAATATAACATGTCACTATACAAACATCTAAAATCACAATAAAAAATAAAACTAACATCACAATAAAAATGCATAAATCACCTAGAATTTCATCACTCAGTAGTAACTACTGATATTTTAGTGTATTAGTGGCCAAACAATTTTCTCCCTGTCTATATTTTATTAAAACATACATATGTTTTATTAAAATAGTTACAAGGTATACATCATTTTGGAACTTCTTGTTTTCATTTACAAAAGGATATGATAAGCATTAAAGAATAAATTAAATAATAAATAAACATTATACTTCTAGAAACATCATTACCATTATCATCACTCCCAATACTATACTTTGAGGCTCAGCTCAGCTGCCACCTTTGTGTCTGGACCCCAGATCCCACTCCTCAGTGTAGAGTTAGTGTTTCCTTTTCATTGTTCCTTAGTGTGCATTTCCCACACTTGACCAGTTTGAGCACACAGATGCAAACTTCCTGGAGAGAAAGGATCACCCATATTCTCTCTACGTTCCAGTGCCCAGCATTGGGCCTAGAATATGAGCAAATCCATAGATATTTCCAGGTTAAGTAATAAATCTACTTTTGTGAAACAATCGGCATAGCAACTAAGAGTATCAGCTCTGAGTCTTAGGTAGTTCTAGTTTTCTTCATCTGCCAGCTTACCTGATACTGAATATGAGCTATAAACTATCTTAACTACTTTAACAAAAGATGGTTTTGGGAGGGCGGCACGATGGCGGCAGAGTGAACATGCTGAGCTCACCTCCTCTATACACGCACATCTAGATTGCAGCCGACCAGAGGCAATGTTTCCTGAAAGAAAAACAGACAAAATTAAAGCACATGCTAGGAGAAACAGACGGAGGAGAGCAAGGGAATGGTGGGTGAATGGGCAGCTGAACCATACAAAAATACTAATTTGAAGGGCTATGTGCACTCCTACGTTAATAGCAGCACTATTTACAAATTGCTAATAACAGAGGAAACGATTAAGAGGATGTAGCATATATACATGATGGAAGACTACTCAGTAGTATATATATATTTATATATTTCTATATATATCAATAAAGATGAACTCTTGCCATAAATGGAATCGGAAAGGGTTATGCTAAATGAAATAAGTCAGAAGGGTAAAGACAAATACTGGGTTAATTCACTCAAATGAAATATAGAGAAACAACAGAAAGGAAATGACAAAACTAAACCAAAACAAACCCTAGAAATATGACTGCAAATTTGAAGTGCTATAATGTTGCCTCTGAGGAGGGAGAGGAGGGAACCAGCAAGGGAAGGGACCCAATAATCTATGGTAAAGGACTGTGGGTGCTTTGGTGGTGGGTGATGGGGTGATATACATCGAGGGAGTGATGAAGCTATCCCCCTAAATCACATGCGGTGTTGTAAACCAATGCTACCTCAATAAAAATAAAAAAAATAAATAAGTGTTTTGTTTAACTTTAAAATCACAAATGTCAGTAGAAACTTTTCTTCTTCCATGATAAATGGCAAAATATTTTTTATCTTCAATTATGAATATTGAGAACTGTTTATGAACAAAAATAAAACAGCCTTTTTTATCAAAAAAAAAATTAAAAGCATCTGGAATGTGGTAAACATGACCTTATATCCCAAACCTATCTCTTAATAAGCTGTGATTTTGGTCCTAGGAGCTTCTCTAAGCCCCATTTTCTCCCTCTATAAAATGGAGAAGCAAAAATACCTATTTTATGTTAGGATTAAATGGAAAAAAATAAGCACAATGTAGAACTTGGGAAATGGAATAACAGTACATCTCAATGGTATTGTAGAATTATTTCACTTTGTAGGGAGTTGAAAGTCTCCTGGTAAAACACAAACTGTGTCATGTCCAGGGCAGTGGTGGGGGAACATCCCAGTTTGATTTTCCTGTGAGACCTGTTTTCTAAACTAAGATGAAATTTGGATTATAAAGAATGAAAAATGAATTTTGTACTTCTTGAGAGAGCTAAACGTTCCAGGCCCCTGCTCTCCCAGCATCTGTCCTCAGCTCCCTCTCTGTTACCTCAGCTGTTATCTCTGTTAACATCTGCTGCCAGGTCTCCTGCACTGTTCTCAAGGATAGAACAAAACAGACAAGGTTCAAGGATCAAAATGAAAAGGAACAGTTATAACACCTAATACAGATAACATTTACTCTGATCCTGATAGTGTTCTAAATATTCTTCAATATTACCCTTTAAAATCTTGCTAGCAACCCAGTGAATGTGGGCTATCTCATTTATCGATAATGGAACTGACACAGTGAGATGAAATATTTCACTCAAGGGCACTTGGCTAGTAAGCAGTTGAGCAGAGGCTGGAATCTGGGCAATCTGGTGCCGGAGGTCCTGTTCTTAACTATTGTGCAGAGCTCAGAAGAACGTGCTGTGCGGGACAGCAAGGACTGGGGTCCAAGTGGGGTTTGATTTCTCTCTGCACCTGGAGGGTAAGGAATATTCTCATCCCTTCAGGGACAATGGGTTTTAAGGGACCTAAATGATTTGACTGAAGAGATCCACATGGGTAGTTCGCAGAGAGGAAAAATGGAATTGGGAGAGACTGATGATGTGGAGGTTGCAGAAGAGACTGGCAGTGACTTCATTAACAGCGTAGTGAGGGAGAGGAAGGGATATATTTACACATGTTTAGGGGAAGAATCAATAGGATTTGGAGAAAGATTTGGGGACAAGGATCTTCTAGTCATTCCCAGCTGCTGAAAGACCAGAAAGGCCCTCTGGCTGCAGCGTGTGGATGCAGGTAGTTAATCAGAGCAGGAGGAGGAGAGAACGTTATTGGGCAAAAAGAGAGCCTGCCAGGCCTTGAAAGGGCAAGAGTGTGGGCAGAAAGAGACATTCAGAGTGTGCAAAGATGGGGGAGGGGAGGACAGTAGCCAGGGACAGATAATGGAAAGACTGTGGTCTTACAGGCTGTGATCGGTGTTCGGGCTTTATCAGACAGAACAGGAATGTTCAAGAAAGGGAATAACGTGTTTCCATGGATTGGGGAAAATAGATTTTCAGTTTGGGGATTTTTTTGTAGGGAGCAAGATGAGGCAAAAAGAGGAATCAGGAAATTTAATCTGATGGGTCTTCTAGTCAATTTGGAGACTGTGGCAAACAAACCTGGCCAAAGATAGGACAGTCAAGTTAAATTGCAGCACAGCTCCTGGGCAGTCCTTGCACTGGCCTTCTTGGAAGTGCAAGGAACATTTGCTTTGTGGAAAACAGAGCAAAGCTAAGGTTTACCAGGTTAACTCCTGAGCTCCAAACACACCACATCCTATAAGGTAAGTTACTGCACATGACATACCATCAGCCCTTGGTTAAGTACCTGGAAAAGTGTCCCAAAATAAATTTCATGGAGTTGGGAATTACTTGCATATCCCTAACTTGATTGCTTTTTTTTATATGGGTTTATGGAAACATTAACAATAAAAAGGTATCTCAATGACACCTTCCCTATGAATAGGAATTTCTCTCAATATTGCCTAGAATGGAGCTTTCTCTCTCCTTTAAATCATAAGAATCGCATTTGTACATATTTAAGTGTCTGGTTTTCTTGCATCCAATCAAATGCTGTAAGTTGCCATTTAGATGCTGACCCAAATCTCTATCTTTAACCCAGATCTATTTCCTGGGCTTCAGTCCTTGAATCAATTAGGATCATGTTTTGCTGCAGGTAACAGAAAATCAATCCCAGGGACTTAACTAAATTACGGTTTATTTTTCTCAGATGGGAGACAGCCTGCACCAAACAACAGTTCCACAACTCCGGGATCTCGCTGTCTCTCTGCTCTGCCTCACTGAGCATAGGGTCTTCATCCTCATTGTCACAAGATGACTGCATCTTGCCCAAGCATCACAACTCTGTCTAAGTAAGAAGAAAAAAGAAGGCAAAGGGTAAACCCTGGCTGGAACTGTTCACTGTTATCTGGAAAATGGTTGCTTCTCCAGAACCTCCACCAGGTGAAATCCAATTACAGTTTATTGATCAGAACTAGGTCTTACGACAAACCATAGAGAGTCTTAGAAAACTGATAAGAGAGTCTAAGAAGATGATACTTTAGCTGGACACATCACCGTCACTAGCAAAGTTAGATTCTGTGAGGAAAAAAGAAGTGAGAAAGGATACTGAGTGAGAAACTCGTAGAATATCCCACAGATTTGCATTTTCTATCTACCTTCTGGACAGCTCTCCTGGGGTATTTTGTGAGGATCTCAAGTTCAGCATGTCTTCCATTGCAATATTTCCGCTCCACGCTGGTTTCCCTTCCAGTGATTTTTCACTACAGTGAAATTGACAACCACTGACCTACTTTGCTAAAGAAAGCAGCTTTGGTGCCTTCCTGTTCCTCATCCAACCAAATCCTATTAGTCCCTATAGATTCTTCTACCTGTCTATGCCCCTCCTTCTCTTACTGCCACTGTCTCCTGGACTGGGGGTGGGGAAGTAAATATGTCTATGCTCTGCCTCATAGAAGAAACTTCTGCCATATTCCCATCCCACAACCTATGCTTTCCATTGTGGCTGCCAGAGGGCTTTTTTTCTTAAATTCAAGACGTTCACTGCCCTTTTCAAAACAAAGTTCAGTGATTTTCCACTACCTGGAGCATCAAATTCAAACTCCCTGACATGACGAAGGAAACTCTTTGTGACCTCACCTCCACCCATCTCTCAGGCAAAGTTACTACATTTCACACTCCAGATGTACTAAAATCTTTCTAAATACTCTGCCCTAAAAGAGCTACTTCTCTCACTGCTGGGCCCTGGTGAACACTTTCCCTTCAGCTTGAATTTCCACTTTCTTCCTGTCCCCTTGGCTAACTTTTTTTTCTTATCTTTCAGGTTTCAGCTCAGAGCAGGTTTCCTTCAGAAACTTTCCCCAGACCTGCCAGTGGAACACTTAACATGTCTTCCTCACCAACAAGATCAATGTTCTCAAATTTAGGAGAACTACAGGATCACTGCTCATTCTATTGCTCCAGAAGCCTATAGAATCAGGATCTCTGGGGTGCATGAATCTGCAGCCTGGGTCATGGTGAGGCAGATGGTCCAGGAAACAGAAGATGAGAAACACTGAACTGGACTCCAGGCAGTCTTGGAACAAGGAAGTTTCCTAGCTCGCCACTGTGTCCATAATGCTGACCACAGGGCCAGGCACAAAGTGGGTCATCTGTCTAACTCCAAGTGCTTTCTCTTTTCTCTAAGTTGCTTCATCCACATAATAATATGGATTACCACTTACAGGGTAGTACACACTGTTGCCATACAGACAAGTAAATAAATAAATTTATGATTCTCCTTCAGTGATTCCCTATTATCTGCAAGATTAAATCCAAACTCTCTGACGTAGCTGAGATTAGAGTCTAGCAGAAGCTTTTCTTATCTCTTGACTTTGAGCAGTTTGCTTTAACTGTGCATGTCTTGGCTCCCTCACCTGAAAATTCAAGCTAATACTTGTACCAACCTCAAAAGGTTGCTATTAAGAGTGAGATAATAAGTTTAAAGCACTTAGGAGAACACCTGACACACAGAAAGAAATCAATACAAATTGACCATATATTACTACTGCTGCCACCACTGCTACTGCTACTACCACTATGAGTACCTATTAAATTCCAATCACGTTTTTGAGTAAGCGTGGCTATATGTATCATTTCACTGAATTCTCCCAGTCACCTAACAATTCAAGTACCATCACCCCTATTTTATAGATTAAAAAAACCAAGGCTCAGAAAGGCAAAGTGACTCATACAAAGTAAAGGTGAGAAAAATGGAAGAGATAAAATTTCATCTTTAAAGATAAATCAAGTTTGGCAACCATGTAGAACAACTTGAACTTCCATTCGTTGTTTGTGGAAATGTAAACTGACATGCTGTCCCTTTGGAAAACAATGGCTGACAATGGGGAAGTTGTGTGCCCCCTCTTCAGCAAATACCCTTTTAGGAATGTCTTCTAAAATATTCCCACACCTCTGTATGAAGTGGCAGGTACAAGAATGCACATTACACAAGTATTTGTGGAACAGAAGGATGTTTATGCAAGCAGTATAATCACAAAATGAAATACTGTCGCATACAGCAGTTATACTTGAATGAATTGCATAAACAGGGTGGTCCCCAGGAAAGGGGAGGTTTTGGGTTCCCTGCCCCACCCTAAGGAGGGGTAGAGCTGAGCAGGGAGAGAAGCTGGAGAGTGGAGAGAAGGAAGGGGAGCAAGAAGACCTGGAGGAGACACCTGGAAGAGAGAGACCGTGTGAGGAAGCTACACTTACTTCTCTCAGCCTTGGACGTGTACCAGGGGCTTAGGGGACATGGAAGGAGACACTTGAAACAGATGTGGGAGAGAGGCCCTTGGGGAGGTTAATAATGGCATCCCCTTGCCTATGGCTGGCCTCTTCTCTATGGGTCCCCACCAGAGGTTACCTTAGACTTGTGGCAATGAGGGGATAAGTAACTTTGGGTGCTTGAATTGGAAACTATATTCTTTCTCTTCTCTTCTCTTTATTGCACATTAATTGTATTAGTTATTTTCTGTTAAAGGTCTTACACACTAGAGTGTGTTTTGTCTTGATGTGGAAGATGGCTGAAACTATTTAGAGCAGACAGGTTTGGGGGTCCCGGGGTGCCCCGACCTTGCCATGTAACAGTACTAGAAGCATAGTGACTTGATGGATTGACAGGCTCCACATACAAGATGGCAGCCACCATCTTGCTATTCCCCAGTGTTCTGAGAGCTATTCAGCAGTATATTAAATGCTCCAATGTTTAAGTGCCAAAAGAACTGAAACAAATGTAAGAAATGCTAAAAGAAATGCTAAGCTGGGTAATAAGTACATAGAGATCATGTTATTCTACTTTTTGTGAATGCCTTATTTTGTAATTTTTAAAAAGATTTTTTAAGAACACTCAAAAGAGTGGCTTTGGGGGGTCAAGCAATGTCCTAAATTTCTCCTAACCCATTCCACCACCACCCCTCAGGGTGCCTACTCCCCAAGCCTCACAGCTGCCTCCTGTTACTGGAGCTGGTTGTGTTCAGCATCAGTGGGGAGGCCAGTGCCTGTGGGTGCCCCAGAGGTCTGAAGTCAAGCAAGCACCCGGCATTTGCCTGTCCTGGTCTGAAACTGTCCCACCCCACCCGACCCCGTGGGGTATGCCTGCTGCTGCCTTGTTGGTGGCACAGAATTCCCGCCAAGTGGGGATGTCATGCCAAGGTCCCCCTCCAGCTGGAAACTCAGCCCTGAGGCCCTGCATGCCCTGCGGGAAGCCCTCAGCGCCCCGCTTTCCAGCTATAAGGGGCCAGCCAACACCAAGGCGGGATGCACAGGATCCTGCAAATTCCCATTCAAACGTGTTAACTTCAGCATTCTCACAGTCTTAGGGTCTTGTAAACTTCCTGGACTTCATCGTTACCGTTCATGGATACGTAAAGATGTCATAATGTCACCAGATATTAATAAGCACACCCGAAAATCAGGTGACAGAACAGTGTGTGTAACATAATCCCAACTCTAAGTGTAGATTTAAAAAAAGCGAGATGGTCTCACTCATAGCAGGAATTCAGAAAACCTAAATGAGGGACCAGGAAAAAGACTAATTATAACAAAGTAAAAATCAAAATCAACAAGCAACTATAAATCAGAGACATACTAGGGGTGGGGGGTGGGGAGAAGGGATTAGGGTCAAAATAAATGGGGTGGGAATTGTATGGGGACTACAACCAAGATGAAAATGCATACATTGTGCAAAAATGAAAAATGATTTAAAAATATATAAAATTAAAAAAAACATGCAAAAAAAGCGAGAAATGACTATGTAAAGTGGGATTAAGAATGATTTTATTACTGACTGTGTTTTTCTAAACGTTCTACTATGTCATAATTGGTTTTTAAGACTGGTGTAGGTGAGAAGTAAAATTGCCCTTAATCCACATTCTTGACTGAGTCCTACCTGCAACAAAAATGTTAAGGTAGAAAAATTCAATTCACGGTGATAGGAGCCTCAAAGGCAGCCAAGCAATGGAAACTTAGGTACCATTCTGAGCTAAGGATACTTACGGAGGGCTGGGGATGGTGGAAGGCAATTCACAGGAAGTTTAGAGGAGCGAAAGTTTGGTAAACAAATGTTTGCTCCGCCATGCAGGTAAGTCAGGTGGAAAAGTTATCTCTGTTAATAGTTCTCTTCCTGGTACAAGAACCTCTTTGTTAAGTTCTTTTAGGTAGTTAGGGGAAAAAGTAAAAAGCTTTTCCTCCTTTTAATCCACATACCAAATATGGCACATTTGGGGGTGGCATATTCTGATCCTCTTCATTAACTTAAAATAATTGACTGTACAGGTTCAAAATCTCACCAAGTACAAAAGTACTCAAAAAGTCAGTCTTTCTCTCACCCTAATTCCTTGACCATCCTCCCCAGAGGAGGGTTTTATATTCAGAACTAATTTTGATAATCAGAGACAATGGGGCATTTGCAATGAATGAAGTATTTGTTTCTTGTAGCTCCCGTTTAGAGTTTGGGAAGATGCTTAGGTCAGGAAAAAAATTTTGGAATCGCACAGGATTTTGAACTATAGCATAGTTCTGTGACTAGTATAGTCTTGAGCAAATCACCAAACCCTTCACATCTTCAGTTTTCTCATTTTTGAAATGGAGGTTTCACCCATCCCGACATTTTATTGTAAAGACTACATGCGAGCATATGTATAAAACACTTAATTCCATTGCACACATATAAATGCCCAGTAACTACCAGCTGTAGTCCTTATAGTAACTATTACTGAGTGGTATGCAGCACATGAATTAGCACTTAGTTAAGGTTTCAGAAATGACTGATAGACTATTTGTCTATTGGGGGGAATAATTTCTGAGGTGAAAGGCAACTATATATGTATATATATAGTTATACCTGGATTTTTCATATATAGTTATCAATATATATAGTCATAAACGTATATAGTGTTATATATATAGTGTTATATATATAAATATAGATATTTATTTATATTTTTATCTATTTATATTTATATAATTATATAAATTTATATAATTATATAATTTATATAAATTTATATAATTATATAATTTATATAAATTTATATAATTATATAAAAAATCCCCTGGAGGTAATGAGGGCTTCAAGGAAACACAAATTCCTTTGAGCTTATTATCTGGTGGGTGGGGTGATGGATTCAGTATTAAAGCAGGAATGCTGAGACTATGTTCTTTAGCTAAAGCAGGCCACAAAGGTTGTGGTCAAACCCAAACATTTATGCTCTCAAAAGTCTCCAAAAAAGCAAGCAAGTAACCAGACAGAATTGAGAGCTGGACTGGGAGTGAGGAAATGAAAATGCATTTGTCCATTGTGCTGAACAGGAGTCCCACCTTTTGTGGGTGAGAAAATCCCCTAAGTGCACAGAATAATTGGATCAAGCACAGAGTTTAGAGTACTAGATTATTTTAATAAAAATTGGGGGTGGGGAAAGGGCATAGTGGGGCCAGGTAAGAAACCAGCATTTGCCAAGTTCTGGCTTACATGTAAGGCAATTCATATCCTTTTTTTCCCAGCAGTTATTGAATCCTCATAATTTTGTGAGGTGGTACTGCCCTGCAGATGAGAAGCTCAAGATTAGGGAAGTTGTGACTTGATTAAGGTCACATAATTATTAAGTGATTGAACTAAAATTCAAACAATGACTTACTCCAAATTGGCATCCTTTCTCAGTGTATCAACTTATCTGTCAGCTTCCATGGAGGAAATGGCTTAATGTAACAGAAAGGCAAGTACTCTCAAGTTGGATTCAATTCTGGAGACTTTCTGGGTAGACCAAGCAACTCACTTATTATCTCTGAACCTTGATTCTCTTATCTGCAAAATGAAGCTCATGACACCTGTGCGGATGGACGGAGCAAATCGATCTGGCAACGCTACATAAATTTGACAGAGCTATGTGAATGTTAATGTTTGTTGTTAGGGGGCTAGAATTTTGGGAAGTCTCTGAAAGAGGCTGTGCCCAGCAAGTACCTTCTCGAGCCTGGAGAGATGAAATGGAGGGAATGGTTTGTCTTGCCTGGAGCAGAAGGGCTTTGCCCAGTATTTGGTACTTGAAAACAGATCAGTGAACATTAACTGAAATTAATCCACACACTGTACAGGAAGTGGTTTGGGTGAAAAATGACCCTTTCATTAAATAATATTTATTACTCGCTCTGTGCAAAGCCCTGAGCTGGGGCGTGGAAGATAGAAGAGAATGAAATAGGTCCTTTATAACATGAGGTAGAAGGTGCTAAGTACTACCAGAGAGGTTCTCTGGGACTGCTGTGGAAATAGACATAAAAGACCCAGACCCTTGCTCTGAGAGCTATACCACACCCTGACAGAGTAATCAGGGTCACAGATAAGAAAGAACTGTGGGTGGTTGGAGCCAGTGGGGCAACTCCTACCTGGGGACAACAGACACAGAGATAGTGTGGGAGGAAAGTGGTGGGTAGGAGATTAAGGTTCTTGGCTGTTGGTTCTAACTCAAGGTGGGTTGCATCCATTTGCGGCATGGACCTTGGTGAGTTTTAGGGATGGAGAGGAAGGGGGAGGAGGAGGGGGGAGGGTGACAGAGAGGGATTCATAGGATGCTGTGAGGAATGGGATGTTTGGGGGCTATTGTGCAGGGAGGGGATAGAGGGTAGAGTGGACTAGAGAGGATCTTTACTTAAGAAGTAGCTCAGGGCCTCCCTGGTGGCACAAAGGATTAAGCACAGTACTGTGACGCTACCACGAGTTCCATCTGGCCGGCCAGGGAGCTACCCACATGGCGCGGCAGACCTCTCCTGACCCACCTGCTGCTCCCCTCAGCAGTGTATTTCAGTCAGTCTGCCTGTTCTGTTCCCCACTCTTTCTCTGGTGAATCCTCTCACTCCCCCACACCTCTGGCCTGTACCCCAGTTCTTGTATGCATAAATAAATAAAATCTTTAAAAAAAAAAAAAGTAGTTCGGAGGGCAGGTTTCTCTTCTGAGACCACATCATAACATGGGGAAACTCAACATATAATACATCTTGCACTTATTACAATCATATTCCTAGTCATTTAGGTTTTCTTTTTTTTTAATTTCTGATTTTATCTTTCTTATTTTTCATTCCTGCTTCCTTTTGCCGTTGCTGTTATCCTGTACTTCTTTTATCTTGGGGCCCACATGCAGTCATACTGGGCTGGGGGCTGGGAGGAAGGGGAGATGTTGTTTAGGGGTACGCGCTTGCCTGTAGTAGATAAATAAGTCCCGGAGACCTGATACTCGGCACAGTGACTACAGACACCAAACTACTATGCACACAAAACTTGCTAAGCAGCTAGATTGGCATTGTTCCAACACAAGGTCCATTGTAGCCAGCTAAGGCAACAATGGCTTCCATATTGCAGTGTAAGCTGCTCCGTGAACCTGAGGGTTCACAGGGTACCTTTCACAGACCTCTGCACACCTAACCTCAATGTTCCCATTAGGAAGAGAGCAGTAAATAGCTTTAGGGCCTACCCTACCTTACTGGCAACATAGATTAAATAACAGAGCTTCTCCAACTGGAGTGTTTTCAGTTTGAGCTCAGTTTTTCTGCTGGAGATAGGGCAGTCCAGCCTAAAACTCTGAGGTAGAACACCGGCTCTGGTGACCTGGGGGAGAGGAATGACTCAGGCTTGGCTAGCAGGGAGAGTTTCAGACTTTCTCAACTGAGGCACTTTTCTCATTCTGCACTAACAGCATGACTCCAGGTAGCAACAAGGGAATCCATTTTAATCCTCACAGGGCAGAACTTGGCCGAGACTCTGCCATCTGCTCAGGACGCTGTGGGCTGTGCCAGAGGAGCAAGCATGGACTTCTCCTTGAGTCCAGCCTCTACAGGCCACTGCCTCGTGGGGCCATGGGGGAACCCAATCACCTCCACAGTCTCTCCCTTTAAGGATCACTGGATACAGGCCAGTCCATAGCAGGTCCCCATGGCCCCACTGCTGGGTACTCAAACAATGGCTCATTTAAATTTTCTGAACTTCAATTACTTTCTCTATAAAATGAGGCTAGTTATACATACCTCATGTAGCTGTTAGAGGAATGGGTTTGCTCAATACTGTAGCATATGTGCACCCAGAGAACATCCAAGATATTCCTTGCAATGCTACATGTAATAGGAAAACACTGGAAACTTCTGAAGTCACTCTCAACACAATGGATAAATAAATTACAATGTATTCACACAACAGAATACTATACAGCCAACAAAATGAATTAGACCTCTTCACATAGACAAGAGTGACTCTTGGGAGCATAATGTTGAATGGAAAAAATAAGTCATGGAAAAATACATATACTCTAATTCCTTTTATTTAAAGCTTAAAAACATGCAAAAATTAAAAAAATACTCTTTGAAGATACAAATACAATCATGTGTTGCTCAATGTCATCTTCGTCAACAACAGGCCACATTTACAATGGTGCTTCCATAGGTTACACCATCGAGCCCACACGTGTAGCATCTAGGTTTATAAAATTACGTTCCAATGTTCCCCCAGCCACAAATCACCTAAGAATACATTGCTCAGGATGCAGCCCTGTTGCTAAGTGACACATGACTGTATGTGATAAAACTATGAGGAAAAGCAATGGCAAGAAAAGGCAGAAAATCTGGGCATGTGACTATCTCAGGGGTGAGAAGGAAGGTGATAGATGGGGAGAGGTACTTAGGGGAGTCCCAAGGTTATGGTGATGTTCATTCTAAAAAATTATCTGGAGTGCATTAGTTTTGTTGTATCATTGTTTTTAATACCATATGCATATTTTATGAGTTTTCCTTTTTTTTTTAAAAAAATGTACTTTTTTAAAATTGAGGTAACGCTGTTTTGTTTTTGTTTTTTTTTAAAGATTTATTTATTTATTTATACAAGCACTGGGTACAGTCAGAATCGTGGGAGGGTGTGAGAATTCACCAGAGCCAGAGTGCGGAGCAGAACAGGCAGACTGACGAAGTACACTGCTGAGGGGAGCAGCGGGTGGGGTGGCAGGAGAGGTCTGTGCGCCATGTGGGACCCTCACCCAGCGGCCGGGGATGGAACCAGCGCTGCAGAGGCTGCGGGCAGCTTCACGCCCAGTGCTCAACCGCTGCACCACCAGGGGAGGCCCCAAGGTAACATTGTTTACAACACTGTGCACAACTTAGAGTTATAGGATTACACCTTTCAGATGTATGTTACCACCCTATACATACCACCAAGGCACCTCCACCATAGTCCATGTACCCTTTCCCCATGGTACCCTCCCCATGGCAGCTTCAATTCTACAGTCAGATTTTTAGGGCTTGTTATTGGTTTGACTTTATCCGACCCTTTGTTTTGTTTCTCTATAATCCACATATAAGTAGCCCCATTGAGTATTTGTCTTTCTCCTTCTGACTTATTTCACTTAGTATTATAAGGATTCCTTTTTACCTACTTAATATTAATACAAACAATGACTCAAAGTCTATGCCATCTATGACTGACTGCTGTAACTGAATAAAGTTTTTAAAAGAAACAAGCAAATGTAGGAAATTAACTTTGGATAGTTTGACTTTTGGTGATAGGCATTGGCAAAGTGATAGTTTGAGGAATGACTCATTGGGGTAGCTAATTTTCTGTGGTTTACTTGGAAAATTGACCTAGAGTCTGGTGTTTAGTAACATCAGGGCTATTAGAAGGGAGCTCGGCGTGCTTGAGCCTGGAGGAGGGGCCCTAACCCTGCCTGGGGGAGGAGGGGAGCTTTGTTGCAGGCCTGGCCTAAAGAATGAGTAAGTGCTAACCAGTTCAGTCAATGCTCCCCTTTAAAAGCCTCAATATGCCCACTTTTCTGCACCCCCATACCCACCTCTGCCTAAGTCTAAATCCCTGGCATCTTGCTCCTGGACCTCTCTTATGGAGGCCTCCGGTTGGGTCTCTGGACATCCCCCTTCAGGCGTCACACCTGAGCCAGCAGGAAATTTCCCATTTAAATCTGATTTTTTATCTCGGGCCTGACACCATTCAAAGGCTCCCCATGACTCATAGGGTGACAAATTATTAACCTGGCAGTTTATTGAGACAATTAAAGGAGTTAGTGCATGTAAAATATCTAGGGGAATGCTTGGCACATAGTGATGCCGCGCACATATAGCTGTGCCAGTCTGTGTCCCCCTGACCTCGCACAGCCTCTGGGGCAGCTCAGGACCTTGTATCTAATCCCCAGCTATTCCCCACTCTTCTTGCAGTTCCCGGGATTTTCTGTGCTCCCTATTCCTTCAGGACGTTGCCCTTTGACTTAGCCTTGCAAGTGACTTTTCAGGGCAGTGTCTTGGCACACATGAGCTTCTGTGCCCAGTCAAGGCACTTCTCTAGGACAGGAATGAGTCTAGTTTCTCTCTCTGTGCTCCTCTGTGCCAAGCACAGAGCAGATGTTGGCAAATTTTGTTAAAAGAATGGATGGGGGGCTTCCCTGGTGGCACAACGGGTTAAGATGCAACCTATGAGGCTATCCGCAGCCACTGCAGCATGAGTTAGATCCCCGGCCAGGGAGATACCCACATGGCACAGCAGACCTCTCCTGACTCGCCTGCTGGTCCCCTCAGCAGTGTATTTCGGTTGGTCTGCCTGTTCTGCTCCCCATTCTGTCTCTAGTGTAACCTCTCACCCACCCCCACACACACCTCTGGCCTGTACCCCAGATCTTGTATGCATAAATAAATAAATCTTTAAAAAAAAAAAAAGAATGGATGTGTCAGAAGTGAAAAATTGAAGCCAGGATCAGAGATTATTTCTTATTCCTCTCATGGTAGCAAAGCTTTAATTTGCACCGTGTTGGCCTGTGGGCAGCCAAGATAATGTGCTCATTTGCCCAGCATTTGGGGCATTGCAGGGAGTTTTCTGAGGACTTTACCACTGAGAACCACTTAACTGAAAACTGAGCAGAAGTCTCAAGACAGCCGGAGGAGAAGCAGATTTTTGCTATTGATCAGCAGGACCCTGGACTCTGCAAGATGCAGGCGCCCCGGCAGCCTTGGGTGGGGTCTACGTTGCTGTCTCCCTCCATTCCCCGCTTGATTATTCCCTTGTCTCCCCTGCATGGGGGGCAGCTCATTTATGGGCTCCCACACATGCTGGCCTGTCGTCAGGGGAGACGGGCTGAGATGAGGAAGCAAGCAGGTACTAGCACATTCACAGCAGCGTGGCCACTGCATCCTCTGGAGGCTGACTGGTCCAGCTACTGCCTTGAGGGAGTGTCTGTGCACTGGGAGTGCCCAGCAACCTGTGGGGATGAGTTTCTGGTTAGTGTGTGTGTGAGGGGGGATGTTGATGCCATCAGCTATCACATCCTTCACAGAGAAAGTTCTCACCAGAACTGGGTTTTGAGGCAGGGGCAGCTGTTTCCCAGTTGATGAGAAGTGGGGAGTGAGTGGAGGTGGGTGTCATTTGTAGAAATGGGAACAGCATATGCCAAGACACTGAGGCCTGAAATATCACAGGTTAACCATGGATTATGGCCAGTGGCTCTGCCAAGAAGTCCTTGGCAGAGGGAGGGGGGCAAAAATCAGGCTGAGGAGGGAGACAACTGAGGCTTCATTTTGTGGCGACAGGGACCTAAGGAAAGCTCATCAGCAGAAGAGAGGCAGATTAGATTTTCATTTTTGAAAGGTCATGCTGGCAGCCTATGTGGGACTTAGAAGGAAAGGGAGAGACGGTCTGGAGGTTGTTGCAACAGTCCCAGCGAAAGATGTTCTGGTCCTGCAGGACAGTCAACAGTTCTGAGGAACAGAGACAGACTCAAGCCACCTTTGCACCCTAGGACAGACAGGCCAGGAGAAGCATCTATTAAATATGTATTATGACAGGCCAGGAGAAGCATCTATTAAATATGTATTATGTCCCTGCTGGGTTCAAGAAAACATGTCCATGTGTGAGAGGAGAGGTACAGAAATGAAAGAGACATACCCTTACCTGAGGAGGCAATGCATGCTGTACATCATGTTGACCTAGTGCGCACTTGGGTCATGCTCAGATAAATGCAACACAGGGTCCACAATGGGCAGTGTGCCAGGAGCAGGACCGTGAAGTACTGTGGGAACTTAGATGCAGGAGGGACACTTCCAGCTTGTGAAATTGGATAAGGTCAGGGAGAAAGGTAGCATTTGAGTGGGACCCTGGGATCTGTGGTGCAAGGTGCTGTGGAAGGCCACTCCAGGCAGGGGAAACTGAGAGCACAGCGATGTCAAGGCCCGAAGAACTGTGGTTCATCTGCTACCAAATATTCTACTTAAGAGGTAAGGAAAAATTGTCCTTACATTTTCCGGTGGTCTGATTTTGGTAGCCAACATTGAATGGGGAATACAAACAAAAAAATCAGAAAGTTTTGCAACTCAACCTTGTAAAAAAATAAAGAAACTGTTTTGTTCCAAGGAACAAAACAGTGTGTCTAAATAGCCAGATGGACTCTTACACAGTCATCAATGACCTTGTCTGCTTAGTAATAGGATTTGTATTTACACATGTTTATTTATTCATCCAGAAGTTATTGAATAGTTTATGTGCCATAGCCTACATTTGGCGCACCAAGATTCCAAAGCTATCTAAGACAAGGACCTGCTTGTCTTACTCCAGCCACACTGACACCTTTCTGATTCTCTGATAGTCACACTTGTCCTTACCTCAGTGCCTTTTCACCCGATGCTTCCTCATTTTATGAAACACTTCCCCTAGATGATCCCATGGCTGTGTCCTCCTCAATCTTCTGATCTCATCTCAACTTTCATCTCTACAGATAAGCCATTTCTATGACCTTGACTTAGAAGGACCTTCAATCTGCCACATTAGTCTCTTAATTTATATTTCTCCTACAACTTACAATAAGTGTAAATCATCTCATTTAACTGTGGACATCTGTTTTGTCTGCACTTTTCAATACAATGTCATTTCCATGAGACCAGAAACCTCATCTGTCTTTGTTCATCATGATATAGCTCAGGCTTAGATCAGCGCATGCTTATTATATAGTAGACATTCGATAATGGCTTGTTGGGTTAATGAATGAACCAGACATCTTTCAGCTTTTAGTAACATATAATCTAGAACGTGAAGTTATCCATTTAAATAATTACAAAAGAAATGCCAGAAATAAGGAAGGAAATTAGTATCATCTATTATGTTGAATTACTTTTCATGGAGTCATAGTCAATCTAAGTTGGATGGGAACCATCTTAGTCTTTAGAGGCAGGCCGATCTGGGTTTAAATGCCAGCAATATTGGTTGCTAGCTCCACAAGGTCACTTAACTTCTTAAGTCTTAGTTTCCATAGCAATAGAATGGGGGTAAGAATATCTACTTTATGGGAAGGCAAACTGGTCCAACCACTAGTTTGGACATTTCCAACCATGGAAAGCTGTTTAGGGGACCTTCAAAATACTAAAAAATGGAGCTACCATATTACCCAGCAATTCCACTCCTAGGAATCTACCCACAGGACACAAAAACATTAATTCAAAAGGACACTGCAACCCTATGTTTATTGCAGCACTATTTACAATAGCTGAGATATGGAAACCACCTAAATTCCTCAAAACAGATGACTGGGTCAAGAAGACATGGTATATATACACAGTCAAGAAAGATAAACTCATGCCATTTGCAGCAACATGGATGGAGCTGGAAGGGATTATACTAGGAGAAATAAGTCAGAAGAAAAAAAGATAAATATCAGATGGGTTCACTTATAGGTGATATATAAAGAAATCAAACAAAGGATCAGGAAAAGGACAAAACTTGCAGGCAAACAATAAGATCTGAGACATATGCAGGGGTGGGGGAGGAAGGGGGCTCAAAACAGGGGCAGGAAGAGCACAAGGAACTATGATGACAGCTGCTTTGTTGGTGGGATAATTATAGGGGCTACACCTGAAGGGAGAAATCAAATATTGTACCAAAATGAACAGCAATGTGAGGAAATTAAAAAAAAAAAAGAATTCCTATCTTAGAGGAGGCATTAAATTAAATATTAGATATAAAATGCCTGGGACAGCATTGGTACTCAGTAAATGTTACCTGCTTCTCTCTCCAGTCTGTGGCCTGTGTGGGCACTAGCTGTTCACTCTCCAGGCAGTGATCTCCCAAGTACTGATCTTGCTCTCTAGAACAGGCCCTGAACACCAATACATGTGGAACAAATTGTGGAGCCCACTCTAAGGCCCTTATTCCGTAGATGAGGAAACTGGAGCCCAGAGAAACAGAGAGATTGTCCAGGTCACACAGATGTAAATGGCAGAGTGATGCTTACAGCCAGCTTGATTTAGAGCTCAGCACGTTTTTTACATCTCCAATACCCTGCTGCTCTGGTTTTATTCATTATTCACATATGAGCAGTCTGTACCCATTCTGGGTTTTGTATGCATCCACACAGCTCCTCAAGGCTCAGGGCAATTTTAGACTGTGAGAATGCCTGTGCCAGGGCTAGTAAACAAAGCTGGAATATTTCACAAACTTTATAGAAAGTGTTTACACCAGGCTGACCACTAACTTACAGTAGTAAACTGTCTGAAATCTCACTGGCTAGAAGTACAGGCAGAGAGTCCCACTAGCTATTCACCTGTTTCCAATTGTGCTGCTACATCATTCTGTTCAGTCCATAGTGATCCCTAATGCTAGCTCAGTGCTGAACCCCGCACTAAGGAAGAATAGTGAGGTCAGTGTGGTGGGGGAAGGTGGGGGCCCCTTAACCAAACTAGGTAGGAGGCTGCAGGATGGGCTTCCTGGAGGAGGTGACATCTGAGTTTCATGCTTTTTTTCTATGAGGAGTATTTTCTTGTCTTGGCAGCATAGCTTTCACCAATCCTGGAAAACAGGCAGTTGAGGGAGAGTAAACTGACCCCTAAAGCACTTTAGTTTTGTTCATTGGAGACTTGGGCAATTCAGATTTCCCTGTGGGAGTCTGATGTGGGTGATTTTGCCTGATGTCATATATATTACCCTGGAAAGACACATCACAAAGTAATACAAAATCCTTTGGTGTAAAAATTATAGGGTTTAACAAAAAAATGTTAGAGGCAGATCATTTCAATCCTACAGGTCTCTATAAGCAAAACACAGCACCAATTCTAGTAAAACAGCAGCAGGGCTAAGCCACTGCCAGCACCAGCAACATCAGTCACTTCATCCCCCAGCCTTAAGTCTGAGGTTTTGTAACTTCCTCCCACGTGTAGGACTTTTATGGGGTTTGCCTCTAACAGAGATTGGATTCATCAAGTGAAAAATCCGATCTAAGGTTTAGACTTCTTCAAAAACTAAACACGTGAAATGATGACAATCATCTTTTGGAACTGACCCAGAAGTGAAGAAAACACTCATTTTCTGGTCACTTGATTATTTGGACATCATTCATGTACCAAATGGAATACATGGTGTGAAGTAGAATTGATGGTTTGTGTGGGATCGGTAAATAAGTATCCTACTTTTCTTGGGGAAAAAAATAACTAAACACTTTTTTTTTTTAATAAAGAGGAAGTGTCTCCACAGCTTCTTCATCTGGATTCTGCTTCTGCAGAGAACCCAGCACAGTGGAAAGGATAGTGGTTCTTGAAGCCACTAAAATGGTGATGGCTTGCACCAGAGAAATGTGCTCCTGCAGGAGTCTCAGCATTTTTGTAAGGTCTTCACAAAATGCTACATCTTCCTCTTTCATTGTGAGAAAGTTGCTTCCAGTTACCTCAAAACATGAACTTGCCAGAAAAGATTGCATATGAGCCTATACGACCTTGCACAAGACGGCCACCGTGCCCCCATTTGTTTCATTCGGGTGCTGGCTATTGCTGTGAAAGCAACACATTTCAGCAGGACACACTGTTTGAGTCTTCATTGGGAGGGAAATGTAAACTTCTTCAACAAGTTTTCACAGAACCGCTGGCCTTGCCTTTCTTACAGGTGATGGTCAGAGCCCACCTTCCCTTTACAAACACCCTCCAGGGCACCTCTCTTCAACCAACATGGCAGTTTTGTGAATTAAGATGTGTGGGTGACAGAGAACATTCCACTGCTCCCTCTCAGCAGGGAGAGAGCAGATAAACAGAGGCAGGAAGGGTCTCAGGACAGGGACAGGACTCAAAGACAGATGCGTGCTGTTCCCACAGGCTGGTAAATGAGAGGCTAAACCAACTTGATAACTCTAGACCCAGACATCTGCTATCATAATTTCCTTGGCTCATTGTTTTTATTAGTAATTTCTCCCAGTCTGTGCAATCCTGAGTTAGCTCAGTTATCTGAGCTTGCACAACTTATTGAGTTGGCATTACAGAAAAAGGGAGTTACAGACCATGAGACTAGACCAGTCCAGACTGGGACATGTAACTCCTAGAAGATGTTCATCCATGAGATGTTCACGAGTCTTGCACAACCACCAAGCTGCAGCGGATTGGTGCTTACAATTAGAAACCCTAAATGGACCATATTCGGAAGGACAAATGAACTTTAGCCATGTCTACACTCTTTGCCTTCTCAATCAATAAAGATTAATTTCTTTGTTTTCAACCCCCAGATCTAAAATCTATATGGACCCCTAACCTTGCCAATGGGGTAGTCCCCATGCCCAGAGAGGTCTCCTCAGAGCTTTCTTTCCTTGCTCTTTCGCTAATCAAAGAATGCTGACTCCTTGCCAGCCTTCATCAGTGTCTGTCGAGTCCTCTTTTCAGTCTTGACCAGAGAATCTCCAGAGCCCTTTTCTGGGCTTGGGGGCAGGGCCCCTTGAGTCCTCCTGATTCCCAGCAGGTGCAGCAGTAGACAGTGACTGGAAGGGGGGTGAAATTGGACTGAGGGGCCCTGGGATCCTCTCCATTGTCTACTGATCTTTCCCCACCACCTTAGAGTGACAAACTGGCAGTGGCAGAAGAATAGACAAAGTCAGCCACCTGCAGAATGGCACTTGGAAGTGGGAACAGGAAGCCCACACTTAGGTTAAACCATGCAATTAATGATTCCCATTTAGTGAGCATTTATTATAAAACCAGCACTGTCCCAAATGCCTGCAATATTAGTTCTCCAAACTTCTCCCAAGTCCTGTGACATATTAGGACCACCAGCGTAAACCCAATTTGCAAGTGAGGTCCCTGAAGTCTAGAGAAATTCAGCAATTTTCCCAAGGGGATTGTTAAGCAGGGAGTGATGGGGACTGGGTAGGAGGTATCTGATTCTACATCCCACTGACTAAAAGATCTTGGGCTCAATGAGGCCTCAGAGGGCTGAGACTACTTCTTATTTGTCTTCAGGTGTCTACAGGGCCACTAACAGCAAGACAACCCACACAGGAACATGCTAAGAAACTAAAACCCCACCTTGAAGATACACAGAAGGTTGATACTGTCAGGAAAAGAAGAAATAGAGTGGACATTGGAGAGTGGACTGCACTGTCTATCTTTGTCCCTGCCTGTGAGCCATCCTGTTTCCCAATGAGAAGGGAAAAGGGGAATGTCTTCTTTACTTAAGCCAACAGAGGGGGTCTTCTAGGGAACCATCCAGAGAATGTGGCCTTTATGCAGTGCCATTTAATGGGCATAGAACACTTTTCTGACCCATAGTGAAAATGTTGCTTAGAGCGCCCACTGGTGGCTGGGTCTTGGGATTATGACTGTCAGATGCCTGGGGATTTCACTAGGGCTAGACGGTCACCAGGGAGAGGAGCTAAGTTAAGAGGACCTCCTGGAAGAGTGGGTGACCCTTTAGAGGAGACCAACAGGAGCTGAACTGAGGGAAAAGGCATAATTTCAGTCATGGAAAGCAAACAAGTCAAGAGACTTCCCCGGGGGGGCGGGATAGGGCTGTGAGGGACTGCCAATCCTCCATAAGACAAATGCCAGTGATTTTTCATGGATGTGCTGAAGATGACCCCAGTATCAAGTTACATCTGCACCAGTCAAGTTAGACCTTGGCTGCCCCTTGTCTCTCCTCCCGTGGGAGTTGGAGTATTTGTGCGTAAGGATGAACAACAGGTATTAGAGAATGGGGATGGAGGTGCCTCGTCCACCAACAGGACACCCTTAGACACCCCAAGCTAGAGGGCACAGACTCAGACGCCAGACTCAGTCACTCCCTTCTAAGGCCAAGGGAACAGTCATTCAAAAATAGATGACTTTTTTATACTGATGAAATACTCCACTTTTGGAACGAATGACTTTTTTTACATGAATAAATCTAATATCCCTTTAAATATTGACATTCCTTTACGCTCAAATAAGGAGTGGGAGATATATGTTGCTTTACATTAACATCTGGTTATATTGTGGCCACTCAGTTCCATCCTATTCCTTCTGTTCCTGAATGAAAAGCGCTGCTCTGGACCGGAACCCCTGGGACCATCCATTGCAAGAGGCCTGGGCATGATGGAACCCAGTCCTCAGCATCACATTTGTACTGGGAACTTTTCCACGCTCCTGGGAAAATGGGGGAGGAGCACAGTGTATATAAAGACACAAGAGAGGTGATGTCCCCTCAGAAGGACTCCCAGGTGAGTGTATCTCTATGAGGTCCCCAGGGGATACTGCCAGCTAATCAAGCCCATGCAAGACCCCAAAATGAGCATCACTCATACTTTGGGATGGGGGTGGGCGGCATATGACGCTTAAAAAAAGATAGATATTGTTTTTCCTTTTCCGTACATGTATTCATTTATAAGCTAACATTTCCTGGCATCCTACTGTGGCGCAGGTGCTGTGCTCCAGTCTGTGGGTAACCTGCAGGTTTAATAAGAGCCTTTCAGAAAACAAGAAATACCACTTCACTAAAGGTTCATGTCAGTTACCTGATTTCAAGAAGCAATAGAGGCATGTCTTAGAAGTGAACAGCCATGGCGGCTGTCTTGGATGGGCCTGCTCCGGTGCCATCCTGGTCTCGCTCCTGAGCTGGCACCTCCTCCTGGCTCCCACATCTTGGCCAGGATCCATCTCTGAATCTGCCTCGAACCCTAGGAGTTAAATGCTCAGGTTCCCACGAAGGCCCTGCCAGGCCATCTGGGCAAGCCTTGGATGACAACACAGGGCGGGCCCATGTCTCCAGATGGTCCCACAGAAAGCTCAGTTCTAAAAGCAGTTTGTGAGCTCCTATCGGTCGGGCAGAGAGAGCCGGTGCTCACAGGATTTGGTGGCACTAAGAGAAAGCGTAACATGATGAATTCTTTTTACATGTTTTCTTTTTATTACATAGGTCATGTATGGTTTTTTTTAAGATTTATTTTATTTATACAAGAGCTGGGGTACAGGCCAGAGGTGTGGGAGGGTGAGAGGATTCACCAGAGATAGAGCAGGGACCAGAGATAGAGCAGGGAACAGAACAGGCAGGACCAGAAACACTGCTGAGGGGAGCAGTGGGCAAGACAGGAGAGGTCTGCCGCGCCATGTGGGTAGCTCCCTGGCCAGCTGGGAATTGAACCCACGCTACAGAGGCTGCGGACAGCTTCACAGTGCTGCGCTCAACCCACTGAGCCAACAGAGAGGCCCTGATGTATGTTCTTGTTGAAATTTTGAAAAATGCAGATAAGGGAAAAGAAAAATGAGTACTAACCCCACTACCCAGAGATCAGCACATTTAGCATTGTGTGTAGTATGAGAAACTGCTCCCCTCTCCCACTGCCCACTTGCTGCCTGTCAACACATACACACACACCACACACCCTCTCTCACATAAACACTCCTCACACATATTGTATACACACACACACACACACACACACACACACACACACACCATGAGGAGAACTAAAGAATTTAATCAAATTCTTACTGGAATGTTCAATCTGAGTCTTTCCTTTTAAGACAGCACTTCCCAGAACTTAATGGGCCTAAAAACAAGGAGGATCCCTATAAAGAAATGCGACCCTATTAAAAGCATAGATTTCAGACCCTGATTCAGCAGGTCTGGGGTGAGGCTCTGGCATCTTAGCAAGCACCCAGTGGATGCTGACACAGGAGTAGGAGGACCTTCTCTAAGGAGACCATGAGTTAAAGGGTAACAGAACACCTTTAGGATCTTCTGGTGGACTCTCAGATAGAGGGGCGAATAAACCAACCCCTCTCAGCAGGACAGGGGTGAATGGGAGCTTACTGACTTCTGCCTTACTCCTTAAATAGAATTATTTTCTCTCACTAGGTGCTTAGACTGGGATGACAACTTCTCCTTTGGGGAGATATTGTGCTTTGTCTAGGTAGTTCTGTGGTGAAAGACAAATGACTATCAAAGAAGAAATCCACTTGGACTTAGGTTTTGGATTTCTGAGGCCCTTCACCCTGACTGTTCTCTAGGAAATGTGCACCCACAAGCCTCAGCTGAATCAGGGCCTCACATAGTTCCAGTGTGACCATTCCCCGCCTCCCCACAGCCCTGCTGAGGGACAGAACTTAACTCTTCTTAACTTGGGGAAATGCAGTGGGTGGATCCAGAGAGCAAGTCTTCCCTTCCTTTGGTGGGAACAGGATTTCTGTGGGATAGGAGTGGAGTCAGGGGAAGAGGCCTGAGAAAAGGAGGGTTTTTGAGGAAGAGAAGTGTGGGTCTCAGAGCAGGGTAAGGGAGGTTGGAAACTGCAGCACGTCCTAATGGAGGCTCCCCCTTTGTGAAAGATCCTGAAGGTTTCTCTTCTAGATGTTCTGAAATGTTGAGAGAATGAACTTTAACTTCCCCTCAGACATTATAGTTCCTTTCAGGACTGTTGTGATCCTTTTTTTTTTTTTAAACATTTATTTATTTATTTATTTATACAAGAGCTGGGGTGCAGGCCAGATGCGTGGGAGGGTGAGAGGATTCACCAGAGACAGAGCAGGGAGCAGAACAGGCAGACTGACAGAATACACTCTGAGGGGAGCAGCAGGCGCAACAGGAGAGGTCTGCTGTGCCATGTGGGACCCTCGCCGGCCGGCTGGGATGGAACCAACGCTGCATGTGGACAGCTTCACGGCGCTGCGCTCAACTGCCTGCGCCACCAGGCGAGGCCCTGTTGTGATCCTTTTGTACAGAAACGTTGTCCCTTGCCCAGTTGAATGTAAAATCTTAGGGAGACTCCTGGGGCAGAGAATGAGGGAGAAGAAACCCTGTTCCTTCCCATCTCTTGCAGCATTCCTGTGGAGAAGGGTGTTCACCATCCCCACTGAGGTGACTGCAGCCCAGAGACATGTAGCCTGGCGGCCAGTGGCCCCCAACAGCCAGGCACAGGAGGGTCCAAGAAGACTGCATTCTCCCAACCCTTGCCTGAGAGGGTAGCAAAGTAGCGTTCTACATAAAACAACATTTTTAAATTGCAGTAACATTGGTTTATAACATTATATTGTTTCAGATGTACAGACATTTATCAATTTCTGTTTATGCTACATTGTACTTTTCACTTAAGTTCTATCTTTGAAAGGAGAAAAAAAGAAAGACACTACAGGTACCAGGCTACCTGTAGCCAATTGGTGTGCAGACTATAAAAGGATATTCTTCCTCAAGACACTTTAGTGCCATCTGTCACAGACTGTCATGAAATTTTGATAAAGAAAGCCCTTGACTACCATCCACTGGAAAACGGGCATAACAAATATGCAACTCGGTGGCAAGGGCATGTTCTTACAAGAAGCACTGTGATGTGCTGCATGACAGCAGTCACAACCTTGCTGACAGGTGCCTCTGTATCCTACAGACCAGGAAGCTGAGTTAAGAGGATGGATAACAACCAGGGTCACACAGCCGGTTAGAGGTAGGTACAAATCCAGCCAGTGTGACTCCAGAGACCAAACTATGTACCATTAGGCCACACTATTTTTGTTGGAAGTGTTTGTTACTTCCTCATCTCCTTGATAAACCCTTGACTGTTAGCCTTAAAATGTCAAATTTTAAACTTCAAATGTCACCTCCTGTTACCATGCCTTCTTTGATCTCACCAATTCCAGTTGGCCATTCTCTCTGCCTCTGATCTCTATTCCCCAACCCTGGACTTTAGACAGCCCTCTATCGAAGCCTTGTCTATGAAATGAAATTGGTAGGTTTGCAAACTGCCTCTATCCTGAGGTAGCGGCAAATTCAAGGGCTTTGGGGCTGGCATAGAGGAGCAGCTCGGTTATGATGGATGAAAAGAACTGAAATGAATCGGCATATGAGGCAAGAGGACCCAGGGCTCTCCCAGAACCCCTCCCGCTCTCCCAGACCTTCATGAATCCATGACTCAGTGTTTGATTCTAAACCTCTGGCAAAGAGGGCCAGCAGAAATTTACAGTGGTGCAGAAGCAAGGGAGGCAGGGTGAAGAGTAACTGCCAGGAAATGGCAGCCATGCCTTCTCAGAAGATGTCAGAGTGATTAGATAGAGCTTCTTGGAAGACTCACTCGGCCCAAGAAATACTAGTGTATGCCTGAGGCCTCGTGCCCCAGACAGAGCAACCAAAGCCGTCAAGGTCACTGCCAACTATGAAATCCCCAGATGCTCCTACATTGTGGGTTTTCAGGAAAAGAAGAAACAATAATGAGCTGTTATTCTGGAATCAGAGAACATTAATAACACTTGCTAAGAAATGGTAAGGGACTTTCTGCCAATTTCTGTCAAGTGTCCAAAAACTGCCTGTGTCTATGTGCAGGGCCTCTGGAGGCAAATGTGAGAAAGTAATTAGTTTTGGGCCCCAAACAAAGGAAGAACAGGACCTCTCTCCAGAACTCCACTGGATCTCAAGGGACCAGGATGTCTCCTCCTCACCCGTTAGATCTTACTAGTACTTACAAGCAATATGCAGTGACTAGCATTTGGTACTGGATTTAATTTCTTTATAGTTCTATTTTATGCACTTGTCATTTGAAAAAATAATTCCCACTGTATTCAAAAGATTAATAAAGTTGATCTCACCCTTTCATTAATTCTTTTTCTTTTTAAATTAAATATCTAACCTGTATCTCTGGGCCAACTCAATAGCCCCTCACCTTTATCCTTTTCCTGTTCTAGACTCTTGACCTCAGCCCAGTTGGAGTGAGCTCCTGGGAACTTCATAGGCCAGAGATCCTCATGCCATTCACTGGAGGCCTCTGACCTGCCTGGGTCAGGAGGAATTGTGCAGTCAGAACCCGGAGAAGCAGACGCTTAGCTGCTGCTTGGGTCCAAGGGGCTGCTTCCCCACAAGACAGAACACCAAGGTGAGAGACCACAAATCCAGGGAGAGAAGCACCTTTAGACTCTTTGCCATTGCTCTACGGGAAGTGAGTCCAGACTCACATCTTCTTTCCAGCAGAGGACATAGATATTATGTCCTTACAAAAGAATGAGGAGCACTCAAAAGGGATAAGCAAAATCCCTGTTGATTTATCAAGAGTGGGCCACTTTGCACACAGTGATGTTTGTTGTTTCAGTTAAAAAAATTCATATACAGACATGTACAAGTACACATACACATCCACTTAAAAAAAAAAGAGGATGATTTTGCAATACTTTTTCTGCCCAGTTTCAAAACATTAATTATTGTGACTGTTTCCTGGTACTTTCTATTTCACAATGCTATTGCCTAGTACGAATGTAAACATTTACTTTCCCTTTCTGTTGACTATACAATTATTTATAAAAGGTGAATTTTTAAGAATTGATGGGCTGCTAACTCTTTATGTATGGCCCTTGTCTAACTTTTCCTTCTGCATTTCTACCGCCAACTCATCAACTGAGCCAGAAGCATGGATTCAAATCAAACCCCTCTCTGTTTCTCATCCCTGCACCCATCAGTCACCAACTCTGTTGTCTGCCTCTCCAGGCCCTCAGCCCTAGCTCAGACACCATTTTCTCTGGACAGTCTAGAGATCCCCCTCTGACTGATCTAGAGATCCCCCTCAACACCTCCTCCTCTCGATACTGAGTCATCTTGGAGCCTGGATGATATTCCGTTTACTCACTTACTTGAGAGCAGAGAAAGAAGCCAAGAGCTCCAACTCTTGTCAGAGGAGAACCATGTTTAATGGACTCACTGTACCAGAGTTTTAAGGGAGCAGATCTCTGGTGCATAAGGAAGAAATTGGTGACCATGTGTTAGAACCAGAAAAGACTCCTATATTGCATGGGTGCTTGCTGGGACTTGTAGGGGGTCAAGATGCTCGCTGGATGCTCTGCTGCTGAGAGCTCAGCCCCCTGGCCATTGGCTGGCAGCTCCTCCTGGATCCTTTCCCTCCCACATGCTCTTTCATGGGCCCTCATCTTGGCAGGCAGAGTGGGGCTCAGACCCTCCGCGGAGAAGCTCATAATAGGATGCTAAATAAAAACTGAATTCTGGAAACATGAAGGGCCCTCAGGGAAGAAAAGGCTGTTCATGATTGAGGTTGGCTGCAAGAACATACAAAGCCCACTTGAGTGTTTTGTGATTGTGCAACTTTGGCTCAAAATTCTTCTTTAGTCCAGAGATATGATACCACCTCTCGGCGTGGAGGGAAAATGGCCTTATGTTTTCCTTCCAATCAGAGTCAACACAGAATCTTGGACTTTCGAAAGACCTGGAAGGCCTTTTACTGGAGTCTCTCCAGTCTATTTAATATCTCCCCAGAGCATTGCAAACAGAACCAGCTCCTTCCCATGCCCGGAGTTCCTAGGAAGTCTCCGGGTCTTTGCTCAGATCTTTGGAAAGCCCTTCTTGGGCCCTCAGCGGGGAGACCCTCTCTCAATTCCAAGATTGGCTCTCATAGGTCACCTATGCTTGTTCCCATCTTGTCTATCAGGACAAACTTGCTTTCCTTCTGCAATTTGCAGCCCAAGTTGGCTTTTCCCTTCCTTGTATCTCATAGACTGAGTTGATTCCATTTCTCTGGATTCTCCCACAGTGCCCTGAACTTGTCTTGATCATACTATCATTGGTTTACTCCTTTATATTCCATCCGGCTTCTTCTCCCCTCCCCTTTGCTCCCCATGCCTCACCTGGCCGCTCCTGAGGGCAGTCCCCCTCCCATCAATAGTTCATCCCTATTCCAGGTGCCAGGCCCAGGGCTGGATGAATGAATGAGAATCAGAGACAGGAGATCACAGGCCACTTCCACCACTGGGAACCACCTCTATTGTCTGACTCAAGTTCCTGATTTTCCTAAGTGCTTCTCTGCTCTTGGTCCTTCTGGATCCTCATGGTGTCCCTGATGTCATATAGGGATGGGACCTACCCCCTGGTTTGCACATGAGGAAGCTGAGGTCCCAAGAAAGAGAAGTGACTTGCACAAGGGCACCTCAGAGCCCTGCAGGAGCACAAGAACAGTGTCTTTCCTTCCTCTCTTTCTGTCCCCAGCCTTTCCCGGTGAGGCCTGAGGGGTTAGGGAGGCCTGCAAGTAGCTTGTGGGCCCTGAGGCAAGTGGGTGGGGCATGCGGAAGGTGGCTTGATGATTGAGGCTTAGGATAAGTAGACCCCCTGCCTGGACTCCAGAGCAAGCCTGGCAGGAGGCATCTCCTGTGCTTCCTTTCTACTTCCTAATCCCAGTGGGGGAATCCAGATGGTCCATCAGTATCCTGGTAACTACAGCCCTGTTAAAAGTCAACTGAGGGCCTCCCCGGTGGCGCAGCGGTTGAGCAAAGTTGCCCCCGCAGCCTCTGTGGCGCCGGTTCGATCCCCGGCTGCTCCCCGGCCACCGGAGGAGGGTCCCACATGGCGCGCAGACCTCTCCTGCCGCCCGCTGCTCCCCTCAGCAGTGTACTTCGGTCCTTCTGCCTGCTCTGCTCCCCGCTCTGGCTCTGGTGAATTCTCTCACCCTCCCTTCAGTCGCTTCTGACTGTACCCAGTGCTTGTATAAACAAAACAAACAAACAAACAAACAAATAAATAAATAAAAACATGCCTCTATAAAAAATAATAAATAAATAAATGTTTAAAAAAAAAGTCAACTGAGTGCTGTATCATGGCAGATACACAACAATCATCTATGAAATTGTGCCCTTGGGTAAGCAAGGCATCCAGTTTTTCTGGGTCTCAGTATCTGGATCTAGAAAACTAGAAGCTTTGAGTTTTACCCCGAGAAAGTGGGGACAGGGACAAGATTTTTGTCTCTTAAATTCTTTAGGACTACCAAAGGAAGGGGTGACTGCTGTGTTTATTTGTGTAGTCCAAGGGGTAGGATTAAGAGGACTGAAGGAAGGCGGAGAAGTCAGCATAGATTTGGGGTCAGTGGAAATGTTGGGCTATTGAGAGTTAGAGCAGCTATAGAGAAGAAGGGGTGACCTTAATAGGTAGTGAGTTCCCTGTCACTGGAAGTATGCAAGCAGGGACCAGCGACCATTTTGGGACATAATGTAGATGATGGTAGGATTGGATCAAATGATATGTGAGCTATGACTTTTGTTACCTTTGAAGTCCTCCCTGTGCCCATCATAGTGTTTTGCACAGGGTAGTGATGGCAAAAGCTCAGGTTCAGAGCTGGGAGACCTGAGCTCCACTCTTCACTCATGTATATAACTGGGATGAGGCTTAGGATAAGTAGACCCCCTACCTGGGCTGCAGCTCCTAAATCTTTAAAATTGGAATAATAACCTCTGTTCTGCTGCTCTTTCTAAGAACATGGTTATAAAAAGACTTGTAAGCGAGGAAATTCATATGCTTACCAAAGATCAGCATTAAAAACAACTTTTTGGGTGTGTTTTTCAAAAACAATACATATTTATCCTAGCAAATATGGAACAGGTAAGCCCAAAGAAGAAAATGTAGATTTACCCAATTGCACCATCCAGAGCTAACCATGATAAACATTTTGCCATATCTTCTTTTAGTTGCATTCCGATGGGTAAATGTATACATGTCTATATGTAAGCCAAATATTGTGTCAAATAACATGTATCATTTTGTACCCTGTTTTAGTTTCTATTTAAGCTATTTATATAAGCGTGAACATTTTCTCACATCTGTAAATATTCTTTTGCAGGTTTAATCTTTTTAAAAAACCCTTTCATTGAAGTATAATATAAATATAGAAAAGGGCATGCATCCTAAGTGTTCCTTAAATTTTCACAAACCAAACTCATCCATGTAACCAACCACGGATCCACAGAACATTCCCCTGCCTCGAAAGGGTGCTGTCAGGGCTGCTCCCTCTATTCCAGGGTTTGAAGCTCATTTAAATTAATTAAATGAGTGGTTGGTTTAACCGCTCACCTATAGATTCACAGGAAGTTTCAAAAAATATATACAGGGAGGTCCAGTGTACCTTCCATCCAATTTCTTCCAATGACAACATTTAGCATAATTATAGCACATTATCAAAACCAAAAAATGGACATTGGTTTCAGTCTCAGATTTCACCAGTTTCACATGACTCGTTTGTGTGAATGTGTGTGTGCTGCGATCACTAGTATAGATTCATATAACCACTAGTATAATAAGAGCACGTAATTGTTCCTTTACCACAAGGTTCCCTCCTGCTACCTTTTTATAACACAACCCCTCCCCTCCCCCTACTCCTAGCCCCCTGGCAATAATTAACCCATTTTCCATCTGCATAATTTTATCATTTCAAGACTATTCTATAAATAGAATAATATAGCATGTAACCCTTGGGTACTGCCTTTTATAACCCAGCCTAATTCTCTTGACATCCATTCAAGTTGTTGCCTCTATCAATAATTTGCTCCTTTTAATTGTTGCATAGTATTCCAGTGGTTGGTTTATGACTCACCTATCACGGCTGGGTCTTATGGGCCATGCATTGTTTAGTTAGAGAACAAATTGTTAAACTGCTTTTCCAGCATAGCTCTTTCCTTTTGCATTTCTGGCAATGCATGAATGATCTAGTTTCTCCACCTCCTGAGCAGTATTAGTGTGGTCGCTATTTTTCTTTCAGCCATTCCGGGAGGTGTGTGGTGATGTCTCACTATGGTTTGAACTTGCATTTGACTTGGGCCACGTCGAACACGTTGAATATCTTTTCCCATGCTGATTTGTGATCCTCTTTGGTGAGATACCTGTACATGGTTTTTGACCCTTTTCTGCTTGGAATGTTCTTTTTGTGGGAGAAGAATTTCTTCTTTTTCCAGGTGAGTTTTGAGAGTTCTTATATATTCTAGGTACAATTTCTTTGTCAGATATGTGGTTTCAACTGTTTTTATCCCAGTCTGTATCTTGTCTTTCTATCTCTTCACAAAGCAGAAATTCAAATTTTGATGAGATCTTATTAATCAATTTTTTCTTGTATGGACTGTGCTTTTTACATCAAGTCTAAAAAAATCTCTTTGCCTCGCTTTTCCCCCCCCAAAAGTGGCATAATTTTATGTTTTACATTTAAGTCTATGATTCATTTTTAAAATAATTTTTTGTAAGGATTGGATAAGGGGTTTTGAAAGCTACCTTTTGTGTATTGTTCCATTCCATTTTTATCTGTTTCCTCCAGGTACTTTTGTTCTGAGGTCTTTCTTGGATTTATATATAGGTGTGATTTACATAGAGAGTTAAATTTAAAATCTATCTTGTTTTTTAAAGATTTTTTTACTTATGTATACAAGAACTGGGGTGTAGGCCAGAGGTGCGGGGGGTGAGAGGATTCACCAGACACAGAGTGGGGAGCAGAACAGGCAGATCTACTGAAACACACTGCTGAGAGGAACAGCGGGGAGTCAGGAGAGGTCTGCTGTGCCATAGTGGGTAGCTCCCTGGCCGGGGATCGAATTCATGGTGCAGTGGCTGGCGATAGCTTCATAGCCCTGAGATTATCGCCTACACCACCAGGAGGCCCTCCATTGGGTTCTAATTTGAATGTCTTGATTATTAATGACCAGTGTTCAGGGCAGACAGGAGGATGCTGTGATTCTGTTTCCTCTCTTCCTTCCCTGTGTCTTCTTGCTTGCTCTCCGAGGCCTGCTGGGGTGGGGGAGGGGGAGATAGCCTGAGTCAGTGCTGACTCCTCTGTGACAGTGTGAATGACGCTGGACTAGCCATAACCCTCGGCTTTGATCCTTGGTTTCTTCTGTTGTAAAGAGAGCTAACTGCGTCATTCTAGCGCCTCACAAGATTTTTGTGAAGATTAAAACATATCGTGGGCTTGCAATTGCTGTGAAGCATTAAATCCTGTTCAGATGCTAGATAGGCGTAATGATTTTGTTTTAGTTCCTTTTCCTCTGTAATTTCTGGCTACACTTTGCACTGGTGTAATTTGCTTTACAGTGCCCCCTGGTGAATAGCAATGAAATAAAGATCCAAACCTCACAAGGGCCTAAATGAGACCTGAAGGTGGAGGGGCAGCAGGAAGAGGGCCAGAAGATTAAGGTAATAGTGTGACATGAGTACCTACCAGTCAAAACCAATGCAGGGCTTTGAGCTGGGATATGTACCCTGAACCTAGTCTTGGGGGATAGAGGAAGGAGATGATGTCCCCTGAGCTCCTTAGTATGTCAGTGATGGAATAGGGGCCCTGAATGTGATCATGTTCCCACTTTGAGCGAGAAAGCTGGAACCCAGGTGGTAAAATGCATTGGCTGGGGTGTTGCAGCTAGAGAGTGACAGAAGCAATGGGATGCAAAGTACCACCAATTTCCCCTGCCACTCTAATTTGAGAAGCAAACTAATGTCCCCCCTTCATGCCTGGGTGTCCCCACATAACCAGATGCTTTTAGTTAAATCTCTAAGGTCCCTGTTAAAAAGCCACAACTTGATTGGAGGCCACACATGTCCTCAATTGTGGAGAGCAGTGGCCCATGGGAGTTCTTGGGTTGACCATGTGCTGAGCAGAAGAGGCCTGGCTAAAAAGATCAGAGGACCCAGACTCCAGTCCAGGCCCACTTGGCTGTGGGGCCTTGAGCAAGTTACTCAAAAAGGGGAGGAATGGAGTCTTGGCCCAGGGAGAAGGTTCTCCACCACAGAGTAATTGTCCTGGGCCATGAGAACTAGCACAGAGGGGAATAGAACCTGTTCCTGACTGACCCTGGTCAGTAGGTGAGGTAATGGGCTGCAGCCCAGGCCAAAGCAACTGGGACCAGGCCTAGGATCTCGATATGTCTATGAGGACCCTAATGATTCCTTTCCCAGGACCCCACCAAAACCCAGTCTAAATCTCTGTGAGAGAATAGTCAAGGAACTGACAGATCCTCTGTTTTCTGGTTCTGGAAGGTTGACATTCTACTTTCCATGCTATGGATTTAGCAGTTTCTTTATGGGCTCCAGAATCAGACAGACTTGCTTCAATTATTTTGCTTCAAATATTCAAAAACCTGTCACTTCTCAGCTGTGTGACCTTGGATAAACTAATCTCTCTGAGCCTCCATTTCCTTTTCTGTCAAACATCTTTTGGTATAGTGAGAATGAAATAAGTCAATGTACAAACAGTGACTATTTGCTCAATTTTTGAAAACACCCAAATAAATGCTTGTAAAATACAAAGATGGGAAGTTATTTTATCTGAGGAGAAGATGTGAAGGCTATGCGCTGCTAGCGATGGCCGAAATCCACTGCTCATTCACACATCTTTTTTGACTTTGCCTCTGCTCTCTTCCTGGAGGACACTAAGCCTCAGGCTTGGCTCTCGAGCTCCCCCCACACCTGCCCTCCTCAAACAGGACAGGAAGAGAAGCAGCAAACAGCCCCAAGCAGCGCCCTCTGGTGGGCACAGTGCTCGGACAAGGCAGAGGCTGGGATTCTTTCCCAACCCTCCCCATAACTCAAGGCAGGAAAGTCCTGTCCCCCCACCCACCCCGTTTGCCCTGATGTCAGATGGGACCCAGGTTCCCGTCCTGCCTGCACAGCCACTTGCCATCTTGTATTTCAGTGACCAGAGAGCACCGGGCCAGGTCTGGATTTGGTCCACTTCTGGGTACCCTGTGGCCAGGACTGGGGTGTCTTTCTGACAAAGGCAGACCTTTAAAGTATGTGTGTGGGGGTATCCTGAGCACTGAGGTCAGCGCCACCCACAGGGCTCCCCTAATCTTTTGAGTCATCCTCTCAGCATCCTGTTGCCTTCGTCCCAGAGTTTAATTATTCTTGTCCTCTCTCATTCTCATAGCCTGAGAAAGGACTTCCCATCACATGACATCTCCCCAGCCATGGTAAGCCTTTTGGGCAGGCTTACCAACCAGGTCATATATTTGCCCCTTTTTAGGGGGCATTTCAACCCAAATCTCTGCAGCAGAGCTGGAAGAGGACAGGGTTGGGAATGGGGCCTCTGAGAACAAGCCCCAGGGTTCTGCCATCTACTCTCTGGGCCTCAGTTTTCCCATGTGTGAAATGGGCTCGCTACTATTCCTGCCTTGTCTCCTGACAAGAGACTGTGAGCAAATGAAGTGTGGCTGCAAAACCTAAGATCTGTGTAAACGCCAACGTGTTGCCCAAACCTGATTATGAGTAGAATCATCTGGATGTTTTTTCTGATTTGAAAATTCCTACATACATACACTTGTGTTTGCATGTGCACACACACAATACTGAAAGTTAAAAATTTTGTAACATGGAAGTCAAAGTCTGGTACATTTGAAAAAAATGAGATTTCTCTGGCTTCCTGCTGCTTCTGTGTTTTGTGTTGTGCTGCAGGCGGCATGGATCTGGCCCGCCAGTCCTTCTCAGACCTCAGTTGGAAGGTGCCTTAGACTCACCTAGGCTGACTCCTCTTACAGCTGGGGACACAGGCTCAGAGAGGTGGGTCACCCCTCCGTAGCCAGTGGGGCTGCTGTTGGGGCGGGTGAGGCGTGGAGCAGAAGGGAGGAGGTCACAGCAGAGGTGGGTCCCTGCCAAGGAGCTGGAGAGTGGAAGCACATGGACTTCCCGCCCCAACCTACTCCCCCAGCTTCAGGCCTGTTGGTACTCATACCTGCCACCTGATGGATAGAAGGGGAGTCGGGCAAGAAATGTCCTATTGTGGAGGGGTTGAAGCTAACACTGGAAGTCTCAAGAGCTGGTTTCTCCATGAACTTGCTATGCAGCGTAGGGAAAGTCACTTGATCACTCAACCTTCATTTAACCATCAATATAATGGGTGTAATAGACCCATTTCACTCATTTATCAGATGTGTATTGATAACCAAGTATGTGCACCAGCCTCGGTGCTAGGGACCTTTTGGGAAGCAAGGTAACCACAGCCCCTTCCCTCAGTGTAGAGAGGAAGCTGAAAAAATATACAGGAAATCAATGTGATGAATGTCATTCTAGAGGGAAGAGGAGGTACTGCAGGATCACAGAGGAGGAACATCTAACCTTGCCTGGGAAGGGTTGGGGAAGCTCTTCAGAGGTGCTTCCCCGCAGAGGTGGTAAAGATGCTGACACAGGTCAGCTAAATGAGCAATAATCAGGCTGGTGGCTATGAGGGAAAAGCAGCCATTGCCTCCTCCCCCACGCCTTCCAGAGGCAGCTTATATTTGCCAGGCTTGAAGTGTTTGATGCACACTAACTTATTTATTCTCCTCAACTACTCTGGGAGGTAGCTACCATCTCCATTTTACAGATGTGGAAACTGAGGCTCCAAAAGAGGTTGAGTTGCTTACCCCAGACCACAGAACTATATGCAGCAGAACCTGGTTCTGAGCACTGCCAGCCTCTCTTTGGAACCTGCACCTTAGCCACAAATTATTCTGCCTCAAGAAGCCCTTGCAAATTCCCTTAGTTTTAGGGAATTTGGTTGGGGCTTTATTTGAATTTTAAAAACAAATTTTTTTAAAATATTTATTTTCTTACATCATTGCTAATTTTTGGACAGTATTTGATTTCTCCCTTCAGGTGCATTCCCTGTAGTTCCCCACCCCCACGACCACAGCACCCATGATCCATCACCATAATCCCTTATGCTCTTCCTTGCCTGTTTTGACCCCTCTCGCTCCTCGTGCTGTGTTGTATGCCTCAGATCTATGGTCGGATTGCAATTTTGGCTTTTCCTGACCCTGGTTCAATTTCCTTATATTCTGCATATAAGTGAGACCATCTGATATTTATCTTTTTCCTTCTGACTTATTTCGCTTAGCACAATCCCTTCCAGCTCCATCCATATTGCTGCAAATCGCATGAGTTTATCTGCTTTGATTGCTGAGTAATATTCCATTGTGTATATATACCACATCTTCTTGATCCAGTCATCTGTTTTGGGGCATTTAGGTTGTTAGGTAACTTGATTTTTTTTAGCCACAATATTATTCCTTTTCCTCTGTCTGAATAGGATGCCTAATGCCAGTGTCTTTTTTTCTGTCTTCTTGTATCATGTATATAATTATATATACACATTATATATACATAGGTGCATTTATCAAGAAACATAAATGCATGGTGTATTCCTAAGAGTATTTTGACTATCTAATTGTTATCCAGAATAAAATAATAAATAACTTTGGGATTAAACAGTAAACACAGGAAGAATTTTCTGGTCAGAGCAACAAACACAGTAATCCCCATAAAAATAAACATTGGTGCGTAAATGAATAAAAGAATAAACACAGAGCATGTGACTTAACTGGAGGGCCATTTGCTATGCCAGATGTTGAGTTGTAAATTAATACTAGGAATTGATGCACAAAGAAATAAATGCAATTAGTTGCCTGGTGAACATTAGCCAAAATGGAACACTAAGTATTGATAGGCAAGACCCTATTAGCTTATGAACTCTGTTTCCTTGGTGAATGTTAGGTAGCCTGGCAGTCTTGTCCAGTGAAACATCCTTGAAGGCAATTGAAGGGTGGTAGTACCCATAGCTCTATCTGCCCTTTCTATTTCTGAATATTCTTTGTTCATGGCAGGGAAGGGAAATGAGAAAGTGGTGTGTTAACACCCTTGGGAGGGAATTCCTGGGTTAGAAGGAGTCTAATCAACTCTCTGAACCACAGAGGGATTGGGTAACGCATCCACACAGATACACCAAGTCTCTGCTTTTTGGGCTGTGGGATCTTTGGAGGGCCCTGCACTTGATTCAACACTCTACTCTTGACATCTTGAAACTGTTCATGATTTTTTAAGTAGAGGCCCAGCATTTTCACTTTATAGAGGTCCCAGAGATAATGAAGGCAGTTCTGAAGCACAAACTCCTGCCCACCTGCCATGTGACCTTGAGTTCCTCCTCCCTGGGCCAGGTGTACCCATCCGTGAACTGGGGGCAGGAGAGGAAGGACTTTTGACTTTGATCTTTGACTGTCATTAGCGGTCTATTTAAAAATATTTAGAGCTGTATAACGTCCCTAATTTATTTTCAACAGAAAATTAGAAGGAACCCAGTGACTTTTGGTTTCTCAGAGAGCCTCTGCCCTCCGTGACACAGGCATGGCTGGCGCAGGCCGCTGACACAGGACCAGCAAGAATGAGGGGCTGACGTCTGAGAGAGAAAGCCAGGCCCAGGCTGTTTATCCTCTGGAAAGTGACAGTACCTGGGCAGTGATTGTGGGAGGAAATGAAAACGTGCGAAGTCCAAGAAACATGTGCCCAGTAAACCACATGAGATGCATGGAAATGTTTGTGACCCGGACAGGGCCCTCATGGCAAAGTGCCTGAGCTGTCGCCCTACCCTTGAAATACAACTGAAGGGACATGAAGGCCCAGCCCATGTTAGGCACACAGAGCAAAATTCCTGTGGCTTCCAGTATGTGGGCCATTCTACAACCTTCATCCTTTACAAAAGTCTTCAGTTTCAAGCCAGTGATCAGAATGAATCTAAGATGACATGGTTCTGAAATCTATCTCCTAATTCTATTTGTTCTATGGAATGACGGACGGAGCAAGCATTTTTGGAGTTTATTTTGTGCCAAGCACTGTACTTGATTCTTTTCAAATGCTACTTCACTTACTCCACACAATCCTGCGGTGGACACATCTTCAAGCCAATTTTCCAGGCTCTAAGACTTTAAAGTGACTTGATCAGAGTCGTACATCTGGTTCGTGATGGAGCTAGGATTTTAACTCTTTTCCGTAAACTATAAAACAGAACCACTGCACTGTTTTCTATAATCTTGTGAGATTCTAGTGCCCTGTTCTCGGCCCAGGGAGTTCAGCAGGGCAGAGTGGGCGGCAGGCAGCGCCAAGGCCATCTGGCCAGGCAAAAAAGGAATTGCGCGTCTAGCCATGTGTGACCACGAGGTGGCGCTGCGAGCTGGGCGCCTGCTCATCTGACCAGAGGGGCCCTAGGAGGCCCACCACGCCCCTGCCCTCACCCCTGGCTTTCCGTGCCGCTGCCCCGTGGTGCTTCTGCTCTCCCCAAGGGATGCTGGAGGCCGGTTGAGTGGGGCCTGTGGGGTAGTGCCCCAAAGGAAGGGGGCGCCTGCATAGAGTGGCTGGTCCTGGCCAGTCCTGCTGGAGCTTTACTCCTGTCCCTTGGCAGATGTGCAAGCTGCTGGGCCCTGCCTCAGAGCTCAGTGCTTTCCTGCTGGAGCCCTGGCCTGCCCTCCCCTGTCTCTATCACTGCTTTGTCCCTATGTTTATGATGCCATGCTCCTTCCCCAAGGGCTCCTTCTTCAAGTGGGGCTTTGGGAGGGCCCAGCCTTGCCTGGTGAAATTCCCAGCTCTCTCTCCACCACCCCAGCATCTGAAGCCTCTCCTCCCAGGGAATGGAGGGGTGGAGAACCAGCTGTGGACTGTAAGGGCTGGAGTCTCACCTTGACACCCTCTTCCCATGCCTCAGCCCCATTCCATAGTCACCCATGGGTAACAGCCCAGGTGGTGATAGTGTTGGGGGAGCTGGTGGCAAGATGGGCAAGCTCCCACCCATACCTGTGGGTTGAATGTCCTGGGTTCTGAGTTGAGGCAGGGACGGGAGGAAGGGCAAGAGCCCAGAGTGACAGCCTGAGCAAAGGTGGAGATGTGCAAGGGCCTGACCAGTTCATGGAGTTGGAAGGGCAGGAAGAGGGGAGATGATGAAGGTGGACAGGGTGCAAGCTGCATCAAATAACACGAACAACTCCTGTCCCCTCACTCCCTCAAAACTAGGTCACTGGGCTTCTCCCCCAAAACTAGGTCACTGGGAGCACATTTGCCCAAGGCAGAGCTTGTCGGGGTTTGTCCATGTGGCCCCAGGGCCCCATCCAGGGAATGTTGGTGGAGTCTGATCAAATGATAGAAAGAGGGACTCTGTATAGTATTTATTAAATCAGGGACGGTTAAATGGTGGGTGGAGTGGTGGGGGAGGACAGAGCTCTCATTGTCCCGTGGGTGTCTCTGTGGACCAGCCCCTCATGCCCGCGTGACCGCTGCTAGCTGGCTTCCTCCCAGCACCTCCTCGCCCCACACATCCCAGGACACAGCATGACAAAAGTGAACAAATGCAACCTTTTCTTTATTTACAAATGACATGTTTCCATCCCTTGCCAGCAGGGGAGGGGTGTTGGTTGAAAGTGACAGTCTATTAAAAAGGCAACAACTTTTACAAAATGAAGACTAAGGAAAGAGCTCAGGGCTGGAAAGTGGAGATGCAGCTGTGAGGGTAGAGCACAAACCTGGTTTGTGGGGTGCCCTGCCTCCTTCCGCTGTATTCTCAGCCGGGTGAGATGTGCTGCGGGCCCTCTTGGGCTCAGGGACCAAGGGGGCCGAAACCAGGACTCGTGCCAGTGGGGTTCCAGGACCACATCGGCTCCTTAAGGGAGCACCTAGAAGCAGTACCTCAGGGGTCATGGGTGCATTTCCAGTTTTGCCAGAGGATCCCACCCCAGAATGGGAAACAGGCCAAATTGAGAGTCGAAGCCTGAAGCTTCCAGAGGCTCTGACAGCTGGTAAACTCAACTTAAGCCACCCAGACCAGAGTGCCATGTCCTAGGCCCTTGCCTGTCCTGCTCCCACTGCTGTAGGGTACAAACAGTAGAATGTGGGGAGCCCAGAAAGGGGAGAGGAAGGGCATGATTTGGAAAAGACAGAAAAGCACAAGGGCCCCAGCTGGGTGGCAGGATGCTGTCTAGTCACAGCTGCAGTACCTCAGATTATCACTTTTCCTTCTCTAGGTCTCAGTTTCCCCATCTGTCACATGAGGAGGCGGACTTTTTTCTCTCCAGTCTTTCCTATAACTAAAGGTCTACCTAGGGCTCTACAGGAAGAGGCAAGGATGAAGCAGGCCTCATGTGCCCAGAGCAAAGAGCAGGCTATGTCATTAACAGAAATCATGCCCCTGAGTGACTGGACCATGGGCCCACTGGGACACTCGGCCATGGACCTGACCTCTGCCCTGCAGCAGAACCTCCTGCAGGGCCTCCTTCTGCAGGTTGGCCCAGGCTTGAGGGAAGGCACTTTGGGGACAAGTAGGGAAGGACAGCAGGGGACTTCTTTCTGGTTTGGCATCGAGGACCCTCTGCTTATGGTTTGGGGGGGCAACATAGACAAAGTGGCAAAACTTTGCTCCTGGGTGTGGGTCCCAGGTCTAAAGCCTCTTCCCAGGTCCACAGCTCTGGTCCACAGCTCTGGTGATGATGCCACCACATAGGCCAGCAGAGTCCAAATTGGCATTGGCACATTAAATATAAATTATCCAGGACCCAAGGACACCCAGGGAGGCAGTCTAATGTATGGCCCCAGGCCATGCCATTCGTCACAAGGTGTTGGGACCTCTGGCAGCAGATTCCTGGGTGTCTATGCAGTGCAGGGCCACCTTGGGGCTGGAGCCAGGCTGCCGGGGATAAGTGCCCTCCCGCACCAGGCGCCGGCACCACACCCCCTGGCCCATGCTGATGCTCTGCAGCGCCGGGAGGTGAGGGAGCAGCATCTCAGGAAGAGGCACCATGCCAGTGCCCGACAGGTCCAGCTCCTGTAGGGAGTCCAGGCCCGAAAAGACCTCAGCACCTGCCCACTTGAGCTTGGGGTTGCCTGACAAGTCCAAGACCTGCAGGCCTTGCAGCTCATGGAAGCCATAGGGTTCCAGCTGGGGGTGACCCTGCAGGCTGCCCAGTGACAGGTGCATGAGGCCAGTCAGCCCTGTAAAGGCACCTGGGCCTATGGCAGTCAGCGGGTTCCCATCCAGGCTCAGGTAGCGCAGGGGTAAGTCTCGAAGGTTGGGCACGGCGCGGAGCCGGTTCCAGGCCAGGTTCAGGCTCTGAATGGTGGGCGTGGGCAGGTTGGCCTGCCCAGGGTGGCGCAGGAGGCGGTGGATGAGGTTGTGGGAGAGGTCCACGTGCAGCGCCCTGCCCTGGCTGTGGGTAGTGAAGGCAGACATGGAGACCTCATGGAGCCGGTTGTGGCTAAGGTTCACATCACTCAAGGGTGAGCTGGTGAAGCTGTCGGCTGGCAGGGCTGCCAGGCCATTGTGGCTGAGATCGAGTGACTCCAGGTAGCGAAGGCGGGAGAAGGCCGTGGGTGAGATGCTGGTGAGCAGGTTGTGGCTGAGATCCAGGCCAGCCAGCGTGGTATAGCCTGGCCCAGCCAACACCGACTCATTCACCGTCTCCAGCCGGTTGGAGGAGAGGTCCAGGTGGGCTGTGTCCAGGGGGATGGGCACAGGCACAATGTGGGGGCCCAGCCCACTGCAATCCACTCGCGTCAGGCTGAAGCTGTCGAAGAGGCCGAAGGTCTCCACCTCACACTGGCATCCTGGAAAGCATGGCCGGGTCGTCTGGGCCCCACTCACAGCGAGCAGCAGCAGCTGGGGCAGCAGCAGGGGCCACGGCATGGTGGGGGCTGAAAGGAGAGCCACAGATGAGGGCTGATGGCAGGCACCCCGAACCAGATGGCCCCAACCCCACCCCATAAGACACCAGCCAGGAAAGCTGAACACAGCTGAAAGTTGCCACCGATTCCCCCCAGTCCTCCCAGGATGTTTTCCTGAATGTCTCTTCATATAACTTCTAGTCCCTGGTCCTCTCCGGCTTCACTTTCTCCCCTCTGTATGGTAACTCACTTAGGTCAAGGTGGATTTTAAACTGGAAGCAACAGAACCCTTTCTAAATAAGATTAGCAGATGGAAGCAGGCCTGTTCTGCCTGAAGTGAGAGTGGGACCTGGAACCTTGAGCGTCTGCCCACCCTCTTTGCTGTAAAATATGGAGGAACCCAGCTGAAAAGTCCTTGAACTAGACAGTTTCTTCCACTGACCTCTCCAAAACCTAAGCCTGAGTCCACGGCTGGTCTCTACCCAGGCCCTACCAAGGCCAGACTGCAGCTCAGGGTCAGAGTTAGGGTGCTCCCTTCCCTCGGCCGAGCCTGTGCTGGGCTAACCGCCCCACTCATGACCGCCTTGAACCTTCACAACCACACTGCAAGTCAGTGATTTCTGTCTCCACTTCAGGAAGAGGGAACTGAGATTTAGAGAAGTTCAGCGAGCTCTGCACAGTCACACAGCTGAGTGGCAGCGGAACTCAGGGGGATACAGAGGAGGAGCTAGTTCTCAGTATGGGTCTCAGGCTGGGCCAGGCCTGACACCCATACTCCAGTCTCCCTGAAGGAGGCTCTCTTCCTCATGGGCACTGCAGTGACGGCCCCTGGTCTGGCTGACATTGGCTGGGTCCACAGTCCTAAGTCCCCTGACAGGGTCTGTCCTCCAGGGGCTGATCCTTCATTCCTAGACTTCCACGTGGGCACTGAAGACACATGTCCCAAGCTGCTTTCTCTCTGCCATGCCCCCACCCCTGGCTGACATAGCCATTATACCTGTCTGGCTTTTCCTTTCACCTAGGGCTGAGCTGGTTTCTGGTCCCCCCATTATACAGAGGAAGACACAGAGGCCCAGAGAGGTTTTAAATGGTCTCACTCCAAACTAGTAAAAAAACGGGTCAGGATTAGAACCCAGGCCTGCTCAATTCCAATTCCTCTTTTCCATCTGCTGCATCCAGCTATACTGGCAGGACAGTGGGTGGAGAGACAGGCAGGGTCCAAGAGGGGTTTTTTTTCACACATGCCATGATGCAAACCACTTCCTCACTCTGGGCCTCGGTTTCCCTCTCTGTACAATTATAACAGTAGCTGCCACAGATGCCAGCTACCACATACCTGCACATTGTCACATTCAATCCTCAAAGCCCATGAACATCTGTCTGACCTGAAGTCTGTGTTCAAGCCCACTGGAGCTCCTTGGACAGTGGTGCTCCCTGATGCTTGCAGGATAAGAGAGGGTTGAGCAGTGAACGCTTCAAACTGTAGTTACCCCACCCCCAGCACAGCAGCCACTGCCAGGAAGACAGAAGGCACCAAGCCTCACCCCAGGTCTCTTATTTGGGGTGGCACTGGTCCACACCCCTGCCACTTATCCTCCACCCAGCCAGCCCAGTCCTTTGGGAAGGGGATGGGGAGAGGATGGGGCAGACCCAACCTGCCCACCTTCTGGTGGGGTGGGGGGAGCAGCAGGCTCGCATTACCAGGCCTACATGAAACTTTAAAGGGGTAGCCACTTGATCTGCACGCTGGCTCTGCCCAGGGGCAGGGAGAAGGGGGGCTCTCCTCCCTCACACCCCTATTTGGGCCCCTCCTTCCCCACCCCTTTCTTTTGTAGCATCCAATTTGAGGATTAAACCCAGCCCAGGTGCATCCTGGGCTTGGTCCCAACTGAGGCGGGTCAGAGAGCTCAACGTCTGGAAGCAGAAGGAAAATATTAAGTTGCTTCAGGCCTCTTTTGTTTCCCTGGGTGAGCGCCTCACAGCAAGGGCTCATTACTACTACCGGGCCAGGCAGCACCTTTCTCACTAAGCCGATCTCATACCCACCCTTCCTGGGGTTTACACAAACACTGTACACACACACAGTCTCCCAGATTACCCTTTGGCTCCCAGAGGTGATTATACAACGTGCCTATTAAATGTCAAACGGCCCCTCACGAGCTCCTGCTTATATAACCACAGTCTGAGAGGTGCCCATCTCCAGGCCTCAGCCCTGTTCTCTGTCTCACAGGCAGTAATTTCCACCCTGCCTTCCTCACCCACATTCAACTTTTACTGAAGTGCAACGCAAACTGGGGAGAGCTGTGCAGGCGCGGGGTGGTCATCACGCAGCTGTAACTGTGAGACTGAGTGGCACTAGTGAAAGCTGATGTAAAGGGAGCAGAAGCAATGGTGGAGGCCCACCTGGTTCCATGCTTGTGATGCCCCAAGGCACCCTGGACACAGTCCTTGCGCAGTCCTCCACAGGGCACACCTGCCCAGGCCCCTGCTCCGTGCCAGGCCTAGATGTTAGCAGTGGAGAGTGATGACGGTGACACCTAGCCAGTCCTCACCCTGTGCGGGTGCTGGACACCTGTTCATTCAGTCACTCCATGGCAGTCTTAGGCCCATATTGAAGTGGAGGAAACTGAGGCCTCGGAAGGAAAGGTGGCAGAGCCAGGAACTGAACTCCGGGCTTAAGTGGGAACACATACTCCTACAGGTGGCTGGGAAAACACAGCTCAATGCCCAGAGCCCTTGGGTCAAGTCCCAGCAGCCAGGGACTGGCTGTGAGGAGGTGATGTGGAGCTATTTCATATTCAGAGGCTCCAGGGGTTTCCTGAAGTGACAGCAGAGCCCAGAGACCGCTCAGGGGTGTTGTCAGGCTGTTGGAAGAAAGAGGAAAAATGTGGAAGCAACCTCCCAACTTTGGACCCAGAAGTGGGCAAGGATGGGAGTGTGGCTAATGGTCTTTGAGAGTCAATGTCCCTGAGGCAATGCTCCTTTTGGCATCCTAACAGGAAGGGGACTGCTCTCCAAGGCCATTGTGTGAGAGCCCCAGAGAAGCTGGGCTACTACCCCAGGGCCCTCAGCAAAAGGGCTCAGGAGTCCAGGGAGCAGACCATTTCCAGAAGGAAGCTGAGGGAAGCTTAAGAAAAGTCCTGTGGCAGGCACAGGCCTTATAGTTACAAAAGGCTTTTGTTCATTCGATGCTCTGAGTGTCAGGCTGCAGAGCAGGGTGTGCAGTCCCCGGCTTTAGCACTGAGGAAGCTACAGCCCAGAGACTGTGTAGTGACTTGTCCTCGGCCCCCAGGGCGGGGCTGGCTGGGGTGATGCTCAAGCTCTGGCTTCCTGACTCCCGGACCCGGCTTCCTGGCCCTCTCAAGATGGCTGTCGAGCTCTGCGAGGGATCTTACAGCATCAAAAACCATGTTCAGAAGAGTTTGCAACCTCATGGAGGGGCCGACGTCATAATGCCAAGTGACCTTATCAGAGAAAATGACATGTCTAAGAAAATTATAGCTATGCATTAAAAAATAAAAAGCCTGCCCAAATCCTAATTTTAGAAAAATCTCAGAAAAACCAACACAACCGTGGTTTTTCTCTAGTGGTAGAACTTTGTGTGACTTAAATATGTCTTTATCCCCTGCCCCCCTAATTTCCTCTCTTTTAGTAAGAAATATAGAAAACACATCGAGTGACAAAGTCTCCTAGCAGGATGGCCTCCTGGCTATGTCTGGTTTCTCTGGTCTGGCTAGCCACAGTCTCTGAACCTCAGTCCTCTCATCTGTAAAATGGAGTTTTTAGTAGCTACTTCGCAGGACTGCCATGGAGATGAGGCAAAGTGGTAGAAGTAAGGCACCTAGCAGGGGTGGGGAGCAGTGTGGGCTGCCCTGCCTTCCTGCAGAGACAAGGAGCAGTAAGGTGGGGGTCAATGGGTGGGCCTCACCCCAACACTATCTCTCTTTTTCCTTCTTGAACAAACGTGTATCAAAGGTTCAGCACCTCCCAGACACTGTTTCCTAGTAGGGTGCTGGAACCAGGGAAGGATGAGTGACATGAGTTTCTCTTGACAAAAACCAACAGCCTTAACTTAGTGGTAGAGGAAAGGCCTTCAGAGAGCTGGAAGGTTGGACACCAACTGGCAGTGAAATCCAGGCAGCTCGCGATATCTCCCTGGACTTCAGCTGTGATCTGGGGGAGCAATGCTGGTCTAGTCAGGCTCAGAGAGAATGGGTGTGAAGAGTAGACTGAGAAAAAGAACACTGTAGAGAAAAGAGACCCCAAGACGCAGGTGCCTTTTCATTTGAGCTATGCCCATTGCATACATAAATCTCCATCGCAAACACAATTAATTGAACACTACATCACTGCCTGGGGAATCTACACAGGATCTCTGGGAAGTCCCTCCCTACTGATCAGAATTGGCCATCATGATGAAGGAATGCCAGGGAACAGGAGTCACCTGATAAACTGGTTGACTTTGGAAAGTGACATCCTCTTTCTTAGCTTATTTCCTCACCTGAAATGGAGATATCAATCCCTTCCTCAGAAAGGCTGCTGTGAGGACAAGAGATCACAGGCACCAGGACACTGACAGATGCACACTCATGGGTGCTTGTGTCTCTCCTGGGCTCCACAGTGGAAGGAGGCCCCTCAAGAGAGCACTGAAGGACCCCCCTCATCTCCTTCAGGGCAACAGGGCACGATTAAGGGAATGGCCCCAGAGGACAAACAGCTCAAGTCTTAGTCCCTGCTCCAGATGATTATTCACATCTTCTGACAGTCCCCTCCCCTCTCTGCACTTCAATTTCTCCAGTTTCACAATAAGGGGTTTAGTCTAGCTAATCCAGTTCTAGTGTTTCAGGATTTCAAAGTTCAACAAAGCTGTTCCTAAATCTCTACATACTAGGCCAGGTGAGGCCTGTGTGGGCTGGGGGGTGCCCGGGCCCCTGTGTTCACGGGAAGGTGGAGGGTAGGCTAACAGACCAGCCGCGGGGACAGAGGACCAACTGATAACAAGATCACTAACACTGGCCTTAGGGTAGGCAACCAGGATTCCAGTTCCAGATCTGCCACGATCTGTGGGGCCTTTGCAGTTTTCTTCATTTCTTTGAGCCTTGGTTTTCTCACTGGTGTAGCAGTAGGAACATGTTTAACCTGGGACCTGTGCTCTCCCCTCAGGAGAAAGAGAAAGGCAGACAGGTGGCTACCATAGGCGGCCAGGGGTAAAAAGGACTCTTTGGCTGAAGACTTATCACTTCTTTTTTCATCCCCAACCTGCAGATAAAAAATGCCCACTGATCAGCCAGGTTATAGCCACAGGGTGGGAGGAAAGGGCCTAGACACTGCCCCTACTCCTGGTTTGGGGGACAGGGTATAAGGACCCGTGGGACAGCGGCTGTGAATTATTCATTGTTGAGCCCACAGTGACTCCAAGGGAAATTTGCTGATGACCTGGGAGGTCAAAAGAGTAAATGATGTGGCCCTAGCAGGATTTCGGGCAGGATTTCGGGCAGTCTCCCCACCGAGACACCTCAGACCCTGCCAGGAGAGCCTCTCAAACAGCCTTGGCCACATCACTCCCCTTCTCCAAAATGAAATCAAGTTCTCCCTCTCCTTAACATGGAGGCATCTGGAAGTTGCCCCCACCTCTTCCCTTGCCCGGCTGAGATCGCCATCTTGATTTGAGCCCACAGTGACAATCTCTGAACAACGCTCAGTCTCCACTCACCATTCCTCAAACTCAGAGAAGTCCTGGGCTGTGAGCGAGAAGGCCCCTTGTCTTCTGTCTCATCGCCACGCCCTCTCAGGCAGCAAGGCCCAGAGAGGAGCGGTGACAGCAAGGAAATGGCAGTGCAGGACCCAGGACCTGGGTCCAGATGCCGCACACAGAGAGCAGTCCAGCCCTCACCCACCCATCCTGCCCTGGCCCTGCCGGCAGAACAAAGCTTGCCTGTCCATCCAGGCTGCAGGCTACCTTTCCCTCCCTCCCTCCCTTATTTCCTCCCAGGCTCCTCTTGCTGCAAGATCCTTCAGATGAAAACTGAGTAAATTCTGTCTTTATTTGCCTGCTTTATTTCCTGACAGGAAGTGTCAGCAGTTTGGGGCAGTGACCCTGCCTTCTTCACTGTTCATCCCTCTCCCCACCAGACAGGAGTGAGTGTGGCAGAAACAGCTGGAAGGACAGAGTCCAGCGGTTAGGAGTCCACCCCTGGATTCAGACCCCAGCTGTGAATTCAGCTCACTGCCTACTGGCCTCAGGTAAGTCTCAAATTTGCTCACTCTCTGGGTCCTCAACAGGGACGACACAGAGCTGGAGAAAGCATTTTTCGTGATCGCAAGTGAAGCATTCAGTCTAGTATCTGGCACCTGTCTGGGAGACAATGACAGCGATCATTTATTAAGCTTCCTGAAGGCCGTGATCATGTTACTTTTCTGTCTGTTTCTTCCAACCTTAGTACCCAGTGCAGCGGGAGCCCCTGGCTGGTCTGTAACTGCCTGTGCCGTCTCTAGTCACTGTGCTGGCATCCGCTGCTAGGACCCCAGTCTCCCTCTTCTGAGAGGACCTGTCTGGGATTAGGTGGTCTAGCTCAGGACCTCATGGTCCATGTTGCTGGCCCATCGTGCCACAGCACTGCATCTCAGGCCCATAGAACTTGCCGGCTTGTCATCACAACTTCCAGAGGGAGCCCCTGGCACAGGAACAAAATGGACAGGGTACTGAGCATTGGCCTAGACCAGGGCCTCACCTGAAACAGGCCTTTGCCTCCACCAGCTGCTCCTCAACATGGAGCTGCCTCCTACCCTGCTCCCCTCTATCATGAGCTCACCATCCCTGACGCCAGAGAAATCCCCAGGTGGGAATTCCATTAACGTCCTGCTTCACAGCCACTTAGTCAGCTCTGGAAACGCAAGGCAGAAAGAATTTCAGGGCCAAACTCCCAGAGCCTTGAGGGCCAGCTCTTCCAACAGGATCACTAATGCCGCACATCTGTACAAACACATCAGCAAACCACGCACTTCTGCACCGGCAACTCATTTCTGCCTCACCACAGTTCTTGACTGTGGGGACTGCTATTTTGCAGACAGGGAGACTGATGTTATTCAGTTAGGTAGTGAGAGGAACCAGGAATCCAGATGCCTTAACTCCATATCTGGTGCTTCTTATACCACTCTTTCTCGACTTACAAATGGGCACGCTAGAGCTGATGGGGCTGGACTACAGCCACAGGTTTACCTGTCTGTCCTCCTGTGGGCAAGGATGGAGTTAGATTCATTTTTGTGCCCTTGGACCTGAGCACTGGACCTGGCACAGATTTCTAGAGGAAGATATATCAGGCACTTAGGGTACAACCGCCTCACACAAGGACATTTCTCGACCTTTCCAATGCCTCACCAACGATCATCTGTTCGGTCACTCTGCAGGATCAATAAGTCAGATGCTGTTATTTATCTAACAGCTGCATGCAGAGTCCAGAGTCACACAACCAGTGTGAACAGGGGCTGGATGGGGATCCAGGTATTCTGACGCCTATTGCCTGGCCTCCTGTGATGTCATCCTTGGAAAGGCCTGGACGCTAAGCAACCTCACCCAGTGAAAAAAATCTACAGGAAATGAGCAAGCTCCCAATACTATTTTCTCTTTACAGTGTCTTCTTCCAGAAGATGTCCAAATCCTTGTCAGTCTGAGGCAGCAGAGTGGACACAGTGGGAGGCAGTCTGGGTCAGAGGAAATGGCCTTTGCAGCCAGGCTGACTGGGCTCCAAGCCCACAGAACCTCAACGGACTATAAACTTGCATGAGCTCTCACTCCTGACTCTAAGCCTTCATCTGTAACAAGGGCGAAACCCCAGTTTTGGTCCCTGCATAGTGACAGTCCCACTGCACCCCATCACAGGATGGTTTCCCAAAGTAAAGGAAGACATCCCCACGCCTGGCGCAATGCTGCTCATTGCATGTGGGTTCCTGCCACCTTCTCCCGCCCCGCCCCCCACATACACACAATGGGTGACCTCAGAGCCAGAAAAGAAAAAGGCAGAGAAGCATCCAAATGCATTCCCTAAGCCTAGAACTCTCTCTCAATACCCATATTCAAGGCCCAGCTGGGGTTACTAGTACTGACCAGACTTTATAGGGAATGGGTTCAGGGGAACTGGAAAGATTGCAGAGGCCAGAGAAGGCTGAAGTTTTCTATGCAAGACAGGATGAGAGACGGGTACTGTCTTCACCTCAACCCCCCTCAAGCCCAGCAGTGGCATCACCCTGTTCAGATTGGGCTCAGGAGTCCTCCTGGTCCAGGTTGCTCCAGCAGCCTGGTTATTGGCAACCCTGCCTCCAACTGCCAGCTATGCTGGACACCTGAGCACACTTCCCAACAGAAGGCTGGGACCCCACCCCTGCTCCTCTATGGAGAGCTTGTTAGTCTGGAGATGCCTCTCTCTCCTCACAGGCTGCTCCCTCTGACAAGGTGACAAAGATGCCTTCCTTCTCTTGTCTCACTCATTCAATTCAAAAGCCTCCTCCTCTGTGAGGTTTCTCAATCTAACCTGCCCCCCTCATCCAGCAAAAGGTCACCCTGACCATGGTCCCTGGACTGCCCCAGTAAAGGATTAATATGTTTTGTGGCCTGTGGTCATGTTGGAAGCTGTGGGGCCAGCCATGTGAAGAGGAGATAAACCAGATGAGTAAAAGGTCCTAAACAGAAAAGCTTCCCTCTGCTTTGGCTCAATTGGCTCAAGTCTGCAGGATACTTAGGACTTTGCCATGTGGGGAAATGAGGTTTAGGACCACCAGAGAGGCTGTCTCTGCCTTCTATTGTCAGTGCCATCCAACAAATATCTGTATATAACACAGACGACAAACCACTCTCATTCTGTTTGCATATGTAAGTCATCCTGCTTAATGTTCACAACAAATCAGTGAGAGAGACAGGAATCACTATCCTCATTTGAAGGATAAGGAGACTGAGAAGCAGAGAGGTAAAGCTACTTGCCCAAGCCCACAGAACTAGGAAGCAATGGAAAGGCAGTGAAATCCAGGTTTTTCTGATTCTAACAGGCTGGAGCCACTAGGCCTCTAGATTGGTCTCCCAAGGCCTCCCTAGTGGCTCAGCGGTTGAGCGCTGGGTTGTGAAGCTGCCCGCAGTCTCTGCAGTGCCAGTTCAATCCCTGGCCACCAGGTGAGGGTCCCACGTGGCGCAGAGACCTCTCCTGCCGCCCGCTGCTCCCCTCAGCAGTGTACTTCGTCAGTCTGCCTGCTCTGCTCCCCGCTCTGGCTCTGGTGAATTCTCTCACCCTCCCGCGCTTCTGACTGTACCCAGTGCTTGTATAAATAAATAAATACATCTTTAAAAAAAAAAAATAGATTGGTCTCCCAGTCTTCAGCACCAGCCACAAGCCAGAGAAAGGTTTCACAGAATGACCAATCACATCCTGTCATGCCTTCTTAAACTGGCCAGCAGCTCTCCACAGCCTACAGGTTCCAATCCCAGCTCTTACATCTGGCATTCATGGCCCTCATATTGGGTCCCTGCCTTCCCTCTGGGTCTCAAGTTGAATTCTAGTCCTCCACCCCACTCCTCTGCATCTGAAAATTCACAATGCTATCCATCTCTGAGCTATTATCAGAACACAAGAGTAGATCCCACAGTAGAAGACACTTCCTGCCTCTGGGGTATGTTCACTCTGGTTCCCCAAGGCTGCATTCCAGCCTTCCCTTCCTGGGTAGCATTGGCTCCAGGCCCATCTCCCTTCATCCCTCCCTAACTTCAAAGCCACCTTCTCCCCTCCCCCCTCCTTCAAAAGGGCAAATTAGTGCCTGGGAATTCGGTGAAGACAGAATGGAGGTGTGTGTTAAACCTCAAAGTGTTTCCAGGTTCTGGGCCCAACCAGTCAGCCAAAACAGGAGGGAGGAGAGACTGCTAGCACCTCCCTTTCCAGAAGGGAAACTGAGGCCTGGAGAGGGAAAGGAGAGTTCCTGTGGTGGCGTCTTTTCCAGATGAGAAGCAAAGTACTAGGGTAAAGCCTGGGCGGAGGGCAAGAAAAGGAGGTACGTTAGGGTTATCTGGAAATATGGATCAAAAGCCCAGCAGACTCCTGCTGCCTCAGCCCTGCCTCATGGGTCAGTCTTGGGCTTTGCAAGTCTGGACTTCTCAGAAGGCTAGGGTAGGCAAGAAGGAAGGATTGGAAAAGTTCCTGAGTCACCTCTTGCTGAGGCCAAGTGTGGGAGGGCCAGCCCTCAGCTCAGGCTCCAAACCCGGGTTATCCCCACCACCCACTCTGCCTTCTCACCCCATCCAGAGCCGGGTGACTGCAACTCCCAGAGGCCCAGCAACCTGCCCAGCGGTCCACAGTGGGCAAGTGCTCTTCCCACTAGAAACCATTAGAAACCAGCCCTAGTAAGGGCTCTATCTCCGCAGCTCAGTTTGGGGGCCAGGATCTGGAGAAGTCATTGTCTTCTCATCTATGGGATCTGGGGACTGGACCCCCCTAAGCCTTGGGGGCCCGGAGAACGGATCTCCAAGCGGAGGCAGGGGCCGGGCCCGCCACTCGGCTGAGCAGACACGTCTCTCACGGTCACATAAGCTCTTCTCTCCCAAAGAGCTGGGCGGGCAGCACCTACCGCGCTCTCTTCTCTCTCCAGCCCCCAGCAGGGGCCCAGGACTGGCCACTTCCCTCCTCCCAGCCTGCTCGATTTGGGGTGTCCAGCACGCTCCGCCCAGCCCTGGCCCAAGGGGCTGCCGATCTTACCACCCCCACCCCGTACCCCTCAAGCCCTCTCCCGTCCCGCACTAGCCTCAGGCCTGCGGGAGAGGAGCTCGGGGAGGCTGTCAGCGCCCCCACCCCCTAACTCAGGCAGCCACTGGAGGGGGCGGAGAGGAGAACCCCGGCTGTTGCCCGAGGAACCGCGAGAAAAGTTTGCAGCCAAGTCGGGGGCCCGGGTGGACAGCGGGGGAGCGAGGCGCCGGGGCGGCGTCCGGCTCTCTGCGCTCACACCCTCCACGGACACCCGGCGACACGTCGGCAGCAGGGACCACGTACGCGGACACCGGCCGGAGCGCGCGGACACCCACAAACAGACGGGGCGCCCGGCGCGGGACACGCGCGCGCAGCGGCCACGCGAGGCCACGGGCACACAAAGGCGCGGGCATGTGCCCGTCCCACGACCCAAACCCCAAAGCCCACAAGCGCGAGCTGCACGTGTCCACACAAAGACCCCGGAGGCCCCGGCCCACGCCCCCCGCCCCGGCGCAGCCTTTGTTTGGGGGCGCCTCTCCCTGGGCGGGCTCCCCGGGCCGGCCGAGCCCCGGGCATCCGGCGCCCGCGGCGGACACCGTGGGTCCGAGAAAGTTGAGGGGCTCCGTCTCCGCCCCGGAGTCCAGCGCCGCCCGCCACCCGGATGAGAATGTTGGGTTCGGGGCTCCGGATCCCCGCCCGCAGCACGGATTCCCGCTCCACCCGAGGAGGGACCCGCACCCACCTGGAAGCTGCACCGCAGCCACCTCTGCGCGTCCACCCAGGCGGCCCGGCCCGGGCCCTCGGGCCGGCGCTTTTCTCACCGCCGCGCGGCCCGCCCCCCGGCCCCCGCCCGCCGCCGGGCGCCCCCCCCACTCCCCGCCCACCCCGCGCCCAGGGGCGGCTGCAGCGGGCGGCCCGCGGCCTAGGGAGTGTCGCCAAAGCGCCAGCCTTTCCTGGCGCGCTCGCGGCCCGCCCCAGGGAGCGTCTCAAAAGTACGCCCTCTTCAGTGGGTCTCGCTCCAGCTTCCTGGAGCCCAGATCCCCGCCCCCTCCTCGAGAGTCTCGGCAGATGGCCTCGCGGTCCAGAACATCTGGGGGCAGGGGGGGGGGGTGTCTGTGACACAGAGAGAGACGCTATTCCCTCTTATCGAATTCATTACCCTCATTTTAAAAAAACGGGGAAAGGTCTAGAGAGCTCAGCAAGAGGAAGACCAAGGATCTGAATCAGAGAAAGGTTGGTTGAAAGATGAAGCAGCAGAGAGGAGAGAGGGTTCAGGCAGAAGAGCTGGCAGGAGAGGAGGGGGAAGGCATCAGACTTACTTTTTCTGGAAAGAACCATCTACTTCTGGTTCAGTTTCAAGAAACTGTGAGACCAGGCAGCAGCTTGTCTGTGCCTCCCCAGTCAGCCCAGCCTTTCCTACCCCTCTTTATGGTAAAAAGGGCAGGAAAGCATCCAGAAAACTTTTGAACATGGGGGTGCAAGGGAGAATAGCCTGGTGGATGCATTCCCTAGAAGGGGGGGTGAATTTGACTCCCCCTCTATACATCCAGGCATTGTGAAGGATGAGGGGAATCCTGGGGAATCTCAGAGGCATTTGGCCAGCTGCTTGAGGGAGACTTTGATCTTGAACCCTGGACCTCCCAGGAACTTCTTCCTGCTGTAAAGTGGCCCTCTGGGAACAGAGATTGGGCAATGTTCCCCCTGTGGTAGCCCAGACTTGCACACCCAGTCTTTTTGCTCCGTCTCTTCTTATTACTTTTTAAATATTTTAATTAAAAAAAAAAAAGTTGCCTGGGCTTGTGTATATGTGTCTGCCTGCCTGTCTGCCTGGGGAAGGAGGGGGAAGCAGAGGTCACTATTCTGGTCCTCGGGGCAGCAAAATCAAATCTGCTGCCTAGAGAACAGAATCTTCTTCCAAGCCCCACTCCCCCAAGTTCTTGGGTGGTCCTGACAACTCACCTGGGCTGAGATCTGAGGACCCTGCCAGTTAAGGCGGTGCAAGGAGAAGACCTGATCCGTCTTATCAGTGGGGGAGCAGGAAGAACTCCCCTCTTTTTTCTCAGCCCATCCTCCTTCCCCAATTAGAAACCCAGCTGCCAGAACTGGGAGACCAGCAGGGGTCAACAGAGTCCAACCTGCTCTTTCAAACAGTCTTTGAAATCATGCCGCTGGCTCCTTTGCCTCCTGCCACCTCTTCACAGTGGGGCTTCATAAACTGGCTGCTGAGATTCAACTCTGCATCAGTGTCTCTACATCCTGGGGCTCTCCAGAAGATTAAGTCTTCCTACTTCCTGAACCCTCTACCCTGTTTTACTTGGTGAACCCTCTCCCCCCCTCCCTTGTACTGGGTTCAGGTTCCCTAGGTAATTCTGCCACCTCTTACAGGCTCTGGATAACCTTTGTTAGGCCAGTTACCTAACTTGCCTAACAACTGCAAAAAGGGCTTTTGTGAGGAGTCAAGGAGGTAACTTAGTAATGTAGTAGTGTGGCCCACAAGGAAGCACCATTGTGTTGTTGTGTTAGCACTCTGAAACATCTCCCCACAGGGTTTGCTTTAGAATCTGGAAAACCAGCAGGCTTGGGAGGCTGAGTCAAGAATGAGCTCTGATCCTTTGGCCCAGGTATCCTATCAGCCAGCTCCCCTACTGTAGGGGAGGGCTCTCTTTCCAATGAATCTCCTTTGGTCCTGTCCTGGGGACTTTCATCCTCCTCTCCTGGACATGGGCTTGTGGTGTGAGGCTCAAACCCAGTTAGCATCAGAGAAACAGACAAATACTCAGCTTCCAGGAAACTCAGGGATGCTAACTCCTGCTACTCTTTTTGTGTGCAGGGCCCAGCCAGCTGGGCCAGATTCTCTAAAGGGCCTCTCACTTCACATAAGCATCAGAAACAGCTCTTCACACCTTGGCCAGTGGCTGACCTCAGTGTCTGAGCACTTCCATTTTAACCATTTCCCCTGATCTTCCTAACTGGGAGATTACCTACAGGAGCTTTAGATAAGGACACGCTAGCTGGACCCACTGTGCCTCAGGTCAAAGTTCTCTCTGCCTTCAGGCACCTCTCCTGTCTGTTGTCCCCAGGGCAGCAAAATGGATCTTTCTAAACTGCAAATCTTCAAAATGCATCTTGACATTTGCTGCCTTAAAGCCCTTCAATGGCAAAACCTAAACACTAGTACAAAAAGGAAGAACAATGCAAAAAATATATAAACAAAAATTTTTTTAAAACCAACTCTTTGACTTAGTATTCAAGGCCCCTAGGATATGTGCTGCCCCCCTACCCCAGCCCCAACCCCTCTCTTCAGCCTCATTTCTGGCCACCTCATATTACATATCCTAAGCCCTACTCCTCTAGTCCCATGGATACTAGGTGGAGGAAGAAGAAAGAGGGTGATGCCTTTGCATTTTTCAAGTCTCTGTCAAATTACGCCCCCACAAACCTTCTGCCTAGCAAAGTTGGTCCCTCCTTCTATAATGTTGCCATACCCTTTGTACATATGCATTCTCATTTTCACCATCCTCTCTACCAATCTTGTGGCTATTGTCATATGCCAGGCCAGGAACTGCGCTAGAAACAGACTGCTAAAAGATCACTCTATCATTAAATCCCTACCCCACCCACAATGACAGTGGTAAGGCCCAGAGGGCAAGAGATCTTTTTCAGGGTTACACAGCATGTTCTCTGCAGAGCTAGATAAATAGAGCACCTGTGTGCCTTCTGCTAGTTGCACAATGTGGCAGAGTGGAGCAACCCTGGAGGCTGAGAGTTGAAAGTGCAAATCATTGCTTTACCTCGGCCTGTCCATGGCCTTTGGGTAGGTCAGTTGCTCCTCCTGAGCCTCAGTTTCCCTACCTGTAAAATAGGGATAAATGAGAAGTCCTACCTCACAGGGATATAAGAAGGACAGATCGATTAATAAAGATGTGTTGCAAGCTGTAGGGAGCTGAGTACTTTTGACCACTTTGTCTGGCCAGCCTCAGTGTGACTGAAGGTGTTTGGTTGAGGTCCTCTTAGAATTCGCCCATTAGTCCCTTTGGCTGCCTTGTTCATTTCTCACCTTTTAGAAAAGTGAAGATGCCTTTCTTTTTCTCCCCTTATCCTAGTTGTCAAACCCCAAGCAGAAACTCTCCAAATCCAATGTATTTCTTTGAACTTCCAGGTATCCCCAAATATTTTTCTTACTCTGTTTTCTTCTCCCCAGCTATCAAAAGCTGGCAGATCTAAAGTTAATAGAGCACCAGGACCATGTGAAGAAATAAGAGAAAAGAATAATTGGTAGAAAAAGATGCCTGTCTAAGCACACTCTGATTCTGCAGATATGGGCTGGCCTGGGGCATGCTGTATTTTTTCCATAAGCTCCTCTGGTGATTCTGATGTCATATGGGGGTGAGGGGACATGGCAGAATACCTTTGGGCTTACAAAGCCCTTCCCCACACACAGTCATTTTAAGCATCTGACCCAACTTCATAGATGGTCACTTACCACTTCCATTTTACAGATGTGGAAACTGGGACTCAGAAATCACTCACCCAAGGTCACACGGGTAGAACTTAGAACTGGTTCTTTGAGATAAGCTAGCCGCTTCCTCTACAGGGCAGAATTCCATGCCTGGGCTTTGCTGTTGTCTCAGCAGTCACTGGGTGACAAACATGCCTCTCTTCTGCCAAATCAAATGCTTCCCTAAATATTTCTCTCCCACTGTTCCACCTCATGCCTTTTCCCCTGCCTGGAATGACTTTCTCAGCCAGGCCACCAACTGTGTAGTCCTTGCTGTCTTCTGAGCTCTGCCGCCTCCTTCACAAAGACATTTCCACTTACCATATTTCCCTTCCTTTGAGCCGGATGCTCTTGGTTGTTACCTTTGTGCATTCCTTTCACCAGCCCTGCCTCTTGCTAAGATTGATGCTAAGATTGATGCCCTAAGATTCCCGGCTTTTGAGTTTGGGGTTCTGGCAGCTCGTTCCTATCTCAATGTCTTTTCCCCCCCGCAGTTCCCTTACAAAAATGGCCCCTGCTCTATTCAGTCTTTTGGTTATCAATTAACATTCAGCTCAGTGCCACCTCCTCCAGGAAGCTTCCTTGAACTTCCCAACCCTTACCTCCACCACAGGAAGAAGCCCTTCCTCTGTGCTTCCACGCCACAGGGGGGCTACTACCTCTATCATGAACCAGATTATTCATTCATTCTTTCATTTTGGCGAGGTGCAGGCTTTTGAGCCAAATTGCTGTGGTATGACTCTCAGAGTAGATAGACCTTAAACTACTCTCTCTGCCTTATTTCTCTTATCTGTAAAGTGAGGGAAATAGTCCCTTCCTCAAAGATTGTTGTAAGGATTAAGTGAATGAGCTCATATAGAATGTATACAAGAGTGCCTGAATGTAGTGAGGACTTGATGAATATTAGCTACCACTACTGTGATTTATTAAGGCCTTCTACAGTATGGGAAAAACATTTGTAAAATTGGACAGAGAAACTGAGGCAGAAACCTGAGCATATAGCTCAGGCAGCTAATATTCATCAATTCCTCATTTCATTCAGACCACAGTGTGGGGCATTAATATTCATCAGTTGTGTGGGGCATGGAGGATTTGGGAGGCACGTAGTTTCTTTCTCCTTGCAGAGAAAAAAAAAAGAGAAAGAGAAGAAGTTGGCTTTGACCTTTGGTGGGGGAAGGAGCACAATAGAGAGGAGGTTCCTTCAGCAGCAGCCTTTCAGCTCTTCAGCCCTTGGGACAGGAGACCTTGGCTTACAAAATGGTAGAAGACTTTTGGTCAAATCTGTCAAGGTCTCAACCTCCAAATTTCCCAGATTGGCAGTGGTGGCAGTGGCAAGAGGGCAGGAACAAATTGTTTCCTAGCAGCTGCCAGAACTGGTCTCCTGCCAGGAGACTGGGTCCGCACCTGAAGCCCTTCTCTACCTTGGCTTCCAGTCTTCATGTGAACCCAGAACCTCTGCCCCTCCCTGCATTCAGGAACTAAGACCTGATGGCAGGTAACACACCTGCCGCCACAGGAGCTGGGGGCTGGCAGGGGTCAGATAGCAGACAATATCCTGTTGTTGTCCTCCTTTTCCTTATGAGAGGGAGAGTGGCTTGTGCAAGGTCACAGAGCTAACGAGCATAAACTTTTCTAGACTCCCAGTCAAGAGCCCTTTTTAATCTCTCTCTATCACTACTGTAACTACATATTTTTCATTCATGCATCCTTCCATCCACTTGTCTTGTTGGGTTTAATCTGTCCATCCATCCAGCAGATGTTTACCTGTGAGTCTCTGACTCATGTTAGGGCTGGTACTGGGCTCCAGGAGTCACAATTTCCTCCTGGTCCTGTCTCCCTAACGTGGAGCAAATGGGGTCCTACCACCACACTCTGCAGTAGAGTCCCCAACTGGGGATTTGGGGTTCCACTACTGGCTTTGTCACCAATTGACCTGGGAAGAAGAGCTTATTAATAACATATTAATAATTTGTTAATAAGCAAGAGCAGCTTCTTAATTACATATTTGTAGGGAAATTTCCAGGTGACAGTCTCCCTGACCATGGTCTCCTTGGCTCATAATTATAGCTCCCGCTCTAGGGAAAGTGGTCTCATTGACACTGGTCCTTGAGGGCAAATGAACCCTGGGGAACTTTGTTATCAAGCTTGGATGCATGATTATGTTATCTGCAAAGGGCAGTGTACTCAATTTATTGCTTTCTGTGCCATTACAAACAGAGGTAAAGAATGATATCCCCATAGAAGTTAATTGCCAGAATCACTCCTGTCTACAAACATACAAGTTATAGCAACTGATTTTCAGATACTATTTTGATGAAAGTTCATAGAATATTATATTATCTCACAACTGGACACACACACACACACACACACACACACGAAACAAAAGCTTGACAGGACAATAGAGATAATACATTCTTCTATTTTGTTTTCTGACCTTTTATTTTCTACCTTGGTCTCCTCAATTAGAAATAACAATGGTGGTGACAACCCTGGTAATTGATTTTAGATTCCATAGCAGGCAGTTTGAGAACCTCTGTTTTATTATCTCCTCTGTTCAAACAAAAAGATCAAAAGAAGGAAAGAATATCTCTTCCTGTCTCGTTGCTCTACTGGCACTGCTCTCTCTCTCTCCTCTCAAGTCTTCCTCTGAAATATCCACTTAGAAATATTGACTGAACATTCACTGAGAAAATACCAAGCACTTAACTTGCCTTGCATCCATTAAACTTCTTAACTGACAGTCTCGATTTATGGTTTCCACTTTCTCCCTCTTCATTCCTCCCCTCTGCAAAACCCTTGCTACTGCTAAGCTGCCACAGTTCTCCCCAGCAATCACCCGTGACACTTGTCACAGCCAGCTCTCCCCTCCGCTTCCCTCCTCATTTTCTCCCTGTACAACTAGCTGCTCCTTCTTGATCTCTTTTGCTGGCTTGATCCCAAGCCATCTGTGACTGCTCTGTACCCTTACTCTCATCCTGCATCCATCTCCTGGGCTTCTCACCCAGCCCCTGCCCATGCCTCCAGCTGCCAAAGAATGTGTCTGTATCGCCAACCATCATCTCTCATGTCAGTCTGTCTGGCTACTTGCCTGCTCATCCCCTCCACTTGAGAGTCCCCTAGGCCTCACATCCAACTTGCCTAAATCAAAGGTTTAACTCGCACCCACAAACCTGCCCCACCCAAGTCCTCATCTTGGGGAAAGGTGGCCCCCCTACACCCAGGTGTATCAACCAGGGACCTGGAACTTGTCCAAACGTCTTTTTCTTGCCCTCACCGGCTGTGTGCCCCTGAGATTCTCAAACCTGTCCTCTCCTTTGTTTGTGACACCTGACCCTAGTCCAGGTGATTGCATTTCTTGCTTTGACCATGGAAGTGACCTACGTGAGGTCTCCCTGCCTGCATATCATCACCTCTAGACCAAGCTCTTTGGAGCAGTCTGAGGATATCTTTTGAATGCTTTACTGATCTTGTCTCTCCCTGGTTTAAAATCTTCCCATAACTGTTGCCTTTAGGATGGAATTACAATTGTTTACCATGAAGAACCCTGTGCAAGCTGGCCCCACCCTACCTTTCCTGACTCAACTGCTGGCCTGTATCTCTGCGTTCCAGACAAATGCAACCACTGATTTTCTCTCTAACTGGAACACTAGCTGAAATCCCTTGCTTCCTCCAGTTGCAGCTAAGCAGACAGCAATTCAGGAGAACTTTTTTCCCTCTGATATGGGTCTCGCTCTCTTGCCTGGTGCTCCTGCAACTCCTGCTGCTTCTGTCACGATGCTCGCCACGCTCTGTCATAATTGACTTATGCTTATATTTTTTGTCTGCAACTATGAGCTCTGTGGGTCTGGGGACCATGTTGTGCTTGTTGCTGTGTCCCCAGCATTGAGCTCAGGACCTCGCACATAGTAGGTACCCCATGATGATTTGTAGAAGATTGGGCTTTTAGACTTAATGAATGTTAGCACGGACTTAATGAGAGAAGCATAACAGCACCATGGTATTAGGAAGGAAGAGCAACCAGATGTTTGGAACATACACTTACAATCAAAGTCATAGGACATTGGGATGATGGAAATATAGTGGCTGGCTTCATAGCATGTAGACACATGGGGCCAGAGAATATTTCAGTTCTATCACATCCCGGCCATGATTTCAAGCAAGTTGACCAAGCTCTTTTTCTGACTTCTCAGGCCAGGGCCTGCCAGTGTGGGGACTGAGGGCAGAGAGACCATGGGCCCCTACTGAGGGCATACAGAGCTTGTGAAAGGTGGCGGGGGTGGGGGGGTTCTCTTTGTAACCAAACTACTGTCATGAGGCTCTGATTGGGAGACTTTAGTTGAGTTAGTTTACCCAATCTGATTGTTTTCTGAAGCGTATTTATCTGGAGGCTCAGAGGACGAGCCTCTGCCCCAGCCTGGTCAGACCTACATCTCTGCTAATGATTAGGGCCAGAGGACGAGGACAAGCACCCTTCAGGAGGATTCTCTCTAATTGGGACAGACTGAACTGAACAAATGGGAAATTGAGACTCAGAGAGGATAGGAATCTTTCCAACGTCACACAGCATGTGGGGAACAGCCATGCTAGAATCTGCTCCTTTGGCCGCCCAGCCAGGTTTCTCATTCCCAACCTCTACAGTGCTTGACTATCTGGAGACATTTGCATTGGTCTGGAATGATAGGTATGATACTTAGAGTTTCTGAAGACATTATGCTCAAGGTCCATTCTTCAGATGCTGTGAGACCAGATAAGGAGAAATTATTTCTTAGTTATTATATATAATATATATTATTCTTAGTTATTATATATGCATATACATTAGTTATTCTTGTTAATTCTTTCTTACTTGATCACAGTGAGGTCATGTGGACAAAACATTTCTTACACACCTGTGTAAGATAAAGAGAAGAAAGAGGCTTTTAGGTCAGGCTTTGGGTGGAGTGTACACACTTATTACTTACAAGGCTCAGAGATGTAAAGCAACTTACGTGAAGTCACTCAGCTTACCAGTAGAAGAGCCAGGACTTGAACCTAGTCTCTGGTTCTGAGGCCCAAGCTGTTTTGTAACACCAGGCAGTGTATCTTGGCTATGCACAGCCTCAGGCTCTGGAAAGTGGGCAAAGCAAGGAGGCTGTTGTGAAAATGATGAGCTGAAACAGATGATGGGAACAGCTAGGCCAAGTGGGGAAGTGCTAGCTCTTACTCCACACAGACCTGGACTTGAATTTTCTCTGCTGCTTCCTTTAAGAACTGTCAAGACTCCATTTTCTTTTCTGTAAAATGAAGAAAATTATTACCCTGCAAAGTGGTGGAAGTGATTCAACAGAATCACATGCAAAATCACCCAATACTGGTAATGCTAGTAATTGTTCAGTGAGTGTTTATTTAATTATCAAAAATAACAATCCACCACAATAAACTTTCTAGATGTATGCCTTCAGTAAAGACTTGCTGAATAACAGGGGTGACTCAGTTCACATACCTGCCCTCAGGGCTGAGACCAAAGGGTAAGGAGTGGCGGGCAGGGGCAAGGACTAATATTTACTGGGCTCCTGCTGTGTGCCAGGAAGTGTGCCAAGTGTTGTAATCACTGGCATCGCTGTTGTGAACGCTCACAACAAAGTAGGTACAATTATTAGTCTGATTGTATAGTTGGAGAAACTGAGGCTCAGAGGGAAAGCAGTTGTATGACTTGAGAGTGGATAAAGGGAGATTTCAATATCTGGCTGCTGTACCTGAGACTCCTGGGCTCGACCACACTCCTCTACATTCACATCTGCCCAGAACTTCACTCAGAACTGGTTCAGTTTCAGCTCCCCTGTGCTGGGTCACACTGGACCCACCTCAACCCAAGTGGGCTTTGGCCCCACTTTTGGGGCTTTGCCTGTCTCAGCCAGTCTCAAGTTCTCAATGCACTTGAGGAACCAGGCGGTGAGGTTCCGCCTGTGTGTCCAGTCTCATTTCCTACCACACACCTGCCCACCCCAGCGTAGCCAATGGTCAATATGCTAGGCCTCAGGCCAAACCCTTGAATACCTTCCATCCTAAGTCTTTGTTCCAGCTGTTTCCACTCTTCATAGTAACTGCCCCCCTTTGGCCCGAAGACTGAAATCCTGAGTGTCTCTAGGTACAGGCCTAGGAACAGGGAAGGTCAAAGTCTTTCCTCAAAGCTAGGGCTTAAGGGGAAAAAGTCAGCTGGTCTGAGTTTGGATAGGAGGAGTAGAGGATGAAAGATGAAGGAAAGAGAAGGCAGGTAGAAGAGCAGGGCAGGAACCAGGGTACAGTTACATAAGGCTGTGTGCCTAAGGCCAGCTCAGGGCAGAACTCAGGAACTCGGGCAAGTGAAGAGAGTTCATCAGCTTCGGGTTTTTGTGTTATCAGAATAGACAATCCAATAACAATGACGCAAAGGAGGGCTCTCTTGGTCATAGCAATTATCTGGGGTCAGTGAACCTTCCTGCCCCAGCCAGCCCTGAGCCCTACTATTTGGTGCTGCAAGACAGAACCAAAAAGGAGACAGGACACTAGTCTGTCCACATGCTTTCATTTTAATTTCTGGTGGTGGTCACAGACTTGGACATTTCTAGAGTGCTCCCCAACCCTCAAGCTGTGGCCACCTTTGAGACTTACAGTGACCTCAGGAGGAGGCTGCATGCCCTCATTTTACAGACCGGTGCTCAGAGACGACAAGTAATTGTCCAGGGTCCACAATGAGAAAGAGGCAGAGTTGGGGCTGGAAGACAGTCTCTGTGCATTGGGCACCTGTGACAGTGGCCCCAACAAATGAAACTTAAAGCCAACAACTTAGCTGGCGCTTACAAAGGGCAAGATACAGCTCTTGTCTTAACTCATTTGTTCCTCACAGTTCTGCCTGGAAGGCAACATTATTATTCCTACTTTTCATAAATGGAAACTGAAGCATAAAGATGTTAAATAATTTAATTCATGGAGGAACTAAGACCTGAATCCAGCCTCTCTGGTTTCTTTCTTTTTTTTAATTTTAACATTTATCATTTTTTACATTTTTTAGACAATATTTGCTTCCCCCCACCCCCTCAGGTGCAGTCCCCATAGAGTTTCCTTCCCCAAGGCACCCGTGCACCATCACCTCAGTCCCCTGTGCTCCTCCCTCCCTCCCTCCCTCTGATCCCTCTCCCTCCTCCTCCCCTGCAGGATGTCTCTGATTTGTAATTGGCTGTTTTTGCTTTGTTGTGTTTTGTACTGTTGTTATTTTTTTTACACTGATGTCTTATTAGGTTCCCCTATATTCCTGCTATAAGTAAGACCATCTGATGTTTTTCTTTTTCCTTCTGGCTTATTTCACTGAGCATAATTCCTTCCAGCTCCATCCACATTGCTGAGAATGGCATGAGTTTAACTTTTTTGATTGCTGAATAATATTCCATTGTGTGTACATGTTTCCCTTACAAGGGGGGACTTTAAGTGCAGGGAGTTTCAATTATGCTGCGAGGGTCCTGCCCTCTTTCTCGTGGGCCTGCCAGCCGGGCCCTGCGGTCAGCAGCACAATCAGTTGGCCTGGACATGGATAGGTGGATGGAGGAGGCATTTCCTCCAGGGAGGGCTGCCAGCCTCACTCAGTCTAGCAAAGGTCAGGGAGATTAGAGCACTCCAGGGAACTCTGGTACCTGCTCTGGGCGTCTCATCTCCAGGGGGAAACAGGCAGACCAAGTGGCTTTGAATTCATGTACAGTCCTGGTGGGGTGTGCCATGGAAAACTGGTTCCAACGGGGTCAGGACACTTGGGCAGATGTGATCATGGGGGCCAGAGCCTAAGGTTCCACCCTTGGCTCTGGCCCTGCTCACAGATCTTTGCCCTGAGCATCAGCCTCCCTGTCTCTACAGTAAGGGCTTGGTCAGTGTGCTTTCTCATGACGCTCCAGCCCCCCACACTCTGTTCTGCATTATAACTCCTTGGTGCGTCTTCTTTTTTTAAAAGAATGAGACTCCCTGCCAAGTACCTTCTTTTTTATTTTTTAAAGAATGATTTATTTATGTATACAAGAACTGGGATATAGGCCAGAGGTGTGGGGGGTAAGAGGACCCACGAGAGACAGAGTGGGGAGCAGGACAGGTGGACTGGCTGAAATACACTGCTGAGGGGAGCAGCAAGCAAGACAGGAGAGGTCTGCTGCGCCGTGTGGGTAGCTCCATGGCCAGCTTGAGATCATGCTGCAGAGGCTGTGGATAGCTTCACAGTGCTGTGCTTAACCCCTGTGCCACCAGGGAGGCCCAAGCACCTTTTAAGTTAGAAGGAGTTCATGGCTGCCCCACTAGCTGATTCTGGCTCTCTAGCAATTGTCCTAACCCAACAGGAACCTCTGCTGGTGGACAACAGGGCTGGTGTTCTGACCATACTCGTCAGCATCCATCAGACCATATTGCTGTGCTGCTCTGTGGCCATACGACAGTCAGGTCATGTGAATATTGCCCCAGAAGGAGAAGCAGTGCAGTGAGTGTAGACCAGACACACGAGTTCATACCCTGCCTTGGCCACTAACTTTCTGTGTGCATACTTCTCTCCTCCCAACTTCAGTTTCTTCTAGGTCCCCACCTCACAGGGCTGCTGTCCTGAACGGAATAATGGGTACAAGGCACCTGATAGGTAACAGACACTCAGAACATGTTTGCTCCCCTGTTGCAAGTGAATGAGAAATGTTTGGGTTCAAGGGAGAGGGAGAAGGATAATGTGGTATGATAGAATAAAGGTAGATTTTTGAGCCAGAAAGCCCCAAATTCAAAGTCTGGTTCTGTTCCTTACTCATTTTAACAGACTGAATTCACTGGCTCTAAAATCCACATGGTCATGTCCTTACTCCCAGTACCTTAGTGTGAACTGTTTTGGAAGATAGGGTCTTTATTAATGAAATTAAAATTAATTAATTAAGTTAAAATGAGGCCATAGGGTGGGACTAATTCCAACATGAGGTGTCCTTATAAGAAGATGAGACTTGGTACTCACGTGCGTTGAGGAAGAGTGTCACATGAACAAGAAGACAGCCATCTGCAAGCCAAGCAGAGAGACCTCAGAAGAAAACAGCCCTGCTGACACCTTGATCTCAGATTTCCAGTCTCTAGGACCGTGAGAAAGAAAACTTTTACAATTTGAGCCACCCAATTTGTGGTACGTTGTTATGGCGGCCCCAGCAAATGAATATGCAACATAGAATAGTTACCCTTTCTGTGCTTCAGTAGTGGTTAAAATGAGATAATGCTTGAAAAAGCAATAGCATACAGTAGGCCCAGAGCAAATGCCAGCTTTGCCTCCTCTCCAAACATGAAAGCAACAGTTGGCTCCGTCAAGGGAGGGGAGTGGATATGGTAGTGAATCATATTGGCCTCAGCATGAACCAACAGGACACCTGACCCTTGACCAGTCATTCATCTTTCCCCAGACTAGCAGCTCTGCCCTCAACCCCCTCCTGGCTTTTGACACTGGCTTTCTGTCTGGCAGGATGTGAAGTGATCAGGGTTCACAGAGGCTTTTGCCTCTGCGCATGCTTAGCAGCTAGCCTCCCAGGAGTGGTTAACTAGCTTGCTTAGGCCCTGACACCAGGGTAGGGTTGGAGGGGTAAGGAGGGTGGCCTGGAGGTCTTTATGGTAATATAGTGGCCACATTTTCCAAAATTCTTGTTCACTGTGTCTTATATAAAAGTTTGCATTTTTTTTTTATTGGGGTAAATTTGGTTTACAACACTGTCTATGATTTGGGGGTAGAGAGTCACACCTCTTCAGATGTAAGTGATCACACCATGTCCACAACAACGCACCCATAATCTTCCACCACAACCCCTTATGTCCCCTCCCCCACTTTGTTCCACAGTCAGATTTTCTAGGGTTTGTTTTGGTTAATTTTGTCTGTTCCTTGTTTTGCTTCTTTATTTCCCACATGCGAGTGAGATCATCCTCCATTTGTCCTTCTCCTGATTTATATACATTATATGTTTATAGCAAAATCCCCTTCAGTTTCATTCTTATTGTTGCAAATAGTAAGATTTCATCTTTTCTTTTTTTTAAATATAACTGAATAGTATTCCATTGTACATCTATACCACAGCTTCATTCACTCATTTGTCGCTGGGGACCGAGGTGGTTTCCATCACTTGGCCGTTGTAAACAGCACTGCAGTGAACATGGGAGGGCATGCACACCTTTGAATTAGTGTGTTTTTGTGTTCTTTGGGTAGATACCTAGAAATGGAATTGCCAGATCATATTGTAGATCTAGTTTTAATGTTTCAAGAAACCTCCATCCTGATTTCCATGGGGGCTGGACTAGACTACGGTCCCACCAACAGTTGTGCTCTGTATCTTTTTTTTTTTTTAAAGATTCATTTATTTATTTATTTATTTATATAAGAACCGGGGTACAGGCCAGATGCCGGGAGTGTGAGAGGATTCACCAGAGACAGAGCGGGGAACAGAACCGGCAGACTGAGAAATTCACTGCTGAGGGGAGCAGCGAGCGTGAAAGGAGAGGTCTGCCACTCCATGTGGGACCTTTGCTGGCCGGATGGTATCGAACCAGAGCTGCAGAGGCTGCGGACAGCTTCACAGCACTGCGCTCAACCGCCTGAGCCACCAGGGGAGGCCCTGTGCTCTGTATCTTAACTGAGGCTCACAGAAGCCCTTTCAGATGGGCTGGCTAATGTCTTGAGACAGAGAAACTGAGACCCAGAGGGGTGAAGGGACGCCTCCTAATTCAGCAACACTGTGCTGGGTTAAGACATCGGTACCCAAATTCAGGATCCATCTCTTTCCATCACCGGGACCACTTGTTTGCTCTCCAAGGCTCTGGGAGGCTGTGGGGTTTGGTGGACCCAGGAATCACCAGATCTGGGCTCAAGTCCCAGGCTGGACCAAGGACGACTTTGTGACCCTGGGCAAGCCCCCCTCCTCAACAGACTATAGAGAGACTATGTGAAAGTTGGGGGCCACCTCTGCCCATGGAACTCTCAAGGCGAGCATTAATGGCAGCTATTGTGGCTGTTTCATAACTAACTGCTCAGTAACTGTCGCTGAATGGGATTCCTGGAGAGTCAGGAAGTGTGTCTGTGGGTGGGAGAGAGTCTGGCACTTCCAGGGGCCCCAAGGCTTCCTGCCCACGTGCCTCCTTCCCCCAAAGCCTGGCAGGGAATATAATGGAGTGACCTGAGAGTGGGTGGCTCTGGAATTTACCTCCCCCTCTACCGTACCTGTCTGATCCCCCGTCTGCCTGTCTGCATTTTTGGGTTCAGTAAACACTGTTTCACTTTCTTCATAGCATCTATCATCATCCACATTTATCTGGACTATTATATTTTCTCTATCATCCACCCCCTCTCACCGCCATAGTCTAATGGTCACATGGCAGGGATTTTATCTGTGTTGTTCTGTGCCGTCTCTCTTGGGAGAGAGAATAGGACCTGCACGTAGTTGGTGTTCAGTCATTATTTGTGGAATAGATGAATAAATGAGTATATTCTTTGGGTTCAGCCCTTTCTGCACTTGGGGATGTTGAATTAAGTCAGAGCCTATCCCTGTTTTCTAGAGGCTGTCAGACTATTGGGGGAGGCAGATGCAGATACAGAGTCATCACGGTGTGACCTGCCCAGTATTGAGGGTAAGAGGCACCTGGCCTGGGGAAGCCAGAGCAAGTGGTGTCTGATTTCCTTGGGGAGCAGGCAGAGCTGGGTGGAAAGGCCTGTGAAGCCTTTCAGGGAACCCTCAGCTGAAGAAGTTAAAGATGAGTAAGAGTTGGGGGCAAAAAGGAGGACGCAGAATTCCAAGCAGAGAATAGCACTTGCAAAGGTAGGAAGGCCTGAGAGATCAAGTTGAGTCAGGGGCCTCTGAGGCTGTGGAGGCAAAGCAGGGGCCGTGGGTGCTGGAAGCAGCATCTGAGGGGAGGTCTGACGTCTGCACCACGGAAGGACAGAAGGACGAGCGAATCTAGAGCTGCAGTTGTTGCTCCCCTACTGCCTGGCTTTCCCAGGTTAGCACAATCTCCCCTTTGTCTCTGCCTCTCTCTTCCTGACTCCTGGGGGAGAGTGGCGAGGGCTTGGGGTCAAGGCCCATCTGGCCTGGCCAGGGTGACTTGGGGTGTAGGAGCTGCCACTCCTCTCTCTGTGCCCAGTTTCTCCTCAGACGCACAGTGGGTGGGAAATGAGAGCCTTGCAGGCCTCCCCTCCCAGAATTCTGGTGTGGTGGCGTAGAGCAGGGGCAGGGGACATGTGGTGGTTTTTCCAGTCAGGAGACACAGCTGATGGCCCCAGGAAGTGTGACTCATTCACCCTCACTAGGGACAGGAATCAGGATTCTGTATCTTAGTCCTTCAACCAGAAACCTTCCAGCATAGGTAGCCACAGGGGAGCCATGGGGAAACTTGATCCCAGGGAGACGGATTCTGATCTGTCACAGACACTTGGGTTCATCTGCCACGTTCTGCCTTTTTCTGGGCCTCCACCCTCCTTTGTAAAATGGGCATAACAGTATCGGGCCTCTCTCTGCAGAGCCAGACCCTGCTCCTCATCCTGGATTTGGCCCTGGCTCGCGTTGGGCAAGTCTTTCTCTTTTTTTTGGGCTTCAGTCTCCCCATCTGTGTGTTTGACTTGGTTTTCACATCTATTCTTTTGTTTTACTAATGAGAAGCACAGTGTTTACAGAACAGATAAACACAAGCAGTGCAGCCACCCAGGGGCCAAGCCAGCTCTTCAGTGAACTGTGTTGCAAATTCTGAGATAAATTCCCACTTCATGAGGAAAGCTGATTCCACTTCTTTTCCAAAGGTGCTGGTGGAGGGTGTCAGATGCCTCCCCCTGACCAATGGCCAGCAGACAAGAGAGCAGCAGAGACAGAAAAAAACTTCTAGAAATTAGGCTGAGAAAAAGCCTCCTTTCTTTGCAACACTCATGCTTTTTTCCTGCTAGGAATGGGCGTACAATTGAGGCATTTGAAGAGGAGTTTCTTGGGGGGATATTTTCTGTCCAACTTGACCAATCCCAGATCCACTCTGAGTTATTCTTCAAGATGCTTTCGACTTCTTTCCCTCTCTCAAAATAATCTTTCTCCGCCTAGAGCTGCTTTGCCCCTCCAACACTATGTGTATCTGTTTCAGAAGCTCTGTGTGTGTTTGGTGGGGGTCTGTGATCTGGGCGGGCTGTCACAATGAGAGCTCCTGGAGCTGCTCTGCCCAGATTTGTGCAGGGCAGCCAACAAGATACTTTCCATGTCTCCATTATAAGTAGAAACCGAGGCTGGTGCGCTGCTCCTGTCCCCATTACTGCTATCGAGTGATTCTACCCAGGAGCCTCACAGGGTCTCCTGCAGTTTGGGTGTCCCAGTTTGTGACATGGCTCAGGGGAAGGAGTAGTGTCTAGGGTCAGGGTGGGCAGCAGGCAGCAGGCCTGGTAGGCGGGCAGTTGCGGGACATAGCATTGGAGCTTGAACACTTATTTCCATTGTGTAGATGAGATAACTGAGGCCTGGGGCAATCAGATATTTGCTTATAGTTTGCATGGTCAGTATGGTAGGGGAAAAGGCTGTCTTGTTCATATCGGGGTTGCCCTGTACCAAGTATACTTGGAGCCCAACTAGTCTGGTTAAAAACTTTTCATTGGCCCATCTCTCTGTTCCTGCCATGGCCGAGATTGAGGGTCTGCTCCCTCCCAGAGCCTCCTCAGAACTAGCTCCTGGGTGTTTGTGCAGTTCCTAAAGCGAACCAGGCAGGAGGCTCTCTGCTGGTGTGAAGACTTGGGGACTGAGTCAGTAGTCAGAAGTCTCATCACCCTGAAGGAGTCCAGGCAGCACCCGCAGCCTTGGGAGGTGGGCTCTTACATGGGTGAGGAGGGACTCTTTTCTGCACCCTCAATTCCCCCCTTAAAGGTGGTCTTTGCTGCAGTAGCCTGGCAATGGGCAGTGTCCTGGTCTGGGAATCCAGAGTCCAGGCAATAGGCCCGACAAATGGCAGGCAGTGTGACCCCAGAGGGGGGCTCTTTGCCTTAAGGCCTTCAGATTCCCTCTGACTTTGGTGGAGGGGCAGGCTCCCGAAGCAGCACAACTGCAGCTGAATCAAATGCTGTCTTGGTCTGATCTAAAAGGGCAGATTGATTCTGAATGTCCTCCCTACCCCCTCCAGGGCCCCTCCCAAGTCTCTGGAGCTGCAGCTGGGCCCACCCTACATCTTCTCAGAGGAAGTCCTTTCATTTAGGAGAGCAGTTCCCGCAGACAGTGATGGAATGGGAGGGGTGGGAGGGATGAGCTCAGAGTGGCCAGCTGCTGACTGACGAGGTGAATCGTGGCCTTGGGTCAGACAGATCATTAACTATTTGTCTGACCTTGGCCAGAGTTCTCAACTTCTCTGAACTTCACTTTCCATAGCTGTAAAGTAGTGATAATCATAGCAACTACTATAGAGGATAGTAATGTAAGTACTATTTATGAGATACAAAATAGGGATAAACTAAGAATTAAAGGGAAGTATGTCTGTAAAGACCTTGGCACTGGGCCTGGTACAGAGTAAGCACTCAGAAAGTATGGCCTCTCCCTAATCGCAGGTACTGTCCCTCTTCCAGACTTCCACTTGCTATTTCCTCTCTCTGGCTGCCATTCCTGAGGCTCTCCTATTCCCGTCCCACAAATGTTCCCTGACTTACTGAGGCTCTGCTGGTGCCAGGTCCTGTGGAAATGAGCCTGGATGAAGATTTCATGCAGAGCAGCACCCAATGGCTGTACTCCGGACCTGGTGGGAACCCCAGCGTTGGAGGAATTAATCAAAGGTTTCCCAGAGGAGGCAGAATTTAGCCAGAGTTTTGCTGGAGGAGTAGGAATTGGCTGGAAGAAGAGAATAGGATTCCTTTTTCCATTTAAAGGCATTCCAGGCAGATGAAATAACATTCGCAAAAGCAGAGAGGTGTGAAATAGCATGTTGAGCTTGGGAAACTGCAAGAAGCACAATATGGTTAGAAAGTTGGGAGCAAGAGGGGAGGGTGAGAGATGATAACAGACTGGAGAGGAGGTATAGGGCAGACCATGAACGGCCTGGTGTGCTAAAGACATTCAAAGTTTATCTAGAAGGCAATGGAGAGGGATTCCTTTCATTATGCAACAAATATACTTGAGGATCTGCTCGACCACAGCACCTTTGCAGTGGGCACTGTGGTACGCTGCCCAGACGCCAGTGACCCCCAGCTCGGACTGGAGCATTCCTCCCTCTCATGGCTGACAGAAGCTGACACCCCCATCCTGCCATTACCTTAGGCTGAAAAGATGTTCCTCATACACTATCCCATCTTTCTGAGGATCAGCCTGTGTTCAGAGACTGGTTCTTTTTGCACTTTCAAAGGCCCAAACCTCTTACCCCGATTTGGGTCAACTAAACTGTCACCCCAGCTCTAGAGCACCCCCAGAAGTAGACATTTATGGGGTCTAATCACAGCCCAACTTTTTCCTTTGCTCATCCTGCTTCAATCAGTTCCGTACAGGTATGATCTTGAAATCAATTCTCCATCTTCCTTCTTCCAGCAACTCAGCTCAGAATCTCTCCCCAAGAAGCCAGCCTGTAACATCACTGAGAGACGTCGGTGGTGCTGGACATCTGATCTTAACCAACCAGACTCTGCTTTTGGAAGGTGACTCTGCCCACATGTGAGAACGAAATGGAGGGGTGGAGGGCGGGAGCCCACAACCCTGTGAGGAGGTTGTTCTGATTTAGCAGAGGGATGACGAGGGCTCAGGGTGGGTGGGATGAGAAGGAGGGATATTCTGAGCATGTAAAGGAAACAGAACTGCAGACAGGGCCAGACTGTTTATGCGAGCTCCCGGAGCAGCTGGGCAGAGGTAGAGCCAACTCCTAGGAAGGATTTCACAGGACTCTGCTCAGCGAGGAGTGGAGAACATGCCAGGCACATGAGGCATCTAGGTGGAGGCCCAGGAAGCAGGGCTGAAGAGCCACGATCAGGAGACGGGTCTGAATTAGAGGTGTGGATCCAGGGGTTCACCAGCACTGGACGTTTCCAAGCATTCACTCACACCCATTAATATGTTTAATATGGACACCAAGCAGGAGACCTTCTATAGACCAGATGTTAACTCTTCAGCTTGCTGTATCGTAGAGGTGCCGAATGGGAGGGACATTCAGGGGACCCTGAGCAGCAGCTATTTATCAAGCAGTAAATTATCATCTCTGTCTGCCAGCTCACTATCAGCCCTATTGGTTCCTTGCATAATCCTCACAGGAATCTGCTGAGGCAGATATTATAATCCCTTCTTAAAAAAAGGAAACAGCTCAATGATGAGTGAATTGCCAGAAATTAGCTCCTAAACAACCTGTAGTTGCTGGAGTGGGGATCAGAACAAGGATTCTTGGCTCTCCAGTCTTTCCCCTTTTTGAAATAGCCAGTTTTTGTAGTGAATTCTAGAACATCTGATCATGAACCAAAGACTCCTTCCAAGAAATGGTGCTGAGCATCTTGGGGAGGAGGAGAGAAATGGCACAAGCCCAGTGCTAGGCACCAGAGGATTCACAGACCTGGGGATCCCCCAGCTCCTGGTTGGGAGTCCAGGCATATGTGTCGAGGTTCACACATGCATAGCATGTCCCCAGTATCAGAAGGAGCCAGCTGTGTCTGCCTCAGCTTGGACTTACCACCTCCAACCTGTTCCCTCCAGGGAAATGGGTACCTGCAAAGAGTGAGCACCTTCTTACCAAATATGTTCCACTCATTTCTTTCTTTCTTTTTTTTTTTTTTAAGGATTCACCAGAGACAGAGCAGGGAACAGAACAGGCAGATCTACTGAAACACACTGCTGAGGGGAGCAGTAGGCGAGTCAGGAGAGGTCTGCTGTGCCGTGTGGGTAGCTCCCTGGGTGGCCTGGGGATCTAACTCGTGCTGCAGAGGGTGTGGACAGCTTCACAGTGCTGCATCTTAATCCCTGCACCACCAGGGAGGTCCTCACTGATTTCTGAGCCATTCACTTGCTACTGAACAGTGTAGCTTCCATGTGCCCTATGCCACCCAAGTCCTGCTTTCACCTGGGTCCACCCTTACCTGGGTCCAGGCTGGTAGAGAAGCTGGGTGCTAGACAAGCAACAACCACCCAGTGAGAAAGACTGGGGTGTACAGGGACAGCTTTGATCTTCCCCGTGTTCCCTGTGCCAGCACTGGAGGCTGACAGGAGTAGTGATTAATGAAGGAAGGGAGGGCAGAGTTTGGACAAAAGGAAGGGCTTCCTGACTAGCAGGAGAGAAAACGCTGCAGGGGGAAACTAGGGGTGGGGTGACATTTCCGTAGTCCCTGGAGAGCGGAGCAGGGTGCCAATCTCTGCCTTGCAGGATTTGACAACCACCCATCTAGAGGCGGGAGTCTGGGCTGTATAAGATGCTAGCCCAGGCTTTACCAGATCTGGAATATCTGGCTCTGCCATGGCTCTGGGTGTCATTCAGGGGCCAAATATGCCAACGTTCTGGTCTTCTGGTCTTCTCCTCTGTGGCTGGGAACACACTAAGCACCTACATCCTGCTCAGAGAGCCCAGCTCCCTGTTGGCAGCTGGGAATGGGGGAGGGGACCGCTGTTGCCCCCAGCTCACTGGAAGTCCCCCGGCATGACTTTCTAGGGTTGAATTGTGTCAGGTTTCAGAAAACATGGCCTGTTTTGTTTTGTCTTTTCTTTGAACTTTTTTTTAAAGATTTATTTATTTATGCATACAAGACCTGGGGTACAGGCCAGAGGTGTGGGGGGTGAGAGGATTTACCAGAGACAGAGTGGGGAACAGAACAGGCAGACTGACTGAAATCCACTGCTGAGGGGAGCAGCGGGTGAGACAGGAGAGGTCTGCTGTACCATGTGGGTAGCTCCCTGGCCAGGAATCAAACTCGTGCTACAGTGGCTGCGGATAGCTTCATAGGTTGCGTCTTAACCCCTTGTGCCACCAGGGAGGCCCTTTTCTTTGAATTTTTAAAATTTCTATGAGAATATCATTTCAGAAGCCAGCTCCTTACACTTCTCCTGTCTCTCAGTTATAATTTCATCTTCATCCCCAAGGGGTCGTGGTCCTCAGAAAAAAGAACAGTGCCTCTGTGACCACCTCCCCATAGAAGTGGCTGCCAGTGGAGGGGACAAAAGCAGGAGCAGGAGGAGACTAAGCTTAGTGAGCACCTGTTGTGCCTGGTCTTCCATAGGGAGCATGGCATAGCACCTCCATTTTTTTTGGATGAGGAGACAGAGAGTAATATGTAAAGGAGAAACACGATTCAGGGGCATTAGGCTAATACTAATAAAAATAATTATTATGATAATTATTATGTTAAACCATTATTGAAACCACACAATTTCTTATGGCGCAACATAACATATGTAATTTGGGCCCAATGCAAAATACTCCCTGCTGTGTTCTTGCAGGAATTCACTGCACAGAAGGAATTATTCTGATTTCAAAGTAGAGGAACTCTAGGCTGAGAGAGAGCAACACCTCCAGCAAGACAGTAATGGAAGCCAGGCCTTGAACCCCTGAGACAGTTTTCAAAGCCCCTCCACTATTTACTTTGTCTCTTTTCTTGTGACTCATGATGTCTCAGGAGGTGAAAGAGACTGACTTGGTGGTTGGGAAAACCCAGATAGGAATGAGCTCTGCCGCAAGTGCCAGGTGGCCTTGGGCAGGCCCCTCCGCTGTCTGGGTCACACTGTCCACATATGTAAAAGGAGGGGTTAAACTCACCCAGAACCCCCTCTGGATCTTTTGAAAGTGTGCTGTGTGCTTGGAAGCCTGGGGCCATGTCTGCCTCGTCTGGGCTCCCAACCCTTGACCCAGAGGCGGTCCTGGTGAACTTTCATTGACTGTGGGAGCCGGAGGGGAGTGTGTGCCTGTGCTGGGGGTGGACACCAAGAGAGTGGGCAGGCAAGTCTTAGGCCTCTAAAGGGGGAGATTCTGGGGACTCTTCTTAGCCTTGCTGTGGGGCTCTTAGTCTGGGATTCTCCTCAACAGGAAGACCTGTGGCTCTTGACTTGAAAGGTGGGAGTGGGAAGCTTGCTAGGAGTCTGTAGTGTCTAGAGTCTTCCCCTGAACTTCCACAGTCACTAACGTCACTGCACTGTGCCAGGGCCCCCACACCTACTCAAGGGTAAGAATACCAAGAGCACGGAAACACCCAGCAGGAGACAGAGAAAGCTGTCTGTCTGCCCACCTCAGATAACTGCCCATGAATCTTGGAGGTGAAGGAATGAGAAAAAGACCAGCGCTTTCCACATGCAGGCTCTGGAGGAGGACAGAAGTCTGGCCGCCCCCAGGGAAAGATCTCAGATGTTTTATATTTCAACCTGGCTTGGCTTCTTGTGCAGGTGGCTCAACGTGAAGGAGGAGTTGTGGGTCTTCGTCTGACCATCTGACCAGCATGTCACAGTGGCAATGGTGACCACTTACCAACACTTACTGTGTACCAGCAAAGATGCTCAACTCTACATTTATTGCACATTTAATCCTCACAGTAGCCCTGTGACTATTTTTATTCCCATTTCAAGACTGAGAAAATGAAATCAACCAGCCATCATCCATCTAATATCCATCTAGCCAACCGACCAGCCATCCCACCAAATAAACAACCAGTTACCCATTTGTATGAGAGAAGTTTCAACAAAAAACAGATTTGTACTTAAATTAGGATAGTCAAGCTAGTCTTAATAAAGAGACATTTTATAAAGATGGGGAAGGGATAGTGTAAAGGGAAGCATGTGGGATCCTGCAGACCCACCTGTCAGGAAGAACAAGGCTGATGTCTCTTAGAACCTGAAGGGGTGAGGGGGGAGAGAGAGACTGATGGAACCTGGCAGAGTCATTTGGAGGGGACCTGACAGACATGGTGCTTTTTGTGAAAAGGTGCCAGTCTGAGGCACCAGGTAGAGAGGGGGCCTGAGGATCAAATACCTGGCTTCCTCCCTTCTGCTGATGGCTCCCCTTTGGCGAACCCAATCAGAAGCCAAAGGCCTGTTGGTATATTTCCTTCAGGTCATCTTCCAGGGCACAGGTCAGGGTGGAGAAAGGGGGAGAACAGACCTGGAGGGACAGAGGGAAGGCACCGAGCACACCATCATCCACCCTGTCTCTGCGGGCACTTAGCTGTTGGTGTGGGGTATTATTCCAGGCAAAACGATGTGGTTCACTCCTTCATTCATCAGCATCCTGAGGCCTCTGTGAGGAGCTCCAAGCTGGTTGCTGGGGACCTGGGAAGGAGTGGGACCCAGCTTCCGCCCTTGACTTACTTACAAGCCACTGACAGTTTGTCCTGGGATGTGCAACACCCTGCTGGCCTCTTTCAAGTGGGTTTGGGGGGTGAGGGGGAGAGTCAGACGAGATGGAAGCTGTCCAACCAGCAGAAAGTCTATTTGCTGAAATGGCTAATTTGTTTAATTCTTCTTAAGGTTATAGTTGTCTTTTGAGAATGAAAGTTGTAGTCAGGGGATAAAGGATAGTGCTTAGGGTCAAAGTGAGGTTCAGTGCCATGGCTCATTATGAAGAAACAAAGCCCCAACCACATGATAGCAAATCAAGGTCCCAGGACTTCCAAGGTTCCTGCTGCCTGTGAGTCAGGCAGATCCTACTTATGAAAGACCTGGTTTCTGCTACAGCTCAGCTGTGCAGCCTTGAAAGAATCCCACCTTCCTCTGGGCCTGCCTCCTCGGCTGCAAAGAGGTACTTTAGCCCTAATGTTGCTGACTCTGGAAGGAGGCCACAGCTGGGGACTCTTGTCCCTCCCTGTGCCGTTCCCAGAGTTTAGGCTAAGCCTCTCCTGAGTGCTTCTATTTTCCTTCAGGACCTTGAAGCTTCTGCCTCACTCCCCTGCTTTCAACTACCAGTGTCCCCAGTGGGGACAAGGACAGTGAGGGTTACCATTATAGATCAAAGGTGGCCGTGAACGGGTGGCCCTTGGCATTGCCCTGTCACTAGGCACCCCTCCCCACTCTAGTACTGCAGGTGGGGTAGGGGGTGAAGCTCTGAATTGTCTGAAAGAATCCAGAACTGACGAGAGTCGAGTCCATCAGCAGCTCCTTTGAACACGGCTGATGTGAGCCGCCCCTCTCTACCCTGCGCCTGTGTCAGGGTCTCTGAGGCGAGTGTCTTCCCCTTGCTGTGCTGGGAGGAACATCAAAGCCCCTTCCAGCTGGAGGCCTCACTCCTTTTTGGAGTGGGGCTGAAACTGAACCCCATTTGTACAGGTCTATGACATCTCCCATCACAATATTCTGCCTTCTGCGCACCCGCTGCTAAATGCACCGCCCACCCCCAAATCAATTGGCAGCAGGTGACTCCTTCGATTACAGATTCATTCCTGTGACACCGTGGCCTTGACTGTCAGTATAAATGGGGTGAGGCTTGCACGAGAGAATGTGCGTCACAGAGGAGCGTCATTGAATTTTAAAAAGTCAAAGAACATTGAACAAAGACTCAACAAGTGCTACTGGCCCTTCAGTCCCTGAACCTAGGTGAGCATTTCCAATGAGGACTCCAACATTTACCCTGATTGGTAGGCTGGTTTGGCAACTCTAGCCAAGAGACTTTTTTTTTTTGGCAGGGTTCCTGGATGTCCCTCAGGCTGAAAGGAGAGGAGAGGTCAATGTCAGGCGCAGGGGAGATATTCTGGGTCACCCAAAAGGAACATGAGCTCTTACCAAGATCTCACAGCAAAGGTATTACCAAGGTCTCACAGCCTCAGTCTGTGCAGAGGACCAGCCTTCTGGTGGGACAGGGTTGGGGAGGACCGAGCATGGAGACCGAGGAAGGAATGAACAGAACTCACCTGAACAGGCCGCTGACACCCAGACTTGGCCCTTCCTACCCTACTCGGTTTCTCTTCACCCCCAGCCCGCGCAACAGCTTAGATGATTATCTGCACGGGACACAGGAGGAAACAGATGCTCAGAGAGTGGGGCTGACCTGCCCAAGTTCTTTGCAACCAGAAAAACACACTCCATGTCCCCGTGTTCCCTACCCCACACAGAGACTCTGCTTTGGGAAGTGGAGAAGGAAGGGCAGGTCCTTTCCCAAAGGATGGAGCAGGTGGCCAGCATGACTCCAAGATTCAAGGAGCCTCGGCCTGGAGAGCACTGACAAGGCAGAGCAGAGAAGCACACAGTGGCTTCAGAGTCAGTGTCACCAGCTCAGGGGTGGGTGATCTTGGGCAGGTCATTTCACTTCCCACACCTCCATTTACTCCCCTGTAAAATGGGGCTAATGGAAAGCTCCACCTTCAGCGTGTTGGCGCGAGAGCTCAAAGAGATGCGGTGTGGGAAGCTTTTAGCCCAGGTCTGCCTCAGTGCTCCCTGTGACTGTCAGCAGGAGTGGGGGGCGGAAGTCCCCTGGGGTTGGGACAAGGGCGCCACGCCCCAGGAGAGCACCAGGGAGTCCCCAGGGAGGACAGGAACAACACACGGGGACTTCTTTGTCCTCATCCTTATCCCACAGAGCTATTCCCTCTTCCACACTCTCTAATAACCCTGCAGCTGAAATTGTTGAGAGAATTGCCTGGCCCTTTCAGACTCTAATCTCCTCTAATCCTCCTGTTCTGTTCCGCACCCCTTTTCGACACCACTCGCCAGAGTTCTTTGTTACTTGGAGGGGTAGCATGGCTTCTGTGGAAGCTGGGGAATGGGAAGTGGCTGAAGAGAGAGGAGGACAGAGGGGGAAGCTTCTCCTTCCACAGAAGATGGGACCCAGTCTCCAGGTGGGATGGCTTCAGTAGAACTGACATCATTCTAACAGATGCCACACCAAGCTTTTTTTTTTTTTTTTTTTTTTTTTTAAAGATTTATTTATTTATACAAGCACTGGGTGCAGTCAGAAGCGCGGGAGGGTGAGAGAATTCACCAGAGCCAGAGCGGGGAGCAGAGCAGGCTGAAGGACCGAAGGACACTGCTGAGGGGAGCAGCGGGCGGCAGGAGAGGTCTGCGCGCCATGTGGGACCCTCCTCCGGTGGCCGGGGAGCAGCCGGGGATCGAACCGGCGCTGCAGAGGCAGCGGGCAGCTTCGCAACCCAGCGCTCAACCTCTGCGCCACCGGGGAGGCCCTCACACCAAGCTTTTTAAGCCCGTCCCTTGTCGCTGTCCTGCCTCACCTGCTGCAGCCTGGTATGCACGCTAACACCGCTTACCATGTTCTTCACCATGTCTTTTGTCAAATTCAGTGGACACCTCTCCCTTGAATTTGAGCAGCTGGCCCTTTTCGTGTCATTGGCTCTCTGGACCTGCCCTCCTTGTTCAGACACTTCACTTGGTGCAAATTCCTTCTCTCCCTCTCCTGACAGGTTCTGCCCTCGTCCCTAGGCTGTGCCTCCTCACTGCCCTCTGAGTACTGCTCAGTGTCCATGGCTCCCTCACCATGGCTGTGTCCAGAACCCATCCCTGGCCACATGTCCCCCACTGCCCTGCTCAGCCCTCTTCCAGTTCCTCGCTCCAATGGTAAACTTCCCCAGCTCTGTACCTCCACCCACCAACCCCAGGACAGAACCACCTGGGTGTCCCCTATCTCAGCCTGTCCAGGTTGGGGTTGTCTGATCCTGACTCCTCCTTGCTCAAAATTCACCATCTATAAACACTTTTGCAAATTATTTGGCATCACATATTGCGGCTGGACATGTACAGTCTCTAACGTGGCGATTTCACTCTTAGGAATATACCAGAAATGTGTATATCTTTATACCCAATGCCACTCACAAGACTATTGATAGCGCTATGACTAATAGCCCAGCCTGAAGACCACCCACATGCCCACAGCCAGGTGAAGAAACAAACAGATAATGGTAGTCACACCGATTGCTGTTATAGCAACAATATCAAAGAGCCTCAAAAATATACCATTGAAAACAAAAAGGAAATAGAGTTCACACTGTATTTCATTTATATAAAGTTCAAAAATAAGTGAAACAAATCTAAGGTGCTGGAAGACAGGAGTGTTGTGCCCAAGATCAGCAGACTCAGCGAGCATAGCCTCCAAGAATCCAAAGACAGCTGATGCAAATGTAGAAGGGAGTTTATTACGGACTCGAGTCAGGGCTCATGGCGCCTACAAAAGCAGTGGTAGATAGCGAGAGCCCCGAAAAGATGAAACAGGGGTCTATTATAGGGTCATGAGCGGCATGAATTTTGAAAGAATCTGGCAGTTACTCATTGGCTACTACAAAGGCATTTTGGTGCGCACGGTTACAGTTTCAAACTGATTGGACGGTTAGAGATGCTGTCCCATTTATGGATAGGACTGCCCTCATTGGCGGCTGGGGTGGTCTGCTTTTTCGTCACCAAGTGGAGTGAGGGTTGTGACTATTGAAACTACCTCTGGAATGTGGCTGTACAAGGACTAACATATCAAGGTGGAGAATATACAAAATGGCGAAACCTTGGCGAAGCTTGGTTTCACAAGGAGGAGTCTAACCTTGGGAGGATGTAATGATCTAGGGGTTTGAGGAGGTGGAGGCAGCACTCTGGGTGCTGGAAATGTCCCATATTTTGGGCTGGATGTTGGCTACATGGGTATACTCCTTGTGAAAATTAATTAAGATGTATACTTCGGATATGTGAAATTTTTTTTGCAAATAAATAAATGAAATCCTCCACAGGTTTTTAATTGCATTCAAGATAAAACCCCCAAGTTCCTCTCTAGCATAGTAAATGCAAGGCCCTTTACAACATGGCTCCTGCCTTACTACCATCATCCCACCCCCCCACCCCAGTACCCCATTCCCTGGTCCTAACAGCACCAGGACATTTACCAACCCCCCAAAACTAGATGCCCTGGGCTTTTTCATGACTTGTTCCATCCATCTGAACTGGACAGTCGATTCCGTCTGGCTACTCTGGGATATCCTCCAGAACCTTCCCCTCCTCCTCAGCAGTAAGTCACCAGCCTAGGCTGGCCCCAAAGCACTTGGGTCAAACCTCTGTCCCAGCATATGCTCTCCTATTGGGAGTGGTAGGTGCTCACCTGCCCTCCCCTGAGGCTGTGAGCTCTGTCTTGAGTCAAGAGACGTTACCTTTGTTCTTAAATCCCTGCATGAACTCAGGGCCTGGAGTAGATCCATTTCACTGAGTTATAGAAATTAACCCCTATGTAGTCACACACTTCATCAGTCATTTTATGGCACAGACCAAAACAGCACAAAGGAGAACAAACTGACTATACAGATATCAGTCAATACAATGTTTTAATATTTTGGATCAGGATATTCCTGAAAAAAATCTGAGCTATCTGGTTGCCATGGTCTTTCTTGTGATGAGGAAACCTAAGGATAAGCTAATTCATACTAAAGCATAAAGAATGAAAATGTTGGCATTTAAGGGAGGTCCCTGGAAGGGCTCTGCAATGGAATGGAACACAGAGCAGGCGCAGGGGCGATGATCTCTTCTGAACGACTATGTCTTAGTGGTCAGATGGGCAACGGGTCCCCCTCACACCCTGTCAAATTTAAAATATAGTTTCTTTAGGGCCTCCCCTGTGGCGCAGTGGTTGAGCGCTGGGTTGTGAAGCTGCCCGCAGCCTCTGCGGCACCGGTTCGATCCCCGGCTGCTCCCCGGCCACCAGAGGAGAGTCCCACATGGCGCGCAGACCTCTCCTGCCACCCGCTGCTCCCCTCAGCAGTGTACTTTGGTCCTTCTGCCTGCTCTGCTCCCCGCTCTGGCTCTGGTGAATTCTCTCACCCTCCCGCGCTTCTGACTATACCCAGTGCTTGTATAAATAAATAAATAAATCTTTTTTAAAAATAAATAAATAATTAATAAAACATTAAAAAAATAAATAAAATAAAATATAGTTTCTTTAATAAGAAAACTTATAGGCAAACAATGACCTTGGGGTCCCTGAGGGCTGGCCTTCCTGAGAATGTTGCTTCAGGGGGAGGCCCCCTTCCATCCTAGGAGAGTGAGGGGTCCTCTGCAGGGAGAGGTGGTGGGTCAGGATTGTTGAGAAGGAGGACACTGGAAACGCCCGCAATCCCAGTTCTAAGGTTACCTGGGAATGAAAACTCAGGGTCTGCTCAGCATGCAGCATGATGGACTTGAGGTCTCAAGGCCTTGAGACGTGCGGGGCTCTGGGGATCAAGGCTCAGCTGGAGCATTCATCTTCTGCCCAGTCTGGGAAATGCAGCCACCCTTTACAGGGGTGGAGACAGAAGGGTGGAGAAAAGCTATCCTTGGAATTAGAGTGGTTTGTGGGCTGGGAAGAAAAAGCTGCCTTCCTTCAGGGGAGACAAAGGGACAGAAGCCATTTCTGAGGGATGGAAGCCAAGCTCCACCCCATCAGGCCACCATGGCCGTGGGCCAAGCAGGCGAACCTGCTAGGCTAGGAGCCCAGGTGCACCCTGAGCTGAGCTTGGCATGGAAGTGGCTGAGGCCCCTCAGAAGAACATGTGGCCTGGCAGGGAGCCCGGCTTCAGCGTCAGGTCATGGGGGCCAGTGTTTTGTGCGGAGACCCGGGTGCTAGGCGGGAGCTAGGGTAGCAGAGGTTACTTGGACATGGGTGTTTCTCCTTGCTGGGGGCATTCAACTAAGTTCCTCGTGTGGGGGGCAGTGCAGCATGTCTCTCTCCAAAGTTGGCAAATTGAGCAAATTTTAACTTTTTTTTTTAAAGATTTATTTTATTTATTTATATAAGAACTGGGGTACAGGCCAGATGTGCGGGAGGGTGAGACGATTCACTAGAGACAGAGTGGGGGGCAGAACAGGCAGACTGACGAAATACACTGCTGAGGGGAGTAGCGGGTGAGGCAGGAGAGGTCTGCTGCACCATGTGGGACCCTCGCCGGCCGGCCGGGATCAAACCGGCGCTGCAGAGGCTGCGGTCAGCTTCACAGTGTGGTGCTCAACCGCCTGTGCCACCAGGGGAGGCCTGCAAATTTTAACTTTAAATTAGGAAAAAAAAAAAAAAAAGACAACAGCCCTAGAGAACAAATTTGTTGCATTTGATCACATACCAATTAGGAACGTTCCTATAATAAGATAGTTTAATGTTAAACACAAATGAAAAATCAAGAGAAACTTTGCCACTTATATAAAAGGAGCTAGATCATGTCTGGAAAACAGGAAGAACTTTGTAAATCAGACATCATTAGTGCTCAACCAAGGAACACCAAAGGACCCCAAACTTAAAGGGGTTCATGCTCTAAAATGGGGTTCCCCAACCATTGCATAAAGACAAAAGAAACAGCCTCTCAGTGTGAAAGATCTCTAACAGATTAGTGTAGAGAGAGAGGAGAGAAAAAAGGATATTCTTAATAACAATTTACCAGGGCCTCCCTGATAGTGCAAGAGGTTAAGACGCAACCTATGAAGCTGTCCACAGTCACTGCAGCACAAGTTCGATCCCCGGCCAGGGAGTTACACACATGGTGAGCAGACCTCTCCTGACTCACCCACTGTTCCCCTCAGCAGTGTATTTCAGTCCATCTGCCTGTTCTGTTCCCCACCCTATCTCTCGTGAATCTTCTCACTGCCCCCCACACCTCTTGCCTGTACCCCAGCTCTTGTATTCATAAATAAATAAATCTTTTAAAAAAATAATAATTTACCAGTAAAACATCCAAAATTGCCCATCCCCTCAGGGGCAAATGCCTCACCAAACAGAGTCGTCCTGAAGTAGGACGACTGGACCCCAGAGCTTGCTGTAAGCCTCCACCTTCTGGTGGAGAACAGCAAGAAAGGGGTAACATGAAGGTGCCAAAGAGCTAGAACTAAAGGAGAAACCACACCAAGGCAAGGGCTGCCATTTTCAGGTTCCCACGAGTCTCTCACGCATGTGTGTCTGTCGTGTCTCTCTGTGTCTCTCCTCTATGAGTCTCCTTTCAAGTCCAGGGTGCATGTCAAAGCCAGAGAAGCAAGAGCCCTTTCTGAGCCCTCCTGCCTCCAGCGTTATATGGCTTCACTAGGCCACTCAGCTCCACCCCTGGTTCCAATAGTTAGTCCAAGGCGGCTGCATGTAAGTGGCAGCAAGGGACCATGGTACCTCCCCTAACATGGAAAACTAGAGAGTGTTTGAAAAGGAAAGTCACAAAAGGAATAAAAAGAATTTAAGCATGTGACAGTGGCCACCTTGCTGGTCCTCAGAGAAATGAATGTTTAAACCAAACATGGAAAGGGAAATTCATTTTCACCCTTAAGATTGACCAATTTTGAAAAATAATGACAGCTAATATGGGTAAGAGTTGCCCGCAATGGCATGGGAAACCCTTTTCGGAGGCCCATTGACGGGTGCTCAGAATTTAAAATACATAACATGCCTTGGTGTAGGTCATCCCGGGATTCACATCTTGGTATTTCCCCCGACACCTGCCTATGTGTCCCGAGGAAGGGAACAGAGAGCTGTTCATTGTGGTGGAAAATTTCGGGGAGTGCGCAAGAAGAGAGTGTGGTATATTCATTCTGGGGGATCCCAAGCAGCCAGCGGGTGTGCAGCCCTGTATACTCAGGCTTCTGGTGTGGTCCAGGCAAGGGGAGGCTGAGCACTTCCTCTCTTGTGGTTGTCCGGTGTTCCAATGAATTGGAGGCCAAATTGAGAGTCAGTGAGTTAATAGGCTGAGGGGAGGCGATTGGGTAGGGGGGCTACATGGGGAACAAGGCAAGAAACTGGTTCTGCAGGCATCACGACCCAGGGGCTGCCAGAGGAGCCAGGGCCACCACCAGCGCGTGGGCTGGGTTGAAAGAAGACCCTGCCCAGGATCCAGCAACCAGCGGGCTTAGGGTGGCCCTGACAGGGCTGCACTGCATCTGCGGCTACAGGGCCAGGCCCTCCCTGCTCAGTCACACGAAGGCTCCCCCCACACTCTCGCCCTCCACACCTGGGAGTCAGGAGGAGGCAGAATGTGACTTAAAGAAAATTTAAACAATCGTATCAGACCAGAGCTTGAAACCAAATTAGATGGCATTATGTAATTTTTTCCTCCTGACCGGGGTGGGAGTGGCTTGGGAGGAAAGTCAGATTAGAAACAAACAAAATAATTACAGTTTCCTTGTGCACTGGCAGCACAGTGAGCACAGTGAGCTGAATTTTGTGACCCTGATGTAATGCACTTTGTCGGTTCACTTTCCTCTCTAGGCATCCCCTCTCCTCCCGCTGGCTCCCACTCACCTCTTGGTCTAGCCCGATTCCTCCTCAGGGAGCTGTACTTGAACCCTACCACGCTGCCCATGGCTTCTCTACCCAACTCCCCCCTTTTTACAGCATTTAGCACATTGTGTTGTCATGCTCACATCAGACTGTGAACTCTGGGGGACAGAGGCCATCTTCTTCTCTTTTTTTAAGATTTATTTATTTATACAAGACCGGGGTACAGGCCAGAGCAGGGAGCAGAACAGGCAGATAGACTGAAGTACACTGCAGAGGGGAGCAGCGGGCGCGGGAGGAGACGTCTGCCCCGCCAGGAGGCCATCTTCTGTTCTCCAGCGTGCCCTCAGTGCCAAGCACAGAGCCAAGCCCACGCAGGCACTTGTGGAGTGAATGAGAGAATAACATGAACAAGTGCGTGAGAGAGGTTACATTTACAGAAGACCTGAAATCCTGGTGACCTTGGGCCTGTCAGTTCCCCTTCCTGGGGCTCTGTTTTCTAGCTATAAAGAGGAAAGCGTTCCTGGGCGTCTCTCTGACAGCTCAACCCACTCAGTCCTTTTCTTGCAGTGCCAAGTTCTCTGTCCTCTCTGCCCACGGAGAAACCCTACAGACCAGAGAACCTACCGGTGCAGAGCTCCCTGCCCCTTGCCAATTAAGGTCTTTGCAAAATCCTGCTGCTTCCTTTTTCCAGACTCGGCTCATGACTGGCTTCCTCCCCACACCCTCCTCCTTGAGGGACCCTGGCTGTTTCCAGATGGGTGTGGTCCCGCCTCTTTCCTGGAGTCCAGCAGGCCGGCCAGCCGCTGAGCCCCATCCCTGCAGCTGCCCAGGGCTTTCCCCAGCCGGGGGCTGGGGTTGGGAGGAACCCCATTCCCCTTCTTGCAGACTTTCTCTGTCCCTCTTCCCTTCTGTGGCTGTGGTCCTCTCTCTCTCTTCTGTCTGTCTGTCTCTGATCTCTGTGCCCTTGAATTTGTCATTTTTCTCTCTCCACCTTTCTCCCCCTACTTGTTCTTGGTACATTTCCCTCCCTGCCCCTCTTTCCTGTGTTGTCTGTGCTCCCTCCTGTTTGCTCCCTCCAGACCACAGTCCCACCCTAGTGGCCCACAGACCTTAGCAGACCTTAATTCTTACTTGTCCCCTCTGTGGGGGGCAGAAGGGGGGCACTACAGGACAGAGACTGGCCCCAACATAGACGGAGGGAGCATGCTGGACCCATAACATCTAGCATTGCCTTCCCGAAGGGCAATAGGGCATGGCTGTGATCCACGGTCAGGGTTGTCTGAGCCTTTCCTGGCATAGTTACCCCACCCCTACCCTGCAGAAAGCAGCTGGCCCCCTTCCTGTCCCTCACTGCTGCAGTGTCCTGGTCAGGGAGTGTCCCCCTCGCCCCCCCCCCATGCCTAACAAGGGCTTCATTCACGGGTTCCCAAGGGTGCTGCTTTCCTCTGCTGGCTTCCTCCCGCAGAGCCTGCTGGGAACTGTCTGTTAGATATCAGGGCGACTTCAGTGGAAAGGAGTTAGACCCCAGGACCCAATCAGGGGGACAAGAGAGAACAAAGAACCAACATGAGACTGGAATGCGAAACCCGAGGGGAGAACTAAACATGGATGATTCAGGTCTGCTGGATGCTGGTCTCTGCCGCTTTCTTTTTCCAAATCTCTGCTTTTTTTTTTTTTTTCCTCCCCTGTAAAATTCCCTCCTGGTGCATTGTTACAAGAATTAAATGCATAAAACACCCAAGACTGAAGGCTCATAATAAATGTTATTTGAGATGTGTCTGAGAGCTGGACGCAGGCATGAGATCTGAGTCAGGAGACCTGTGTTCAAATCCCAGCTCCACCTTGCGTGGCCTGGGGGGAGGGGAGAGTCAAGAGGGTCAAAGAGTCAGTGAAGGGAAAAGGGAAGAATGACCGACTCTCCGTCATCCCAGATCCTCGCGTGCATCCCAGGTCCTCGGGAAAACAGCTGTGCACCCTGCCTTGTGAGGCTGTTTTGAGAATGCAATTAAATAAGGAATGTAAAAGTGCATAGTTCGTGCTCCATAAATATTAGCTCTCTTTATGTAAGATTATAAAATATATGATACTATATAAAAATTATATAAGATCATAATTATAGTAATTTTTAAAAATTTATGTAAGGTTATGGTTACAATGATCAGCTTAAGAATTAAAAGAACAAAATTCAGAATTTAAGGGTCACTCCATATATAAAATGGACCCGTGACCCCGCTTATGCCTAAACTGCTAAGAAGCAGGGTAAGAAATGTGACTTGCTTTCCACGGGCTCCTCAGGCCCCAGCGGGCAGTGTGAAGGTGACTGGGAATTGTTGTTGCTGGCTCTGGACCCAGGGCCCAGGCGGCTGCTGAGGAGCCAGAGCTCTAACGCAGGAAAGCTGCCTCCTACAGCAGACGGAGCAGACCAGAGGCAGGGACGGACCTGCCAGTGAGTGTTTAGCCCAGGGCAAGGCTGTTTCCATGATGACAATCTTCACCCCATCTCGGTAGGGAGCCGGCACTGGATCCCGTCCTGACTTGGCATGGGCCTCAGTGACAGCCAGACAGCTCTTCCCTTTCCCAATCCCGGCTGCCCTTGACCACAGCCCACATGCCAGCACATCTGTGGTGGGCTCTGGCTGTCCCTGCCACCAGGGCTGTGCTGTCTGAATTTCTCTTTCTGTTCTTATCTTGTCCTCCCTTTAATTGTCAGCTCCACTGCAAGCCCCTAAGAGCTCTCTGTGTTGTAGCCAATCACTCTTGGTCAGACACACTGGGCCTCAGTTTACTCTCCTGTAAGACAGAGATGTTCCTACCTACCTGTGGCCCTTATGAGCATTGAGCAAGAAAACTGTACCAGCGGGATTTTTGCATGTACTTCTCCCTTATCCTAACACATTCTTGTTCTAATGGGACCTTTGTCTTGCTGTTCCTTTTGTTAGTTGGCATTGTTCCCCCTTCAAAATGGGAAATTCTTGAGTATAGGGCTATTCCCAACACGTGTGGCATATCCTGAGTCAACATAACACCTGCAAGGGGAGGAGACCCAGGCCTGACCATCACAAAATAAATAGAGCCACATTCTCTGAACACTCGCTTATGTGCCAACAACACAGGAACATTCTGTGAGCATTGCTCAAACCAAAGATACTTAGTGAGCATCTACTCTGTCAGGTTCTGTTGACAGCACTTAGGGGACTTCAGTGAAAAGAAGTCACAAATTCCATCCTTGCAGAGCTTGCCTTCTAGTAGACAGAGCAGATGGCAAACAGCAAGCAGTGAGTGCTAGGAGGTGACGAGTGCTGTGGGTAAAAATAGAGCCGTGCAAGAGGAGTGTGGGGGAAGGGGAGAGCGTTACACTATTAAAAAGGGTGGTCTGTGCAGTGCCCCCTACAAGAGGAACTTTGAGCCAAGACGTGAAGGGGTGAGCGAGTTGGCCATACAGATATATCTGTGAAAGGTGTGTTTTTGGTCAAGGGAACAACCAGGGCAAAGGCCCTAAGGTGGAGCCCGGATCTGGTTCCCTGAGGTGGAGAGGGGAGCGTTAGGAAAAAGGGTAGGTGGCCCTGGGCCAGTTCACCAGGCCCTATGGCCATGGTAGAGGCTTTGACTTCTGCCCAGAATGAACTAAGGAGCCACTGGATGTTCTGACATGATTCCACTTTCCTTTTAAAAGGATCACTCCTTGGGCCTCTCCAGTGGCGCAGTGGTTGAGGGCTGGCTTGTGAAGCTGCCCCCAGCCTCTGTAGCTCCGGTTCAATCCCTGGCCCCCTGGTGAGGGTCCCACATGGCGCGCAGACCTCTCCTGCCGCTTGCTGCTCCCCTCAGCAGTGTACCTCGTCAGTCTGCCTGTTCTGCTCCCTGGTCTGGCTCTGGTGAATCCTCTCACCCTCCCACACTTCTGACTGTACCCAGTGCTTGTATAAATAAATAAAAATAAATAAATCTTTAAAAAATAATAAAATAAAAGAATCACTCCTCGTGGCTATTCTGTGGGTTCAAATCCCAGCTCCTCTTGGTAACTTTGGAACTCTGGGCAAAACATTTCACCACTCAGTTTCAGTTTCCTCTCTGTAAAAAAGCAGATTAAGACTGTGTCTAACAGATCCTTGGCAGAAATTCCTGTCTGCTTTTAGGCCTAAGAATAGCAGTTCTGAGCAGTTGGTCCGTTTTCTTCCGAGAGCTGTGGCTGCCTTTCCCAGGCTTCCTGGCTGCTGCGAGTCCGCAAGCAAAGCGCATGTCTTTCCAGAGCAAATGCTTTTTAATGTTATGTCCTTTAAATCATTTATTTAAAATAATAGCTTTTCCTCAATTATAAAAAACTATATGTCAATGTTAGAAATTTTGGAAAATGGTCTTGAAAAGCACTGTGAAGAAAAATATGACCCAAAGATAACTTTTTTGTGGTATTTTTTTTAATCATCTGTAAGATTAGGAAAAAACAGTGCTATTAAATGTTTATTTTCCTTTCTCCCATAGTTCCTTTAACCCCATGCCCTAGCCCTCACTCAGGCTGCCAGGGGCTCACTCAAGCCTTCATGCCTCGAGGGAGTAGAGATAATAAAGAAAGCAAACACTTGACTTCTGAGGTTTAGCATAAGCAACAAAAGAATTGGAAGAATTGATGAAGAGTAAGCAACCCAGATTCCTATCAGAGAATATTTTTTCTTTCATTAAGTTTTAAATTGTCTTACATTGTTGTTAATTTTTGTACAGTGTTTGATTTCTCCCCTCAAGTAGTCCCTGTAAATCTCCCACCACCACAGCACCCATGGACTGTCACCATGGTCCCTTGTGCTCTTTCCACCCCTGTTGTTTCAGATGAGAGAATGTTGTTTTTTTTTTTTTTTTAAAGATTTATTTATTTTTGCATACAAGAGCTGGGGTACAGGCCAGAGATGCAGGGGGTGAGAGGATTCACCAGAGACAGAGTGGGGAACAGAACAGGCAGACTGATGAAATACACTGCTGAGGGGAACAGAGGGCAAGTCAGAGAGGTCTGCTGTGCCATGTGGGTTGCTCCCTGGCCAGCCGGGGATCGAACTCGTGCTGCGGAGGCTGCGTATTGCTTCGTAGTGCTGTGCTTAACTCCTTGTGTTAGGGGGAAAAGGATGTCCCAAAACAAATTCCATATAGGCTTTGTGGACTCCACCCCCACCCCAGGTCAAAGCCAAAGACACTGGGAACTCCAAATCCCATCACCACCAAAGGGAAGGTGGCTGGGACCTGAGGGTGGGGTTAAGCAGCCAGGTGGATATAAAAGGCAGACATGTGGGCTTTGGGGACCCCATTTTGGCTCTCCACCAGCTCGCAGCGTCCGGCCAGCTCTGAGAGTGACTTTGGATTTCCAGGTCGTCGGATCGGGTAGGACGCATTAAAGACTTTATTTCCCTATTTTCTCCCTGAGTTGTACATTTTCCTTATTTCCTTTCCTCTTGTAAATAAACTTTTTATTAACCTTTTTGTGTGTGTCTGTAGTAGAGTATTCATAAGTCCCTTTAAAGCGCGCAGGTGAGGAGGCTTTGTGGACTCCACCCCCTAACACTTGCGCCACCAGGGAGGCCCCAGAGAATGTTCTTAAGGAGAGCAGAGGGAGACAGTGGGAGGCAAGAAGCATCTGTTCGCCCTACCTGCCCCACTTTGCCCCAGGAAGTGAGGGTGCAAGGATGGGGACCAGCTCCAGCGAGGTAGAGGCACCTCCATAGGCAGGGATGACCTGTACCCTCCCTCTCAGCAGAGCCTAGGGAGGCCAGGACATTTGACCACCTTGATCCTGCTGGGGTTCTGAGTAGCAGAGCAGAGGGTATGGTGGGAAGTCTATGTAGATGGGCTAAGAGTCTTGCACAATACCCCACAGCCAAGGGGAGGCTTAGAGGCAAAGGGAGATCCTGAACCCTGGGGATATTGGGGTGTGAGGAGAGCAAGCCAGGTCCCCCATGACAGAAACAGGATTGGAAAATCACAGTGCATCTGGTACATAGCTGTATGAGTTTTCTGTGGCTGCTATAACAAATTGCCATATGCTCACTGACTTAAAACAAGAGAAATCTACTCTCTAGCAGAGCTGCAGACTGCAAGGCTGACATCACTCTCACTCAGCTGAAATTAAGGTCACCCTCCATTGGAGGCTCTAGGGAAGAATCTTCTTGCTCTTCCAGCTTGTGTTGGCTTTTGGCATTCCTTAGCCATGCTTTATCTCTACCTGTTTAATCTCCCTGTTCTGCTCTTTTAAGGATATATGCAATTGTGCAGATAATCCACGATAAGCTTCTCCTCAAAAGATCTTTATCTCAATCGCATATTTTGCCATAAAACAGCCACCTTTTGTCATATAAGGTAATATTCATAAGTTCTGAGGATGAGGAAGTGATTATGTCTTCAGGGGACTTTTTTCTGCCTATAATAGGGGTCCCGCAGTAGCTGAGAAAGCTGCCTGGAGCTGAAGGGCCTCATAGTAGGAGTGAGACTGGGCTAGAGGAGTGCGAGCAAACCTCAGGACATCAGATTTTATTTGAGTCAGGCTACACTGGACAGTTGCTTAGCCTCAGGTGAAAGGAGGAGCTGGTCCAAAGACCTAGACAAGTCCCTTGGGGGTCTGTACTAGCTGGAACAATCCTCAAGTAGATAATTGACTAAGGCATGGACAGTCTGACGATGTATTAAGTCGATGATGATGCAAATTAATATCTATACATCTACATATACAAACATATATACATACATACATAGAAACAGATATATATATATATATATATATATATATATATATATGTGTGTGTGTGTGTGTATGTATAATCTTACCAGGATGAAAAAGGATGCCACTATTGGGAAATTGCCAATATTGGAAAATAAGTCAATAAATGAGAGCCCCATGTGTATCATGAGATGAGCTGAGAAAGCAGCTGTTTGGAAGCCGGTGACTTTCCCCAATAGTTCTGTGGCTGGTCTCACTCACTGGAATCTTAAAGAAGCCCTGGGGCTGGATTCTCAGACTGACCATCTGGGCCCTCATAAAGGATCATCTCATTACATGCTGATCGAATTCTTAGTTTAGTAGCCATCTCCTGGTGCCTTCTTTGTGCCAGGCCCTTGGCTGGTTCTTGGGACACAGAGGCATTTCAGACATGCTTCTGCTGCCACAGAGCTCAGTGAGGGCTGGCTGAGATGGGAGAGTTCAGTGCTGTGATGTTCCTCCAGCTCCATTTATGGAGCACATGCTCCAGGTGTCAGTGCCCCCTGCTAGATATTAGATGTTTGAAAATGGTGAACACGGGAAGCCTCACACTTAGGAGACAGGTCAGAGAGGGAGAGTGACATGCCCAGAGTCACACCTGGGTAGGGTCAGAGCAAGGACTTGCACTCTCCAAGACTCAACCTTTCCCCACCCTCAGTGGGCATGACTCTGGAGGACAGTCCAAAGCAGCTGGTGGGGACATGGCTCCCCATTCTGTACCCACTTGGGTCACCCACTTCTCCCCCCAACTCCTCCACATGAATAGATGTTGTATATACCTTTGGTTTTTGCTTTCTCTGCCCCTTCTCCACCTCTCAGATTCAAGATTGCAAAAGTGTTTGCCCTGTGGGTAAGGCTGAGGCAAGTCTCCAGGCCAGATGTTCCTGGTGTATTCTTGGCGTGGGGGGTATTGAGATAGCAGAAGCCCAGCCTAAGTGTGCACACACATTACCATATCAGATGTTGTAAACGAGGGTCTGAGCAACCAAAGTAGCTGTATCACCCACAAAGTGCAGGTGGCCTGGGCGGTGGGGAGGTCAGAAGCAGGGGGTGACCTAACCTCAGAAGTTACACAGCATCACTTTGGCTGAAACCTATTGGTCAAGGCAGGTATAAGCACCTGCCAGGTCCAAAAAGAGAGGACTTAAACTTCTTCTAAACCAGCATGTGGGCTGGGAAATACTGCTGCAGGCATCTTTGGAAACTAGGATTTGCCTCAGCCACTTAGTAGCTTTTGTTTTCACTTTATGGTATCTTTAAAAATAACGTTTTTTTTTTTTTTTTTAAATTTATTTATTTATTTATTTATATAAGCACTGGGTACAGTCAGAAGCACGGGAGGGTGAGAGAATTCACCAGAGCCAGAGCGGGGAGCAGAGCAGGCAGAAGGACCGAAGGACACTGCTGAGGGGAGCAGCAGGCGGCAGGAGAGGTCTGCGGCCATGTGGGACCCTCCTCCGGTGGCCGGGGAGCAGCCGGGGATTGAACCGACGCCTCAGAGGCCGCGGGCAGCTTCGCAACCCAGCGCTCAACCGCTGCGCCACCGGGGAGACCCTAAAAATAACGTTTTAAGGATAAGCTCTTAATGTCTTTTTTATTGACTAACATAGCTTTACAACATTATATAGATTTCAGGTGTACATTATAATCTCCACCAAAAGTCTTGTTTTCATCCACCACCATGCAACTGCCTCCCCTTACCTGGTTTGCCTACCTCCACCCCCTTCCTCTCTGCTGACCACCTTTTTGGTCTCATAATCTAAGATTCTGTTTATGTTTTGTTTATTTCTTTCCTTTTATTTTTTGGAGTACAGCTTTCTACTCCACCATCTGCATATACTATATTATGATCACCACAGAAAGCCGAGCTTCCTTCCAACACCATATAATTGACCCCCAAGATTTATAGCCCCTCCCCCACCGCCAACCCTCTTCTACTCTGGTAAACATTTTGTTGTCAGAATCTAAGGGCTTGTTTTTGTTTTGTTTGTCTGTTTGCTTCGTTTCTTTAGCGTCCACATATGATTGAAAATTTGGTAATTGTCTTTCTCCATCTGACATTTCACTCAGCATAACCCACTCAATGTCCATCCATGCTGTCACAAATAGCAAGTTTCCTTTCTTTTTTTTTAATAGTTGAGTGCGCTTTCTCTCTCTCTTTCTCTCTCTCTCTCTCTCTCTCTCACACACACACACATACACACACACACACATCTCATCTTCTATAATCAGACGATGGATTCCCCTGTGTTCTTCGTGATATATTTTGATGAACAGAAGCTCTAAAGTCTGCAGTAGTCAAATTTATTGCACTTTCCCCTTCTGTTTGCATTCCTTAACATCTTGTTAAAGGAGTCCTTCTTTACCTTAAGTTCATAAAGGAATGTTCCTATATTTTCTCCTAAAATTAGCAAAAAAAAGTTTATTAAGTCTGTTATCCATCTGGAATTAATTTTGGTGTATGATGTTAAGGTGCAGATCACATTTCATTTTTTCCAGAAGGACAACCAGAAGTGTCGGTACCACTCAGTGAACTGTCCTTTTTTCAGCAGAATGCAGCTGTCGTATATCAAGTTTCCATATACATGCAGGGGCCTCTATGTCTAGAGTTTCTGTTCTGTTCTATTGCTCTAATTGCTTACCACCTATGTCAACACCCACTTTCTTTGGTTTCTATGGTTTTATGATAAGTCTCAATGGCTATTAGGGTAGACCCCTTACCTTGTAGTTATTTTCAGGAGTATCTAGAGCTTTTTGGTCATCTAAAAAAAAGATTGAAATTACAAAATTTTCCAAAAGATTGGCTGGAATTTTGATTGATATGAAATCAATGAATCAATTAAATGGTAATTTTTTTAACCCACAAATCTTAAATATCTCTCCAATTCCTAAAGGTCTTCTTTAATGTCAATATTTTCATTCAAGTTTAAAATCTTTCTCCATAAAAGGGGTAGTTCATCCTTTATTAAATTTACTTCAGGGTACATTTACATTCTTGTTACTATTGTAAATGCATCTTTTAAAAATTACAATTTTGAACTTTATGTTGCTGATACATAAAAAGCTCACCTGCTTTTTATGGGTTTAATCTTATATTCACCCATTCTGCTAAACCCTATTATTTTAATTGTTGATTTGGTAATTGTTCATAAACTTTATTAAGCCAATAACATCATCTGCAAACAGAGTTTTGCTTTTTCTTCATGTTGTTTTATTTCTCTTTTCTTCTCTTTATTTTATTGTGATGGCTGGTGGCTCCAGAACTGAATTCGATGGAAGTTATAACTTCAGAAATTCTTGTCTTTTTCCTGATTTTAAAGAGGACATTAAAAAACAACTGACTGTTGAATAGGGTGTTTGCTTGTGGGCTTTTGTGAGCCCACAAAAGAACTTTCTTTTTAAAGTTCAGACAGTTTTTGTCCCTTCCAAGTTTGCTAGGTTTTTTTAAATCATGAACGAATACTGAATTTTATTGAATCATATTTTTGCATCTATGAGATGAAAATTTGGATCATCTCTTTTAATCTTCTATTGTATAACACTAGTTAAAATAAACCACTAATAATAGTGGCTTAAACATCAGAGAATTTTATGTCTTATGTACAAGTCCAGAGTGTACAATTCCGGGGTAGTTTGATGACTGTGCTCCAAGAAGTCCTCCATGCCCAGGCTCCTCCCGTTTTGTGCTCTGCTCCCTCTCAAGAGGGTACCCTCATAATCCAGGATGGCACTCCTGTCTTAGTGGTCCCGTGCCCCAGGGAGTGCAGGAAGAGGGGGGCAAAGTGGGCAACTCACTCTCCAGAAAGGCTCCTGGAGGCAGGTGCCCTGCAATTTGCTTGTAGTGTATTTGGGATTTTTGCAAATATATTTATATCTTCTATAAGTTCCAATTTTCCTTCACCCATGACCAACTTTGATTTTGGTGTGAAAGAGTGGTATAAATTAGAGGTTATCCATTTCTTAAAGGTTTTACATTACTTATATGAAAACCTTTCTGTCTTGGGAGTTTTATTGTTGGAAGATTTAAAAAATTACTGTTATTTTAAGTCTGGCATCAAGTTTTAGTTATTCAGCATGAAAAAAGCAGTTCTTAACAATTTCATATTTACAGAAAAGTGCAAGTTGATTGTGCATACTTTCTTTTTTTTTCCTGAACAAATATTTGAATGTTTCCTACAAATGAGGACGTTATCCTACACAGTCACATTAGGAACATCAAAATCAGGAAAGGAACAAGTACACGTCAGTCTGCTCCTTGGGCTCCATTTATATTTCTCACACCTCCCTAATAGTGTCTTTGACAGCCAGAGGATCCCATTCAAAATCATCTTGTATCATGTCTTCTAGTCTTCCCCAGACTGAAACACTTCCTCCTCCTCCTCCCTTAACTTTCAAGATCTTGATACTCTTGAAGATTACAGGCCAGTTATTCTGTAGAATGCCCTTTAGTTTTGGTTTATCTAATGCTTCCTCAAGATTAGGCTTTGAATCTTGAGCAATAATGTCACAGAAGGGACACTGTGTTCTTCTGTGCATCTGATCAGGTGGCACATGACTTCAATCTGTGTCATTACTAGTGATGTTCACTTTGATGGTGTTTGCCAGACTTCTCCCCAGGAAAATTACGCAGAAAATGATTCCTTTTCCATTTGTGATGATTGAGTATTTCGTAGGGAGGTATTTTGAAACTACGTCAATATCCACTTTCTCATCAGATTTTCCCTCACTCCCCTTTCTTCCCTGCCCCCATAGCTTTTACTTTATTCGGTGAGTTATAATCTGTGACAATCATTATTTACTTTGATGCACAAACTGTTTCAGATTTGACCAGCGACTACTGTGTCTTTTGCTGTAGCCCCATCATTTTCTGATTATTTCCTGCCTTTTTAGCTCTTTAAATTGTTCCAGTCTTACTTTTCCTTGCCCAGGTCTTGAGTTAGCCACCTTTTTTACGAAGCCAAGGTCTAAGAGTTAGGGTGTTCGCTGCTATTGGGGTGTGACTGCTCTCAGAGGAGAGAGCTAGACAGCATCCCATCTGGAAGACTGTGAGTTCACACCACTACCTCCAATTCCACCCAATACCACAAGATTAATTCTATTTTTCTCCCCTTCCATATTTGTGATGCCTTTCTTTAACAGGGAGAAAACTAAACACATTTAATATTTACTCCTTAATATATTTACTTATTTGATCATTCATATATTTACTTATCTGATAATGTGCAGTCAACTCTCCACCATGAAGACACTGCTCCTCCCTCATGTGGACACGGTCCTCACCCTTCCTAGGCTTGGGTATCGCTTCCCTTGCTATTGACTGGGGACCTGGGAAAAGTAAGTAAATAGTAAGAAAAAGGTCAGTTTTGCTGAACTCACCTACTCAATGCTCAGGCTTTGTCAAACAACCCTAACTGAAGAAATTAAAGTCTTTTTTTTTAGTGTGTGTGTGTGTGTAGAAGAACTGGGTTGTAGGCCAGAGATGTGTGTGTGTGGGGTGGGTAAGAGGTTTCACCAGAGACAGAGTGGGAGCAGAACAGGTGGATCTACTGAAATCCACTGCTAAGGGGAGCAGTGGGTGGAACTACTAAGGGGAGCAGAGGTCTCCAGCACCATATGTGGGTTAGCTCCCTGGCAGGGCATCAAACTCAAGCCAGAGGTGATAGCGCTAAGGCTTAACCCCGAGGCCACCAGGGAGGCCCCAAGAAATTTAAATCTTACTCTGAAAATCTCTTTTAATTTTGAATTGTCACTCAAAAGGAAATGCTTTGTTTTCATCACTGGGGAGAAAATTTTGTTAATAATGTTAGATAAAGAAAACACGGTTTAAAATCCTCTCGGAAATCTTGGCTACACACTTGATTTGAGACCTTTTTTTAAAAATGCACGTAGTGCTTCCTTTCTCATCTTTGTCGGCAATGCTCACGGAGGGTGATAACCCATCCTTGGAAGACGTTAATCACAGCCAGCACACTCACTGCCATAACTCTGATGTCCTTGTTGTTCAGGGCCCCATGCTGAAAAAATGTGATTGTGGTGTCTTGTTCACTCTGTACCATCTCCTTGATTACTTTCTCCCAACTCCCTGCCTAATAGTGTTTTCTCAGTCCTACCCCTAGTCAGTTTCTTGGTCCCCACCCCCTTCCCACTCCCGCCCCCCCTCCCCGCCTGGGACCGATAGCTGGGAGCCAGTGCCACAAGTCTGCCCAGAGCAGGCTCCGCCCTGTAATGGATGTAATGGAAATAGCAGTTGCAAGGTTGGCTCTGGAGACATGTTGTGTCTAGTTGGCCTCCTCTGTCTCCAAGAAAGTTCGGGAAGTCAGTCACAGCACTCAGCTGGGCTCCCACCCAGCCAGTGCCCAAACCCAGAGATGGGGGAATCATTCCACAAGCAATCCTCACCCCATTTGTGTGCACATGCATACACGTGCATGCACGCACGTGTGCTCACACACACACACACACACACACACAGAGACAGGTTCCCAAGGTCACACACTTTCTTCCTAGCACAAGTCTGACCTGTCCATATTGTCCTCCACCCACCATGACAACCCAGCAGTAAAAACTTGACAGCGGAGAAGCTGAGGGCACTGAGGAATCTGGAGCTGCTTCTAGAGTGTCACAGCAGAAAGAGTTAAGTCAGATCTGATATCTCTTCGGGTGCCGGGATGTAGTCAGATTTCTGACCCACAGCTCAGGGCCTGCATTTTTAGGAGTTAAGTGGTGTGGGAGTAAGGGTTGTACAGGGGCAAGCCACTGGGAGCATAATCTTTTTTTAATTGACATTAACACTGGATTATAACATTGTACAGATTTTAGGTGTGTGGCATGGTAAATCAGCATCTGTATATGCTACATTGTATTTGCCGCCAGAATTCTCTTTTCCATGTTGATCCCCTTTACCTGTTTTACGCTCCTCTCCTCTTTCCTGCTGGTCACCACTAATTTGGTCGTGGTCTAGAAGTTCATATTTATCTTGTTTGGTTCACGTGGTTTTGTTTTGTTTCTTCATCACATGTGAGTGAGATTACGTGGCGTTTTTCTTCCTCCTTCTGACTTATTTCACTAAATATCATGCCCTTTAGTTCTGTCCAGGTTGTAGCAAATCACAGGATTTCATTCCCTTTATGGCTGAGTAGTATTCCACCGTGTGATATACCACCTCTTCTCTATCCACTCCACTCATCTGGCATTCAGCACTTAGGTTGTTTCCAACTCTTGGTTATTGTAAATAATGCTGCAAGGAGCAAGGGGGCACGTATATATTTTTTTAATTAGTGTTTTGTATTCTGTGGGTAAATACCCAGAAATAGCATCGGTGGATCATATGCTATTTCTCTTCTTAAATTTTTAAGACATCTCCATTCTGGTTATTTTTTTAAGGTTTATTTATTTATGCATAAAAGAACTGGAGAGTAGGCCAGAGGTGCGGCAGGGTAGGGGGGATGGTTAGAGGATTCACCAGAGACAGAGTGGGGAGCAGAACAGGAAGATTTACTGAAATATACTACTAAAAGGAGTAGCGTTCGAGACAGGAGAGGTCTGCTGTGCCATGTGGGTTAGCCCCCTGGCCGAGAATGGAACTCAGTCCATAGTGGTGATAGCGCTGAGACTTAACCAGTAGGTCACCAGGGAGGCCCTCCATACTATTATCCATGATGCTTGCACCAATTTACATTCTCTCCAACAGTGCACAAGGGTTGCCATCTCTCCACAGACTTGCAGACACTTGTCTAGTTTCTTGTCCTTTTGAAATAGGCGTTCTCACACTGTGAGGTGATACCTCATTGCAGTTTTGGTAGCACAATCTTAAAGGAAGCAAGAAGGCCCTAAAAGGTAACCTCAGATGTCAGAGTGGGAAGTGAGGGTATCTGGTTGGAGGTACCTGTGAGAGACTGCTAGTACTGGGAGGAGTTGCCTCCTTCCCTGACTCGCTGCCCAGGCCCCTGGGCGTTGAGAGCAAGTGGGCTACTCAGGCCTCTGTGGCCTAGCGTCGGTTCTGTGCATCTGGCCCTGCTCTCAGCCTGTGATTCTGGGCTGGGCCTGTCCTTTCTGGGTACTAGGACTGTGGAGAATAACTTGACAGCACTTCAGCTCCAAACTCTCAACCTGATGTCCTCCTGACAAGTGAGGCTCACTTTCTCCTCAAACTGCTGCTCACCATGGTCTGGATTCTCCTGTCTACTCCTTTGCTATTTGTTGCCAGCTCTTTGTCGCCAGCTCTTTGTCAGTTGGCAGGTCTTGGCCAGCCTGCCCTCTGTTGCCTGTTTCGTTCATTTTTCTGGAGATTGGGGTGAAGCTACAGTGGGAAAGCTCATCAACCTGCACATGCATGAGGAAGGCAGGGACTGAGATTGTCCAGGCCACAGGACCCTGTTCCAAAGTGAGCTCTTCCCATGTCTTCTTGTGCCTCCCCCTAGGGAGGTTGCAAATCTGCAATCCTCTGCCTCACCCACTCCATTATAGTGGAGGGAAGAGGGGGACAGACTTGGTCATCTTGTATCTGGGTACTAACAACAGAGCTGGCATAGAATAGGGCACAGATCAGAAAACATCCAAGTCACAGGTGAGGGGGGTGAATCTTAGCAAGTTGGACATGTGACTGGGATGTACCCAGAGGAACTTTATCAAGAATGAACACAAAGATCTTTCCAATCTGGGGACAGAGTTGGGCCTGGGTTGCTGGTAGAAGAGGCAGGCCTTCCAGATCATTCCAGATCCCAGACCTTCCAGCACTGGGGCTGCTGAAACCCAGAGGTGGGATTGAGCCCCCGCAAAAGCAGGTGTAGACCAGGGTGGGCACGGTCCTGCTCAGCTCTACAGTGGCCTGCAGCACCCAGGCTGGTTCTAAATGCTGCCTTACGGGAAGAAAAAGGTAAAAGGCCAGCACCCCACACCGTCTTTGGATCCTCTCCCAGTCTCAAGGCCTGCCCTTGCAAGCCTCTTTGAAATAGGAACACTGTGGTGTGGACACTATTCCTCTTCAGAATCAGGGTCATGGTCCAGGTCAGGATCAGTTTATGGCTCGAAGCCTGCTTCCTTCTGCTGCACGTTGGGCTGCACGTTTCCTAGCCCTGTCAGGCCACTTGGTCCCAGGAAACATGATGCTGCTTCTCTGTTTATTTTTTGAAGCCATGTAGAACCCTGCTTGGCTTCCTTCAGGGCACCGCCTATAGCAACCTCATGCTGAGGCAATGTAATCCTTGTGATAAATCCCTGGCAAGGATTACAAGTGACAGCAGCACATAAAATAAACGCCAAGGAAAAACCGCCTCCCAAAACGCCCTGTTAAGATGGCAAATTCACACCCAGTTGCCGGAGGAGGTGCAAGTCAGTTTCAACATTAAAATGTTAACTTCCCCCAAAGCCAAGGTGCACATGGAGTTTCTGGGTGTGTAGCTAAGTGTATATTTGGTGTCCACTGTGGGTGGCAAGATGGGGTCCCTTCACTCAGTGGCATGTCTCAAGAATCTTCCCCAAACTCCAAGCAGCTCTGCACCCTCCCCCCGATGCCAGTAACTTCCACACTCATCTAGAACTGTCTCCATTCCCCAGAATCATTTTTATCCTAATGTAACTTCCTTGATTCTCACAGAAATCTCATTAGGTCAGAGAGTCTGTCTTCGTTTTCCAGTTCGCACTTGATGGTGGCCCCGGGTCAGTCAGTCAGCACATCTGACTGTCGGCGCCACCAGTGTGTGGAGCACCTCCAGGGTGCTCCAAAATCTCATCTGATTCTCATGGCAAGCCTAGAAGCTACACTGATTCCCTGATCTCAAATAGGGGACCCTTTTTAAAATAGGGTCTGGGTTTGAAGTACTCTCCCATTACCAGAGTGGATACAGGGGTGTGTCTCTAAGCCTGTGCTCCTATGTCTCTCCAGGGTCCTCTGGGTCCTGAGCCTTTCTCCTGCCAGAGCTGGCAAAAAGTTACAGGCCAGTGGCTTCCCGCAGGAGGTTTTCAATGCCAAAAAAATTCCAGCCTCAGTCAATTCCTGGAGCCTTAGTGCCCTCTGCTGGACAATGCCTTCATCTGTATTAGTATGCTGAGTCTTTTTCAAAAGGGCATTTATTGCTTCATCCATCTGTTTCTCTTTTCATTCACCCATCCACCCACCTATCCAGTCATATATCTACTGACTCTCCCATCCATCTATCCATCCATCCATCCATCCATCCATCCACCCATCCATGTTCCACCCACCCACCCACCTATATACCCATCCATTCTCTATCTGACCATCCATCCATCCACCCATCCATCCACCCATATTCCACCCACCCACCCACCCACCTATGTACCCATCCATTCATCTATCTGATCATCCATCCATCCACCCTCCCACCTACACAGCCATATCCATCCATCCACCCCAGTTTCATTGTTGTCCTGTAGGCATCATCCTCATTCTCTGGGGCCCTCATTGCTGTACCCCGAGGTCTCGCTCTGCACCAGGTCTTGTGTAGGCCTCAGTGACACAGAGAAGGAAAAACACATTGTGCGCCTCTTTCCTGTCTGCAGGGCACCCTCACATGATATCCTCTGTGTCCACGACAACGCCAAGGAGACTTACCGTCCCTATGTAAATGGCAGGGAAACAGAGACCAGAGCGGCCAGGCAGCGTGGTGCCACAGGAGCAGTGTTTGGGGACAGAGGCTGCTTTCAAATGGAGGCTCCATCACTTACCTATTCTACGACCTTGGGTGTGGGTTCCTCTGAGCTGACTACTAGCCTGCCACTCATGGGCAACTGTGACCTATTTGCTATCTACACATCACAGCAGAACATTCCTCGACTCCCTACAGAGTATAGCTCCTATCACAAGGCAGGCCTGGGGACGCCTAGGCTGAAGTTGACCTGAGTACGTGACTATCTCCATGGCGGGCCCGGGATAACTCTGCTTGTGATAACATCATACTTTGCTGACGCGAATGTCTCTTGACACATGGTCACAATGTCCCCTTCCCTGTCCCTCGTAAAACTTTGTCCCCCATTCCTATCCCACCCTCCGGACCCTATTCCTCATACCATTGTGTCACGATCAGCTTTTACTAGCCTGGATGCTTTCAATAAATGGCACAAGAACTTCTGCTCAAGCAGCAGAGTCTTGCCTTGCCAACCTGCTCCACGACTGCTGTGTCCCTGTGTCCCTCATTGCGTTCCCTCCGCAAAGTGGCAACAAAGTTCCTGTTGCAACACTTAGGCAAGCTTCTTAAGCTCTATGAACTGCAGTCCGTCACCTGACAAGTTAACCCACCAGAGTAATATTCATGTGGTCTACACAGCATGCCAGACTGGGCTTTGGAGGCACACAATGAACAGACTGGAAAGGCTCCTCCTCCCCCACACTTGACACTCTGGAGGTTAAAATGAGGATTGAGTGAGACAAGATTATATCAAAGTGCCATGTCAGTGCTAGGATGTCATGTCATTTGTTATCACCTAGATGAGGAACAAGAAAGGACTTGGGATGCTTTCCTGAAAAAAGAAAAGATGAGGGAATTATTGATATTAAGTTTTTTTGTTTTCTTTTTTTTTTTTTTTTTTTGCATAGAAGAACTTGGGTGAGGGTAGAGGTCGGGGGGTTAGAGGATTCACCAGAGACAGAGCAGGGAACAGAACAGGCAGATTGACTGAAATACACTGCTGAGGGGAGCAGTGGGCGAGACAGGAGAGGTCTGCTGTGCCATGTGGGTCACCTCCCTCAAAGTCCCCAGCTACCGAAAGCCTGGTATTCAGTTTTTCCAGAATTCTCCAAGAGTCCATCTCTCTAGATGCTTATGCTGGTTTCACTGCCTCGAATGCCTTTCTCTTCTGTCCGTGGCAAACTGCATGGATTCTCGAGACATAGTCAGGTGACATCTTGAAATGGTCCTTGCCTCTAGCCAGGAATTTGTTCCCTCTTCTCTTCACCTTGGACTTCCTTCTAGAAGATCTATTAATTGCCCAGGCCTTTCTCTATGGCAGCCGACACCAAACTGTCGCCACTTCAGCCATGGAACTATGTCCAATCACAGGATGGGGCACTCAGGACAAATTGGTTAAAGGCTAAATTTGATAGATAAGCTCTGGCAAGAGCAAGATTTTGGGTGAACAGCAGAGCAGCGGGTATGGGGTTCTAGCTGAACATCAGCTCTGGGTGGACCAAGGTGAGCAGAGTTTCCTGAGGTCTCTGGATACCCAGTGCAGAAGGTTCCAAAGCAGAAATAGAGTGTCTTCCAGATCAATGGAGATTTATGCTCAAGTTTGGTCCCAGGCCTGTCTGTTAGCCTTATGGGTTGAGCTGACCTTGCTTCCAGGCCCACAGCAAACATTTGGAAATACCTGGCATTCCTGGGTCTCTGCACATTTGCTTGTATCACTCTTTTCTCCTGTGATTTGCTCCTGGACACATGATTCCTTGTCAGGGTCTGGATGGACTAAAGGCTGCTGGCCCTTTGCCTCTCCCAGAGAAATGTGGCTGCACTGATGTCTTCTGTGTGCACGCCCAGATCTACTATCTACCCTTCCCCACCCCTCAGGGCCCCCAGACTGACTGGCATGGCAATAACCCCGCCCTCTCTTGAGCCCTGGATTCTGGCAGGGTTTGGCTGTTGAGAAGCCCTAGTAGGAGACCAGAGAGTAGGAGACGTGTGGTTGGTTTTCTAGTTCCCTGGATTCTTCTCTGCAAGGACACCACAGTTTGTTGTGTCCTTTCGCATTCTGAGGCAGCCATCTCTCTCTCTCTTCTCTTGGCGCCTAGAAAGCCCACTCCTCGCTGCCTCTGGGCCTGGGAGTCAACGGTTCTGCTGCTGTTAACCTCAAGTTATAGCAAAATCTTTCTCTTTCTCCTTCTCCTCCCCATCTTCTGCCTTCTCTTTCCTTCCTTCTCCGCATTCCTAACCATCTTCCTGAGTCCCCTGTGCACACTCTTTCTTCTCCTTCAATAATCTTCATGGTACCCTACCCCCACATTTGTAATAAGTCTTTGTAAACAGGACCGCCTAGAATTATTGTGATTTGAGTGGGACCTCCACTTCCCTCCGGGACCTGGAATTTTGGAATTCGGTTGGTCTTGTATTTGAGCAATAGGAGGACTGTCTCCTTGCCGGGGGCATAGGATGCATGTGATTCACGGAATCAGGTTGATTACTCAGATGATTATTGGTAACATCGACCCCGCCATGTCACATGGCTGTGCTGCACTCCCCCCTGCAGTGACCTTTAGGGCTAATGGCTTTCGCCACGGTCCCTAGGTCCGGCTGGGCAAGGAACAAGCGCGCAGGGGGAGAACAGCAAAACGCCCTGAAGCAGGGGCAGAACAGCAAAACCCCCTGAAGACATAGAAAAGACGGAAGCCTGTTGAAAGATAATAACCCCAAGGAGCCACTACAGGAATGCTGACCGCATGGAACCTTATCTCGCCTTCTCAAGGCCCACAAACTTTATTCTAATACAACTGTCTCTATAAAATCTTTTCTCTTTCTAAAATCTTTTCTCTTTCTCTGTCTAAAAAGGTCATTGGTTTGCTGATTAAAAAAGAACATATGAAATCTAATAACTAGGCTAATTCAAATGAAATGTTACTAAACTCTGTGTATTAATAGGACTGTTAGCTTAATAATTTCTCAGTTGTATGCTTAGCCTTGTTAGCATTAATCTTAATGATAAAAATATTACATTGTGAAAAGTAAAACTCACCTGTGTAAATTTATAGTAATTTAGTGGTAATGAGTAGTTAAAATAAAAAATAATCACATAAAACAAAAAGAAAAATTAATAGCCTAACTACTTAGGAATGTGCCTGGGTCCAGATGTAAATCACTGCCCTGTCAATGATAAGCTAAACCTATAAGCAAGCTGATTTCTTCACTGATGTTTGCCATTCCTATGCTTTTAGAAAACATATATATACTGGTCACCAACTCAAAGAAAATTACACTCAGATTTTCACTCTCTTGAAGTGTGTCTGTTTGTCATTTCTTTCGCCGAATCCCTGACCACCCTGCGCAGTCTCTCAACCCTGAGACGTCCTCATCGTTCACTGCTGTGCTGGTCCGCGGCATGGCTGGGGTGCTCAGCCCTGGCATGACGATTCTGATTGTAAAGACAGTGGTGGCCCCAGACTTATTCCTGTTTTCATGACAGCTCGAAGGAGTCCCTCCTGTCTTGTGGGTGCAGAGAAGGTATAACTGCGGACCAAGCCAGGATCTGATGGTTTAAAGTGGCAGCATTGCAACATCGCCATACCTGGTCTCTGGGAGAATTTTGAACTGAAAATTTCCTTACCCCTCCTTTACCAGCAAATGCATCCCTTCCCTACCTGCCACACTGCAACTCCTCCTCTGCATCAAAATCTTTCAGTGGCTGCACTGGGAGCAGTCCTTCTAGAAGCTGAAAAACGGGAGAAGTCCAAGCCTGCACAGACAGGGTAGTCCATTCAGTGAAATACAACACTGTCAATCTATATTAGCAGGGGACTTTGGGAATGGACTGCAAGGGTGTTGGACTAAGGGGAAGAGTTCTAAGACCTGACTGGGTCAAACAGACATGGGTGTCCTAGCTTGGGATTATGATAGTATTTTGATTTGATCACCCAAAATTGGTTTTAATCATCTGTTTGACTGATTAAAATTTTCACCCATTGGTGGCCTCACTGAATGAGGCTGAAATATCAGAACATCCTTGGGTTTCTATGTAGGCAAGTGTCTGAAGTTTCAGGAAAGTGCACATGTCGAAGCGGATCTATTACATGTGAACTGCTCATACACATGGGAGGAACAGGACGCTCCTTCACCAAAACAGTAAGGATGGGCCTCCCCGGTGGCGCAGTGGTTGAGCACTGGGTTGCGAAGCTGCCCGCGGCCTCTGCAGCACCAGTTCAATCCCCAGCTGCTCCCCGGCCACCGGTGAGGGTCCCACATGGCGTGCAGACCTCTCCTGCCACCCGCTGCTCCCCTCAGCAATGTACTTCAGTCCTTCTGCCTGCTCTGCTCCCCGCTCTGGCTCTGGTGAGTTCTCTCACCCTCCTGCGCTTCTGACTGTACCCAGTGCTTGTATAAATAAATAAATAAATCTTAATTAAAAAAAAAAAACAAAAACAAACCAGTAAGGAATGCAGTCACGGGGAGGGGAACACCACTGTCCTTGAAGAAGTCGAACGTGTCCTCTGCAGGCCAGAGGTGGCCACGGGGGCAGCTGTCCTGGAAGCCCCCTGATCTCAGTGTAGATAGTGGAAGCCCAGATAGGTGGCAGCACTTAGCCATCAGAAGCAACCTGGGCACCAGGGTCATAATAAGCCACTGGCATGGAATGGTTATTGGTTACTGGAGCGTTTAGGGGATGGTTGATTAACCACAGGGCCCCTAGGGGGGAAATGCATGGACACCTTCCAAGGTGTCTTTGACATGCAAAATAAGAGCATGTTTAGTTCTGTTGGGTAGAAATCATCACCATGTGATTGCCTCTGACCCAGGTCCCCAGCTGAGCAGTTCAGATGCTTAGAGCCTTGACTGAGAGGAATTCTGGGTCCCTTTAAGGAAAGTAGATGCTGTGAATCTTCCTCCACCGGGTCCTATGGCCATTTACCAGGGATGACTGTTCTCTGGGGAAAAGAAAGTATCCAGACTCTCCAGGAGGTTATAGACACTGACTTTGACTGTCACTGATGCCTGAAGAACAACACTGCCCCAAGGCTACTGGGAAAGAGCAGGATGTCAAGTACTACCCATGCAGTCTTGGCCTGGGGCCTTCTAAATAAGGCTAGTGGGGCCAGGCTTCCATCCTGTGGGTGATATCTCAGCCCCAGATGAAATCTCTACCTTGGTTCCCTGGCCTGTGAATGGAGTTATATGGGGGAGAACATCAGGGGACAGCCCTGAAACTGCTCCCCACCCAGCTTTTCCCTGTCCGGAGAGTGAATCAAATAAATATTATATCCTTTGGGGAAATGCAGAAATGAGTGTCTCCATCAAAGACTTAGGAGACGCAGGGATCGCAAGCCCTATCACATCCCATGCACCTTGCATTTTGACGGGTACAAAGGCCAGACAGGTGCTGAAGAAGAGTAGAGTCACAAACTGAGTTCCAGGGTGAAGCCGAGTGAAGTTGCCTCTGCAGATGTCTCCGTTGGGACAAATCGCCGCAGCCTCTCATGCCGGGTATGAGGCCGTTGACCTGGCAAATTCTTCTTTACCACCTTTTTTATCAGTGAGAAGAAAAAACAACAGCAAATGTTTTCCAGAAAGTGGTGTACCTTTACTGTTTTGTCCCCAGTTCTCTGTTTTGTCCCCAGTTCTCTGTCCTAACAGAGCTCAGAGGGACCTCGAGTCAGCTTGCTTTCCCACAGAACGTGCTGCATGACCGCACCTCAGACTAGCGGGAGGGTCTCATTGCAAAGGATCGGCGCAGTAGGCTCATTTCATCTCCTGTCACCCAGAAGCACCTGGCTTGCTAGAACTCTGGAGCAGTCTGCTGAGGGCTAGTTACAGAATGAGCTGGGCCACAATATCCTGTATTTACAGGTTGCAATGTAGACTTTACACCAATGGCCAAGAGTGCCCTCTTCCTGTGTTCAGAATGCATAGGTCAAGAATTACGGAATAAAGGGGGGTGGCCTCTCTATCACGCCACAAAGTGACTGAGAGAATATTTGCTGCCTGTGCCTGTGACCTTGGACTTGGTGGTTGGGAGCACCTGGGTCTCCAGACAGGGAGCACTTCCACCAGACAACACAGTGATTCACTAGATGAGGAAGAAGCTGAAACTACCCCATCACCACCTTAGGCCCTTCATAACCCTAAATCAACAGGGAGAGAGGGAACTGTTACTTTATGGACCAAGGTGACAGATCCAAATGACAAGGAAATTTCATTATTGCCACATAAGGGGCCCAGGTAGGACAAGGTCTGGCACCCAAGGTATTAACAGGAGGACCATTTAGTCCTCTCCTGGCCAAAAGACCTGGTCCAGGCAGGCCCTAGGTCTGGGGCATACAATAGGGGAGGGGGAAGGAGAGGGATTGAAACAGGGGAGGGGAGAGAGCACAAGGGACTGTGGTGACGGTGCATGGGCGACTTGGTGGTGGGATTTCTACGGGGACTACACCTGAGAGGAGAAAGCAAATATTGTACAGAAATGAACAACCATGTAAGAAAATAAAAAATAAATTAATTTAAAAAATAAAATAAAATGTCATTCATATTTAAAAAAAAAAAAAAACAAACAGGAAAGAAAATATCTGGTCCATGGTAAATGGAGGGCCCCAGTAAAGACCAGATCACTGAGCATGCAGGTGCTTTGGGGAAGAAATTCTGGCTCACCCCACCAGTAGAGAAGTCTGTCTATCTGGGGTGCTCTGAGAAACTAGGGGAACATAGAATAATGGTAGACGAAGGTGGCTTTGATCAGCAATTTAGATGACCAGTCAGCTGTGGAGGTGGAGACCCCAGCAGCCATGTGTTATGTTGCTTGTTTACTTAGAGCCCATCTTCTTATGCTCAGAACACCAGTAGTGACTAACATTTTAGAGGGTGAATGGTTGTAACTTGAATTGATAACATCTTGCTAATACAGCTGATAGCTGTATCAGCTACTGAGCGAGACATTGCAAGTCCTCTTCTTAGGGACAACTCTTCCATGGGCGCATGCTGAGAGACGAAGAGGTGGGCCATGCCAGCTTTCACCCTTTGTCTGTCAGATGATCTCTTTACCCTCCTCACTGAACTCTCTGACTGGGGAAGCTGGGGAAAAAATCATCTTTCCTGTATGCTTGTTGGCTTCTGGTTGGGCTTGTTGGTCCAAGAACATTGGATCAAGGGATCAAAGGATCAAAGGGAGGGAGGAGTGGAGTTAAGACATTTATTTCCATTGCTGCCTCCGTGCAGGGTTGTCTGGAACAGGCTGAATCCTTCAGCCAAGACCATTGCCCTGGCAGTGGAGGCATCTCTCTTGGCTTTATCCTTCCAGCATCTAGTGACTGCTTTGTCCCCTCCTCCCTTTGGGCCTGGGGATGGTAATTGTTTTGCTACTTCAAACCATATCCTATCTTTTATATCCTCTCCATCCTTTTGTTAATAGTTCCTTTGTAAATAAGACCTTTTCAGATTATTCTAATTTCCATGTGCCATCCTCTTTCTGCTGAGATCCTGACTGGTACAACTTTCTTTAAATATTCTCCTTTCTGGGGCCTCCCTGGTGGCACAAGGGGTTAACACATAGCAGTAGCATACAAAGCAATCTGAGGTCACTGCAGCACGAGTTCGATCCCTGGCCAGGGAGGTGACCCACATGGCGCAGCAGACCTCTCTTGTCTCTCCCACTGCTCCCCTCAGCAGTGCATTTCAGTCGGTCTGCCTGTTCTGCTCATCACTCTGTCTCTGGTGAATCCTCTCACCACCATCCCCACACCTCTGACCTACACCCCAGTTCTTGTATACATAAATAAATAAATCTTAAAAAAAATAGGTAAATAAATATCCTCCTTTCTTGTACAACTCAAGGGGAATCCTATCTACCATCAGTCCTTTCGTGTGAAAATGGTCTCCTTATAACCTTCCCAAGAGAAGATTTTAGACTAGAGAAGAGGACTTTGCCCAGAGCATGGAGGGAGACGAGAAGAAGATGGTAGGAATTAGGGGAGGGATGTGGGATGTGGAGGGACAGAAAAAAGGAGTCTGCAGCTGTCTTCTTGCCAGAGCCAAGAAGCAGGTGGCAATGAAATAGGTAGCAAGGCTCAGATTGTGATTCAAATCCTCACCTGCTTCCTGCAGAATGTTACTCAATTCTTTGAACTTCTCCAGTCTCTCAAGTTCTTCTATTGTTCGTTAGGTACAAGGAGTAGTCAAATGTTAGGGTGGTCCCTGTGTGACCACGACTGCCTGGTGTTGGCACCCCTGTGTAATTCCTTGCCTTAGTGTGTGAGTAGCTTCTGACCAATACAATCAAAGTCGATGAGCTGTCACTCCCGTGATGATGCTACATTACCTTCTGTTACATTGTCTGAGACGGTCTTGCCAGCAGAGGCTCTCTTTACTGCTGGCTTTGAAGAAGTAAGCTGCCATTCATCTATAGCCGGCAACTGAGGGGGTTGGGAAGAGTATTCTTCCCCAGTTGAGCTTCCAGATGAGAAATCAGCCCTCAGTGGCAGCCCATGAGTCTCTAAGCAGAAGTCCCAGCTAAGACCAGGTTTCTGACCTACAGAAACTGTATCCATGCATGCTGTTTTAAGTTACTGCGTTTATAATTTGTCATATGACACAGAACACTAATACAATGCATGGTGTTTTTATTTTCTTATTTATTTTTTTAAATAGAGGCATGTTTTTATTTATTTGTTTGTTTGTTTATACAAGCACTGGGTACAGTCAGAAGCGCGGGAGGGTGAGAGAATTCACCAGAGCCAGAGCAGGGAGCAGAGCAGGCAGAAGGACCAAAGTACACTGCTGAGGGGAGCAGCAGGCGGCAGGAGAGGTCTGTGCGCCATGTGGGACCCTCCTCCTGTGGCCGGGGAGCAGCCAGGGATCAAACTGGCGCCGCAGAGGCTGCGGGCAGCTTTGCAACCCAGCGCTCAACCGCTGCGCCACCAGGGAGGCCCATGCATGGTGTTTTTAAATGCTGGTTAAATTAGCAAAACTGAATGCTGAAGAAGAGATGGCTAACCTTGCATACATATATTATTGATTGGTATTAACACTTTTTTATTCCATTATGAAAGTTTTCAAACATATGCAAAAGTCAGAAGAGTAGTATAATGAACCATGGCCTAGATTAAAAAATTAAGACATTCCTATATTTCATTTGCCCCTCCCCTTTTTGTCTAACAATTGCAAAATAAACTCCAAACATCATGTCATGTCCCTCTATGTACATTCAAATATGCATATTTGAAAAAAATGGCCAGTTTCTTACAGAATCACATGCCATCACACCTTAAAAACCTTAACAACAACCTTGTATCAGCTAATGCTCAGTCCATCTTCAAATGTCTCCAATTATCTAAAACAAGTCTTAGTGTTAGAACATTTTTGGGAGCTGCAGCCTGAAGCAATAAGTAACAAGATCTTTTAAAATGTTCCTTATCTTTGATCCTGAGTGGCTATTCTTCAGGGTTTATGATAAGGAAAAAATTCAAACAATGATGAAAGGCTGATGTCTATGAAAGAATTATTAGCATTTGTCACTTATGTTACATTGAGGACATCAGAGGAGGCATCCAGCAAAATGAACAGGAGGCAATTTTGTGACAAAGAGAATGATGAAGCAGAAGCTGAAACTGGAAATGACCTTGAAGACCTCAAACCTCCTTTAGGCATAGTCTGACAGATTTCCAGACCCACAGTGGTTTTTCAAGCTTTTGATCACAGCAAGGAGGATGAAACTGCGAGTTAAAAAGGACAGCATCAGGGGCAAGCAAGAATGTTGCTATTTTTATGTTAAATACATTGGGAAATGGTGGGATTCTAAGAACTCCAGCTTTGGAGTCAGACCCATATATATTTAAATTCTGGCTCATATACTTGCTGTGTGACTTTGGACAAGTTACTCAGTTACTTAAAAAAAAAAAAAGATTTATTTATTTATGCTTACAAGAACTGGGGAGTAAGCCAGAGGTGTGGGTGGGGGTGAGAGGATTCACCAGAGTGAGTGGGGAACAGAACAGGTAGACTGACTGAAATACACTGCTGAGGGGAGCAGCAGGCAAGACAGGAGAGGTCTGCTGCGCCATGTGGGTAGCTCCCTGGCTGGCCAAGGATCAAACTTGTGCTGCAGTGGCTGGCGATAGCTTGATAGTGCTGAGATTTCAAACCCTGCACCACCAGGGAGGCCTTACTTAGTTACTCTTGAGCCCCCAGTTTCCTAGTCTGTAAAATAGGGGTCATATGACTCACTTCACAGTATTGCTTGAGGGTGAAATAAAGTGATGTATGTAAAACAACTGAACCCAGTGACTGCCACGTAGCTGGCACTCATGACTGTGAACATAATTAATTCTCTAACTTCAGCAGTTTCTTAGGATCATCTGCATAATTTTGCAAATCCTAAGGCCTATGGAGCACTCCAGACCATCAAACTTTCTGGGATGGAAGCCAAACACAACAGTTTTTCTTAAAGCCCCTCTGGCATTTCCACATCGATGGAGCCTCCTGGGCTAGATGCAGGCTGAGCAGCTCAGCATGCTCCCGCCTGCCTAGGCTCAGTGGGAGTGAAGCATAGCTCAGGACGGTAGCAGGGACAGGAAGGGGGAGAAAGTGTCAGCAGTCAGTGTTCATTCTGGAGAACAGAGTCCTCACCAGTACTTCAGAAGTTGGAAATTAGAATGGGGAGGTGATTGCAAAGATGTTGGGATATGAAGCAGTTCAGAGGTTAATAGCAGCAGAAATTCTCTCCTACCCATGTGGGCAAGGATAGGAACACAGGGATGAAGGATGTGTTGGTACCTGAGCCCAGAAATTGGGGTACCATAGGGAGGGGTGTCTGATGAGGCCAGAACCAGGGAGGAGACACATGCTGTCCAAAGCAGAGAGACTTTGAAATCTCCTGGCTTCTCTTTTTCTTCTGGCCTCCAAATTCTTGTGAGTGTCTCCTACTGGCTGGCTTCACACAGAACCAGTGGCAGGAAACATCAGAAGTGAGGTTTTCAGGGTCAGTCCCCTGAAGGAGAGAGTTCCCTCCATAACCCCTCTCGTGGGTGCCCAGTCAGGTCTGGAAAGTCAGGGAATGGATCTGGGAGCATGTAGGCATGTATTTGGCACCTCAACAAGGACCCTAAATTCTTTCAGAACAAGATTAGGCTAAACAAAAATCTCCAACAAGAAGATAATTACTGTATGACATATCCTCTCTGTGCGTCCCTTCGCCATTGAATTTACACAGCTTATAAAGAGTGTATAGCAATATGGAGAACTCCTATACTGAGTTATAATGTTACATTATCATCCTTCTTTCCTTTCTCCTTTTTAATACCTACTACCACATTCTAACATTGAAAAAATTAGTCTTCTTATTTGCCATATTTATTGATTGTTGACTTACCCACCACTCCTTACCCCTGTTAGAAACTTAGCTCTATGTGGGTTTGAGTCAGGGCGCAGTGGTTGAGCGCTGGGTTGCGAAGCTGCCCGCAGCCTCTGCAGCGCTGGTTTGATCCTAGGCTGCTCCCCCGGCCACTGGAGGAGGGTCCCACATGGCGCGCAGACCTCTCCTGCCGCCCGCTGCTCCCCTCAGCAGTGTACTTCGGTCTTTCTGCCTGCTCTGCTCCCTGCTCTGGCTCTGGTGAATTCTCTCACCCTCCCACGCTTCTGACTGTACCCAGTGCTTGTATAAATAAATAAATAAATCTTTAAAAAAAAAACCCAGATCTATAAAATAAAAAAAAAGAAAGAAAGTTAACTCTACGAGGTGTTGTTTTGATTGGCGTATCTCAAGCATCTAAAACAGCACCTGAAATTTAAGAGATCTTAATAAATATTATTAAATAACTAAATCGATGTGAAGCAAGTGAAATACAGCAGCCACTTCACTAGGTTTTTGTAAGGGTTAAAGGATATGGGTATGTAAAATCTCTAGCGCACAGTGGATACTTACTATACTTAAAGGTTAATTTCACTTGGGTAGGAGGAGAAGAGTTTAAAATTTACTACTCTATCATGCCTATCATCACATTAGGATCCACACCCTCCCCCAAGAAAAGATGAAAAATCTCTATTATAATGTCAAATAATCCATGAGCACTGATGAACGTAGCTTGGACCTGCCGTTGGGCCTGCAACTTACTAGCTCTGTGTCCTTGGTCAAATGGCCTAAACTCTCTGGGCTGTATTTTCCCTGTCTATAAAATGGGAATAGTAATGATACTTATCTGGTGGGTTGTATAAACATTGTCCACCACAGGACTTGGCACACAGTTGATGCTCAATAGTGGTGGTTTCTTTTTTTTTTTTTAGATTTATTTATTTAGGCATACAAGAACTGGGGTGTAGGTCAGAGGTGTGGGGGGTGAGAGGATTCACCAGAGCCAGAGTAAAATTCACTGCTGAGGGGAGCAGGGGGTGGGTCAAGAGAGGTCTGCTGCACCATGTGGGTAGCTCTGTGGCTGGGGATCGAACTTGTGCTGCAGTGGCTGCAGATAGCTTCATAGGTTGCATCTTAACCCCTTGTACCACCAGGGAGGCCCCCAACAGTGTTGGTTACTTAATGCTTACCTACTTTCCTTCTGGGAGTGCCAGCCAGGTCTGGCGCTATCCGTAGTGCTGAACACAGAGCTCCTCTCTCCTTTTCTCCCATCCGTCTTCCCTTCCTTCCTCAGTTCCTCTCTCTTCCTTCCCTCCTCCCTTCCTGTGCTTGGCTCCCTGGAGCTCTGGGGTCTGAACAGATTTGATTTTCCAAATGGCTTCTTCAGGCCCCTGAGGGGGACAGGGAAGGAATGAGCCACGTATGAGGCACTCCCCAAGCAGAAGTCTCAGAAGCTCACAGGCAGCAGAAGTGGTGGCTGAACAAGCTGTGGTGGCAATAGCAGCTCCCCAGAACAGAGCTTGCTCGGAGAACTTGACATCCGAGGACCTGGTGCAGGAAGATTAGGATCTGCAAAGAGGACCTGAGTCAGTCCCAACAGCACAGCATGGCAGGTGGGTCTGAGTGAGCTTGCCTTATTGGGAGGCAATAGATTGGGATTAAGGAGGATGACCCTTGGCTACAGGGGCTGAAGAGGCCTGGTGCTGGCAGAAATCCCACATCGCCCTTCCCTGGGCTCCTGTCGTGTTCCCTGGTTTAGCCATCTGTTAATGCAATTAAAGGAATACTCATCTTCTTCAGCCATGAGTCTATGGAGTTGACTAACTCCATGAACTTGGCTCCATGAACCAAGAAATCACAACTAGTGCTCAGTGTCCATCTCCCTCAGTCTAAAAATGCAAATGGGCTCTCTCCAGGAGTGTGGCCCATTAGCTCTTCATGCCAGAGGTGGGACCACTGGCAGTTCACACACTCTTGAAGGAAGGGTAGGGAGAGGGGGTGTGACTGGTCAAAGACAAAAATCCCTTATTTCCTGATTTTTTACTGACCAACAGAACATAAGAGCCAAAGGCTATCTGGACTCCTGAACATCTAAATTAAGTCCTCCCTGTTCAGATGGGAAAACTGAGGTGTGCTAAGCATATGGACACCATCAGCAGCAGAGCTAGGGCTAAACGGACACACTTTTCTGTGCCCCAGTTTCCCCACCTGTACACAGAGAATTTGATGTAAATGTTTAAGTCACCAGCGGCCCTTCCACTCTAGTGTTCAATAACAAGAGGCGATTTTCATCTTTGCCTAAATGTGGGAAAATATGTCTAGTCCTAACTCAGCCCAAACTCTTGATGAGACCTCAGATGAGTCACTGTCCCAGCCAGAGTCAGCTTCCTCCTGTGAAAAAGAGGGTAAGAGATCTCTCTTGGAGCTTCTGGGAGGAGCAGGCCAAGCAGCGGATCACAGATCCACAAAGTGAGGGAAGAGGTGACTGTCATTAGAATCAGCATCATATGCAGATGTCCCCAGCTGGAAATGGTGAGCTCTCTGAGAACCCACAACAAGCCCAGCTGCTCCAAGGAGTTCATCCCATGGGGCAGGGATGCCGGGAGGCCACTTTGAGTTTCGTGGCAGAAGGGAGGAACAGAACGCAACAGAGGCTGGCAGAAGAGCAACCCTTCCTGAGGCACTCCGCCCCAACAGGGGACAATTGTGGTATCACAGGCCAGAAGGGCCCAGGGTTGACCAGTCTTGCAGAATGGCCACTTTTACAGATGAGGAGACTGAGGCATCCAGTGGGGCAGGGGCTGGAACTCAGGGCTCCCACCTTCTCATCCAGCACCTCCCCTCAAAGATCCAAAGATGGTAATGATGGTGATCACTACTCCATCTAGAGAGCACTCACCTTACTTGCTAAGGCACCTGCCTGGCACAGTACTAACGGTACTTTTGTAAGCGCCTTCCATTTAGTAAAACTTATGACAATGCTTATGACAATGAGTAGTCACCTTGTAGATACGTTACACATTTTAGTTTTCACAGCAACTCTATCAGGTAGCTATTCTCACTCCACTTCACAGAGGAGGACACTGAGGCTCAGGGAAGTTAAGAATCTTACCCAAGTTTCGGGGCTAGTGAGTAAAATCAAGGTTCATTCCTCAGTGTGATTCCAACGCTCTTATTCATCTGCACTGAGCATAGTTTCTAAGGAGCAATTCTACATAGACCATTGCTACTGACACTTGGAGAGTGCCCTTACTGTCCTGAGCTGTCCTGGTGTGCCTCCTCTGGGAAGCCCTCCAGGAGCCCTCCTCAGCCTTCAGAACCTCCCCAATGGTCCAGTCTCCCTAGTGTTTTGCCTTGTAGTCAGTTTTTCTCTGGGCTGGGACCTGCCTCCCCACCAGTATGGCAGTTTCTTAAGGGTGAGGTTGGATCTTATGCCTTCTTGGGACACCCACCATGGAAGGCTGCTGGCTGCATAAAGGGTGGGTGAGGAAGGAACACGGCTGGGTCTTGTGGGTGAGGAATGGGCACTGGCAGGGATGCGGGTAGAGTTCCAGGGCTGCAGGAGGAGCAGTAAGATGGACTGAGGAATGGCTTTGTCCAAATGTCCTAGTCAAGGAGGCCAGGGCAGGAAATGAGCTGAACAGATTTGTCCAAATCCTTTCACTCTATGAACTCTGTTCAGTTTTTCTTGGTTTTTCATCTGTACAATAGGATAGACGACCTTTGTCTAACAGGGCTCTTAGGGGGATACTTGTACTGTCAACCCTCTAGCCACAGACAGTGGGAGAGCTACTCTTACCCAGGCCCTGCCTATGCTATAGGTCCAGAGTCAAGCAGAGTCAAGGGCTGTGGGGTGTGCTGGCCTTGAAGATAAGAGGCAGGAGAGGCTCTGAGGGATGCCAGGAGAACCTGGCCCCCCTTGGAGGATGAGGAAAGAAGAAATAACCATAACAGTTTGACAGAACAGGATTCCTTTAATACTTGAGTAGCAGGGACTGTGCTAATCAATTTATTCGATCATCATAATAATTCCATAAATTAGGTTTCACTATTCATATTTTGCAGCAGAGGAAAACAAGTCTCCAAAAGTTCAGAGATTAGTCTAGGGCCACAGTGTGGCAAGCAGCAAGCCAGCCTGGGCAGCTCTGATTGCGGATCCCACATCCCAGCCCAGGGCATGACGGGTTGTGAACCAGTCCTGAGGGGGAAGTGTTAGAGTCCTGAAGCTGGGGATCTTCAGACATCATGGATTCCACCCCCTCATTTACCAATAAGGAGGCTGAGCTTCTGGGAACGGGTGGCTGCCTCAAAATCATGTAGGAAGTGTTGTCAGAAAATGTTAGAAAGCAAACCTTGTTCTTATCTCCCTTTCCCAGGATGGCAGGGGTGCTTGTACCCTGAAGGTTGGTACCAGATGCTACAGCGTGGGAAGATCTGCCCTCCCTGCCAGGGCCTGTGGGGGTCCAATCTTCATCATCCTAGGGCAGTTTCTTTTCTGCCATTCTTCTCCGTGATGCCTTGGGGCACCCTCCTCTGGGTTGGCTTCCTCCCTGATCTGGCCCTGGGGGCTGGGACCTTCACCGTCGGGGTGCTGGGTCCCTGGGACTGTGATCCCATCTTCGCCCAGGCCTTCCCCAGTGCGGCTGCCCAGCTGGCTGTGGACCGAGTCAACCAGGACTCGTCACTGGTGCTGGACTCACAGTTGGCCTCCGTGGTCCTTCCCACAGACTGTGACACTCCTCATGCCCTGGCCACATTCCTGACCCACAGGAGCACTGTAGCTGCCTTTGTGGGCCCTGTCAATCCTGGTTACTGCCCAGCAGCAGCCCTGCTGGCCCAAGGCTGGGGCAAGACCCTCTTCTCCTGGGCATGTGGGGCTCTGGAAGGAGGGAGTGAGCTGGTGCCCACCTTGCCTTCGGCTGCCCATGTGTTGCTGTCCATCATGAGACACTTTGGTTGGGCTCGAGTGGCCATTGTGTCCTCCCACCAGGACATTTGGGTGGCCACCGCCCGGCAGGTGGCCATGACTCTCAGGATGCATGGGTTGCCTGTGGGGCTGGTGACCTCTCTGGGACCTGGGGAGCAGGGGACCACAGAGGTCCTGAAACAGCTCTGCAGTGTGGACGGCCTGAAAAGTAAGTGTATGCGGGTCCTTCCCCCGTGGGAAGCTTGGACTTCCTATGACTGACTACACAAGGCATGGGACCAAGCACTTGGCAATGAACCTACATTTAACCTCCCAGCAGCTTTGTGAGCTAGTCCTGCTGAGGTGTGTACTATACCTTATAGCTCAAGGAAGTAATGTGTCCAAGTCACACACCTGGCAAGTGGTGCCAGAGCCAGATTTTGAGCTCTGATTCTTGCATTGGCTATAGAGTGGGAGCTGAGAGCTTTTTTGGTTCTTGCTTGGTACAGTGAGGTAAATGAGGATCAGCAGTACCCCAGGAAGGGAGTTAGAGCCAATGTTTATTTTATTTCTTGGAATTAGAGTTCTAACATTCATGGACTTGTTGATTGATCAGTTGACTACTCACATTTCTCAAGACCCACCCCCCAATCCTATGCGGGGTTGCATGGGTAAACAAGACAGAAATAGTGACTGGTCTCTCTAAGGGGGAAATGTTTAATGGGCAAGCGGGTGCATAGCAGGTGCTTATGATGGAGAAGTCAAAGCCACCCCAGGGAGCAGAGACTTGGAGAAGAGGAGGAGGCCTGGCGCCAGGCCTGTGGGATCTGGAAGGCTTCTTGGAGGAGGTGACATTCCAACTGTCTTCAAGGGAGTAATTAACCAGGGAGAGGAGTGGTGGGCAGAGTGTAGGGGAGAGGTAGTACCTGAAAGATAAAAGGGACCTTAGATTTCATCTAGATTTGGGTTTTTCAGACTGTGAGTTGTGGCCCAGTTGAGTTTAAAAGACAATTTAATGAATCAAGAGTAGCATCACACATAGAAAAAAAAAAAAGAAAAGAAAAAGAAAAAAAGGGAATAGAAGAAGATAAAGAGGAATAGGATTGAGAGGAGTGGAAGAAAACAGAAACAGCAGGAGTACCTGTGAGTGTGCATCGCATGCAGGGGCAGGGAAACCTGTCCTGTGAAACTTCCCTTCAGTTTGTGGGAACACTCAAGCTTGAAGTACTCACTCCGGGAGCACACGAGGGCAAAAGCGTTTTGTACTGTTGGCTGCTGACAGCACATTTGAAAGACACTGACACCAGACGGCATGTTCTATATTTGAGGAAATCGAGGCCAGCGCCAGCAAGGAGGGGCAGGCTGAGCAGCCTCTGAGCTGGTGTTAGGTTAGGGCATCAGAGCCAAGTGAGAATGAGGCACGACCCAGGTGTGCCCTCTGCACCCCTAGGAATGGCGCCTCACTTCTCTGAGCCCTGAGCTGCAATGAGGATAACGAAATCCCCCTTACAGGGTCACAGGAAGGTGTGTGTGGCCAAGTGCGTTGTAAATACTTTGTTCAACCAAGTCGCAGGGCACTGTGCCTGCCCCTGGCCCAGCTCTGGGGACACGAGGGGTGGGGGGAGCTGAAGTCTGTCAGGATAGATGTCCACACAGGGCACAGAGGAGCCCATGGGGCTGGGGGTGGGGAGGGATTCACAGAGGAGGTAACATAAGGTTGAGCCCGAAATGAGAAGGCAGAGGGGCAGCAAGGGCAGAGGGATGGCGATAGCATGTTCACGACTAGAATGAATAGACCGCTCTGTGTCTGTGGGTAGCGGGGGTGGGGGAAGCTGCAACAGACTCCCTTTCTACCCCATTCCAGCCATAGTGCTGGTTCACAGGAGCCTCGAGGCAGAGTGGTTATGGACACATTTTTTTGGAGTTAGATGACCAGAGACCCACTTCTGCCTCTACCTCCTCAGCTGTGTGACCTCTCTGTGCAATAGTTTCCTCAACAATGACCTGCAGTTACTGAAAGCTCCTACCTTAGAGTGTGAAATGAGACAGGGTACTGCAGATAAAGGGCTTTGAACAGTGCCCAGCATACACAGAGCGCACAGCTCACAATCAGTGCCCTCCCAGGAACCTGTCAGTCACTTCCTCCCACTTGTGGGGATCAGCTCCTCCTTGTGGCCAAATGCAGAACAGTGCCTCCGGCTCCCAGGAGATTGTTGGGTTTTGGTGGGAAAGACAGAAACCCAGAGACAGAGGAAGCCTGAATCTATTTCCTCCCTACCCTCAACAAAGGCCGGGACTCCAGGCTAGACTTCCACATGAGGAGAGATCCTCAGGCTCCAACAAAGAGCCCCTTGGCTTTCCTTGTTGGCTTTGCTTTCCTGAAATTTCTGGAGAAAGGGGCTGCAGTAGTCACTGGCCACTTTTTGGTTGGAGCTGTAGATCTGGTCAGGACCCATGATTCAGAAGACCCATGCCTTGGGCAGGGGCTCCCTTCTGTCTCGGGCGTCTGGGTCTGAAATTGGCTGTCATATCACTGAGCACCTATTTCTCTGACTAAAGCAAAGGGGAAGGTTTTCATGTCTGCTTAGGCCTTGAGACACCACCAGGGCCACAGAGATTGCAAACCAATGATGAATAGATAAACAAAACACGGTCTATCTACACAGGGGAATAGCATGCTGCCAGGAAAGGGAATGACATTCTGCTCCAGCTACTCCATGGCTGAGCCTGGAGCACATTATGTGGAGTGCAAGAAGCCAGTCATAAATGACCACATACTGCAGGATTCCATTTGTGGAATCATGATAGGACCAGATTTAGCAAATCCACAGAGACAGAAAGTCGATTGGTGGTGAGCTAGGGCTAGGGAAAGAGAAGATTGGGGAGGGACTGCTAAGAGGAAAGCGCTTCCTTTGGGGTGATGAAAATGTTCTAGAATTAAACAGTGCTATTAAATAGAATTAAATAGTTTCACAGCTTTGTGAATATACAAAAACCACTCAATTGAATGCTTTTTAAAAAAGATTTATTTATTTTTATACAAGAACTGAGGTACAGGCCAGTGGTGTGGGAGGGTGAGAGGATTCACCAGAGACAGAGCAGGGAGCAGAGCAGGCAGACGGCCCAAAAGACACTGCTGAGGGGAGAAGCAGACAAGACAGGAGAGGTCTGCCACACCATGGGGGTATCTCCCTGGCTGGCCGGGAGTTAAATCTGTGCTGCAGAGGCTGCGGACAGCTTCACAGCGCTGCGTTCAACCCACTGTGCCACCAGGGAGGCCCTGAATTGAATGCTTTTAATGGATGTGAGTTATCTCAATTTTTAAGAAAACTCTAAAAACTGTGAACCAGCCTGCCCAGGTTCAAATGGGAGACAGCCTGCCCAGGTTCAAATGCTGAGTTTCCTAGGATGGTGGTTAACATATCCTGGGGGTGACTCCTAGCCTCTCTGCACCTCAGCTGACAGTAGTTCATGATAAACATACTTCCCAGTGCTGTCATAATGCGGAAAGACTAAATGTTTGCAAAAGTAATTCAGGATAACACATAGCAAGTTGTTGATAAATCTCAGCAGTGGTCAGGGCCAGGGGATGGAGGGAGGGTGGGTCAAATGATTGGATGGGCAGCCAGAAGGACGTGTGAGCATGAAATACCATCAGTTGAAGGGAATTTTTTTTCTCACCGGTTGAGCCCTGATTTGGTGGCCATGGCTGTTACTGTTAGACAGGGAGCAGATGAGGGGAAATTTTGCTTTCCCCCAGATTGATGGGAGGCAGAGGGAAACTGTCAGCAGAAGGAGGGGGCAAACCTGAACATTCTGAGCAGCCCCCAGGGGCCAGACTCCAGGGCTTCAGGGCAGGCCTGCCAAGGTGAGCCTGCCCCCTCTGTCTGCAGTCGTGGTGCTGTGCATGCACTCGGCGCTCCTGGGGGGCTCCGAGCAGACGGCCCTGTTGAGCCAAGCCTGGGCCCAGGGCCTGGCAGACGGGAGGCTGGTCTTCCTGCCCTACGACACCATGCTCTTCGCCTTGCCCTACCGCAACCGCTCCTACCCAGCCCTGGGTGATGGCGGACCCCTGCAGGCGGTCTACGATGCTGTGCTCACCATCAGCCTGGAGTCCGTTCCTGCTGACAAGGCCTTCAAAGCTGCTGGGGTCAGCGCAGAGGAGGCTGCTTGCTGGGAGCCAGAGCAGGTAGGTCAGTGCAGACCTCCCACGGGCCCACACAGGTACGCATGTGCTCCCCACCTGCTCCAGGCTGCCTGGCTCCACTGTGGGCACATGGCCTGTCCCTTATTTGACAAAGTGCATGGTCCCAGAGTATAGTCTCTCTCTCTCTCTCTCTCCTTCCTTCTTATTGCCCATATTCACTCTTTTGACCTGCCTCATCATTTTTTCTGTTATGTCTCTCTTGCTTCTATTTTTCTACCTCCAACTCATTGCTCTAATTCCCATCTACTCTTTCTCTTGCAAACATTCTTCTTCTTTCTCTGAATTTTGAGCAAAATGTGAAGATCAGACAGAGACTGTTGGGAGGGTGGGAGGGAGGGAGGCTTTCTGAAGTCACTGCTGGGCATGTGAAGGGGGAATGGTGTGTGGCTGCCAGCTCAGTTGGCTTGGGGCTCAGCTGCTTGAGTCTCCTTCAGGGTGTCTGCTTCCTGGTGACAAGTAGACCAGTGTCTGGAGTTGGTGACAGGCATGCAGATGCTGGTGGGAGGCCATTCAAATAGTCATTTATCTGATAAATGGCCCTCATGTGCTACTGTGCCTGTCTCGGTCATGGCGATGGACAAGACTTATCTGACCTTCAAGGAACTTCTATTCTATTGGGGGAAACAGACCGTGTAACATGAAAACCAAGTTCAAATAGTAATAATGTGCTAAGAAAATACAACAGGATAGAGTGATAAGAGTGGCTGGGGTGGACATCGAGAAAGAGCGTACACAGAGAGACCCGCTCTGGGGAAGTGGCACTGGAGCGTAGCGCTGAACGGTAGCGGCAACAGGCAGGCTGTGGATGGACAGTTACCCAGCTGGAAATGGCAAGTGCAAAGGCCCTGAGGCAGCATGAGCTCCAATGGCCACAGGAACAGGCAGAACGGAGTATGGAGCGGCTGGGCTCTCAAGCATAGGGGTGAGAGGAGCTGGAGATAAACTTGGGCCCTCACTACGAGAGGCACTCAAGCCAGGATGAGGAATCGGAACTTTTCAAAGGTGAAATGAGAAACACCATGAGTGATTTAATTATTTTTTTTAATTATTTGGTTTATTTATTTATTTTTTAAATCACTTTGCTTGCTTCACGGGGAGGGCCAGATTGAGCCAGGAGGACCTTAGGAGGCTCCTGTGTGGTCCAGGGGACCCACTAGAGGGGCTGGCTGGCACCCAGGTGTGGGCATAGAGGCCGTGGGAAGACAGTGGGTTAGGAGTAAATTCTGAAAAAGAAAGCAGTAAAAAGCTTGATGGTGAACTGAGGACAGAAAGAAAGGTGTGGGGAATCATGCTGGAGCTTGCAACACTGTTCAGGTGGTAGATCCATTTCCTAAAATGTGGGAGGAGCGGGGTTTGATAGATAGAACCAGACAGAACCTCTAGAAGCAGAACTTCTTATTTGGACATATTAGGTTGACGTGATAGGCCTGGGGACATCAGATCTGGTGGTGGTGGTGCTTGTCATGATGGTGGTGGCCGGGGGGACAGTGAGGCTGCTGAGGGGAGCTGAGGTAATGGAGGGACCGAAGAGAGGACTGTATTGGGGTAAGGAGAAGGAAAAGGGAAAGTAATCCAAATATTTGCTGCTGGCAGGTGTTCAGAACTCAGAGATGTCTGGAAATCTGTGCCAGGGAGTGATGGGATTAAAGGATCCTCTCTTCCTCAGGTGTCCCCCCTCTTTGGAACCATCTATGATGCCGTGGTGCTGCTGGCCCATGCTCTGAACCGCTCTGAGAGCCATAGGACGGGGCTCTCGGGGGCCCACTTAGGGGACCACATAAGGACTCTGGATGTGGCTGGCTGTGGCCAGAGGATTCGGACAGATGAGAAGGGCAGGAGGCTGGCTCAGTACGTGATCCTGGACACAGATGGTCAAGGAAGCCAGCTGGTCCCCACCCACATCCTGGACACAGGCACATGGCAAGTGCAGCCGCTGGGCAGGGCCATACACTTTCCTGGAGGCGTCCCACCGGCCAGAGACTCCAAATGCTGGTTTGACCCCAACACATTATGCATGAGAGGTAATTCTTCATTCATCCATCTACCCATCTGTCCATCATCCATCCATCCATCATCCATCCACCCATTCATCCCTTTGTCCATTTGTCCGTCTGTCCATCCATCCATCCATCCATCCACCCATCCATCCATCCGCCTATTGGTCCATCCATGCACCATCCATTCTTTGAGCCTCTGCATATGACAGTCTTATATGCATCAAGAAAAGGTACAAAGAAGAGACTTGACACTGTTGAAAAGACTAAACCAACCGTTGCAAAGTGCCAGGAAAGCCTGGCAAGGCCTCCCCTCAGCTGAGCAGGGCTAGAGCATTTGCTGCAGGTGCCCCCATCTCTCAGTCTCCTAAACCACACAGCAGCCTTGTGACAAGGTCATTGCCCTCTGCGGGCCCCAGCAGAAAACTGAAGCTCTGAAAAGTTTGGTGACTTGCCCAAGGTCACGCAGCTGAGGTTACTCCATTCCCAAATCTACTGACTACAAGTGCAGAATTTCTCTTATTTTATGACCACAGGGAAGTGAGACATTATTCTGATGCCTAAACTTGTATCCATCCCAGAGTTTCAGCCCCGATGAAACTGTACCCACAGACTCGTGCTTAGATATACAAAGCTAAACACACACATTAGTGTGCGAGCAAGTGTCCACACCCTGAGGTGCACCTGCTTACAGCTCTGTTGGTGGGTGAACTCAGGTTTGACCAGGCTTCCCTTTGTCCCTGCCCTGCCCCAAACCTCACCTCTCCTTGCCCTTCCTACAAGGGCACCCAGCATGGCCTCCTGCTTGTGGCCCTGCCCAGAGTGGTCACGGTGGACCTCTCCACGCACTGCCCCCAGACGCTGCCCTCGGTCTTCCTTCTGCTCTGCTCTCCCTTGAACGCACCAGGCGCGCTCCTGTTTCAGAACTTTTGTGCTGGCCTCTCCCTAAGCCCGGAATGTTCTCTCACCACATGTGCACGCGTGTTCCCTCACCTCCTCCCGATCTGGGCTCAACGCTTCCTTCCGAGGGTCTTGGGTGAGAGACAGGGCGCTGCAGTGATGGGACGCCAGAGCAAAACCACGGGGTCAGCCACTCATCCGCCTGTTTCCTCCTCTGCAAAATTGTGAGCATGGCCATAGCGCCCTCCAGGGGTCGTTGCCAGGAATAACGGCATTGGTGTGCAAGCCCCGTAGACCAGGCGCTGGGTGCAGCACAATGCACCCCAGCATGATAATAAGTACTGCCAGGCTTGCGCTGCTGTTATTATCATGTGGACAAACTCAGTTGGGGCCCTCAGCAGGGGCAGAGAGAACAGCGCTCCCCTTCTGAGGCCCAGAGGGCATGGTCCTCTTCCAAGAACGGGGCCTGGCATCTTACCATTCTGCCAGCCCAGACAGATGCCAGGGCTGTCCAAGCAAAGTAGACCCCAGCAGCCTCCTTCATCCTAGCCTGACGTGACGGCTGGAGATTTGGATTCAGGATAAGGAGGGCTCGCGGAGTGAGTGGCGGGGGAGCTGACCCCCAAAGCAGGCAGCGCGTGGCCCACGGGGGACACGCAAGAGGCTAACGATGGACAGAGACATTTTTATTCAGCACCTGCTCTGTCCAGGCTCTGTTTTAGGTGCCAGGGATACCAGATGAAAGAGGCCGCGCCCTGCCGCCAGCTGTCTTAGTCCAGTGGGAACGCGCCAGAGGTGCCGGCAGGCAGAAGGCCACCGTGTGGTCAGGACTGTAGTGGAGTCCGAGCAGGGCGCGAGGGGCCCTGGGGCAGGGCACTGAGGCGACCACTGGACACAGTGCTGGGACCCAAGGCCTGCACGTGGTGAGCGGCCACGGACACAAGTTCCCAGCCTGGGGCCATTTTGAGCCTCACCCCTGGGGAGGGAGCGGCAGGGTTTGTCCCTATTTCCTAGGCAGCCCTAAGGAGTCAGGGCAGGAACGGAGTGAGGGGTGTCCTCTCTGTGTCATTACTGTTGGGGCTCACGTTTGCCCTGCTTCCCCCGCAGGTTTGCAGCCCCCCGGCAGTCTCCTCTCTCTGGTCCTGGCCTGTGGCTTGTTACTCGCAGGTGGAGCCCTCACTTGCCTTATGAGGTAAGACCTTGTCTGCACCTGAGCCTCGCTCTTGTCCCCCACCCCACACACCCCACAGGGTCTCTCTGCAGGTTGCACAGCCCTGGCAATCTCAAAGGGTTTTCCTTCTTTGTCTCCCATGACAGCCCACACTCCTGTCTACCCTAGAGCCTCGGGTCAGGGCTTTAAGCCATGCCAAGACCATGGGGCCTCCTGAGGATGTCCATTTGAGACCTGAGGAAGAAAGAAACTTGGGCTCTCACATGAGATGGTCCCTTCCTGAGCTTTAGGCTGTGCATCTGTATATGGGGGCTCAGCCAGGATGACCCCCTGGGACCATCCTTCAGTTTTGAAAATTCTTCCTGGGATCTGAGGTCCTCTGTGTCCCTAAGACTTTCATCACTTCCAGGAGGAGGCAGCTCTGGCTGCCCTGTGAGACCTCCAGGCAACTTTGGAACATGAGGCTAGGAACCAGCAGATACCTCAGGCTGGGGGCGCCAGCTCAGAGCTGGGGCCAAGGGGCTCTTTGGAGGCAGGACCCAAAGGCAACTTCTCAGTGCAGCTGGGACTGCTGGGAAAACAGCACAGAAAACAGAGAGAGGGTAGGGAGAGCTTAAACTGAGTGGGTGGTCACTTTCACGCCATCCTCTGCCCTGCGCTTTCTCTCACCTACAGATGGGGCATCCAGCAGCTGCGACTGGTGCGGGGCCCCCATCGGATCCTGCTGACAGCTGAGGAGCTCACCTTCATCCATCGGCCTCTGAGCAGACGGGTGGGTGGGGGAGGCACTGGGCTGGGTGGGCAGGCCAAGAACTGAGGCCTAGTCCAGGCTCTTGACCATGCCTGGCCCCTACAGAGGCTGCATGTGGACAGTGTGAGTGAATCAAGAAGTGTGGCAGATGGAGGAAGCCTGAGGTCAGTGGCCCAGGGGTCATCAAGGAGCTTGCCAGCCCCTCAGGAGCCTACCAATGTGGCCCTGTACCAGGTAAGGGCCTCTACCACTGCCATGCCCAGGCCTGGGAGCCATAGCCAGTGTGGGAAAAGCCTTGGAACCCTCTCCTTTCTGGCCTCTGTGTGCCCTTCTCTGATTACAGACTGGGAAACTGAGGCTTAAAGCAGGGCAGTGACTGTCCTGGGCCCCAGAGCAAGGAGGTGGCAGGGCACAAAGTAAGAAGCAGGACTTGTATCTTCCAGTCTACTGCGGTTCATGGTCTGACCTGGGGCAACACAGGCTTTGCCTGTGTGATCCATACCAGGGCCTCTCTCAGCATGGAGTCCAGCCTAGGTCACCCTCCTGTCTGCTTTGTCAAGAGGCCATGGAACCCAAGCACCCCAGATCCTGCTGTGTGGGGACAGCACCCAGCCCAGCCCAGCCCCTGGGCCAAGGCTGGACCACTGGCTGGCAGGGAAGCTGGAAGGTCAGAGATTAGACCAGCACAATTCTAACCTTGCTAGGACATGGTGCTTTCTCAGGTGCTATGGTTCTCAGATTCTACAACTCACTACTCACTGAAGCCCTGATTCTCAGGGGCGATGAGCAGGGCTGAATTGTTTCCACAGGAAGTGTCATGAAGTTCTTGCCTTTTACCCCACCTCCCCGGGGAATGTCATCTTTTTTCTTATTTCTTTTTTTGTTCTGCTCAAAGGAGGCTTTAATATTGCACAAAGCATGTTCTGTCTGCTTCTCTGAGTTAGCTGACAGGCTTTGAATGAGGCTGAGGAGGCTTCACCCATCGGTGACAAGGGGAGAAGGAGCTGCGGGCACTGCCCACTCTGGGCCAGGCTGGGCAAGGAAAGGGTCCCCGCCTGAGGTCCCTGCCTCTCCCACCCTCCCCCCTGTCCTACCCTTGAGCCACTTCACCGGGTTTGGGTGTCTGGTTGTTAGCTGACGTCAGGGTTGGGAGCCAAACACTGACATGCTTTATGTTCACCATCTCTTTAGCCCTGGTGATATAGGGGGCATGGGGGGTACCATCCTCACTGGACAGAGCTGGAACAGGAGGCTCAGAGAACTGACGCCACCGGCCCGAGGCCACACAGTTAGACAGTGGGGAAGTCAGGATTAGAACCTGGGTCTGAGCCTAGGCTGGGCCCTGCCACTTCCCAGGCTGCAGTAAACACCTAACTTTCATTTCACCGGCCAGGCTCTGCCCAGCTCAGAGCACACAGAAAGGACACATTTATGGAGAGCAAGCTGAGACTGAGAGAGGCCGAGGGATAGGCCTGAGGTCGCATGGCTGGTGAAGAGCAGCGGATGAACTCTTGCTCTTCCTTGAACAGGGAGAGTGGGTGTGGTTGAAGAAGTTTGAAGCTGGCACAGCCCCTGACCTGCGGCCCAGCTGCCTCAGCCTCCTGAGAAAGGTAGGGTGGAGAGAGATGGAAGGGGGTTGGGGGTGCTGGGTGCTGTCAGGAGACCCCTGCTGGTCTGGATGAGTCCTTCCTCAATGGGGATGTCACAGTCACATGACTGTCACCATCACATCCCAGCACACCCAGAGTCACAACATCATCCCAATGTGATCATCACCAAGACCACAGGGCACTGCCCCCTCCATCAATGTCATTAGAAGACATCATCAACATCTCTGAAGGCCCTCTGCCCCTCCACCCCTCCACTCCTTCATCCATTCTTCTTTCCATCCATTTATCTATTCATCTATCCGTCCACTCACCCACCCCCCTCACCACCCATTCTATCCATCCATCCAAACATACGTCTATCCATCCATTCATTCATCTGTCCGTCTCTGTGTCCATCCACCCATCCACCAATCAAAACTTCTGATGTCTCCCTGCTCAGTTCCAACTGGGAGGTAAGGTCTGGGGACAAGATGGGTATTGAACTTGGTTCATCCTTCAAGGAGCTCCTTCTGGTTGCTAAGGTGCCCATTGCTCCAGCAGATGCGGGAGCTGCGACATGAGAACATCACTGCCTGCCTGGGCTTCTTTGTGGCCCCTGGCGTCAGTGCTTTGGTGTTGGAATACTGTGCCCGGGGCAGCCTGGAGGATCTGCTGCGGAACGAGGCCCTGCAGCTGGACTGGACCTTCAAGTCCTCCCTGATACTGGACTTGATCCGCGTGAGCAGCCTCCCTGGGCTTGGAGCTGCAGGGATGGGAGGGGGCACAGGAAAGGGTGGTGAGACAAGAGGTGCCCAGATTTGCCAGACCTGGGCTCTTTCACTTGACCTAAGAAAATCTAAACAGCGTGGCAGAGTGAGGGGAGCGGGAAGATTTCCTGGGGTCTGGGAGAATTCTAAGAGGACCAGGGGCTCGTCTCACTCATACAGCCCAACGGAGGCCCATTTTGTCCACTGCAGGGCATGCGGTATCTGCACCATCGACATTTCCCTCATGGCCGCCTCAAGTCCCGAAACTGTGTAGTGGATGGACGCTTTGTGCTGAAGGTCACTGACCACGGTTATGCGGAACTGCTGGATGCGCAGCGGACTCCCTGCCCCAGGCCGGCCTCGGAAGGTCAGCTCTGGGGCGGGTAGGAGGCTGCCAGGAGGCCTCTGAAACAGATGTGTGTGAGGCGGTGGGGTTGGGGGATCACCTCCTGCCCTCTGAACCATGACCTAGAGTTGATGGTTTTTCCTCTGGCTGGGAATGGGGAGAACAGAAGCATCTCCTTCCAGAATCATGTGGAAGGTCAATGGAGCCACAAGCAGAAAGCGCCTGGTCAGGAGGGTCAGGGGGTGATCCAATGCGGCCTGGCCCTGTGATTGCAGAGCTGCTGTGGACAGCTCCAGAACTGCTACGGTGCCCTGGGGCACCCAGGAGGGGCACCCTCAAAGGAGATGTCTTCAGCATCGGCATCATCCTGCAGGAGGTCTTGACTCGAGGCCCGCCCTACTGCTCCTCGGGGCTCTCGGCAGAAGGTACGGAGTCTTCCTCCTCCCTTGGCCAGTCCCTGATGAGAGTCCCCATGTAGTTAGGGAGCTCGGAGACCGCCACGAAACCCAGGCTTAAAAATAACCAAATAGACACACAAGCCTGGTTTGACCATGAGTATTGGATTTCTTTGCCTTAAGCCAGGTAACTAAGCAGCTCCAGGAATAAATACGTGTTTCTGGGTGAAAGTTCTATCTGGTTCCTCTTTCTCCCAGTGCCATTGTGGAGGGTGCAGGTGACCAAGTCACTTGCCCCGACATAGTCTGTGTCAACACAGGCCTCACCTACTTACTGAGTGAGGAATGACTTACCTGTTCTGAGCCTTGGCCTCCTCATCTTTAAAATGGGGATCCAATAAAAATGTACCTGGCATCTTGCCCATATCTGATATGGCCAAGCTATTCGAATATGGAGACTTGGTCCTCTGCCCGGGTGGGGTGCCTTCAAGAGCATCTTTGTCCCCATCTTTTTGGGTGTATGGCGTAACCACTCACACCTTCCCCATTATCACCTTGTCTTAGACATTCTCTCTCTTTGTAGGAATATCTCCTCCTCATCTGAGTTTTCTTTTAGGGATTGCAGCTACTCCTCCAGCTGTCCCTCTGTAGTCTCTGTCCAGTTCTGGGGACCTGTCCCCCCAGAACTCCTGACATCTCAGCCATAGTCAGGGCAGTGATGGAGCCAAGCCCACCTTCCCCTCCACTCTTCGTGCATAATCTCTAACTCATAAAGAGCCTGGTCCTGCTTCCTTTCTCCACAAAGCACTGCTTAGAGAATAATGAGCATTCCTGGCCCCAAATTTATGAGGTGGGGGAGCGGGAAGGGGAGGGGCCTTTGTTGGGCCATTTGTTCAACCGTCCTGAGCTGCCCCCACCCGGTCCGCCTGCTGGACAGGCGAGGACCAGCCAGATGGCGTTTGAAAGTCCTGCTGCCCATGTGGGGTCCACAGGCCAGGTCTCCCCCAGGCTTTAGGTATAGGGACCAGGCCCAGGACCTCATGGCCACCCTTAGATTGGGGTGTGAGTCCAAGGCCTACTACTTCCTGGGTGTGCTTCCCCGGCCTCAGGGAAGTCTTGTTAAGAACACAGGATTTGAAAGACACCAGCCTAAGCCCAGCTGTGAGCCTGTTCACCTCACGACTTTGAGTCAATCGCTTTTGCACTCTCAGTTTCCTCATCTGTAAATGGGAACCATGAGGCCTGCCTCCCAGAGCAGATGTGAGGATTCAGTGATGCTTTAGACAACGTGCCAGGTTTTCATGGGCACTTAATAAATACCTGCTTGGGTGGCTTCAGGGGGCTGCTCACAGGTGATCCCAGGGCCTGCCCTGCTCACCCTCTTGGAAGCAGGCCTGCTTCCTCTCAGATGACATCTTTTTAAGATGCTGGATGTGTCTGCACTTGCAGTCTCCAGACAAGGAGGGCGACTGCACTCTTTTCAGAGGGGATGCAATGGGGACTCAGAGAGGAGAAAAGAGGAAACCTTGGCCTGGGATTTGGGCACAAGTCCCCTGACCTACGCTCAGTCTTTTGCCCTCACGCTCTTGGGTCATCTCTGGAGCATCTTCCCAGAGCTCCACTATGGAGCTGATGGTGCAGCCCCTTATGCCGCTCCCCGCTCCCCGCCCCCCACCGGTCCGCAGCACCGCGGGTCCGTAGCTGCGAGGCACTGTGTGTACCCGTGGGCCTGGTGCAGTGAGGAAACATGAACCTTCCCCGCCTGGCTCGGTGCTCTGCAGCGCACTCACATCTGGGCCTCCCTGTGAATGTCAGGAGAGGCTAGAGTCTCACATGCTATTTGGCTTTTAATATCTGCGGATCGAAAAAATACCCCAAGACAAAAATCTGCTTTGAAATCGGCAACAGTTTGAAGTGGATTTGTATTTTATTCATCACGACACTATCTGAATACTTTTGAAGAAAAGAGTATGTGTGGTGTGTTATTGGTTCCATCTGCACACACTCCTTTGCAAGGACAGGCAGATTCCCAGCCCTTCCCCCAGGAGGACTTGGGCCCAATGCCTCTGGCACCTGGGAAAGTGGGCAGATGAGAGATCAGGCCAAGTTCTAGGGTTTTTTACCAGCCCTGTGGCTGTGAGAGACCTCCCCTCCCCCCAAACCTCAGTTGCCTTTGTCTGTAAAATGGGACAATGACTCACATACTACCCCTCAATAGGAAAGTCAACAAAGGCATGAGAGGGAGATTGAAATCCAAAAAAAAAGCTTGTGCTCGCAGCTCCACGGCCTCCTCCTCACCTCCTCTCTTGGGTGAGGAGGATCCCAGCCCCACTCAGAAAGGTTAACCTGCTACACTTCATCACAGCCCTCTGGGGTCTGTACTAATGTCATCTCCCCTCCCAATCTTTTTCTTGAAAGCTGAAGTTTTAGACTTTTAAAAAAAGATTTATTTATTTATGCATACAAAAAAAACCTGGGGTGCAGGCCAGAGGTGTGAGGGGGTGAAAGGATTCACCAGAGACAGAATGGGGAGCAGAACAGGCAGACTGACTGAAATACACTGTTGAGGGGAGCAGTGGGAGAGTCAGGAGAGGTCTGCTGCACCTTGTGGGTCAGCTCTCTGGCCGGCCGGGGATCTAACTCTTCTGCAGCTAGCTTCACAGTACGGTGCTTAATCCCCTGCGTCACCAGGGAGGCCCCTTTAGACTTTATTGAGATTGGGATATGGTGATGGTTTCTCTGGCAAGCATTATTCGCTGCAGCTGGAATGGAGACTATTATGTGTTTTACTCAGGGTGAAAATAACGAAGAGCAAGATGTCATTAGCCCAATAGGCCAACTTTATTTGGGAGGAGGTATAATTGACAGATAACATTATATTACTTTCAGGTGTACAGCATGATATTTCAATATTTGTACATATTGCAAAGTGATCACCTCAATATGTCTAGCCAGTCGCCAGAGTTTATAGCTATATAACATATGGCAACAAATTTTTTTTGTGAGAACTTGTAAGACTTATTTTCTTAACTTTCAAATATGTGTTACAGTATAAAACTATAGTTTCCATGCTGTACATTACTATTATGCCCCTTTATCGGTGAGGAAATTGAGCATCTGAGAGGTGACATAGCCTGTGCTCAGCGTGACTGCAGAGTCTGGGAGACCCCTCCATGAACTTGGTGCCCAACCCCTCTTCCTCCTTTTGAATCCCTCGGCTCTCCCACCTGCATAGCAGCTGCCTGCATTGGGTTTATTTCCACAAGGTAGGGAAACTGAGGCACGGGGTGATGGCGAGCAGCAGGGCCAGAATGAGAACACTGATGTGTCTGACCTCAACGTAGGCGGATGGGAGCTGTCACAGGGAGTAGGGGCAGGAAGATGAGGGCCGGGCTTTTCTTGGGAACATAATAATGAAGATGATGATAAGCACAGTCTTGCTTCACACTTGTGGAGAGTTGACTCAGAAGGTCTCCAGGTGGCAGGGCTGGTGGAAAGAGCCACAGTGTCAAGGTTCCCAGCATGCTGCCACTGGCCACGGGGCAACTGCAGTTGTTGCGGGGCCTGGGGCTGGGTGACAACCTCCTGCGCCGGGTGCTTGACAGCCACCATCTCCCTCTACACCCTCTCTGGAAGGCAGTTTGTTAAGCTTGTTTCACAGATGGGGAGATTGAGGCACAGAAAGGTCACTGTCTAGTCTACCGTGTGTCACACAGAGAGGTGGTGGCAGGTCCAGAATTTACATCCTGCTTAAGCCTACTCCCCACTACACCCCCCGCCCCATCTGCAACCCTTTCCTGGCCACACTCACAGACAGATCCAGGAAGGCCTCAAGCTCCAACCTGTGTCCACGGGCCAGTGTGACTGGAAGCAGAGAGCTGGGGCCCAAGGAGTATCCCCAGGGTCTGCTCCCCACACATCCCCAGTCACCCTGCTCTCCCTCTCAGGACCCCAGGCTCCCTCCCTCCCACGAGCCTTCCCGGGGAACCTCAGGTCCAGCTGTCTCTGGGTGTTTGTTACAGAAATTGTCAGGAAAGTGGTGTCCCCCCCACCCCGGTGCCGGCCACTCGTGTCTCCTGACCACGGGCCGCCCGAGTGCATGCAGCTGATGGAGCAGTGCTGGGAGGAGACTCCAGAGGACAGGCCCAGCCTGGACCAGATCTACAACCAGGTCAGTGCTCCCCAGAGGCTGCTCGCGTTGCCTGGTTCGAGTCTCAGACTATCCCTGGGGCTAGAAATTCTATGTGGAATTGGAAAGGTGGCAACTGGCTAGCACCGTTGTCCCTGAGGGTGGGCTTGGGTCCACTCTCAGAGGAAAGCTCCCTCAGAGCTGGGCTCTGGGGACATCTATTGAGTGCCTTCCTGAGTGCCTAGTCCTGTGCTCGATGCCGCGCTTGCTTCATTTAACCCTCCTGAAAACCCTCCAAAGAAGTATTGTTATTATGTTGGCATCACAGGAGAGAAACTGAGGCACAGAGAGGTGAGGGGACTTGCCAGGGTAACTGAGGGAGTGAAAGGTGAGGCTGGTACCCCACCCAGGTTTGTCTGTCTGCAGAGCCACTGGGCCCCTGGCACCAGAACAGAGGTGCAATTTGTGGCTCTGGAGACAGCTCTGGCTCCCCGCACCAGTGAGTGGAAGATATGAGGGGTCCTGGGGCTCCCCAGGCCTGCCTTGGGGACTGCAGTGGGAAGGGAGAGGCAAGTCTGTGCAAGTTTGTAGGCAGTGGAGCGTATGGGCCTGACTGAGCTGGTTAATGGCTCCCACAGTGCCAACCCATCAAGCCCAAGGTGACATCTGCATGCCTCTCTTCCCACCCTCCACTCCCAGCCACAGAGGAATGCTGTTAAGGAGAGGTTCAGACAGGCAACGAGGGAGGGAGCTAGGGGCAGGAAGACAGACAGAGCAAAACCACAGGTGTCCTCTGAAAAGCTTCCCACACCTCCGCTTCCCACATCCCCTCCACAGCTCAGCTCCAGCAATGGGAGTGGGTGGGATCCCCATTTCACAGATGAGAAACCTGGACCTCAGAGTAAAGCAGTTCTCAGCGACAGCTGTGAAGTGCTTGCAGAGCTAGGATGAGTAACCAGTACTTAAAACAACAGGCTGGAATCTCTCCAGCCTCAGAGACTGCCCTGGCCAGTGGGGTGGGGGAGGAGGCCTTGTCCTGAGAGAGGGAGGGGTGTCTGCGAGAAAAGATCCCTGTCTAGGGCTCAGTGGCAGAGATGAGAGATGGGTACATGCCACAGGCATCACACAGAAGGTGGGGACTGCATCACACGTGGGGAGGCTAAGGACCCAAAAGCCTGCATTCAAATCCAGGCTGCCACTTACCTACTATTTAACCTTGGCCAAGTTGACTGCCCTGTTGAGCCTCATCTTCCTGAGATGTTAGATGGAAAAACTAACTTTGACCTAACTTAGCATATTGGCGTGACAATCATGTGAGATAACTAAGTTTAACAACAAAGGGTAGTTTTCTAAGAAGGTGAGAGTGGGTGAGGTATAGAAGAAGGAACATGGACCTCGAAGTCAAAAGACCTTGTTTCATGTTCACTTAACATTGTCCTGGGAGTATTAGCCAGTGCAATTAAACAAGAAAATGAAGATTAGAAAGGAAGAAGAAAATTATTGTTATTTGTAGATCCTGTGACTGTGCCCCTGGGCAATTCAAGGAAAAAAACAGAAAAAAATTCCAAATGGTAAAATAATTCAATGAAGGTGGTTGATAATAATATTAATACATAAAAGATGTCACTTGGAAACTCCGTTCCACCATCACGTTGTGTTTGGCAAGTTTTTTAATTCCCTGGATCCTTTGACTCTTCAATTATAAAATTATAAATTATAAATTCAATTATAAAATTATAAAATTATAAATTCAATTATAAAATTATAAGAGGTGGCCTTGTAATTGGTTTTATGTCCATTGAGGAATGGTGTTTCAAGGTCAGCAGCTGTCAGTCACCCTGTTTGACCTTTTAAACTTGTGCCTTCACTTTTAGTGGGCAATGCAAAATAGGTGTTCTTTAGGGGTGCCACTCCCCAATTCACAAACATTTTGCTGAGAGAAGTAGCATTAGTGGAGGTTGGATTTGTACATCTACACACACACACACACACACACACACACAGGCGCTGAGTTTGGAATAAATCTCATCACTTTTGCTTTTTACTTTTCTCCTATTGGGAAGGAACTAACCACATTGTGGAAGTTCTAGTAAATCTCCTTCAGAAACTTGCTTCAATATTTCCAAAACAATGTTGTTGAGGGTATAATTTATGGCCACACATGATGTCCTTATGCAAAGACAAGAGTATTTCTCTCTGCTCAGCACCAGCAATAGCTGTCTCTTTTGAACAACTAGTTTAATGTTTCATTGCCTCATGGATACCATGGATTACATAATCATAGTTCTCTCTTTACTTTGTTGCTAGGGAACTCCTATCTCAAATTTTGACAAATTCTGGTATGCATTTTACATATAGATGACCTTTTTAAAAACATTTCTTTTGAACAGTGTTTTTACATATTTATTATTTTTGTGGTATCATTTTATTTTTCTTAGTACTTAAATTTTTATGGAACAAGAAGAGAAACAGTGCATTCCCTTGTCAGAACAACATCCCCTGTCTATTGCGTGTCTGCTGCTATCGGTCCAGGTGTTTCAGGCAAGGACTGCATCTGGTTCATTCCTGTGGCCCAGACACCCAACCTGGGGTAAATTGGATGAACTGAGATTTTCATTCCATCTTCAGTTCAAAAGCATTACTCAAGGCAAGAAGACCAGTGTTGCTGACTCTATGCTGCGGATGCTGGAGAAGTATTCCCAGAACCTGGAGGACCTGATCCAGGAGCGGACTGAGGAACTGGAGCTGGAGAAGCAGAAGACAGACAGGCTGCTCTCTCAGATGCTCCCTCCGTGAGTGGCCCCTGTGGATTTGAGTGTGCTTGTAGCCCCAACAGCTAGAATAGCATGGGAGCTAGAATATAGCAGATGCTCAGGAAATCTAGGTTCCATGAATTCATTCAATTCATTCATTGTGAATTTATCCAAGATATTTGCAGAGTCCTGAAAATATCAGCAGGAAATTAGCTGGGCACAAATGTATTAAATTTCTACTATCTCCTTCCTTTGAAAGCAGGGAGAGGGTGCAACATCCGCCACTGCACCTCAGAGGCTGTCCAGAGAGGGACAGGTATTTGCTAGAGGGCAGTCAGCACACCAGCAAACCTGTCCAGACCCTCTGACCCAAATCCAAGATTTCCCCCCAAGTATCCCTACCACATCTCTAAACTGGAAAAGGCGTCCCCCATCTGTGAATCTGGTCCTTTCTATCCCTTCAGGTCTGCGGCTGAAGCTCTGAAAATGGGGGCGACTGTGGAGCCTGAGTACTTTGAGCAGGTTACCATATACTTCAGTGACATCGTTGGCTTCACCACCATCTCAGCCCTGAGCGAGCCCATCGAGGTGGTGGGCCTGCTCAATGACCTCTACACCCTGTTTGATGCTGTTCTGGGCAGCCATGACGTGTACAAGGTGAGTGTTCTGTAGGTGGGTGTTTCCTCTCTCCTTGCTTACTGCTGTGTTTGTGTCATGTAGTTACTTCTGGTCACTCATTTACGTGCTTTTGTTAGTTTGCTGTTTGTGTGTAGCAAACACTCCCCAAACACAGTACTGTAAAACAGTGTTTTACAGAAGCCTAGGGGTCACATGGCAAGTTCTCTGAACTCAGTTGGACTCACTCACACATCTGTGGTGGTTGGGTGTAAGAAGGGAAGTTCTGATCTTAACTAGGCTCTAGCGCATCTCTGGAACCTTGGTTCAGACAACTGAGTTCTGCTCCACTAGTCTCTCATCCCCCAGCAAGCTAGCGGGTATTGTTCACAAGGTGTGGATACTTCCAAGAGAGAAGGCAGAAGCATGGATCTCTTGAGTTCTAAGCTGGGTTTGGGTACATTGTTATTTCTGACATGTTGTATCAGTCAAAGCAAACCAAAGGTCAGCCCCAAATCAGGAGGCAGGGAAACAAATTCCACCTCTTATGGGAAAAACTTCAGAGACTTGTTGGAATAGGTGTGGATACAGAGAGGGGTGCACTTAATGGACCACAGAGATCCCTTGTTCATTCACCTGCCCTTTTAAAAAGCTTTTATTGGCAGGCTACAATGTGCCAGACCCTGTGTAAGAGCAGATGAGTCAGCTCCTGTCTTAGGGATCCTGTCCTCAAGGAGCTCTCAGTGCTGTAGGTAAAAGACAATAAAAAAAAGGGAATAACAAGAAAAGTAAACAAAATGATCAGAAAGGCAGCAGAGACTGAAAGGGCCCCTACTTCAGCTAGGGATAGATGTAGAACATAAAGAGTAAGGAAGCCTTCCTGGAGGAGGTGCCCTTTCTGTCCCTGAACATTGTGTGGGAGTGGTCGCAGAAGATGATGAGTCTGGTGTGTGCAGAAGATGTTGACTGTGTTGTGATGGCTGGACGTGAAGTGGGCCAGTGGGAGCCGTGGGTGAGTGGAGGACCCTGGAGGAGAGCATCAGGGATTTGGGCAGAGCCCTAAACGCCTTCCATGATCAGTTCCCTGTACACTTCTCAATCCTGGGTTTGAGTTCCACCCTAGTGAATGACAAATGGCTTCCCCTCCCTGGGTTTCTGTTTCCTTATCTCTATATCTGGAATAATGACCCCTGTCCTGGGGAGTCACAGATGATGGGTGGATCCTATTCCCCTTGTAGCAGTGCTGTGTAAACAGTGAATAGCCTCCTCTCTCTCTACACCTGCTGTACCTTCCCACTTCAACCTTGCCCCTTATTCTGGCCAGTTGTTGGGGGCCTTGGGTCAGCTTCGGTCATGCTGGTGGAAGTGGAAGGGAGTTCCCAGAAAACAGCCATCCTCAGGCTCCCCTGGCCTTAGCCTCTGCGACCTGCCAGTCCCCTTCTAGCCACAGTCCTCCAGTGAGGTGGGGACAGCAGATGGCCTGGCTCTGGGGCTGAAACCTGGGGTAAGAATGCCTGGCAGGAAATTTCTTAGAGAACTGACTCTTTGAAGGGCAGGCAGTCTGCTGGCAGCTTATTTACAGTATCCCAACAACAATAATTTCTAATTCTCATTGAGTGCACACAGTTTGCTGGATGTTAGTCTAAGTGTTTTATATGGATTAATCTACTTTAGCATCGTAACAGTCCACGAAGCAGTACTGACATTCCTCGTTGTAGATGAGGAAACTGAGTGATGAAGGGACTGGCCTAAATGCATGTTCCCAGGGGGTGTGAAGCCCTGATTTGAACTTGGGCATTCTGGTTCCAAGACCCTCCCTGCCCTGTCAGAGGTGCTCACCAAATCCATAACACGTGTATTCTCCGGATCAAGCACAGGTTCCGTGGCCCCAAGGCCCTCTGAGCTCCTCCTGGCCACTCTACCTCCACAGACTCTCGTTCCTCTCATAGTTTTGCTCTAGCCATAAGGCCTGTGCACTTGCAGCCCCGCCCCCTGCCCCAGAACACGACCTCCCTCTTGTCCTCCTCTGCTCTCAGGTTAGCTTCCTTGCCTTCCCAGCCAGGACTAGGAGCTCCTGGGGGATGCCCTCATTACTACCCCTAGACTTTACCTCTAAATCCAGACTCTATGGTTCCAGCCTGAACCGCTCTGTCCCCAGCGCCCACCAATGTCCAACAACACATCATAGGGCCTCAAGAAATATGCGGACTGAATGAGGAACTCACTGAGGCCCAGAGACAGAAGACTTTTGCCCAAGGTCGCACAGCTGGCAGGTGGCAGAGCCAGGGAGGAACTTGCAGTGTCCACAGCCCAGCTCCGTCCACTGGCACCACACTGCCCGACTCCGGCCCTTGCAGACCTGAGCCACTGGCATCCCAAGGACGTAGCTTTTCTCAAGGTCTACTTTCAGGACCCTATGTTCCTGCCCTGCCTGTGGTTCGAGGTGTCATCTCTCACGCCGACGGGGTTTCCATCTTGCCTTCAGAGCCACCCTGGCCCCATGGGTCCCAGAAAAAGATTCCTCATCTCCTCTGGCTGAGCCCCCCGGCTTTGATGTGCCCTGAGTCATCCCAGGCCTGTCTGTTCCTCCCCTGCTAATCTCTTCTCACACATGTGTCCCTCCCAGCTCTGAATCATGCTTTCTGATCTGCTCTGAACTCTGGCCAAGAGGTCTGCATCTTTCTGGCAGAGTAAAATGAAATAAAACAAGGCCCGCACACCCCTCCAGATGTGGGGAAACAGGAGAGCCATTTGTCAAGATGTGTGAGCGCGTCTCTCATCACTCACACCCTCCGCCTCGGTTTCCCCTCCATCCCCAGCAGGATCTGGTTACTGCCCTCTAATCCAGACTGGGCTGGGAGGCAGCCAGGCCATCATTTCCCGGTTCTGTGGGGGTCTGTGATCCCTCCCAGCACACGCTGGGTGAGCACTTTTATGGACGTGACTCCAGAGCAGAGGCCATGTGGCTGTGGGGGGAGGCGAGGACTTACCCAGCCCCTTGGAGGAAGGGGCGGGCGTGAGTCTGGCCCCAGTCACACTGTTGAGCAGCCTTTGGGCAAATCACTTTACCTCTCTGACTCTGAGTTCCCCCTTTGGAAAACAGAAGTGCAGATGCCTGTGGCTTAGAATTGTTCTGCAAATTAAGTAGTTATTCATTCACCAATGTGGTACAGGCGCCAAGGTCTCCCCCTGAAGGCATGGAACTGGGGTGGGAACCGAGGGTTGCAGTTTAGGGATTATCACAGGATATCTCATTGAACCCTTGCAATGCCTCTCAAAAGGATGGATCGTTATCCCTAGTTATCCCTACTTCTACCGAGATGAGATGAGGGTGCAGGCTCAGAGAGAGAGGTTAGTGACTCACACAAGGTCACACAGCAAGCCAGTGGCCGTTAGAATTCGTATTTGTATTTATTAGCATGGAAACCTTTGCTCTCACCTCTCCCCTGGCTGTGTTCTCTCATCTGAGAAGGGGCCACACCTGGCCCTCCCTGGCATCGAGTGCCCACTGCGATTGAGTGATGATGGTCTCTACAAGTTTGACTGTCTAGAGGGCATGGCCTGTGCTGGTCATCTCTGTCAGGCTGTAAGGGTGATTATTAATTACACCGCACCCTCCCTTCTGATGCATGCAGCAGGCCAGGGAAGGCTAGAGGTTGGCTTCAGCAGGTTGAAGAATGTGTTCTGGATGGGTGTACACTATGGGACTTCCTACTGCCCTTCTTCCCCAGTCTGGACTTGGGGCAGCCATCTGAGGCAGCACTGGGTCCCCAGGCAGGCACACTGTTTCCGAATCGCAGCTCAGTTGAACAGGGACAGGGGAGAGTAGAGGAAATCTCACACACTGGCAGATCCTCCCCAAGAAAGGAGAGGCAGGATCAAGAGAGCATGGTGTGTGGGCTCTGGAGCTGGACCAAGTTCAAATCTGCTCTGTGTGACGTTGGCAAGTGACTTAACCTTTCTGGCCAAATTTCTACCTGCGAAGTGGTGATCATAATAGTACCTGCCTCACAGAATCCTTGTGAAGACCCAATGCAATAATATTTGTAGGGGTTTGGAACAGTGTCTGGCATGTAAGAATTGCAACGTTAGTACTCGCGGGAACACTTAGTCCTTCCAATCTTGCCAATCACAGAATACAAGCTTCTTCCTTAGGGGACAAAGGTAGGCGGGGAAAGCTGGGGCTCACTTAGATTTTTCTCTCTGGGGGCACTGAATGGAAGGTCAATGCACACAATGGGGTAGCCCTGCTCCACCCACCACCTCTAGCCCTCAAATGCTGCATGAACAACAGCTGATAATAGGGAGAGAGAGGGAGATCACAGCTCTGAGGAGGGAGACATCTTTTTCCCAGCTGGTGACCAGGAAGTTGCTCTGGACTCATTCAGGTGTGAGAAGGGCTGATGGAGGGCTCAGATGTCAACCGAGAACCGTCTTGGGCAGGGGGGCATTTCAGGCAGAGGATACATTGGTGAGCACATTTCAGGGCACGTTGGTGAGCAAGTATTGAGTGACTTGTGGAGAGTAGAAAGGGTTCCTGTTTGGCTGAAGCCTGGGGACCTAAAAGCCACTGTTTGGAACTAAGTCAAGAGATTTTGCAAATCGTGGCTTCCCTTATTGTTAGAGCATGAGGCATGAATTTCAAACCACTGGTCATAGGCAGCAAATGTAAGTATATGAGCAGAATATGGCGTGATTAGGCCAGATCTCCCCACGGTGAGGCAGAGGACAGCCCAGGTGAGGTAGAGACTTGGGGGGCATAGAGAGTAGGCCATGGCCCAACTTTTTAGGAATTACAGTGGCCCTTCTAGGCGAGGGAAGCATCACCATCATTATTTTGTCTACTTGGTGCCAAGGGAGGGCAGAGAGAGTCCACCAGGTGCTAAAAGAGGCCGCTTGGTCCAGCCTGTGTCTGCTGTAGGAGCAACAGGGCAGGGGCTGGGCGCTTCACCCAGCAGAGGAGAGGCCAGAGTCACTGTCTTCACTTTGGGTGACCTGGCTTGTGGCAACAGTGACTACAGTTCCTCCATATCTGTGTCCTCAACTCCTAGAGAGGGCTTTTGGAACAGAGAGGACATGAAAGAAAGGATCGTGAGGTCAGGAACCCTCAGGTGAGAGGCAGGGTTCAATTCAACTCAACTTTTGAAAATCAGAGTTGCCAAAAGAAAAACAGCCACCTCGAAAGGGATGGTACTTTCCATCAAGAGACTTGAGCAGACTGGGAAGGTGGGAGGGTAACTTTTAAAATCTCTTCCATTGCAAGATTCTGGGATACTCTCTTTCCCCAAGGAAATAATAATGATGATGATAGACAGAAGTCTTCATTTAGTGAGATTCTGTGATTCTTTAAAATACTTTAAATGCTTTATCTTTAATATACATTCCACAAAAGAGGAAACTGAGGCTCACACAGGTGAAGTGGTCTGCCAAGGTAATTGATGGAGCCAGGATTTGAATCCACACCATCTGACTTCAAAACTCATGTTCTTCCCAGTACACCTTGGGAGGTCACTCGATTCAGAAAAATAGGATATACACCCAATATTTCCATGCTTCTGCAGATGAGGCCCTGACCTGCCACGGTGGCACCATGCAGACAGGGTCTGCTGCCACAGGGCTCTGAGCCTGGGGTCTGAGGAGGTGAGTCAGGTGTGGTCACCTGGAACCCAGACAAAGGCCATCGGAGCTGTGCTGATGCAACTGTTGCTAGCTGGCTAACGGGAGACCCGGGGGAGAGGTCACCATGGGCCAGAGATGCAAGGAGTGTGTCAGGAGCCTGGAGAGGTGCCTCGTGTGGAATGGGGGACAGGCCAGCGAGGTGTGTTCTTATGCTGGAGCATAAAGGCTGTGACTCCTAGGTGGAGACCATCGGAGATGCCTACATGGTAGCTTCGGGGCTGCCTCGGCGCAACGGCAGCCGGCACGCAGCTGAGGTCGCCAACATGGCTCTGGACATCCTCAGCTCTGTGGGAGACTTCAGGATGCGGCACGCACCCGGCGTGCCCATTTGCATCAGGGCTGGCCTGCACTCAGGTACGGACAGGGGTGGTGGGCCAGACCAGGCTCCCAACCCCACTGGGGCAACTCCAATGGCATGCTTCTGGAAGTCTGAGATTCTAAAACTCTGTGAGAGAAGAAAATGTTCCCTCTTTTCTCACTTCTTTAATGCTTTGAGATGTTATAAATAACAGAATCGAGGATGCTTGATTCTCTCTCTCTCTCGTCTCAACCTCTATCAAGGGCATCTAAGTCTATGCCAAGGAGGCAGGACTGAGGACAGTAGTCATGCAAACAACTAAATATTTGCTGTGCTGGGTCTGGAGGAGACCTTAGGATGTCTAATACATTCTTTTTTTGTGCCATTAGCCCAGGCGCCCTCCTTAGTTTCACGTGCAGGAAAATGTCCAGTTCCCTGCTCCTAGCCCCATCACCTCCCTTCCCACTTGGTCCTCCTTCATCTATTCTCAGCTGCTTGCAGCTGGGACATGGGGTCTCTGCCTCTGTACATTTGCACCTGCTAGTCCCCTGTCCACTCATTCTCTCATCCTCTGAAACACAGCTCATGCACCACTTCCTCCAGGAAGACCTTGGGGCTGGGCAGAATCTCCTTTCTGGGCTGACGCAGAAAGCTTCATCCTCACCTCCCCGAGTGGAGCCCAGAGGTGGGATAGGAAGGGCAAGACTCTAACTGGGCCCTCTCTTGGAGCCAGTACCTGCTGGAGTTCACTTGGCGTGTTTGGGTTTCAGGGCCCTGCGTAGCAGGGGTCGTGGGTCTCACCATGCCTCGGTACTGTCTCTTTGGGGACACTGTCAACACTGCATCCCGGATGGAATCCACAGGGCTGCGTGAGTATCTCATATTTCCATTCTGCTATTTGAAACGATGCTTAGTAACCAAATCACCAGGTGGTGGCGGCGTACCCTAGCTGTCATAAAACGCTGTACGATCTATGTCACCGGCACTTTTAACTTTCCACAGGGTTCTTGTGATGATCTCACGAGAGAATTGGGATAGAAAATAATGACTTGAGAGTCAGGAAACCTGGGTCTTATCCCGGCCTGCAATTGGCTTGTTTAATGTCCTTAGCAAAATATTCTTCCTCTGGGTCTTGTTTTCCCATTCTTTGCAATGAGAAGAGCCCTTCCAGTTCTTTTTTCAGATTTATTTATTTATGCATACAAGAGCTGGGGTACAGGCCAGAGGTGGGGGGCGGTGAGAGGATTCACCAGAGAGAGAGTGGGGAACAGAACAGGCAGATTGAAATACACTGCTGAGGGGAGCAGCGGGCGAGACAGGAGAGGTCTGCTGCATTGCAGAGGCTGCGGACAGCTTCACAGGTTGCGTCTTAACCTGCTGCTCCACCAGGGAGGCCCCCTTCCAGTTTTTCTTAATGACTTTTTTAGACCCTTGCTGGCAGCAGAAGCTGCCCTTGTGGCTTCATTAGAATAACAGAAAAAGCTGAAGTCCTGCTACCTCCTCTCCCCCATTCAGTGCACATTCTACATAATTACATGTGATGCCCTCACTGGGGAGTCCTTCTCTTAAAAGAAAAATAAACTGCTTATCTGTACCAACTCAGCCTTCATGGACATCTTTACAAGTAGGAACTATGTTCCTAGAGGTTCTGACTTCATCTTGAATTCCTCTTAGCCCTTGATCTAAATAATCTGTTTTTCCTCAAAGTCTCTATTTTAGGAACCAACTACCGATTAAAGGGCCAAGAACTGCATATTACATAAATCAGAATTGTGTGTATTACTAATTGGAACTGGAACTGTTCCAGGCTTAATGATTTTACTAGGTATACTGCCACCAGGTGGTGACTTGAAACTGCCTTTCCTCTTAGCTTACAGAATTCACGTCAGCAGAAGCACTGTCCAGACACTGCTCAGCCTGGATGAAGGCTACAAAATCGACATCAGAGGCCCGACTGAATTAAAGGTGAGGGACTTTCTCTCTTGGAACTGATAGGGAAAATCGTTGAAGGTTCACTTTCTGTGGGCAACAGAAGAGATTCTCATCTGATTGGTGTGGCTAAAAGAAATGTAGGCCTGGGGTTGGGGAATAGAGCGGATAACCTTCATATGTCCTCTCCACTTCCCAAGTTCTGCAGAAATTTCTTCCTGAGCACCTCTCCCTCATTTGTCTCTTCCTGAGGAGAAGGGCCAAGGCAGAGAAGTTACTTCTATTGTTGACCTAACAGGACACACATGGATGCACAACATATATTAAATATTTATTACAGAAATAATGAAAGCAGGATGGACATGCCCATTTTATAATTGAGGAAATTAGAGAGGCAAAGTGATTTGTCCAAAGTCACACAGTTTGTATTCCAGATCTTGGCTGGAAAGCCTGCCTCCAAAGCCTATGCCTTCTCTGTTAGCACTATTGGACTCCTACTCATCCCTCAGAACCCTAAAACAGAGATTATCTTGTTGAAACATGCCCTGACCAAGAAATACCCATCTTCTTGCTTTCTCTGTGTAACCACTAGTCCCACAACCAGCCCACTGCTGTTGTAGATGTGATACAGCATTGTACTTGCCATGAGCACCTTAAAGGCAGAGATGAGTCTGTAGCCTCTGTATGTCTTTTTTAATGTTAATGTTTAATAGAACTAAGAGTACACTATTCCTATAAATATTTTTTGTCCTGCCCCACTCCCTCTGAATTCCCCAATTCCTTAGCTGGAGACAGGTTTTATGGGGAGACTAGAAGAACCTACACATTTATTTTTTAAAAAGATTGATTTATTTATGCATACAACAGCTGGGGTCTAGGCTAGAAGGGCGGGGCGGTGGGGGGAAGGGTGAGAGGATTCACCAGAGACAGAGCGGGGAACAGAACAGGCAGACTAACTGAAATACACTGCTGAGGGGAGCAGCAGGCAAGATAGGAGAGGTCTGCTGCCCCATGTGGGTTAGCTTCTTGGCCGGGATTGAACTCATGCTACAGTGGCTGCCAATAGCTTCATAGTGCTGAGACTTAACCCCTTGTGACACCAGGGAGGCCCTGAGAGCCTAAACATTTAAAGGCCTGGGCTGGTGACTAGGCCCCCAGACTCACTTCATTACACAGTGGAACGTCAGAGCAGGAGGGTGTGGTTCCAAAAGGGGCTTGTCCATGATCACATAGCCTACGAGGGCCGGAATATGTGGGATCCTTGCTCCAGAAGCTGGGGTTTTGGGAGAGAGAGCTAGAACATGTCATAGCAGGTGTGTCTTGTTTGTGAGAATGGATTCTGGGTGTCCTGAGAAACAGAGGACTCTGCTGACAGAAAGGGACACAGAGAAGGCATGGGGTGGGGGGCAGCATGCTAATCTCCAGGCTGGCCCAGGAGCTGCATATCCATCCCTGGCCCAGTGTGGGGTACAGAAAATCTAGTAGTCAGCCCAGATCCCGGGGATTCTCATGCCCCTTCAACTCTTGACCTACAGGTGACTGCACTCCCGTCCTAAGGGAGGCCTCGGGTCCCTCAATAATTGGGGTGAATCACAGATCATAGAAGTCCTGGGCATCTTAGCATTCTAAGATTCTAATCTCACACTGCCTGCCCAGATACTTAGACCTGCTAATCACAGAATTCATGATGTAGTGTTCACTTACTTCTCTAACAATTAGATTTTAACTTATTTTATCCTCAAAACAACTCTGTGAGGTATTGAGGAAACTGAAGCACAGAGAGGTAAAGTTGTCCAGAGCCACATAACTAGCAGGAGTCAGCACTTGGACCCGACATCTGCCTCTGGGCGCCAGGATGCTCCGCTGAGCTGTTGGAATCGCGCCTCTGCCCTTGCTCACTGCTCGGACAGATTTGCTCAGTCCCCTTTCTTCTCTGTTCCAGGGCAAGGGCATAGAGGAGACTTACTGGCTGTCTGGAAAGGCAGGTTTCCCCAGGCCCCTTCCCCCGCCTCTGGACATCAAGCCTGGGTAAGAGGAATTCCCCCCAAAGCTTGGCCTCTTTTGTTTGAAATTTGATATTTATGATTTGTCTGGTTATCAAAGTATTACATGCCTAGTGAGGAAAACTTGGAAAACCCAGAATTCTTTCAAGATTAAATAATCGCCACCTTTCCACCGTGAGAGACAACCCTGTTAGCACTTCAGTGGGCCTCCTCTGGCCTGTTTCTGATGCTTTGGCATGGAAGAGATCGTGCTGCCAACATAATCGATAAGATGACCCATTTCCACCCACACACCTGCCCCTGCTGTTCAGGGCACTTTATAAGCCCCCTAGGGGATGTTGGCAGCACTGCAGCGTGTGGGACCACCTCCTTGCTGGGCATCTAGAATCTTGCCCTTCTGAGCCCATCACAGGCAAAAGCTGATCCCTTTGACCAGGCATTTGTCTCCGTTCAGACATTTCTGCAAATAAGGAATTTATAGAGCAAAGGTCATTCACATTTTAGGGGCCAGATGAAACAAATTCTCAGAAGTCTTGTTCCTTCTTGGCCTTTTGGCTTTTCCCTTTGCCCTCTCTCCCCCGGGACCCCATGCCCCACCCTGAGGGCAGCATGGGGAAGCAATAGCATTTTACTGCAACATTGTATTCCTCCCTCTCTTCCACCCATGCCCTGGACAGTCCCCAGAGGGCAGGGAGGGGGGGGGGGGGGGGGGGGGGGGGGGGGGCAGGTGTTGCTGTACTTTCTTAGAAATGAGAAGACCCAGGGGGCCACAGGGACCTGAGGTTTCACCCTTCCCCAAGCTGAGCCTGAGGAGAGACAATCCCCCCACCCCAGGGCCCCAGAGCACAATCACACCGGGGTTCCTCCCCCAATTTTCCCTTCATCAGAACTTCCAAATGGCCCTCTCAGCAACACCCGGCTGCTCCCCACCTCCGTCTCAAAGGCCAGAAACGTGTGGGATGCACGTGGGCTTTCTGGGAAAAGACCAGCACCACAGCAGCCACACGGCCTGCTCTCAAGGCAGATGGACAGACGTGGGCGGGTTGCTGAGGGGGCGCTGGTTACAGCAGCGATTTCTCTTCCACTGCGTCAGCGTGCCCAGGGGCTCCAGACCCCAGGGACCCCTGGCAAAGAAGTACCTGAGGACAGGGTGCCCCGTACCCCCCCCACACACACACAGTGGGGTCCAGAAGCACTCAGTAGGGGGGCGGGGTGGAGGTACGTGGATGGGCACATGCTGGCATAGGAAGAAAGTGTGCCCTCTTCATAAAGGCACGCCAGCCTCCTGGGAGCAGAACCGACTGGTGCTCAGAGAAGGCCTCACGCAGCCCGGGTCCTTCTGCCCTGCGACCTGGTGCGGCCGCTTGCTGGGTCAGCGACATGAGGACTGGGCTTGGGTCAGGGCCGTGGACGGGCTTGTGTGGCCTCGGGCAAGTTCCCCCTCTTATCTCTGGGTCTTCCCCTGTGCCCTGGCAGCTGGCCCACCCGCCCAGAGAACTGCTGTGACCTTTTCTGCCCGCTTCCTCTCCTCCCAGACCCTGTCCTCCACCTTCCTCCCCACAGCACCGCATGTGGACAGGCGCCCTCTCCTGCCTCCTCTATTCCCCCAACACTCTGACCCAACATCCTCTGACACCTGCCCCACCTCTCACCTCCACTCGGGGCCACAGTCCTCAGAAGGCCGGTCTGCTGACGCTGACTCCATTTCCTCACCTCCCACTCCCTGTGCAGCCCCCACAGTCTGACTTCCACCCCTGAGTCCCCGGAGGTGCCGTGAAGGGTACAGTCCATGAGCAGTTTTTGTTTTCACCTTGACTACTCAGAAGCATTTCTCCTTTGCCCTCCCTTTTCCTAGAATCGCGCACCTCCACAGCCTCCTCGGTACCCCAGCCCTGCTTCCTCCTTTCCAGCTCACTCCCCTAACCTTTAAATGCTGGGGTTCCATTGGCTTCTCTTTAGGGCTTCCCTTCCCATTCAGACCCTGACAACACCCATCGTGTGCTTCTGAGTTGCCCACTCAGATCTTCTGACCCAGTGGTCACCTGCCCTATTAGCCTGACCTTCCTCCAGATTGTCTCCTTGTGAATGGCCTTGCCATCCTCCCTCTGAAAACCAGACACTGTTCTGGAAACTTCTGGTTCCGCCTCCATCACAGTGGACCCTGCCAGTGTCCCACCTCCATGCTGCTCTGCCAGCCACTCAACTCCTTTCCCAGGCTCCCGACAGCCAGAGTGATATTGTAAATAAAACACAGACTTAATCAAAATGAAAGTTCCCTGCTAAACACCCTCTGGGTCTTCCTACCTCTATGGGCTCAAGTTCAAACTCTTTCAAGCTACTTCTGAGGCCCTGCTCCATCCAGCCTGTGCCCAACCCTCAACTTTGTTTCTAACACCTTCCACAGCTCACACTCGCTTGGGGACTCCTTGATGTTCCTCAATTCACATTAAACTTCTTCCTACCCCAGGACCTTTATGTTTGCTGTCCCTGTCCCTGGAACAGCCTGGCCTAGTTCCTTTCCATCCTACAGGCCTCAGCTCTGATGCTCCAGCCTTCATGAGGTGACACTGATCACAGACTACACAGAGTCTGCTGTCACCCTCACCCCACTCTTCAGCCCCCCCCCCCCACCCCAAGCAATACAGTGCCTGGACTTGTTACTTCCTGATAGTCCTTGTTGCCATGTTTGTGGAACTTTCCCCTGCCCACATAAGCCTGGCCAGCAGATGTGCCTGCATGTCTGCCAGCTCCCCAAAATGTAAACGTTGAATTCTCAAGCTCCCGCTGGCTCCCCAGCAGGGTCCTGGCAGAGCAGGCATTGGGCCCCCCAGCTCCCCTGGACTCAGCTACATCCTGGAAGTGGGGATCTATAGGCCTGGCAGCCATTTGTCATTCTAAGCTCCCTGTGCTGGTGACTCCAGGACAGAAGTGCCAGAAGCATTTTCATCTCATTGGCTCAGGGAGGGAGGAGTAGAGATTAGCCTCAGTGAGCTCTATCCCCTGTAGAAGCCTCCCAAGCCTCGTGGCAGGCAGGTGGGTGTTCCAAACTCACTTGGGTCCATGAACTGAGACCTGGCACTTGGACCTACTCACACATGAACCATACACACAAGTGCATACATACACGTGCACATGCCCTACTCCTGTTGTGGGTGTCAGGTATACACCCACATGGAGACACCACCAGATGCCCCTCCACAGACAGACACATAGACAGACACAGACATATAGATTCTGCAGGAAGGGCTTAGGGTGCCACTGGATGGGAATTTATCTTGGGGCTGCATTTATAAGGCAGGTACCGAATTTCTACTTGAACTGTATGCTGCAGCCTGATTTTTAAAAATTCAAGCTTTTAAAAATGTTTTTATCCTCACTGTATGTATTTATCATATCTGCAGAAGTTACTTTACATATTGGAGGGAGTTTGGGGAGAATGGTGGAGATCGGGGGAGGAAACAAAAGCCCCCCTCCCATGTCTTTGTGTAGCTATGACCCAGGCAGCCGTGGCCACAGAGGTGCCTCCTGTCACATATCACAGGAACACACCACTCAGTGGCCATTTTGCTCTCTCTCCCCTGCCAACCTGGCTCAAAGGTGTCCCCTACCAGCTTGCTGTGACCGTCACTCCAAGCCTTGCTCTCTCTCCGTGTAAAGGTGCTATGCTGCTCTACCCTCCTCCAGGCATGTGCGTGAGACAAACAAGAAGATGAAGGTGTCTGCAGGGTGGGGTCCAGTATAACCACACTGGAGCTGTGGAATACTCCAAAAGTCACAGAGCTCCTCACCCTAAGACCTCCTGGTGTCCCAAGGTCACGTCCTGAGGAAGCGACAGAGCTGGGGCTAGCTGCCCATCTCCGGGAGGCCTCCAGATGGAAGTCACACACAGAGACAAGTCAGCAACTGTGTGGCCTCCGAGAAGGCATTTTACCTCTCTGAGCCTCGGTGCCCTAGAATTCAAGGGGAGAGGGCTGCTGCAGGAGTCGAGAGAAGCCGAGGAAGTAAAGGGCTCCTTGTGAGCAATAGTCGCTCTAAACACTTATTCTGGACGGTGGTTTCATTCCTTGTCTTCCTCCTTTCTTCCTAGGGACCCCTGGCAGGACCTCATAAAGCAAGAAATCAAGGCAGCCTTTGCCAAAGCTCGACAGGACACTGCAGGGCCCTGGAGCTCAGGGAAGGACTTGGCAAAGCCCTGAGGAGAGGGACAGAGCGGGCCAGGGGCCTGCACCAGCCCAGAGACCCTTGTGCTTGGACTGCCCCGCCCCTCCCCCACCCTTCTCCCTGCAGAGTCTCCTCTTGCTGAGCCCCCTAGCAAGCCAAGCAGAGCTCATTAATTAGTGCGGTGGAGTGCTATTCATTGACCTGTGACTGTAGGAATCCTCTCGATAAACTTGCCTCAAAAACAGTAAAAATAGAAATATTGCCTTCCTTTCGTGCAGTGCTATGTTCCCGACAATGGTTTCGATTCAGAGTTCGTTATTCTAGAGCTCACTATGCCACACATCATGAACACCCACCCAGCCAAGGGGCCTGGCTGAAGGGAGGTCATGTGGCCCAGGGGGCAAAAACAAGACAGGAATGGTAATGAGAGGCAGGCCACAGGGCTCCAGGCTCTGTTTTGTCACCCCTAAAATGGGTGTTGACAGGTCACATAGGCTGGTTCCCCCACAGAGCAGCACCTCACAGCTGCTGCTACCTCCCTTCCCACACCAGTTTGCCCTTGGGGGTCTTTGAGCCTTGCGTTGGAGTCCAGACTTGGGCTCCCAGAATCTCGGGGGAGAGGGGGAGAATGATAATTCCTTGGTTCTTAGGAAAATGAGTTTTCTGTCTTAAGGGGAAAAAAAAGAACCACAACTAACTCATTAGAGTACTTTCGACATCAAAGGGTGCTCACCGCACCCCAGAGGGTGATTTGAGAGGGCACTGGAATCCACTTCCCTGACAGGGCAAGAGGACAGTGGTCAAGGGGGAAGGTTAAGCTTTAAACAAATTCATCCTTCTTCAAAAAATCCCTTGGGTGGGAGGGAGGCACTCAAATTAAACTTGGATGGGGGGGGTCTTTTGGAGAATGTTCTGCCGGGGGCTGTGCGCCCAAGCTGCGAGTGTACGCGTACACGTGTGTAAGGGAGGAGAGAGAAAAAGGCTGTGGAGGAGGTGTGCATGGGGCCCTGTGAGGTGGAAAGCACAGACGTGCCTCTGCGAACCACCACTGCTGCTCATGCCCGCACAGTTTGGGTCTAACCTTCTTATGCCCCAGTTTCCTCAAATGCAAAATGTAAGGCGGTCACCCTTACATCTCGTGTCATGTGAGAATTAACTGAGAGGACAGTGGAAATACCATGCGGGGCAGGCCCCAAGCAAGCCTGTGGGAGTGTGGGACGTGCCCTCCCTTTGTGTGCGTCCATGTCTGTGAGATGGGTGGGGGCACGGGCGCCTGTGCTTGGCTTCTCCTCCGACCTCTGTATAGCCCAGCTCAGGCCAGCAGATTTTCTCTGTGGGCCTCTGTCTCTTCATCTGAAAGGGGGATTTGCTCTAGGTGAGCTGGGAGGCCCTCTGGGCAGGAGACTTGGTGTACCTTTGAGCATCACGTGTGATAAATGGAGACCCAGCGGGGTGGGCAGACACAAGGAGGCCAGAATTCAAGCCAGGATTCATCTTCCCCACCATGGGTGGTCAGGGGGCCTCTAACCCTCCATCCACCACGTCCCCCAGCGACCGGTCCCTGACCCTGCCCTGCCTGTGAGTCTGCTATTAGGTCAAAGGAGGCAATAGTGAAATGTGACAGCTGTGCACGCGTGTTGTCGGCGAGGGGCGCACTGTCGCCATGGCTAAAGGTACACTGTGTGTGAACAGAATGACGTGGCTTTGTGTATGCTACGTGGCGTCACAGTTCAAAGGGTCCTGAGCAGACAGTGACAGTGTGCCCTGCGTGTGTGTGCTGGTCCGTGGGAGTCCGCGTGCCTGTTGTCTGCTGGCGTCTGTAAGCACAGCTCGGCGATAGTGCAGGCTCAGCTCCAGATCAAGGCAGTAAAGCAAATGTTGCAACCAAGTCATGTGAATGTTTGGGTTTCCGGTACATATCGAAGTTGTTTCCACTATACTGGAGTGTATTAAGTGTGCAATCACATGTCCACAAAAGCAAAGTGTGTGCCTTATTTAAACGTGACACAGAGACATGAATGAGCACACTCTTGGAAAAAATAGTGCCAACAGACTCACTAGAGGCAAACAGCCACAAATCTTCAATTTGTAAAAAAACACAGTATCTGTGAAGCACAAGGAAGCGAAGTGCCATAAAACAAGGAATGCCTGTATGTGCGCTTGTGTGTCCCTGTGAATTTGTGTGTGCGCATCTGTGTACAGGCAGGCCTCAGGGCGTGAGTGTGCCACCTTAGCTGGGTCTGCTGTGTGTCTGAATGTGTCTGTTGGGCACCACAGCCGCGAGCAGCGGCAGCTACTGGTGTGATGTCCACAAGCTCCATCTGTGCCACATTGTGGTATGCTTTCAAGTGCACGCCCTGTTAATGTGTGAGCTGTCTGCGGTGCACCTGGACCCAGTCGTGGGTCTCCTTGCTTTTGGTCCTCTGCCCGCCCTTGGAGCTGCCCAGGCAGAGAAGTGCCGAGGCAGCTCCTCCTCAGAGACTCCCTGTGAGATCCCCTGGGCAGAACTAGGAGAGAATTCTGGCTCCAAGCTGAGACACTGCCTGTGAACAGGCCCTTCCATCTGGGGCGTTCATAGCAACCCCATCATCCCAAGGTGGGGACAGAGGAGGAGGGCTAGTGCCTACCTGACTGGGCAGGGCTCTTTCCTTCACCCTGGGAGGCCTTGTTTTTTTGCCACATTTGCCTCCTATCTGCTGTGGGCCAGGCCCAGAGGCTAGATCCACACACATTATCTCAACCACAAACTCGCTGGAGGTGGGAGTTAATGTGCCCACTTTTCAGATGAGCAAAAGAGGCTCAGAGGGGAGACATGACTTATCTCTGGCAACCTGTCTCCTCATCTGAAGTGGCACACAGTGTTCTGAAAGTCCAGAGAAAGAGCGATGGTCCCCGGAAGGCCCCCAGAGGAGGTGGCCTCAGGGGGCACGCTGCTCTTTCTCTTCTGCAGAGCAAGGATGAGGACAACGCCTTTCTGGTGAGACTGGGGGTGCTCTCAGGACAGGTGCTTCTCTTGTGAACAGCCGGTCCAGCATTTGCATAGGGCTTCTGTGCACCTGCCCAGGTGGAAACCCAGAAATGGGGCCCAAGTCATGACTTTCGTGATGAGTCAGTGCCAGCTGGTCCCCTATGAAGTCCCCCAATCTTCCCCCGACAGCCTGTCCCTTGGGGTTGCTGCTCAGCAATGGGGCACTCTTGGCATCTCTAGGGGATGGGGTTCTTGTTATAGCGGATGGGGTCACAGGGCTCTAGAAGGTCCTCACAAGGCCCCATGATCTGGAACCACTTAGTTCATAGCTCTTCAGGCAGGCACAATTTGGGGTGGACTCTTTGGGATAGTCCAGGCACTTTAGCTTGGTATTCAAGGCCCTAAACATGCCTCATCTGTCTCTAGACAACAGCTCTCTGGCCATGACAGATTTCTTACTCTTCCTCAAATCTCTCATGGTTCACCCCTTGCTCTTGTTGCTTTCTATACCTAGATGCTTTCTATACTTTTATCCATTTTTCAACATTTGGTGAACTCCTATGCATTCTTCAAAGTCCACCTAAAAAGCCCTTTGAAACTGTTTCCCAACTATCCTCTGTATGCAAGTTGTAGTTGCCATGCCTGACCCTCATTTGATGGCACCAACTTTATTTAGTTATCCCTTTAGTTCAATGCCCAGAAAGGGGTAGCTAGTGAAGTTGAGCTGATGAAAGAACAAACTAATAAACTATTTAACCCAAGACTTTTAAGGAATAACCTCCCTTCCTACAATGTCAGCTCCTGTGATCTCCTGCTTAGTTTCTCCTCTGCTCTTCTATTACCACCGCCCTTCTCAGTGCTATAGATGCTCTTACCACCAACCCCTGCACCAGCCTGCCTGCTCCTCCCCAGCCCTTCTGCTTCTCACCTCTTCCAGCCAACTCTTCCTCACCCTCCTTCTGCTACTTCCCCCAGGAAGCCTTCCCTGAAGCCCTCCCTTCCTTCTCACATTCTATGGGAAGGTACCCCCTCAGCTCCCTGGATACCGTGTCTAGTCCTGGACCTGCAGATTCGGGGCTTCCTGAAGGCAGGGCTAGGTTTAAGTCCTCTTTTTATGGCCCCAGCGGGAGAAGAAATAGAACAGGGCAGGAGAGGTGGGGGAGGATACTGTGGTGGCAGGTGAACCCCACTTTAAGGAAATGGCATCTGCATGAAAATACAGATTTGCTCAAAGACTGTTACACCTGCATCTGCCCTCTCAGAGTGGGAGGCGGAGTGCTGGCGAGCAGGAGGCAAACACTGAGTGTGTTGAACTGAGTGTGTTGGTTGTACATTGTCCCAGGGGCCTAACCTCGCAGCCTTAGGAAATGGGTACCATTGTTCCCACTGCTGCTGAGTTCAGCTGGGGCTGTGGGAAGCCGAGGCCCGGCCACACTGCCTCTTGTTCCATGTCTGTCCCTGAAATTGCTTGCACACGCACTCCTGCTGGGACCTCTAGTCTCCCTGTGGATAAGGCAGATTTAATCTCCAAGGTCCCGTGCCAAGGAGTTTACAGGACCTGGCCAGACTCCCCAGAAGTCCACTAGGGGGCAGACAAGCTGTTCCAAAGACAACCAAGAGCCCCTCCAGCAACCCCAGGTTCCAGGCCCCTCCCAAAGTGGCAGGCTCCCTGGGCTCAGCTGACCACTGAGGAAGGGAGGATGGTGGCGCAGAGCAATAGGTGAGTCCCACCCCACAGCGGAGCCCCGTGTGGGGACGTCCCTGATGGCTGAAGGATCCTGAGAGGACGGCAGGTGACAGTGTCCACCTGGCAAAGTCCTGGCCCGAGTCAATAGGTGTCAAAGGTGTGTCCAGGTTCCAGGTACTTGCATTTCCTTTTAAATAACATGAAGTTGATGCTCAGTCTTCCCAAGTGCTTTCAGGACGCCGGCTCACCCTGTCTACCATGCGGTCTCCTGGGAGGCAGGTGTAAGGTCCCCAAGCCCACGGATAAGGCTCCTGTGGGCAGCTCTTTCTTGTTGCTGACTTAGACCGTTTTCTGGACTTCAGAGACTGCAGATGCCCCACCTGCTCTCTGCCACACCTGACTGGAGCCAAGGGTGAGCACCCTCTCTCCCCATCCTTCCCACAACCATCATCTCCCACCAAGTTCATCCTGCCCACCACGATGGTCTCTGTCTTTGCCCAGGCCCCATCAATTGGGTCCCCAGTGTGGCACCGGCTTCCATGCCACTGTCCTGCCTCCATTCCCCACTGGCTCAGGTCCTCCCCGGCCAACTGGCAGGACAGACCCCAACCCCTGCCCCCTGCTTAGCATCCTCCCCACTGCTGATGGTCTGAGCCCGTCATGATGGAGCTCCTGCCCACAGACCCTCCCCCACCTCCACCCAGCCTGGGCCCAGCCCCATCCGGTCCTCAAATTGCCCAGACCTTCTAGACCCTTGGACCCCCAGTGCTGTCAATCTAGAGGAGGTTGATAGTAAAGGTATTCCTGTTAGTGACCCGCCCCACCCCCCGGCCCCTGCCGCGAGGGCTGAACGCTGTGCCTTCACCTTTGGATCCAGGTGCAAAATCCTCCCAGTTTGAAGAATATCACCACAATCACTTGGCCCGTGTCTAGAATTGTCATAATGTGCGTGGCCGGGGCTGGGGGTGAAGCCAGGTCCTGGGAGCGGTCCACCGCCATGGGATGTGTCCTCCTAGGTCCACGCTCAGCGTGCTTTAGAGTCCTGCCACCAGATCCGTTTCCCAGTGCGTCAGTGAGAAGCAGAGTTTGCTGGGGATTTCCTGTGAACAAGGAGCCTTCAAGGGCTGACTCGGGCCTTCTCAGTCACCTGACAAGGATGTCTTCAGCGTTCCCTGTGTGGGCAGCCCGCAGAGGCGTCTTTATTTTTCACTGAGAAGAAGGCATTGATATGGGTGATTCCACGAGCTTTAATCCTCACTGCGGTCAGGTGAGCGAAACATTATTCTCTCTAAAGTTTCTATCACGCTATGGAGACCTGCCCAAGGCCACCCAGCGAGCCGATGGCAGGACTGGGCCCTGACTCTGAAGTCCCCACCAGGGGCACCTCCTTGGCTGTCCTGTTGGTCACAACCACATCCTATACCGAAAAAGGTAACGCAGACACAGCGACCGCTCAGTCACCAGCCTCGGGGGGAGACGAGCCAACGGAAATGGGGTGAGCTCTGGAGGGGCAGCAGATGAGGCCAGAGACCCAGGCGAGGCCAAGGCCAATGGCCAGGTGTCAGAATGGCGGATGGAGATGCTGAATGGGACAGACGTCAGCGTGGGCTGTGGGCGGGGGCCAAGGTCGAAATCTACAGTGTAAGTGGGGACTGCGGGTGAGCAAGTGGGCTGCGAAGCCAAACCCCGGCTGTGGGCAAGGAGCCTGTAACGGGCTGATTCGGGCCTTCCAGGCACAGGGCAGGGTGTCTTCAAGAGTCCCTCTGTGGGAAACGCAAGGGAGGCTGGTTTTCTTCCGCCGGCAGCCACAATCCCCCCTCTCCTCTAGTGCAGACATGAGAGTCCTTTGATCCGTGGGCTCGGCTTCTTTGGGGGTGGGGGGGATGGATATGAGGGCTCCAGAAGCTAGGGGAGAGGGAGGTAGATAACTAAGCGTAGTTGGAACAGAGCAGGAAAGAAGCGATAACGGAGGATGCATGTGGGTGCATGATAGGGGATCTGGCCCCCGCGAGGAGTGGGAGAGACAGGAAAATGGAAACATGACATGTGCCTGGACCCCCAGGCCATCAAAAGGTTTTAAGCAGGGAGTGACCTGGTCAGATCTGTGTTTTGGAGAAATTCCGTCTGGCTGCCATGCGGAGGATGAACGGCGGGATGGATGACCAGGAAAGGGAGACCCTGGGGCAGGAAGCTGTCCCCGGGGAGGCCGAGTGGGGGGAAGACCTGTGAGCTTCCACACACTTAAAGAGCAGATGGCAGAGGCACGGAGGCCGGCACATGGATGCAGCTGATGAAGAGGAGGGAGAGAACAGGGAGAGGGTCTCAGGTGCCAAGGGAGGAGGAGGACTGAGGAAGGAGACAGTGGGTGACTACGAAGAATGCAGCCAAGTGACCAAGGGCGCTGGGGAGCTTGCTGGAAGGAAAGGGCTGGACACAAGCAGAAGCAAGGGAAATGGAAGGAAATGGAGACAGCGAGAGTAGGCAGTGACCTTGACAGTTCTGGCTACGAGGAGACAAGGGGCTGGACTATAGCTGGGGACCTGGAAGGCCAGGGAGGGGGTCATGATATAAGGGAGTGTCTGTGCTGATGGGATAACCAGCAGGCAGAGGGGCTGCCCAAGTTTCTGAAGAGTGGCCTCTGCCAGCAGGAAGGGCAGCCTGTCCCTGAGAGGCCAGCAGAGGCTTTGGCAGGGGTGCTTTGGTTTAGGGGATCTGGTTCAGGCCTCAAACCCAGGTCTCCTGCTCCCAGTGTACAGGAGGGAGGAAAAGCAAGCAGGCAGAAGTTATATAGCTCAAAAGAGGCCAGAGGGCTATTGTTCTGAAGGCCTGTCACCACCCCCAAGCTTCCGACCTAGAGAGAGGGACTGGCTTTGGCAGTAGGTCTGGGCTTCCACCCCTCAGGAGGTGGGATCCAGTCCTCTGCATTCTGGATCCCCAGCCCAGACTCCCAGTTCTTGGGGTCCTGAGCTCACAGCATCCTGTCCTAATCATGAGAGCCTGGGAGACCACAGTTACCTGTCCAGCAGTGCTCCCCTTCCAAGTTGGGATGGACTGGGCTGTGCAGCTTTCGAATGCAGCTTCACGTGACAGTCCATTTAATCCTATAATACCTAACCAGCTAATTATTGTTATTGTTTTATTAATAAATAATGTATCAGCATCTCTAGCAATGAGCGATTACAGTCTGGCACCCATGAGCCTGTGCTTCAGGCCATGTGTGTGGAAGAGGGGCATTTGGAAGGGATGTTTTTATACTGTTTGGGGGGGAGCATCATGTGTGCAGGGATGTTATGTGGGGGAGGTGTGAATCCCAACACAGAGAGGGGCAGAGTTCCAGTCCCCCTCTTTACCATCCCCTATTTGTGTGACCTTGAACTCTTTACTGCCCCCCAGGCCATATTTGGAGTGCTCCAGGAACGCCCTATTGTCAGGAGGACAAAGGCAATGGGAGTAGGGCAAGAAAGGGTCACTAAAGAGGACCCTGTTTCAGTGAGAGTGGGGTGTGCCCAGGCCTCTGAGCCCTTGACTTATTTTCTGGGGGTCCTACCCAGGCCCCTGAAGAATAAGAATGCCATCCCCCACTCTGCCCTGACATGCAGCCACAGATACCTTTCAGCCCCCAAGCAGAGGGGGAGTTTCACAAATCTTTTCAAGAAGATAGAACTGGGCCCCCGCAAAGACAAGCAGGAACCCAGCCAAGAACCACAGCAGCGCCATAGGTGGCCATGAGAGGGCAGGCACTTGGCACGAAGGCGCTCACTGTTCAAATGGCTCCTCCTGATGGGCTGGGTACAGTGAGATGAGGCCACCAGTCCAAAGTCACACTGGTGGGGCAAGGAGGATGGGAACGCAGGTGGGTCCCTCTCTGAGACCTGGGCCTCTTCCTCCACTCAACTCTCCTCATGCCCCTCCTCAGTGCACCCAAGAGGGGAAAACACAATTCTACACAGAGGGGGTGTCATGGGAAAATTTAAAGAGGTTTAGATTATTTACCTTGTTGGCCAATGAATGCTCCACAGATAGTACAACAGATTATTCAGTGAGGTCTGGACTCATCCAAACATACTGTGCAAGTTTGAGTTAATTACTTAACCTCTCTGGGCTTCCTCATGTGTCATGGGGGAAATAATGATACATTATTTATTAATAAAACAACAACAGTAATGAGCTGGTTAGGTATTGTAGGATTAAATGGGCTGCCAGGTGAAGCTGCATTGGAAAGCTGTGTAGGCCAGTCCAGCCCAACTTGAAAGTAAGCAGAGGCCTCATGCTGGTCTCAGAATTTGATTCATGGAAAGAAAGATTTATAATCCTGTGAACCATAACATTTACATTTCATTCCTTCATCTTTGCAAGTCAGTGGGGAGGGCCAGTGTGACTTCATCCTGCTGAGCCTCAGCGGTGCTTGGAGTTTGCTGGAGATGCAGCGCCAGGCTCCACCTCAGACCCACTGACAGACTCTGGCGTGGCACTGTTTTAACAAGTCTTAGGGATTCCTGTGGTGATTGAGGGGAACTAGGGTGGACCTCCACAGAGCTTGTAGGGTGAACCCGGGAGAACCTCATGTGGGACAAGTTGGAAGAAAGTAGGGTGGGGGGAGGGAAATAGCACCCTCAGTCTGAGTATGACGTCTGCCACACACAAACCCTTTGGGGGTGTAGTACCTGCATCATTCTTGGGTGGAAGGAGAGGGGGCAAGCAAAGTCCTCTGAAACTTTAGGAGGTAACCATTATCTGTAGGGATCCCCTATGTATAGGTGACCCTACTTCCAGAAGCTCTGCTAGGTCTTCTGCCTTGACTGCCCTGAGGAAAACAGGAACCCGCAGCCCTTGGGGAGCTCAACACAGTGAGGGACTCCAGATAGGGAAGGGTTGGGGTGTTCAGAAGGGTCTTCCAGGGAGGCAGGATACCCCCACCACGGATGTCCTGCCTGGACCATAGCCCTTCTCTGCACGGGAGCTGGGCCCTGCCTAAGGAGCCTGGAGCCCACCCTGCCACGGGCCCACTGAGCCCACAGCACCAGGGTCCCTCTGACTCAGCCCCTTCCCAGTCATGGTTTCCACCCCTGGATGAGCCATCTGCCAACAGGTCCGTTCAGTCAACCACAGAATCACATTCTTTCACTTGAAGCAGATGAGATCAACACGCCCCTACTCCCCGAGCGTTTCCACCGCGCTGTTCCTTCACCTCCCCCTGAAGCTGGCAGAAAGGCTGTCTCTATGTTACCAGTGAGAAACAGACAACTGGTGAGAATGACTTCCCCGGTCCCCCAGCTCCCTGTGGCCGGCAGTCCCCGGCAGCCTCACCTGCCAGTGAGGTGAGTGTTTGCAGCGGTCCCACCCTGGCTTGGCTGTTGCTGTTGTTAGCGTGGTGACTATGCCTTATGAGACATCACGGACCACACCAGAGCCCATACTGAGAACCCTAGATCATCAAGAAAAAGGTATGTGGGGCTAATCTTCAACTGGCTAAATGAAGGAAAGTGCTTGCTGGCGCAAAGGGACCTTCAGGTTCCCAGCAGCCTTGGAGCAGCAAGAGCTGTGGTTTCATGGCCTGTGGCAGGGCCCGGTCATGCCGTGGATGTGCTCTGATTGGCCCTGCCTGCTTCGCTCGGTCTTGAATTTTCTCATCTCTCATTCCCCCCTCTCCTGTGGGACCTCCCGGAGTTGCTGGACTCCTCAGCCCAATTCTCCATGACCAAACTCAGAGCCAGGAGCTTCCTGTGTGGCTGAGGGTACACAGGGCCTCACTAACACCTGCTTCCCTACACTGTTCACACCAAGTGCTCCCTGAGGCTGGCCTGTGCTCCCACTGAAATCAGAAAAACAGCCAAGCCCTCACTGGCCATGGACAAGGGCCTGGGAGCCTGAGGACGCAGACAGGACCTGCTGCTGTGCCTGCCCTGTGAGCTGCGTACCCACAGACTCCCTCTGGGCCCCCTTCCCGCCCCCTTCCCTCTGCACAAGGATCCTCTCTTCATTGTGGTTGTGAGGAGATCATGCAAGTACCTTGTCCTGAAAGGCTTAACATTTCTACTTAACTCTTCAGCTGGGCCTCAGAGCAAGGGACACACCGCTGTCCCATTTTTAAGTGTTTATTTTCCAAGCACCTAAACCTGGCTTTGAGCTCACAAACTCCCTATAGCTGACACTCAGCAAAACCCTGCTGTTCTTTCCTGCAGGACTTGGCTTCTATAGTGTGAACCTGGTTGCCCTAAGAAACAAGGGAGGGCAGGCAAGAGAAGAACTAGGAAACCCAGTTTTCTGTCCCAGAAGGCAGGGTCCAAGAGGTGCGGATGAGGGTACTCCCTAATCTCCAGGGACCCACAGAGGTGCAGGGAGGGCCAGGGAGTGAGAATCCTTGTTGGAGCTCTGGCCTGGGCGTTTGTACAACTATGTTCCTGGCTCCAGAAGCTGTGTGACTTCGGCTATTCATTTAATCTCTGTGCCCCAGCTCCCTTGTCAGTAATTGAGAATAAAGACACCTCACTGTGGCCGTCTTTACCCTCATTTGCTGCATGAGATGGACTGGCCCACACTGGGTGCTCAGCAAAGAGTAAGGGAAACTAAATTGGGGTCTCGGATGTCATGGCCTTCCCACTTCAGTCTATGGTAACATGAGTATAGTAAGGCACAGAGAGGCTTAGTGATTTGGCCTAGGTCACACAAGATGAACTCATCATGGTCCACTTCCTGGGCCACTTACTCCTTCCGGAACACTTAGGTTTCATCCTGGCCCAAGATGAAATCCCCCCAGGGAAACTTGAACCCGGTTCCTGAGAGGATTTCTCATCTAGAATGTAGTCCTGAAGACACAGGAAAAGACAGGTCTCCTATCTTCACTGACAGATTCATGAAGAAATAGCAGCATTTCTACCAAAATACCAACACTGTGAAGACCGAGCTGCCCATTCCTACAGGTGTGCGAGCAAGAGCTGGATGAAGAGTTGGCTTCGGTGATCTTTAAAAGAAAGCTACCTTCCGCATGACTGCCGGGCAAAATAAACCCTGTCCGCTTCTCCTCCTCAGGGTCAAATTCAGACTCGTGGACTTGGCCTTCAAGGCCCCTGGACTCAATCATCCTGCGTGCTCCTCTGCCTCTCATCTGGTCTGGGAGCTCCACAAGGGTGTGTTCTGGACATTGTTATTAACCAGCTATCCAGGGCCCACCAGGGGAGAGAGGTAATGTTTACTGAACAAGTACCATGGGCCGGAATCCCCCACCATGTAATTTACATAGGTTGTTGCATTTGGTCTTTACAGCAAGTCAGCATATCAGATGCTATTATTAGCCTCGCTTTGCACATCAGCAAACTAAGGTCAGAAAGATCAAGCAAGGTGCCAAAAGTCATAGCAACATGACTGTTGAAGAAGTGAAGAGATGAAGGAAGAGGTGCTGAACACGTGGGGCTCCCAGATAGTAACCCCCAGTCCCAAGGGCCATCTGCAACAGGTAGGCAAGCTTGGTTGCTCTTCTGTCTCCATCTCTTGGGGAGCCCCATCTGGGTACTGAGTGAGGTGGAACTAACCACAACCACAGGCTTTGGGAGGCCGCCTCTCCCCTGACCTGCCACAGCCCCAGCCTGGCCCTAGCCCAGCCTTAGCCAAAGCTCTGCATCAGCCCACAGGTTTCAGGCAGCCTGGGCCTGGGTGGAGAGGGAGCAGATGGGCTAGGAAGCCCTGGAACAGCCTGATTCTGACTCAGCCATGAGCCTGAGCTACAGAGCCACTGTGAAGCACACCCTGGACGTTTGGCCCCTTGGACAAGGATCTGGAAAAGGCAGCCTGCACAGTATTAGCAGAGGTATCATCAGTCCCTGAAACAAAGACTGAGGAGTTACCTCACATCTGCTGGGTGCAGGCCACAGATTGGGTCCATTATGCTTAAATCTGGCACCAACCTCAAGAAGGAGCTACAATTTTCCCACCTCACACACAAGGAGACTGAAATTCCATTTGACCAGAGAGGGGTTAAGGACAACCAGCTGGGACCTCCTTGACCAGAGAGCTGGGAGCGAAGGGGAGGTCTGGGCACCCTTTCTAGCCTAAAACCTTTCCTACCCATCTCCCTACTGCAGCCCAAGGCCTCGTAGGGAGGCTTTCCCTAATCCTCCTGTGAGGCTAGGTTAGGCCCTGGGCCACTGTTCTCACAGGGACTCCTCTCTAGGCTGCCCCTCTCTCCCCAGACCCCTCCCCACAGTCAGCCAGCCCGGAGGAAGAAAAGACAGCGGCCTTCTAGGATTCAGGGAACCAAGCATCTAAGCCTAACTTTACTCTGATCTGCCACAAGGCTTGGGGGATGGGGTGTGACTTTTCCATCTGTTAAATGGGCCCCCCTGTGCTATTCTCAGGGCTGGTGAGCACCAAGGGAAGAGGAACACCATGGAAGAGGAACCTTCTGCCCTTTGAACCAGGGCAGTGGGGAACAGCTGTGATCTTCCTCCCAGCCACTCCCATGGGGTCCCCCCCAGCAGGGCAGGGCACAAGTGATTTGGTAGGGCCCAGGCATCAGGAAGAGGGGGCAGCTTTGGAGCTGGTGGAAAAGGAAGCGCTTCCTTTGGGCGGGCAGCTGAAGAGACAATCGCTGGGCTTGTGTGCAGCGCTGTAGAACACCTAGAGCAAAATGGTGCCTGGCAAAGGGACTTGAATTTTGGGGCAGAATGGGTTCAAATCCCTCCCTCTTATAGGCTGTGTAACTTTGGATATGCCATTTAACCTTTCCGTGCCTCTGTTTCCCCAAATATAGGCGGGGACCTTACCAGTCCCAAGCCCCTGGGTTTTATTTATATTTGCTTTCCTCTTCCCCAGGCGCGGGACAGTGACAGTCCTGCCGCACAGGGTGGCTGATGGGTCCTGGGAGGAGGTGGAAGAGGATGAATTTGGACACTAGAGCACATCAGAGAAGGGAAGCGACCCGCCTGGACTCGCCGGAGGGGATGTGGCCACGGTGCGGGGAACCCCCTCTGTGGCTGCCCCAGGGCCAGCGAAGGGTCATTTCCTTCCGCGTTCGGCCCAGTCACCTCTCCTGTTTGCACCCCCACCCCCGGCCCCCCAAGCGCCCCGGCCCGGATTTCCTCCGCGGACCTGCGACTCCTGGAGTCACCCCCGCCCCCCCCACCCCGACGCCGCGGGCCGCGGGCTGCACGTGCGGGGTGGGCGGAGGGCGGCACCGCGCTGGCACCCCACTTCTCAGCGACCCCTCTCCCTCCGGCGCGCTCCCCCGGCCCTTCCACCCCGCCTTCCCAGCGGGGATCCAGCGTGAAGAAGATGCTCCCCCACCCCCGGGGTTCAGATAACCCGCGTCTGCGGGGCGCGCCGTGCGGGCGCTAGGACCCCGCGCCGGGCCGGGGGCGTGGTGGGGCGGGTCGCGGCATCGGGGTTTAAATCGGAGCCCGCGCCGCCCCCTCGCGGGTCGGGCTCCCGTGGGGCAGTGGCGCGGCCGCGAGCCTCCTCCGCGGGGACCCCGGGGTCTGGCGCCGGGTGGGACTTGGGCGCGGGCGGGTTTGCGCAAAATGTGCCGGTGCTGTTCGGGAGCGGAGCGGCAGCCGCGCTGAGCCAGGTAGGAGCCGCCGGCTGGCCAGGCTGACCCGACCCGGGGGACCCCCGTCCCGCGCCCCACTTTCCCAGCCCCACCCCGCCCTCCGCGCGCGCAGAGCCCCGGCGGGGCTGGGGCTAATTCATGAGGGTGCAGCGCGCCCACCCCCCAGTCTCGGCCCAGCCGCCCCCACTCCGCGCGTGGAGCCGGGTGGACCCGCCCTGGCCCGGAGAGGTCTGCGCGCCTGCTGGCCCCGAGCCTCGTCCCCGCAGAGGGACAGATGGGGGAACACGGGCAGAAACACTGGCATTTGCCCGGGACCCGCAGCTAGGTGGGCAGAAGAGGATTTGAACCCAGGGCTCCTGCCACCCTCTGACCCTGGCCTGGGAGAGGCGTCCCACCCCACGCCCCGGACAGCCTGCCTGTGGCACGGAGTGGGGGCACCCACCTGTCCTAGAACCTCGGAAGTCAGCCTTCTTCATGGGTGGGGGGGTGGTTGAGGGACCCCCACCCCCACCCGAGCTGTCTGAAATTCCACCATCACAGCTACATTCCTTTGGGTTCTGGTCTAATTCCCCCGTGGGATGCACATGTCTCCAGATGGGACTTGCCCTTGGTGATTCACAGCGCCCTTCGCAGCATCCGCTGGCCAGGGATGGGGCTGAGAGGAGGGAGAGAAGCACCTCAGAGCCCAGCCCTGGGAGGCTGCCTGCTGGTGCGCCTGCTGGGGGTGAAGGGGGCTTGGAGAGCCAGGAGGGAGATGTTGGCCTGATGTGGTGGAACCACTTCCTACCATTTCCTTTGGAGGCAGATGGACTGTGTTCTGATCCGGAATGCTATTTACTGCCTCGTGTGACTTTGGGTAAGTCACCTCTCTGAGCCTCATTTTCTTCCTGTAAATTGTAGACGTTTCTCTACAGGGCAGGCAGCTTACTTAGCACCTGCTAGAAAAAACACAGTATTTGGGTCATGTGGACCTGGACTAAATCCCAAAACACTCTGAACTGGGTAACTATTGGGTCAGTAACTTCAGATTTCTCATCTATAAAGTGGAAACTATAGTAATTATTTAATTGGGTTGTTGTGGAAATTAAATGAGATAATATGGGGCAAGCATTTCAAAGCGTGTCCAACACCCTTAAATGGTACAAATGGGCTTATGATAATTGTAGACACTGTCCCCCATCCCATATTTCTCTCTCCTTTCTCCCGCTCTCCTTTTCTCCCTCCCTCCCTCCCCTTTCTCTCTTTGTCTCTCTCTTACACACACACACACACACACACACACACACACACCTCTTTTTTGTATGCCTCTCTTCCCAGCCAGAGTCCTGAGATATTACTTGCCTCCTCTTGCCTGAGCCCCCTGTCTGCAGGCCTGGGCTCCCCTCCTCAGCATGCCTCACATGGGCTGCTCGGCCCTGTGTGTCGCTGCCCCAGCTGAGAAAGACAACATGTGTCCAGGACACATTCACGGACTCTCAGCTTAACCACCACAATGGTTGAGGGTGGCCAGTGGCAGAACCTGAACCAGGCTACTGGCCCACAAATGGGACACTGAGGCACTGACAGATTAAGGGACCAGCCCCAGGCTGGCGAGCTATAGAGGCTGGATGTGAACTGTCTCTGCGTTACTCCAGTTCTCCTTCTTGCCTTTCAATGCTACCCACAGTGTCTTGGGCACTGCCAATGGGTGCCCACTGCTGAGGGGCCTCGTCCTGTCAGCTCCCAGGGCAAATTCTGGGTACGAGAAGGTTGGTCCCTGCTGGATCTGCAGATGCCTGCTTTGGGAACTGGGTGGGATCTGGCAGGAAGAAGAGGAGAAAGTATTGCCTCCGGTCCAGTACTAAATCCAGGCCCATCCATGCCTTCACCTCGCACTCACCACCAGCCCACTGTAGAGCTTAGTGAGAACCTGCTTAATACTCCTGTTCTCACAGAATAAGAAATCATCAGGAAATTACCAATGCCAGGAAAGCGATAAAACATGTGAGGATCTGGGGAAGAGCATTCCCAGTGGAAGGAGCCCCAGGGCAAAGGCCCTGAGGCAGGAATGCACTTGCTGTGTCTGCGGAACAGTGAGAAAGCTGGAATTGGTGAGGCAACAGAAAATGATAGATGGAATCAGGGAGGCAATTGTGTGAAGCTTGGGTTTTTGGGGAAGCTTTCAAGCAGTAGAGATTCATGATCAGGTCCTTGATTTAGAGTTGACATAAAGACATCACGCAGGCTGCTATGTGTAGGATAGACTGTGAGAGGTCAGGGTGTTGCTGTGGTGGAAGCTCAGAATCGTGGTGGTGACTCAGACAGTGAAGGAAGACGGGGGTAGGCAGATCTGGGCTGTTTTTCAGGGAGAGCAGACAGAACCCCCTGATGGGGAGAAGGAATGTGGCAGGAAGGAAAAGGGAGTCGCCAGCACCAGACTCCTCCTATCCATTCCCAGGGCATCCTCTGACCTCCTCTGTGGTGTGAGATGAATTCCAGAGAGTGAGCCCCTCTGCTCTAGGGGTGCTTCGCATAGGAGAGAAGAGTCGGAGACAAGCCATGGTGCCCAGCTCCATGTGCTCAATGGGGGCTCCGGGAGATGGGAGAGCTAATAGGAAGGGCCATGTATAGACCAGACTTAGGGAACCAAGGAAGACTTCTTGGAGGAGGTAACATATAAGCTGAGACCCAAAACATGAGGATGTTTCCAGCACAAGAAAGAGGAGAAGGTGGAGGTTTGGGGCAGTGAAAGGTTGGTCAGGGACTGAAAATTACCCGAGGTATTTGGAACCCAGAGTGGGAGACGAAATGGAAAGAAGTGCCGGAATGGAAAGAAGTGCCGGCCCCGAAGCTTCCACTGAGACTAGTACCTGATTCTGAGTACACTAACTTTCAGACGGGCGGTGATGTTTTGGTTTTTAAACAGCAGAGCAAAATTTCCTGTGAAAGCCCAACCTGTAATGCAGGTGAGTGGAAAGCAGCTGTGAGCAGCAGGACGGGGTTAGCATGACCCTGAGGGGAACTCAGGGAGTAGGGTTTAAAAGCCACTACTGTGGCCCTTGCATGTTGGAGCAAGGAAGGATGTCAGAGCAGAGCTATCTGCATTTAAAATTTATCACCAAAAATGCCAGTGGGTTCCAACAGTCAGTCCTCAAAGGTCCTATAAGTGCCTCTTCTAAAATATTCTTCAGAGTCACAACTCAGTGCTCACCTATTGAGCACCTCTGGAGACCTTATAATGTAGAGGTTAAGGGCACAGACCCAGGAGCCAGACTGCCTGCGCCTGCCACTTGCTAGCTGTGTGACCTTGCATGTTCTTTAATGTCTCCGAGCCTCAGCTTCCCCGTCTGCACAGTGAGAATGGGGATCATAGAACCGAATCATGGAATCATTGTGAAGATTGCGTGAACGCAAGTAAAATATCGGGGAGGGTGAGTGGTGTATAATTAATGTCCTGTCAGTTGCACTGTCATAGAACATACTGAGGCTCAGTGAGGTGAAGTAACATGCTCGAGGTCACATGGCAGGTTAAGAGGAGGTGAGAGGGGCAGCCAGGGAGGAGAGAAAAGAGCCCAGTGCTCCTGAGGGCTTTATGTGCCCCTCCTTGTTACAGTATAGGTTTTATGATCGTTTTCAGTGAATGTGTTCTCACTTCCCAATGCAGAACCAGGAATAAAGATAGGAATGAATGAATGAAATTGATGGATCGATCTGTGTGTTCCTGACACTTAACCCAGGTCCTCAGTTAGGAAGCCCCTACCAGCACTAGGATTCATCCTGCTGAGGTCTCTGTGATCCCTCTAAACCCCACCTCTGGGAGAAGGGCTGAACCAGCAGGCCTTGGTGTCCCCTGCGTGATGCCTGAGGTTTAAGTGAAAGTAATGGGCCCGGCCACCTGCTCCTGGGGAAGTCCAGGGTAGCAGTCCTGGGGGCAGGGCTGGCCTCCTGGCGGGCTTCCTGTCAGTGCTCTGGGCCCAGCCTTCAAACAATGGCAGGGACTCCAGTATCAGAAAATCAAAAGAAAAAGGGCAAAATAAAAGTCCAGGGTGGGGGAATTAAGGAATTCCGTTTGGGGCCCAGGGATGGGGGACCTGCTTATGACCTGGGTGGAAGTGGATCCAGAGGCCCAGCTCCCCACGTCACCTTACCCCAGCCCTGAGCTTGGCTCAGAGCAGACATAGGTTCTTTCTGCTCCTACTCCCCACCTCCAGGCTGTCTTCCCCCAGGTGGGGTCTTTTGAAATCCGAATCTGACAACTTCAGCTGCTGTTGAACAACTCCTGCACCCAGAGAAGTGGCTTAGCAAATTGGATTGACATTGGAAGCCCTTTGTGGTGGGCTACGGCCCCACTTCTCACCCCACTCCTTGCTATATCCACAGAACCTCTATCCCAGCTCCAACTGTGATCTGGGGGTCCCTGATGGCAGATGCCAATGGGGGGGTGGGGGAGGGAGGGGCCTGGGGGGGAGGGGAATGGTAGTGGGAAGGAGACAGTGATCTGACCGTGTTCTCAATCCTTCCACCCTGTCTTCTATACAGAGCCATGAGCCACCGGACCCTGCAGCTCCTGGCTGTGCTGACTCTGGGCCTGGCTACCTCCCAACACCGAGACAAGATGCCCTGTAAGATGGTAAGAAGCCCTGCCCAGGCAGGGTAAGCACCTCACTCGTTACTCCTCTAGGGAGCCTGTGACCCCTCTAGGTTGAACTGATTCTATTTGCTCCCTTCCCTGGGTTTCTAAAGTGCTAAGCTGCCCTCTTTCTCAAAACTGGGCATGTGCGGTAGTTGGTGATGGGTCTAAGCCTCTCTCACCTGCCAGACCAAAAACTTCTTGAAAGTAGGTACCAGGTTTGTTTTATTTCTGTTCCTTTTTCCTGCCCTGAGTCAGGGAGACCATCCTGAAGTTGCTCTGCCCCTGCAGGGTTCAGGGGAGAGGGAGGCCTGGGCAGTCACTGAGGTCAAGGCTGGAGCTTGGACTGGGCCCTCCAGCAGCTCACTTGGACCTGGGCCTGGAAGCTCTTGACATAACGCAGGAGGGGCAGGTGCTTCTGGAGGCCGAAGAGCTGGCAGCCAGGGGCCCGCAGCCTCTCCTGGGGGTTGCAGTTCCTGCCGTTGCCATCTCACTTCTTGCCCCCAGGGCCCCTCTGGGATTCCCAGACTCCAAACTATGAGGCGGAGAGGGCTTTGGGTGGCACCACGTGCCATCCCGAATTCTACCTGGGGAGACAGGCTGGGAGCGAAGGCCCAGGCCACCCACAGGCAGAGGGAAGCTGGATGAGCTTTGACTCCTGGCAAATGAGACCACAGACAGGAAAGCTTGCTCTCAACTATCAGAGCTACCATGGAAAAATCAACATACTCTGCAGCTATGTAGATTTTCAAAGTAGTAAAAAGAGATTGCCACATGCAGAGGGCTCTTGGGGTGCCACACTGTACTAAGGGCTCCCTCTCACTTTACCCTGTCCAGAAAACCTCTTTTCAGCTGGGTGAACTGAACCCAAGAGAAGTGATGTGGCCCCCCAGGTCATACACATAGGAAGTAGTAGAGGCAGGATTTGACCCGGCTCCCCTGGGCTCATGCTGTCTGTCCATTGCCAGAGACTCTTCCTTCCCTGCTCCTTTCTGCATGCAGGTGGCAAAAGGGAATGGGGTGGCAAGTCCTTCTCCCTATTTAAAAAAAATGCTGGACAGTTACCTCCTGGCATTCCAGAGAGAGTAGGCAGCAAGTTGTGAGAAGTACCGGGCCTGGTTATAAATAGTCATGCTGGGAGTTTGGAGCCCAGGGAGCAGGAGGGCCATTGACTGCAGCTCTGAGAGCTTCCCTGGCCTTCTGGCTCCCTCCTAGGCAGCCCACCACAACCCTGCCCAAAGCAGCCTCTCTAGGTCTGTGGCAGGGGTACCCGGCACCTGGGCTGAGAGTAGATCTTAGACTCTGGGTTTGACCCACTTGTATCCCAGCTCAACTCTCAGGGACTGGTACCCCAGGGAACATTTGCATACCCAGAGGTGAAACAAGGTGTGCATTTGCACAAGGGGTACAGTGTGAAGCATATATCTTATCCACCCCAAGTAAGTGCCCAGGAAATGGTGCCCACGAAGGACTCAACCCGGGAGCCCATCCAGCTGCGAGCCTGTGGTCAGAACTTGGCTGGCACTGGCAAGCATAGGTTTGCAGTGATACTTTTGAGTCTCTGGCTATCTGATTTATAATAGCCTCCCCCCTTGAACTTCATTTTTCTTTGAGGGTCTGATGGAATAAATAGTTCCTGGGAGGATGAAATGAGCCTCATCATCTATGCACAGACCAAGCCTGGCCCAGAGCTGGTGCTCCGGGAGACCGGCGACACTGCGTCAGTCAGGATGGTCTGGGAAGCTGAGGCTAGGACTGAAAGCGTGTTACCTAGTGGTTCCAGTTGGCAGAGAGATCGGGACAGATGAAGGAGGCAGGAGCCAGGCAGGACTGGCAAGTTTGTTGGGGTAGATTTCCTATTTACATGGGTACTCAACAATACAGCGGTACCCAACAATAGGGGTACAATAGATCTGCCCGGGTCTCAAAACTCCATGCAGCAACCTCCCCTGGAGTGTCAGCCGCTGTGCTGCACTGAATAGGAAGAGTCACGCAGATGCCTGAGCAGGGGCACCAGTGAGGATATGGGAGGAAGGGCATTTCTGTCCCCCTCCTGCCTTCACCCCTGCACTTGGGGCTCTGGGGATGAAGTGGGAAGCTGGGCTAGGCTGGGAAGACCCAGGCTGGTGTTTGCCCCACTGGCTTAGCCGCTCACTCCCTGTGACCTTATACAGGTCATTGCCATCTTCAGACTCAATCTCCCCATCTTTTTGCTCTAATGGCCTTTGACTCCAGTGTAGATATTTGGATAATCCCATGTCTTCCTCTTAGAAAGGTGACTGAGTCGATCCTTCAGACCTTAACTAAGCGGGTGATGCCTGTGACTTTTTCCAATCATTAATAAAGTTTTCTGAGCACTTTCTGTGGGCCAGTTTCAAGCATCCACTTCAGTCACGCCAGTCCTGTTTGTTCTGAGATTACTGTGTAGCAGGTCCCCACACAGGCATCACAATTCAGTGGCTGAGGCTCTGAAGGAGGACGCCCCAGTGGAAATGACCTGCCCAGCGGCAGTCAGGGAATACTTCCTGGAGGAGGAGACCCAGAGCTCAGCATACAGATGTTCTCTCTGCAGATCTAGTGAGAATGGTATAACCAGCACAGGGAACAGCAAGGAGGAGACCCAGAGGCGGGTGTGGGAGGGCAAGGTGGACATTGGTTGCTGCAGTGGTTTAGAAGGAGACGGGACAGGTTGGCAGGCGCCACAAACACTATACTGACCTGCTGAAGGTCCTGGACTTTGTGCTACAGAGTTTTAAGCAGGCGGCAGCATGTCAGAGTGGGGTTTTGCGGTTGCCAGGCATTTGATTGGTAGGTGAGCATGAAAGGGGCAGTGCAAACAGAGAGGCCTAAGCGGGAGTGGAACTGAGCTGGGAGGTTGTGGAAATTAGACCCTTCACTAGCAAAGCCTGAGGCTCCTGGGGTCCTGGGGAAGGCAAGAGAAAAACTGCGTTTGCACAGAAGTCACACGTGGTGGAAGACAAGAATGGAGCCTTTGGTTGTTAAAACATCGGGGTTCCATCCCAGCCCTGTTGCTCACCATTTAGAAGCTGCAATCCTCAACCTCCCTTCCCCTCTCTGAGCTGGGCTTCCTATAAATAGGGTTGATCATGTTTGATGGGCAGGCTATGGCGAGGATTCACTGAGACAGGGGGCCTAGAAGTCTCAATAAACTATAAAATGCAGTGTAGGTGCTGGAGAAGGATGAGTTATGTTCTAGATAAGAAATCAGAGTGGTAAAATGATCAATGGGGCTCGCACAGAAAAATCAGTTATGCCATCAAAGACTGTGGGTGGGGACCCTGGCCCTCTCTTCCCCTGCCCCTTAGACTCACTCCCCTCTCCAGGGACTGATCTAGACTGGACCATGAGAAGCGAGGCCACCGAAGGGGGTGGTGGAGGGTAGCAACAGCAGAAAGGAGGTCACATCTGGGGCGCATCAGTGAGGAAGCGCTGGGGCCCGGAATTCTGCCCATGGAATGAAGGCTTAAATGAGGGCTGGGTGGGAGGCCAAAATAAAAACTGATGACAGGGGTGCAAATTTCATTTTTCCCTTTCAGAAACATTTCTCCCAAAGTAGTTTATAGCCTGACACCAGCTGGGTAAATCTAACTGTATGGGCCCAAGGAAGGCAGCCAGGGGCCCGGCTTGGCTCTGCTGCTCACTGGCTCTGGATCATTCTAGGTGATACATGGCTCAGCTTCCTGTAAAATACTCAGTACGGGTCTTTTTGTTAGTTCGTTGGTCCTTCTACTTCTATCCACCTACTCATCAAAGCTTCTTTGGGTCTTCCTTGATGCCCCATACTGAACTGGGTCCCAGAGATAGGGGCAGGGAGTGGGATGGGGGCCCTCCAGGCATGAGAGGATGTCTGGAGGTCATTCAGACATGACTAGGCTGGGGTGACTAGGAATGTGAGATATGCTGGGAGCTCAGAAGAAAAGCCTAATCAAGTCTGACAGAGAATCAAGTCATCCTCCCTAGAGGACCAAGTCTGGTTCTACCCTTATTGCACCTCTAATGCCTGCTGTTCTCCCTGCCTCCCCAGGTGGACAAGGAGGCCTTGTGCCAGGGCCTTGGTCTGCTCCAGGTCCCCTCAGTGCTCCCACTGGACATCAAGGCCCTGGACATGTCTGGAAATCAGCTGCGGGGCATCCTGACCTCACCCCTGGGCTTCTACACAGAGCTTCGTCACCTGGACCTGAGCAGCAACGAGATCAGCTTCTTTCAGCCTGGTGTCTTCGAGGCCCTGCTCCATCTGGAGCACCTCAACCTGGCCCATAACTGCCTGGGGGTGGGCACCTCGCTGAGCACCGCTGGTCTAGGTCATCTGCCGAGCTTGATGTCCCTGGACCTGTCTGGGAACAGCTTGTACAGTGACCTGGTGGAGCCGCTGCTGGGGGAGGCTCCTGTCCTGTGCACCCTCTCACTGGCAGAGAACAGTCTAACCCGCCTGACCCGCCACACCTTCAGGGGCACGCCCTTGCTGGAGCAGCTGGACCTGCACAGCAATGTGCTGATGGACATCGAGGACGGAGCTTTCGAGGACCTGCCTCGCCTGGCCCACCTCAATCTCTCCAGGAACTCTCTCACCTGCATCTCTGACTTCAGCCTCCAGCAGCTGCGGGTGCTGGACCTGAGCTGCAATAGTATCGAGGCCTTTCAGATGGCACCCCCGGAGCCCCAGGCTGAGTACCAGCTGGCCTGGCTGGACCTGCGGGAGAACAAACTGCTGCACTTCCCTGACCTGGCTGCCCTCCCCAGACTCATCTACCTGAATGTGTCCAACAACCTCATCCGGCTCCCTGCAGGACCTCCTCTGGGAGGCGAGGGCATCCATGCGCCTTCTGAGGGCTGGTCAGCCTTGCCCCTCCCAAACCCCAGCTGGAATGCCAGCACCCACCCCCACTCCCAGCTCTTGAACCTGGATTTGAGCTACAATGAAATCGAGCTCCTCCCGGAGGGCTTTCTTGAGCACCTGACCTCCCTGCGCTTCCTGAACCTCAGTCGGAACTGCTTGCGGGCCTTTGAGGCCCAGCAGGCCGGTTCCCTGCCCTGCTTAGTGCTCCTGGACATCAGCCACAATGCCCTGGAGGCACTGGAGGTGGGCGCCTTAGCCCTGGGGTCGCTGAGGACGCTGTTCCTGCAGGACAATGCCCTGCAGGATCTGCCCCAGTTCACCTTTGCCAGCCTTGCGAGCCTGCAGAAGCTCAACCTGCAGGGGAACCGGGTCAGGCCCTGCGGGGGGCCAAGCGGGCCTGGCCTCTCGGACTGCGTGACCTTCTCGGGCATCTCCTCCCTCCGCGTCCTGAACCTGGTTGACAATGAGATGGAGGTGCTCCGTGCGGGGACCTTCCTGCACACCCCCCTGACCGAGCTGGACCTCTCTGCCAACCCTGGGCTAGATGTGGACACAGGGGCCCTGGCTGGCCTGGAAGCCTCCTTGGAAGTCCTGGCCCTGCAGGGCAATGGGCTGGCCATGCTGCAGGTCGACCTGCCCTGCTTCAGCTGCCTCAAGCGGCTCAATCTTGCCGAGAACCGCCTGAGCCGCCTGCCCACCTGGACGCAGGCCGTGTCCCTGGAGGTGCTGGACCTGAGGAACAACAGCTTCAGCCTCCTGCCAGGCAGTGCCATGGGAGGGCTGGAGACCAGCCTCCGGCGCCTCTACCTGCAGGGGAATCCACTCAGCTGCTGCGGCAACGGCTGGCTGGCCTCCCAGCTGCACCGGGGCCGCGTGGACGTGGATGCCACCCAGGATCTGGTCTGCCGCTTCGGCTCCCAGGAGGAGGTGTCCCTGAGCCATGTGCGCCCCGAGGACTGTGAGAAGGGGGGGCTCAAGAATGTCAACCTCATCATCATCCTCTCCTTCACACTGGTCTCCGCCATCCTGCTCACCACGCTGGCCACCTGTTGCTGCGTCCGTCGGCAGAAGTTCAGCCAGCAGTACAAAGCCTAGAGACGCCCAGGCTGCTGGAAAGCTCGGCCCGGAGACCGTCGAGAGGTCAGTGGAGGAGCCAGAGGCACAGAGAAGGGTAGGGACTGCCCCAAGATCACACACTGAGCCAGGGTCCTGGAACCCCAGCCCGTGCTTCCTTTCCCTGCATCCTGCCACATCAGTAGATGACACACTTCCAGGCACACATGTGGTTCAGCTGTGAAAGCCAGAAGTTGGGCAACTTCAGGAATACGGCTGACCCATCAGATCAACAGATCCTCACCAGGCATCCGTTTTGTGCCACACCCTGCTCCAAGCACTGGGCACGCTGGTGGATGAGATGTCGGCAATGCCCACAGGTGAAATGGGCCCCTGCCCTCAAGCATCTCCCAGTCTGAGTGGGGAGGTGGTCATAGAACCCTGCAGTGACCACAGAGAATGTGGAAGTCCAAGTCTCCAGAGCCCTGCAGCCCCCATGGGCTGAGAGCGGGGAGGCCCATCCCGGCTAGACCAGGGCACAGGAGGGATGAGACCAAAAGGATTTGACTAAGACGTTTCCAAGCAGACTCTTTGTCCCATCTTCTGATAATGACTTTCAGCTTTTCTGGAACATGAAGAACTTGCGCCTGGAAGAGAGAACGAAAGCCACATGAGCATGTTTGGATCCAGGGTTCGTGGGCAGGCTGCAGCAGCTCCAGCAGGGCCTGGTTAAGAAGCTGTCATCCAAGGCCTTGGTGCACAACAGACCACACGCTTCCCACCCTGGGCAGGCTCTTGCCCTGCCTGGCACCTTTGCGTTGCACACACTGGCCCAAATACTGCCCCAGGCCCCCAACACCCACCCAGGCCCATCTCTACAGTCCAGCCCCACCCTCGCCGGTCTGCTGATGAGCAGGAATGAGAGGCTTGGGTGTTTGGTTCTGTTTTGCACCAGGCTTGGCAGCTGTAACAAACCCAAGCAGACTTCTGCCTCTTCACGACAACTCTCTGAAGTTGGTATTTTTTTCCCATTTTACAACAGAAGAACCAAATTCTCCTTCCAGGGCCTGTCAATTAAGAAATGCCATAACTGAGATTGAGACTTACATCCTGCTGACCTCAGGGCCTGAGCTTGGCCCCCGGGGGGCTGCAGGCTGGCAGGTGGACAGGAAGTGGCCCCACAAGCTGGAACAGGGCCTGGGCGCATCCTGTGCTGGACATACCCACCTGCTGCTCTACCTCCTCTTCCCCAGATGGGCAGAGAGACAGGCAGCCACAGGGCCTCTCCCCTCTCTGCCTCAGTTTCCCTCATTCCCTCCTTTGCAAACCAGCACTCTTCTTTTTCTCTCCTTGCTCTGGTGTCCCTCATTCTTTCTGCACTAAGTCAAACCTGGTATTTAAGACCATTGAATCCTCCTCCCCCTTACACAAATAGGGAAACTGAGGCTTAGAAAGAAAATAACTGTGTGCACAAAGCTGAGAGAGGCAGTGGTGAAGCCCATGAAAAAAGCGACTTCAGACCTCAATGGGCATTGGTGCCTGGGGCGTGGGGGAGGGTGGGCCCGAGCCGTTTCCTTCACGTGCTAAGATCCTGCTGGCTCCAACCCCTCTTTCTGGTCCTCATTTTGCAGGGATTTTTTTTTCACCTAGAAAAATGGTAAAAACCCATTTAGATCTGAATCATGATAACTGACCCCACCCCGGCCCATGAAATCATGGACTGTCCAGGAGGAAAGGAAGCCCTGGGCTCAGCCCAAGAGCCCGTGTTTCAGTCTTCACCCTCTTGGCCCGCAGGCTGGCTCAGGACAGCGCTCAGTAACGTCAGACAATCAACACGCCCCTCCCTCTGCTCCATTTTATTGATGAGTAAACTGAGGCCCAGCATGGGCCTACGACTCGGGGAGTTGGTGGCAGAGCTGGGGTGTGCAGGACAGCCAGGTGGAGCCGGTCCTGGGTGGGGACACACCTCTGGTGCTCACTACACACACACACTCCTCCTCGGGTTGGGAGGGCAGGTGTGGCCCCTTCGTGCCTGATCTTTGAGAACACTATACGATGCTGCTCTCACTCGCAGGGACCAGGCCACAGCCCAGGCCTCGGGACCAGCTCTTTGTATAACCCACATGAATGTATTAAAAACAGTTTTGGAGAAACCAGGTGTTCTGCCAGCCTCCTCCTTGCTCAGGTCCTGGGCGCCATCGCTTCTGCTTCTGCCTGCTCTGCTCTGCTTGTGCCATGGCCTTTGAGTCCTCATGACAGGCTGGGGAGATGGTAGGTGAGAAACTGAGGTGCTGGGTCATCGCCACCCTGGACCCTGGGGCCTCAGCCACCCTCACATTCCCTGCCACACCTCCAGTCCCCCACAGTCAGCCAGCCCTGCTCCCCACTAGCACTGCTGAGAAATAGCGACTTTCAGCAGTTGTCCTGCCCCTCTCTGCCCTGCAGCTCCTTGGCCTCGTGTTTCCTCTGTGCCACCCCCGTATCTCTGAGGCAGTGCCCTCAGGGTGCTCACTCCCCTCCCTCATGCTCCTTTCTCTCCAGCCTCTCCTTCAGACTACAGCTTTGCTCAGTCTTGTCCACCTTAAAAAGAGTAAAAAGGCCCTCCTGCTCCTACTTCATGGGCTAACTTCTTGGCAAAGTAGCTTCCCTTTCCCCACTCCATACTGAAGCCTCCACACTGTCCCCCGACACTGCCTTCAACCCTCCACACCCCACTCGCCCTGGCTATGGTCACCCACAGTGTCCTTTGTCAAACTCAGTCCCTTTTAGACTGAGCATCCTTGACCTTCAGCTGTGAGGGCCCCTGTACCCCCATTCTCCCTGACACCCACCCCTTCCCTCAGTACACTCTCCCCTAAATCTAGGGTACCCCACATGTGGTTTTCACCTTCCTCTCAAGCCGCTCCTTTTCAGGGTCCTCTCTGTACTCCTCTTAGGCCACCTGAGCAGTGACCACCATAACGCTGTCCCAGGCCTTCTTCCCTTGGGAATGTCACATTCTCGTTGCTGTACAAACTGCCCTGTTGCTCTGATGACACCCACCTCTCTGTCTCCAGCCTCATCCCTGCTGAGCGCGCAGGCCTGACACCCTGAGGCCTCCCCAGCTAGAGAGCTGAAGCTCTGCCCGGGCTGGAGCTGAGTGGCAGTGAGCCACCTACTGCACATCAAGGTCAAACTTGGAAGAAGAGCCAGGAGCGGCATAAGGACATGCCTGTTTTCTGGAGGGGAGCTGGGGGGTGAGGGTGTGGGCAAAGCCTCTGGGAGAGCGGACAAGGGCCACCTCACCTGGGTGGGGCCAGGGAAGGGGTTCTGAGTCACAGTCTAGAGTGCAAGCTTCCTGCTCCCAATTTGCAGCCCCCTGTACCTGTCCTCAGGTGATCCCACCTCCCCTTCGCAGCTGCCTGACACCTAGACAGGGTCCAGCCTTCACTTCCCTACCTCCTCTCCCCAGATTCAAGGCCCAGCTCAGCAATGTTCTGCCCTTTCCCCCCAAGCATCCTGGAGATTTCTCCAACCTTCTCCAGTCTGTGATCTCTCACCTCCCAGCACTGCTCCCAGCTGCTGCTCGCCCAAGTACATTTGCAATGCCTGTTTCATGGGTGAGGTTGGGGGGTGAGAGGAGGTGCGACTCAACTCTCTAGCACATGGTAGGAACTCAGTGAAGGCCTAAGGGCAAGTGGAAGCGTGGGTTTAGCTCATCCTGGGGGCTCTGCAGGTCTCTGACCCAGCTGGGAGCCCACCAGGTCCCTGACCCCTTTTCCTGGAAAACAGGGGAGTTTATTCACCTGGCCAAGACCCCCAGCAAGGCAGAAATTCCTGTTTTCAGCCAAACGTGGACACAGCTGCCAACTAGGTCATCAGAGCATCCGGCAAATTCCAGGGAGGGGGAGGCCCTGCAGGCCCCCTGTCACAAAAGGTCTGAGGTGTCATGTCACCAGCTTGTTCAATTCAGTGAGCTGCTATGACATTGGGAGGAGCTAGACTTGTGGAGGGGGGGTGCGGGAGGGGAGCAGCCCCTCAGCCCATCTGTGCCTCACCTCTCATCCCCTGGGACTGCGATCTGCTGTCTGCTCTCTGCTGTAGTCCTTCAGCCGACAGGCTTGAGGCCCGGCCGCCCCAACACAAGCTTGCAATCACCCAGCACCGTGGGCAGGCACTGCGCTGAGCCCCGGGGTGCATGGTGGTATTTCATTCTGACAAGCTCTGAAGAGATCTCTGTTATCATCCTCATTTGAGAGAAACCGAGACTCATGTTTCCACAGCTATAAAGTGCCAGAGCCGAGGTTTGCCCCACTCTGGAGCCAGTGTAACCTTGCCTCCTGACCCTGCTCCACCTGGAATGTCTCAAGCACACCCCCTGCCCACAGGCCAAACTCCGTCAACCAACGCCTAATCACCTCCTCTGGAGAGACTGCCCTGACTTCCCTCCTCCAGCTCTCCACAGTCCCGGTTGCCTGGCCACAGCCTCGGGATCCGCTTCCTGACACCAGAGGGAGGACCTCCCCGGGCCTTTCCCGTGTCCCCTGGGCCTGTGAGTTGACACAGGGGGAGCTCAGGGGAAGTTTCCTGACCCAAAGGCCCCAGGCCTCTAGGACTTAAATTTTGTGGGGATTACCCCCAACCCTCAGACCCAGAATGGAGTGGTTCAGAGGACACAGAGGAGGTGCAGAGGATGCAGGGGCAGTGGTGGCCAGAAGTGAGGCAAAGAAAGACCATTTCTCACCTCCATCTCCCTCGGCTTCCCTCTCACCTCTAGAACCCTGGAGTCCTAGCTCCTCTTCTCCTTTCCCTCCTAATTTCCTCTTCCCACCCTTCTCTCACTGGGAGAACCTGGGTCTGTGGTGGCAGAAAACAGGAGGGCGGAGGGAGGAGCGGGAGGCCGGAGCTGTTTATAGGAACTGGAGCAGCTCCATCCATCAGCTCTGTTTGGAGCTAGAGACCAAGCACAATAAATACCTTGGCTCCTCCCCAGCTGTGCTTTCCCTGAACTTGGCCATTGGAACTCCAAATCTCCTGGCTTGCTGGTTCTCAGGACCCAGCTCCCACCCCACCCCACCCTGCTTCCACTTCCCACCGGGCTGGCTTGGAGGACAGTCTGGGGCCGGCTCTGGGGGACAGTCATGTAGGGCTGAGTCTAGGCGCTGCGACCACTTGGCTTTGGGAGCAAGGGCAAGTCATGCCACTTGTCTGCCTCCACTTCCCCATCTGTGAAATGGGGTCAGCATCACTGCCCCCGAAACACACAGCGTTGTTTGTATGCTAGGCTTGAGTGGCTCCGGCATCTGCTCTGTGCTGGACCCTGGGTCTTGCGGGATCCCCAAGATCTGTCAGACAGAAAGACGGATGGACAGAGACTGCCTATTGGTGGAGGGAGGGGCTGCACCGAAGCACAAGCAGGAAGTGGTCAGCACCACTGGGAGGTCCAGATTTTGTGCTCTGGGAGTTTGTTTGCAGCAGGGAGCGGCTTTCCAGCTGGAGGAGCAGGGGAGACTTTGGGGACATCTGTGCTAGCCTGCAAGGAAGGGAGGGATCTCATCATGTTAAGATGAGGGGAGGCTCTTCCAGGCAAAACATAGGCGAGAGCAAGAGCCAGCAGTGGGAAGACACGGCCCATTCCTAACTCGTCCTCTCTGATCCTTCAGCACCTTTTGCTCTGACCTTCCAGGCTTCTGGAATCTTCCCTTCTCTGGAGAACCCTTGACTCACCCAGCTCTCTCAAGCTGTGGATACATTCCTGGAATTCTGCAGTCATGTCCCCACTCCCACCTCCCCCAACAAAAGTCACCCTAGAAAGTGGAAGACTCAGATGAAGGGAAATGTCATTGGCCAATAGCACATGTTTCTGGAATGAATAAGGGAATGAAGGAGTGAATAAAAGTGAGTCAATGAAAAAGAGAATAAGTGAGTAAGAAAATGACTGAATTCAACTTAAGTGCCTCCACACGCTAAGGGGCTGTTCTTACAAGACCCCTCCCCTCCTGGTCCTCATTGTTTATTGAAGGAAATAGCCATTAAATACACACATGTGGATAAAGACAGAAAGCAAATTATGTTAAGGAAGCAAAACAAGACATAATTGAGATGGACAAGCTCAGAGAAGTCCTCTCCAAGGATGTAATCTGTAAGCCTAACTGAAAGAGGACATTGCATGCATAAGACAATATTCATTCCAGCCTCTTCCATTCACTCCCTTGAACTTGCAAAATGCCTGGGGACAACAAGAGCTGCATTCTGGACCCAGAAACTCATTTTTGCCCACTGAAATTAGTCGCCTACACTGGGGCCCTGCTGGATTCCCCTCCCCCTCAGTGCCATGCCTGCTCCATTCTAGAATCATGGAGAAAAATATGGAAGCCACATATAATAATGTCGAAGGAGTCAAGGTCAGAGTCCCAGGAGTCAAGAATTGTGGGAGTAGGAGGCTAGTTAGGTTGCAAAGTAAGAGGGTCTAATTCCAACGTCCCTGCTGTTTAATTTAATTTTGGGGGGAGAGGTGAAATAGGCTTGTCTCCCTTTTCCATTTCTGTCCCACCCATGCCAGCTTGCACCAACCCTTTCCTTTGACCCCAGGTAATCTGTATCAGCATTCACATATTCGTATGATTTTTTTAAATCATTGACAGGTGCATTTAAATTGTCTGCAAATACTGTCATTGTATAATAAAAACCGCATTGCATTATTTATATTTTTGTGCGTCTTGCTTTTCTTATTCAAAAATACTTCAAGGAAATTCCCCCCCAAAATCAGTATAATTCTGATTCGTTTTTGACAGTACCTAGTATTCCATAGTGTGAATATTCCACTTACTCAGTCGTTCACCAGTTGATGGACATTCATTTTGTTGCTTTTTCTTGCAATTGTAAACATGCTGCAGAAACAGCTTGTTTGTATGCCTGTAGCTGTCAAGTCAGTACTTAGAAGTGAGACTCTACATCTCTTTATAAAATACACACATATATACATGTATACATCATTTTAATAAAGCTTACTTTTAAAGTTTTTTCACAGTAATGTTTCATACTTGCACAAATAACTTCTGAGTGTCTTTTGCTGTGCATCCTTAGAAAAGCAGCTACTATCAATAGTTACAGGTGTAAGGTTGTCTCTCATTGTTATTTTATTTTTTTAAGATTTATTAATTTATGCATATAAGAGCTGGGGTGTAGGCCAGAGATACAGGGAGGTGAGAGGATTCACCAGAGACAAAGTGGGGAGCAGAACAGGCGGATCTACTGAAGTACACTGCTGAGGGGAGCAGCGGGGGAGACAGGAGAGGTCTGCTGTGCCATGTGGGTCAGCTCCTTGACGGGAGATTGAACTCTTGCTGCAGTGGCTGCCAATAGTTTCATAGTGCTGAGACTTAACTCCTTGTGCCACCAGGGATGCCCCAATCTTCACCTTTTCTTGTTTACTTATTCTTTCCATAATTATTTAAATATGTGTAGATCTCTGCCATCTTTGCCTCTGATGATATTCAGTAAAATGAGCAAAATAGAACATAAGCTCCAATTGGAAAAATTATCTGTGTCACCCAGTCCACGACAAAAAGGCAAGGGCAGTTTCTTCACGAGTCTCTCGGCTCCACGTGCCTCCTCCAGGTCTTCGGGCTCCATCCTGCTTCCTTCCTTTCTTATTGCTATTTTAAATTGCATTTCTCAACTGCTAGATGTGGGCAGTTTTTCATTTGTTGGCTATTTGAATGAACTCTTCCGTGAATTTCCTGGTTTTGTTCTTTGTCCATTTTCCTATCTAGTTAACTTTTTCTTGTTGATTTGTAAAACCTCATTGTATGTTGAAGCCCTTAAACTTTGTCTAGCATTTTTTTAACAAATACTTTCCAAATCTCTCATTCATCTATTGACTTTGCCCTACAATCTCTCTCAGGGCCTCACTTATCCTTTTATCTTCTTCATTTGATTGTTTCATTAGACTGCACATATAGTCTCCTAACTTCTCCTCCCCTCCCGTCTTCTGTTTTTACATTGAGATCTTTAAATAATCTGAAATGTAATTTTTTTTACAGTGAAGTTGGATAAGGATCAAATTTTATTTGCTTTCAAATGGACAGTAGTTGTACCAGCACCATTTATTAAATAATTAAAAAGTCATTCATCAAATATATACATTTGGAGTCTACTTCTGGATCTGCTCTGCATATTTCATTCAGCTATTTCTCTATTTCCATACCAATACTCTCGTAATTGGTTTTAGAATTCATCCTGATACCTATAGGGCAAATCCTCTTGCTCTGTTAACATTTTCCACAACTTTCTGGCTATTCTCAAGCAGTTATACTTCCTTATAAACTTTAAGATCATTTCACTCTATTTGGAATTTATTTGGGGAGTTCTAACATTTTTATGATAAGAAGTCTTCCATCCAAGAGCAGGGGATGCCTTTCCATTTAAGATACTGTGTTCTCTTCTTCCACGAGATTGTGTAACTTTCTTCTTTTGACCCTATGTCTTTCTTGTTAAAATTATTCCTAACTATTGTGGATCTTGCATCAATATTGTAAAGGGAATATTTTTTATTTCCATTTTTATGTGTTTATTGTCAAAAGAGAGAAGGAATGGGTTTTTGTAGCTTTACCTTATCCAATAACTTTATGAATTTTTCTTATTAATTCAACTAGGAGTTTGTTTTTTGTTTTTTTGTTTGTTTGTTTGTTTCATTTGTTTTTGGGTTTTGTTTCTCTGCTAGAAGCTCTTGGGTTTTCTAGGTGTATGATCATTTAATGACCTCATTATTTACACAGCTCCTTTGCCAGGTCTACAGGCAACTTCCAGGGACCTCCACTGCCCCCCGCCCCAGACCTCCTTCCCCCTTGGCCTCTCTCCCCAAGATCAGTGCTCCAACCCAGTCTCTGGTTTGCAGAGCAGAGTGGAGGCGTGGATGGGGCCTCAGAACTCCTGCTACTTTGTTCCACAGAGTGCATTTGTTGCCCTGCCCTGTCTAACTGGAATTCTGTTCTCTTAGAGCAAAGGTTGAAAGCTGGTGGCCTGTGGGCCCGATTTAGCCTGCAGGCATGCTTTATTTGGCGAGCACAGTGGTTTATAAAAATATGGACTAGTTTCCATCATTCAAAAATTAGAAAAGCTGTTTCATATGGGAACACATAAAACTCTAGACTTCTGATTTTTCTTAAAATCCTGGAAAATCTGAGAACCTGGGCCCCCAACCCAGGACCATGAATGGCAGGAGCATTGAAATTTTGTTTCCCACCCAAAGGCAGGGGGCTATCCTGACCCCTCTTCCTCAGCACCGGACACCTCCTGGCTCTAGTCAGGGGTCATAAAAGTTAAATTCCTTTCCTTCTATATCACAGGCAAGTCGCAAGGACATGTGAGTTAAGAGTCCCTTATGGGAAGTGTTCTGACCTGTGTCGTGCCTTGAACCCCTTGGCAGTCTGATAAAACCAACAGACCCTTTTCTCAAAGTTGAATTTGTTAAATTCATAAAATAAAAAAAAAAAACCACACGATTACAAAGGAAATGAATTCTATTGAATGCAGTTATCGAACTATTAAGACATAATTGCGATTTAGTAACACTTTTTTTATTAACACATTACTTAATGAGATCAGCTGGCAGCTCTATTATCATCTGTAATTTCAAAGCACTGATGTGCATGAACAGTGTTTGGAGAGCTGCTGCAACTGTCATCCGGCATGAAAACGTCTGTGATTTCTGTTGGTGATGGAATTGCTAATGACACAGGCACTGCTAATACTGCAGAGATTGTGGCTTACACATTCATGATAGATAGAAAGAACTACTGCATTTCAATTGAAGGCTAAAGATAAAAATAGACATGAAGCTTGTTTTCTCATCCAAGTTCACAGACCCCAAACATTCTACCCACTGTCTCATGAATCTCAGGTCAAAACCCCTGCTTTGGGGAGAAGGTGCTAAATGGCTACAATAACTCAGCTACAATAACAAAGAAACACAATCCCACAGAAATCACACCAATCTTGGGTGTTCTTGTTCAGGTCAGAATTGGGGTATAAATTAGATTCCTTTTTTCTGGAGGAATCCTTGGCAATATGTTCCAAGATTCTTAAAAATGTGCAACTGCCTTAACCCAGCAAGTCTTTTTCTATGCTATGCATTTATCCTAAGGGAATAAAGATGAAGCCAAAGGAAGGCTGAGTATGCAGATGTGTATCATAACCAAGGGCACAAAAACCAAGCTTTTGTGGAGCCTGAAGCCTATGCAATGTCAAGGGCCTCTTTTACAAAAAGAAGACAAAAATCAAGAACATATAATTGTTAGACTGCTCACGAACAGTTAGAAGCGTCCAGAGCAAGGGGGGGACCCTGTAGCTAAAGCTTCATCAGCGTCACGTAAATTGACCCAATTGTGGAGTTATTAATAATAATCTAAAATTTAAAACAACCTAAAACAGCCACTGTCAGGGCTTGATATAGTAAGGTATAGTGTATCTACACAAGGGAAAACTAATTGGTGCTTAAAATATGGATGTAGGGGTATATTTATTGACATGGAAAATTGCTCAAAAGATAGTAGTAGTAGCTAAAAGAAAAGAGGGCTATAAAATATGTGCAAGATCCCAGTTTTGTTAAAAAAAAAGTATTAGTTATGTGAACTAGAGTAGGAGTTTTCCTGGGTCAGAACTGCTACTTTGAGAGCAGCACCAGACACAGCCCAGCAGGACTCAGGGAGGTTGTGACAACCACACCCCACCATTCATGTCCAGCCTCACAGCAGACACTGACCAGGGAGAGGAGGTTGGGTGCTGAGACTCTCCATGGGAAGAGCTCTCTAAATGCCTCATGTCACCCCACATGCCTCAAGTCAAACAATCCAGGCCTTCCTGGAGCTTAGAGCACAAAGCCTGGGCCCACCTGTCTCATGGAGAAGTCTAAAGATGAAGAGACAGGGAGAGCTGCCCTGCTGGGAATGGGGACGCTACAGGAGTGGCTCACGCGTCCAGGATTTGGCAGCAAAGGAGAGGAATGTTTCCTACGGGACACAGTACAAAAGAGCTGGGCATGAGCCACCCCTCCCCAAGAAGTCTACCCTCCAGGACTCGGGACCCCTATGGGAGGAGCCATCAGTGAAGAGGAGGGGGCACACCCAGGTGATCAGCCTAGGGGTAAACACCCCAAGCTGATGGGGCAGCTGCAGGAGATCTAGGAAGGAGGTTCCACAGAACCCAGAAAGTGTTTGTTTCATGAAAGCAAGAACCGGATTTGGGCATCTGTCACCCAGATGGGTATCATGTCAGTTTACAATGACTGCATCCCAAGCTGACTCTGACTTGCCTTTGCCTTTCCCAAACCAGCCCTGAGCCGGATTAGAAAATGCACATCAAAAAGGGAGACAAATAATCCTTATTTTTCCCAGTGGAGGTTTTTGAGCAGTGTCTGGTTGAAAGTTTAAGGGTAGGAGACAAACTTTGAGAAGCTCAAGTTTATTTGTGTAACTGAGGTGTCATTCACCCCTCATAGTTCTATGAGTTTTGACAAACAGACGCAGTTGTGCAACCACCACCACAGTCAAAGAGCAAAACATTTCATTCATCCTAAAATGTTCCCTTGTGCCCCTCGACAGTCAACTCCTCTCTTCGCCCCAGCCCCTAGCAATCACAGATCTGTTTTCTATAATAGTTTTGCCTCGTTCAGAATGTCACATAAAAGGAATCACACAGTTTGTCATCTCATGAATAGGGGGGGACTTCTTCACTTAATACAACGCCCTTGAGATTCATTCACAGTGTTTTTAAGTATCAAGGTCCCTTCTGATTACAAACTAATATTCCATTGAATGGATGATCATAGTTTGTCAAACCATTTCCCTATTAAATAATGTTTGAGTTGTTTCTCAGTTTTGACTGGGATTATAAATGAAACTGCTATAAACATTCACATCCAGTTTTTTGTGTGACCATAAATTTTCATCTCTTGGGTAAACACCTAGGAGTGGAGTTATTAGGTCCTATGGCAGGTGTATATATATTTACCATTCAAAGATATTGACAAATAGTCTTCCACAGTTATTGTTCAAATTTTTTTTTAATTTTTTTTAGAGGCATGTTTTTATTTATTTATTTGTTTGTTTGTTTGTTTGTTTGTCTGTTTATACATGCACTGGGTACAGTCAGAAGTGCGGGAGGGTGAGAGAATTCACCAGAGCCAGAGCAGGGAGCAGAGCAGGCAGAAGGACCAAAGTACACTGCTGAGGGGAGCGGTGGGCGGCAGGAGAGGTCTGCGTGCCATATGGGACCCTCGCCAGTGGCCGGGGATCAAACTGGCACTGCAGAGGCTGCGGGCAGCTTTGCAGCCCAGTGCTCAACCACTGAGCCACCAGGGGAGGCCCATATGATGCTTCCTTAAGATAAGTTTCCAGGGTTGAAATTATTGAGGTGAATGAGAAATAATTTTTTTTTCTTTTAAAGAGGCATGTATTATTTATTTATTTGTTTGTTTGTTTGCTTGTTTATACATGCACTGGGTACAGTCAGAAGCGCGGGAGGGTGAGAGAATTCACCAGAGCCAGAGCAGGGAGCAGAGCAGGCAGAAGGACCGAAGTACACTGCTGAGGGGAGCAGCGGGCGGCAGGAGAGGTCTGCGCGCCATGTGGGACCCTCCTCTGGTGTCCGGGGAGCAGCCGGGGATCGAACCGGCGCTGCAGAGGCTGCGGGCAGCTTCGCAACCCAGTGCTCAACCGCTGCACCACCGGGGAGGCCCTTATTGTTCAATTTTTGATTCCCATCAGCAATGTGCAAGAATTCCAGTTGCTCTTCACGCTCATTAACACTTGATATTGTTGTTCTTCCTAATCCATATAACAGAAGAGTGAAGTTCTTTTTTTCTAATAGACTTTGAAGAGCAATCCTTCATCTGATGTGTCTTTTGCAAGTATTTTCTCCCAGAAACAGAGGTTTTGTTTGAACTGGACTGAAATTTTTTTAACTCTTGGTTTCAAAACGACTTCAGACTTGCAGAAGAATTGTAAGGACTATACAAAGAAGTCCCATTTACCCTTCCTCCAGGTTCACCAACTGTCAGAAATTGTTGACACTTTGTTTTGTCATTTTCTGTATCTAAATATACACATTTTTCTCCAACCATTTGAGGGTAAGTTGCATTCATCATCACCCCCAAATATTTCAACATGTATTTCCTAGTAAAAAGACATTCTTTTAGATAACCATAGTATAGTTCTCAAAGTAAGTAAATTTAACCTTACTAAAATACTATCTAATCCTCAGGTCAGATCTAAATTTTCATTAAACTTGCCCCAATAATGTCCTTTAGAGTAATATCCCCTGCAATCTGGGATCCAAATCAGGACCATGCATTCAGTTTGGTTACCAGGTCTCTTTAGTCTCTCTGAATTTGGAATAGTTCCTCAATCTTCCACTGTGTTCATGGCACTGACACTTTTGATGAGTCTGGGCCAGTTATTTTGTGGACTGGTTTTCAATTTGGATTTATCTGATGGCTCCTCTGTGGGGTTCTGCCTTTTCGACAGGAATACCACAAAAATAATGTATCTTTCTCAGGTCCCCACATCAGCATCAGGAGGTGCTTTATACTCCACTGAGTAAGACTTTTAGTATGCATCAGGACAAAAAAAAGACTAGAAGGAAGAGATTCACCAAAAGATAAGCATAGGAGGAGGTTTTCAGGTGATTTTTACTTTCTTCTTGACTTATCTGGATACTGGAGTCAGGCCCAGCAAGCATTTAATCTCATCACCTACCACCTCCAAATTCTCACCCACTTCAATAGACCTTGGCCTTTGATGCCACAGAGGAAAGGAAGTTACAGTTAAGAGAAAAAGAAAATTACACACGAAATGTAATCTTTGTTTTTTGAATTTCTAATATCTCACCTCCTTCCACTTAAAAGATTGTGCAGGGTCGTTTTTATTATGAGCAATTTTTACTTTATACTCAGAAGGCCCAATGTCAGTGTGTTTGCAGATTTTTTTAATACAGTTATATTACTCACGAGTGATAAGAAAAAAAATTGTTATTAAAAAAGGTGAAAAATCACGTGGTTCCATGAATTGACATTTTGAACAGTGGATCAGACACCTCAGCAGCCTGTGGGGAGTGGCTCATTTCTTTGCTTGCTGTCTCACCAAGACTGACAGCTGTCAGCCAGGGGGCTGGGGGTGGCATGATTGATATGCCACTGCAGACATCATGGAAATTCTCAGTGTGACATTTTCAAAAGCAGGAGGGGCTTGGAGGCAGGTAACTCATAGGGAAATACCTCCAAATCAGTCAGCAGGCTCGCCTTTCTTCCCCCTAAATGTCTCTCACTGCCTCTTCCTCCTCATGTCCCTAGAGGCCCAGACCGTGGGCATCTCTCACCTGGACCATGGCTCCAAGCACAGATCTCCCTTTAGTCTCTGTAGAGAATAAGATTCCCAGAACCCTGCTGTTATTCTATCTCCTTTCTGTGGCTTTCCACCACCCTATTGCCTACCCAATTCAGTGCCCCTCAAATCCTGATTTCCTGAAACCCACCTTTCCCCACCCATCCCCCACCCCCAGTCCCACCCTACTACTATGCTTCCTGTCAGAAGCCCAGCCAACCCTGGGCTCCTCCCTGCTCTTTCCTGCCTCCATGTTATTGCTCCCACCCATCTCTTCCCTGGAATACCTTCCCCTGACAGTCCTGCCTGTCCACATCAGGACCGGCCTTCAAGGGAAAGCATCAAAGTTAACTCTTTGGAGAAATCTTCAGTGAATCTGTGCGGAAAGTCTCCTGTGGAGCCGAAGCTCTGGCCGGGCCCTCAAGATACAGCAGTGACCGTGGCGCAGGCCCTGCCTCCATGGGGTTCACTATCCACTGGGGAGTCAAAAAGGCAAATAAGCAGAAACCAAGGCTGAATTACCTCTTAGATGGTCATGGGTTTGCCAGCATGACCACAGCAAACTCCCATAAACTCAGTGGTATTTTGAACCACAAAAATCTGTTACCTTTCACAAGTATTTTGGCTGCTAGTTCTGGTGGCTGTAAGTCCAAGATCGAGGTGTGAGCACGAGCCGAGTGTGCTCTGAAGGTGCTGGGGAAGGGTCCCTTCCAGGCTTTCTCATTTCTGGGGGTTCCTTGTCTCCTGCAGCAGAATCCCAGTCTTTACATGAGTTCTCCCAGGGTGCGTGTCTGCTAAAATTTTCCCTTTCTATTGGACACAGCCACACACCCTATCTATGGAGGTTAAGGGCCCACCCTATACCAGAATGACCTTATTGTAACTAATTAACATTTGTAACAGCCCTATTTCCAAATCTGGTCCCAATCTAAGGTACTGTGAGTTAGGACTTCAACATATTGATTTGGAGGGACACAATTCAACTCCTCACAGGTGAGTAGCGGTCAGAAACCGAAGGGCCGGGTGAGCATAGACGAAGAGAACCAGAAACTCTCAAGCTAAATGCACCTGTGTGAGAGGCAGCTAGACAGAAGAGGGACTTGGGAAAAAGACAGAAATAGCTCATGGGATTAAAAACATAAGGTATCGCTGTGTGGTATGCACCGTTAACTCTTCTTTCCACAAAAGCTACTTCTGCTCTGGACAGTGAGTGCAGGCCTGGAACTCAGACAGGACAAAACAGCACTGCCCATAGAGGCCAGGGCTCCTGGGTAGCACGGGCTAAAGCACATCGTGAAGGAGGTGGCGGACACCTGGCTGAGGGAGCAAAACGTGCGACAGTCTGGGCAGCAACTTCCTGAGGGAAGGGATGTCCCAGTTGTATTCGGCATCAAGCTCTGCATGGGCAGTCGTTTCTGAGGGTACATTTGAGTCTCACAACACCTCTGTATGGTTGAAATTATTGTTCCTGCTTTACAACTGAGGAGGCAGTCGCTCAAGCCGCTCACTTGAGGACCCAGAAAGTCTGAAGACAGAACCAGGCTCCTTCCATGGCTCTCAGATGCACTCTGACCCCAACCTCCTCTTCAGCTACTCCAGGCCCCTCAGGCATGGCTGAACTCCAGGACTGAAGTGGGCTGACGGATTAAGGAGGCTTGAGGAGCCTTTGTTGTCACATCCCTGGGGTCATCTGACTTCAGGCACAGCTAACCTCTCAGAGTCCTACCCCAAGCTTGAGCTGTGAGTTTCTGCAGCTTCCACAGATTCTTCTACACCAACTGACCTTGCTTGGACAGAAAACACAGCCCAGAGGTCTATTCGCCTCCATCTGATGGGGTGGGAGCAGAAGTCAGCAAATGGAATTCCACGTTCCCATCTTGCTGGTGAAGGATTCTGGGAGGCGTTCTGTATGCTTCGTGCGGTCCTTGGGACATAGCCCTGTCACGCCAGGGTGGAGATGCCACCTAGTAGGGACTTTTCTTTCTTCCCTGCCTCCCTCTCCCCACTGCCTTCCTCCTTCCTGGGATCAGTCCCCAGGAAATAACTTGCACCAAAGCCTATGTCATACTCTGCTTTGAAGGAACCCAGACTCAGACAGCAATGGGAAATGCGGAGGAATTCTTTCCAAGGTGGTAACTCTGAAATGGACTCAGAGCTACAAACGAAGAAGCCAGCAAAAGCTGACGGATTTTGGAACACCAAATAAGGCTTTGCTGTAGAGGTAAAACTAGGGTGGGAGGCCTGGGCAACTTCCATAGGTCAGAGAGTTTGGGCTTCATTTGAGCACAGGAGAGACACGCTTAGGTTTATACTTCTGAAAGGCCACTCTGGTTGCTGAATGCAGAATGGATTGGAGGGATTAAGACTGGGAGCAGGAAGCCTGTGAGGAGGCCATTAGCACAAGTGGGTATAGATCATGAGGCCCAGACGAGAGGTCTGGCAATGGCCTGGAGAGAAGATGACAAAAGAGTCAAAGTGGTTCAGAAAGTAGGACAGCTGGACTGGCAGGAACCTGGATATGGTCAGAGGTAGGTGGCTCTGGAGAGAGACAGTCATGTTAGGGCTGACTGCAGATTCTGGTAACTTCCCCTTCTGAGGAGAGAAATAGGGAAGAAGGTGACACGTTGGGTGTTGTCCTCCTGCGTTACAAAGGTCTCTGGAGCATGAGAAATCTGTGTGTGGTGCTCAGAAGTGGGGCTGATCTTGAAGCAGCCTGGGGAGGGTCCACCTAGTGACCCCAGCTGTGTCTTTACTCCTGGGCCTATTCCAGCTCTTGATTAAGAAGGTCACCTTGGGTGACTCAAAGAGTCACAGTCTGGATCCCTCACGAAAGCCTGGATCCAGACCTCTTCTCTCCTAAACACCCCCCCAGCCCCCCAAGCAGGACACTCCGCTTCTTCAAACCCTGAGTCCTGGAAATCAGGCCTGTCCCAGGAGACAGGAGTCATGGAGAGACCCATTACCAGCCCTTGGAAACTGCTTCTCATTGTTTCCAACTCCAGGCCCAAACAATTCAGGAGGCACAGAGGGAAGCAGACTTTGCCAAGTCACTGCCCTGTCTCAGTGCAGACATGGAGCAAAGCAGAAGGTCAGAGAAGGGTCCAGCCGGCCACAGGGCCCATCAGGTAAAGGGCTGGAGAGATGGTTGAGAGGAGGTTGAAGGAAACCAAAAGAGGGTATCGAGCACCCAGACCAGCCAAGCAGTCACCCTCCTAGGCCTACAGAGTCCAGAGAAGACAATGGTGTCCTGCAGTCAGTGGTGCTTAGACTGGACCCTCAAAATGAGTGGCCGCAGCACCTTGGCCAGGAGCAGGGGACTATATCTTTTCCTTTCCTTCCCTGGTCTACTGCCACAGCCCCCCGGCACTGCACGTAATGGAAAAGTGGTGCACTCACACGCGTCTTTCTCCCAGGACACAGAGCACGACTAAGAACAGACCGGGGTCAGAGGGAGAACAACCAGCACAGTGCGGACCCCAGATACCGCTGCACTGTTTTCCAGATGCTCAAGAAAGATTTCCTCTTCTTCGTTTTCCCTATCTGTAGAGCGGACATAACAACTGTCTAGGAGCCTGACAGGCAGAGAGTGCTTGACACGTCCCTCCTTTGAGCTAGTCAGCAGCAAGGGTGTGCGCAGGTGCCCAGGAAGGATGACCCTGATGCAAGGTTTGATCCTGTGAACCTTCAAATGGAACTGGATGCTTTTTGAAACATCCCGATGGTAAGGCCGGGAGTCTGAAGACCCGGGAGAAGCTCCGGGCCCCATCCACTACCTGAGAGAAGCCCTTTACATCTCTAAATCACGATCTTCTCAGCTACTGAAAATGTCATCTTTGTTATTTTGACCCATCCCCTTCCCCATGTGTCCTGAGACAGGGCCGTGAGCACTAATTCACACCAGTGAATTTATAGGGTGTATCTCATTCACATCTGCATCATAGTACCTAGCACCATGCCCAGCTTCTCATGGGCGGAGGGAAAATGTGGAGTAACCAAACTCTTGTGTTAAGGATCACCATTCTGGGAATCCAGGCGGAGTCTGGCAAAGAGAAGGGATTCCCGGGTGTCATTACTATGCAGTAGGGCCCAAGGCCACACCTAAGAGTGGGATCCCTGGCCTGGGAGGCCAGCAGCGGATCCCAGAGGCCAGGAGCTCCCCTCTCTGATACAAGAAGTCAAGGTCCTGGCAACAGCTACAACCAGCTGGCACCAGGTCCCAGCCAGAGGCATTGTTTGGGCAAAACAGGAAGCCGCCCAAGGGGAAGTGTGGCCTCGCCTCAGTGAGCCCCTGAAGAATGGCCCCGAGAAACTGGGGGACGTGCTGGCAGACATGACCACACTGCAGCTATACCTTCTCCAGCTGGGAATGCACATCCCTCGGCCCTTGGAAGCTGGCATAGAAAACAAGGCTGGGAGCCAGGGGTCTGGATTCCAGCGCTATGTGACCTTGAACAGGTCACTGCATCTCCAGAAAAATGAAAAAAAATCTCATCTATCCACTGACGCAGTCTAGCTGCATTTGCCTGTTTCCTGAGGTATCAGTCTTCTCTTCCAGACAAGGCCTGTGGAATGACTGTTTCACCAGAAGAGGGTTAACCTGATAGGTCCACAGTCCTTCACAGTTGGCAAAGCACCATCTCCTTCTTTCATTTGACCCCCCAACAATTGTGCCGAGAGGTGAAGTGAGGTTCCCGGTACAATCTCACAGAGGAGACCAAAGAAGCTCAAAGTCAGGATTCGAATCCACCACCTTGGCCCTGGATCCCGCAGCTCTTGGGAAGCCTCATGCCATGCGTGAACTCATGCATGCTCTGACTGGCAAGGGAGGCAGCCACCCTCCCTGTGAGGTGAGCTCTGAGACAGAGCCCACAGGTGGGCAAGCCGCGGGAGCCCCAAGGGGCAGCAGGCCCTGCCTGAGGGGCCGGGGTCAGGATGCCTGCCCAGTTCGTTTGCTATGTATTTCTTTTTCTTAATTTAGCCTCTGCCGCTTACCAGCTGGATGATCCCAGCGAGCCATTCCACTTCCCTAAGCCTTGGGGGCTTCGGGGTGACCCAGAGATGATGCCCGTCCTCTTGATCCCTGACTTGGGTGGAGATTGGATGAGCTGATGGGGATGGAGGCTCATGATCATGAAAATGTGCTGGTTCTCCATCCAGTAACTAATCCCCTTTTCCTACCTTACAGGACCCCAATTTTGAACAGATCTCCTCTCTGCCCCCAGGTTTAACCATAGGTCCCAATTAAATTAAGTCAAGTGGCACGTGGCGTTCCCTGAGAAACTATTACTTGGGTGGAAACATGACCCCAAGTTGTCCAGTGCAAACCAAAGAGAAGGGCTTGGGGTTCCGGTCTGAGAGAAGGTCCTCTCTTGCACGCCCCTGCGGAACATTCACACGGAAGCTGATGCGGCCAGAGGCAGCAGTCACGACAGCCATCATGAGGCTACAAAAGGAACCAGCTGACGACAAGCAAGAAAGAAAAGTCTGTATCTGATGCCACCAGGAGCCACCCAGCTCTGGGCTTGCAATGGTGTGAGATGAGACGGTTCCTGGCTTCATTCAGACAACAGAGGCAGGGTTTTCTTACTTGAAGGCAAAGGCATCTTCAGAGTTCCGGTCTTTGTGCAGTTTCTAGTGCCTAGAGGGGGGCCGAGCCACCCTCCCCACATCAGCTCGCTCTTGATATTCAAGCCTGGAGAACAGTTGCGAAACCTCTGGGCACCCAGTCAGGGCAGATGACTTGTTCACGGCTTTTTGGAAGCTCTGCATTCTTTCCTCTCTGTTTCTTAAGCCAGACAATTCCTCCCTCCCTGCAGCTGGCCTGCTGACATTAATGTTGCAAGTTTGTTGAGGCACAGAGGCAGAGAGCCTGACCCGGAGACCCCAGCCCCAGCTGCTTTTTCTGCTCAGTCTCTGGTTTTTTCCCTCTTCCCTCCAGGGACCTGAGCCACTTTGTATCCTTAGGATTGTAAAGTTTTTGGAACATAAGGGCCTTTGGAGATGACCTAGTGCAACCTCTTTGGTATACAGAAGTAGAAACGAAGGTCTGGATATAGGCAAGAGGCCCGGTCCAGGTCACAGGCAGCTGGGACTGGACTCCAGCTTTCTAGACTCCAGTCCAGGATTCAGCACCATACACTATGGCAAGGTCGTAAACAGAAATAATTTTTTTCAGTTTTGTGTCTCTTGCCTCAAACCCCCATTTCTATTCCTATGGCTGTTGCTTTGATTTAAGCTCCATGATCTCTTGTATGAGTGTTGACCTCGTTCTCAGGCCAGTTCCCATCTACAGTCCTGCTTTCCCTCCCCCCCAGCAGCCAGCAGGCTGTTAATGAAGAGCAGATTCTCAGTCCCTGGCTTTCCAGACTACAGGAAAAGATCCAAGAGTCATAAACTGCCCAATCTTGTCTGTCAATCCAGACCTATAGTCCTTACTGCTAAACTCAATTGATGCTCTCTCCAAGAAGCAATCCCTGATGGCTCCATCTGTGATAGGTGCTGTGTCTGAGTCTATGACAGAGCCCTTCTTGGCCTGGGAGGGGCTGACCCCCACTTTCCACTCCGCTGCACAGTGAGTGCCTCCAAGGCAGGGACCATGTCCTCTCAGCATGTCTGACGGTCTGCACTCTTCAACAGGTTTGACCTTGTCCAAGGGCAGCTTCCTTTGGCTGACTCCAACTTATCTATCCATAGCTCTGGAAAAGCAAGTAATACATGAGCAATTGGTAGGAGATTCTGACTTCTCGCCCTCAGCAGGCTCCATCCATCTGCTCTGTCCCTCTGACGATCCAACTTGGGTGTAAGCATGTCTCTACTCAAGATCACATGCATTGAGAACCAGGCCTGCCTGGGGCTCTGGGAAGTCATGGGGGCAAAGTTTGACAAATACTCCCCTCTGAGCACAGCCAAGAAAAGCCCTGGACTTGGAACTCAGTGCTGCGATTCTAAGAGTTCCACTTCCAGGAATCAATTCTAAGGGGGGAAAATCCAGACTGTCAACAAAGATGAACGTGGCAGAATATATTAATAATGGAAAAAACCTGGGAACAATTTAGGACTCTAGAAGTACACATACATATTTACCCTTTGACCCAGCCATCCCACTTCTAGGAACCTACCCCAAAGATACAATGGCAAAAATAAGACAAGATGTACGCATCAAGTTATTTCTAGAAGCACCACTTGTAACAGCACAAAACTGGAAACCAGTCAAATGCCCATCAGTAGAGACTAGTTGGTCACACAATGGATCACTCCACAGCTAGAAAAGGCAAGGAGGAAAATCTCTCGATGCTGTGAAGACATAATCCAGGGCACAACACTAAGTGAAAGAGCAAAGTGGAATAAATGTATATAGTACCTTATCATTTATCAACGAAAGGGACTATACAAACACCTGCATATTTTCTTTCATTAAAAAAAGTTAAATATAAAAAACAAAATTAAAAATTTTTCTCCACTGTTGGAGAGAGGAAATAGGGTAAAGAGGGTGCAGGTAGAACTTACACTTCTCCGACTATAGCTCATTTTATAGATTAACCTTAGAATTAAGTAAAGGTTTCACATAAAAAGAAAATTAAGACAAAAAAATGTCAAAAACAATCCCCAAAACTCAAAATGATGTAAGTAAATCTGTGTGTAGAGTTGATGGCTTCACGAAGCAGAGTTGCATTATTTCAAATGATTTAGTAATCTTGAATGCACATCAGAAATAGTATAAGTAGTTTCAGGACAAAAGAACTACAACCAAATTGTAAAGTCATCATGTTGTTAGTGAAACTACAGGTATTGTTATCCTGAAGTTGTGTACTATAGAGAGAAAATAGGAGGAAAAAATCAGTAATCATGTTAATGTTAAGATGTAAGGTTACCAGCATTAGAGGAAAGAGATAAGAGTATAAAATCAAAAAATTTAAGTAAAAGTCCTGGAGCCTTAGACATTGGTTAAAATATCAATATGAACTCTGGTGTGTATTTTCTTAAGAAAAAAATAATAATTCCCAGTTCTGTACACTGAAAAAGCTTAGAAGTAAAGACCAACCAAATAGCACTGTGCACCCCTAGCATCCAAACTTGGCATCTCTACCATTTCTTACTAAAAGAGCCAGGGCTTTTTGAAAGTATAGCTGATTCCGAGTCGAGTCTGAGCAGAAAATACACTGGCCACAGGTGGGGAAAGTTGAATGATGATGAGAATAATAACTGTAATGGATGGAAACATACCAAAACCATTAAAAACTCTAACATTGGGGACTCCCTGGTGGCTCCAGGGAGTGCTATCAAGCTATCGCCAGCCACTGCCTCATGAGTTCGATCCCCAGCCAGGGAGATACCTACATGACGCAGCAGACCTCTCCTGTCTCGCCCGCTGCTCCCCTAGGCAGTGTATTTCAGTCAGTCTGCCTGTTCTGCTCCCCACTCCATCTCTGGTGAATCTTCTCACCCCCCGCACCTCTGGCCTGCACCCCAGCTCTTGTATGCATAAATAAATAAATCTTTAAAAAAAAAAAAAAACTCTAACAATCATCAAATCAAACCAAACCCTTGTTGGTCACCTTTGGAGAATGTCAGAGAATCAACTCATTGTTTTGGAAACTGAAGAATAAGATGAAAGCCTCCAGCATTCATCCTGACTTTCCTAAGCAAACTGTGCCTCAGAGAAACTAAAATATTGATGAAAGAAGGTTTTTCCCATAGAAGTATCCCAGCTAGTAAATGAAGGGGGAATGACAAAAGTAAAATATCACTGTTTTGCAAATCTCTAACAACAAAGTAGTGGATCTAGGCAAAGATAACCAAAGGCTTCTAAAAACACAAAAGACAGACAGCCAGAGAGCTTGTGCCCTTTGAGAAAAGTACACACTTTCTTCATAAAAAGTACATGCTCTGTAACCTCTGTCTGAATCGTGACATTTCTGGGTCCTGTCCCCAGTCCCAGGCAGGGGGGACAAGCATGCTGGGAGCGGGGGTGTGCGGGGAGCATGGGGCTGCAGAGGGTGGGGCCCAACTTTCCTTTCCTGGTAACATGCTTGCTAAGCTCATTTCCTTTTTCTGAAGGGAAATGCCATTGACATCACACAACTGGATTTTCACTGAGGCCAGATAAAAACTCGTGATCCCTTCACAGGCAAGAAGGATGCACGCATGGGCTAGACACAAATGCTCGCTGGGGTGCATTTGGAGAACTCCTGATGTGAGGCGCCCATCCTTGCTTCAGAAATGGGGATTCCTAGGCCAAACAGGGACAGAGGCACACCCAGGGGTCCACAGCCAGAACCCAGGAACCTGCATCCCAAACAAGGATCTAGATGAAGGCGCCTAACCTGTTCGCCGACACCCCCCCCCCTCTAAAATGGCACCAACATCCACCAAGATACCCACACCAGAAAACAGCTTCAGTGTGAACGCCTCCCTTACAAGACGGCAGCCACCCAGCTCCTCCTCCCCGGACACACCCTAGCTTGCGCCTCCTTGTCTTTCTCTAGGAGGCCCACCCAGTCTCTGTACAGGTCTCCCCATGTCTGTCCAGAATTCCTTCTCTAAAACCCAGAGCCCATGATGTCACCCCTCCCCCCCAACCTGCAACCTCCAGGGCTTCCTGGCTGGACCCTGGAGACCCCCCATGATGCTCTCCATCTTCTCAGCCACTACCCTGGATCTGCCCCTCCCTCCCTCAATGCAGCCACTACTGGCCAAGCCCAGACTGTTAACCTTCCTGGGCTAGCTCTTGCTGTTCCCCCTGCTGGGAGGCCTCTGTCCTTGGGCATATTCCCGCTGACATTCCCTCCTGAAGAAGGCTCGGGTCCTCCAGGGTGTGCCTCAGCATGGCCAGGAAGGAATGAATCTCCTTGGTTGCTATGTCTAAGTCTTCCTCCCTGCCCTGACAGCAGCAAAAACATTCTATTGTGGAAAATTTCAAACATACACAAAAATAGAAGAATACGAAGAACCTGGCATTATCCTCACTCAGCTTCAAGCCTCTCCAACTCAAGGCCACTGACTTCATTGTTATCCAACTGGATTATTCGGTGCAAATCCAAATCACCAAATCCTTTCCCCCCAAACATTGCAGTATGTATTTTTAAAAGAGAAAGGCGTGACCAAAACACCATTATCATACTGAGATTTTAATAATTTTTTTAGCCATCAATATCCAGGGACATTTAAATTCCCCCAATTTCCAATCAATGGTCTTTTAAAATTACTTTGTTCAAAATCAGGATCCAAAGTCCCATCCCTTTCACTAACTTGGTGGTTGCATCTCATCTTTGGTAACTGTGGGTTCATCTCAAACTGTGGGTTCCTCTTCCCTCTCACTTTTTCCCCCATCTTACTGATTGAATAGACCAGGTTATTGGTCCACTGCAGTTTTCACATTCTGGACTTTTCCTACTGCATCCCCTATATCATTGAGCAGTCTTCAGGTCCCTACCTTTCCTATAAATACACAGTCAGATCTAAAAACTCTAGATTCAGATTTAAAGTTTTGGAAAGAAAACTTCACAGGAGGGTGGACTTTCCTTCGAGTGCTGTTATGACGGCAACATGAAAGCAAACCCCAGTCTATCCCATGTAATTGCTGTATCCTTCGGAATTGAAAGAAAATAATGAAAAGTAAATACAGTGTGTTCACTAAATCTGTTATTTGAAAGATTGGTCACTTGGCATGTTGGCCACCAAATAAATATATTTTTAGGGACAAGAGCCAGCGCTGACCCACCCAGCACCACCCTCCCAGCTGTGAGCCCAGCTGCTCTCTCCGCCCCTCCCCCACACCCTCTCCGAGGGCGCCGGGCGCACAGTGTAGCGGTGCTGATGACCTCGCTGCTCACTGGTCTAAGGAACCGAGGAGATGGGATCCCCATGTTGGACTGGATGACTTCGAGGGTTGAGGGGCTGGTGGCAGGTGGATCAACTGTGGTGACCTTGGTCACCCCTGACACAGGGAGGAAACAGGGTGGAAAAACCTCACCTTTGCTCTTATTGCAAAAGTCAACTCGGGTCATACTTTCCACTGTGCCCCCTGCAGGGAGGGCGCCCTCCCACACACCCAGGGGCAGGGGGTTTTCAGGTGAAGCGGAACTAGGTGTTTGTGTCTCTGCACCTTTGCAGGCTTTCTCAGCAACCATGGAGCCCAAAGAGACAATATGTACGCTCGGCGTGCAGTACTGGTGAGCTTGTGCATGTGCGTGCAAGGGGGTGTGTGTGAGCTTATTTGCACATGCCCTCATGGATGGCGCTGACATGCAGTTTTGTTATGGATGTGCAGATGCTTACCTCTGTGTGGTAATTGTGTATTAGTGTGTACGTGAAGTATCTCTGTGTACCATGTTTGCACGGGCATGCGTGTGTTGTGTGGGCAACCATTTGTGTAGAAACCTTCACAATGCACGTATAGTGAGGATACACACCTGTTTATCAGTGGGAGTGTATGACTGGGTGTGTGTATGTGTGTATTTTTTGCAACCAACATATTTGTGCATTTATGTCCATCCATATGAATGTAGGAGATATGCTAGGTTTGGATGATGTGTGTGTGTGTGTGTGTGTGTTCTGCAGGTGCCTCTTGATGTAGGAATGGGAATGAGTATGATGTGTACTCATGTGTACGTGTGCCCGTGGGGATGAGTGTTTTGGAAGTGCCTCTGTGAACATGTGTGTGGAGCTCTATAAATGTGTGTCTGTTGGTATGTACGTGTGGGGCGTGCCTGTGTGCATGCACATGCCCTCAAACATATCCTTGTTGTCATTTTCTTTCCTTTCCTCTTGGGGAATTACAGGGCTTCTGAGTCCTAACCATGGCTGGTGGCTCTTCCAGGAACATGGTTTCTTGAAAACTAAGATGTCAGAGGTCTCGTGGGAGTGAGGAAGAGGGGTGATCCCGAGACTTGGGTTCCTCTGAGGAAGTGGGGGGAGGCCACTGCTGGGGACCAGTCTGTTGGTAGGATTGAGACACCTGGAGCCTCAGACCCCACTCTGTGCCTTGGGCAATGTCACTGCCACCTCCAATCTTCAGTTCACCTGTGTGCTTTCAAAGCCTTGCTGTTTGTGGGACCAAAACAAGACCTTTCAAGGCGCTCCTCCATGCAAAGCAGGTAAATAAACGGGAACTGCTGTGACAGAAGTTGGGGAGGGTTGGGGACTACTCTGCGTGGAACCTGGTTCTAGGTGCCAAGGCTAGCTTGTGCCTGGGCCTGCTCGGCTTACATTCTAGTTGAATTTTAGAAACATCGCCACATCCATCATCTCAGCTTCTTCTCATGAGCTTCTTCCAGCCTGTCTGGGGAGGCTGGGAGTGGAGATGTAGGAAGGCCTGACCCCGGTTCGACACCGGCCCCCGCATCTAACTTCTGTTCCCCAAGCCTCCCTCACAGGGACAGATCACATTGTTGACACCGTGGGGGGTTCCATCAGCATGTGGCAGACCTGAAGTGAGGTTATTGTGCTTATGAAAACCCCACTGCAGGTGTGGAAACAGACCCAGAGCGGAAACCGACCTCTGACTTTGTCTGAAGTTGACCTGGAGACGCTGGTGAGGACCGAGACCTCTCCCGACCTCGGTGCCCACCCTCTGCCATCACATGTGTTTTCTTGTTCTTCTGGGCTGGGCCAGGCCGTGGTAAACCCCACATGTGGTTCTGTGGTTGCCCACACAGGCCTAAAAATAGCCAACAGGAGTCGGGGCTCCCCCTTGATGAGTGGCAGAAGGTCCATTCCCCAGGAGCGCTGTGCTGGGCACCTAGATGCACTGGTCTGGTCTGAGAAGGGCTGAGTGGCAGGAGCCTGTGCCAAGCTTGTAATAGGAATTACTTAATTTCATTGGCCTGGTTTTTGGTTTTTTTTTTTTTTGAAGATTTATTTATTTATGCACACAAGAGCTGGGGTACAGGCCAGAGGTGTGGGGGGGTGAAAGGATTCATCAGAGACAGAGCAGGGAACAGAACAGGCGGACTGACTGAAATACGCTGCTGAGGGGAGCATTGGCGAGTCAGGAGAGGTCTGCTGCGCCATGTGGGTAGCTCCCTGGCCGGGGATCGTCTCGTGCTGCAGTGGCTGCGGACAGCTTCATAGTTTGCGTCTTAACCCCTTGCACCACCAGGACAGCCCTCATTGGTTTGTTTTTTTAAAGTCTGTGGCATGGAGGTTATGACTCCCTCGGACATATGGAGACTGAGGTTCAGAGAAATGAAACAATCTGCCCAAGGTCAAGGCACTTGTGTCAGAACCCACACTATCTGATCCTTAGGACTGTTCTTCATCCTCCAGCCCTCACCCCTGCCTTATCTCGACCTGCCCACGGTTGGCGTGGGCACAAGAGCAAGGCCTTTGGAGTCACACAGAGCTGCCTTCAGATCCCAGCCTCACTGGTGACTCCTTGTGGTCTTGGTAAGTCACCTCACCTCACTCAGCCTCAGTTTCCTCACGGCCTAACTGGAACCAGCATTGCCCTCCATGTAGGATCATGGTGGAGATTAATGAAGAAGACATGGAAGCGCCAAGTGGGGACTGGCAGGTGCTGCCTCTCTTCCTCCCATCACTAAGGACCTGGCTTCCACAGTTGGCTGGGCGGGACGATGTCGCTCAAGCCTCTAGAGGCGTCTTGCCAGGTCAGGGAAGTGGGACTACTGAGGAGGGGTCAGGAGAGGAGATCCTTGTGGTCCGCCATGTTTTCCAAATATGGACTTGGGAATGTTTCCAGTTCCACAAACTGGTCTTTTGTCATTCTCCATCAAGAAAGGATCTAACTAGCCTTTGAAAAGTGAACTTAATGCAGTACATACAGATGTTGATTCATAATCACGCACACAAAGTCTATGTAATCCTATTAACCAAATGTAACTTCAATTAAAAAATTAAAAATCAAGGGCCTCCCTGGTGGCGCAAGGGGTTAAGCACTGAGCCTGAGTCGCATAGAAAGGCCACTCCAGGCGCTCGTACCCATGGCCCCAGTTAAGGTCTTGGCCAACGGCCAGTTTCAACCACTAGACATAAGCATGAGTGACTTTTCAAACGATTCCAGCTCTAGGCTACAAACCATCCCAGGTAATGTCAAGTGGAGCAGAGATAAACTGTCCCTTCTGAGCTCCACTCAAATGCAGAATCAGAGCAAAAGAAATGTCATTGTTTCAGGCACTAAGCACTGGGTGCACAGCACCAGGTAACAGGAACAACACTCCTCCTGCCCCTGTAGCCTTCTGAGTCACCCAATCCCACCCCTGGGATAGGTAAGCTCCGCCCTGGCTCTCCACTCCTACTGGCAGTACCTGGAGCCTGTGCCCTGCCTGCTATTGAGGTCTCCAGGCTGGACAGGCCTGGCTCAGAGCTACCTCTGTGGCTCCAGCTGTGTTCCCTCAGGCAGGTCACCAAGCCTCATGATGCTCAGCCCCCTCTGCCCATGGGAATCTCGATCATACCCCTCAAGAGCTGAGGGTTAAAATAGTACCTGGCACACAGTGAGTGTCAGGGGGTGGGGGCTTCAGGGATGTGACACTGGGAAGAAAGGATGAAGTCAAAGATGTGGCCCCAGCCTCTGCTTCAATCAAGGAAGATGGAGAAGGAGGAGGCTTTCAGGGAGCCTGGAAGGGGTGAATGAGCTGGTTGATGTCAGAGCGTGAGGAGCCCAGGTTCCTACAGGTGTGCAGGTCAGAGGGGTCCCCAGGAGGCTCTGCCCCTCTCCTCTCCTCAGTTGCTCACAGACTGGCCCAGATAAGGCGGGAAGAGGTGTGGGGCTGGGTGGGCCCTGGCAGAAGCAGGTCAATGGTGAACGGGGTGGGGGAGCAGAGGAATAGCCGGGGAGGCCTCTCCAGAGCCAGGTGGACTCAGCTGCACCTGAGCATCAGGCTCGGGGGCTCTCATGAGCTGAGGGTTACCCTCCCCCACCCTCTCAGCTGGACCCTATCTAAGGAGATAAAGTCTCTGCAGAGGCTCCCAAACTGGAGACGTCCTTATCAGCCGCTCTGTCTGGGGTACTTGGGAATGTAAACTCACCCGCCTCACGGCCATTCCAGGCAGGCCCTGGCCCCAGAAGACACAAAACAGACACACAGGAGAAGCCCCCCCTCCACACCCCCACTTCCCTCCTTCCAGTAAGAGGGTGTGACAGGAGCAGCGGCCTCACACGGGGGTCAGCCTCTGCTCTAACGCCAGGTTCTGTTCTGAGTGATTTATGGCATCACCTCGTTTAATTCACCCGGCCCTCCAGGACAACACTGCTCACTTTTCCCTTTCACAGACAAGGAAGCTGAGACAAGGGAGGTTACAGCGTTTGTACACATTCCCAGAGCTGAGACTAAAGGCTCCGCGGCCTGGCTCTGTGGAGAGCGGGACCGTGGTGAGTGCTGTGATGGGGGCTCTGGCTGAGAGGAGCAAGGGTGTGGAGGGCAGTGCAGAGGGGCGCCCAGTCCCGCTGCCCTCCCCTCCACACGCCCCTCCCGCCCTGTGGGACCTGTGACCTGTGGCCCCTGGGTGGAGGTGAGGCCCCTTTACATGTGCTCCCGGGATACAGAGGTGCCAATACCAGGCAGGAGGGACGGGAAAAGGGTGTAGGTTTTAATCTTGGCTCTGCAGGCCTTCCTGGGGAGGGCGGGGGAAGTGGGGGCAGGGGTAGGAAAAGACACTGAGCAGCTACCTGAGCCCAATTCCTTCCTTTCCCTCTGTAGGGTAAAGAAAATGTCAGGCTTTTCTGCCCTTCCGCCATCAGGATAGATGATGGATCCTTGTCCTGAATGCATGCCTGATGGCGGGCACCTGGAGTAGGGTGTGGGCATAGGTAGATGGGATTCAGCTGAGCTAAGACTGTGCTTTTAAGGGCGGCGTCACGGGGACGCCAGCAGCAGCAGCGCAGAACCCGAAAGGGAAGCTGAGAAGCAGAAGCAGAGAACGCCAGAGAGCCCAGATAGTGAGGATTTGCGGGGGGCCAGGAGGACTGCCAGCCTCCCGGCCCCCCAGCACCCCTGCCTGCAATATGCCTGGTGAACCCCAATAAAAGACCTGCAAAAACCCACTAAGGACTCTGACTCCTCCTTTACCTGGTCTGCATGGGATCAGAAAACCTGCACCGTGTTCAGTTCCTGCCCTACACCCCCCCCTATCCTGCCTTTCTCCCAGGCCCAACAAAATCTAGCCCCCGGGGCAGAGGGCCTCCCAGGCTGGGCTGGGGGCTGCCTGCTTGGTGTCACAGGGCACAGACCCAGGCCTGTGCGGGTGCAAGGTGGGAGGAGGAACAGTTTGAAGGAAGGGTCAAGGCCATCCTGTGGGGAAATCTTTGGAGATGTGATCTTTGAAGAATGGGTTGGTGTTTCCAGGCAGACCACACCAGGGTGGAGGGGCAGGCGGGATCGGGGGCGAGTCTTGGCCAGGAGCTGGGGACCAAGGCCTGGAGGTAGGACCTTAGGAATCTGTCTCCTTCTGATGGCTGGAGCGTGGACAGGAGCCCACAAGTTCAGCAGGGGCAGCAGACAGTAAGAAGAGCCTTGCACCCCAGACCGAGGAGCTTGGATATTTCCCTGAGGGTGCCGGGGAGCCATGCAAGGTTGTGAGAAGAGGAGGGTTGTGACCAGAACTATACCTGAACTGTGTCTCTAGCTACCATGAGGAGGCTAAACTGACTCTGGAGATGGTAGGGTACAGGTCTGGGGATGCAAGCAAGGGGACTGGTGATTATCAGGGAAGTGAAGGTGGGGGTGGGCAGCAGAAGAACCCAGGTATCTGACTGGTTTAGGCACAAGGTGGGTGATGGAGTTCATCACGGACAGAGTCCAGAGGGTGGGGAGTCGAAGAGATTTTATCTGGAACACACAAAATATGTTTATGTGGTAGCCGAATCCTGGGCTCATGGGTATGCAGGCCCCAGGTCAGGCATCAGAGTGGGGGCAGACTGGGGAGGGTATGGGAAAGGCCATGATGAAGGAGGGCGGGGTTTGGTGACTAGGACAAGGAACGAGACTTCGGGCAGATGTCCAAGGAGGTTTCCTCTCTTCGGTCTGGAGAGGAGGCCTCAGGGCTGGACAACGCTGATGGACAGTGTGGGTCACTCGGCCAGTCTGCTGTCTGTGACTGGCCTGTGCCTATAATCATGGATGATTCAAGCTTTATGGGCTGCTGCTCAGCATGTTTGGTTCAGGGGTTCAGTCAGAAGAACTTGAAGCCCCTGCCCTTTCTAATTTCTCATGGCTCCTTTGTCCTCTCTGCCCCCTTACTCACCATGTGGCCTTAAGAGAGGCTCCTTTGCTCTAGGCACAACTGCCTCCAATTCAGAGTCCGAATTAGACTGGAATGATCTCTAAGGTTGCACAGAAGTCTGCAGTGTTTGTGCAAAGAACAAGCGAACAGATTCCAGCTGCCACAGCTTCAGACTTTGCTCCTATCCAAGGAATCCACACTCAGCCCTTCCTCACCAGCCAGTCCGCCTGGCCCCTGCCCTCAATTAGTCAGCTCAGAGGATTCGGACAGAGCCTGTCTGCTTCCAACTCTCCCACTCCCTAACCCCCTGAGTGCTCTGTAGCTGGGGAGGAGAGGCAGGCCTGCAGGCCCAAGGCTTTCCCTCCCTCCATCTGAGGATTAGAGCCAGCTCCTCAGTAAAACCCCACCGGCCCCAGAGAGAGGGCATGGCTGCCCTGCTGATGCTGGGCAGACCCTGGAATTAGGAAAGAAGGCAGCTGGCAGCAGATAAATAATGACCTTCGTCTGGGTTTGTAGGTTTTCTTTACAAAACACTGGGCCCCACCTCATGGATGCCCCTCACCACAGCCCTGTGAGGAAGAAGAGCCCTCACTGAACAGAAGTTCTCTGAGAGAGGGAATAACTTGCCCAAAATCACACAGCTGGGTCTTCCGCTTTGGATCTGCCACAGTCTGCCATACAGAGACTTCTGATTCTGATGATCCCTAAGATCCCCCTGGAACTCACACCTAGGGGTTCCTCCAGGCAGATGGGAGAGGACAGGAAGGACAGGACAGCCTGAGCTTGGTGAACCGCAAGCCACCACCTGCACCATCATGACAGCCACACCAGCTTGCTTTGCTTCCAGGCAGACCTGAGGCCCTGCTATAGCCCTCAAGGCCCAGGGGTGGCCTCGCCCCACGCTCTCCAACCTCTTCTATCCCCTCTTCCTTGACCCCTGAGCTCTTGCCGTATGGTCTTCACTTTCTTAAACATACAAGGCTCCCAGCCACAGGGCCTTTGCACGTGCCATTTCCTCAGCTGAACACAGAAGCCACAAGCGCCAACCCCTTCCATGTCCGTGATTAATAAATCTTCATCCTTCCATCTTTTTAAATTACAGCTTTATTGAGATAAAATTCATATATCATACAATTCACCTATTTAAAATGTTTAATTCAGGGCCTCCCAGGTGGCGCAGCAGGTTGAGCACCATGCTGTGAAGCTGTCCACAGCCTCTGCAGCGCCGGTTCAATTCCCGGCTGGCCAGGGAGAATCCCACATGGCGCACCAGACCTCTCCTGCTTTGCCCACTGCTCCCCTCAGCAGTGTCTTTGATCTATCTGCCTGTTCTTCTCCACACTCTGTCTCTGGTGGGTTCTCTCACCCTCCCACGCCTCTGACTGTACCCCAGTTCTTATATAAATAAATAAATCTTTAAAAAAATAAAATAAAATGTATAATTCAGTGGCTTTAATTGTATCCACAGTATTGGGTAACCATCACCATAATCAACTTCAGAACATTTATCTCACTTCCCAAAGCCCTCTACTCACGAGCAGTGACTGCCCACACACGTGTAATTTGGCAACCTCTAATCTAATTTCTGTCTCTGGAGATTTTCCAGTTCAGGACATTTCATATAAATGGAATCATACAGTATGTGGTCTTTTGTGACTGACTTCTTTCACTTGGCATAACATTTTCAACATTCTTCCACGTTGTACCATATATCAATAGTTCACTCCTTTTTATTGCCAGATAATATTCCATCTCATGGGTGACACTTTTTATTTATCCATTCATCAGTTGATGTGGGTTGTTTTCATTTTTTAGCACTTACTGCTATGAACATGTACAAGTTTTGGTGAAGGCATATGTTTTCATTTCTCTTGCATATATTCCTAGGAGTGAAATTGCTGCATAGATTAGTAATTCTGCATTCTCCTTGTTTCACCTTTTGAGGAACTGCCAGGCTGTTCTCCACAGAGACTGTTATCATTTTTCCATTACAACTAACAGTGAATTAGGGTTCCAATTTCCCCACATCCTGATTATGTTTTTTATTATCTTTTAAAATTATGTATGTAGCCATTATCCTGAGTATGAAGTGGTATCTCATTGTGGTTTTGAGTTACATTTCTCTGATGGCTAATGACCTCAGAGCATCTTTGCATGTGCTCATCGGCCACATGATTATCTTTTTTGGAGAAATGTCTATCCAGACCCTTTACCCATTGATTGGGTTTTCTTTTTGTTATTGAGTTGTAACATTTCTTTATATATTCTAGTTACATGATTTGCAATTTTTTCTCATTCTTAATGGTGTCTTTTGAGATGCAATGTTTTTAATTTTGATGACTTTTAATGTATCCAATATTCCTTTTGTTGCTGGTGCTTTTGGTGTTATATTCAAGAAACCATCACCTAATCCAGGGTATAATTGTCTTCCTCTAAGAGTTTTATAGCTTTTGATTTTCACCTTGAGATTTTTGCTAGATTTCAAGTTAATTTTTGTGTATGGTGTGAGGTAGGGAATGAGCTTTCTTTTTTCTTTTTTTTGCATGTGGATATCCAGTTGTCAAATTTCAACAAATCCAGCACCATTGTTATAAAAGCTATTCTTTATCTCATGGAATGGTCTTGGCATCATTATGAAAAAATCCACTGCCTATAAATGTCATCTTTCCATTTTAACTCAAGCATCACTTTCTCAGGGAAACCTTTGCTGACCCCTCCATAACTAACCTCAGCTTACTTTCTGAGGTAGGTCTATAAAACTCATAGATAGCACTAGATGGCATAAATTACATTTATTTGTATAATGTAGCAGCCATTAGCACACATTCTGGAACCAGATAGTCGAGGTTCAAATCCCAGATCTGCCACTTCCAAGCTACCTGGTGTATTGCTTCACCTCTCTATGTCTCAACTTCCCCATCAGTAGATGGGGGATTTTCGTACCTCATAGAGTTGTCATGAGAGTTATTATGTATAAAGTACATGGCAGGTGGTACTAAGGTTGAATGTATGAGCCCTTATTAATTAGTCTCTTCGCCTTAGACTCTAAACCCTGTGAGACGAGCAACACTGTCTATTTTGACTTCCATGGAATCCTCAGCACCATACCTGGCACAAGGAAGGAGTTCAATACCTGATTGTTCGATTAACTGGTGAGTAGAGACCTATAAGAATTCATGAATGAACCTGGCAGACAAGATTCTAACCCCACCCTCACACCATCTAACTACTGGGACTTCTCTGGAGCTCTAAAACCAGAACATGAGATTCGTGGGCAGTTAGCCCCCTTCTTCTACTTGGACACAGAACACTCTCTTTACCTGAAATTAGAGGAACACCAGGTATAATGCAGACAAAGGAAACTACTGTGAAGGAACCCCGGGCAGGGCTCAGAGCCCCCTCATCCTGGGCACCCCTAGAGCCTGCCAGACACTGTGAAAATCACTCTCCAGGATGTGATCCTACGTGCTCCCCTGGCTCAGAGCAGCCCATGATTCAGAGGCAGCTGACGTCTGAAGCTCTTAATTCAGCCCAAATGCTAGAGGTCTGTGTCTTGCAGCCTGGGGGAGGCGGAGGATCACATTCCAAAGAGAAAAGCTCTCTTTTCCTTCTACCCTTGAGAGGAGCTATGTTCCTGAGGTAGCTCAAGCAGAGATGAGCAAGTCCTTGCTCTCATAGTCTTCTTCATTCCCTTACCCGAATCCCCATGGCTTCTTCTTGCCTTCCCTATACCCTGATCTCAGACCCCACTCACTTTTGGAGAGACCCACTCTGCTCCTGCCCAAATCACCTCCTGTGCTCTCATCTCACCTAGCAGACAACTCCTCAGGGGCTTAGAGAGTGAGTGACTCATTCAAGGTCATAGCACAGTAAATAAGTAGCAGAGCAAAGATTCAAGCCCTGAGCTCTTGACTCTAAGACCAGACTCTTTCTTCAATAGCTGCCTTCAATATACTAATGGGGCACCATGGGGACAGAAGCAGACCAGGAGGTGCTGGGGTCAGTCAAGCTCTGTAGGGTCTAGGAGAAAGGAAAGCCTCAAGAGATGCCCCCAAAGCAGGACCCCTAGCCACAGTGGGTGAGGCTGCCCTTGGAAAGCAGGGCCAGGATGTCCCTGCTAAATGCTAAACATGAGCTTTGGACTTAGGAAAATCTGTCGGGTCACCCTCAGCCTGCATGAGCTTCAATCCCTCACTCCATGGCCCATAAAATAAGGATAATACTACCCACATTGCTGGGTTGCTATACCAGCAGAGGAGGCAAAGACCTCGGCCCTCTTTGGCCGGTGTGACACAGTCATTACTGCCCTTAGTGCCAGCAAATAGTCAGCAGAGTCCACAGGAGTGGCCCAGAGCCCCTGTGAGAAGCGGGGCAGGCTCGTAGGAGGAGACAACTCAATTCCATGGCCCTCCGGGTCTTTGCATCTTTTGTTTTAAGAACTCTTTTTCTACCAAAAAAAAAAAAAAAAAAGAGGTTTATAATTGCTAGCAATTTTGGAGGATCACTGAGTTGGGCATCACTGAGCTGGAGAGTCACTTTGAGTTCATTTAGAATTTTTTTCAACTCAGATTTCCTTCAGGACTTTACTCTCATTTGGTCATAAGACAAGGAGAGTCAGGAAACGGGATCATGCTTGGGGGTGAAGAAAGCTCACAGACTGCGTGTCACCTTGCTTTGGGTCCTAGCTCTGCCAGCTGTCCAGGGCAAGTTGTTCAACCCTTCTAAGCCTCAGTTTGCCCATCTGTAAAGTAGAGGATGAGGTGATATAGGTGAAGGCCCGGCCCCATTCCAGCACATGTACCAAGTTGGCTCTCTCATTTTGAACCTTTAAAGTGCTGAGTTCCTCAAGCAGCGGAGAAGATCCTTTCGAAGAGAGGAGGGAACCTAGGAATACTTCCTGGAGGCAGGGGCTGAACCCAGAAGAATGGAGAAGGCAATCCAAGCAGAGGGAACAGCTTGAGCAAGGGAATGGCAGCGGGAAACCACGGGGCCCAAAGAAAGGGTTGCAATTGGAATGGAGAGATTCATCAAGGGTAAATAGAGAGGAAAGTAGGAAGGTGAGAATTTGCCTTGGGGAGCTCAGGTGACTTGTTCAGCTACCCACAGAGACAGGGATCTAAATGCGGCCATCCCCTGTGCTCTGGGCTGCTTCTTGGAAGACCTCCTGGAGCTATTCTCAGAGCTCCCAAGGGACAGGGAGGGCCCAGTGATTCAGGTCTGCTCTGCTGTTGACACAGCTTCCTGATGTCATGGTGAGGGGCAGGTTCCTGGAGGGCGTGGCCTCCCACCCACCCAACCCACGGCCCCTCAACCCACGGGAGCACCAAGGGAAGTGAGATTTGACCCATGCTCGAATTATTCATCCACAGGCCCAAAAAAAGCCAACAATTGACACCCACGTTAATGATAAAGAAAACAATTCCTTAAATGTGCTCCAATCATGGGACTAGGCTGCCTCCCGTGAGGTCACTCTCTCTACCTCCCTCCCTGACAGGAAACTGAAGCCTAAGGGGGAAGTGACTCCACTGAGGCCAGTCATTTAGGAGGCTGTGTTGTGTGTTGGGTGGAAGGGGCACGGGGGTGGGCGGGGGGAAGCTAGGTGTGTTGTGTGGGGTGGGAAGGGGTTGGACACAGCAGGGGCTGGACCATTGCGTAGGGATATTAACCCAGTGGGTTCCCTCAGTCTTGGGAAGGGTAAAAGGTGGGTGGCTGGGTCCAGGGTTCTTAATTGCCTTCATTTTGTTTGCCTCCTGCTTCAGGAAGAGCAACCTGGAGCAGCCAGCCTGCGCAATGCTAGGGCAAGTGAGACATGGGGCGATGGGCACAGCTTAGTGTGGATGGAGGGAGAGGCTTGTAGGCCAATGAGGAAGAAGTGGGGACAGGTCAGCCAAGAAACCTGCTGATGAGGGACGCTGGGGCTCAGGAAAAGAAGCATTGTCTTTCCCAGAGTAGACTGAAATATTTCAGTCCAGGTAGAAATAAGTTGCCTTCTTGTGACTCTGAAGTGGGTCCCACAGGGAGTCCTAAAAAGTGGGCCCGCCAGCAGTGTCACTGGTATGAATGCAGCAACCTCCCAAGAGGACCATGTCAAGTGAGGTGGGTTTGGAAGGACGATCCTTCCTAAAGTGTGGGAACTGTGCTGGGAACACCTCTGCCATCCCATCTCACTCAACAGACAAAGAACTTTCCTGGCCCACATTTGTCCACAGCTACAGTTTGTTAATGGACAGTAGATTGACTTCTGAACCCTAATTCCTCTGGGCCCAGCTCTCCCTTTGACCAGTTGCTCTTCCCCTGGCCCCACAGCCAGGGCCAGGCCAGACAATGGTCAATCCTTGGATCACTCCCAAGTGAGTCCAGATTCGGCGTGCCAGTCCTTCCGGGGCCAGAGGGGACAATGTGACCTTCCTGTGCTGCTCTGACTAACAGACTAACAGACCCCTGGCTCGGTGCTCCATCATAACAGACCTGTTGCCAGGGCAACCTCTAGACCCAGTGGCCTGAGAGCAGGGGTTTGAGCCTCCACATGCTGGCGGCCTGAGCATTCACAGCGCAGACTTCCTGGGCTCTGCTGCGCTGAGAATAAGGCCCCTTCTGGAGCACTCAGCCTGAGCGGGGAGCAGAGAGGAAGCAGATCCTTGGTTTCTCTCTCTCCCTTAGTCCTGGTCTCCTGGTGTCCAATTAGGATCCCACAAGGCCACACTTTTGCAGGGACCAAGAACACAGGCAACACCAGGGGTGCCTCCCAGGGTCACCCCACCTCCTCAACACACCCATATCCATATCCTGCATTTCTGCTTTCTCCAACACCTCTGGCATTCTCCCCTTCCCTCTCCTTACAGGCAGCCCCAGGCTCCCTCCTGGGCTGGATCTGTGTCATAGCCCAGCCCCCCTCTAGACTCAGACCTTCAGTTTCCAAAGTAGCCCCAAATGAATCTTGTCCCAAATGGGTGACTGTCCCCCATCACACTCACCACAGATGAATTTCATGCACGAGCCCTGACCCGCACCCACCCCCCAGGAAAAAAAAAGCTTATGCAACCTAACTATACATACATTTATTTATTTATAGATTATATGCATATCACCATAGAAATACGTTAGACAAATTATAAAATATATACCAAAAAATAGAAACTTCAAAAACAATGAAAAAGTCAATAATAGATTTTCATTGTTAGTTTAACTTCCTTTTATTTAATGGTATAAAAACAAGCTTCTTGCTCTGACTATATGATTACTAAAAATTGTGATTCTCTTTTATTTCTTAAGAAAATCTCGGTTTAATGACATGGTTCATTTGAGGATGTGGTACTCAATTCTATTTGTCTTTTCCCTTGGTTCAGTGCCTCTTGCCCTTGAAAAATATACCCCCCTGAGCACATTCCTGACTGTTCTCACTAAATCACAAGTTGTGATGTTCCCTTCTGTGCCTAGGTTTTGGTTGAAATGGGCTTTAAACCGATACCTGTCAGTTGTTATTGGAAACTAATCAGAAGGTGTTACTTTAAAAATATTTTTGACAAGTGAGCTCAAAACTCACTGAAAGTTTTGCTTTACTTAGAAGATTTTTAAATAGGTTATAAAATTCTATTTCCCTGTTTTTAAAGGTGTAGATGTGACAGACTGGTGACCCTGCTGGCAATAAAATCATCCCTGGAGAGGAGCCCACAAAGGCCTCTCTCTGTAGTGGTTTCTTTCCAAGAGTCGCTCAATCTTTAAAAAAATGACACCTTTACCTCTGCTCTCTAGGTCTTTACTTTAGTTTGTGATAGATAGTATATCCTTGTTGGTACAGAAAGAGCCCACTTATCTGGATCATTTATCTTTTCATATAAAAGGCGCAAGTTATTTTTAAGGGGTTAACACTTTTAAGTATTTTGCTATGAGATAACCAGCAAATTTCAGTAAGTAGAAAATACCTTTGCCACCCTTGACTCTATCAACCACAAGTTTTGCAAAGATTCTATAATTGAAAGACTCTGTACAAAATTGAGTGCCTGGATGAATCCTGTGGCTGACTATCTGAAGGTATCACCATGGGGTGGAGGTGCCATTGTCAGCCAAGCCAACATGGAAGACCCCAACCTGCTTTCCTCAGGAGACCCTGGTCAAGGTGAGGACACGGATGTCAGTCTATTTACCAAATACTAGTAGACTTAAATTTAAAATTCTAGAATGTTCTTTCTCCATGAACGGAACCCTTTGTGCACCCCATCTGGACACATCTGGGCCGCATAATAGGGCCATGTTCACAGCTCCTTGGAATCTGTTCCTGTCTTCCTCCCAAACTAGATCCAGTGTTCCAAAATACAAGACACCCTGTTGTGTCTTTCCAGTGCAAATCTTTTTGGCTAATATGTCCATCCCAATGGGCCAGCCCAAAATTCTATCCTTCAAGAGCCAGCCCAGGTCACCCTCCATTACGCCTGTTCTCATTCTCTGGGCAGAGCCATTCAGTCAACAAATATTGATGGAGCATCTACTGTATGCCAGGCTGTTGGAGGGGGCTGCTGGATATATAGCAGTGAACCAAACAGACAAGCATTCTCCCCTGGGGGTGCTCACATTCTAGCGGGTTGGATGATACTGTTCTAGGGCCAGTCCTTATTCCATTTACCTACAAGGTGATTGGCCATTTACAAGTTAACTATTCTCAGCAAAGCATTTGTTGCTGAGAGCGGGGACTTCCTGAGCCCGAACTCTAAGCACAGGTCCTAGTCCAGAGTGGGGGTCCAGTAAGTAATGGTTGGAATTAATGAATAATACAGGAAGTAACTCATAGTTGAAGATCTGACACCAAACTGGGGTCCTCTAAGCCCCTAAACCCACCACAGGCTGACCCAGCACTGGGAGCTCAATCTCACAAACACTGTTCCCACAGCCTCATCCCTGTTTCTACGAGAAGGAACTGGATGGCCCCCTGCGGCCGGCAGGAACCACTTCCACCTCCGAGTGTCCCTATATTTAGCCAACTAAATATCTGCTGTGACCCTGCAACCTTCTCCTCTCATGGCCCCAGGGAGTTGCCCTGGGGCAGCTTTGATGCCTGTTTTCCCAGGCCCCACTCCTGCTTCCCAGACCCTCAGCCTCCCTGCAGGAGGTAGGGCCGTTAGTCCAGGCCCCACCCAAGGGGCAGGTTCTGATCTCAAAATAGCATCAGTACTTGGCAAGACAAGACCACCACCGTAGAGACAGTGCTGCCTGGGGGTGGGGATGGGGTTAGGAATGGCCTGGAACCTCCCAGAAACCTTCAGATTGCACACACCTGTATTCCCTGGCCCATTCTAAGGATTAAGGCCATGGCCTCTGATTCTTCCACTGCTGACATCAAAATAAGCCCTAGAGCCTCATCTTGCACCTCCCCCATCCCTCCACAGTCAATCTGGACACTAATGCTCTAGCCACATGGTCTCATGCCAGGTCACTAACAAGCTTCCCACCTCTGAAATCTGGCTTATCCCAGCCTCCCCACCTCCACCCCCAATCCAAAAAACCAGTGGCTTTCAAGGCCATGGATTCAGGGTAAGTGAAGACGCTGCAGTGGCTCTGTCCCTGGTCCCCCAGGCCCGCCCATCCTGTAACTTCTGCTGGGTTTCAACCCCCAGACCGATGATTAAAAGATGCAGTTTCGGGCCTCCACAGTGGCGCAGCGGTTGAGCGCTGGGTTGCGAAGCTGCCCGCGGCCTCTGACGCCGGTTCGATCCCCGGCTGCTCCCCAGCCACCGGAGGAGGGTCCCACATGGTGCGCAGACCTCTCCTGCCGCCCGCTGCTCCCCTCAGCAGTGTACTTCGGTCCTTCTGCCTGCTCTGCTCCCCGCTCTGGCTCTGGTGAATTCTCTCACCCTCCCGCGCTTCTGACTGTACCCAGTGCATGTATAACCAACCAAACAAACAAAGAAACAAATAAAAAAAAAAAAAAAGATGCAGTTTCAAGCTTCATCTTGCTATGTGGCTTGGGTGGGGTGAAGGGCTGCTCTCCGTGTGGCCCGCAGATTGCCTGTCTTTGAAATGGGGAAGCTTTACTACATGGCCTCTGTGGGCCCTCCCAGTATGGTGAGCCTATGATTCACCCTCTGGGGGAACAAGATCATTTGGGTAGAGGGAACTTGCCCTGAACCTCAAGCCATTGGCGTGCGGTTTCCACCTCTTCTCCCCTCTCCCCGAAAAAGCCAGTCGACCCTGAGGCAGATGGGGGGTTTCTTCAGCTGCTATCAGTGGGATGCGGCAGTGGGTGAGGCAAGCTTCCAAACCAACCAGGCCTTGGAAGCAACCTCCCTCTCCTGTCCAGGGGGAAGCCTCCATCCATCTGGTTCAGGTTTCTCTGTTTTTTTCCTGCCGGAGCACTCTGCCCATGAGTCTTGTCACCTGGAATGAAACACCTCGACCACAGCATTCCCTTGCTGTTTATTTCAGCAGCACACAGGCCCACAGGTCCTGCGAAGACCACTGGGATCTTGGCAGGAAGATAGAAAATGCCAGTAGAAGGCTCTGAAACTTGGAGAAGGTGCCTGTTCCTGCTGGGATTCCCGTGAGGCAACAAAGATTCCAGAGGATGTTCATGTCTCGCCAGGCAGGTGAGTGTTCAGTGAATAATCTCTTTTCTAGGTAGAGAGTAGATGCAGCTTCCAGAAACTTTACCATTTAAAGAGAACATACCAGGCTGTATGTTCTATGCAAGCAAAGATGGTAATTATTCAACAGTCATTTATTCAGCAGATGCCAACTGTGTACCAAGCACTACTCTAAGACACCAGGATACAAGTAGACGGTCCTGTCTCCTCATAGAACTGATGTTCTAGTGGAAAGACGAATGAATATATAATTGCCCAGGTGCTATGAAGGAAATAAAGTGTGTCAGGGAGACACAGGAAAAGTGGGTGTGAGGGGCTATTTTAAACAGGCTTCTCTCTGGAGTTTGACATTTGAGTCAAGTCCCGGAGGAAATGAGACAGGAGCTTTGGGAATATTTGGAGAGGAGCATTTCAGAAAGAGGAAACAGCTGGTGTGAAGGCCCTGCGGCAGGAATGTGCCAGGAGAGATGCAGGAATAGGGAGATGTCAGTGAGGCTGACACAGTGAGCAAGGGAGAGACGGGAGAGATAAAGCAAGGAGGTCACAGCAGCTGGGTAGCAGATTCTGCTCACCAGTGTTTTTTTAATTTTTGTTGATTACAACCTACAGTAAAATAAATTTTATATTGCAATCCAGTATAAATATACCTAGGTTAAAATGAAACCAAAGTAAACACTTCACGAAATATACTTTCCCTCTATGAATGTATTCAAATATTCTATTTTTTTCTACTTCATCTAAAAAATTGCTAATCATGAGCTTAAAACGATGTCTTGACCTACTAAAAGGCCACAGCCCACAGTTTGAAAAAAATGATCTAGGGCCTTAAAGACTATTCTAAAGAGGGAGATGGAAGCCCTTGGATAGGTCTGCATGGTGTAACGTCATCTGCTTTGCTCTTTGTTTTATTTTTCTTCATTAACAAATAAGTTACATAGAGCAAAACACACCCTTTCTAGTGCTCAGTTCTGACTGTACACTACACATGTATAGTCGTGTAGTCATGTTTGCTTCTGAAAGGGGTCACTGACTGCTGAGCGGAGCCAAGCCCAGAAGGGGCATGGGTGGCCTCCAGGGCAGCAGCTAGAGGCTATGGAAAGAGCCCAGATAAATGGATACAACCCAAATGCCCCCCAAAAGATGACTGGATCAAGAAGATGTGGCACATATACACCATGGAATATTACTCAGCAATCAAAAAAGATAAACTCATGCCATTTGCAGCAATGTGGATGGAGCTGGCAGGGCTCATGCTCAGTGAAATAAGCCAGAAGGAAAAAGAAAAACATCGGATGGTCTCACTTAGAGGAGGAACACTGGGGAACCAAAGAGCCAGGTAAGAAAGGATGGGGTGGCTCCCAGGGGGCGAGGGGCAGAGGGGCATAAGTCGGAAGGGGTGTGGCTTTAGGAGCTTGGGCCTTGTTGGGTGTGGGCTGAGCCGAGGGGATGGGATCGCTGACATTTTGGATGTGTGAGAAGAGGATTCGGGAATGCCAGCCAGCTTTCAGAAGTGGGAATGGGGGGTGGGGGGGGAGGGAAGAGCATTGGAGGAAGAAAATCACCAGAACTGGCTCAGGAACCCTGAGGTAAAAGTCATATAGAGAATCAGTTGGGAATAGCAGGAGTGAGGGGAGAGGCCCAGATTGAAGATTCCACTGGTCCTCTTTGGTGTCCCAGGACTCCATGGGCCTGCCTGGGGTGTTCAAGGGAGTGGGAGGCTGGGAAGAGCCTGGACATGGCCACACCAAAGGGTGGACAGTCACTACGGCCTGGACAGGAGGGGAGAATAAGCTGCCATGAGACCAGGCATCCGCGAGCAAAATGCCTGAGCGGAGAGAGAGGCTGGCTGATTAGCAGAACCTGGGCCAGGCAAACAAGGGGTCTCTGCAGCTTGCCTGGATTTTTTGCAGTAGACACTGGGGGGCATGTCGATGGCTGAGCAGGCAGCCGCTTGAGCAAACTGTGCTTTATGATTACATATTATTACATCACTAATTGTTATCATTGACTCCTTGTTCCGGCCAGGTCCTGTGCTGGTGCTTTACACATATTTTTTTTTTTTTTTAAAGATTTATTTATTTATTTATACAAGCACTGGGTACAGTCAGAAGCGCGGGAGGGTGAGAGAATTCATCAGAGCCAGAGCGGGGAGCAGAGCAGGCAGAAGGACCGAAGTACATTGCTGAGGGGAGCAGCGGGTGGCAGGAGAGGTCTGCGGGCCATGTGGGACCCTCCTCTGGTGGCCGGGGAGCAGCCGGGATCGAACCGGCACTACAGAGGCTGTGGGCAGCTTCGCAACCCAGCGCTCAACCGCTGCACCACCGGGGAGGCCCGCTTTACACATATTAACTCCTGAACCCTCTCATCAAGCTTTGTTGCAAGTATCCCCATTGTTTTTAATTTACACATGAAGACACTGACTCAGTGACTTGTCCAGGGTCACACAGCCAGGAGGAAGTGGACCTGGATCGACAGCCCTGACAGTCTGGCTCCAGAGTAAGACTCAGTAAGGGGCAAATAATGTTCTTCAGGGAGCAGAGCCCAGCCTCAGACTCAGCCTTTTTGGTCTGTTACTGGTGACTTGAGAAGGTCACCAAAGGGGTCTGGACCTTGATTTTGGCCTGAGCAGTGGGTCACCACTTGATTTCCTGTGACTCTGCTCCTCTGCTTTTGGCTGCTCTTGGTATCTGTGCCCCGGTGCCCTCACCGCGGCTGCCTTTCTGCTCGTGAACAGAGACGTCCAAGAGGCACCCAGTGGGGTTTGGCAACCGCAGGACCTGGTCTTCGCTCTTGCCCAAGGCGGTTAGTTTCTTGGGGAATCTGTTACCATCTGGTCCCCATGTGTGGCCTGCGGTTCTGTCTGGGGCACTGGAGGTTTCCATTGCAGCCCAGGATAATTATTGCCAGAGGAAGGCAAGTCCGGGTGGGAGGGAGGGCGCTGGGTATCGCCCAGAGCAGACAGCAGGGCGAAAGAGGAGCGTGAGACAGAGGCAGAGAGACAGTCAGGGATAGAAGGGGACAGAGAGACACCCCGAGACAGAGCAGGGTAAGACAAGGCATGCCTGAGAGCAGGAGGGGCAGAGGGCGAAGAGAGAAATGACAGCAGGAGGAGGGGCCGCGGCTGAGAACGAGGCATTGAGGGGCCGAGACAGCTGGGGAGACCAGATCCAAGAAGAGCCTCAACAGAGGCAACGAGTGAGGAAAGAGAGACAGCAAAGGAGAAAGGGGAACAGCGGAGGAGGAGAAACAGCGTCAAAGGCAGAAAGAACGAGACTGAGGCTGTGCCAAGACAGCGGGAGCTGGCGGCACTGAGGGCACATGGGAAGCTTGAAAGCAGATGGTGCCAGCATGGGCACAGCCCTGGGGCAGCCACTCCATATCCGGAGAGGTCAGCTTTGGCGTGCGGGCCTCTTGGAGCCCGGCCTCTGCCCTGCACTCCCCACCCAGGGGCGCCCTTCCTCACGCTTCCCTCCTGGGCCCAGGAGCCTTGGAACCCTACTCCGTCCCCCACCCACCCCAGCCTGGCTCCCCAAATCACCTTTCTGGAACACGGAACCACGAGCCTTGTTCTACTCATCACGCAGCCCCTCGCCCCCTTCCTCCCCTCCTGCACCTCAGCTTCTTCCTCCACAGAAAGGCAGGCCTTACCGCAGGAGACTGCTCAGGTGACGCTGCTGGGACCTGGCCTCTGCTTCACCCACACTCTCCTCGAGCCTCCTTCTCCTCCCTGCCTCCCTCCAGCTCTTCTTTCTCTCTCGCTACTGAGTGTCCTCTCTGTGCCAGTCCTGGACCGGGCACGGATGCCTCAGAGGCAGATGTTCAGGGTTCCCATGTCTGGTGGAGTCAGCACAGCCTTACTGGCCCGGGCCCAGAAGGGGAAGATCAGACCCCAGGCAGAAACGCTCCAGCCCCAGCCCATCTGGCTCAGCCAGGACTAGACCCGACCTTCCTGTCTACTCAGTCCTGCTCTGGGCAGTTCAGCTCTGGACCCTGACACCACCACCCCCCGCCCCCACCCAGTGCACAGAGGCCAACACTGGCACAATCAAACATTTCCCATGTTAGACTTAGGGGTGGCCAGTGAGTCCAGAGAGGAGCAGGCACTTGCCCAAGGTAACACAGTCAATCACAGCCTGACTGTACTCAACTTGGTCTGTTCTGGGGAACCCCACACCTAGGGTGAAAGCTGCCTCAGCCAGTCCTTGGCAGACCAAGGAAAGTCTAGTGATGACCAGTCTGATTGAGGTCATTGATAGGACCCAGGTGTTTAGCTCCTGCCCCCACTCCATCACCACCCTCCCCAGCCAGCCCAGGGGCCCAGAGGTAAGGTGCGCGGGGATGCAGCCCAGTCACTGCACCCAGAAGTGATGAACTCTGAGGCCAAAGATGAGAAGCAGGAAAGAAAGTGGCCTCCACCTTGCCCACTGGGGGAGGGGAGCCCTGGAAGGATCAGCCACAGGTTGGGGGGCGGGCAGGGGCTGCACGTGGCCTCAGTCAAGCCCAGATTGTGGTCCCGAGCTGAGTGCTGGAGCCTGACGACACCTCCACGTACCTTCTGTGACTGCTGGTTTTGTGCGTCAGCCGGGCTAAGCCACAGTCCCCACTTCAATCAAACACGAAAGCTAGGCGTTGCTGTGAAGGTATTTTGTAGCTGTAAAGTACAAATCAGTTGACTTTAAGTAAACGAGGTTATCCCAGATAATCCATGTGGGCCTGGTGCAGTCAGATAAAGGGTTTAGGAGCAGCTTGTGGTTCGTGCCCAAGAGTTGCAGCCTGCCCTCCCTGACGACCTGCTCTATGGACTTCACACGTCCTTGGCCAGCCCCCGCTCTGTAAGCTAACTCCTGGCGAAAGTCCTTGATACACATCTCCTGCTGGATGGAGCCCCGGCTGATGCGCCCTCTTTGGCATGCACACGCTGGATTTTACTTAACAGTCCTTTCCACGTTGCACCAGAGTCTTCATTTTTGAGGCAGAATATTCTATCCTGCTGATGCGCCATAATTTATTACACGAATCAATCCCCTCTTGATGGATATTTAATTACCTCTAAATATTCACTGACACACACATACACAGAGTGGGAACACCCCCCCACCCAACTACCGCCACCGCAATCCAGAGTTTCACTTTCCACATTTTCAGTTACTGTGGTCAGACCGTGTGAAACACTGCATGCAATAAGAGATGTGCACAAAGACCACGCTGCACAACTCTGATGACAGTATATTGTTATGATTGTCCTCTTTTATGATTAGTTATTGTTACCGATCCCTTACGGGGCCTTATTTATACATTAGATTTTATCATAGTGCATATGTATAGGAAAAACAGTCTATGTAAGGTTTGGTACTGTCCACAGCTTCAAGCACCCCACTGGGTTCTTGGAACATCTTGTCTCTCCCTCTCTCTCTCTCCCCCTCGTGTGTGTGTGTGTGTGTGTGTGTGTGTGTGTGTGTGTGTGTGTGTGTGTGTGTATGTGAGGGGAAGTGCAGATACTCTACACCTCCAGGGGCAGCCCTCAATTCTGAAGGGAGGCTGCACAAGCACCTCAGCTCCTGCTCCCCATTTGGAAGGTTCTGGTGTGTTTTCTGTACCCCAAGTTCAGAGGGTACCCGCAGCGGTAACTTATTCAAGCACAGTTCATGGGCTCTCTCTCTCACCCATCTTGCTTCTCCATAGCTCACTGTGCTCACCTCTGGAACAAACTACCTGCTCTGGAGTCTTTGCTTCCAGGTCCTCTAAACTGTCCGGTGCAGGTTAGGACAGAAGCTGTGAGAACTTTCCTTCAGAGACTCAGCGCTACCTGTGAGAAAAGGGTCAGATTAGCAAGTTTCTTCTCAATCTTAGTCCACTTTCCCCAGAAACCCTCGGCACCCGCCTCTTCTCTGTGGCTGACTGAGTGAGCTGTGGCCAAAGCCACATCCCTAACTCCTTCCTGCCCTTCAACAACCACCGCTCACTTAAGCTAGGCACAGTGCTGGGAGCTGTTGACTGACATCATTCAACCCCCAGCACCCCCATGGAGCAGATACACTGGCGATGCCCATTTCATAAGTGAAGAAACTAGAGGTGTAGAGAAGAGGGGGCTCACCCCTGCCACACGACTGGGGCAAGCCGGGCCCGATCACATCCGGGTCCGGGCCCGTCATGAGGGCTCTCTTACCCTCACAACCCCCTTGAGAGGTCAGGGGATTCCTTGGAGCTGACTCAGGGCCTGGGGCAAGGAAGCCACATCACTGGGGTCTGTGGGGAGAGAGAAAGTGACTCCGGGAAATTCCCACAAGGCTTTGAGGCTCTAACCAGCTGGGCTGCTGGGGTTTGAGGCAGGGGGACTGCAAGCTCTGTTGGCCACACTGGTCCTGGGGGGGCCTGGGCCCCTTGACTCAGTCTAAGCCTCCTGGGAGACTGCATGACGTGTGGGGAGCTGGGGAGAAGGGAGTGAGGCCACGCTGGGTGGCCTCTGGAGCCCAGGGCCGTCTGGGAAGCAGACATGCGTCAGTGGCTGAGGTTGAGTGGAATTCAATGGAAATTCCAAAGCCTGCTTTTCCTGGGAGCCACCAGGAAGATACCCTGGCAATGGCCTGTCCAAGTTTTAAAGCAGTGTTATCAAATAAAATAAAAATGCCAGCCACACAGGTAATAAAATTTTCCTAGGAGCCCAATTATGAAAGTAAAAACAGGTGAGCTTAATTTCAATAGCATCTTTCCTTTAACCTAATATATCAAAAATATTATCATTTCGGCATGTAATCAATATTAAAAGTTATTAATGATGTATTTTACGTTCTCTTTTTGTAGGAAGCTCTGAAACCTGGTGTATATTTCATACTTACAGCACAGCTGGGCCCAGACAAGGCACCATTTCAAATGCCCAGAGCTGTCTGTGGCTGCTGGCTACTCAGCGGAGAGGCTCCACGCGGCCCGGAGATGCTTTCCAAGCTGGACTAAGGAGTGAGCCACAGGGCCCTGTGCCCCCATGCCAAAGACCCGCAGGTAACCCGGGACTCCAGGTCTGGTCACACGTATAATCCTCGCAACATCCCCATCATTCAAGCCCTCCAATCCCCAGCTGCCCAGCTGTCTAGAGCCTCAGAGCCGTGTGGGAACTTCCCAGCACCACTTTCCCTCCCACAGGCCCCAGGGATGTGGCTTCCTTACCCCAGGCTTGAATCAGCTCCAAGGAATCCCCATCCTCTCAAGGGGCTTGTGAGGGTGAGAGGCAGCCCTTGCAGATGGTGGCATTTGGCTGGGAGGAGCACATGGGTAGGGGAGGGGGTAGTCTGTATCCTAAGGGAGCTTGAGCTGGGGAGGAACTGGGAGGCATCTCTATGGAGGGGGATGCAGTGGTTCAGGGGGTGTCACTGTCCTTGTGAGCCTTCCCAAATGCCCTGTTCAAACCCGGCCCCTTCCCTGCCTCATTATCCTCGACAACCCTCACCCACCCGTCATACTGTAACGTGCCTTTCATTTACCTTGCTCATTGTCTGCTCCCCATGCAGGGAGGGTGGCTGTGTGTCCTTGTATTTACAGGGGTTAGAACATTGTCTGCCCCAAAGATGCATGCCTGGATGGGGGTGGGTAGGTGGATGTCAACAGTGAAGACATGGTAGAGAAATAAGCACCATCGTGCCCAGGTAGCCTTGGGAAAGTCATTTCCAATTTCTCTGCTCTCCAGGTTATATATTAAAACCACAGGGTCAGAAGTTTCTATCTGCTTCCCTGTTGCAGGTGATGAGGCAGGTACTCCCTGGTGTCAGAGAAGAGCATGGTGAAAGGAAAGGAGGCGAGGAAACTACTCAGAAAGGGAGAGAGAAAACTGGGTGAAGCAATGGAGTGTGGTGGGTTCACCTCCTGTGTCGCAGGCATTTGATCCCCACCTTAATGCCACCTGCAGTGAGGTTGCGAGCAGGTAGATATGTTTTCTAAGCTTTGGCTTCCGTAAAATGGGAATCATAGGTATAAACCAAGAGAGAGATGGTGGGGGGAGAGAAAGAGACAGAGAGAGAGAAAGAGAGCACATGCGCACTTACGCATGCGTGTGTGGTGGTAGTGTTGTGAGAATAAACATCAGGGCAGGCCAAACAGTCCTTTCCTCCCATTTCAGTCCTATCTTCTTTCTCATGTGACATGACATTGAGTCGATTCCTTGTACGACTCTCCCCACCCACCTCTGCTGGGGTCCCCACACCTTCTCCCCACCAGACGGAGGAGCTATATTTCTGTGTCCTGGACCCAAGTTTACACTCCACCAAAAGCCCCTTCTGAGAACCACAACCCTGTGAGATAAACATCTCCACGGGTTCTCAAGAACTCCCTCCAGCACTGAGCCACACCTGCAGTGTGCTTTGTTTCGACAGGTGTTAGGAAGTGTCTGGTAAGCAATAGACGGATCTCCAAATGCACCCTTTCCTTCTGGGGTTCACAGTCCCAGCCCCATGGAGTCTCACAGAGAACAAGTGTCTGCTGAGCAACTAAGCTCGGTTCTTCATAGTCACTCCTCATTTTCTTCTCACAGCAAACTCAGGGGGCAGATGCTGGTTCAGCCCTGCTTTGCAGGTGAGGAGACAGAGCATAAAGGAGACTGGAAGCCCTTGCGGCATGTCTGCACCACAGAACATTCCCCACCTCACCCCTCTGCCCTGCGCAGGAGTATCATCTGGTCCCTGCAGGCCCAGTGCTGTACCTCCATGTCTGTGCCTGGTTCCGAACTCCCACCAGCCTGGAAGCCCCTGCAAGGTAGGCCTGGCCACATGACTCACTGAGGGCCTGGCCCATACCAGGGTTCATTAAGTATACGAGTGAATGAATGAATGAATGAATGAATGAATGAATGAGAAGTCCGGAGCCCTATCTTCAAGCATGTCATGATCTGGTGGATAAGCACCTGAAATGCTCAGGGAGCAGAGGGCCTTGGAAAATACCGACTTCTCCATCTGCACACACAGGGAACAGGCCACTCAGCCTCCTGGCCCAGGAGAGGCGATGGCTGAGACTGATAAATGGGAGACAAGGGACTTTGCCGCTGTGTGCCAGGAGAGACAGATCACACAACTATTAGGTTATCAGAAAAGTCATAATGTGTTTTTGCTTGAAAAACAGAAAAAATACGTTATGACTTTTCCAACAACCTAATAGTTAGCTGCAATAGGTTTGTGGGCCTAGGTCCTCAGACCTCAAGCCTCTCCTGAACATCTCATTATTACCATTACACTATCATTATTGTTAACGTCACACACAGTCTGGCCCTTTGTGAAGTGTCATTGAGGTGCTGACTTGTGACAACGTGGGAACAATACCAGCCTCTCCTGGGTGTGCCCGAATTGACCTGGGAGGCCTGGTCCACACCCACCTCCTGTAGTCTTGCAACAAGCCTTGAGGCTCCTGGTGTTCTCCCTGTGTGAAAATGAGCACACAGAGATGCAGCGGCAGGGAGCTCACGTGTGTGAGCTATGCACACCAGGGCAAAAAATAAGGCCAAGAACATGCGATGAAAAAAATGTTCTGGAGTTGAAAGTGGTGATGGTTGCACAACAGTGTAAATGTACTTAATGCAGCTGAATTGTACATTCAAAAAGGATTTAAATGGTACATTTAAATTTTTATATATATAATTATATACTTTTTACAATTACTAAATATATTGAATTAACTATATATATATAATTATATATATTTTACAATTTTAAAAAAATGGCTAAGGTGGATTCCCCCCACCTGAGACCACGAGGATCCGCACTCGGTATTCTTTCCCTTCCTCTACCTGGGGTGGGGAGCTATTCACATGCTCAGGGCTTTCTGGGAACCCACACCACCCTCCCCTCTTCCTCCTTCAGCAAACCTTTCTTGGGTCCCCACTCCATCTGGCCTGGCTGGGTGCTGGCCACACAGGGAGGGGTGTGCTGGCCCAGCCTCCCCCCACCCCATAAGGCCCTCCCCAGCCCCGGGAACCCCACAGAGATTGCTCCAGGTGCTTTCTGCCTATGGATCCCAGCCAGAGGCAGAACAGGACCCCCCACCCATCTGCACACATCTCCTGACTAGGCCAAAAACCCCAGGCCATAGATCAGGGAGATAGGAAGTGAGGGCTGGGATGAAGCCCCCTCTCCAATCCCAGACAAAACACCAGTGTGCGGGAATCCTGCACACCTGGCCTTTAGCCCAGCTCCGCCCTGACCTGCGCAGGTCACCTTCTCCCAGTCTCCACGTCCTCTGGGTGAGACCCACTCTACTTTGGGCCTGTGATGATTTTATTCATGCACATAATGCCCAGCTCAAAGCTGACTCTCTCCTCCCTGCCTGCCCCTCACCCTGTCCCCTACCCGCTCCATCGCCTGCCCCTCACCATTGTTGCATAGACAGCCCTGAGCTGCAGCAGGCAGGAGGGCTTTGAGAAGTTCCAGTCCCAAACTCCAGGACTGACTGTGGGTTCCCTGTCCCATGTACCCCAACTTGGGCCTCCATATGTGCCAGGTTCAAAAATGCCTTCCCTAGTGTGCATTTATTTAATCTCTAATGAGGTGGGTACTATTGTCATCCAGTCTACAGAAAAGGACACTGAAGCTCAGAGAGCAACTTCCCCAGTGTGCTTGACATCAAGACCATGATCTCCCCATTCCACCATCTTCTCAGGTCATTGGCAGTGGACAGAGGCCACCAAGGGCCATTCTCCTCCACCTGCTGCATTTCATTTTGGGAATTGGGCACAACCCTGCAGCTGCCTGCTGTCTGGGCTGTTACCTGTCCAAGGTCCCCACAGCCCTGTCCCGTCCTGACTCCCTGTGGCTATGCACACCATACGTACACCTGCATATGCCCCGGCTTACCTGGACACTGCTGGGGACTGAATGCTGCTGGGGCCTCTACTCCCCAGGTGAGTAAGTCTTGAGGGGTGAAGGGTCTTGTCCCTATTTGTCATGCTGTATCCCTAGGCAGGAGGCTCCATAAATGCCACATGAATGAAGAATGAACCACCCACTGAAATATCCCTGGCACCTAGAGCCAAAATCATTTGTTTAGGACCATGCCACTGCCAGAGTTGGAGCCGGGGTCCTACTTCAGAGGGGTGACTAGGACAGTGAATATGTGGTGGAGAAAGTAGACACCTGGAGCTGGTTCAAAAGAAAGGGCAAGAGGCAGAAGGTTCTGGAAACTGGGTGATTATGGAAAGTGGGTGTCTGGGTTTTATCCTGGAGAAGACTCCAGAGGGACCTCTGATTGATTCACTCATTCATTCATTTATTTATTCACAAACTTTGCTGAGCTGTCTTCCTATGCCATACCCTGAGCTGGACGCTGAGACTCAGCCATGATCATCGTGCTCTCCTTGCCTTGGAGAATGCTTGGTGAGTAGGAGAGAGCATGGGGCCAGACAAGAGCCCTCCTCCTCACACTACTCTGAGCTGAGTCTGGACTAGGGCAGAGAGACCAGACTATGATGTTTGGCTGAATGACTGGGCAGGGCCACACTGAGACCCTTAATTCTGATTGAGCATCTGGATGGACAGTGATAGCACCACAGTGATGGAAACACAAAGAACATCCCGGAGAACACAGGGAAGGCAAGAGAAGACGGATGGAGACTTGTGGGGTTGAGGAGTGGTCAGGTATCCTGGGGGAACCTATGGAAGGGCCAGAGAGTTGGATCAGGCTATCTGCAGCGACAGGGCCAGGCAGACAGTCAGGTTAGAAATGATTCTAACAGAATCATGTCCATTCTATGGAAAAGGACTTCAGGGCCAGAGCACGTGTTGGTGGGGGAGTAGGTGGGGGGTACAGAAGAGTGGACAACCTGACTGAGAGGAAGCCCGGCCACTTCCTCTCTCTGCCTGGAGCCTGTGGAAGATAATGGCAGGCCTCAGGCCTGTGGCAGTGGGGCCTTCCTGCTCAGCAGTGCAGCATACGAAGGAAATAACTTTATTAGCTCGTGGATGAAAAACAGGAAATGTATGCTGTGTCTCGGGCACCGGCCGAGTTTCACTAACATCTAGTTTCTAGGAAACAGTTATGTGGCCTCAGACTAGGTTGGGGTTTTCTCAGCCAAGTCTTTCTGGAAACGCCATGCTTTTCTCAGGAAAAACCATGTCCCCCTTCCTCCCCCAAGGGGTAGTAGGGGGTAATAGTGAGAAGAGGCCTCACTTCCCTTCCCAGCCTCCTACCTCCAGCAGGTCTCAAAGAGACCCAGGTCAACAGTGACACTTCCTGAGCACCTACTGTGTGCCATATGATAGAAATAAATAGAACACATCAATCGGCAATAATAACACGATGAAGATCATTAAGGTAAATTTTTAGCAGTTCACTCTAAGAAAACAGAGAAGTTGAAAGTCAAAGAATAGAAGAGATAAACATTTATCATATTGATGGCCATATTGACATCAGGCAAAATAGACAGGAACACTACAACAGATAAACTGGGCCACTGCAAAAACGACTAACGATTCAATGAAGTAGGAAGATATAAAACTCTTTCATTCATATATACACAAAAACATAGTTTTATATAACATTGTATATATTGTGTTAAATATAAAGCGAATGTAGTGGAAGGTCTATCAGGATTCGCTAGATCACGTAAACAAAATAAAACTTGAAAAGCACCCCACTAGAAAGCAACTCTAATGCATATGTATATTGAACCTTGTAACTAAGGACTGGAGAATAAACCCAATTTTAAACACACATAGACAACCTTGGCTTATTTATACTCATCTATACTGATTACGCCACATAGCAAGTATCAACAAATTCCAAAGAATCAGTCTCTTACAGACCATGGTCTCTTAGCACATTGGGTTGAACATTGGAAAAATATATACATGAATTGCTTATCAACAGATTAAAGGAAAAAAGTAAGGATGATTTCAATAAATGTTTAGAAAACATAAAATTAAATCTCCATAGTTGAAAATACATCTCTTAGCAAATTAGTAGTATAGACAAACTTTCTAAACCTGATATCTACCAAAAAAATCTCACTAAATCCCAAAACATTGAAAGTGTTTTTAAAAAACCAGGGTAAAAGGGATGCCTACCTACAATTTCCATTTCTATTCAATATTGTGCTTTTTAGACTCTTCAGAAAACACAATTAGACAAAAAAGAAATAAAATTATAAGTATTAAAAAGGAAAAAACAAAACTGCCTTATGACTTGATATGATTGTCAACATAGAAAAGTAATCTATAGTCAAATTACTAGACTATAAAAGAGTTTGACAATTTGATGCAAAACAATATACCTCTAAATATTACCATTTCCCCATGTTTAAGCTAGAAAATGCAATTTTTAAATGTTATGATTCGTACTAGCAATAAAAATATGCAGTATGTTGGAATAAATCTAACAAAAGATGTGCAAGATCTTTAATAAAATTCCATGGAAAGACATTAAAAGAGACCTAAATAAACAGAGATATATACCACATTCATAGATAGGAAGGCTCACTATCTTAAAGCCGTCCATTCTCCTCAAATTCACGTGTAGAATTAATGTAATTCCAAGCAAAACTCCCAGTGGCTTTTTTCAGTCAAAATCCAAAACTCAGTTTGGGTTTGTTCCCTCCTGATTAAATCCATGTGGAAGAATAAAGTTCCAAGTTAGGCTCTCATTGACCAAAGACGGAATCATTTAAACATCAATAAGAATAATGATAAGTAGGTTGAAATGCATAAAAATCAATAAATTCCTAATAATCTAAAAAAACTGGTAACCTTTGGAGAAGGCTGTAAAATGAACTCATTTTTTTTTGACAACTGGCAAATAAAGGAAAAGACAAACATTTATCATGACTTGCTATTTAAACTGAAATTCAAGGAAATGAATTAGTGCTGTTGATGAAAAGGAAGTTTTTGTTTGTATTTTTGAAAAAAGGAATTCGAACTAATAAACAAAGAAAGAATAATAGAATTATAGAAAGAATATCACCATTTTGCAATTCCCTAGAGAATGCGTGATTATAGGATAGGGACAGGAAAAGTACAAGATGCGTCTGGAACATCTTGTTATGCCAGAAAGTAAGGAAGTATTCAAATCATGATGGGGGATTTTTCAGAGGGACACAGGAGCAGCTTGAAGAGACTCCCTCCACTGGCTGTAAACTGCTGACACTTGTTGAATATCAAAAAAAAAATAATAATGGTAGTAAGAGATTACAACTCATTGAATGAAAGAAAGCCCTAAGTCCATGCTGACATAAACAGTTGAATAAATTGAACGTTTTTGATAAGGAATGAGATACTTGCACAGTTTCAAAATATCTCTATAAAGTCACAAAGGAGAAAAGAGTAACTTCATCATGGAGAAGACCAGCAGACATCACCTTAATCATCAGTAATAGGACCCATCAGAATCACACGCCACCTGAAGATGTGCTGAGAAAAACACAGGGCTGCTTTGTGATGTTCCTGCCGAAGTCGCAGAGTCAGGAGAAAACATCAGGCAAGCGCAAACTGAAGATCTAAAAAAACCACTTCCAAAGTGTCACGGTCTTAAAAGTCAGTTAAAGTTGAGGAAATTTTCTAAACTGAAGGAGTCAAAATAGGCATGACAACTAAATATAGTGGGTGTGTCTGAACTGGACTTTGGCTATAAGACATTATGGGGCCAGTGGCGATTGGGATCCCGGGAGATGATGACAAGGATTCCATGTTAATCTCCTGATTCTGATGGTTGTATTTCAGGGAAAGACAGTTCCATTTGTAGGAAACATTTCAAGTTTGGGAGATGGTGGGAATCTACAACTCTCTCCCAAAAGGTTCAACCCATCATTTGCAGGTCTGGGACAGGAATATATATATGGAGGCCCCACTGTTTCTGGCTCCCCTTCTATAGTGCAGTGTGTATCACAAAGGAGGGCCCCACAATATACCTCAGTCCCTATACTTTCTTACACTCCTGTTCATGGAGAGGTGGCATCAGCACCCCCCGCCCCCCAATCTGGGCAGTTATGACAACAGCAGAAACGATGCTATGTGCTTCTGCTACTGGGTCACCAAAGGCCACACAGTGTCTGCCTGATTTTTGGGGGGGACTCTTGTTCTTGGAACTCAGCTGCCATGCCATGAGAAACCACTGGCCAATGCCAGCAGAGGTGAAAGTGCTCTGCCCAAAAGCTTCAAGGGAAGAACAGGTATCCTAACATACTTGCAACTTTTCTGTAAGTTTGTGATTGTTTCCAAAATTTTCTTTAATTTCATAACAAAGGCAATGTCTGGATCTTAATTTGGATCCTTACACCAGCAAACACATTGTGTGGTGTGTGTGTGTGTGTGTATACATTTATACATTATGTGTGCTATGTGCCATACATAAAGACAACCATTTGATTTTTTTATTATATTAAAAAATCATTAATTCATGGGATTTGAAAGTCTTTACCTTTTGGAGACTGGTTGAAGCACTTAGAGATGAAATTATATGTCTAGCATCTGCTTCAAATAATTTGGGGTTGAGGGTCCAGATGGAGCAGTTTGCTGGTTGAAGTTGGGTGATGAGGTCCATTGTACTATTCACTCCACTTTTGCGTATGTGTGAATTTTTCCCCAATTTAAAAAAAATTCCAAAATGTAATAAAAAGCTAATGTGGTAAGTGTGTAGCAAAGATGGGTGATAGATACATGGTGCTTGTAGGTTCTGTGCTCTGTCTTCACTGTCTCTGTTTAACTATTGCCTTAAAAGCACCGGGTGTTGGTGACGATGTGACCCAACAGGCAGTGTGAGGCAGGGCTGGTGGGAATAAAATGGCCAGCATCATTTTGGATGGTAATTTGTTTAGTGAAGCAGAATTGATTCTTTTTAAATGAACTCTTAGAAACACAACACACCTCAATAAGTAATTGATTAACTATATTAGAATAGTTCTCTAAAATGGGATACTCCACAGATACTTTTTTTCAATGAGGCAGTTCTCTTTTTCCAACCTGAAACTGACATTTCTAGGTGAAAATGTGAGACAGCAATACAGTGTATGAAACACGACTCCATCGTAATGTTTATATAAATACATTGCATGCATATGTTGGTAGCCATCTGAAAACTCTATAAGAATATATACCAAACCCAGTAGTCAAATTCCCACTTTTTCTGTTATACAAATTGGAAAGTAAGTTGTTCAAATTAATAGTAATGCTAGCATTGTTTTTAGAAACACTTTATATAAATGCATCAGGGTGAGAATTTTAAATATCCATTAGAAGATACAAAAAAATATAACAAAGAGTATCTGGAAGAAAAACAAGAAGTAGACAGAGGAGTTTTACTCTACCAGGTAATAAGGCACACTATAAAATTCTAGAAATTGAAACTGAGTTATTGAGGCAGGCAGTGGCAGCATTCCCAATCAATAAATGATGCCAAGACAACTGCTTATCTACATTTTGAAAACTAGAGCCCTACCTCACAGCTTATACAAAAGTCAATTCCAGATGAAATTGAAGTGGTATGTAAAAGCTACTATTTGGATTGTTAGAAGAACATGGAGCATGGGATTAAAAAAAGATTCTTAAAGGCACACACAAAAAAAGCACAAAGCATTAAAAAAATGGATACGTTTAACATTAAAATTAAGAATCTCTGCTCATTAAAAGACATCATAAAAAATATGAAAAGACAAACCCCAAACTAGTAGACATATTTGCAAAATATATAACAAATTTATTAGTCAGTAGGCTAATCTACCTTTCGATATCTCTAAATACATTTGTGAATTCCTAAAAATCAACAGGAAGAAGACAACTCAGCCTCTCCATCAAATGGCTCTGCACTCCTGACATGTAGTACACGGTGTGATCCTTATATGTACTGTACGGTGTGATCCTTATATGTACTGTATGGTGTGATCCTACCTCCCTGGAAGCAGGCCCCTCCTCTGAGAACCAGCTCTGACTGGGAGGTAGTTCTTTCCCTAGGGGAGCTGAGAACTGGGCTCTGCTTTCTGTGCCTTGCCTGCAGCATCCGGAGGCAACCAGGTTGACTTCAGCTGCATGAGTTTCCTCAGACTACCCCAACAAACTGAGTGGCTTAAGACAACAGAAATTTATTGTCTCACAGTTCTGGAGGCTAGAAATCCAAGATCAGGGTATTGGCAGAGTCACACTGCTCCAGAGCCTTTAGGGAAGGATCCTTCCTGCCTCTTCCAACTTTTGGTAGCCCCAGGCACCATAGCTCCAATCTCTGCCTTTGTCTTCACTAGCTATCTTCCCTTTTCTTATAAGGACACCAGTCATGTTGGGTTAGGGTCACCCTAAAGACTTTTTCTTAACTTGATGGCATCTGTGAAGACCTTATCTCCAAATAAGGTCATATTCACAGGTATGGGGAAGGGTTAAGATTTCATCATATCTTTGTGGTGGGGGGGACATAATTCTACCCATAACACCAGCTTCATTCTGCCGTCTTGATCCGGTCCTGGTGACCCAGGGCCCAGGCTACCATAACCTGAGGCTGGAAGGGAAGTTCTGTGCACAAGCGAGTATGGGGTTCATTCAATCCACACAGCAGCCTCCAAGTGGGCCTTACTTGCATCTGCCTGATGCAAAATATGATCCCACAGGTGAGACCTGGGTCTGCCACTTCCTAGCTATGAAACCCCGAACAGGCCATGCCCACTCCGGGCCTTTGTTTCTTCAGTAGAATTCAATGTATACATTCCTCACAGACTGGCTGTGAGGGTCCATAGGATGACGCTTGTGGAAGTGCCTGGTCCCAGGCAAATAATTGACTCTCAATAAATGTTGGTGATGTTATCTCCTTGGTTTCCAGCGTTCTTCATGAGCCGGGGAAGCCCAGAGCTGTGCCATTCCCCCATGCGAGGGCCTTGTAGCTGCCCCATCAGCTGACCGCGTCTAAGATGAGTGACCCCTTTGAAAGGGCAGCCTGACCCCAAGAAAAAGCCAGTCACCGCTGGGAAGACTGTGGGAATCTCCACACTCACGCCATGAAGCGGAGCTGACCCTCAAGAAAGGAACTCAAAGAGCAGAAAGTGCATCTCAGTGGGCGGCCAGGCATGTTCTTGTTCCCTTTGCCCCTGTTTGGAGTCTGGCCCCATTGAGATTTGGGAATGTTTATTTATTTATTTTTTTTTTTGGTGGGAAAACAGAGTAGGATAAAATATTTCCTTGCGTCTGCAGAGCTATTTTGAGCCAGGCCAGCCGGGTGATGCTCCTGGTGATGGACGCTGGCTGACCCGGGCTGGGCTCAGGCCTTCCGGCCTCTCTCCCAGACCCCACAGTCCTGGCAGCAGCTCGGTCTATTGAAGCCTGGCTTCCAGTCCCAGCCCCGTGACTCATGCTGCGGTGCTCTTGGTCTTGGGGAAGCCTTTGGGGCTTGTTGGGCCTCATTTCCCAAAAGGGAGACTGAGACTTGTGCTGCCCCCTCCTGGAGATTGTGCCAGAGACATCCAGACAGGGCATGGATGAAGATACAGATGTGGCCGTGGCTGTAGATATGGATATGGAGCATGATGTGGAGACATGTAGAGTGTGGACAAATAGCAGGCTTAACCCACAGCCTGTCCAGCTCAAGAACCCAGAAGTACAAGGGACCTCACTGGAGGCTCCTGAGAACCCCAACATTCTCCATACATCTAGCCACGCCCCTCCCAGCCATCGCCACTTGGAAGCCACACTGAACTTCTGAAAAGCCAATCTGAGTTGGCCCCAATTTGCCTAATTTTTACCAGCCTCCCACTGCTCCCAGGAAGAAACCCTGTTGACTCCAGGGTTTGCAGGTCAGACCTCTGGCTGCCTCAGCCAGGGCTTGCTTTCTTTTCTGAAGCCAGGGGCCCACTGTCCGCTCCTCCAGCAGCTGACACATCACCCGGCAGTTTCACAGCTTCATGTTATTTCATCCTCACAGTGACCCTCGCAGGCAAGTGCACCTTCCAGGGCCAAAGGGTAGGTGGAAGTGATGTTTGCAAATGTGCCACCACACAATGGAACCTTAATAAATGTTGGTTTTTCTTCCTTCCTTATGAACACACACCCTCTTTTCTTTACAAAACACCAATGGCATCACATAAATCTCAGTCCAGCAGCTACTATGTTGGCTTGGGGGTGGGAGGGAGGCAGGAAAGCCCAACTGGCTCCACCCCAGTGGTGCAAGCCAGGCCTGGGGGTGGGGAGGGGGAAGGGCTCCTAACAGCCCTGCTCTCTAATCCCTCCTGGGCCTGCCCCAGGAGCTGGCAAGCTGTGTTAACGTGCTCCCCACATGGTCAGTGGAAATGGGGCTGTGTTTTCCACAAGAAGTTAGAGGAAGGTCCTTCCTTAGTCAAAACCTAGCGGGGACAAGGGGCAACTTGAGATTTCTGGATTCTGAAGGTGAAGCCGGAACTGATGGGGAGGAGGGGCTCCCAGGGGGTTGTTTCAGGAACCTCTGGACAGCCTGGGGGGCTGGGATGAGGGGAAGGAGGCATTTCAAATTCCAGATCCTGACAAAGTTTCTCCTCCAGGCCCTTGCTCTTAAAATGTGGTCTAAGGGCCTCCAATGCCAGCAGATTCCGGAAGCTTGTTAGAAATGCCCCAGAATGGCTGGATCCGAATCTGTTAACAAGATCTCAGTGATCCATGAGCACATGAAAGTTTGGGAAGCACTGTTCCTGCTGAAGCTCCCATCTCACAGTGCAGAGGCCAGGGTCCTAAGAGGAGAAGTCCACTTTCCCCACCACTGAGCCTGGATCCTGCCGTTCTGAGCTGCCCAGGGGCCTGGGACTAATCTCTACCTCATTCTCTTCAGTGACACAGGAAGCCACCCACCCTCCTTGGGTGTTTCCAGAACAGAAAGGACTGAAACTTGTTAGAAGAGCCCCAGTTGGGCAGGCAGGGGGCCTGGCACTGTCGCCTACTCAAGGGCGGGTGCTCTAGGGGCCTCTGTTTTCCCTGTGGTTCTCTGAGATGGGCTGGGGTCAGCAGCATAATCAGGCAGTACAATCGACCACATTCATTCTCCCATAGCTGCTGGGGAGGTAGGTCACCAAGAAATACCATCCTTACTCTACGATGGGCTCGAGGCCTGCCAGGCAGCAGTTTCATGGGCTGGGGTTTCAGAAGGCTGAGCCCAGGGGGCACATTCAGAGTCACCTAGGCCATGCAAGGAAGTCAGGGCTGGCGGCCCAGGTGACTCTGAATGTGCCCCCTGGACCCAGCCTTCTTTTCTAACGGTCCTTTCAGCTCCTGTCAGTTATCAGAGGCCCCAGCTCGGCTGACAGCCAACGTGTCTGCTGCTGATGCTTGGTGCCCACATTCCTGGGCCATGACGGGAAGCACACACGAAGCCCAGGCTGGGGGCGTTCAGAGGGGTTCCGCTTGGCTGCAAGCTCTGGGGCCTGACTGTCTGGGGAGTGTCAGGAAGCAAAAAACCTTCTCTCCTTCTCACTGAAGGGGGGAGGGGGAGATGTCTCTGGAGGCTGATATGGCGAAGTTGGATAGGGTGCAGGCTCAGCCAGGCCTTGAGGAAGGCCTAGCTCTGAGAACTGGGACCAGGATCTGTGAGTGGGGCAGGAATGTACTCGGGGCCAGTGGCTGCCCAGGAGAGCTGTTAGAGCAGCACATCTGAAAAACCTTAAGCTATAAAGTCAGAGAAATCTGTAGCTTTGCCTGAGCTCTGACATTTCATAGCTGGGTGACAGGGACAAGTTGTCCCCAAATCCCTGACCCTCAGTTTCTTCACCTATAAAGTAATCACACAGCCTAGTTCATACACAGTAAGTTGGCAGGGTAACCCTTGTGAAGCCACAGACACCCACTGTTCAGTCCCAGACTGTCATTGCATTTTAGAAGCACCTCACCTCTAAGCAGATTAAAGTCATAGAAGAATCCATTTCTTACTTGGCCCTCTTGAAGAGAAAAGTGAACCCACGTGATGTTCTCAGAACTTTCTTCTCCTGGCCATTTCTATCCTGTACCTGGTTTCACTCCTCTCCTCAAACTCCCTAAAAACCTCTCCAACCCCAAGCTAATTAGCTTCTTCTCATCTCCTCTCACCCTCAATACTTTATCATATGATCAACTTGGCCTCTCATCCAATGATAGGGGGAAGAAAGGGGTGAAAGAGCAGAGTCCCTGTAGAATTCTCCCTGGCAGAATAATATCCTGCATCATGCCCTGTGTCCCATCCCAGTTCCTGCTCTTACTTAAAGCTGTGGCGGGACACACATTATTAGCATATGAATATTCAAGAACTTACTTCTAACTCCTACCCAACTCCTTTTCCCTGTAGTTTCTTCCCGCCCAGGCCATACACTAGCAACAGGAGCCTTCACTTTGGGACTGGAGAATGAAGTTGGAGGCTGTGTAGAGGTAAATCCTATCAGTGGGCAGTAAGAAGCGGGGAGGATTTGGCAAAATAGATTAAGCCTGTTTACTTTATTTCAGAACGCAGAAGGGATGTTTCACTGCTGCCCAAGAGAGAGAGAACTGGAAAGATCATTGTTCCCACCCTCACAAGAAAAAGCCATATAACTGCAGATCAAAACTTTTCTTGAACCCATCAAAGATCTCAGGTCAGAGGACAGCCAAGCCCCCTGGATCCCCACGGGACAGGCACCCCCGAGGAGAGAGGACACCAGGGCTGGCTTGCCTGGGACAGCACAGAAGGAAAAGGCCAACTTATGAACAAATAAAAAGAAAACAGCCACACATTTAATGAACTGCCAATGGCTGAGTGTAGACTAGCATAACAGTGTAGAGCCCCAGACTCAAGGAGAGTTTTCAGAATTTCAGCCTCTTTTCCATGGACCTCTACCAGGTGCTCATAGGGAACTCTTTGCGGGTGACGTAGTTGTGCAGGAGAGGTTCAGTAACTACTAGGGGAAAGGCATAAAGTGCCATCCCCTGCCGAGATCCTTCTCTCACAAGGAACAAGGATATCTCTCACTGATGAAGGATAAAAGAAAAAAAAAATCCAACCTTGGTAGAAGGCAGGAAGCTGTCCTAGAATCCCAGAATGATCCTAAACATACCACTAGAGAGCTCTTACGACTGGAGGAGAGCAGGAAATCCTATCAAGAGCAAGATAGAAGGCAAATTGGCTTCTATGGGGAAAAGCATTAGGAATGCTGAGAGGAGACTACCTCTGAGGCTCAGCACACAGGCTGGCACAGAACGGAGAGACTACCCATCTGTGCCCAGTAGCCTACTGCAGGAGGAGGAGCCAGAACGTGGAGAAAGAGCCCTTGTGTGGTGAAGGAATGCAGAGATGGCTGAAGTAGAAGGCGGGGTCACTGAGAAATCCCTCACCATCCCATTCCTAATCCTAAACATGAGGCAACTCTAGAGGAATTTGAAACCTGTGACGCTCTGAAGATAACCATAGCAATAACAAAAACTCAAATCTAGGTCAACTCCCAACGAGATTGCTTCAACCCCACATACTAATAGTCTGACAGAACAATTCCCAGGTGGAAATGCTGTTGAGCTCAGCCTCTACTGTTCTACAATGTCTGACATTCAAAAGGAAAAACAAGACACATCAGAAAAGCAAGAAACAAATGATCCATCATCCTGAGACAAAGCAATCAATAAAACCAGACTCAGAGATGATCCAGACGGTGGCGCTATCAGGAAAGGACTTTAAAATAACCAAAATAACAGGTTATCAAATCTAGTAGGAAAGGCAGACAATACACAAAAACAGATGGAGGAGTTTCAGCAAAGAGATGAAAGCTATCAGATTGAGTTTGATGAGCATAGTAGAGATAAAAACCACAGTACCCAAGGTGAAAAATTCCTTCACTGGCTCATCTATAGACTGAAAATGGCTGAGAAAGGTATTAGTGAAGATAGGGCAGTAAAACAATTACCCAGATTAAAACACAAAGAAGAATATCCAATAATAACAACAACAACAAACAAAAAGCGAGAATTCAAGAACTGTGAGACTCGATTAAGCAGTTTAATGTAAGTGTAACTGGAGCCCCAAAAATGGGAGAGAAGAGGGAGAAAATAGGGCACAAAAAATATTAAAGAGATCATAGCTGAGAATTTCCCGAAAAACAAAAACAAAAAAACCCACACACATACCCACAGATCTAAAATATTAAGAGAACCCCAAAAATAATTATGAAAAAAATAAACAGTAACCCTAGCTACATCATATTCAAATATCCAACATAAAGAGAAAGTTTTGAAGGCCAGTTAAGGGGAAAAAATACAAATTACTTAGAAGCACAAAGACAAGAACAGTAGCCAACTTCCTTTGCATAACTATACAAAACAGAAGGCAGTTAGGTGATAACATTAAAGTACTAAGGGAGAAAACAATAAGAACTGTTGTCCAGAAGTCTTCCCAGTAAAAACATCTTTCAAAAATGAAGGTAAAATAAGGGCTTTCTGAGACCAAAAAAATCAGAGACCTCACTCCAGAAGGATCGAGTTAGAAGAAATGTTAAAAGACGTTCAGGCTGAAAGATTATCATACCACACAATAATTGAGTATACACAAAGAAATGACTAGCTCAGGAAATATTTTTTTAAATGAAGGTCGATATGAAGACTTTTCTTTTGGAAAAAAAGAAAGTATTAAAAGATAGTTGACTATCAGAAACAAAAATAATAGTGATGGGGTGTGGGGTTTGTAATATAATAAAGGCAAAAATGCATGACAACAATAGCACAAAGTGGGGAGGAGGAATTGAAAGTCCTGCTGTTGTAAAGTACTTACACCTTATTTGAAACTGCATAGTATTATTTGACCATCGACTGTGACAAATTAAGTATGCATATTTTAAACCCTAGGGAAACCACCAAAGGAAATTTAGAAACAGGAGTAATAACCCAAAAGTGGAGTTAACATTGAATTTTAACTAATACAGCAAAGGAAGACAGAATAAGGAAAAGTGAAAGAAAGAAAACACAGAAGAAACAGAAAACAATTAGCAAGATGGTAGATTTAAATCCAACTAGATTAATAAGCACATTAAACATAGATGACCCTAAATGCACCTATTAAAAGCAGATATTAGCAGATTGCATAAAAGTCAAGACTTAACAAGATGTCATCTACAGGAAACCCACAACAAATGCAGGTTGATATACACAGGCAAAGAGTGAAAGAGCACAGGGTGGGCCATGAAAGCGACAAAGAGCAGAGAGACCGAGTGGCCATGTTAACAGCAGACCGCAGGCTCCGATCAAGGCCATAACCAAAACTGCACTGGCAGCGATAATCTGCATGAATCTCAGGAGCACAGTGTTGAGCAAGAGAAGCCAGGCACAACAAGCAAGTACATAATGTATGGTTCCATTTTTATAAGGTACAAAAGCAGGCAAAATTATGTTGCTATTGTCAAGATAGTGTTTACCCTCTGGCAGGGGATAGTAATGACAGAAAGGAGACTTTCTGGGTACTGATCTCTTTCTTGATTTGAGTGCTACTCCAACGCAGGTGTTCGTTTTGTGAAAATTCATTGAGTCAACATGTTTTGCTATGTGCAGTTTTCTGTATTATATTTATTTAACTGCAGTTTTTTTTTTTTTAAAGATAGCATTAAAAGACAAGTAGTATATAAGTCAGGAGTGGAAAAGTACACATTTTGAGGGTTTTTTATTGTTCAAAAGGAGGGTAAAAATATTAACCACATTGGATTTTGGTAAATTCAGGATGATCTTTTAATTTCTAAAGAAAGTGCTGAAGAGATAAGTACAGAGCATGTATCTTTCAGATTAGTAGAATCAAAAAAGGGATGGTAATAATCAATCCAAATGAAAGTGAAAGAGGAGTGAAAAAGAAATAAAAAGAATGGAATAAATAGAAAGCACACATAAATATTAGATACAAATTTAATATATTTGTATTTTAATTAAATATGGAATAAATGGTCCATTTCAAATCCAGAGGTTTTCTATCTATCAAAGGCATTATAAAGAGTGAAAAAGTAAGAAAGAACAGAAAGTAAGCACAGACATGTGCGGTACATATGGCCAGAAAAGAACTTATATCAGAATATATAAAGAAGTAGCAGGAAATGATAAGAAAAAGATAGAAATCAAATAGAAATATGGGCCAAACAATTGAATAGGCACTTCATAAAATGAAGTCAAATGGCCAATAAGTGTATGAAACAAACTCATATTAAGAATATATTATACTTGGGCCTCCCCGGTGGCGCAGCGGTTGAGCGCTGGGTTGCGAAGCTGCCCGCGGCCTCTGCGGTGCAGGTTCGATCCCCAGCTGCTCCCCGGCCACCACAGGAGGGTCCCACATGGCGCGCAGACCTCTCCTGCCGCCCGCTGCTCCCCTCAGCAGTGTGCTTCGGTCCTTCTGCCTGCTCTGCTCCCCGCTCTGGCTCTGGTGAATTCTCTCACCCTCCCGCGCTTCTGACTGTACCCAGTGCATGTATAAATAAATGAATGAATAAATAAATAAATTTAAAAAAAAAAAAAAGAATATATTATACTCAAACTCATGTGTCATTAAAGAAATGCCAATTAAAGCAATGAGATTTCATTACTCATCTGTTAGAATTACTAAATCCCAAACCTGACAATATTGAATGTTGGAAGAACGTGGAGCACTAGGAACCCACATTTATGGCTGGTGGGTTTGCAATGTGGTAACCACTTTGGAAGATAGTTTGGCTGTTTATTATAAAGTCAAACATAAATTTACCAGACAACCCAGCAATTACCCTCCATTTATATAAAGTTCAGAACTGAAAAATATATCATTCAGTCATGCACAAATAGATGGCAAACTTTTCTTTTTAAGCAAGGGCATGACCATAACAAAAATCAGAAGAGTAATTTTGTCTTGAGAAGAAAGAAGGACTGTGACCAAGAAGGGTCGCACAGAACTGTAGGGGAGCTCTCCGGTGGTGCAGCGGTTGAACGCTGGGTTGCGAGGATGCCCACAGCCTCTGCAGCGCCAGTTAGATCCCCGGCCACCAGGTGAGGGTCCCACATGGTGCGCAGACCTCTCCTGCCGCCCGCTGCTCCCCTCAGCAGTGTGCTTCCTCAGTCTGACTGTTCTGCTCCCCGCTCTGACTCTGGTGAATTCTCTCACCCTCCCGCGCTTCTGACTATGCCCAGTGCTTGCATAAATAAATAAACAAATAAATAAATAAATAAATCTTTAAAAAAAAAAGAATTGTAGGGTATAATTTATAATTATAAATCAAATTATTTGATTTATAATTTTTTTAAGATTTATTTATTTATGCATACAAGAGCTGGGGTACAGGCCAGAGGTGTGGGGGGGGGGAGAGGATTCACTAGAGACAGAATGGGGAACAGAACAGCAGACTGACGAAATACACTGCTGTGGGGAGCAGTAGGTGAGTCAGGAGAGGTTTGCTGCGCCATGTGGGTAGCTCCCTGTCTGGCCGGGGATCGAACTCATGCTGCAGAGTCTGTGAATTGCTTCATAGTGCAATCCTTAACCTCTTGCACCACCAGGGAGTCCCTATAATTATTCTTTAAACTGCACACACATGCCTTACACACTCTTTTGTATGTGTTATATATTCTAAAATTTTAAAAAATCATATAGAATATAGAAGCTGTTCTGTTTGAAGAGTTGGTAGAAAAAACCTTCTAAGTAAAAGTAACAGCAAGTGCAAATGTCCTGAGATAGCAACAGAAAAAATATCAGTTAGCTGGAGCATGGCAAACCCTGAGAATGGAGGAAAATGAGCCTGGGGAGGTAGGCATGGGTCAGTTGCACCAGAGGCAGGGGTTGAGGGGTTATGTTAAGTGCAATGAGAAGCCATCAGGTATCTGTTTGGCTCATACTTAATCCAAGAGTTCTTTACAAAATTTAGAACTGCTTTTAGATAACAGTTTGCTATATAGTCCACAAAATTCACCTAAAATGTAAAATTCAGAGTTGAGCAATCATCTCTACAATCAACTTTAGAACACTGGGGAAAAGGAGACAAAAAACTCCAGATCCATTACCCATCACCCCTTCCCATCCAAAACCCCAAGTCCCAGGCAACCACCTGCCAGCTTTTTGGATGAACATTTCAAGAAATGGAATTCTTCAGCATACAGTGCAGGTTTTTGTGTGGATGTCAATTCTCCACTCCTTTAGCTAAGTAGATAAATGCCAAGGAGTACAGTTGCTAGATCATATGGTAAGAGTATGTTTAGCTTTGTAAGAAATTGCCAAACTGTCTTCCACAGTGGCTGTACCATTGGGCATCACACATAATATTTTCAAGCTTCATCCATGTTGTAGCATCTATCGGTATTTCTTTTTCTAATCAATAATATTTCATGTTATGGATACCCAACATTTTTTTATCCATTTATCAGCTGATGAACATTTGGATCATCTCTTTTTTGCCTCTTGTTGTTTTTCGTTTTTGAAGCTGCAGGGGGTGAGAGGATTCACCAAAGACAGAGTGGGAGCAGAACAGGCGGATCTACTAAAATACACTGCTGAGGGGAGCAGCTGGCGAGACAGGAGAGGTCTGCTGCGCCATGTGGGTAGCTCCCTGGCTGCAGATCAAACTCAAGCTGCCGCAGTCATAGTGCTGAGACTTAACCCCTAGGCCACCAGGGAGGCTTTATTTTTTGGTTATTGTAAATAATGCTATGAGTATTCATGTACAAGTTTTTGTATAAATATTTTTCATGTCTTGGTTATATACCCAGGAGTGAAACTACTAGGTCATAGGGTAATTCTGTTTGACCACCTGAGGAGTTGCCAAACTGCCCTCCACAGTTGCTATACCATTTCACATGCCCTTAAGCAATGTTTCCACATCCATGTCAATACTTTTCTTTTTATTATAGTCACCCCAGTGGGTGTGAAATGATATGTCATTGTGACAGACATTCAGCTGAACTTCCCTGATGCCTAGTGATGTTAAGCATCTTTTCATGTAGATTGTCTTTGGAGAATGTCTATTCAGGCTTTTTTGCTCATTTTTTTTATATTGGGCTCTGGACACTGTACCCTTATCAGATCTGTAACTTGAAAATATTTCCTCCCTTTTTGTGGGTCTGCTTTCTTGCCTAGTGTCCTTTGATGCACAAGTTTCTTAATTTTGATGAAGTCCAATTTATGAAATTTTTTGGAGGGATTTTTTTATTTTATTGGATCTTTTATTTCATATCTAAGAAGTCAAATCCAAAGTCACAAAGATTTACACCTATGTTTTCTTGAAAAAGTTCTGTATTGTTAGCTCTTACATATATATTGTTGATCCGTTCTGAGTAAATTTTTTTATGTGGCGTCAGGTAGAAGTCCAAATTTGTTCATTTATATGTGGATAACCAGTTGTCCCAGCACCATTTGTTGAAAAGAACAACTAATTTGTTGATCTTGCAAGACTGATACATTCTTATGTCAGTTAATTTTGGTTGTTGTTTCCATTGAATTATTTTGAAAAATGGTTATATCATCTGCAGAAAAAGACAGTTTTACTTCTTCCCTTTTTATCTGAATGCCTTTTATTTCTTTCTGCTGCTTTGTCATTGCACGGGTTAGAACCCCCAGCACAATATTGAACAGAAATAAAAGGAGCAAACATTCTTGGCTTGACTTGCCTTTCAAGAATAGAAATACCCCTTCTATTTATAATCTGCTCAGATCTTCTTGGGAATGCATATTGAATTTTACCAATTTTTTTTTTCTGCATCTATTCAGATAATCATGCCTTTTCCTTTTCAGTCTTAATCTGGTGAATTGCATTGATTGGCTTTCAAATGTTAATCAACTTTTCATTATTGGGATAAACTCTCTTAATCATGGTGTATAATTCCTTTCAAGTTAGATTTTGTTTGCTAAAATTTTGTTTAGAATTTTTGAAGATCTGGGGCCTCCCCGGTGGCGCAGCGGTTGAGCGCTGGGTTGCGAAGCTGCCCGCGGCCTCTGCGGCGCCGGTTCGATCCCCGGCTGCTCCCCGGCCACCGGGGAGGATCCCACATGGTGCGCAGACCTCTCCTGCCACCCGCTGCTCCCCTCAGCAGTGTACTTCAGCCCTTCTGCCTGCTCTGCTCCCCGCTCTGGCTCTGGTGAATTCTCTCACCCTCCCGCGCTTCTGACTGTACCCAGTGCATGTATAAACAAAACAAACAAATATAATAAAAAAATAAATAAAAAAACATGCCTCTATAAAAAAAAAAAAAAGAATTTTTGAAGATCTATCTTTACAAACGATTTTAGCTTATAGTTTTCTTTTCATGTTTTTTGTCTGGTTTTTGGTATCAAAGAAATGCTGTCTTCATACAATGAGCCGGGAATTATTTCCTTCTCTCCCATTTCATGCACGAATTTGAAGAGGATTTGCTATATTTCTTTTTTTAAAAAAAAATTTTATTTATGCATACAAGAGCTGGGGCACAGGCCAGAGGTGCGGGGGTAGGGGGTGGGGGCTGGTGAGAGGATCCACCAGAGGCAGAGTGGGGACAGAACAGGCAGACTGATGAAATACACTGCTGAGGGGAGCAGCGGGCGAGACAGGAGAGATGCACCATGTGGGATTCTCCCTGGCCAGTGGGCTACAGAAGCTGTGGATTGCTTCACAGTGCGGAGTTTAACCCCTTGCGCCACCAGGGAAGCCCAGATTTGCTATATTTCTTTCACAAATATTTGGTAGGATTCATCAGTGAATCTATCTGGACATGGGGTAATCTATGTAGGAAGGTTTTGAGTTACACATTCAAAAACTCATGTATTTAATCTCGGTGAATTGATTGATATAAATTCATTCATAATAGTCTATAATTAATATCTGTAGGATATGTAATGTCAACTCCAATTCCTAACATTGGTAATTTGCATCTTTCCCCATTTTTCCTGAATAGTTTGATCAGTAATTTATCAATTTTGACTTAGTTTTATTGAATTTATGTCTCACTTATTTTCCATGATTTTTTGTTTTCCATTTCATTGGTTTCTGCTCTGATCTTTGTCATTTTATTTCTTCTGCTTACTCTGGGCTTAATTTGTTCATTTTTCTAGTTTCTTAAAATGGACCTTAATTTTGGAGACTCCTTCCTGCCTCAATATAGGTCTTTAATGTCACAAATTTCCCTGAACACTGCCTTAGTGGCATTCCAAATTAATTCTGGTATGTTCTATTTTTCTTCTCATTCAGATGAAAATACTTTCTAATCAATCTTTACAATTTATCTAATTTATCTTTTATATTTGGGGTTATCTTACATATTGGGGGTTTTAGAAGTGTGTTAGTTTCTAAATATTGGGGAATTTTTCAGAGATCTTTTTGCTACTGATTTCTAATGTAATTCCATTATTGCAAGAAAAGATGCTTAGTAGACTTGAATCCTTTTAAATTGTCAAGAATTATTTTATGGCCCAGAATATGGTCTATCATGGTTAATTTTCCACATGTACTTGAAAACAATTCTGCTATTATTGAGTAGAGTGTTATATAAATGTCAATTAAGTCAAGTTCATTGATAGCATTATTCAAGCTTTTGTAGCTTTACTTATTTTCTATTCTATTAGTCAAAAGGAATGTTGCACTAGTTGGACACAATTCTGAATGTCTTTCTCCTTGCGGTTCTATCCGTTTTTCTCTAATATAGTTGGAAATTCTGTTAGGCGCATAGGTTTTTCGGATCTCCTCGTGATGAATTGATCCTCTTCATTGGGAAATATGTTCTTTATCCCTTATAATATTCTTTGCTCTAATACAGTCACTTCAACTTTCTTTGTATTATTTATTTTTTATTTATTTTTTTAATAGAGGCATGTTTCATTTATTTATTTGTTTGTTTGTTTGTTTGTTTTGTTTATACATGCACTGGGTACAGTCAGAAGCGCGGGAGGGTGAGAGAATTCACCAGAGCCAGAGTGGGGAGCAGAGCAGGCAGAAGGAGCGAAGTACACTGCTGAGGGGAGCAGCGGGCGGCAGAAGAGGTCTGCATGCCATGTGGGACCCTCCTCCGGTGGCCTGGGAGCAGCCGGGGATCGAACCGGCGCCGCAGAGGCCGCGGGCAGCTTCGCAACCCAGCGCTCAACCGCTGCACCACCGGGGAGGCCCTCTTTGTATTATTTATGACAACATTATCAGGCAAGTTACTAGAGCACCTTAATGTGGGGGGAAATGCTTCAGAATTATCCCAAATGAAGGAGTGAAGAATTGGATTATTTTACATCAACTCCCATCAGTCCTTGGTTGACTGAGGGACGTACATTTTCCAGCACTTCAGAGTCTACACGGGGTAGAGCAGGCCCCGGTGGTCAGGCTGTCCTGAATGGAAAAGCTTAAAGTGATGACAATGGCACCAAGAACATCTGGGCATAAGCTACAAGAGCCATTGCTGCCTGTGACTCCAGTATGGTCTGTGACAAGGTCGCCATCTGAAGGTGACAATTTGAGGGAAGGGGAACGTTATTCTTACTCAGGCGTTCTCAGTGAGACTGCGGGGAGGGGGAGGGGGGCCATGTGTTGCGGCTGTTGATTAGTCTTTCATCTTTTTTTTTTCCCTAAAGATTTATTTATTTATGCATATAAGAAGTGGAGTGTGAGTCAGAGGTGTGCGGGGCAGGGGTGGGGGGGCGGTGCCAGGGTTGGGGGATGAGAGGATTCACCAGAGACACAGTGGGGAGCATAACAGGCAGTGGCTGGGAATAGCTTGATAGCACTGTCTTAACCCTTGTGCCACGAGGGAGGCCCCTGATCAGTCTTTCATTTTACACAAGCACACACCTGTGCTGCAAGCAACCACTTTCCCCACGCGTCCCCACTGTGTTGTGAGTGCACAGCACAGATGTGGGGGGAGCAGCAAGGGGCAGTGTAAAGAGCACAGAGTGTGGAGTCATGAGCTCTAGTTCGCCCCCTCTGTGAACAGCGTAATGTCAGGAATTGGCTTCTCAGTGGGTGAAGTGGTGCTAACTTGCCTCCGATGACTATTGTGAGAATGAGAGAAACAGGGAACTTTAGGGCACAGGAGGAATTATTACTGCCAGAGGCCACCTGGGACTTGAAAGATGCCACTGAAAGAGTTCCTAAGAGGAGCATCCCCATTATCTTGCAGGATAGAAGAAAACCTCCAGGAGGGCCAAGGTTGATGTTGAAGGTCTGTGGCCAAGCAGTGTAGTTATGATCTGGGATTTCTGCTGAATCAGAATCTGCATTTTAACAAGATCCCCAGGTGATCTGAATGCACACGGAAGCCAAAGCCTCTCTGGCCCAGCATGGGGGCCCAGGCCTGCTTCTTTTCCCTCACTCACCCCTCTGAAGTGTGGGGTAAGTCACAAGTTCCACCTTAGATTTCAGGCTGAAGTCTGGATCTGCTCCCACAGAAACGGAGACTCTTACTCTTTTATCCAGGCTGTATTCTCACTGCGGAGCTGTAAAATTATTGTAACTGTGCTCACAATAATGATTCTGAAGACACAGAAGAGGGACAATGTTCAGAAAAGCAATTCTTTTATGAAGTTTACTATCCAAAATGGTTGAGAGTAACAACAACAACGTCCTGTTGCTTGATTTATTTGAACTGCGGCAATCCGGAAAAGTCGTCAGTGCAAAGTGACTCATTCCCTGAGGGTTCTGCTTGATTCTAAAATCACCACCCATGGTTTTCCTGCACTTTGAAGCGACAGAACAAATGACAGCAGAGATGGGCACTGTCCTTGAGTCCAGAGTGGCTGATGCACAAACATATCCCAACAATAACATCCTCATCCAAAAGCAACCTGCAATAGGATGTTTTTTTCTGTAGTTTGCTCCTGCATTTGAGTTAAGCATCTGTGCACCTGCAGGCAGAGCCCCAGGACTAGGATGCTTGGGGGTGGAGGGAAGGTGGGGGGGAAATCAAAAAACTCATTGATACCTCCTCCATTCCAGATCCTGTTCTAAAGATGACTCCAAGTCTCAGAGTGCAGCTTGCATGCAGCAATGAAATCCAAGAGGAAATACAGAAGAGCCACAGGGAGATGCAGATAAGGAGGCTAAGAGTGTAGGACAGCATCGCAGGAGGTGGCCTTGCAGGTGCAGGGTGGGAAGGGGCTTAGTCAATAGCTGCGTATGAGGAGAGAACAGTCTGCATGAGGCCCAGAGAGGTAAAGGCTTGTCAGGGCTCTTTTCCCAGCAAGACAACAATCTGATGCTATGGAAGAAATATTCGAGGTAAGTGTCCCTTTGGGCCATGGGACAAACTGCAGGTAACGCCACAGACACTGGCAGAATGTTCTGTTCATCCCTGGGTGTCTGCTCTCAGCTCATGCTCCCCAGTCACTCCACTCCCAAGCCCAGTTTCCCAATTCAACTTTGAGTTCTCAACCTATTTCATTTCATTGTGGTCTCTACCCTAACCCCAAACTTGACCCTCCCTTTCCTCAGCACAGATAGGAATGCCACGGATAGGTAGTAATGCAGCAGAAAGAATGGATTAGAAGGAAAATGAATGACCTTGATTTGGACAAATTGAGGCTGAAATATTTGCAAGTCCAGCCAGGGATGGCTCAAAGCAGAAAGTTTCAACTCAGAGAAGAGATGATTATAAATCTAGACTCATCAGAAATGGAAACAAATGCATTTACTCGCTTACCTTAGTCGGTCCCCACATATCTTCTTTCTTCTCTGTTGCAATGAATGAACCCAGTTTCCATAAATCTCACCCCCTTCCACTATTCAAGAGCAGTGCCCAAGCAATTCTCTCTCTTACAGTAGGAACTTTCTTCACTCCCTTGAATCAGTCCCACCTGGTGTCCCAATTCCTTGAATTAAAACAGAAAAAAAGGGGGGGAGTGGTCAAAACGGGAAAGAGAAGAGACTGTGATGATGGCTCACAGATGACGTTGTGGTGGGAGAATTGCGGGCACCACACTTGAGGGGAGAAATCAAAAAGTGTATAAAAGTGAACAACGATGTAAGAAAATAAACCACCACCAAAAAACGACCTTTGACCCCCACTTACCTTTCCAGCAATGGCTCCATTTCTTCACCTTTCCTTACAGTAGATCTTCAAAGTATCTGCACGCTCAGTCTCCAATTCCTTCCTCACATTCTCCTCTCGCTTTTGCCCCCAATTCCACCAAAACTGCCCTTCCCAAGGCCACCGGGAACTTCCATTGACTGACTACATGAGTTCTCGTTTTATTTGACTTTGCAAGAGAAATATTTTGTTTCCCAGACTCTATAATCTCAATCTCCAGCTTTAACTCACATCCTCTGGGCATCCTTTCTTAGTTCTTTTTCTGGTCCTGTCGCGCCTCCTGTGCCCCTCTGTGCTGGACTGCCTAGAGGTCAGTTCTTGGCACCGCTTCTCTTCTCTAACCTGTGTGCTCTCTCCACTTCATGTGCAATTGTCACCTTGAGTCTAATATTTACCAAACTGAATCCTTGACATTCTCCCCCCAAATGAGACCTTCCCAAAGTCTTTCCCACCTCACTTGATGGTCATTCTATTCCTCCAAGATACTCAGGACAAAACTTTGGTGTTCAGAGGGACTTTAGCAAAATAATAGAGTAGGCCACTCCAATGGCCCATCTTCCCAGAAATACTAAAAGCAAGCAGATCCAACTTTGTCAGGACCCTGGAAAATAGCCAATGGTTTATAGCAACCACTGAATGCTGACTCAGGAAAATAGGCAACTTCAAAAGTATGGAGTGATTAACAGGGGTTGGGAGAGTAAGAGCAGGGAGCTAGTGTTTAATGGCTAGAGTTCCAATTTGTTACAGAAAGAACACAAGAGATAGTTGTAGTGGTTGCACAACAATGTGCTAAATGCCACCGAAGTATACACTTAAAAATGATGAAAATGGTTAATTTTGTTATGTACATTTTACAATAAAAGAAATGGGACAGAAAAAAAAAAACTGTAGGAAAACTTTGTGGCATGTTCACTAACCTTCACCCTGCCTTCCCTCCAGCTCAGCAGCAGTCTTAAAGATAGCAGTTCATATTACCATGTGGGGTCAGAGTACCTAGTTCTGGAAGGAGCACAGTTGATCTGATTTGCAAATTATTGTGTATGCTTGATTTCACCTGTCTCAGAGCTCTTTGAAGGACAGATGCAAGGCTTCTGTTCCATCTAAATCCAAACTCACCCAGGTTAGGAAAGTGGCAGACATTACTTGAGAGCAAGGTAAGGCTGGCAACAACCTCCAGATACCTGACCCGAAATACCGTGCAGATTAGGAAATGTATAATAGGCCTGGGAGGAAAGCAGGGGAGACTTCCCCTGAGAAAGTAGGGCATTCAAAGGCATCAACATATAAGCATATACCCAGAAAAGAACTGAGAAGACTCAAGCTTTCACCTTAGGCTGGTCCGTAGGCTCAGGGGAAGCCTGGGTGAGGGCCGAAGAAGGGCCCCAATACAGAGCCATCCCACGAGGACAGAGAGAGCTGTGTGTGATTGTTTAGCTCCTGGCATCCCAGGAAATATGTCAAAATACTAGTTGAACACAAGCTAAGGAACAGAGACCACAGTGGCCACACACGAAAAGGAATATAGTGTTTAAAAGAAAAAATACATTAGGAAAAGTCACTAGTCAAATGAACCAAATCAGCCTGTAACGAAACAAAGAAACAAAAAACAACTTCAACCAGCAAACCCTGAGAAAAAAAGGGAGAATCTGGTTTCCAGAATTAATACATCATAATATTCAAATAGTCAATTTTCAACAAAAAGCACAAGGTATACAAGGAAAATATGACCCATTCAAAGAAACAAAATTAATGGACTAAAACCAGTCCCCAAGGAAAACCACACATTAGATTTGCCAAAAAAACTTTAAAATAATTGTCTCAAACATGCGGGAAGAAATAAAGGGTAATAGCAACAAAGAATGGAAGTAAGGAATGTGACATCTGAACAAAATAAGACTACCAATAAAAAGACAGAAATTACAAAAAAGGAGCCAAACAGAAATTCTGGAGATGAAATGTATAATTAATGAAAAGAAAACTTCATGGAAACCAGTGTAGATTCCTCAAAAAATTAAAAATAGAACTATCCGGATTCAGCAATCCCACTTGTGAGCATATGTCCAAAACATGAAATCATTATCTTGAAGAGATATTTTGCACTTCCAGGTTCACTGCAGCGTAAGTCATAAAAGTCAAGACAGGTGAATGAATAAAGAGAATGTATGTACACAAGCACCAATACACAGAGCAATAATAATATTCAGCCTTAAAAAAGGAAAGCCTATCATTTGCGACAACATGGATAAACGAGGAAGACATTCTGCTAAGTGAAATAAACCAGATGTAAAGACAAATAATGCATGATCTACAAGCAGAATCTGAAAAAAATCAAGCTCATAGAAACAAAGAGCAGACTTGTGATTGCAGGGAGCTTAGGATGGGGGGACAGGGACAGGTCACTAAATAAAAATTGAAACAATTCACTAGAGTGGTTCAACAGTAAATTTGATCATGCAAAAGACAGAATCAATGAACTTGAAGATAAAACAACTTAAATTATCTAGACTAAGGAAGAGGAAAAAAAAAAGACTGAAGTGAACAGAGTCTACTATTTATCCATCAAAAGGATCGATAAATGCATTGTGGGAGTCCCAGAAAAAGAAGAGAGAATGATTGGGCAGAAAGAGTATTTGATGAAATAATAACTAAAAAATTCTCAAATTTTATGAAAGTCATGAATCTAAAGATTCAAGAAGCACAGTGAGTCTCAGTAGGCTAAATTCAAAGAGATCCGCAGTAGGATACATTACGGTTGACTCTTGACACAAGTTTGAAATGTGCAGGCCCGGTTATACATGGATTTTCCCCCACAGGTTCCTTATTCACAAATTCAACCATCATGGATGTCAGTTGGTTGAATGCACAAATGAATATTTTGTTAATACAGAGGGCTAGCTATAAGTTACACACACATTTTCAACTGTTTTTGGGGGTGGGGGGTCAGCATCCATAACCCCATATTATTCAAGGATCAACTATGTATCAAATTGTCAAAAGACAAAGACAAAGAGAGAATCTTGAAAAGAATCAAGTGGGCAACACTTGTCACATGTAAGGGAGCCTCAATAAGATTAACACCCATGAAATTGATGGAGGAAAGAGTAGTAAACCTAAAAGAGGCATCACGAGACTAAAACCTGACTCACACAGGAGGTGGACCCCAAAAAACCCCAACAAAACCATGAAGGTCAGAGACAGTGGGATGACACATGTAAAGTGCTGGATAAAAAGAGGGGAAAAGAAACTGCCAAGACTTCAATATCTGACAAAATTGCCCTAAAAAATGAGGAGAAATTAGGATGTTTTCAGATAAACTAAAGATCAGGAAGTTCATTATCATTAGACCTTACCTAAAAGAAATGCTAAAGGGAGTCTTTCAGGTTGAAACAAAAGGCTACTCAACAGTAATTTGAAGCCATATGAAAAAGTAAAGGCAACTATATGGGCAAATATAAAAGTTGGTATTACTGTATTTTTGATTTGTAACTCCACTTTTTTCACTACATGACTTAAAAAACAAATACATAAAATTAATTATAAATCTATGTTATTTGGTACATACCGTGTAAAGAAATAATTTGTAGTGCCTCCCTGGTGGCACAAGGGGTTAGGACACACCTATGAAGCTGTCCACAGCCACTGCAGCACGAGTTCCATCCCCACTGCTGGCCAGCGAGCTACCCACATGGCGCAGCAGACCTCTCCTGTCTTGCCTGCTGCTCCCCTCAGCAGTGTACTTTGATCAATCTGCCTGTTCTGTTTCCCACTCAGTCTCTGGTGAATCCTCTCACCCCCCCATACCTCTGGCCTGAACCCCAGCTCTTGTATGCATAAATAAATAAATCTTAAAAAAATATAATTTGTAATGACAAAATAATGGGGGGACAAAACTATATAGTAGAGCTTTTAATATACTGTTAAAGTATTGCTATAAATTTAGAGTATATAAATGTAATTCCCAGGTTAAATAAATACCCAGATATATTTAAAATATACACAAGGGAAGTGACAAGAGAATGAAAACATTTCACTACAAAAAAAGCAACTAAACACAAAAGAAGGCACTAATGGAGGAAGTGGGGGGAGGGGTTAAAAAGATAGAACATATAGAAAACACCTATTAAGTGGCAGAAATAAATCCTTATTATTAGAAATTACATTAGATGTAAATGGATTAAGCTCATCAATAAGCAGACTGTCAGACTGGCTAAAAAGCTGCAATCCAATGTCATCCATAAGAGAATCACTCCACACCTAAAGACACAAGCAGATTGTAAGTGAAGGGATAGAAAAATATAGTCCATGTAAATAGTAACCAAAATTGTGCTGAGGGAACTACATAACATCAGACAAAACAGATTTTGTCAAAAACTGTTAAAAGAGACAAAGGAAGGACAATATATATTGATTAAAGCAGTTAACTCATCAAGAAGATGTAGAATTATAAACATATGTACCAAAACAACAGAGAATCCAAATACATAAGGCAAATATTAATGGAATTAAAAGGAGAAATAATTCCTCGATAAATGTGACTTGTAGAGGCTTCAGTACACCACTATTAACCATACAGAACATCGGGGCCTCGCTGGTGGCGCAAGGGGTTGAGACGCAACCTATGTATCTGCAGCCTCTGTAGCACAAGTTCTATCCCTGGCCAGGGAGCTAATCCACATGGCACAGCAGACCTCTCCTGACTTGCCTGCTGCTCCCCTCAGCAGTGTATTTCGTCAGTCTGCCTGCTCTGTTCCCCACTCTGTCTCTGGTGAATCCTCTCACCCCTCACACCTCTGGCCTGTACCCTAGTTCTTGTATGCATAAATAAATATTTTAAAAAATCATACAGAACATTAACAATAGAATGGAGATAGGAATCAATAATAGGGAAAACTGGAAAATTCACAAACATGAAAGTTACACAACATACTCTTAATCAATGGATCGAAGAACAAGAAATTAAAAAAATAAATTAGAAAATACTTGGAAATGAATTCAAAAAACGCAACATACTAAAACTTAGGGAATGGAGCAAAAACAATGCTTGGAGAGAAATTTATAGCAATAAATGCCTACATTAAAGAAGAAAAAAGACATCAAATCAATAAGTTAACTTTACACCCTAAGGAACTAGAAAAAAATAAAATCTAAACCGAAAGCTAACAAAAGCATGAAAATTATAAAGAATAGAATAGAGATGAATGAAAGAGAGAATAGAAAAATGAGAATCTTTGAAACTAAAAGTCAGTTCTTGGAAAAGATCAAGAAAATTGACAACACGTTAGCTAGACTAACCAAAAAAAGAAGACACAAATAACTAAAATCAGAAATATAAAAGTGGGGACATTACCACTATCATAACAGAAACGAAAGGATTATAAGAATATTATGAACAAATTATGAACAATTAACAAATCAGATTACCTAGGTGAAACAGAAAAAATTTCTAGAAACACACAAATGACCTAAATTGACTTAAGAAAAGTTAGAAAATATCGAGACCTATACCAAAAGACCTATACCAACTAAAAATCTCCAACAAAGCAAAGTCTAGGATTAAATGGTTTCACAGGTAAATTCTACCAAAATATAGCAAATATCAATCCTTCCCAAACTCTTCAAAAAATACGAGAACACTTCCTATCTCATTCTATGAGGTCAGCACTATCCTGATAATGAAGACATCACAAGGAAATTATAGACCAACATCCCTTATGTGTATAGACACAAGAATACTCAATAAAACACTATCAAATCAACCTAACAGCCTATTAAAAGGATTACATGCCATAACTAAGTGGAATACATTACAAAAACACATGAGTGGTTCAGTCAATGTGTACTTCAATAATAGGGGAAACATCACACAATAATCTCCATGGCATTTCACAAAATCCAACACTTTTCATCATAAAAACTTTGAAAACTAGAATGGTATGCAGTTCTTTGACCTCGTATACCACTCCTTCCTACTCCGTTCACTCCCACCCTAGCTCCTTATTTTCCTTACTGTTCTTTCAACATGCCAGACACATCTCTCCGAGCCTTTGCACCTGCTCTTTTCGCCATTGAGGACACTGCTCCTGCAGCCATCAGTCTGACTTTCTCACTTCCTTAAGTTTCTTTTCAAGTCACCTTTCTCAGCGAGACCTTCCTTCTCTCTTCTCTCTGAAATTTCACAGCCCCAGGAATTTCATATTCAATTTTCCTACTTGATTTTCCCCCCTTATTACTACCATACATATCTTTTTAAAGTTCAATTTTATTGCTAATTCAGAATGTAAGCTACATAGGATTGATTTTCTTTTAATTATTCTGTTCACTCCATATTACTAAACAGTGCCTCAGCCATAATAAGTGCTCAGTAAATATATATTCAGTTAATCAATTAATCCATTTATTGATAGAGGTTGGAGTCATCGCACAGACGAAAGTCCCAGGAAGACCGTGTAGGGTGAAAAAGGATGTGGGTTGAGCACAGACCCTAACGAATAAACTGTGGCAAGGAAAAAACAGTTGGTTGTTTGGAGATCCAAATAGAATGCAGCTGACTGGAACGCAAGAGTGAATTTTATCAGCAATGCTCTCACTAAACTCTAACAATCTTGAACAGTAAGTCTTAAGCTTCAATTCAAGGGCATAAGAGAAAAAAAAATCAGGAAAGCGCAACATCTTTCACTTTAGGCTGAATTTTCTTAATTCTCTAGAATTTTAAGGGCTTGTCTAAGGGGTGCATTGTGGGGGATTTTTTTTAACATAGGAAACCTCACATTGTGTGACAGTGGACATGTGGAACTCCAGTCAGGAGCCTTCAGCTCCTGAGGCAACCTCCCCATCTTTAAATACTATGCCATCACAGCACTTATCACTGAACACATTTGGTTGTGATCTTTGATTAACTTTTCTTTACTAGGCAGAAGCTCCAGGTTGGTAGGGATTCCCACCCTATGCCTGACAACTGTATCTCTAATGTCTGCACTTAGGAAGTATCTAATAGCCATTTGTGGGAAGAGAGAAAGATTAGAAAGGCTGAAAGAACCATTTTGCCAGGCTACGGAGTAGCGGGGAAGGAGATTACTTATCTTTCAGTCTTTCTAAAAAAATGGGAATTAGATATTACAGCATTGTAATTCATTCCATCTTCTGCTTTAAATCTCTTAGCTTGGCCAAGCTCACATGGCTTGCCAGGATTCAAACTCAGGCCTGCCTGTTTTTTTTTAAAAAAAAAAATCAGTATCTGTTTTCAGTTAGTGCCCCTGGTGTAAGCAAGGAAAACAGGCAGAGCAGGCCTTCCCACAGTACAAATCTCATCCCACTGTGTTTAAATTCATTTTTCAATATATAAGTCATCAGGCCTTCCTTACTTAAAGGCTTATAAACCTGCAAGCAGAGGCAATAAACTGCTTTTTCACTGTCTTTTCTGGGAAAGCCTTGCTTCTATGGTACTTTTTCATTCCACTTCCTCTTATCTCGGATTTGTGACACATAATTGAACTCAAAAAACAAACCTGAAGGGAGCACCTGCATGCAGGCGCTAAGGTTGGCAAAGAAGCCATGTTCTAGACAAACCCAAGTTACTGTCTCCTCAAAGGCAGGTTGTGTTTGGTGACACACACTCCTCTACAAAAGCAGGAACTGGTAGCATCAAGTTTTGGTACTTCACTCATCAATGAGCCCTCATTTCTAGTTATAAAGTGGGTGTTTTAAACACTAGACTTTATTAAAAAAAAAGTACCTATTAACTCTGTGCCCGGAATTATTAGCTGCACTAATTCATCTATTTTTTGTTTGTTTGTTTGTTTTTTTGTGGGACCCTCGCCGGGGTCCGGGAACGAACCAGCGCTGCAGAGGCTGCGGGCAACCTCGCAGCCCAGCGCTCAACCGCTGTGCCACCAGGGGAGGCCCTAATTCATCTAGTTTTCATATAACCCCATGGCATCAGAAATACTTTGTATTATAGGGACTGTGACTTGCTCAAGTTCAAGTGATCATACACAGGGGAGCCTGGGGCTCTAATCCAGACCGCCTACCTACCTTTTCCTTGGTACCATGTTCTATCCCAGCACACTGCTGAGAGAACCTCACAAAGAAATGCATTTAAAAGCATTTTCAACTATAAAGCTCTATGCAGTTTAAAGAATGTTAAGCAATTTGTTACATTAAAGGAAATTGCCCTACAATTTTAAGGATGATGAATTACTGGATCACAGCTTACTTTTCTCTTAATAGTAATCATTCCTGTACTTCAAAATTTCTCAATTTAGATAAATCAAAAAAATTGAAAAATGGACAGGGGACCTGAATAGACACTTTTCCAAAGGTATATGACTAGCCTATGTAATGTGAGAAGTTGCTCATCGTTAGGTATCAGTGAAATGGAAATCAGTCACAATGAAGGAGCACTTCACACACTAGATTCACATGGATGAACCTTAAAAATACTATGCTAAGCAAAAGTGTGTTGACAAAGATGTAAAGAAACTGGAACTCTCCTACACTGCTGTTAAGAAATGTGCAGTCACTGGAAAACAGCATCAGTTAAACATAGTTGCTGCATGAACCAGCAGTCACTGGAAAACAGCATCAGTTAAACATAGTTGCTGCATGAACCAGCAACTGCACTCCTAGATATATACCCAAGACTGAAAACATACGTACTACTTGTAACAAATATCCATAGTATTCATAAAAATCAAGAAGTGGAAACACTCAAATATCCATCAATTGATGGATGGGTAACTAAAATCTGGTATATCCACACAATGGAATACTACTGAGCCATAAAAAGGAATACATGATACAACATGGATAAACTTTGAAAATTCTATGCCAACCAAAAGAAGCCAGTCACAAAAGGCCACATATTATATGATTCCATTTATATAAAATGCCCAGAATAAGCAAATCCTTAGAGAAGGTTGGGTGGTGGCGGTACAGTTTCAGGGGTGATGGCTACAGAGTTATGGAGTTATGTAAATGTTCTAAACTTGATTGTAGTGATGGCTGCCCAACCCTGTAAATATGCACAAAACCACTGAACTGTGTAACAGTTTTAGTGAGTGAATTGTATGGTATGTGAATTAATCTCAATAAAGCTATTTATTTTTTAAAGTTCTTTAAGTTGACCACAGCTGCACCTGCAATACTAAGTAGTTACCAGCTTATTTTAAACCAAATGGATTTTTCTGTAACAGCTGGTAGGGTTCTAATAATTTTTTGTAGTATTTGCAATGTAATCTCTGAATATTTTTCCCCAGATGAGTTAAAATTACATTTATGGGCTTAAACACATGAAATACATAGCTAACGCTAAGACTTGCACTAAAAGGATGCCTGGAGATCCATAGATGGTATCACCTTCCATCCACTTAATCAAAAAGCCCTTGTCTTTCTTGTTTCCTCCACCTTTTAGCCCTCACACTTCCTTTTATCAGCAAAAGTTCTTTTTGTAAATGCCATGAGGGTTAGATCTTTATATTTATTCAGTAGGATATCTGTGGTACTTAGAATAGTACCTGGCTTAATTAATGTTGAACAAATAAAAGAATTCATGTTCTCCTTAAAATAAACACCTTTAAAAAAAAAAGAATTCCTCACTTGATAGTTTCTTTATATACTCATTTTTAAAAATATAGATTATGCAAGTTTCATGCACCATTCCAAATGTAAAACACAAAGGCAAAATTTCAGAAGGGACATAGGTATGCTATGCTGCCAGAATGGGTATAAGTAAAACACAATAACTTTATTCAAGTTGGCTCTTGTTACCTGATCCATGAAGGTTTAAAAGGTATTTTATTTTATAAAAACTTACATCTGTAAGTAATGAATTGACCATAACAGAGGGCTTAATCTGGAATACATGGATAGGCTTAGAGGTCCATGACCCCTAAAATTGTATGTAAAATCTAACATGTATATTGGCAAGTGTATCTTTTTGGTGAGAGAGTTCATAGTGTAATCAGATACTCAATGAAGTCTATGACCCAAGAGGTTAAAAAATTACTTAACTAGAAACAGAGTCACAAAGTCTTTTAAACATGAATTGGTACAATAAAATAATATCCAACAGCTCCATCTATGGGCAAGTCATTATCACCTAGCAGAGGTAATGACAACTACCAGAGACCAGTGCATCTTATGAATGCTTGCGTTTAAATCTTCAGTGTCACTCTAGTGGGGATTTATTAACTATAATATCACAGTTATTTTTTTCCAGATATAGTTGCAAAAATTAGGAGACTGTTGATGAATTCTACTTACAGTACTTCAGCACCAAAAAAATTGGGCAGTTATGCTGATATATGTATATACATTTCAACATTTGTCAGTCTTAAAATGCTTATTTATAGTGAAATCTATATAAAACCGTTAAAAACTTTTCTATTTACATTTTTAAAAAAATGAAAAGTAGTTTCCTTTGCCACAACTTGTCAAAACTGACTCTTACCCTCCCACCCACTGACCCTTCACTCTACCTGTGACAGTGATCACAAGACCCAAACATATTGCTTAAACAAACTGTGTCCTAAAAAGATAGGATGCTTAAAAAACATTACATTTAGAACTGTAAATGAACTTTTCATACATCTCAAAGGGGGTTAACAAAAGTACATAAAAGTTATTTTTAAAGTCTCAGTCCAACATGAATGTGCAATTTCAATGTTAAGATAGCATCATATGAATATTGTTGTCCTGAATGTAACTGGGTATTTCCTTTGGGCTAGAAAATGTTTCTTTTCCTCTGCTTCACAACGAAACATTTTCTTGTAAGTATTCTTAAAGGAGGGGAGGGGGAAGCAGAAGGTAGAAAAGGGTAGGCAATCCTGGTTTACAGGAACTTTGTCAGAAGGATTATGGCCTGCTTTGAAATGTTTACATTTAAATAAATAGAAGGCAAGTATGCTGCCCACAGCACAAAGGAACAACAACACAATAAATAAGCATACAATTGGTGAAAATGTACAAGCCACCCACAAAGCACTTCCCACTGGTTAGGCATCTAATTCCCACCATCCAACAAGGATTCTTTAATGCCAGTATTTTTCTAGCTATTTTATAAACGATGAACTGAGCAAATGTAATATGATTACCAATTCAACACTTCAGGGATTTACAAAACCATACAAGATCTTGAAAAAACTGTTCCCAACACACCATTTCAAAATACAAACTATTCACATTCTTCTTTTTTTTGGATGGTATTTTGCTTAGTAGAAACCAGTTGAGGAACATTCACAGGAAAAGTCTCTTTCTACTGCAAGACAAACTTTTCCATTGGTCATGGTCCAACAGAGAAAGAATATCAGGTCTTACGTCACTGTAGAGGTGCATCTTTTTTTTTGTCTTTTTCTTCTTTTTTTATAAAAGTACATTCCCCTGTGAGTTTTCTTGTTTTAAAATGCTGCTCCTGCAGCAAATCTTGCTGAAACACTGCTGTTTTGGGGTCCACAGCCTTAGCATGGGCAAAGTGCTCTCTTTATACATCAAAATACAAGGGCTTCCCTGGACACTTGGTAATCAAGTAGGTTTTAAAGTGCACTCCTGTGTCCAAAATACTAGGACCGTTCAGCAGAACTCTGAGAAGGGCTGGGCTCAGTTCCATCCTCTGTGCTACTGTCTATGTCCTGCTCCATTGTTGTCTCATCATCATCCAACTGCTGACTGGTGAAGTTGTTTAGCTCAAGAAGCCCGCTGGGCTCTACTACCACATTGGAGCTGGAGTGACAAGGAATAGCATACTGGGGAATGGCCTGGAAGACAAGACACAGGAGAGACACTTTATGGTAAGGAAAGGCAACAGAAGGGTGTCCCCAAACGCGCTAATGAAGGAAAAAGAACACTGAGAGCTACTATACACCAGGCACTGTGCTAGGTACTTTCACGTAATATTCTACTAAATCCCCATAACATTAAAGGAAAACATTACTTTCATTTTAAAATGAGGAAACTGAGTAAGTGACTTATGAAGGTCGCATGGACAGTCAGGATTAATAGCAGGACTCAAATCTAAGTCTTACACAACTAAAACTCACGGTTCTACTCCTAGATGGCACCACTACTAACAAAGGAGGTTATGTGAAGTCCATGCCTAATTCAAGAGACAGACTTTGGAAGATATTTTTGATTGATCATTAAGCCAATTTAAATGTAAATGTTGTCAGATTTTGTTCATTATTATCTGAAGATGAATGATTAATTTGCACCACAGTGTAAAATACACCACAGTGTATTTTCAGCATTTTGGTAAGCCTCTGGTTGTCAAAGGGGAAATTATTTGTTTGGGTCACAAAGAAACAATCTATAATGAAAATAAGAGTAGAAAAGACTGTTTTTTAAATGAAATAATACCAGTAAATAGATAGATATGGTAACCATACTGCCTTGTCCGATTCTTTTTTCTCATCTTTATCTTTTTAAAAAGTACATCAGTTCATATCATACCCCTATTTAAAGCTGCAATTATTTCCTACTCTACTTGCTATATATAAAACCCAACTCTTACCATGGCTTCAGCTTTATGTCAAACTTCTACTTGAGGGTCTTTGCACTAGTTCCTCCCTTCTTCCTAGAAAATAAACCTTCGCATAGCTGGTTCCATCCCATCATTTGTGTTTTAGTCCAAATGCTTAGAGTTTAAAAGGATTTGAGAAGATTCCTTTCATGACCATGAAACCAGATGACTGGGCGGAGCCCATCCCTCCACCGCTGTTACGTTCACTTACATGTTCGTCGCTGCTTTTACCATCTCCTTATTAAATTGTTTCTCATCCTTAGAATGTAGGCTCCATAAGAACATGGACTACCGCAGAACTCTAGACTATTTTTTATTTTATTACTAGATGTCCAGAGCATGAACAGATGCTCCATAAACATTTGTCAAATGAGTATCTTTAACGTTAAAAACTCCAGAGCAAAGCTGAATATCAGCATTTTGCAAATGTACCTTCTACCGGGACAACCTTCTACTGGGAGGGGAAAGATGTAAATTTAACACTTTCAAGAAAATACAGCAAGATGTTTAAGGCACTGATTCTGGGGCAGTGGAGTTTTTTGTTTGTGTGCTTCTCCCCATCCCCCATAGCTGATCACTATGAGAAAGTCTCGGGTGGGATGTGGAGACCTAGATTTTAGTTCACCTCTGGGTCTGACTTGCTATGGACCACTGTAAGTCACTTCACTTCCTGGAGTCTTAATTTAATTTTGTGTAAAGTAAGTTCGTTGGAGAAGACAAGTTCTAAAGATTCCCGTGTTTCTTAAAGTCTATGAATCCCACCTTCGGCAAAGAATATATATTCATCTTATTTACTCCTCTACCTGCAGCTCCCAGCACAGTGCCTAGAACACAGAGGTTAAATAATTTATGTGGAATGAATGAATGAATAAACGAAACAGATACTTGTCTACAAAGAACAATGCTTTTCATTCAGAGCATTAAGTATCAACATTCTGACTTTTTAGACATCTTTCAAGAAATCCAAGCACTCTGGACACTTCTCAACACATTCCCATACATATTCTCCTCAATCAGTAAAATTTACTTTAGGTCAAAGCTAAGCATAACAAATGAGATCTGAAAATGTTCTAACAATATATTAATGATGATTGTAACAACATAAGCTATCTCTGAGTAGTACTTTGAACCAAATACCTGACCAGCTGGTTTATATACATTTTCTTATTAATTTTTAAAACCACCTTGGGAAGTACGTGTTACCATTTCCACTTCATAGGCAATGAAACTGGGCCACAGAGTTACTCTCTTGCTCAAAGCCACAATGTTGGCAAGGAGTACAGGCAATATTCAAATGTAGGTATTTCTGACTCCAAAAGCTTGGTTCTTCACTAGTGTGTTACCCATCCCTGACATAGCAACAACCTAGCACAAGGTCCATGATGAAACCTACTCACCAGTTATCATGCTTGATACATGAAACAAATTATATTTTCACCCCTGTTCATAAACTACAGAAAATATTGGGTTGCCAGAAAAGTCATAGCATATTTTTTTTCTGTTTTCTATGCAAAAATGCATCATGACTTTTCCAATAACCCAAGTCAACCAAAATGATTTTCAATTCAGTGAGCATACCAATGTAACCCCCAGGAGTTACAGTAATTATAGTAAAAACAGTAGTAACTACCATGTATTCATTCAGCAATCACTCTGAGCCAGGTACTGTGCTAGGTGCTTCATCTCAATTTTTTCTAATCCTACATCAATCATGTAAAGCAGGCATTCCTTATTCTCATTTTACTGATGAGGAAACTAAGGCAACACTGAGGTTAAATAGCCTTGTCCAAGGTTTCACTGTGCATGTCAAAGCCAGGAAGCCTTTTCTCCCATATCCTACCGTCTTTAGCAGGGAGAACAACATAACAAATCCCTTTGTCGAGGATTTTTCCATTCACTAACACTTGTTTTTACAGGGAGATACACATTATTTAAATAATTCAATGGTCATTTCTACTTGGCTTCCAGCATTCCCCCCAACTTATGTTATTTGATTAAAATTAGTCAATTTGCATTCTCTTATAATTTGGCATCATGGGAAAGGGATTTATCACAGATACTTCTAAGTCACACAATATGAGAATCTGTGATAAATTCTAAACTATCCACATTTCAATAAATCTAAATTCTCAATTAACTAAAATGTGCTGTTCTGATACCTTCTAAGTCATATATAAATTTAACAAAAAAATGATAAATGTCACGAAAACATCCTGATACCCTGCAAGGAGAGAGGGAAATAAAACACAACTTCTAAGGGCTAGTCTAGACTCAGTGATTCAATGTTCTGGATCTATTATCCATGACAACAGATAAGTTTTAGAATGAAGGGAATGTGAAGCAGAGGTAGAACCACTCTCAATCAATAGTCCTTATGTTCACTAGCCTGTATCACCTAGGCAGGACAGTAATCATAACAGGATTTTTCAGTAACCATGATTGAAATAAAAAGCAAAAGCTTTATGGTTAATCCCAAGTTAGATATAAAAGTAAATTACTTAGAAACATTCTTTTACAACATGTTTCTCCTGACATTTCAGTTAATTAAGGTTTTATTGTGCTGAAAACCATAAATCTGGATCAAGAAGTATGTTTTTCCAAGGAAAGGGTCCCTGAAATTGACATAGACGTGCAATCCAGTTATATCCCAAGAGTTTCTGAACACAGACTGGGGAGCCCATAGTTTGCCTCCAGGAATTTACCAATCTTTTGGGTTGACTTACTACATTAACACTGACAAGTATGACTTGAATCTATAAATCAAGTTGACAAATGGACTTGGGATACCTGATTGCCTCTAAAGTATGCTATATGTCAACATATAACATCAATTTCTAGAACTCTCTTGCAGGAAAAAAACATAAATTCATATATTTGTACTAGGTCCTAAAGCAAATTTGTCAAATGCAGCTCAAAGATAGAATCTCTGTCTTTTTGCCCTGTTGGCTTAACTCTTCCTATGACACCCCAAGATATATCAAACCCCCCAGATGCCCAAGATTTCTCATTTTCCTTCTAATTCTTACCTGGATGATAATTTCTGCTGGGCTCTCTTCTGCTTTCTTTTGGCCTACATTCTGAATACGCATGAACTGGCCTGCTGTAGACACTCCTGTAGCATCGATTTTCCTTGTCGTTAGGGGAGGACCAACAGCAGATGGACTTGCACAGGACTCTCTACATTTCTGTTGCTGGGGAGTGGAATTCACCATCCCTGTCACCACCACGTGAGTGGAAGATACTGATCCTGCTTCACCAGTGAGCATACTAGTGGCAAGAGCCTTCTTTGGGGGATCCACTACCATATGCTCTACATTTGTATCAATCTGAGCTTCCATCAAAGACATTTTCAAAATGTCTGACACTGCTGTCTTCTCAGAGGCCTGAATGGGAGATATGCTTGTAACTGGTGATGTCAGCTTAGGCACAGAACTGCCACCAGTTATCTTTGTAACTGTGGGAGGCTGGCGCCCCTCAAAAGTTATCTTTGTAACAGAGGATCCTTGGGTTATAATTGGTTGCTCCACCTGAAAACAAATTGGGGTTGTGTGTGTTACAGCTACATCTCTTTGAAAAAAAACCTATCAAACACCCCAGACAATATGGCAAAAGAAACATTCGTGCGGTATACTAGGAAGACATTTTGAAGCTTGGTGTTTAATAAGGAGGCTGGATGGGAAAGTATCTGGCTACTTCTAAGGAATCTAGGGAAAGAGGAGGGGTTGAAAGAACCCTTGTTCAGCCAAGGTTCATAGCAGTAAAGAAAAAAAAAGTCACAGCAGCCTTGTTTTTCCTTTGGGGTTTATATCCCCACACAGTACACTTCCAAGCTGTCTCAATTATTTCATATAATCTTCGGCTTTTGAAAATAAAAAGAAGCAGGATTTTTTTCCGATCTTTTGCTTCAAATTACATTTACACAAACGTATTCTATATGGATTTATAATATACACATACACACATATATATCACTCCAAAGCCACTGATTTTCCTTAATATAATTTCTTTTGAATATCCACAGATAATTCCTCTGTAATCTATAAGATAAATCTAAAAGATAAAGTTATTAACTAGGTGGTGATGCTGTAAACTACAAAGGAAAATGTTCAATGAAGTTCCTTAAAAGACTGTAGTTTACTTAGCATTATTGCAACAGAAAAGAGTCTACAAGCATGGAAATATTTTTATCTAAAAAATAAAAATAATTTAGGAATACAGCCTCTATGCACTGTTGGTCAATGCTGAAGTGATTTCATTAAAAACTATCTGGAAAATCAAGTTCTGAGTGCTATGCTTTTTTTTTCTTCCTATATATAATGCGTGCATTTCTTCCCTAATGTCAACCTTCTGATGGGGCAAAGTAATATCAGCGTAATAAGGCTTTTGAGTATCCTCTTGCCAGGAGAAAGCACTGCTAATCACAATAGGGCCGTGATGTTCTCATATTTTCCGTGAACAGAGTTTAACTTTGCATGCTATCAATATTCCGTTACCTGGCTCACCGGCTGTTTCTCTGACGAGGCTGGCAGCGGCATTTGGCTTTGGGGGGTTTGGGGTTGCACGTAGATTTTTGGTTGGTTCGGAGCCTGCTGCAGTTTAGGGAGCTGCTGCGTGGTTTTCACTGCAAGCACCTGTACTACAGTTTGTGGGGGCTGTGCCATTAAGGTAGGAAGCTGCCTGTCTTTGGCCACCATGGGATGCTGTGTGTGCTGTACATCTGGCTTGGGCTGTGCTTGTTCTTGCTGGAGAGGGGTGAGTTTTTGATGCCTGATGGAAAGCTGGGGCATTTGCGGGAGTTTGTGCTGGAGCTGGTCTGCCTGCAGGTGGATGGTCTGCTTCTGTTTAGTCTGGAAGCACTGCAGAGTTTTCACTTGCAGCTGAGTCTGTTCCAGCTGGGGCTGGCTAAGTTTCTGCTGTTTAGCTGACTGTGACTGAGTCAGGGCAGATCGGTAAAACAGACCTGTCTGAGGGTCTAAAGTGTCCATCTCTTCAACCTCGCCCTCCTCAGTTCCAAGTTCCTCGCTGTGTTTGGTAAAAGCAGTGTGACTGCTTAAAGCCTAAGTAAAAAAGGCACAAAGTAAGAATGAAATAAGAAAAATGCCTACATTGCTACATATTCCTCAAACCACAGAAAACTTGATTATGAGATTCTTTCAAAAACTTTCAGAAGGAATAAACTAAAAAAACACAAGAAATCTTAAGGTTGCCAATCTAAAGGGGGCATCAGATTAAAACTGAGCAATTTTAACTCTTAGACATTAAATGGCTACCAAAACTGGTCTAGCTGCTTTCTAAAAGAAAATTCTTAGGTAACCCAGAACTTACAGGAAAGAGTGATTAAGATTACCCTGCAAGCACTACCCAACATGAGAGAGAAGAAAAGGCCCTCTGGCTCAGGAAACACCTTTGGTCACCTTTCCAGCCTGGAAGAGATGTTAACCCAGCGAGAGAAAGGATACAGCACCCGCGGAGTGAGGGACTCAGGGGAAAGCCAGACATGCCCACTTGGGCCATGTGCACATCCAGCGTGCTCCGGAAGGTGCGAGTGGTTGCCCGAGGGATGTGCCCATCCCCGTCCCCGCAAAGGGCCTCTCTGCTTGGATGGGGAGGGTTCGGCAGAATTCACCAAGGGCTGTGGACAACCCTCTACACTAGCCCTCCTCGCCCCCTTGTTCAGATTCCAGGCCCACCAGGCAACACCTTCCCAGAGATCCGGCTCACAGGAGGGCAGGAGACTGAGGAGGGAACAAGAGCGCACACGTGAGCGGACAGAGAGACTGCCTCGCCAGTGTCAGATAGAACAGTGCAGGGAGGAGGCAGCAGCCTCGGGTGACATGGTCGGGGCCAGCCTGTCTGACCTCTCTAGGTGAGTTGAGATGGTCAATGTCAGGACCATCAGGTGAGGCCAAGACTCCAGGACTAGCTCTGACAACCAGCAAAACTTCTGGCCATCTGGCTTCCCTTAGTGACACAAGAGTCACTCCAAACCCATCCTTACCTGCCTTGTCATATGCTGCATCTCTACTCTAAATGTAGAAGGTTGAGATTTGGTTGAAACCTTCCCCTATCTCATAATGACCTTACACATATAGGTTTTTAATTCTACAATATATTGTCTTTCAGGTAGTTTCCCTAGAATTAGGGTCAACAGCTACCACTTGAATGGTGGTGATTTATGTGACTACTAATTATAAGTCATGCTTGAATATGGTATCTATGATATCATTTTATAACAGAGGCAGGATGCTCTAGGTTTAAATCCTGGTTCTGCCAGCCAGGGGTAAGCTACTTAACTTTTGTAAGTATGCGTTCCTTATGTATGTAAGTTCCTTATGTATGTAACTTATGTAAGTATTCCTCATTTGTGAGAGCTATAATACACTCACCTTCAGGGTCATAGTGAGAATTAAACAAGTTAATGTACTTAAAGCTCAAAGCAAAGTGTCTGTCAAAAAATCAACTTATCAACATATTTTTTCTTTTCCTCATTACTCTTTGTACCAGATCTTGTTTTATATTAGTTTATTCTCCTTTATGTTGAGTCTCTTCCTCCTTAATTGGTCACATATAGTAAAATGAGTCAAATATATATTTATATATATATATATTTATATATATTTATCTCATGAGAATTCATTATAAAAGCAAAAAGTAAAGCAAGCCAAAAAAAAAAAAAAATCCATCAACAGCTAAACAAACTAACTTCTATTTCATCTGAAAAATCTTACTTCAGTGATAAATTCTTCCATAATAGTAACATAGAAACAGTAACCAATTCAGTGTCACAGATTCATCTAGATGGCCCTACCTTTTGAAATGGTAAGAGCTAAGAATAGCATTGCTTAGTTATTTCCTAGTGTTAAGACTCTCAATTAATTTCCTCTACTCAATCCTTGCAAAGGAACTACAAATTCTTCAGTTCAGTTATTTGCCCTTTTATAATAAGACACGAAACTGATCCTTCTTCAGGAAGAAAGCAGTTAACAGGGAGTAGGAAGAGAAGAGATACAACCTGCTGCATAATGTGGGTGATGGCTCCAGGGGAAGACGCCGGGATGGACTTCACCACCACAGAAGTCTGTGTCGCAGTCTGTGACTGAGCCACATGCTGGAGGAGGGTCCTCTGGGGCTGGGAGGGCTGTTGGGGCTGGGAGCGATGGCTGACTGAAAATAGAGGAGGTGATGATATTTCTCCAGAAATCACCACAGCATCTGTAACCAGTGGTTATTTTAAACAAATGTCTATGAGATTGCATCACATAGAGAAAGTATGGTAATATAAACTAGGAGGTAGAAGACCAGAGTCTGTCCATCTATGAGCTGTGTGACTCTGAGAAAGTTACTTATCTTCTTTGAGACTCTGTGTCCTCATCTGTAAAATGGGAATAATAGAGCTATTGTAAATATGAGATGAGAAATGTATGTGGAAGCACTGTGAAAACTATTATCACAAAGGAGGAACAAAATCTGCCAAGATAAATGCTCCGGTGAGTCAGACTCATTTTCCCTACTAAGGTAATAAAACAATAATCAGTTTCTATAATCAAATCCCAGACTAATAATTTTAAGGATAGTGAGACAATACAAATTCTTTATTCTCACGATTCTAGTTCCAAATGCAATAATTCAAAACCTGAAGCATTTGTTCCTTTATATGAAGTGACATGGTCTCACAGCCTTAATTCCTAAATCTAAAAATGTCCAGAGGCCTACATAAAACTGCAGAAAGAGAACTGGGCCGAGAGTCACACCTGGATTCTGTCCCACTCTGCCATCAACCAGCTGTGTAAATTTGAAGAGGTCATTTAACCACTCAGAGGTTTAATTTTGTTTGATTTTTTTTTAAATGGGATAATAAACATTTGTTTCTACCTAAAAGAGGACAAAATGAGGTAATCAATTTAGATTGATTACTTCAATCTTAAATTGTAAAGTGCTAAAATATAAGGGCAAAAAAGAATAGAAAAATCAGTGTTCTTTATCTTCTTAAATTTAGCTCATCTGACACAAATAGATGGGAGTAGACTGTCGGAAACAACCCCACTTTTTATTTTCTTGCTACAAAGGTCCCATGGAGTAAACTATACTTGTAGTGACAAATACAAAGATGCAAACTACACATCTACATCGGTGCCAATCTGTTATCGTGTACCACTCTCAATTTCAACTTTTTCAACAGTATAAACAGTCACCACATCCTCTTCCACAGAACTTTAACTTTTTTAAAGCAGACAGTAAAACCTGTAAAATTAGCTAAGGAGGTGCAGAGGGGTGAGAGGATTCACCAGAGACAGAGTGGGGAGCAGAACTGGCAGACTGATGGAAATACACTGCTGAAGGGAGCAGTGGGCAAGACAGGAGACGCCTGCTGCACCATGTGGGTCAGCTCCCTGGCTGGGAATCAAACTAATGCGCAGTGGCTGGCAATAGTGTGATAGTGCTGAGACTTTAACCCCTGTTCCACCAGGGAGGGCTAGCTTTATTGATTTTTATAACAAATTCTAGCCAAACACAATTTTTCTATTGTTGACATATATTTGCCTACATGTGATATAAAAGTTGTAGGCACTACAGCCAGTACTTTCATAAATATCCTGCAGTGTATTACTGTATGTTCTAGCATGTTTTATATGTACATTTAAAATTCTGTGTTAGGGCCTCCCCAGTGGCGCAGCGGTTGAGCACTGGGTTGCGAAGCTGCCCGCAGCCTCTGCAGCGCTGGTTCGATCCCCGGCTGCTCCCCGGCCACCGGAGGAGGGTCCCACATGGCGCGCAGACCTCTCCTGCCGCCTGCTGCTCCCCTCAGCAGTGTACTTTGGTCCTTCTGCCTGCTCTGCTCCCCGCTCTGGCTCTGGTGAATTCTCTCACCCTCCCGCGCTTCTGACTGTACCCAGTGCATGTATAAATAAATAAAAATAAATCTTTAAAAAAAAAAAAAATAAAAAAAAAAAAATAAAATTCTGTGTTAATAAAATCTTCCACACATGCACAACCAAACTGAACAACAACTACTGAAATCACAAATGCATGAGGAGAAAAAACATATGATACTAATACTAAAATTAAGCAGATTAACGAAGGTTCTTATTGATGGACACATCATCAGAAATAAATGACATCTGAAAAGTAAAAAGAAATAAAAATAACTTCTGATGAAGTAATCATATTATATGGAACACTTCTGCCCATAGTAATCTTCATTATTATTACATTAAGTTTTTTATTAGAAATGAAATGGGTTTAATAGAAGATCAATGTAAACCATTTAAAAGTAATCTTCTCTTCATAGTAATTCCCTAGAGAGCAGGAGAGTTAGGAATCTCTACAGGATGAATCAAGAGGCCAGGGCCAATAAATGGGCTTTGAAGTTAAAGACAATGCTCACTGCAGCTCAGTCTAATAGGAGAGGAGATTAGGAAAGGAGTTCCCGAGTGAACCTTTGGAAAACAGTTGAAGTGACCTTAACTGGCCTATTAACACCATAAAACAGTCACATTTCTTAACTCATTTTTTTCCAGTTTCAACTGCTCATTACTAGGAACAATTTTACTGTTCTGCAAAGGAAAATCTGGCTCCCTATCAGAGTGGAGCTTACCTTTCCTCTACCAGATCAGAGTAGAGCGCATCCATTTAAGTGGTTCCCCCCCACCAAAACAATTATCTTTTACCTTCAATTATACTACAAATGGATGCACACCACTTACCTAGAAGGGGAAAAGCAACCTCTGTCCCCTCATCAGTGCGTTCTGAAAAGGATAAGTAAGGGAAGAAATCATAGATCTTTCCATCTATTTACCAAATGATAATCTAGTATAGCCCTAGAGGTTAATACTGACTTCCCCAAATTACTGTCCTGTGCTTTATTTAGCTTTGTGCTAAGTATCTCTAACGACAGACACTAGAGGGCTTCCATAATCTTCAAATGGATTTTTCTCTTTTGGCAATTTTAACCCAGCAGTCTAAATAATATTTCTTAAAATGATACCAAAGAAATACTTTTCTGCTTTGGTATTTATATCCTTCAAACATTTGAAACATTATGTTTTCTTTTAATTCCTACCAAAGAAAACTTACATACTGCATAAGTCAGCTCTCCTAACCCGTAATTATTCGTATTACTACTCTCTGATCTATTTAAAATATCAAGGTAATGAAGTGTCCAAAATCAAAAGCAATATTCCAGGTGTGGTCATAATATAATATAAAAAAAAGAATCTATATTATCTTCCCACTCCCGCTCTACTTCTCTATATATGCCATCCAAAAATCTCATCAGTGTTTTGCTGCCAGACCACATTTTAAACAAATACCTAATTTGCTTTCCATCAAAACTTCTAAGTATTAACAGGGATTTAATGCTTTCTACATTTTTCTCTTTACATTAAAAAAGGGCTGGGTTTTATACCTTCTTTCTCTTTTGACCCACCTTCTCTTTCCCACAAACACACAAAAAAATTCAGATGCATAAAAATAATTTTATTCTTAGGTAGGATATTTTATTTTCTCTCTACAACTGTTGTCCTATATAAACATGTTATGGCCAATTTGCAGTTTTAAGTTAGTTGCAAACTTTGTAACAACCTATTTTTCCCCCTATATGTTAAAGGCAGGATAAATCTCAAGGACAGTATGAATTTACTCTCAGAGCAAACTGGAAAAGGTCTAGAAATATAAGCAATATATCCTTCCCAAAAGACCATCCCACAAAATCCGGAAAGGTAGTTATCCTACCTTAAAACTACATTTTAAGAGGACACCTACCAGTAGTGATGTATTCAGCAACTAGTTCTGACTCTACCACAGCAATGGATGGACTCTCAGGAGAATGTCTCTTTTCCTGGGTCATCTGAATAGGCACTGCCATTTGACTCAAGTCAATAGTGGGTTGTCTTGGTTTAGATTCCAATTTTTCCTTTACTGCATAAAAAAGTCAGGGGAAAAGTTAACTTTTATTACAAACAAGTACCAAGACCAGAGTTGTCCATGGGAATAATGAACCAGACTCTGGGGTAACACACTGGCAGTGTCTAAGGAGACAGTGAGTTGAAAAGAAAAAAGCAGACTACTATGTATGGCAACAGAGTACACAATTTGTGCAGCCATACCCAACAGCCTAGCAAGAAGGACTCATACGCAGTCATAATAAAATCCTATTACTACTAGGCCAAACAACTGCGTCTGTTTCTTTTGTACACACTCCCTTCAGGCCATTTTTTTCCCTTCCTTAAGGTTGTCCCTGGTTTTCTCAAGTTCAACCTGAAAACAAAGGGTGAATAAGTAGTATACAGCATGATCTGTTCTAGACCAGCACAACACTGTAACCTGTTAAATTTGCTCTACTAAAAAAATCAAATTAATTTCCAAAGAAACATTCTAATGTCTTACATGATTCTAAAAAATAAAAACATCTAGGGTCAGGAGAAAAAGTCCTCTCTGTTCCTGTAAAAATGTCTTATGGAGCGGTCTGGAATCAAGAATGGTTTCCCTGAATAGATTTACTTTCTATCATTTTTTCTACAAATTCCATTCATTTGGTCCCCACCCTCTATAAGTATTAATGGAAGTGGCATTGCATGCCAAAGATAAGGAACTGAGGAAATGCCTAAGGCAAAAAAATAAAACCAATAGAAAGATTAATTGAAGGATTACATTAAATACTAGTATCCTTTGGGTGGTACAGAGTAGAAATTACAACAAACAGTAACAAGTAATTAAGTTCAATGAATGATCATTCAGATTATTCCCATCAAGTATGACAAAATCAAAATAAGCATTTACACAAAGAAAGCAAAACAAGTCCATAAAATATATAAAATTTACCCTACAAGTAAAAGACACTGAACCAAAAGATATGGATTCTCTCTCTGCCACTAGCCAATTATCAACAGATTACCTCTCTACATTTTAGTTTACTTGGCCATAAAATGAAAGGGTTGGAGGACATCATCACTAAGGTCCTTAAATATCTGGCAATCTTTGACCTATAGTAATAGAAAAGTCATTACAACGAACATAGATTTTGCCTAGAATTTACTGAAGATATTTAGTAATAGAAATACTTATAGACTCTTGTTAAATGAATACAGTTTTACATGGAAGCTCAAGTGGTTAAATTAAACAAAGAAAAACGAAGATAAAATTAAAACAAATTAAGAATGCTAGCAAGGACCACTAATAGTGTTTTCTGATCTCAAAACTGCCCCACTAATATAAAGGAGGATGGCAGGGCCCCTTCAATTGGTCTCCTATTCTTGAACAGAACGGACGGCAGTACTGCATCTATCCTTGTGCCCAGAAGTGATAGACTACTCCTTCCTGATGACAAAAGGCAACAGGATTATTCATTTTAGACAGGAAGACAGAGAAAAAAGAACTCTGTTTCTTTTCTCCTTTCTACTGATTCTAGTTTGTGGATCCTTCAATAATCCTATGCACAACCTAGTCAAATGACAAGTAGACAGACTGCACCAAAGACTATAAACAGGTCCAGAGGGGGGAAATGTGCTCAAATAATAACAAAGAAAACATAACAGTGGTAGTATTTTAGCACAATCCATCTCTAGAGAAAACATGCTTCATTCAGGTGAGCATGTGAATTCATACCTGTTGTCTGTTGGAGTTCTAACAGAGCTTTGATTGTTGAAGTAGCTGATTGTGATTCACTGGATACATCCTGATAAATTATGGTGGGGCTAGTCTCCATTGCAATCTCATGTTCTGACCAATCCTGACGCCGGGAAGCAATTACATGAACTACAGGCTGGGAATCTGTTTTATATCAGTTAAAAAAAAAAAAACAAAAACCCTATAAACAAAGTTTCTCTTTTTAAAAAAAAAGGCAATTTTTTTTATATATTTATTGTAAACTCCATGCTTTATCTCCCCAAGAAGATTGTAAGCCCCCAGAGGGCATAATGACTTTCAGTTTTATATTTACTTATTCATTCATTCAACAAACTGCCAGAATATATATTTGGCATTGACGACACACAGGAGCTCAGAGAATAATCACAGGATGCTCAAGAAGCACACAATCTGGTCAGGGAGACAGATATGTAAAAAGACAAATTACAATTCATGTGATAACTGTCATAACAAATAGATGTGCATTTCTATAGGTGGGTGCATGTTTGTGTATAAGAATAAAATGCTGTAGGAGTCTTATATTTCCCAAAGCACCTAATGTGGATTACAAGCTGAGCATTCAACACTTATTGGATGGTTAAATTACATAAAGGAAATCCTGCCCACCACCACCAAGAATACATAAGTGATCTAGGAGGAATGATATTAATAGGATATGTATAATTTGCAGTTCAACACCTTAGATTACAGTCCCAGCTCTTTCAATTATTATCAATTAATTCCTAGAGTTTTGATTTCATTATTTCTAAAATGACAATGATAAAATTACCTTTCTACCTTATAAGATTTCTGAGGATATAATGAAGTAATATATGTAAAAGAGCTTTATAATCTATGAATTACAATAAAATGTCATGGAATTACAGTTTCAATTTTGAGATTTTTTGTTAATTTCAAAATAAATTACAGTCCTAATTCAAAGTTTATTATATTTATGCTATACACATATACACGTGAATACTAAAATGCACATCAAAACAAGCAACAAAATATTTACTGAGTTTTCCATTTAAAAATAAACAAGTTGGACTAATCTATTGTTAAGTTCCTAAACTCCTTTTTTAAGATACTACAGGAAATTTTGTGGGCTATAAAAGCAAGATCACTATCCCCAAATTTAGGTTATAGTGGAAAGGACACAAAGATATACATAAGGCTTTGTATTTGGGGGCCAAATAACATGTTTAGGACAAATAAAACAAATAAGTAGAAAGTAAAATTCTGCTTTGAATTGGAATGGTAAGTGAAAGCATTATAGAAGAATGAAAAGAATTCATGCAGCCCACAAAATCAGAACAAATAAACATATGAACCCTCTATTTTTGAAAAGCCCAAACAGGCTGGGGTAGGAGGAACAATTCTTAAATGAAAAAACAAAACCAGTCTTTCCCAAGTAAAACAACGTGAAAACACAATAGATTGAGAATTTTCAATTATCATTAACAAACTGTATTTCTACCCCCCCTCCAAAAAACCAATGGATAAATGCCGTATTAGGTATGTATAATTTCCATTAAACATTCCCCAAAACTAGAATATCGACAGACATTATCTTGCAATATCAAATGCCACGTGAAATACTTAACAGTTATTCTTTATTCATTCTAAGTAGATATATAGAATTTAAACTTAAGAGAACTGACTATATAAAGAATCATTATTTTTATATACCCTAGGTTATCAAATTTAAGAAATTCTCATGATAGTATAAGTAGTCTCTGTTTAGTGACTCTGCAACCTAACTGTGTTAAGATACATTGAATATCCTGAAGAAAACAGGGATTGCACCGTAGAGAGAGAAGGCAGAAAGAGACTAGAAGAGGAAAACAATTTCCATATGGGAGAAGCACCTAACAGAGACATCACTCCAAATAACATCCTCAGTAGGAACTGGGGAGAATGCTCACTCTATCCATATTCAGAAAGAATAACTGACCATCAGAGTGTTATAGCAAGCAGCAGTCCTGAAAGCCATGACACAGAATGAGAGCATGAACTTAGGTGAAAAACCATTCTTTAAGTGATCTTCCCCTGTACTGCTGGCTTACGCTTAGACTAGATAAATCTACTGCCTATCAAGTCTGATGGAGAGTGAAATAGTACAATGACTAATACTCCAGGAGAATGATCTCACAAACACAATTTAATTATGTAGTGTGCATACAGTATTTATGTAGGCTTTCCTTTCTCTTCAAGGATGGTAGCCTGCTAACCCTAGGACAGCTTTCCCCACATATTTATACATTTTTTTTTTAATAGAGGCATGTTTATTTATTTATTTATTTGTTTGTTTGTTTGTTTTGTTTATACATGCACTGGGTACAGTCAGAAGCACGGGAGGGTGAGAGAATTCACCAGAGCCAGAGCGGAGAACAGAGCAGGCAGAAGGACCGAAGTACACTGCTGAGGGGAGCAGCGGGTGGCAGGAGAGGTCTGCGCACCATGTGGGACCCTCCTCCAGTGGCCGGGGAGCAGCCGGGGATTGAACCGGTGTCGCTGAGGCTGCGGGCAGCTTCACAACCCAGCGCTCAACCGCTGCGCCACCGGGGAGGCCCGCCCCTCCCCACATATTTATTAGACACCTACTAGAGATACATACTCTAACATATCCAAAGGCAGAATCAGGTATCACCATAGAAGAATGACTCCTATGTGTTTACTATAAATGGTCTATGGCACAATTCCATAAAATCTTAAGATCTCTCTCCACTAGAGAGGGTGTTTGTTTAACGCTATCGTCAATTCTATGCTAAAATCTTCACACTATCCCTGCCAATCCAGAAATGCCAATACCAGAGAACTCACTATTTCCTCCCTTTCATCGCTGCATTATTATGACAATTATAAAATTGTTTTATATGGAGTAGAGTCAGGTCTTTCTGTGACTTCTATCTAATGATTCTAGTTTCTATCCAAGCATTCATAAAGACTAATTCTTTTCCCTCTTCTACTCCATAGTCAAGCTAAGTGACAAAAGCTTCAATGTTCCCTCAATCCAAGCTTCATCTTCTCTTCTCTTGTCTCTACCAACCATTTCTCATATAAAATGATTTCCAGACACCTTACCCTTCTAAATCATCTCTTCTGAATAAATTCAAGATATCTGTATCTTTTCTATACCCTCCCTCTGAAGTACTATCACAAATCCCCAAGTCTTTACTATATTTAACCACCTAGACAGCATCGTTCAAAAACATTCTATAGCACTAGTTTAAGATGTTTTGCAAAAGAAGGGTTACAGGTCAAAAGAGAGAGGGAGCCTATTCTCTATCTTCATTTTTCACAATATATTAGCCTAAATGATTCTGCAAAGTTCTGCAAAAATTATGTTTTGCCTAACTTGAATTTATTCTCTACCTGCACCATGACCTACTAAGACAATGAAGCTTCAAGAAAATTGTCCTAGAAACTGTATGCGGTCTACCTACAGCAATGTCTTTTCAGGGTGCATTTTTTTATTCACTTCATGCCATCCTCCAACTTAAATCCTTACCCTAGGTTTTGTCTCCTTGTTCTCTTCCATTTTACTCACATAATACTGTATTCTATCTAATCCACCTTACAGTGTTTTGGAAATAAACAGAACATAAGTAAAGCCCAATGTTTTACTTTTTAAAATAAATCTGGAACCCAAAAGGCTATATACTCCAAAGTAATAAAGGAAAAAAGAAGAGCCAATTAAGAAGGAAAGCTCAGAAGTTGTGAAAGGTATATGGCCCAGTTTTCAGTAAGTGACTAGGCAAGTAGGTTTCGATCCATTAGGTTTGGTCACCTAGTTGTCTATTAATACTTAAAAGGCCCACCCACAAGGTTAGGGGGAATTCCAAAAAGGAAACGGTATTTTGGACTTAGGCAAAAAAAAACAAAAACAAAAACAAAAAAAGACCTTATAAAGCTTATGCTTAAGCATAATAGCTTAACCAACCACAGTTATTAATGGTTATTTTACTCTTTGTTCAGTGAAATTTTTACTAACTGCCTACTTAGTGCTTATATAGAGATGAATATGATCTTTGCCCTTAAGAAGCTAGTAGCCTAGTAGAAGACAATTATAATAAACTAACAAAAACTACAAAATAAAATGATCAGTAATAAAATAAGCTAGTAATACAATTCTGAAAGCAGAGTGTAAAAGGAATGATGAACTCTCCCAGGGTGTTACAACGAAGTGAAGGCAGAAGTCTCAATTCTAACCTGTGAGGAGACAATTCCAGAATTAAGTATAAGACCTAAACTGCTTCACTTTAGGGATCAGGTATGGCAGGGAAAAGTTTAGAAGTAACAAATAGAATCAAGAAATCCTGTTGGTATAAAAGATACCTTTATTCCATGACTTGTGTAAAAGGAAAATTGCCAGAAAATGAATATGAAGGCAAGAAAAGGCTGATTCTTTCTTATAGTAGAATGTCTAATATTAAATATACATAAAGATGTTAGAAAATCATCAATGGATACTAAAACTAGTAGATGAATGTTTTATGAGAAACATGATATTTATATAGTCTCAAAGTCTCCCTACATACTACTATTTGTCTAAAAGGGAAATATACTAACTTCAAAATTTTTTTAAAAATGGGAGGATATCACCTTAATCAAGTGGTTAACATTAATACCATCAATACTGGGACAAACTGACATCATGTGCTCCCTGCTAAAACTAAGGACACAAAATCACATCTGTGGAATTCCTGCTAAATCCAATCATGAGAATACATCAGATAAAACCAAAATGAAGTATATTATGCAAAGTAAATTATTTACAGTCTTCAAAAATGTCAGTCAGGAAATACAAAGAAAGGCTAAGGGACAAATCCAAGTTAAAAATAAAGACCCGTGACAATTAAATGCAATCAATGCATGATCCTGAATTAGACGATATATGGGGTGGGAGAGAAAGGATTATAAGGACAGTAACAGTTTATGACATTTGAAAAGCCTATAAATTATAATACTGTAATAGTAAATCTCTTGGTTTCATAATAGTATTTTAGTTATAAAGAGCATAGTCCTTAAGAAATATAGACCTACAAGATGTTAAGTAATTAAGGGCTAAGGACTGTTAGGTAGTGTTTACATTCTCAGTAGATATGGCCCTCACGTACTTGGAAAACCAGCGTGATCTTAGGCTAAACATTTACCTGCGCTCTATGAAAATAATTCTCAAGGGGGAATACAAGGCTAGCATACTTAAGGAACTGTAGACTTAAAAACAAAGGAGGAAAAAGCAGCTGATGTGCTGAACTACAAATGGAATCTATAAATATTCACTATGTCCAAAAGAAATGATTAGATAATAAGCACCACTCCACTATAACTTGCAGATAAACTCATTCATAATCAATATAAAATGCTAAAGTAAATCTCAGTATATTAACTAAAAAAATTACTATCACTGATAATATACTAAAAAACACTACTTTCTAAACTGAGTATTAAAATCAATATTCAATTTATTTTTAAGTGATAAGTTTTCAAGACCATTTCAAATGCTACCTCCTCATGAAGCTTTTTCATCTACTCTCCCTGGAATATAAACTTTCAGCCTTTGGCATTTTTTTTTTTCTTTTGGTTTGTTGCTAAAAAATTCTTATACTGTAGTTGTATCTGTTATTTTTTAAACCCCCTATTCTAGATTTTAAGCTGCTAGAGGACAAGAACTGTACTTTATGTATGCAAACTTTATAGTTTCTAACACAATACTTAGTATAGAGTATTGTCAAATTGAATTAATGGAAAAATCAGTAATTTGAACCATGTTAAGACTAACCTGGGGTGACTCCACTGAAAAGTTGAAATAATCAAGTATTTGTAAAATATAAAAAATCTGTATTAGACAAGTTAAGGTGCTAAGAAAGCCCTCCAGACAGAATAATGAGGAGGGTAGGAGAGAATGGAATCAAGGGGAAATGACTAAGGGTAGACAAAATGCTTTGTCTAGATGCACAGAGTATATAAGCAAAGGCATAGATATATCACCTAACAATAAGGGTGGGTAAGGTAACTAATAGACATTAGCATTAAATATGTTAAGTCTCAAAGCTTTATTTTAAGAGACTTCTTTTGGAACAGCACAATTAACAAAACACTAGCTTTATAAGGTCTAGCTTCATAAGTCCTGCTTTGTAATTAGCTCAACCATACAATTAACATCTAACTGGGATGCCACTGAGAGTGAAAGAGGGCACTATTAATGATTATGCTTGACATACGCAGACATAAACTAGGACTTGTTCTGTGCAAACTGCAATGTATGGTCATACTTTTTTTTTTTACATAGAAGAACTGGGGTGTAGGCCAGAGGTGCGGGGGTTGAGGTGAGAGGATTCTCCAGAGACAGTGGGGAGCAGAACAGGTGGACTTACTAAAATACACTGCTAAGGGGAGCAGTGAGAGAGGCAGGTGAGGTGTGCTGTGCCAAATGTGAGTTAGTGCCCTGGCCAGGAATTAAACTCAGGCTGTAGCGATGATAGCATGCTGAGACTCAACCCTTAGACACCAGGGAGACCCTTGGTCATTCTATTTATAGCCCACTTACAGCCTACCCCTGGCTACCTGAGTCTTTCTCAAGGTTCAGCAACAACCATTTCAAAAGGTATGTTTACTTTCTTGCATAATTCACCTACTTACCCAAAAAGAAACAGGAGGGATCACAGCTCTAAACAATTTTATAATACCTACCTGTCAAAACCATCCTCTAAAGTTTACCTATTAAGTGAGGACCATATATAGCATGCAGAAAAGAATGGTAAGCATTACCAAAAATAAAATGTTAGCTCACTAAAGCTTTCTTCAAACAAAAGAAAATAAAAAGAATCGACAAAGCAAAGCATACATGTTTGTCTGAATTTCCTAGATGCAACTTCTACTATGTCAGCATTAATTAAATAAATCAGAAGAAAATGAATCTTACCTTGGGAACTTTGGGAAGACTCTGCGGAAGAGGAACTACTATCTGTATAATTCTGTGGTTCTTCTTTTCCCTCCTGAATTGATGAATTACCAGCCTCCGCCACCCTGGATGCTTGTTGTAATGTTTCTGTGACAAGCTGCCTTGTTTGTTCACTAACAACTGTGGCTTGAAATGTCACTGGTTTGGGTTTTATAAGAACCTGGAGGAAAAGCAGAATTATCTCCATTTATAAGAAGCACCATTTAAAAAGCTAAACTTTTAGGTTATAAACGGGTATTTTTCTGACATGGGAAACAGCATTCTGTACATTTATTGTGCTTTGGGCACAGCACTGTTCATCAAAGTCAAGCTATGAACAAATTATAATCAAGTCAAATACAATGTTCTAAGTGCTAAAACCATGACTCTGACAAGAGTCTTCACCCCTGTTTTTTCTTGTCTAGAGTGCCTTAAGGAGTCATTTTAAAATCAGTACACTATATAATAGAACGGCAGTCATAAGCGAAGGATGACAGAACAGAAAGACACAAGGAGGAATTCTGAGCCACAATAACAGTTTAGGAATCCTCCTTCAGAACTTATATTACCATAATAAAAATAAAACCCATTTTTTTAAGCCACTGTTCTTCAGGTTTCTTTTCATTAGTAACCAAATGAAATTTCTAACTGAGATACCTGAACAAAGTTGACTTGCCTGGGACCTAAGTAATCTTTAAAGAACTCCCCAAAGGAACAATGATTTAGATAGTATTAGAAGCAACATGGAACATGTGGTCGACAAACTCCTAGCAAAGGTAAAAAAAAATCAAAAACACTAACTAGCAAATGAAATACAAAAATTTCAAATTAAACGATTTGACTTCAAAATTTAGGACTCCAGGAGTTGACTTCAATTGGAAATGGCATAAAAATATTAACTCACCACATTTATTTTTTATTTATCTCGCACATAAGATTCCAAACTATTTTAGACTCTATTAAGTCAACCATTTCAAGAATTCAAGAATGAAAACATGAGTTATATTTTGACTTAGATGATGAAGCAAATAAAATCATTACAATTGAAATGAAAAGGCAATTTGTACTTAACTTCTAATCACAAAACCTATTTGTTTAGATGTATAATTTACTTGGCTATGACTATGAGGGAATCAATTATAATGACAAATTGCTCATTTATGGGTAAATTAACACTTATTATAAAAATTCTAGGATAGCATTTCTCAACCAAAGCTGACATTGCTTCCCTTCTTACTTTCAGAAAAGCAGTAATACCTGCAAAAAAACAGTAACCTAGTAACATAAGATTAAATCGTGAGTCTGAAATTCCAAGGCAAATTTCCAGTAAAGTTCCTTTATCTTCTATTGGTTGAAAAATGAACAGATCTCTAGTTTCTCCATTATTTAGGCTGCAAGTAAAGCATATCTTGTAAGTAAATAATGCTTTCAAAGTCCTTATTAGCTTATAAAAAGAAATTACTATCCCTTGAGAGTTTCTAAATGACTACTATTACCCTCAACCTTTTACATTTCAAATAACAAAATATGCCTTCAGCAATTTTTCATTCTAAAGGGACTCTTTTCCCCAGTCTTTGTTCATGATGTAACACAAATACTTAGACATATTAGATATAAAAAGTACTGAAGAGAGAAACGCAGGTTTTGAAAATAGCTAATTGTACATGCTCGATCAGAACATTTAACATTCTGATTTTTTAAAGATCACTGATCTTTTCATTGAAATTTCTACTTTGGAATTTTAGGAATTTAAAATATCCCAGCATCAAGAAAAACCACTGTATTCATAGCCTACCTGTGTTTTCCCTTGCTGGCCATAAACAATTTTTGTTGGGATGATCTTAGCTGCTGGTTGAACTGTGGAACCTATTCCCTTTGGCTGCGTTACAATCATTTTGGTGATGGGTCTTGTAGCAGTGATGATAGCTGGTTTTGCTCCTGTTGGCACTGTCTGAATAGTCTTTTCTCCCTAAATTGAAGTCAGTGAGTATATAAAAGATTTATATGCATTTAAATGATAGAAATTGCCATTTACTGAAAAATCACAGAAAGGTTTTATCAGGATGATGGGAAAAGGACTGTAAATTGCGCAACAAAGTACATTTCCAGATGACAAAAGCCCTGGACTTATTTAATATTTAAGAAGTCATCTGACCAACTTTCTATCCAAAGGAGGCATTATTTCCTGATGAGTGACTTTAAAAATGAATTCCTCATGTAAGAATATTTATTAGATTAACCCATTCACAGAATACATATTAGGGTCAGAAAATTCTAGAAGAATATAAATTAAAATGTTAATATTTCTCTCTAAAAGTTTGGATTATAGGTCTTGCCCTCTCACATCCATTTTTATATTCTAATTTATCTGGAATGAATATTCATATAATAAACTGCCTAAATTTCCCATATATGAAATTATAAGGATGTACAGCAGATTGTCTTCGTGAAAAAGTATAAGAGATGGAATTAGCAGTGATATTAACATGACTTCTATGGTTACATGGGAAAACTTGGTGCATTTCCCATGTTTTACTATTAGTATATTACTAATATCACCTTAATTTATTAAGTATATTGCTTAAGCCCATTAACTTTCCACTATTTTTTTAACGATTTATTTATTTATTTATTATTTATACAAGCACTGGGTACAGTCAGAAGCGCGGGAGGGTGAGAGAATTCACCAGAGCCAGAGCAGGGAGCAGAGCAGAAGAAGGACCGAAGCACACTGCTGAAGGGAGCAGTGGGCAGCAGGAGAGGTCTGCGCGCCATGCGGGACCCTCCTCCGGTGGCCAGGGAGCAGCCGGGGATCAAACCGGCGCTGCAGAGGCTGCAGGCAGCTTTGCAACCCAGCGCTCAACCGCTGCGCCACCGGGGAGGCCCAACTTTCCACTATTTTTAACTGCTTTCTTAAGTGCCATTTTCATTCATGGAGTCAATACTTGAACTAAATTAAATTCAAAGAGTGATTTTACCATATTATTAACATTTTAAAAATTGAAATTCAGGGCCTCCCCGGTGGCGCAGCAGTTTGAGTGCAGTGCTGTGAAGCTGTCCACAGCCTACGCAGCACCCATTCGATTCTCATCCGGCCAGGGAGAATCCCACATGACGAGGCAGACCTCTCCTGCCTCTCCCGCTGCTCCCCTCAGCAGTGTTTTCAGTCTGTCTGCTTGTTCTGCTCCCTGCTCTGTCTCTGGTGAATCCTCTCACCCTCCCATGACTCTGGCCTGTACCCCAGCTCTTATATAAATAAAAATACATCTTAAAAATAAAATTGAAATTCATAAAACTAAAAAGGATCTGAAGTGTTTTACCTTACCAACTTTTCTGAAGTTTTAGTCATCATCATCACCTAAATGTGTGACCATCTAAACTTAGCAACCATTAAAAACAAAGTACACCTATGTGAGCTGGTAAAAGATAATCACTGTGAACTTATAACTAAATATGATTATAAAAAAAATCACAAATTTAACTATCTGCCTGTAATTATCTAAGGGAAACATGATGTGTCTGTCAACTGTGTGATTACTTATTTTAACACATACACACACTTTCACAACAGCGTCTCTGGAAAGAGCTCTAGAGTTCATTTGCTAAGAGCTGCTCATTTGTAAGTGGGCATGCTTATTAAATAGACTCAATGAATCCTATTCAAGTATAACACTCCACTCAAACTAGATCAAAACTAACCAGCAAGCTGTTTTTGAAAAAGCTCTTCTGATATATGATATTGTATGCCCAGGTACGCAAGAGGTGAATACAGGTGCACGTTCACATATGGTGAAGAATGGTCTTCACCACCTTCTGATCTGCTTGTTTCACTATTATTTCCTGTGTCAAATTGTAGCTATTAAATATATTTAGCAGCTAAGATTCACACATGACTCTTAGGTCTATGTTACTAAAAAATCGAAGGTACATAGCATCCTCTCTTATAAATCAACTTCTGTGACAGTGCAAACCAGACTTTACAGGGTTCTGAAAATCTGAATTCTAATCTTGACTTTAACTTTGGCTTACTTTATTTATATGAATTCAGGCTAGGAATAATCTGTTTGTCCATATAGTGAAAAATGTAATGCTGGACTCCTATCAACATTGTAGATTGTGATGCTGAGCAAATTTTCATGAGCTCTACTACAAAGATGTATAACATTCTATTTTCTAACAAAGAGGGAACACTACCAAGCCTAAACAATTATGTACCAAGAGTAATAACAATTGGAAAAAAAACATTCATTGAGGACTTTATGTACTAGGCACTGTTCTGAGCACTTTCAAAACAGCTACTAGTTTTGAACAAATCTGTGATAGAGATTATCATCCCCAACATACAATGAGGAAATAAAGAGAGACTTTGAGTAAATTAGCCAAGGCCAAACAACTATGACATTTAGAGACAAAATCCAGGTTTGTCCAACTTCAAATCTTTTAGCAACTGCCTTCAGAACCATAATCTTTTCTTACTAGCTAAAATAAGTAAAAATGAAAGTAACAAATCCCTATCAATTAATTTAGTCTTAATCACAAATATTTTCCTTTGCCCAGATGAAGCAAATACTAGGCCATATGCAGGAATAAAATTATCCTCCAGTAGCGGTATTCCTGTAGTTAAGCCAGGGGAATCCTCCATCTGGACCAAGCTAAGCATCAAAACTCACCACAAACAACTTGATTACAAGCTATAAGTTTTAGAAATTACTGTGAAAAACAGCATAAGTAGGAGGTGTTTTAACAATTATTACATCGCAGTGGTGGTAAATCAAGCCATTGTGGGATTCTTAATGTCCTTAGGCAAATACTTATATAGTTGATCTATAAAATCCTCAGTGAATTGCTGAATTTGCAGTTCAAACTCTTACTTACTCCAGCATTTAGCAATGTTGTGACAACGTTTTTGCCTGGGAGTCCTTGAATGGTGGTTCCTTTTCCTGTAGTCTTTTGCACAACAATCACATTGGGCTTGGAAGTCATTGGGATTGTAGTGATTTTGGTAGTCGTTCCTTAGAGAAGGAGGGAGAAAATGAGGTCTGAGTTAAAGACTAGAGGTATCTGGCATTTTGTTTACACTTCACAGTTTAAGATGACATGTCATGAGAACCAGACAATGAGGATGAAAATGAAAGATTGGAATGGTTAAGTTACAAATTATCCTAGAATGAGAGAATATTAAACACTGACTCATATTTTTGGAATCTGATGACCTACACATCAAATACAAAACAGAAAAAAAATCACTATCAGGTTCTCCATCTATATTCCTTTTCCGACTAGTTAATTGCAACAAATAAGAATCTCAATTCAATGACAAATATTTTTCCCAAACCTAGTATTACAGTTATGTGAATAGTGTGAGGGAAAAAATTTCTTCAAGAGAACATTAAAAAAACGAATAAATACTTGTCAAAATTCATGTATTCTTGCGTGATCAAAAAGATAAAACTGACATACAGACCAAGTTACAGATTAAACATACACTCTTATGCAGCAGTCTGAAGAGTCTGAAAGTAAAACCCATATATTTACATATATAAATTTGTATTTTCAACCATTAGATCTACTTAGCAGACCATAGCTACTGACCCAAACACATTATATTGTCCTCCCCCTCTACACCTTCCTACAAATTTTCTCTTCTATCTATTCAATTTATACCTTACAGTTTTCTAATTGACTAAGTTGAAAATCCTGGTACAAATCTTTGATTCATATTTGTCTTCTGTCCCTGTATCTCCCTAACACAATGAAAGCCTAATAAGTCCCCCACTATATCTTTTCATGTCATTGATTCCTCAGTGCTTGCACACACTATATGGCATTTACTCAGTAATATTTATTCAGTGAGTATGTGAATGAACTCAACTTGTCACCAACATATGACTTCTTCCAAAATGTTAATGTCAGTTCAATGGACAGACCCTCATCTCTTGGTTTCTCATATTGTCTCCCTACTTTAGGTATCCCTACCAAACAAACAGCTCTGTTGGTCCATCATAACAAACATCCTTAAAAAAACTGATTTCATCATGTTATCAGAACATGATGTCATCAGAACTTGTGAAATTGATCAAAAGCCTTTCTAATTCCTATTGCATCTAGTTCTAACTTCCCCTCTTAGTTTTCAAAATCCGCTATGATTTGGCCCTTAGCTACCAATTTGATCTTCTTTGTTCCTACTTCACAGTATAAATTCTAGTTTAATAAGTAACTTCTAACAAGCAATAACTTCCTACTACTACCACAGAAAGCCCAAATTCCTCTAACTTTCTAGGTTCCACTGACTTTAATTTTCAGGATTATCCAATATATACCTCTCTTTCAGTGTGCTGGTTTCCACATTGATCTCCTTGAGCATACCAGTCCCAATGCTACTGTTTGTTGCTCCTGTAATTTCCTCTGCCTGTGAAAACAGGCAAGTCTTATTTTTCTTCTATAGGCTTGTATTATCATTTGTCAAATGACTAAGCACAGAACAGGTACTCAATAAAAAGCTTATTAATATGTTCTCAAGAAGAAAAATTAAACAATATCTTATTCTTTCCTATTGGAAAACCTTAGCATCCTCACTAGAGTTTCAGAAATAAGACTGCACTAAGAATAAGGATGTTCTAGTTATATATTAATTTTTGGCAATCATATTATAATATTTTGGTAATATACTTGCCATCACCTAATATCTCATTAGTCTAAGGTAATACACTCAGGTTACATAAAAAAAAAATAACTTCTATCCAAGGACCAGCTTTACAAATGCTCCCTCCTACCTGCCCTTTATCTGTAGCCTCTGAATAGTGAGTTATTAAAAGCCACCAAAATAACAGCTGCCATTATATACTTATATAAACTGTAGCTCTTAATTCCACTCTTCATATGTGATTGATCAGGTATGGGTCCTTCATACCCCAGTCTCACCAAATATGATCAACAAAGGATCTTTTAGACAGTAAGCATAAAAAAAAATGGAAATGCAAAACATGCTTTAACTCTACACTAAAGTACAAGGACCACTTTTTAGACAAAACATTAATATGTAAAATTTATTTACATGTAAATTATATTTATATATAGGAAAATATCTAATCTTTCCATTACAGAGGTGACAATTTATGAGACAGTTTGTAAACCAAGTCTTCCAGCTTAACAAAATGGTGTTAGAAAATAGAAAAAAAAGACATAGTATAAGTACAGCATTATATAAAAATAGAATATATCTATTACCAAATTTTACAAAAGTGTAAAATTCCAGCAAACATATTTCTGTATCTCAGCTGCTATCTACATATGTTGAAAAAAGAAGTATCACTCATTTTTTTAAAAAGATCTTCCACGAGGCTTTGACAGTATTCAGTCTGCAATTCTCATTTTAAAACAGGATGTACACAAGTTCATTTGTTTAACATTTTTTAGGACAGAAGATGTGCCTAACATATATCACTATGCATCAAAGAACTCAATGCAATATTTAGCTCACAGAATATCAGAGAAACCATTTCTATATATAGTCTTTACATTAAAAGATTATTTGTAAAAGTTTCAGCCTTATCGTAGGTAGCCTGAAAGAACATACATTGGCCCAGATTTTACTAGTCACAGATTCTTAAATCACCCCGACAATCTTGACTTCTGTGGTAGTTTTGTTTTATGTGGCTTCGGTAAAAAAATGAGCAAGTGAAGGTACAAATAAAAAAGCATATAAACACTAAACCCTTGTTTGGACATTGTACCAAAGAGTAAGAGAATCAAATTTAAGTGCTGTCATTTTTACAGATTCTCATAACAATGAATAACTTCTCTGAATAACAATTTATCTCTGAAAGATCCAATCTTCTCAACAAAGGATCCAATCCCTCAACAAAACACATTTAAAAATTGCATCTCTGCCATTTTCTCTATACAAAGTAAATATTTTGTAAGATATATGTTCAATAACTGTAAAAGTAGTGGAGCCTTCCATTTAATGGATTATTCTAATAAAAAGAAAAATGTAACCTTTCTAAAAGTACTTTGGAAGCATAAACATGCCTTCTGGGATATTTTACAAAGGAAGTGAGAACTGCATGTCAATTATATCAATATATAAACCTATATAAAGATGTTCATCACAGGATTATTTATAATGACAAAAAATTGTAAGCAAGCTAAAGCATTCAAAAATAAGAAAATGGCTAAAAATGGTACATTATATGAGAGGGGCCAAATGTATTTAATGGCATGGGGGAATACATAGTAAAATGATAGAATTCGTTGTATCACAACTCTAATTTTAAAATGCAAAAACACATATACAACACATTTCTATTAAAAAAAAAGAAAAAGAAACATACTTAAATTTTAACACTTTTCTCTGTGTGGTGAAAATTATAGGTTCTTACTTTTCTCTGTACCTAATCATATTTTCTGAAGTCCCTACAATGAGGGACCTTTTTTCTTTAATTAAAAAATTTTGGGGCCTCCCCCGGTGGCGCAGCAGTTGACCACTGGGCTGCAAAGCTGCCGCAGCCTCTGCAGCGCTGGTTCGATGCTCTTGCTCTGGTGAATCCTCTCACCCTCCTGCGCTTCTGACTGTATCCAGTGCTTGTATAAATACATAAATAAATCTTTAAAAAAAAAAATTTGTTCTGGAAGTTTAGACAGAGGGAAGCGATAGACACATCGAAAGAAAGTGTGTTTTCTTTTTTTCAGCTTGCTTTCTATTCCTTCAGCTAGATATTGACATGTATTTTAAGGAAATTTCTTTGTTTTTTGGGTTTTACAGAGCAGGGGCAGATTCTAGGATGCAGCATCTGTTCATGGATAAAGGCAAAAACTATCTAAGTTCATTCAACCAAGGCTTACCAGTTTACTATGAATAGACACTGAGGACATAAAAACTAGTAACAAACTATCCCAGTACCATGGAACAAGATTACAAAATAAGAAATTGTCTTAATAAAAAATGTTGATAGGTAATGTAAGGATCAACTTAGAGTAATTAGAAATGAGAGCAGTATCAGTGAAGCAAAGGTAGAGATAAAATAGGTTCCCTGCAATGAATAAAGCTGTTTCAACCTTGTGTCAACTTACCCTGCAATGCTGGGAAAGTTTAAGAACTCTTCCAGTGTGTACCCATACATAGAAATAGCAACTAACCATTAATTACTTTAAACCTGAATACAAAGATTGATAAAATGTATGTATGTGTAGGGAATAAATCTCACTACTTTCTAGAAAATGTGTTTACTTGTATTGCTCTACCCTAGTACAAAGCCGTTAAATAAGTTTGAAAATAGAGGTCTCCCGACACCTAGACATTACTTCAAGTATATGATGCTATGAATTCATATGTAAGTAAAAGAAACCCTTTTGATCACAGAAAGGTATACACCAATTAAAAAAAGTGATCACTTTTTGAAAAATGTTTGAGTAAGTGCTCTATACTATTTAAAGATATCATCAAGTATTAAGTTATGATTTTAGTTTTAACTGTTATTTAAAATATCCTCTTAAAATTGGAGTATGAAGAATCTTTCCCTAACAGTTTCCACCCCCTTCTCAGTTTGGCAAATGCTGGATTTTCTCACTTACACTTAAAAGTAGAGCCAAATTCAACAGTTTTAAATATAGTTTTATACCAATACCATGCCCTATTTTGCTTTTTTTTTTTTTTTCACTTTAAGTTATCAGCAACAAAATATTGCTGCCAGGAAATTCAACCCCTTAACTTTAAAAAACTCACCTGGGGCATACAAAATATGGCTAGTCTACAAAAAGAGTAGACAGTAAAGTCCACAAGGATTGCTTAATCAGAGATTATTTACATCATTTTAATTAAAAAATAATAATCAATGAAAATGGATGCCGTGTTAACATACCACGTCCAGAGTTCACAACCCAAACACTTCAGGAATTAATGAACCAATTAAAGTCAGGTAAGTTCCAAAATACCAGTAAATATTATTAGATTTCACTATTTGAGTAAATTATTTTTAAAAAGTAAATAATCAATATAAATGGTAAAAAGTAAATAAAGATATTCAAGTGCTTTTACTTTTAATAAGCTAAAGGGACATTAGTAATTGGAAGGATGAGATATGGTCCTCAAACATATTTAGTTAGAGTAACAGATACTAGCTCTCCCACTATTTCACTATGTGATCTTGAGCAGATTGATTTCACCTCCCTTAAGTCAAATTTGTTTGCAGCTAAAAATTGATGATAATATCAACTATCTCAAAGTTCTGAGGTCTGAATGCACAGACAACTCACAGAATACTTCATAAATGAAAATTTTCTACGTAAATCTAAGCAATAATCTCTCCATTCTGATTATAAACTAAAGGTTCTTTGGATTTTAGAACTATCAAAAGCTTAACACATGAATATTTAATACCAGAAGTGAAAAATTATACTTAGATCACGAAACATCAGGACTAAAAACAAAGTTTAAGATTTCTAAGCAGAAAAGTGAGATCCAAAAAAGAATCCTTCAAAAATGAAATGTGGTTTTCTCTTATTGAAGGTGAACTATACCTTTAACATATTTCAGATATACCTACCAGAAACTATGTTACTGCTAATTATCTTGCCCCCCAAGGTAGCCAATGATTTGGGCACTACTGTAATGATGCTGCCACTGGTAGTTTTCACATAGGTTGCCGCTCCAGGGGTTGCAGCCATCCGACCTATGGACGGGCTCACCGTTGGCCGGGTATACGTCGCCTGTGTACCTGTAAAAATGGATGTGCCAAAGGAAAAACTTGTTAGTACTTATAAAAGAATGACAATTTATACTGCTCAACAATAATTTAATGTAACCTACATTGCTTAAACTTGAAAATGGAATTTCAAGATGTCAAGACAATAAAATAACAATTTACAACCAACTTCCAATGCACAATTCCATTAATTAATTTTATACAGAAAATTTTGTGACGTGTTACATCAAATTACTAGTCCCAAGAAAAAAGTATAGCTAACTCTGCTCCCTTCTTTCACTACCCTTCTTCCACCACTTTTATGCCAAAAGAAACTTAAATTTAAATCATCTTTCCTGCCAGAGCATTTTAGATATTTCTGTTACATATTTTAAGGTCTCTACATCTGTTTTATGCTGTCTCACTGCCAAACCCAATGTCAGCACTTAGCATATAAGGAAGTATTGTTTGCCTAAAATTTTATAAACCTTTACTGTTTTGTATTCTGCTACCCTCTAAATATATTTCCATATTTTAAAGTCATTCCATCACCTTACTAGAGATGAAAGCTAAGGTTGCCAAGACTTGCCAGAAATATTTCATTTTAGCCTAAAAACTTCACTATTTACTTATTTCCTCAACTTTAACTGACCTATTAGAATATTTTTCTCCATGTTCCTCAATAGATTTTATATTTTTCCCAATATTTCTAGCCCTTCTTCCCCAAAACAGTAGTTAAAAACTATCAGATGATCCTGTTATAGCTTCTTATTAATCTGGTCAGCTCATAAATGCTATACTAAATAGCTAAGTATTAGTTTTGGAAAGAATGAGGACAACTACAATAACACCTTCAACTGACAAGATAACCACTTTCAACAAGTCCACTCCCCCAAATGATTTTCCAAGTAATTCACCTTTTTAAAAACACACTCAAAACTTAAAAAAGGGGGCAATAAGAACATTAAGTAGAATTAGTTTAAATTGGTCACAACTATACAGCTGAATGTTTATGCAAAGTAAACATGCCAATAAAGATACACAGTTCGAATCAACTGAATTGTAGCTGAAGATTTTTTCAACTTAAGTTTTTGTTTAAAAAGAGAAGCACTTATTCTAATATAGATACATGAAGTACGGACACATTGTTTTACACTACCTTTCCTTACCTGAGCAATTATGTGTGTGTGTATATATATATATATATATATATATATATATATATATATAAATATAAAATACACTCTTAGCTTTCTACCAAATGGAAAAAATTGGAGAGAGGGGGAAGTATGACAGATCTAATACAGGAATAAGTATCCTTAAAGCACAGGATTTGCAAAAATGAAATAAAGTAGGATGGTAGTTGCCAGAGACCGCGGGAAGGTAAAAATGGGCTCCCATTTTATTGTTTAATGGGAACAGAGTTTCAGTATGGGAAAATGAAAAAGTTCTGATGCCTACAAAACAATGTGAATGTATTTAATGCCAAGAACTGTAACTTAAAAATTATGAAAGTGGTAAATTTCAGGTTAATTATACTTTCCCATAATACAAAGGGAAGAAGTACAGGCTTTCAGAGTCAAACAGATCTGGGTTCAAATACCATTTCTACCATTTCTTAACTGTATGACACTGGGCAAACTTTAATCTAAGTCTGTGGATTGTTGCTGAAAATGGAGATATTAAAACCTAAGGAAGGGCCTCCCCGGTGGCGCAAGGGGTTAAGAACCGCACTATGAAGCAATCCGCAGCCTCTGCAGCATGAGTTCAATCCCCGGCCAGCCAGGGAGCTGGCCCACATGGCACAGCAGACCTCTCCTGTCTTGCCCGCTGCTTCCCTCAGCAGTGTATTTCAGTCAGTCTGCCTGTTCTGCTCCCCACTCTGTCTCTGGTGAATCTTCTCACTCCCTCCGACCCCACCCCCCCCCGCATCTCTGCCCTGTACCCCAGCTCTTGTATGCATAAATAAATCAATCTTAAAATAAAATAAAACCTAAGGGAGAGTAAGTGCCATGATTGTGCAGACTTTTATATACTGGCCAATAAATGATAGTGTACAAATTTGATACAGTTATCAATTTATATTACTTTAATTCTATCTCCTAAATACTGGCCCTCCTCAAAAAATTTGGTACAGCTTATAGAAATTTAAAGTAACAGCAATGGCTAATTCTAGTATTAATAGTAATAGTTATTGAGCACTCTTCTGAGTACTTTACATAGCTAATTTCATTAATACTTACAAAGACCTTATGACCCTATCTAAATAGACAAGGAGAAAGATTTAGAGATTAAATAACCTATTCAAGGGCACAAAGAGTACTGTTTAAAATGTTCTGCACTGTCACTTCCTTGGGTATGGTTGCTAGTTGCTCTCCTATCTGGGAAAAATCTAGACTGTGCTTCCCTCTGTCTACTACACTGTAATGTAATATAGATTTTTAACATCACCAGAATGAGATCCTTGTAGGCTAGGATTGTGATTTCATTCAATCAGCAAATTCTGACTAAACTCCTACCTATAAGACCAGCTCTACATATACATGGGGAATAAAACAGACATGCTCCCTTAGCCTCATAGAGTTTACAGTCTAATTGGGTAAATCAATTAACACGTGGCTAAGAAACTGGAAGTTGTAGTGCATGTTATATAGGAAAAGAACAAAGGATGGTGACAATAGTAAGAAAGCTAATTTCAGCTTGGGGGAGGGAGGTAAGAAAGATCTTTTTGAAGAATGGTCTGATTGATCTCTATATTCCCAGTGTCAAGCACGTTGCTGATACAAATAAATTACTGGATGAATAAATGAGAAATGAATGGACTGATGGTCAAGAAAACTTACCAGTAGGAGTGGTTACCAGTTTAGTTGTCATAATTGCACCATTACTGCTAACCACCATAATAGGGGAATTGCTACTGGTAGGCAGAGTTGCTGTGACTGGTTTGGGTAAGATTTTACTTGGTTGAACTTGTTGCGTGATGATTTTAACACCTTTAAAAGAAGAAAGACATATCTCAGCACAAATTTTTAAAAAAAATGTCTACCCAAGAAGGCAATAGTTACATACTCTTTATTAAGTCTTGTCTAAAGAGAAGTTTTTTCATGGTGATGAAACCCTTTACACTTTTATTCCTCAAATTCCTATCTTTGCTAATTTCTCTCATCTAAGAATACAATTAAAACATTACAGAAGTTACTAAAAGGTTTTTAAAAAAACATTTTTTCTTTGTCTAGGATCGTGACATATAAGAGCTTTCAAATCAAATTAGTCATTGACCTAAACTTGTACAGACAACTAAATAATATGTTCCATGCAAATACCCGAGATGAAAAAAGACCTGAAAATAAAAGTTAATGTTTTTTATATATTCCCAGTACCCCAAAGACTTCTCATAATGCCTTAAACATAGAGGTCACTGGAAACTATAAAGACAAGAAATATTTGATAAACGAAAGGCTCATTTTGAGCCTTTATTTTTAAAATAACTTCTTTCTAGAAGTATTTCTAGTAGCTCACTATCAAACACAAAATACAAAATGAAGGATATATAGCTATTGCCCCCTACATTAAATAAGCCTATGGGCCAAAACTTGACTGCAATATGTAAAAATAAAGTTAAAATGTTAGGGTGGTGATGTTATGATTTTGTTTTCACATGTTCAGAATTTCTATTTGAATGTTGTAATTGTCACACTGACTCTCCAAATGAAAAATGTCTACTCAAGATGGTGCACGGGTGCAGTGGTGAAGGAAACTCTTATGGGATCTTCACCTGAGGGGGCAGGGGAAGCAAATATTGTTTATAAATGAACAATGATATAAAAAATAAATAAATAAATATGAGATAAAAAAATAAAGGGGAGCAGGGAGAAAAAAAAAGAAAAAGAAAAATGTCCACTCAAAAGGAAATCTTTTACATTAACTATAAATTTAATTACCAAAAATTGTTAACTGAGGAAGTAGTTTTTACAATACATTTTCCCCACTAACTTCACAGAAATAATTCATGGAATATAAACAACTAAAAATCTTATTACATTTTTGAATGGTGATTTAGGTTAAAGCATTAGGAAGCATACAAATCTGTTTATTTAGTAATAAACTTAAGTAATTTTAAATTTTTAGCCAACAAAGAAGTTAAATCTATAACATCTAGAATAGTGAAGTAAATTACCTAAGCTCTATGATTCAGTTCTCTTATCTTCAAATAGACAGTAATAGTATATATTTTCTAGGACTTTTGTGAAGATTAAATAAATCAAAATTATAAAGTGCCTAGTATATAATGTAAGAATTCAAAAATAAGGGCCTCCCCGGTGGTGCAGCGGTTGAGCTCTGGGTTGCGAAGCTGCCCGCGGACACTATGGCGCCTGTTCGATCCCCGGCTGCTCCCCGGCCACCGGAGGAGGGTCCCACATGGCATGCAGACCTCTCCTGCCGCCCGCTGCTCCCCTCAGCAGTGTACTTCGCTCCTTCTGCCTGCTCTGCTCCCCGCTCTGGCTCTGGTGAATTCTCTCACCCTCCCGCGCTTCTGACTGTACCCAGTGCATGTATAAACAAAACAAACAAACAAACAAATAAAAAAAAAAATCATAAATAAATAAAAATACATGCCTCTTTAAAAAAAAAAAAAGAAGTTTAAAAAAAGAGAATTCAAAAATAAAGTTATTGTAGAAATAATTAATTCTAATTATCACAAACAGCAAAAATAATTTCTACTATTATCTCATTAATATTTAAGTTACATAAAAAGAAATCCCCAATGAAATAACCACACAGAACAAAATTAAGGGACTCATACGAGATTGCTTTGCTTAGAACTATGCAGGTAAGTTGAGATTTTGGATCAAGTGGAAATTTTTCTAGAAAAATATTACATATCAAAATTACCTCAGAAAAGATTCTAAAATAACAAATTTCCATGAAACATATTTTTAAGAGCTCATCCTCCTTTGCCAAAAAAATAGAAGGCTGAGATAGTTCCACAGGTAATACTACAGAAAACAATTCCAATGTATTTGAAACCTTTCTTCTTAAAAGTTCTTATCAAAAGAAGAAAAAATTCACAGCTGTGTGGTAATGGATATTTACTAAATTTATTGGGGCAATCATTTTAAAATATATACGTCTATCAAAACATTATGTTGTAAACCCAAAACTAATACAATGTTGTATATAATTGTATCACAATTAAAAAGAATCAAACAAAAAACACCCCAAAGATTGAGTTTTGACAAAAGTATATAAGGAATTCTGCTGACCTGCTAACCTAACGAAAAGTGGTAAAATAAAACCACCATTGAAAAGCTCTAGTAATGGTCCCACTGAGAAAGGAAAAAAAAACATCTATTCAAGAAAGTGTAGAAAAATGTGATTTAAAAGGCAAGATCTGTGGTATTTAAAAAAAGAACAGTTCCTCCTTCTCCCCTTCCAGTGAGGCAGATTCTTCTCCAGAGCACTACAGCAAAAAACACATGGATTCTGCTTTCTCCAGTTCCCAATTGGAGGGTTTTCTTCTGAGGGGAAAGAGGACATCAGCTTAGCTCATCCTGCCCCCAGGAACCTGCTGATATGGCTAAGACCTGGGCAAATGCAGTGAAGAGGCAAGCGCTCCCTTGTTCTACCAAACCCCAAATTTGTGAACAAAGACTCTACCCTTGCACCCAGCACCAGTGAGAATACTGGGTCCTGATCAACATTGTTCTGGCTTGTGTGCTCAGGGGGAGTTAATCAAGAGGCTCTCAGGCTGCTACCCACCCCAGCACCCACTTCTTTCACTAAGTGCTCAGCTCCCAGAACAGGAATGTCATTCAGAGAGAAGTTTGTCATTGATCCCTGCCCAGTCCCCAAAGTTCCAGAGCTTCTTGTGGGTGGAAAAAGATCATAAAACAGATAGCTCCATATTTTCCCAACAAGGGTACAACAGGACAACATTAGAAATTTTGAGTTTCCCTTCTGCAATAGAAAAGCATTCCATTTATAAAGCACTATGTAGTAGAAATTACACATATAAATTATAATCATGAACAAACACTAAGAAAACAGAAAAAAATAACAAACTCCAAATTTTTCGTAAAGCCATAAGGCAAGAAAAAAAGAAATCAGAAAACGAATAGCAAACGGACAACTTAAGCTTTACATGTCAATTGCTTTAAATGTAAATGATGTAAATATAGCATTGAAGAAACAAAGAGTAAGTATACAACCAGACTTTATGCTACCTACAGAAAACTCATTTCCAATACAACATATACAGGTGCAAAGTAAGAGGAGGAAAGATACACTAAGCAAACATTAATCAAAAGATTAATCATTCCTATGTCGGAATGAAGGTAAAGTAGACTTTGGAGCAAAGAAAATTCTTAGAGGGGAAAAAAAGGATGCCACACAATATAAAAAGGAACAAACTACCAGGAAGACACTGTGTCTTCTTTGTTTGGTGCATCAAAATATATGAAAAAAGCAAAAGTAAAAGCAAAAAGTAAGAGATATTTTCAGAGTATTTATAATGAATGACTTCAATATCCCACTCTAAACAACTGATAGAACTACTAGACAGAAAATTCAACAAGGACATAGGAGAACTGAACAACACAATCAACCAGTGGGATCTAATCTCTCTATAATAAAACACTCTCCAAACAACAGACATTTTTTTCCCCATGTACAATGGAATATTCACCAAAGTAGGGCATATTCTGAGCCAAAACTACAAAAAATATTTAGAAATTTAAGAAACTACAAAAAATATTTAAGAACTGTCTCTTTTTGGTCCTTGCTTCCAAGATGACCAAAAAACAAACAAACAAACAAACCCAACAGGAGGAATAATGGTCATGGCCAAAAGGGCCACAGTCACGTACAGCCCATTTGCTTTGTCAACTGAGGAAGAAGTCAAAACAGTGGAGGCCACAGCTGTCAGACTTATCCCATGCAAGTGTCTTTGACACCTATGTGCTTCCCAAGCTGTATGTGAAATTACACTACTGCATGAATTTTGGCATTCATGTCAAGGTAGTCAGGGACTCACTCTCATACAACCCAGAAGGACCCAACATTCCAACCCTGATATAGAACTGTGAATGTTGCCCCACCACCTCATCCAAACACCATGTAAAGGAACTAAGTCCTCAAGTCTGAAGAAAAACTCTGGGGATATTATACTTTAAAAAAAAAATTTTTTTAGGACCTCCCCTGGTGGCGCAGAGGTTGAGTGCTGGGCTGTGAGGCTGCCCGCAGCCTCTGCAGCACCAGTTCGTTCCCCGGCCACCATCAAGGGTCCCAGAAAAAAAAAAAAAAAAAAATTTTTAACTGAAATGATGCAAAGGTATGTTCTCTGACTATAGTGGAATCAAATTAGAAATCAATAGTAGAAAGATCACAGAGAAATCTTCAACATTTTGAAATTAATTACATAGTCGTAATCATCAAAGAGGAAGTCTGAAAGTAAATTTAAAACACACAAAATTCGGATGTAACTAAAGTAGGCTAGGAGAAATTTATCACTTATCTATTTACGTGCATACAGACAAAACTGATAAATGTTTCGAAGAGAGAAAATGCATTAACTTGGTAATCTAAGTTTCTACCCTAAGAAATCAGTGAGCAAAGTAAACACAAAGCAAGCAGAAGGAAACAATAAAATGAAAAACAGAAAAGTTATTAAAAAGACCAATGAGGTAAAAATTTAGTTCTTGGGCCTCCCCTGGTGGCGCAGGCGATTGAGTGCAGCCATCCTCTCATCCTCCCGCACATCTGGCCTGTACCCTGGTTCTTGTATAAATAAATAAATCTTTTTTTAAAAAAAAAATCTGGTTCTTCAAAAACCTGATAAACTTCCATCATGTCTGACAAAGACAGAAAAGATACAAACCACCAATATAAGGTGGGAACAAGGGACATTAATATAGATGCTCTAGCCACTAAATGGATAGTAAGTGATTACAACCAACAACTAGACTTACATAAATTCAATTTAGAACTCAATTTCTTGAAAGTAACAAATTACCAAAACTCAACCAAGATAAAACAGATAATCTGGACAGTCCTATAATCATTAAATAAAGTAAATCCATAATTAAAAACTCCCCAAAAAAGATATCTCCAAGTCAGGTGATTTCACTAGCAAATTTTATCAACTGTTTAACAAGAACTAACATCAATTTTACACACTCTCTTCCAGAAAATAGGAAAGGAAAAAATACCTCTTAACTCATTTTATGAGACCAGTATTACCCTGATACCAAAAGCAGACAGACAGTACAGAAAAAAGGGAAAACTATAGACAAATATCTTTCATGAACACAAAAGTTCTCAACAGATTGTTAGCAAATCAAGTCTAGTAATGTAGACAAAGAATTATACACCATGACCAAGTGTTATTTCTTTCAGATAAATAAGTTTAGTTTAACAGGAAACCACGATGCGGTATCACCTCAAATCTTTCAGAATAGCTATTAACAAAATGACGAGAAATAACAAGTTTTGGCAAGGATGTGGAGAAAAGGAAACCCTTGTGCATTGTTGTGGGAATGTAAATGGATTAAACAACTATGAGGTCGCTCAAAAATTTTAAAATTTAACTATCATATGATCCAACAATTCCATTTCTGGATATTTACCTGAAGAAAACAAAAACACTAACTTTAAAAGGTATCTGTGCCCCCATGTTTGTTGTAGCAGTATTTACAACAGCCAACACATGGAAACAGCCTAAGTGTCAATGACAGATGAATGGATAAAAAAAATGTGATATAAATACACACAACGGAGGAATATTATAAAAAAGAAGGAAATCCTGGGGCCTCCCTGGTGGCACATGGGGTTAAGCACCACACTATGAAGCAATCCGAAGCCTCTGCAGCACGTGTTCGATTCCCGGCCAGCCAGGGAGCAACCCACATGGCGCGGCAGACCTCTCCTGACTCAGCTGCTGCTCCCCTCAGCAGCATATTTCAGTCAATCCGCCTGTTCTGTTCCCCGCTCTGTCTCTGGTGAATCCTCTCACCCTCCCGCACCTCTGGCCTGTACCCCAGCTATTGTATAAATAAAATAAATCTTAAAAAAAAAGAAGTTTATAATATAGTCACCTAACACAAGACTTCCCAGACTAACCTCTCCACTATTCACTTCCCATAACCCCAAGGTCCTAGAGTATAATTCTAAAAGCTGAGTTTATTTCCTCAGTTTCCTTTATCTCTCCTGAGTTCACTGAAAAAGTTACTGCTATAAAAGCTGCTTTTTATCACTTTTCTATTTCCAAGCTCTAATTCTCTCTATGTAAGTATTTCCAACAGATTAAAACTCTGGTGCCTGAGGAAATCATATACAGAAATTTATTAAGTATCTATCTACAGTCTTTGGATAACCAGTGATTGGGGAAAAAAAATCTTGTAAACATATTCCAGTTACCTGACTCTTGTTTGATTTGAATGGTAGGCTTAATACCAGGTGGCAATGGAGACTGCTGAGGCTGTTGCTGATGAGATACTGTAGAAGGCTGGGCCACCTGTTGTTGTGTCTGTTGCTGTACTTGATGTAACTGCTGCTTAGGAGACTGTTGATGCTGCTTAGGAAACTGTGCAAGAATCTGAGTTGGAGTACCCACTAAGCTTTTGGGGGAAGGAAGTCTGGTTGATGTCATTTTGATTGCTGATGTAGATACACCTGTGAAAGAGTAAAGGAAAAAAGAATAGTAAAGCATAGCTTCTAGATATTCCAATGTATAATAGTTTAAAGACTTGGCAAACCAATAAAAGCAATTTATTAAGCACTCAGTGTGGTGGTTTACATAGCTGATGTCTAGTCTTCAAACTTTGCAAGGGAGACTTAAAACTAATCAATTTATACATACCATCTGTTAAAATAATTCACAATGAAATTTAAACATGGCAGTAGATAAAATAATTCACATTAAAACAAAGAACTATATTTAATATGGTAAAGTTAGCTTTATAGCCCATTTCTAGTAACTATAAAGTCATTTCTTGAGAGCACTAAGTCATTAAATAATCATGTAAAAATTTACAAGTGGACATACTCAATATATTCACAGCAAAAATGTTCTGATTTAAGATTTTAACACTTTATTGCACAATATTAATATAAGCATACAAAGGTAAGGAATACAAATTATTTCCATTAAACATGAATGAGCCTGAGAGAAATTCCTCTTTGCTGGATTTTTGTAATCTTATAATTCATCAACAACCCAACAGGAAGATTTTCTAGAAATGAATTAATATTCCTAGCAGAGAGAACCTGGAATATAACTTACATGTCAACTTTATGAGCACCACTGAAACAATGCAAAGAAACTGACAATAACCTAATTACAAATACTTAGGATATTTCACACTTCTCTCTTCTGTCTGTAAGTCTTTAATTTTGTACAACTCTTCAGATTCTTTCTATTTCCTAGACAGAATGTTGCCTGTCTTGTGAATTACTGAATAAAGTTAGTAAGATATTTAAAATTTACTCAATTTAATTTTTTTAACAAAAATGTTACCCGAAAGACGTATCATCCCAAATGGAATGTAGACTTCTTATTCCAAATAAATTTTTAAAATTCACCAGGGTGAAAAGGCAGTAACTTAAAAATGAAAAGTGCTATCGTAAGAGTGGTAAGATAACTAATTTTTGCTCTCCATTTCTCTCTAAAATTATTTAATTCACTAATACTTGCAGGTTCTAAAATCTATGCATGCTAAGTGAGGACACATTTGAATGGGTAGAGTTCGGGGTTTCATAAGGACAGGATTTCATGAAACAAGACTGTAAAACAGGAATCATATTCAGGACCAGCTTAAAGCAAATAAAAACATTATAGAAAGCTGGAGTATTAGTGAATACAATGTAGCTAGACAAAATGTTACTTGGGGTGAGGTGGGATCAAGAAAGGAAGTAAAAGATCAGCGAACACTGTCACAATATTGGGTAAATAAAAGAATATGAGGAAAAAAATGAGATGAAAGAAAAGTAAGAGAAAAACAAAAGTCTTTTACCAAAGTAACAGAAAAGACAATGGCAATAGAATGTATCGGAGAAATAGGTAGAGTAAAAAGTAGAAAGGTCAGGCCTCCCCGGTGGCGCAGCAGTTGAGCGCTGGTTTGCAAAGCTGCCCGCAGCCTATGCAGCGCCGGTTCAATCCCCGGCTGCTCCCCGGCCACCGGAGGAGGGTCCCACATGGTGAGCAGCTCTCTCCTGCCACCCCGCTGCTCCCCTCAGCAGTGTCCTTCGGTCCTTCTACCTGCTCTGCTCCCCGCTCTGGCTCTGGTGAATTCTCTCACCCTCCCGCGCTTCTGACTGTACCCAGTGCTTGTATCAATCAATCAATCAATCTTGTATAAATAAATAAATAAATAAATCTTAAAAAAAAAAAAGTAGAAAGGTCATAGTAATTAACCTGAATAAGAAACACTAGCCCATTCTTTGGTTGATAAGGAACAAGAAGAGTCAGAAGGGTTTAGATATAAACAAAAAAGTTATTTACAGACTCAAGTCTGATAAGTATGTAATCCAGAGGGGGCAAAATAGGGAGAAATCAAATATGAAGGAGCCATCTAAAGGAAACAATTTCTTTTGATACACACCAAGCACATCCCCTTTTTCTGTATTACCACACAGTTATAATCAAGAAATCAAAAACTATGCTTTCCAAACACTAAAATGCACAAGAGTATGTATATTAAAATACAGAAGGATAAACTAAAAACTAATTAGAGGGGAAAAGGTTACCTATCAGGGAACCATAGAAAAGGATAGAAGGACCGTCGCAGAGCTAAAGCAGAGTACTCAGAACATACACTATTTTGTAGATTTGACTTTGTAAAAATTTAAATATTTTACAAAATTATAAAAAAATTAAGGCAAAAAATTTAAATTACCACCCCAAAAACACAAAATAAATTAACCTAATTGTACACACCAAATAAGAACTTAATCTGAGGACAAAATTATATCAAGTGACTTTAAAAAACAGTTGATTTGATTATCTATTCTTAGTAAAAATACCACAAGAGTCAAAAGAACCAAAATAAGGCCTCCCTTGGTGGCACAGGCAGTTGAGTGCAGCATGGTGAAGCTGTCCGCAACCTCTGCAGCACTGGTTCGATCCCAGCCAGCAGGCAAGGGTCCCACATGGCGCAGCAGACCTCTCCTGTCTCGCCAGCTGCTCCCCTCAGCAGTGTATTTCATCAGTCTGCCTGTTCTGTTCCCTGCTCTGTCTCTGGTGAATCCTCTTGCCCTCCCGCGAATCTGGCCTGTACCCCGGTTCTTGTATAAACAAATAAATAAATCTTTTAAAAAGAACCAAAATAAAATTTAAAATTGTTTAGCAATCATATTATTAATCATATTGGTTTTACTATTCTGAAACTACTATGTTAATCAAATACATGATTTTATTCATCATTAGGAACCAGGTTTTCAGTATAAAAAATATATATAATTATACACACAGAAAAACAAAAAACTTAAAACCCCATAATTCTAAACTGGAATTGGTAATATAAATATGAACGATGATATATTTCCCCCTTTAAAAAAAAAAGGACCCTAGCTCAGTTCAGGGGGAAAAAAATCTAAAAACAACCACCAACCCAGCAGCAATCACTATCTCCACAGTGCCCAGATTGTGTTATCTAAATAGTAGATCTCATAAGAAATCAGGGCTCCTTGAAGAAATATCTACTTCCAAATCTGGGGTAAAATATATGCAATGTAAACCTGGACATCATCTACCACAAAACAAGGAAGTTAAGGACTAATGCAGATGTGTCAAAAGAACCTAGGGAGCCAATTTGAACAGGCCCTCACTGGAAAGGAATGGACAGCTTGACCACCAAAAGAATATCTGCAATGGTTTGATAGGACATCAAAAATCTTAATGATACGGGGAATAAAAATATCATTGGTCATTGAACCAATTCATTATCTGAGAACATACTAAGGAAAATAGTCAGGTATTTACCCTGCTTTTCCTATATGAATTATATCTCAGGATAACCAATGGTAATAAGGAAAAGTTACTCCAGCTCATAAACAAAATAAAGACAATTCATTTTTGCAACTATCATTAGCCTTGCAAATTGCTGATAGCTTTTTAAGAATTTGTTAAGAATATGCCATTGGGCTCCCCGGTGGCACAACAGGTTGAGCGCTGCGTTATGAAGCTGTCTGTAGGATTCCCAGCCAGCCAGGGAGATTCCCACATGGCGGGGCAGACCTCTCCTGTCTCACCCGCTGCTCCCCTCAGCAGTGCTTTCAGTCCATCTGCTGTTCTGTTCCCTGCTCTGTCTCTGGTGAATCCTCTCACCCCCTGCATCTCTGGCGTGTATCCCAGTTCTTGTATAAATAATAAAAATCTTAAAAAAAAAAAAAAAAGAATACGCCCATTGATCAATGTTTTTTTTTTAAATGTTTTTTTTTTAAATGTTTTTTTTTTTAATAGAGGCTTTTTTTTATTTATTTATTTGTTTGTTTGTTTTGTTTGTACATGCACTGGGTACAGTCAGAAGTGCGGGAGGGTGAGAGAATTCACCAGAGCCAGAGCGGGGAGTAGAGCAGGCAGAAAGACCGAAGCACGCTGCTGAGGGGAGCAGCGGGCGGCAGGAGAGGTCTGCGCGCCATGTGGGACCCTCCTCAGGTGGCCGGGGAGCAGCCGGGGATCGAACCGGCGCCGCAGAGGTCGCCGGCAGCTTCGCAACCCAGCACTCAACCACTGCGCCACCGGGGAGGCCCCTGATCAATGTTAATATCATTAAAAGAGAAAAAACAGATGTGACATGCCTCCTAAAGTGATGCAAGAGGAAAAATGTTCATTCCCCTTGTCTCCAAAAATAATCAGACTTAAATTGGATCATGCTTTCTTCAACAAATTACAAAGAAGAGAGAAAAAAGTGATGAGATACACAAGTAAAAAGACATAACAGTTACCAATACAACTTATGGACCTTGTTTGGGCCCTAATTAAAAAAATAATAATAATAATTTTTTTAATGGCATGAGCAAGGAAATTTGGATACTACTAACTAGATATTTTATTACCTCAAGAAATTATTGTTAAAAATTCTTGGTGTCGGGCCTCCCCGGTGGTACAGCAGTTGAGCGCTGGGTTGCAAAGCTGCCCGCAGCCTCTGCAGCACCGGTTCAATCCCCGGCTGCTCCCCGGCCACCGGAGAAGGGTCCCACATGGCATGCAGACCCCTCCTGCCGCCCGCTGCTCCCCTCAGCAGTGTACTTCAGTCCTTCTGCCTGCTCTGCTCCCTGCTCTGGCTCTGATGAATTCTCTCACCCTCCCGCGCTTCTGACTGTACCCAGTGCTTGTATAAATAAACAAACAAACAAACAAATAAATAAATAAATCTTTAAAAAAATTTTTAAAAAATTCTTGGTGTCATAGTGGTATTCTTAATTTTTTTTAAGAGAAGTATTTATAGATGAAATTACAAATCTGGAATTTGTTTCAAAACATTTCAGATCAGGGATTTGTGGAAGAAAACAGCAGGTACAAGTGAAACAAAACTGACCATGTGTTGATCACCCTTGAAGCTGGGTAATGGGCACATGAAGGTTCATTACATTATTCTCTCTACTTATGTATATTTGGAATTTTTCATAATAAAAAAAATTAATTATCCTTTCCTCTAGAAGACCATCTCAGAATAACCATTCTCAGGAGTAGAATTTAAGAATTCCCACATTGCAAATATTAAGGAATTCTTTCCCCTTCCCACAGCATGAGCCAACCCATACACAATCTTTCTACTTCCTACCTGTGGAATCATCTCTACACTTACAAACTTGGTGTCACCCACAAAGGTACTGTGCTATGACTCTTCCCCTTCTACCACCAACTGCAAAAATAACTACAGATACCTCGTTCTAAAAGAGCCTTTCTCTACTGCCTAACAGAAGCAAACACCGAATGCCCTTGTCCACCAAGTACTCACACTACAGGAGCTGCTACAGAAGCCCTGCAGTCAGAAGCACCACTGCAGTCTATATATTGTTTCTTCCACTAACATTTACTTTTATTTAAAGCAAATACTTAATGCCTCAGCATTAATATCTGAATTCAAGATCTCAAATGGAAACTCAAAATAACCATAGTTTCCTGAATATCTATATTCAGATAGTTTACTCTTATATCCCTCATGATCTGTTGACTTCAGTGACTGTGTGAAAAATTTCTGCATTGTCATGTCAGCTCCCCCGTGCCTACTCAAGCTTCAAAGGACACACGGTATTAAGAAGTAAAGGATAAAGGCTTCCCAGGTGGCGCAGCGGTTGAGCACTGGGTTGCAAAGCTGCCCTCAGCCTCTGCAGCACAGGTTAGATCCCCAGCTGCTCCCGGCCACCGGGGGAGGGTCCTACATGGCACGCAGACCTCTCCTGCCGCCCGCTGCTCCCCTCAGCAGTGTGCTTCGGTCCTTCTGCCTGCTCTGCTCCCGGCTCTGGTTCTGGTGAATTCTCTCACCCTCCTGCACTTCTGACTATACCCAGTGCTTGTATAAATAAATAAAAAATAAAAAATAAATAAATCTTAAAAAAAAAAGAAGTAAAGGATAAAATAGGAAGTTATAAGTTCCCTCAAAATTCAGAAAATATCTGAGAAAATCAAGAAACAAAAACATAAATATGGAATATTTACTTTACATAGATATTTCATTAGTAACCAAGAAAAACATCCTTTTTATTTCAAATAACAACTTCCTTGAAAGGACAGTAATCTTTCTAATATAGTAAAACTTTAGCAAACTGTGTGCTTAGTATGAGAAGTAAAAAAAGAACTATCAATTGATGATAGTTTTAATGCAGGGATCAGTCAAATGAAGAGACAGCCTTTCCTTTGTTCATCTTCAAATTTTGAAATGGTAAATTTGGATCATATTTGCAATCAGGAATTTATTTAGTAACTAATCATCATTTTAAATTGACTTTCTGTATAAAAATTATTTCTATTTTTAGTAACAATACTATATCATAGTTTACTACTATGCAAGTAGAAAGGTTGAAATGGTTTTTAAAAATTACTTAAGGTAACAAAATTTTTTTTTTTTTTTGGATTTATTTTATTTATTTATTTATACAAGCACTGGGTACAGTCAGAAGCGCGGGAGGGTGAGAGAATTCACCAGAGCCAGAGCAGGGAGCAGAACAGGCAGAAGGACCGAAGCACACTGCTGAGGGGAGCAGCGGGCGAGGCAGGAGAGGTCTGCGCGCCATGTGGGACCCTCCTCCCGTGGCCGGGGAGCAGCCGGGAATTGAACTGGCGCTGCAGAGGCTGCGGGCAGCTTCGCAACCCAGCGCTCAACCACTGTGCCACTGGGAAGGCCCAAGGTAACAAAATTTTAAACCTGTTATTGATTGAAATATTAAATGGGTATTTGAGTCAGGAAATAATGACAGACCCTTTAATCCTATACTCATATATCAGGGCTGTAGAGTGAAGGGACACTGCATCCACAGCTCTTCGTTGTTACAAAAATATATAAAACACACTATTACAAAGCAGTTATGAAAATCACTTTTTTCCTAATTGAATGCTTGCATCCACTGCTAATTCACAAATTAAGATATTTCCAAGTCCCAGGACTTGCTATATAACTCATAAGTATAAGCATAAGTCTATGAAAAGTAATATTAAGTACAAGTCTATGTGTCCATGTTCCTTTAATAGACTACAAACCTAGGTATGAAATCCACATAATAAATGCTTCCCTCTGATCCCCAACTTAAGACGTACCAATGTTGTAAAAACAAAGTTTGACAGTGTGCTATTTGCCTCTCATATAGGAGGAAAGCAAAGATATGGAAGAAAGCTAAGCTGCTTTAAGACAACAATGAAGTGAGGACTCCTTGCTTCATTTCCTCTTATTAAGCAGCAACTGTCCTTCAGTTCAATCTCAGTTCCTCTCTCGTTATCTTTATCATCTACCCTATAGAAAAACTGAGAAGACTGACAAAAAAGACGTATGGTGTGTCCTTGAAATCATACTCTTACCACCACTTCTTATCATTAGGTGACTTACTATGAAAATTTATATACTTAATGTTTCTTCTGAAGAACCTATAGTAAGATAATTACAAGTTCTTCATTCACAAATTTCATTATATTAAAGAGATTTGTATGCTCCATTTGAAATTTGTTGTGAAAGATTTAACTTACATTTTTTGAATATTAATTGCCTAAGAAACTAGGTACCAGGCATTTGGGGAAAATACATTTTAAAATTAATATAAGAAAACAAAGTAACCCACGACCATGACATTCTCATGGCAGCGGGAATAATCATCTCTGATACATCAGTAGTGACCTACACATCCAAAACAGAAAAACACATGTTTTGAAGAGTTTTCTCCAAAATTCCCATATGCCACAGGGACAAAATGACATGGTGAATCACCACTCACCTTGTGCTACTGTTGACATGACCACAGATGGCGTGGAAGATACCACAGCTGTTACTGCAACTGTATTGGGAATAGGTGATGGTGTAGAACTGCTGCTGCCACTGCTGCTACTACTGACCAAGGAGGACTGTGAAGCAGTTATAACCACTGGTGGCTTCTGAGTTGTGGAAGCAATGACTGATGTTGGTACAAGCTTAGTGACTGCTGCATAGTTATGGGATTTGGAGAGAATGTTGGGCACGAAGGTTGAACTTGGTGATGTGGTCACTATAATAACCTAAGGAAGGAAAAATAAGTTATTTTCATGTACCCTCTATACTACTAATGTATCTAAACTCACAGCTAGCTCATATACAATTCAAAAATAGCTTATGAAACATGAAGAAACAATTTAACAAAGAGGAATATACAACTAAAATTATGTTTTAAAGCCTTTCTTTAGTGGTAATCATCAAAATACATTTAAGAGAAACAATTTTCACCAACCAAATACCTTAAAAGACAATACTCAATGGTGTGCAATATACAGCAAAGTAAATATTTCAATAATACTGCATAGGGACTATATTGGCATGATCTTCTCAGAAAGTAATTTAGATAATCATTCATTATAAATATTTGTTGAGCATCTACTATGTGCCAGGCATGGTTCTAGATGCTGGGGATAGTGGAATGAACAATACTTCATACTTTTATATAGAGCTACATTCTAATAGTGAGAAACAATAAACAAAAATAAATCATAAAATGATATATGGAAGAGATAATAAAGCAGGAAATAAAGGGTAATGGGATTTCTGTACAATGTTTTTAATAAAGTATTCAATAAAGAGCTTTCTGATAAAGTGACATTAAGGCAGAAACCAGAAGGAAGGAAGGGTGTGAACCCTGTCGTTGCCTAGAGGAAGAGCATTCAATGGCACAGCAGCAAGGACAAAAACCCTAAGGCAGAAGCAAGCTTCACGGGCCTAATGAATGACACTGGAATTTATAAGACTGGTTCAGAGAATAGATTCAGAGAACTAATGGGGAGCTAAAATGATGTTAGATCATGTTGACATTATAGACCCTTGATATGATGTGATAAAAATGGCATTTATTCCCTGTGGTCTTCCTTTTGAAAACCCATAACCAAAGTCTAACTATGAGAAAAACATCAGGCAAATTCCAATGGTGGGGCATCCTACAAAACATGTGACCAGTATTCCTCAAAACTTTCAAGGTCATCAAACACAAGGAAAGTCTGAGAAGTTTTCACAGCCATAAGGAGCCCAAGGAGACATGACAAGTATAAGTAATGTGGTATCCTAGGACAGAAATAGGTAAAACTAAAGAAATATCAATAAACCATAGACTTTAGTTAAACAAATGTACCATACCAATATAAAATGTTAAGAATGGGGAAACTGAAGGAAGAAATAGGAAAACTATAATCTTCTCAATTTTCCTGTAAATATAAAACTTTTAAAAGCAAAATTTTTAAAACCCATTACTCTATTTGCTAGTTAAGAAGTACAGTAGAGACAACAAAAACACAGAGACAAATCAGGTAGCTCCTGCAAAAAACCAAGCAGAGATGACAGTAACCAAAGTGTTTGTGACAAAGTGGCAAAAATGAACAGACTGAACATATTTAAAGACAAAATCAACAGGACTTGCTCTCATAGGTTGATACAGAGAACAGAGGAAAAAAGAGGCAGGAAAGAGATTTCAAAATTAGTCACTATGATTAAAAAACCTGTAGACTATTTAGAAACAAAGCATTTCAGAGAGCAAGGTGGAGCAAAGAACTAAGGTGAGAATTAGCTTGACATTTTAAAAAAACAAAAATAAGCCAGCATAGCAAAAAGTATACAGAGTAAGGAGGGGTTGAAAAAGTAAGCAGAGCTAGATCAGACCTGAGGCCAGAAAATATAATTCAGATTTTATACTAAGTATTACAGGAAGCTATGGGAGGATTTTAAGCAGAAAAACAATAACATCTGAGTTATATTTAAAAAAAAAATTCTAGCTGCTATGTGGTGCAAGATTAAAAGCAGTGAGACTAGAAAAGAAGCTATTGCAGTAGACCAGACAAGAAATTATAGAGGCTACCTAGACTGGATGGGTTAGTAGTGGAAATAAAGACAAAAGATCAGATTCAGATTTTGAGAGCTTGAAACAAAAGGATTTGTTGATGTATGAAATGACAGGGTTAAGGAAAAGAACAAAAACAAGATTAGCTCCTAGAAATAATATGCATTGGATTATTTCCATCTCTGAGCAATTCTATGATACAGACACTATTATTATCATCCCCATTTTACAGGTGAGAACACAAAAATCATTTATAAATCTGCAGCATCAGTTTCAATCAATGGTGAGTAGAATGATACCCAAAACATGATACTCCTCTCACTGAAATTACTTTTACTTTTAGCCAGCACAGAAAATTGGTTTTGAAAAATGCAAATAAAGGAGAAATTCTTTTCCACTTTTATACAATCCTAAAGAAGTTCTGAAGTTATATTAGTCAAAATTTACTAAAAATATATGTACTCAGTACTATATATCAAGAGGTTTTAACTGTATCATTGCTATTATATAGTGTCAGTGTTACAGAGAATTATAAGATATAAATACATGCTCATGTCTTTAGGGAGTTTGTTAATTATTTGAGAAGTCAAGAGAGACATACAAATCTTGACCAGCAAACATCTATATAGAGATAAGTAGCATACTTCCATTAGGACTTGATCAGCAAATACCTATTAGCATTATTGCAAGAATAACCACCGTGTCAACTGAGAAACAGACCAATATGGTTTAAAAAGAAAAGACTAGAAGTTTGAGTCAAATGAACCTGAGAGCTCAGATCCTGTTACTGCCTAATGACGGCAGGCTATGCTCCAATTTTCATCTATAAAATGGGGATAATAATACCTACCTCACAAACTCATTACAAGGATTAAATGGGATAATGATGGGAAGCATCTAACATAGTGCTAGGCACATAGCAGGTGGTCAATAATTAATTCATAGTCAACAAACGGTATTTAACAGTAACTTATAATTACTACTTAATGAATATTTAAAGGATTATGAGTAAGGTCATTATAGATTAAACCAATCTGGAAATATATTTTACTATACTCCTCTATTTGTTTCATTTAAAAAAGCATATATCTTTTCCCCAAATTCTGAGAATCCAAAGAACTCATAGCTAATACCACAGTCAAACCAGTAAGAGTAGCAATTGCAATTCGGGTTCTCATTTGCCAACTCCAAATTAATAGCAGTAGCTTCCTGGAGCACCGTGTTTTTAAGGACTCTGTGGCACAGATGAGGATTCACCAAGGTTTGGCAGTAAAGTATGCCGCAGTTAATTAGCAATGTCTATCATGGGCAAGGGAAGGGGAGGCATTCACACTTGTGTCAAATATCTGCAATTTCAGAACTAGAGTATGCACATAGGTTTCTAACATTAAGACAACAAAATTTCAGTAAAGTAAATCTATAGTCTTTCAGAGCAGTTTTAGGTTATAGATACAAATGATAAAATATATTTTGAAATTTCAGGCTGCAAAATGACTTCTCTGATCTGAAAAGGGGTTATCCAAAATAGAGATCCACCTTGAAGAAAATTTACTTGTACTTTAAAGTTACTTATTATGACAGGGCAAGTGAAGTAATTTTGAAACCAAGTGAATCAAACAGTGTTTATTCAGGCCATAATTCAAATTACTGACCTTCTAGCACTCACAAAAACTCCTTAAGAGTGCTGGGACTTGCACCCTAAGGATAAAATGAAAAATATCAATCAAGCACGTGAAAGCATAAAGCTATATTCTGTTGTTTTGTTTATATAAGTGCTGTACCAATGTTATACTTAAAATGAAGGCACCACATTAACATAGGTGGAAATTTGTCTACCCTGAAAATATACGACCTATCTTAATTTGCATCAAGTTCACAAACTCATAATTATTTATAATGTAAAAGTTACTTTACCTAAAATAATTCCTAAATTAAATTACATAGGATTTGGAAAAATCTAAAGTAAATACAATAATGGTAACGGTATAGCAATCTAAAAAAAAATCCAATTACCCATCAAAAGGGAAAAAAAAAAAAAACAGAAAAATCCCAAAGAATATCTATTAGTCCTACCCACACTTAGCTTGTCCAAGAAACAATAAAACTAATGGCACTGGGTACACATTAAATAAGAATATAGTTTTGCATCTAGAACACAGTAGATACTGAATCAATATTTGTGGAATGAATGAGTTCTGCTTAATTTGTTTTAAATGCTCATTTTTTTAAAACACAGTAGGACAAATCTAAGGTGCTGAACCTAAAATTCCACCACATGGTACCTACATGACTTTGGAGATAAGTCCTTTTACAAAAACCATCACAAGTCTGATGAGTCAATGATCCATACTCAATTGATAAGTTCAAAAGAAAAAACAAAAATAAAGATACAGTAAAGTCGATGAATCAAAAAACAAAAAAGTTCACCAACATAGCTTACAGGTGAATTCCCAGCTATCGAAGTATTTTCATGTAAGTCTACCAAAGATGACTGGAAAATTAATAACGTTAGGTGATATTTCCCAAGCATTCATCGCGTGCACTAGGTTAAACACTTTCCATGAATCATCACATTTAATTACCCTGATAACTCTGGGAAGTAAGTACTATTATAATGCGTTTCATAAGGAAGCTGAGGCTGAAGAAAGATGACCGAAGTCAGTACTGAAACCAGACCTATTTTATTCATTTATAATTTCATTCATTCATTCATTCATTCAACAAATATTAATTAGCACCTACTACATGCCAGGCACTGTTCCAAACACAAGGAGAATCTAGTGATGAATATGACAAAGTATTCTTGACAACTTAGTCTATGGAAGAAATAGAAAATAAATAGGTAATATGTCAACTAGTGGTTAAGTATAATGAATAAAAATAAAACAAAGTAAGGAAATATAAGGACATGGATAGGAGGTGGGTGCTCTTTTAACTAAAACTTCTCTCCACTATTCCTCAAATACCAAATTAGAAGAATAGATGAGACGCAGGCAAAAGAGAATTACTATAAAATAAGAGCCAGCAAAGGTAATAAAAAAACTAACGTAAATAGACTTAAAAACTTGCAAAGTATATCAGGCTGATGGCACCCAATACAGGGCAGGCCCAGCCCTATAATCTATTTCTACAATTTATAACATACAACATAGTCTATTTCTGTATATTAAGGGATAAGCTTCAGTTAACAATGAATTCACAATGTAAATAAATAAAACACTGCTTTCCATAAAATACCTGGAAAGGAAAGGAGCTAACATTTTTTGAGTACCTATCTTATGCCGCACTCTAAAATACCCAACCTTACTTAATCCTCCCAATAACCATATATAAGACTGACATTATTCTCATATCACAATCAGTGAACATATTTAGAAAGACTGTATCTTAGGTCATACTAGAAGAGTTGGGGTTCCAATCCAGGCCTCTCTGACCACAAAAATTCTTGCTCAATTTTAACACTAACCATACTCCCTCACCATAACACTGAAAATAGAAATATATACCACAGATCAGCCCATTACCATTACTGGTTTGTTGATTAAAATGTTATTTTTTTATATATTATATAATAATATCTTTCCAGGAAAATCTAGAAGGGTTTTTTTTTTTTTTTTGGTTTTTTTTTTTTTTTTTTAAGATTTATCTATTCACGCACATAAGAATTGGGGCACAAGCCAGAAGTGTTGGGGGGGGGTGGTGAGAGAACTCACCAGAGACAGAGTGGAGAACAGAACAAGCAGACCAACTGAAACACACTGCTGAGGGGAGCAGCGGGCGAGCCGGGAGAGGTCCGCAGCACCATATGGGCAGCTCCCTGGCCGGGGATCAAACTCACGCTGCAGTGGCTGCAGACAGCCCCACAGTGCTGCGTCTCAACCCCCTACACCACCAGGGAGGCCCTAGGAGGTTTTTAAAGTTATAATAAACCTGAGGATTCAAAGGTAGAAAAGACCATACATGGAACATCCCCCAAATCCCTCTTAAACAGTATAAGGAATTCTTTTTTTAAAGGAAGCAATACATAAGCCCATAAGATCAAAATGGAAAGATGAAAGCCATAAATTTTGGAAATCAGAAAACAGACAGACTAGTTAGTAGTAACTGACCAAGCATACTCAAGAAGTTGGAAACCTAAGATGCCAATACAGAAGGACAAGCAAGACAACTTGCATCAGAGAACCCCAGAAAGACTTAGGAATTGAAAGGTAATATATTTCTGAAGTAGTATAAAAGTAGAAATAGAGAGGAAAATTAGTTAAAAATCTAAGAAATATTTAGATCCTCCGCTATTTTCTCCCATGTAAACAAACCAGGAATTTGTTTTCTGAGGAAAAGAATGAATTCAAGGGAATCTGATGTGACACCAGGATGAGGGGTGTGGGTGCTATGCTGAAAACAAAAGTTAAGAAAAGCGTATACACTTAATGGTATATTCAGCCCTCTGTCTCCATTTACTCCAAAAATACTAGTAGACAGACTTACTACTCTAGACAGGAGACTATACAATTCTTTGAGGAATCTGACCAGCCCACGAAAAAGTTACATGAGAATGACAACAGGTAGAATTGTAGGAGTAGTGGCTGTTTTCTCAACAGAACATCCAGCTAGTGCCAACCAACATGTTTCACTAAACGGAAAGATCTTTTTCTGTCAGCTTTTTAGTGCCATTTAGTGCCCACTTTTGTATATAAGCAGACAGCCAGCATTTAAGGAAACTCTGAAATTGAAAGGCAGAGATCAAAACAAATAGATTAAAGGAAATCACAAGTAAAGGAGAAAACATGAAAGAAATCATTAAAAACCGATTATCATGAGAATATCATGAATTTATGAAAGAGCAGGATGCTATTTTTTAAGAAAAGGAACTTTCAGAGAACAAAAGAGCTAGTAGAAATTAAAAGAATAAAGTTAAAGGATAAAGAAATAATACTCTGATAACATGTACTATGTGCTAGGCTCTAGTCTAACAGTTTTATATTTATATCTTGTTTCTCTAAGCCCCAAACCTCTGACAAAACAGATATACTATTTCCCCTATTTACAAATGAGAAAACTTAGGTCTAACATTTAGTTTTCCCACAGTCACATAACTGGTAATTGACAAAAGGTAGGATTTGAATTGTAATGCAAAAATGTAGGGCTTTAACCACGATTATCTGCTAGAAAGAAATTGGGAACAGATGGAAAATAGCAGAAAATACATGAAAATTAAAGGATCAATCCAGGAAGTTCAACAACCTGAATATGGCTTGGTTCAAAATGAGAGAACAGAAAAAAATCAAATAATCCAGGAAATTTTCCAAATTTGAAGAACTTGAGTATCTAGAATGAAAGGCCCCTGAGTGTACAAATCAAGAATCACACCAAAGAAAATTAACTTGAAATTCCAGAACTCTGAAAGCTACTAAGAGTTTTCAAAATGAAGAACAGGATCAGAAGTTAGAATGACACTGGGCTTCTCAAAAGAACTACTGGAAGTCAGAAGCCAATGAAGCAATATCTTCTAAAAGAAAATAACTTCCAACCTCTAATAATTTATCTAACTAAACCATTAAAAAAGTGAGACAGTAGAATAAAAAACTTTTCAGTCTCTACCATGCAAGGTCTCAAAATATTTACTTTGCATCCACCCTTTCACCAAGAAACTACTAGAAACTGCTGCAGCAAAAGAGTAAATAAACTAAGGAAGAGGAAGATCAGAATGACAACTAAGGGACATCCCAGGTATATAGCAAGTTTATAGAGAGCCATCGGCATCCAGATTAGTGTGGGAAATTACAGGATTCTAATAACATAAAATTGACAGAATAATAATGATTTGAACATGCTGAGAAAAGAGTTTAGGAATGAATTAATGATAGCATACAAAGAAGAACAAAAGATGGTAACAATAATTATTCCATCATACACTTCCTTTCTTCTACGAAACACCTAAATGACAACTTTGTTACCTGGCCAAGTAAAAATGGAGTTCCTAAAGTTATTCAAATACAGGATAAAAATATTTATATTTTAATTTTCTTCCAAACAACACCACAACTATAAAATAGAATGGAAGTCTGAAAAGTAGATCTGGCAGTTTTGTCCTTTTGGGTAAAATCATTTGACACCTCTAAGCCCCACCTACAAAAGTGAAAGAATACCTATTTCAAAGCTTCATGTGCAGAATTAAAGAGATGTGAACATTCCCAGCATAATGCCAAGCACATAGTAAGCACTCAGTGAGTGTTTGTTAAACCTGAATTATGTTGACTGAAAGAAATGGAAACAGCAATTGGCAGGCAGGAGTCCCTCTATACCACATACCTTCTGTGTTGTTGTGTTTGTTGTTTGTGTTGATGGTTTGGTAAATGTTATTTTCACAGGAGACATATGAGGTGGTAAGGAGTTGGCAATGCTCTGCATGATGTTGCTCATCTTGGGACTGCCACTCACAGGCACAGTGATGGTCTTTGAGACTGGAACAACAGCCTTTGGAACTTCCTTCAGGACAACAGGGGAGGAGCTAGAAGAGTTTGTTCGCCTTCGTTTTCTGGGTTTTTCATCTTCATCTGAACAACTAACACCTGAAAGCAATGACAATATCATAATGTTTACACAAATCTAACGGTGCATTGTATACTTTATTTTAAAATTTGTGTCATCTCATTTTGCATGGTACCCATCAGACAATAAGTCCTATCTACCTTCTACTATTTCAAAGAAATAGTTTTTGAAATGTCTTCTCCCCTATCTTTGACCCTATATCTATATCAGGCCTCCTGCCTGTTATTTCTGTTAACAACTTCTAAAAAGGTATACTTCCAATTCCTCCACTTTTATTTTATCCTCCAACCTACTACCAGTTAAAACATTTCACATGTAATCATGCCTATACTCTACCTCAAACCCTTTAGTAGTTTTTATCTCACTCCAAGATGAGGCACAAATCATTACTCTATCACTCAAGGTTCCTTATCTCTCCAAAACCACAATACCCTGTTCCACCAAAACCCCTATACTCCTGACAGACTGAAATGTTCTCCATTTCCCAAAGCCACCTTACTGGAGCCTATCCATCTGGACTCTCCATATACTATTGTTCTTTGAGGAACACCACTTCTCATCAATGATCTCTTCATCATCCAAAATCATTACCCCGCAAGACATCTCTTCAATGAAGCTTTCCCTTAGTCCTCTAAGCAAAGCTAATCTATGTCTCCTCTGAGCTTATAAAACACTCTGTACATTCTCTTCATTATCACTTACCCCTTGACAATGTGCTTGTCAGTCTGCACATCTCCCATTAAGGGGCTCCCAGAGGGCAGTGACTATGTCATATTGGTTTGCTTCACTAGCACAGTACCTTAATTTATGAAGTTAGGTGAATAAATGATCAAAGTAATGTTGCCTGTGCACCTTCTAGGAACAAAGTAATAAACTACCTGTTACTTCAAACTACCTATTATATGAAACAGCTTCTTCAAATTTAGGGGTCACTTTCTATGTCTTAAAAAAATTATCAATGTTTTTAAAAAAAGATCCAAAAATGGATCTCCACAAATAATTTAGAAGACTACGCTGCTAAATCCAAAGAAATCAGATATAAGATTAACAATCCCAGATTCTTTTTTCCTTGTGCACCAAAGTCTCAAATGTTTTTGTAGACTTTTAAAAAACAAAGTGAAAAACATAAAACCTAGCAGCATACATAGGAAATGCCTACAGAGCAGCTATTTAGAAAGTATACAGCATGACTCATGGAATTGATAATAAAATTAACTCCTTACACCTTGAGTTTTTAGTTTCTAATTTAAAACGAGCTTGATGATGGCCTGAATCATTCCTGTCTGAAACAACAAAGTCCACTGCTATAGTTCAAAGAAATCAAGTTTATAAGTACATCGAGAAAAATGAAAATCAAACATTAATGATGTCCAGTTGACATCAAAAGTAAAACAATAATGACATAACAGACATTAAAAACAAAAAAAATGAACTAGACATCAAACTTTCAACAGGATAGAATTAAGGGATTAAAAACTGCATATATAACTTCAAAAAATTACAGTCAACTAAAAAATAAAGATGGACTCTAGAATGCCTCATTGAACCTAACAGTTGGATGATCTAGAACTTAAGAAAACACCTCAAGATTATAATTACTGTATAAGTCAATGTAAGCATAATTCCTTCCATTTCTGTTCACATTTCTATTCCATGACAAAACAAGTGAATACTTGGAAGGAAGGATAACACTGCTCAAGGCAGATTCCTCACAAAGAACAAAAAAGAAGTAATTTCTCAACCCCCAGAACTGATGAAAAGGTAATATATACCTCGTACATGGAAAGAAACGAATTCTTTAGAACCTTCAATTCAAAACTAACCACTGCCAATAGCCAGTGGACCAGTGATTTAATCCAGAAAGGTAGATCTAATCAGAGCCAATGCTGCAGCATTTAGCCATGATGGACCTGATAACACTGAGAATATCACTTACTTTTGACATAAACAGTACTTCCACTTGGCAAGACAACTACATTGGAGGCAGGACTGGCAGGTCTTGGAGACTTAACCGTTGCTATGCTGCCACTTGGAACAGGGGTAGAGGTTGGGGTTGACGTGGTACTTGTGTAGGAATAGCAAACCACTACTGAAGGAACGATAAAAAAGTGTGCTGTTAACTTTCACCAAAACTGTCCACGCATACAGAAAAATTATTTTTTATTGCAGGCCAAATTTAACATTTTCATGTGATCAAGTTAGAGACCAGTCCTAGGTGTTAGGGTCACAGGTTTAAAGGTTATTAATACCTAACACCTGTGGACCTAACACCTAATACTTCCCTGAAAATCATCAACTGGGTTCTCCCCAAGTAGTTAGCAGCTGTCTACAGGTGACATTGCCAATGGATAAGAGCACAGTTACAAAGAAATCAATTAAAACTATAGTGAGGAAAATAAAAGTCATAGTTGGATTCTATTTTACTACTAAGAGCAGCACCAGTGATGAAGTGATGGATCATTTTCCCCTAACCATAGCAATTTCCAAGTTGGCCACTAGGGGCAAGGTTCCTTAATTACTGTATAAATCAACTTATTAAGTCATTTGCCATCCAAACAATGTAACAATAACTCAATTAAAGACCGACAACATTATAGTCCAATTTCTTGAATAAAAGCAATAGCAATAATAGGTCATAAGCACCATTTACTGAGTACCATGTCTATGCTAAATCTTTTCCATGTATCACTAATTCTCAGAACATCACATCCTCATTTCAAAGATGAGGAACTCAAGTCTAACAGAAGCTGAAAGACTAGCTGAAGGTCACATAGCTAGGAAGTAGCAAACTAAGGTTCAAATAGATTTGACTATTGAAAATTCTTTATTCTTTCCACTCTCTCCAGAGTTGGTGGGTTGAAAAGATAAAAGTGGAAGCGAAGAAAGATACATCTCCTACAACAAACAAAAATGGCCAAGTTTGTACACTAATAATTGGCCTTCTCTAAACATAAGCTTCGATCGTATTAAAAGAGTTTGACATGTATGACAAGTGTGTCTCACTCTGCTCCACCGCCCACTAATAGGCAAGAATATTAGGACAAATAAAGAAAAGTAATCTGACAGCTGTATTTTCAGTCATTTTCATCCAACACCAACTAAACTACTACTAAAGTCAATCCAAATCCGTGCGCTCTAATTTAATATTACTGTTGGTAACCTCAGGAGAATTTAAGGATTTTTAAAGCTTGTGTCAATTTTACTAATTATGTAACAGTAAGAAAGCCTCTCCATCTGCTAGTTAATCCCTGATGGATTTAGCTCATTAATTAAAACACAGAGGCAGCATGTAACACTGATACCAGAAGACAATAAAAGAGCTTTATTTTCTGAAGTACCAGTTCAGCATCTTTTTCCAGTTGTTATATGACTTCAGTCACCTTATTTATTTTCCATGTCACCTATTAAGGCCTTCTATGCACTCCTATCAGATACACTGATGTCAAAAATTCATTCCAAGAAGGGCTTTTGCAATTTTTTGATTAATATAATTCATACTTTGAACAAAACAGAGATTTAAATTTGGCTGAGACTTGGTAATCTCCAGTTTCAGAATAAGAGCTGCTCACTATAATTTGCAGCCTTCACACATTTGAATAAAAACATGAAAAATAAGACTTTTCTTGAAGAATATGAGAAAAGTCATCTCTTCATACAGAAATATTTTTCTACTCACCTTCCTTGCTTCCTGTTTCCGCGGGCACTGGAAGGGATGCATTGTGCTGGATAGCTGCATTGGCAACAGCATTAGCTGTTACAGTGAAGGCGGTCTGGGGAACCAGCCGGGGCATCAGTGGTACCAATCGACGACCTTCAATGGACCATTCTGAAGAACTATTAGGTCCAGACATACTAAACAAAAAAGAAAATGCTGCTACAAAGGCTCTCAATCATGAAAATGAATCCATACATTTTCTCAAATACAACTTTTAAACCATTAAAAGCACCCTGAGTGAATAGGAGAGGCTTTATTTATTATAAGCAAGCAAGATCAAAATTATGAATAATTAGAATTCAAGGAATTTCACATACACTTAGGTTCTTACACATTTTATTCTATAATCTGAATCTTAATAAATGTAATTGAAACTCTGAAAAATGTTTTCATGCCTTCTAAATAAAAATCAACATCCATCTTATTAGTTTAAATCCAGTGTTATGGCTAACGAAAACTGATCTTTCTACTAACATTTAGAAGTTAATTTTGCGATCAGATCAAAAATGCAAAAGGTATTCATAACCTTTACAATCAGGTTTTCTGTAATAATTAAGGATGAGATAAATCACTGATCCTTTCCAAAATTTCTAATTGCCTGCATGGCCAGAGGTTCTAAGGCTTTCAAATAAGGGAAAATGAGGCAGTAAACGAGAGAAACTAGGTACTGAGAGATAAAAAGGCTGTGTGTGTGTGATATATGTGTGTGTGTGTGTGTGTGTGTGTGTGTGTGTTCACAATAACTTCATTTTTCACTGACAATGTCTTATAAATTGTTATCCTTCCTATTAATATAAAATAAATAGACTGCATCTGAGGACACTGGAAGAAACCTGCCACTACTTTATTTATACTACCCTTCACTCTAATAGAATGCATTTCTGCTAATAAACTCTACTCCTAAACAGACACTATTCTCACTCTCTATACTCTAAACTCCTTAAGCAAATTTTATTGCAGGAATCCAAACAGAAGTTGAAATATGAAAAGACAGCTGTATCACTTCTCTTGAGTTGGCTCCAGAAAAAGTAATTGTGTCACTTCTCCTAATGATTAATGTTGAGGTTTAAAATTCACCCAGAACTCATCAATCTCTTCCCTAAATGGATATATTTCTGCACCCTTTTTAAAATCAAACATTTACAACCTAACCTAGAATTTAAGACTCTGTATGTCCACTGATTTTTCAGATTTAGGTAAAGTACATAAAAGCCCTTGTCAGTGAATAGTGGAATAATGATGATGATGGTGATGAGAACGACAATTAACACCAGTTAAGCACTTACTATATGCCAGGCATTGTTTTAAACATTGTTCATGTATTAACTCTTATAATTCTCTCAATAATCCTATGAAATTGGTAATATCATTATTGCCATTTCATAGTTAGGGAAAGTCACTGGAGTCACTAAAAGGTTAACTAAGGCTTGCCTGTGGTCACACACTTACTACAATTTATGCTTCCTTTAACAACATACTGAAATTACTCACCACATCATAAGTGGAAAGTATAAAAATATTCCATGTTGAGCTTTAGTTTTAGATTTGTACTAACTGGACACTACTATCTAATAGCTACCCACTTTTACTAGATGGAATGAATAGATTATAACTGGAGGATTTACAGTCAGTTCAGAAAAGAATTTGTAGGGGTTAATTAATTTAACTGAGTTACTGGGGGAAATACTGCATCTTTCTTCAAGCTTTAATAAATCCCTGCATAAAACAAGGGAAAGATGAGTTTCTGAGACCCCAATAACCGTCACAAATTTATTACTACATAATTTCCACATTGATGCTTGTTCTAAAACAGAGAATGGTATAAATGAGAGAGATAGAAAAGGGCTAATTGTCAGGGAAAACTGTAAAAGCTGGTTAGTATTTTCTTGGCTTACTCCTATTTTGCTATTATTTATTAGAATATCACTAATAAACATGTTTGGTGAGAGTTTACTAAACAAAGTCCTACACTTATCTGGTTAATTGTTTAAGTAATGGCAGAAATTATGGAAGAGTAATACTTAAAACACATGAACATATGCTATTGACAAAACAGAAAAAAGACATAGCTGCAACTTTTCAGAAGATCTTTAAGTCTTCCAAATTTCTACTCATTGAAACACGCTCAGATTCTTCTAGTGAAAGATTGTATGTTAGAACTTGATCAAAAATTACTATTTGCTCAGTATTAAGAGTATAGATATGCATTAGTCACCCAAATCATCTAAAGTGAATTTTACAAAATTTTGTAAAGATCTTACTCCAGGGCTTTCCTGGAACACCTAAATTTCAGTGTAAGAACACCTCTCTGTTTATATGAAGTTTGGCAAGGGAGGGTAGAAACCTTGCTCCATCCAATTTCTTTTCTGAGAAATCTAACATGACAATAACAAAACTACTGTAGCCCTCACATCCTTTGGTGTTCAGGCAGCAGCAAAAAATTCTCGCCTCACAAAGAAATACACAGTATCCTATGAATGTATGGCTGATGGGGAAGGGATTAAGAAAACAGTCATTCCAGATAGTTACTTTCAAACTCTAGTGACAATATTGACAAGAGTGGCCCAATAAAAACTTGGAAGTCTATTGACATTCTAGGCTTTAACACTATAATATTCTGACATGGTTCAAAACTGGAGTATGAAACTTAATAAATGGCCTGGTGCCAAATAATAAATGTGTGATGCTTCAAGCCACAAAAAGCAAGGCTTTTCTGTGATCCCAGACTCTCCACACTCCTTTTGTTCTTCTACCTCATTGTGCTCAATCTTCTTGGCTTTCTCTTCACCTTTCAACCACATTCCTTCAGGCCTAAGGGGCAGGTTTGAGTGGGGGAGGGAAGGAGGAGGAGAAGGGGAAATGCATTCAGTTCCTATGCATTCCTCCTTCCCTCTGGAGTTATTTTACAGGCTCAAAGTGTGAAACCCTTCTATACACTTTGGAACTAGGTTCTGTGGCTAAGTTTGAGGGAAAGAGGGCGGTGGAGATGGAGAAAATGCGGAATCTAAGCCTTCCTCACCGTTCCCCACTTTCTGGCCCCAAGCCTCAATAAGTAACTACATCTGGTCAAATTAAAACCACAATATAAAATATTAAAACAGGAGCATGAATAGATCTAATAAGTTTAAAATTATATATTGAAGTAAAGTTTTTTCAAAAAATTAAATTCGTGTATTAAAGAAATCAGAAAGAGATAAAAAGAGGAAACACAGGTAGATAAAAGCCAACTCTCAATTATCCATGCTAATAGAGGGAGGAGGGCAAGGGAGAGGTCAAACAGATTAAAGACCCCACATATCACCGAAATATACTTTGGCAAATACTTGTAAATTCTGACACCAGACCTCTTCCAAGACAACTACTAAGCAGCAAAACGACTAATTAAAAATTTCACCTCCTCTCCCTTCCCACCCTCTGACAAGAGGTACTCAAAGCAGCAACATGACTAAAGGGTGGGCAGTATTAGGAGGGGGAGGAGGGGAAGAAAAGGAAAAGCAGAGGCACAATTTAATTGTAAATGGAGTATGTGCCCTTGAATAATTGAGAGCTTCAATTTTGAAATAAATACAAGAAAAAGCCTGAAATAATAATAACCTATTTGCATACCTGTAACTTGGTCTTTCACCCAAATATAAGGATAAATTCATTCTTTAAAGGGGAAAAAAGGAAAAGGAAACTAAATAAATGTTATCCTTTAAGTATGACTGATGCATCAACTTAAAACTAATTGCCCCACAATATTGTTCCAATGCTTTTAAAGTACTAATTTTGTCCCTAAAGTGCCTCTGAATGTCAGTTATCTTTTACTACTTTATTATCTGGCATTTACGTTGACTATTACCAGTTCGCCAGTAAATAAGACTGTTATTTTTAGAGCATCTCAATTCAAATGTTTGGAGCAAATTAAAGCAGGAACACAATATTTGAATATTTCAACCATTGCTGGCCTGACAACTAAATACTGTCTCTGATGGAAAATTGCAAAAATGTTTATAATGCATACATACCTGCCCCTGAAAAATCTCACAATTCAAATAGCTAAACTTTTAAACTACATAGTTAAAACGATAGCTCCCCATTTTATAAGTTAAGTAAAATGAGGAACAGTGAATCAAACATGAAGCGAATAGATCTTTAGGGTCAATTCGAATACTGCCAACTGGTTTAAATATACTATTTATTATATTACACAAATGCACTGAATTTTTCCTTTAGTTTTATTTCACATTAAAATATAAAAATATCAAATGAATTATACTATAACAAACCTTATTTTATGAAATATTCCTACCATTTTTGCATTAACATTTAAAGAGTAATTTCAATGCCTGTCTATTCTTTAGGAGGCACTGTCTCCATACACATTCTATTAAGGCTTGATCCCTGCCCTGAATCCTCCACCACCCTCCACCTCATCTGTGAAATAGTTATAATGATTTGAAAACAATTTGATAAGAATACACTATAATTTACTACTGGCTTTTTAAAAATGAATTAAAATGCTGCCTATCCATGTCTTAAAAGCAAAATATACAGTTTACAATCTTTTTCCTGAATCTCAAAATACAAGAAATATTTGAGTCAGTTATCGAAAAATTAATAATGCCTATTTATAAAGCAATGCACATGTCAAATAACATTACAAAGAACCTCTAAGGGGCTGGCAAATTCCAGGAGCACACTATTTTTTTACTGAACTTTGCTTCAAGTAAGTGAATCATCTGCTAAGCTGTGATGGCCTTTAGTTATACAGAGATTACATTGTAACAAGATTTGACCTAAGTCCTTAAAGCTTGCCTAACCAAATGCAAAAACATTACCAACTGAATAAACAATTAAGATCTGTATGGTCAGGATTCCTGAGTATAGAGATATTACTATTAAAATTAAAACTCAGGAATCTGCTACACAATAGTAAGACTGTTTTCAAAACTTTATTACACTAAGTCATAAAAAAAATCAGGGGTGGTATGACTAATGGCTTACTTATGTGCAATTGTTGTTAACCGTTCATCGTTTACTGCTCTCCGAACTTCAGCACGGTGGCGTTCTGTTGAGATGCTATGAAAAAAAATAGCCATTATAGAACTCTGCCAAGCAGGCAGCTCTTTTCTATACTTTCATTAATGTTAAAGTGAACATTCTGATGGGGGGAATAGAAATAAGATTGACTTGTAAAGATATAGACAGGGACCTAATATATATCCTCAAAGGCTTTAATTAAGGGCATAGAAAAGGAATCACACTGACTCTGTGTAAATGCAGGGAGACCTAGTTGTAAATTAGAAATCACAGGAAGACAAATTCACCTTTATATAAAGCCATTACTTCCAAAACTCAGAAACATCAGACTATGTTCAAGATTGTAAGAGGTCTCTGTGTATCAGCCACTGAATGACCTCCAACCATGGTTACTGAGAAGTGGAATTAGGCACTCAGAACAAAGTCTTCTAAAGTCCTTCCTAAAGCTTAAGAGGATACATTGTTTAGTGAATGTAAGAAATGAAAGTGGGGAGATAATCTGTTTCCTGTGGCTATAAGCTATGAAACTTGACACCAGGATATTACTCCTTTGTTACTCAACACTTCAGCTGTGTGTCTTCTACACTGTATCATGTTACAGCTATGGTAAAAATGTACTTATACTGTTCTTGATTCAATTCATGTAAAGTTAATACTGAACTGAAAAAAGACTGCACCCATCCCATTCCCATTCATGAATACTTAATAAAATAAATACCACTCTTCAAATTATAATCTTTAATGCTTAAGCTATATCTATACCGTGCGATAAAATATTTAAAAGATTAGAAAGCAGAATTTATAAGAAAATAAACAAAAAAGAGAAATTGTTAAATATCAAGGCAATAAGACTGAAGATTTGGTTTAATAACAATGACCCTATATTAATGCTAATTAAATATAGGAAGAGTCTCTTCCCTATCTTTACTTAAAAATAGGAAAATGGTTTTAAATATATAAAGAAAACCAGTTTAAACAGAAAATTTTCTGAGAAAGCTCAATATATTAGAATGGATTAAGACAAAGTATCAAAGAACCTAGGTCACTAAAATTTCTTAATGGACTCAAGTGCCACTCTAGTGGGAAGTTAAAGGGTAAATTATAATTAAGGCTCTGACTATACAAACACTACCTATTTCTACAAATTAAGACAATTTCCTAGTATTCCTTCTTTCTCCCAATAAATGTCACTCTGTATCTTCACATCAAAATGCTCTCAGCTCTCCTTTCCTTTCCCAATGTCAAAAATACCTCCCTTTCCCAGATGGCCTAAATCTAAAATAACCTGCCTTAAATCCTTTCTTGTAAGATTATAGTATAAGTGGTAAGTTACATGATTTTCTATAACAAAACACACAGCTGGGATGGGATCACTGAGCACCAAGCACTTGAAAACCTCTGTCCTTCAACTTCAAAGTGAAATATACTGAAATTCCTCAAAATTTAATTTCTAGAGTTGTATCTCACAAACTTTATGATCATTTACCTAAGAACTTTCGAGAGTTCTCCAAGAAGATCTTTCTTTTCCTTGGTGAGATCTCCCTGTGCCCGAAGTGCACTGATAACTCCAGCATACGCCTCCAATTCTAGAAGAAGAAAATTATTTTGTCAACATATATCTTTAATATAGTAATACAATAGCTACATATATTGAAGGTGCAGGGCAACAAATCTAAAAATCACTTGGAGAAAAATCAGTAAGCAAATATTTTTTAGTTCCTTTCAAATATTGTATCTACTAGCATAGATTAAAATATGGATTTTATAATTTTACTTTTTATTGCTTTGCAGAAGTCATATACTTAGGTAGAAATACCTTATTTTATCTCACAAAGTATCACTGAAGAAAATTTAACTCAATTGCTACCACTAACAACTAAACATACCAAACAAAATAAGACTACACCCATCCCAGTCATAAATACTTAGTAAAATGAATACCAGTCTTCAAATTGAAATCTTTAGTGCTTAAGCTAAATCTCTATCATAGAATAAAATAAAATGATAGAATAAGGCTGTTAAGAGACATTTTTAGCATCACTGAAAGATACCTTCACTAACCAATCCTTGAAATAAAAAAATTCCCTTAGGCTTGCTTAAGAATTCAAACTAGGGCCTCCCCGGTGGCGCAGCGGTTGAGCGCTGGGTTGCAAAGCTGCCTGCAGCTCTGCAGCACCGGTTCAATCCCCGGCTGCTCCCCGGCCAGCGCAGCGGTTGAGCGCTGGGTTGCAAAGCTGCCTGCAGCTCTGCAGCACCGGTTCAATCCCCGGCTGTCGGCCACCGCAGGAGGGGCCCACATGGTGCGCAGACCTCTCCCGCAGCCAGCCCGCTGCTCCCCTCAGCAGTGTACTTCGGTCCTTCTGCCTGCTCTGCTTCCCGCTCTGGCTCTGGTGAATTCTCTCACCCTCCCGCGCTTCTGACTGTACCCAGTGCTTGTATAAATAAATAAATAAATCTAAATAAATAAATTAAATTAAATTAAAAAAAAGAATTCAAACTATATTTCACCTCTATCCTAGGTAAATTTGAGTCCTATGAGAACTGGGCAAATGGAACACTACTGGAACAAGAGTCAAATGGCCAGATTCTAGTTCCAAATCTGTTTCTGGATTGCCACTTACTAGTTGTGTGACCTTGGGCAAATTCTTTTTCATCCCTGAGCTTCAATTTCTTTATCTACAAGAGACTTTGAAGGTACCTTCCAGATCCAAGATCTGAGTCTTACAAAAACCACCATCAAAATGACAAAGATCAATTAAAGAACATGAAATGCTCTTACAGCAACTAGGACTTAAAATCCTGAATCCTAATGCCAAACAGTCTCATGTCACTGTCTTTCCACAGCAACAACCATTATGAAATTTGCTTACTGAAACTGTCAGACCATAGGTCTAGTTAAAATACAGAACCACAAAGTCCTCAATGGCACTCAACAAACACAGCTTCCTAGTGTACTCCTGTGTACTATCTTTGTATAGTCCCCTCCTACCTGACTTTGGCTTGGCATTATTTGCTTTAGTCAGTGGAACGTCAGCATACATGATACATGTATGCTCTTGTCCTCCTGGAACCTAGAGATCACCAAGCTGTGAGTAAGGCCAGGATGAACGGCTCTCTCGGTAGAGAACAGTCTACCAGCCACGCTAGCAGTTGAATACAGGCTCATGAAAGGGTTCAGGCAAGACCAAGAAACCAAGGAGCCATGAGAAATAATAGTTTTTTTTTAACCATTAACACTATGAAACAAGTATATCTAAGCAAAATTAAAGGAAGTAATTGTCCAGACTAGTTATCTCCTTACTCAATTTAAATTGCTAATAGTATTTGCTATTTGCCAAGGCCTGACAGACAACAATCAGTGTTAGCCAAATAATGAAGGCATGTACCCCTCCATATTAGGTACTATACCAATAAAAAACTAGTAGCCTCATGCAGGTCATATTATTTACATTTCTGACTGTCAACAAAACATGTTTATATAGAAGAGTGAGCTGACTAAATTATATAGAAATATCTGGTTCAACTGAATTATCCCATGTGCAAACATTATGCATGTTCAATCTGTGCTGGATTCTATACAGATGTCTTATGGTGTCTCTCTGGAAGGAGAAAGTTCTGCTGCTCTGCAATAGTGAAGTAAATATTTAGTTCTAAGAGAAACATTTCAGCTTTTAACAGGACCTAAAGTAGAGTTCAGAAAGAACAAGGGATGATCAACTAAGAATTTACTGTATTCTTAATGTCGGTGTCCCATTTATGGAATATTTTAACCAACAAATATTGAATGTATATATATATTCAGTATACTAAATCCTGTCCTTAAGAAGTTAACTCTAGAATACGGCTACAGTGAAGCAAATCATCAGACAATTATGATACAGTTTACAATACAGTGCAAAGACAGAGAAAAACACATCATTTAGTGTAGAAGCATAAGCTTTAGCAGAAAGAGAACAATGCTGGGAGGGGGGAGAGGGGGCTGGGGGATACAAATGTGCAAAAGGAACATAGAGAAAGAGCAGATGTTTCATATAGACATCAAACTTTCAGTAAAGGTCAGTGACTGTTTTAAGAATTTTACCCTTGGAGAAGTAAAAATATGTTTTTTCTTGGACAGTCACTCATTCAAAGCAAATTACTAATTGAATATTACTTCTATAAGGTGCCATGGAAAATATTTATATGAACAAAACAATGTCTCTATCCTCTGGGTGATTAAAATCCAACAAGGGAAACTTGTAAGGAACAAAAGATAAAAACAGAAAATTGGTTTGGGGACAGCCTAAGAAAAATCTCTAATTCCATTCTAAAAAGTTTTTATTTGATAGGACTCAGTAATTGAACATAAAAGGAATGGCAGAAGGAATCAGGTTTTGCAGTTTACAAGATGTTTAAGAGCATGGCAATACCATAAAAAAGAAATGGAGAGGTCAGTGAGAAGTGGTTTGAGGAAAAAGAAAAGGAAGATAAGTTTTGGCCTGTGGAATTTGTGGAGATTAGGACACTATTGTTTTAAAAAGGGCAAAATTAACTAAAGAAATGTGATAAAAATTTTTGACATTCAATTCCCATCCCAAGTCTTAACTAAAGAGTCATGCACAAAAGAAGTCGCTATTTCACACAAAACTGGGACTCAGAACATTGTTATCACAGCTATACAATCCAAAATACTTCCTCCCCTTCTCCAGAAATTAACTCAGGGTTAAGAGCCTTTACTAGTTTCCCAACTTCCTTCATGTTAGTTGATTTCCATTTTGATGGGTATCCTCAGATATCCTGACAATATTGTTATAGGACAGGGAGAGGGGCACCCCAGACCCCCACAAACCTGCCTATTCTAAATGGGTTCTGCCATCCGCCGCATCAACACAAAACATATGACGCTTTAATGGGAAGGAACTTTAATAAAAACTAGGAAACAATACAGGTAAGGCAAAGAGTCTAGTTTCTAAATGAAGCACCCAAAGTTACCCATCCCCTCGTGGGTAAAACTCCATCCATATGGGGTCGGCCCAGAGCAAGGCCCCAAAGCCTGCCACAAGTCTAAAACATCTTCCAGTGGGGACCCACAGAAAAGGGTCACAAACAACCGGACAAGCCCGGAAGGAAAAGAGCAAAATCAACATCCAGATAAAAGCTGCCATTGTCACCTCCCCACGGGTCTCACCCACATCTGTGTCACCCAGTCCACAACCCAAAAGACAAGCGCAGTTTCTTCACATGTCTCTAGGCTCCATGTGCCTCCTCCAGGTCTCCTTGCCCCATCCTGCTTCCTTCCTCAGTCTCTTCTGCAGCTTCTTCTCTTGCTGCTCAGCTCCACCCTCCCTTGGGTGGGGCAGGGAACCTCCCCCTTTCCTGGGGACCACCCTGTTGCAATATCACACTTGAATTTCTGGTATTACATCTGGTGTCATTCTATTATAGTATTAATTCTAATGACACAAAAGTATAATGAAACAAACACAAGCAAATACCCCAGAAAAACAAAAGATTTGCCGAATCATTTTATAAAGTTCTCAATCTGTTCCATTTAAACAAATCAGTCATTCAAATATACCAGTCCATAAAGCTACACGTTAGGGTTTGATGATGATAGAAAAATAAGGCAGGGGACCTCCCCTGGTGGCGCAGCGGTTGAGCGCTGGGCTGCAAGGCTGCCTGCAGCCCCTGCAGCGCCGGTTCGTTCCCCGGCCACCGGCGAGGGTCCCACAAAAATAAATAAATAAATAAATAAACAATTTTAAAAAAAAAGAAAAATAAGGCAGGAAAAACATAGGAAAGTTTTTATATTTTACATCACTCTTACACTGATATGTTCAGTTAAAAAAATTATCCCAGTTTTAGTAAAATCTAAGTATTTAGCATCTTACATTAAAATGATGTATATCTTCAAAAGGACAATGCTAATTCTTAAAATATTTTAAGCTAATTCTTAAATACAGTACCTTCTTTAAACTTTACACCTACAGCTAGTGTTTGAAGGCAATTCAAAGCTTCCATTGTTATGATAATGATTCAATGGGTGGGGAGGAAGTATTTCTGCAAAATCACTATCAAGGCTCACCTCCCAAACTGAAGAGTCACTGAAGATGACATTACCCTGTAGAAAGGCTGTTTTCTTTTGTATAGATGCAGCTCTCCATGAGCATTACACATAGAGCTGGGACTAAAATTAGGGCTTAGTTTAAATTTAAAGGCTACCATTTTTATATTAAACATAATCTCTTGATTCAAGGCCCCCAAGCCCAGAAGTCCAAACCAATCTACAGTAGTTGTGATGTGTTGCTCCATAACCACTTCAGCTGTGAAATATGAGTCAAACTTTATCACTGGCAGCTAGCAAGTGATAGCAATTGTACATAACACATAGAAAACCATTTGTAATTTAGGACTAAAAACATGGGTAAAAGGCTAAAGGATTTTTAAAAAATAACAAAAGAATGACTGAAAATTAAAAAAAAAACTCTCAGGACATGCAAAGATACAATACTAAGTAGTTTAAAATAAAGAAATTTTCAAAGCAGCCTGAGGGGAAATTAAAGGGGCAAAGGTTATTAGTAGGCAGGGCCAACACAGCTAAGATTCTGAATTACACAGGAATTCCCAACACAGACTTCCTTTGGAAAAAAAGATAAATTACGTTTAAAAGCAACTGCTTGCTTTAACACACTATACACTCAAATGTCAAGCATTGTGATAGGCCCTTTTTATATACAATTATCCTTACATCAAACTTACTATGCAGATATTATCCTTCTTTTATAAAAATGTCAAGCAATTTAGTAAGATTAAATTGCATGTCCTTGATTATGTAGGTCATTGGTAACCTGGGACCCCAGGTCTGTCTGAACTCAAGGTCCACACTTTCCCCTTAAAAATCATAGGTATCTTAGTAATTCCTATCTACTGCCAAAATATTTAGTATTCTTTTTCAATTTCATTCACCGAGTACTTACTATGTGTTAGCCTGAGACTACAGTGGTAAATAAGACAAGGTTCTTCTTGGAATTTACAGTCTAAAGTAGCATTTTTCTCAATTTCCCAAGGAATATGAACACTAATACCATTCCAGATGCACAAGAAGTTAGTTCATTACATACAATGTATGCCCAGGCATTATGGCTTAATTCTCTCCCTACATGTTAGCTGAGAAAGGAAAAGAATTACTAAAGGAAAAGAACTACTAAATAATTCATTACAAGCATACAGGGTGTTTTATTACTGATAGAAAAATAAAATTTGGGAAAGTAAGCATAATTTTCTTTAACTTAGAGTTAAGAAATAGTAATTCACATACACATTCATGAAGGTTAAAAGTATGACAAAGTGAGACTGAAATCATATTCCCTAGGTTGAAATCCTAACTTATTATTGGCATTACCTCTCAAGTTGTAAGTTTCAGTTTTGTCATCTGCAAACGGGCACCAGAAAAAAAAAAAAAAACCTACTTTTTCAGTTTGAGGAGTAAATGAGATGAAGTTAGCTAATAGTTAGCTGCTATTAGTATCGTGATTCATGCATCTACTGTGCACAAAAAGGACGATGCTAGGCTCTGGGGAAAAAACAATGAGTAAGATGCTAAAGGGACTATACCTGTAAAGAATCTATAATGCAACATGAGATATAACATCCATGGAAAAAAGCCATGCCTCTAACAGAAAGGGAAAGTATCACAGTGAGGCATTAAGACATCCAAATAAACTCATACCCAATTTTCGAAGAATCCTTTTGCATTCATCCCTGCTGAGATCCAAAAGGGTTGGCCACACAACAGGCATTGCTGCTTCTTTTTGGTAGCCCCAAAGAGCTTGTCTTCCCTATCAAAACAAAAAACCAAATTACCGAAGTACATTCAAAAGGCCACTCACTTGAAGAGCCACGTAAGTAAAAACAATTAGATACTCCAATCTTACTCCACCAGCACATTTTCAGCTTCTGACAAATGAAGAACTAAACCACCATTTGGGAAGTTATTATTCTAGCCGATGACAGTAGAAAGAGCACAGGTTTTAGAATCAGATGCTCCAGGTTCTAGTTCCAGCTTTCAACTTACTGGCTGTGTGAGTCTGTGTATATTGGTCTATTTGAGTATAAGTTTTACACATCTGTAAAACAGAGGTAATAATCACCCAGTTTGTTATAAGGATTAATGAGCATGATAATGTGAAGTTATTAGCATTGTGGCAGGTATGTTGTTCGGTAAATAGCTGCTATAACCGGTGTAACCTTTGGCAAGTTATTTGATATCTATCCGCTTTCTCCCTGATGGTACGCAAATTAAAATATGTAACACTCCTGGCACAGTATGTGGGTTAGTGGGACATAATAAAAAAAAAAAATTCTGCTCAAGTCTTAACAACTGAAGATGAATTTACACCTGTGGTCTTTAAACAAACATTTATCTAAAGGATAGATGTCAGGAACTTACTTCGTACTGGAAATTCTCTGGACTAAGGGATTAAAAGACAATAGCACTGGGCACTTGCACATTACCTGCTTAGCACACTGCAGATCTGCTGCAAATATTTGTTAAATGCATAAAGGTGTGACTGAAGAGAATAAAATGAATGGATGGATGAACATGGAGTGCGTGCGTGAGTGAAGGAGCGAGCTCACGGTGTAGTCCAGGAGGCGGGCACTGACTCATTGTAACTGCTGCATCCCATTCCAGGCACCGAAGCTTCGAACTCCAACTCTACGGCCAGAGTTGAGACCCCTCCCCCTACTTCCCATCGTCCTCTCAGCTAGGAGCCAACCCCGAGCAAGGAGAACCGGACTGCGCGCCCCAACCGGCAGGATGACATAAAGAAAAGGGGTGGGGAGGAGGAAGAAGGGCAGAGCCAAAGGAATCCTCTCCCTCCACCAGCCAGTCCCCGCCTCTCCACAGGATCTTGGAGGCGGCCGGCGACCGCCCGAATCCAGCACCACGTCACTGCATCCCCACGCGTCCCCGCCAGCCGACCCGCCGCGGGGCCGCAGCGCGCCGGGAGCCCGGGCACAGCTGCGGGGAGCCCGCTCCGGGGACCGGGACCTCGCACAATCCTGCCCCCCCTCAAGTGTCAGGAGGCTCACCCGCCCCGCCCCCTCCCCAAACACGCACTCGCTCGCAGCGCCACAACAGGAGCAGCGCGCCCGCCCCGCTCCCCGGCCGCCCGGCGCCGAGCCCAATGTCAAGCCCGCGACCCGGGCGCGGCGGGACCCCGAGCCGGCGGCGGGGGCCCCGGCCGGCAGCAGCGCCCCGCGCCCGGCGGAGAGGACAACGGAGAGGGAGCAGGCGCGCGGACAGCCAGGCAGGCGGCCCGACTCACCGGGAGGTCCCCGGGGCTGGATCCCAGGGATCCAGCACCAGGTCTGCCAGGGTCCCCCCGCAGCCCACCCGGGGAGCCCCGTGATCCCGCTAGGAGACAACGGAGGATGGGGCTGGGCGCCCCGAGCCGGGCTCCGAATGCTTAGCGCAGCGCCCCCTCCAACCTGGCTAACCTGCCAGCCCGCTCCGGCACCCTGTCTGAGAGTCACCCACCTGCCCGGCCTTTCGGGGCTCATCTAAAAGGCTCCTCCGCCAAGACTAGGGGACACCAGGAATTGGGTTTGTTTGCTGTGCCTCAGAAGGGGCAAGATGGCGACAGGCCTCAGGGCGCAGGCGCGAGCGCGCGCGGGCCGTCGGGAGGTGTAGTTTGCCTTTCCCGCCTTTCGGAGAGCGGACACCAGAAGGCCTCCGTGCTCTCCGTCCTTTTCCTCCGCGTTTTGAAAAGCCAGGAGCGGCATCGCGAGGTTTGCTGGGAGTTGTGGTCCCCACCGAGCGCCCTCCTCGCTCGCCCTCGGGAGGCAGCGCGCGCGAGGCAGGCCGGGACGGTAGTTCCCTCGCTCTGCACACCCTCCTCTCGGGCTTCGCGCGCCTCTCTCCGCGGCGAGCTCGGCCAATGGACAGCGCCCGCCGTGCGTGTGGCGTCACACGTAGCGGCCAAGATGGAGCCGAGGCTTTGATGCTGCCTTTGCTGTAGGTGAGGTGACGGGCGGTGAGAAAGCCGCTTGGTTCTTGCAGCGCGGTGGAGGCTCAGGAGCGCCTTCCTGAGGGTCAGGGGAGCGGTTATCAGCGGCCTGCGGCACCCCAGAGTCAGCTGGAGGAGAGACTTTGCAGTTGCCCTGATGGTCTGGGGCTTGCGGAGTTGCAAGTAGAGACGGGGGACCCGAACCTTCGACTTTGGGTTTCTCCTGGTGTGAAGTGGGAATGAACTCTTTCTCGTGCTGTGTTGTCAAAGGCAAGAAGAGAGGATTGATTTGAGGTCCAACGACGTGGTAGGTTCACCCCTGAGCCTTTGTTCTTGCTTAATCACAGAACAATTTTGTGAAGGAGGTATAGAGGGTTGCTCCCCCTCTCCCTGTCCTATAACACTGTTACACATGAGGAAAGGGCCCAGTGTTCTTTTGGCAGCCATGGAAGGAAGCCAGTGCCAGGTGGTCTTGAAGATTCATTCAAGTTTTGTACTTTTGAAAACATCGGATCTGATAAAACTGCTCAAGTCAAAATATGGGGGTTTTAATATTCTTTCTGATATTAAAGTTTGGGGGATGTGTTAGACAGCGTAGGAAAATGTTGTTTGTAAATTGTGAGCCACTATACAGACGGAGATTGTTCGTGTTGAATGAAGCTCTAGATTAGAAAGAGAAAATAAATAACAGCATTAAAGTTTCCAACTTTACTTTTCCCTTTAGTTATAAATACTCTCCAAGGTTCAAGGAAGTCATTGTTGAAACCAAGCTTGCCCCTTCAGAAAGTGGTGAAGTGGGACAAATAATCTCCCTTATCTTCCAATATATTCTCTTCCATCTATTTCCCACTAAATTGAGGTAACATCTGTTTGCAAATGTTACTTAATATCAGTTACCCTTGGAAAGATGGTAGATGCCACTTTAATAGAATGTTTTTCGTTTAATGTATATTCTTTATTTGAGCCTCATTGCGTCAGTGAAACAGGTATAGTTAAATGCCCACGTACTATGAGTGAGAAAAACATATTCAAGAACTCACCCAATTTCACAAAACTAGGCGTTGGAGGCATTATAATGCCAAGTCTTCTGATTTCCAGGTGCCCTTTCATCTAGAACAAATGTCAAAATGACATGCACTTGAATAGAAATGAAAAGGCAGGCTGCTTATAGCACAACCCTGACCATAGTAGTGTATGAGTCAAAAATTATAATATCCTTGTACTTACTGGGTGTCAAGTACTGTTCTAAATACTTCACATACTAATTCATTTAGTCCTAACTACCCTGTGAGGCAGAAAATATTACCCCTTAATCACAAATGAGGAAACTGAGGGATAGGAAGGCAGTTAAATAGCTTGTCTGGAGTCACACTTATAAATAAACAGGAAAGCCAAAATTTAAACTTAAGCAGCTTGAATCCTGAGTCTTTCCAAGACTAGTGGTTCTCAAATTTTTATGTTCAGTAGGAACAATGGATCTTGTTAAAATGTGCATTTTGATTGATAGGTCTGGGTAGGGCCTGAGATATGTTTTCCACAAGCTCTCAAGTGAGAGCTTTGCCACATAATCTGTAATCTGCCACACATCCTTCCTTCCCTCCTAACAATATTTGTCTTTTGAAGTCAGAAACTGCCTTCCCCATGCTGCCTATGACTGCTGCCATATTCTCAGGTGTCCCCGACATTAAATTCTCTTCCTTAAGGATCAAAGTCTACCCTCCAGAAGTTCATCCTGCCCCTACCTTTCCCTCTAGGATAAGACAGGCATTCCCACTTCTGCTCCTACACCACTTGCTACGCATCTTGTTACAAAACTCAGGACATTGAATTATGGTCTTTTGCTTAAAATATTCCTGACAAGATAGTTCTATAAGGAGAGGGACCAGATCTATGTGCCCAGTGGCTTGCACATTAAATATATATATATATATATATATATATATATATATATATATATATATATATATATATAGCTAATGCTTATCCAGGGCTTTCTCTGTTTCAGATGCTATTATATACATTAACCTATTTATTCTCCACAAATGGCCCTTAAAATACAGTTATCACCATATTACTGATGAAGAATCTAAGGCACAGAAAGGTTAGTAATTTGCCCAAGGTAACAAGCTACTAAGTTGCATAGCCTTGGTTTCAAAAGAAGGCACTATGCCTCCAGGAAATGTGTGGTAAATAACATGCGAGCCACATTCCACTTACTTTCAAAGAAACACACACACACACACACACACACACACACACTCTTATCCTACTAGACATGAATGTAACTACCTGTAGATCAGGAAAATGTTTTGGTATATAGTACCTGTCTGAAACTATTCATCTATTGACTAAGCAAGTTTCTTGAGACAAACTATAAGATGCCTATCATCCACCATTCTGATTTTGTGCTATATTTGGAGAAGATGAATTTTACCATTATCATAGAAATATCTTTTACGATTCTATGCTATTGTACAGGTAGGCAGATTGAAATGGTTAAGACCTTAGAGATTCATTTTGTAAATGGGGAAAAAAACAAAAACAAGTCCAGGAAAATCAAATTAGTTTTTAACCAAAGTCATAAGGGAATTTCATGGCAGGACTGGGATTGGAAACAAGCCCTTTTGACTTACAGGCTGTTGCTCTTTCTACTGTGCTCCACAGACCTTTGATTTATTTCATTCACAGTTCTCCAATTTGTGTAGGACTTAGTGGAGACAGCTCATCTCTATTTCTCTGGGTATCAGCTGGGACAACTTAAAGGCTAAGATCTGGAATCATCTGAGTGCTCGTTCATATGACCAGCAGTCAATGTTGACTGTTGCTGGAATCATTGCTGGGTTGACAGCTGGAACATCTGTATGTGGCCAGGACTTCTATGTGGCCAGATCCTACAGGTAAATCATGAGAGAAAGAGAGAGAAGAGGAAACTATCATTATCAGACTCTGGAAGACAGCATCCTGCTGTAGTCTTGGTTGGACAGGTAAGCCCACCCAAGTTCAAGGGGAGGGGAAATAAATTCTATTTCTTGATAGAAGAGCGGCAGAGCTCTGAAAGAATGTTTGGGACCAGATGTATTGCTGTGGCCTTTTTTCGAAAACATCTGCTACAGTCATTCTTCTGTCTACAACAATCCACATCCCTCTCACATGCAAAACACATTCATTACTTACCAAATCCCCAGAATCTTTTCCCATTATGACAGCAGATTTGGGCTTGAGGTACAGGATCTTGTCAAATCAGGTCCAGCTGTGGGTGAGTTTCCTTAGCTGCAGTTCTTCCAATGGGAAGACTTGGCAACTGAAGAAACAAGTTATCCTTTCCCTGTACAACCAACACAACAATGGTGGGACAGGCATAGAATGACCATTATAGGCCCTCTTGTTCAAAAAGGAAGAACGGAGTCACCCTGTTAGGCCATAGGATATGTGAATGTTAACTTAGGAGATAATGGCCAGACCATTTTCAAATTTTAAATACAGTATTTGAATCTGTAAGAATGAAGAGGTTTATGTAAAAGAGGAGTAGGGTTGCGGGGACTCAGCTTTGGAAAGCCCACATAGCACTCTGCTCTTCATTCAAGGGGCTTCACCCAAATTTCACCTTTTTAAACGTCTTCCCTCATCCCACACCAGCCACAGCCACGTCTTCCTCATATCAGTTCCTAAGACATCTGTTTCATGCCACACAGACTCTCGAAATAATCTTTCCTACTGATAGGTGGTGAGCTTCTTGAGGGTAGAGGCCACGCACCTAGACAGACAAAAGAAGTATCAATAGGTCCTCCCTGGTGGCGCATGGGGTTAAGCCTCAGCACTAGGAAGCTGTCCACAGCCACTGCAGCGCGAGTTCGATCCCCAGCCACAGAGCTAACCCACAAAGGGTGCAATAGATCTCTCCTATCTCACCCGTTGCTCCCCTCAGCAGTATATTTCAGTAGATCTGCCTGTTCTGCTCCCCACCCTGTCTCTGGTGAATTCTCTCACCCCACACCTCTGGCCTACATCACAGCTCTTGTATGCATAAATAAAATAAATCTTAAAAAAAAAATCGATAAATGATTGTATTTCTTATATCCATGCCTTCACTTTCCCAGTGTAAAGAGCTTAATTTGTTTCCTTAATAATGTAGATTGTAGCTACTTATTTACGTGGTAACTGCCTATATTAAGAATGAACTCCTTGAAAGAAGAAATTACTTTTCTCCAGCACTTAATATATAGTTAGGCAAATGGTAGATGCTTGATAAATGTATTGACTATAAATTGAATCTTGCAGTGTTTTATGAGTGTTTATTCTGAAATTAAAGCTGATCTAAAAAATAAGGTTTACTAATTAAAAAACAAGTAAAAAGGATTAAAACAAACAACCTTATTGTACCAGTTAAAGTTTTTTGTTTTTTGCGTTTTTGGTGGTGACAAATGGCAGATGAATGACATGGTTTAAAGAGCAATGGAAAATTTTGGTATCACTTTACTTAACAGTAAGTCCTGGGATAGTTCTGGCTTTAGGCTTTCACTGAATCCAAGGATTCTAACAAAGTCAGTCTTTGTCCCTCTCTATCCTCAGTCTTATACTGTGTTGGTTTCATTCTTGGGTTCCAAGTATTGGCTCCCAGCAGTTCCAAGCTTATGTCATCCTCCCTGCTTATAGCCTCGGCAGGAAAGAGCACACGTAATCTCTTCCAACAGTCTTATCAAAAGTCTTCCTTCTCTGTTGCTGTTGGCTCCATCTGGGTCACATGCCCATTCCTGTTTTGCCAGACCTGAGCCACTTGTTAACTCTCTGGAAAAGGAAGACGGGGTTTGAGTAAAGTCAGTTATTCCCAAAACACCCAGAGCAGGTGAGTGACTATGAGGGTGGAGTTGTTTTCCCTTGAGAAAATTAAAGTACTGTTATCAGAAGAAGGTGAAAGAATGTTGCACAGCAAAATCACAGATATTGTTATAATTTAATAAGGTATTTTATAAAACTCCTTAGTATTTTATTAAGAATCCTTCATTCTAAGTATGGAGTGGTGCCAAATTTGACACATCATTTAAAGGTCAACTAGTTAAAGTCATAGAATTTAAGCGTTAGAAGAAACTTAAGGCTTTTTCTCACTTTGAAAGTGTGAGACCCAGTGAGGTGAAATAATTTGTAGAAAGTCACACAGGAACCAGGGTCTCCCTGGCAGCGCAGGGGCTAAAGACAGCACTGTGAAGCTCTCACTAGTCACTGCTGCACAAGTTCCTCCCCCACCAGCCAGGGAGCAACCCACATGGTGCAGCAGACCTCTCCTTCTCCCTGCTGCTCCCCTCAGCAGTGTATTTCAGGCAATCTGCCTGTTCTGCTCCCCACTCTGTGTCTGGTGAGTCCTCTCACCCCCCCCCCACCTCTGGCCTCCACCCCAGATCTTGTATGCACAATTAAATAAATCTTTGAGAAAAAAAAAAAAAAAGTTACACAGGAACCAGAGGTCAGGTTGTCTGATTTTCAGGCTAAATTCTCTACTGTGACCAATCAATTAAGAATTGGATTTTTGTAAGATTATCTGCTCTCCTGAAAAAGACATCCTCCAAGTTCAAGTTGATATCCAGTCTTCCATTACTAGTTCAGATTAATGCAAATATTGCTTTTCTTGGGAAAGTGATGTTTTTAAAGAATGACAAAAACTAATGTGATCTTTTAGGTCCTTCCCTTTCACATCTTTGCACATCTTTCTTTGTAAGCAGTGTAGTGAATAAATGCAGAGAAAGCCCTTATCTGACCAAACAGACCAATGCAAAGTATTTTATTTCTTTGGGCATCAACTGCTTCATTCATTGAATGAATGAGTGTCAAGCCCCAAGGCAGGAGCTAGAGATAGTAAGATGAATAAGGCACAGCTGTAGTCATCCTAGAGCTCACAGTTGAATAGGGAAGTTGGACACCTCCAAATAGCTCTGTATACAGTAAGAGAAGGTGATAACACAGGTATTCATAAAGGTGTTTAAGAAGTGCCTTCAGGGCCTCCCTGGTGGTGCAAGGGGTTAAGCACCGCACTATGAAGCAATCCGAAGCCTCTGCAGCACAGCTCAATCCGTGGCCCGCCAGAGAGCAACCCACATGGTGCAGCAGACCTCTCCTGACCTGCCTGCTGCTCCCCTCAGCAGTGTACTTCTGTCAATCTGCCTGTTCTGTTCCCCACTCTGTCTCTGGTGAATCCTCTAACCCCCTGCTTCTCTGGCCTGTACCCCAGCTCTTGTATGCATAAATAAATAAAAATCTTTAAATAAAAAAAAAAATGTGCCTTCAATGACAAAAAAATTTAAATGCCTTTGGATCAAGAAGAAGAGGATTATTTCCCTCATAGCTTCACTGCAGAGGTGGCATTTGGTCTGGCCTCAAAGTGTGAATAGGACTTTACCAGGCAGGGAAGGGAGGCAAAGGCATCGAGCCTACCACAGTAGGGGAAATAGGGAGGAGAAAAAGTGTGGGCGCATGAAAAGACACAGAATAGCAACCTCATGAAGCAAGATGAGGGCTGTTGGCTTCTTAGTAGTCCTCAAATGGGAGTGCTTCTCAGAATGCCTTGGAGAGTTCTGTCAAATTTCAGAAGATTGTAATGTACACTCTTGGCTAAAAATCTTAAAAGGCTGCTGAGATCTTGTCTCTATCCTAAAAGTTTCTGTGACTGCCACAGTACCTCGTGAGAGAGCACCAGAGCAATAATGCAAGTTATTGCCACTCAATCCACACTGGAATCCAAATGGCAGAAATACTGTGTTCTTATGGTGATTTAACACTGATTAATGGCTTGATCATTGAAAAACCAAAGGGAATTACAAAAGAAAATAAAAATAAAGGCATACTCTCACATACTGAATTATCCCTAGTTTATGTTTGGAAAAAAAAAATTTAGGTTCATCCAAGTGCTAAGACGCCTCAGGTGAGGAACTGATGATAATCAGTAATCATCCAAGGTGAGATCCAAGATATTTCATAAAGATGGAAATAATAACCCTGTCAGAAATGGAAATCAGCTATCATACGGAAGGGGGTTATAAATCCAAACATAATATCCAACTTGTCTTCACCTCAGAGAGTTTCCAGCTGTTTATGACGTTTTGCTGTGATTTGCCAGAGATGAAATGCATTTTTAAGGCTCAGCCCCAGCCAGCTGAATGAAAGTTTGGAGCCATATTCTCTTTCAAGAAGTGTTGAGCATTTGTGATGTCTACAGAGAAATGGTAGAAGGTGTCCACTTTCTTGTCAGTTCCAAAGAAGATCTTTTCCTTGCAATCCTAGGATGGAGTGGCATTTTCTAAGTAAGCTAGTACAAGAACAGGTCAGGTCTCCCTTGGGTTGAAAGGGTACTTGTTGAGATGCGATGGGCTTTAAACTTACCATGACTTGGCCAGTAGTTCAAATCCAAGCCTTGCTAAAGGCAGAGCTAATAAAGAGACACACTTATGGTGAGCCCAGGGAATACATGTGTTGAGAAATGATTGTAGAAAGTAAATGGCCCAAATAATATTTGAGTATGCATATGTGTGCATGGATGTGTGTGTGCGTGTGTACATATGCGCTCCCAAGTGCATGCTGCACACACAAGTATACAGGACAGTCGGTAATGAGAGCAACTGTCTCACCAGACTAATTAGATTAAGACTCCTTGAGAGCAAGGACTGAGACATTTTGAGCTCTGAATCCCAGCGCTGTTGAGTGAATTACTAACTGGTGTGTTGAATCCAAGAAGACACTGGTGAGAGTATGTGGTAATGTCTTCCCACGGTCACCAGACTGTCTAAAGTTTCTCTAGACAGCCCTTGCACCTTCACTCTATGCCCTGGGGCAGTTTTCCCATCTTTCCTCAGCCTGGAATCCTTTTACTCATTCCTCCTTTCACCCCCCAGCCTTTCGAAGTCTGTCAAAATCCTTGTTCTTTTTCAGTTTTTCTCAATTGTCTTTTGAAAATAATTCACCATGCACAGAGGGGAACAGGTTTTTGGAAGTCAGGGATCTAGGTTTGTATCCCAGTTCTACCATTTTCAAGTTGTTGAACAAATTACCTCACCTCTTTGTGTCTGTGCCTATTTCCTCCAAATGGGTTTTTGGGAAGAGTTAATATAACACAACGTAAAGTACTTAGTTCAGTGACCTGTGCAGGATGGATGATCAGTAAGTAACTGTTCGCTCTTTCCCCGGTTCACCTTCCTCTGTGAATCCCAGTTTCACAGATGGTAGGTCCCTCTGCCTAAACATTCTTTTACATGTCCCTTAGATTTCTTTCCCCCTCCCCATCACTGCCTTATCAGCTGTAGCTACCCCTTCTTCTCCTCCAAAATGCTATGTTTATGGGCCTCCCTGGTGGCGCAAGGGGTTAAGACACACTATGAAGCTCTCTGCAGCCACTGTACACAAGTTCAATCCCCGGGCAGGGAAGTGACCCACATGGCACAGCAGACCTCTCCTGTCTCACCCACTGCTCCCCTCAGCAGTGTATTTCAGTACATCTGCCTGTTCTGCTCATCACCCTGTCTCTGGTGAATCCTCTCACACCCTGCATTTCTGGCCTGCACCCCAGCTCTTGTATGCATAAAAAAAATGCTGTGTTTATGCTTCTTTTCTAGCACTTATTATAGGCTGTCTTTGGCTGTAATTCATTGTGTTTCCCTTCTCTTTTGACTGAAAATGTTTCAAGGTTCGCATCTCCAGCAACTAGCAAAGGAACAGGTTTAGGACAAACATTCCATAAATGCTTGTCTAATTGAAACAACATTTAATCCAGCTTTCCAGGAGGCAAAGGGAGCATGTAACATGTCTTCTCCCAACAAGTGCTGAATGGCCTAAGTAGCAAGGAGGAAATTCCCCTGCAATTAAGTGGTTCGGGGTTGATTGCTGTCTGTCCAGCCCAAATAAAGCACAGCCTCCATTTCCAGATGTGCTTATTCTCCCACTCCCAACGCAGCTTGGCCAGAGGAGCATTCCCATAAGGAGATGCACGTATGTATATACATATATATATACATATATATATTTTGGCTGATCTGACTATAGTGTGAAATACTTTCTTTGGAGAAAATACATAGGCATGAGAGTTTTCTCTTGTTTTTACAAGGGACAGAAGGTGAGGAAGAGAGAGGAAATTGTAGCTAAAGGAAAATCCTAGCCCAGAAGATGAAGAACACATGTAACTAACACAACAGATATCAGCACTGCAAAGCCTGAGCTATAAAGGATGTCATAACCTTGCACTGATCCTAGAAAAAGAATTAAACAGAGACAAAAGTAAACCCCCGCAAACCCAGAGACATTCCCCAGAAGTATTCATTGCACCAGTAACTATACCAACAAAGAACTGGAATTAACCTAAAACATTCAATGCAGTTCAACAAATATTTACCAAACTATTAAGTGCAGGGGCATTGGAGTTAGGTGGACAAGCTGCATCCTGCTGGCACTACCGCGTCTGTTGTTGCTGTAACAAGCCGCACAATTTTTTGGAGAATCAACTGCTGATTTCCACTTCCTAAATCGCAAACAACTCTCTTTTTTAACCAACTTTAATCTAAACTCATACAGTTGCAGCTTAGTCAAGCTGACACACAGAAATATCCCCCGTCTCCATCATAAAGTCATTTCTGTCTTCTCCCAATTTTCTACAATGGAAAAAAAAAAAGTGAACTTTTAGTCAGACAGGCCTGGTTCTAATCCAGGTTCTGCTCAGTTACATGGTATCAGGGAGATTCCTGGGCCTTAATGGATCAGGAGCTCTTCTGCTCCTACCCATTCCCCACAACCTCCTACCCCTTATAGCATTTGTTACATTTTCTTGTCATTTTCTACTTATGTATCCATTTCCTCCTAGACCACAAGCTCAAGCACAGGGAGCATATCTGATGCCTTGTTACTGAATAGATGTGCAATAGATGCTTGCTGAGAAAATGAATCCTTGAAAAGAAGAACAGAAACTCATCAGACTGTCAAGCTCACCATGGAGCTCAAGTGCTGAGACCAGTCTCCATCCCTAACACCCTCTCAGCACTCTGAAAACATAGGCTTCAGACACCCTAACCTCATCCATAGCAGCTACTTTAAAACATTCATTTCCCAGCCTGTTTTAATCACCCCGATCCCCAAATGCTGGTCCTGTCTTTTATTGATCACCAGCTACCACCTCTTGGACCTATTACTTAAAATGTTCAGGTCTCTGGCGCTCTGTCTGGCTTGAATTTTTTAATTCACCCTCTCTTCTCATTCAGCTGTTTTACTTTCTTGGCATATATCTCACCTTCCTCCTGGATTCTCTGATCAGAAACTATGAATGTCCCCTTAGGGAGAGCTTGGGCAGGTGAATAATAGACTAGGAATCCAACAATTCCAGAACAGTGTGGTAAGAGGTGTGATTGAAGCATGTCCAGGCTACTGTGGGCACAAAGAAAGAAAGAAAAGCACCTTATCTTATGGAGTAGCTGTCAGAAGGAAGTGTAGTTTGATCTGAGTCTTATATTGCAGACACTGGTATAAAAATAGGGGAATCAGGGCCTGGGGGGGGGCGGTGAGGGTTGGTGTGGAAGAGAATGGAAGCATAGTTGGGAAGTGGAGGGAAATGAACCAGCATTTTAAAACTGGGAGTCTGGACATAAAATCTGGAACTCCACCTTCTCCTGAAATATCAGAAGCTCTGGCCACAGTAGTTTCCTGCTTCCACAAGAGTAGAGCATTATTTGTCCTTAGATGCCAATGTGTTTTGTAACTCACTCATCTCTGTCACATGCTTTTGTCATCACACTTGTTCTCTTGTTCTTTAAGAGGAAACTATTTCTTGGAATCCATGTCTCTGTGGAAAGTAGGGGCATGGAGGTTGGACCACAAGAGCCAGGCGTTCCAAAAAATGGGAACAGCATGTTTTTGGTGGAAGTGAAAAAACAACAACAACAAAAAACGGTTGCATTTGTCAGGGGACTGCAACTTTCTCTTAAACCGGTCACCTTCACTCATTTAGGTTACCGGCAGGGTTTGCTCTATCAAGATGGATGACTTCACAGGGCACCTTGCTTTTCCAGAAGCTCTATAATGTTCACAGATCATCAGGAAGGAATGTGCCAGGACTGCTAGTCCTAAGGAAGGAGTAAGAGACATGTCCATGCTCGGCCAGAGCTTATCGAAGAGGCCGAACACTGATTCTCAAAGTTGCAAATAAGTGATGAATCAAGTAGAAAGAAATTGAGAGGATTTGGAAAAGCGCTTGCCTGAGGCGCGAAGGCAGCTACTGATGGTTCTCTATAGATAGCAATTACATGAGGGAAATGTGGTGATCCCCATCTCTAGATCTAGTACCACAAGACCCAGCTGTTCCCGTAGTCATGCAGAACTGGCCCGGTTTCTCAGAAAGAGGGTTACTGGATCCTTCAGAAACTTCCTGGTCCTCATATCCGGGGACTGCACTGACTTCTGGGTATCCAAGACCTCTCCGCTCCCAGAGCTGGGAACTCCTACTCTGGACTGCTCACAGCTGCCTGAGAAAAGGCTGCCTGGGGCTCCTCTGGGGCCTCCTGTCTTCAGTGATGATTCTCTGCAGCTTGCTCTGGCGGTCTTACCTCTTCCCCATGTGTAACTGATCCCAGTCCTTTGGCTCTGTCAGCACTCTGCTGTGTACACCATGACATGTGCGAGCCTCCAGCGGGTGGAAACCTCTGAGTGAGGTGTGAGTTTCCTCCCAGGCCATGGAATGCCAAACACTTGGTGGGAAAGCAGTGCTTTCACTTGGTAGTCAGGGAAAGGTGATGCCCTAAGTCTTCAATTAATCTCTTGGCTCCCCATCTCTTTCCACATCAGTTCTGCTGAATTCACATACATTAAAATATAATGCTAAATTTATTTTTCCAATTGAAGCCTTTATTTAGTTCCTCATCTCCTATCAAATTCAAGATATCTACCATTGTATGTTGAAGCTTTCCTGGAATGGCCCCAAAGCTTTTTCTAGACTTATCTCCCACCAAACACTCCAACCAGAGAACAGCATTCTCTGTAGACATCTCTGTCAACACTGGTTCTTCTCTTCCTTCTTCCTGGCCCATTTCCACCTGTACAGAGCCCACCCAAGCCACAAACCTCATCTCAATATCCATAATGGCTCCATGTCATCTCTTCTTGCTTGGCTGAGCTTAGACGATAGGGATCATGTGTGTTTGTTTTTATCACCATGTCCTATACAGAGTGTTATGAAATCAGTTGTTCAGAAACATTTATTTGAATCAATTGAGTTCCTCCTATATACTGTAGATTTTGCGGTTAAGGAGGAAGCGCTCTTGGCACCTCTTTTATAATCCTAGACTCTTTAGCAAAGGAGTGCATTTTAACTGTCATTTTGTCCAATTTTGCATTTGAGATAGGAATTTCTTCTTGACATCTCTGCCAGAGGATGATGCCAAGTAATTTCTCACTGGGCAGCTGAACAAGCGGATCAGTGCCTCCAGTTAGGAAAAAATACCTGGAGCAAGAGAGGAAATTTATGTACAAAGCACCAGAGATAGTCCATCTGTGTCATTAGAAGCCAGGCTGTCTCTTTCAGAAGACATTCTCAAACCCTTGTAGCAGGAAAGATCCTGCCACAGTAGTGGGGTACCCAGGTCAAGTCAACTCTTGTGTCTGGGGTCCTTTTAACTGCAACCATCTTGCCCTTCCTCATCCTAACAGAGGCTGTCTTTGCTTAAGTACCACACATCATGGATTCATTTCTGAGAATAGGAGGCAATGAATATGGAAGAAAGAGCACGGTCTTCGGAGTCAGTCAGAATAGATTCAGTTTTCATTGTCATGCTCAGTGTGATGTGTTTGAGAATTCTGGCTCTGTAACTGGGCACAACTTAGTTCTAATTCTTTTCTGCATTTCCTGTGTCCATGACTTTGGGCAAATTATATAATTCTCTGAGCCTTCATTTTCTTATATGTAAAATAGTGACACTGATTTTTGGTGATAATTAAATGAAAAAGCATATGTGTATCAACTAAAATGTCTTCAGTTGCAAATAAGAAACAAAAATCCATAATGGCTGAAGCAATAAGGAAAATTTATTTTTATTTTGTTTTCTTAAACTTTGTGCCTTTTTAAGATTTATTTTTATGTATTTATGCATACAGGAACTGGGGTGAAGGCCAGAGCTGTGGGGGGTGAGAGGATTTACCAGAGACAGAGTGGAGAGCAGAACAGGTGGATTGACTGAAATGTACTGCTGAGGGGAGCAGCAGGCAAGACAGGAGAGGTCTGCTGTGCATGTGGGTTAGCTTTCTGGCTGGGGATTGAACTCATGCCTCAGTTGCTGGTAATAACTTGACAGCACGAGACTTAATCCCCGCACCACCAGGGAGACCTGAAAATTAATTTCCCATATAACAAGATGCCCAGAAATGGGGAAGTTTAAGATTGGCTACCTGATGAAGGACCTAGATCCCTTCCATCTTATGCTCTTCCAACCTCAGGTTGGAGGTTTTCCAAGGCTGGCTTATCATAAGATGGCTGCACAGTTCCAGGAATCACATTCAGTCACTACAGCCAAAGAGGGTCATCTCTTTCCTCTGTATTTGTTTTTAAGAGTGAGAAAACCTCTGCCTGCTATTCTCACAGAACACACACCCTCTTCACTCAAAGTCCTCACATATGCTACTTCCTCTCTCACACCCCAGCCCCTCACTTTAATACAATCATTGACAAAGGGGATTGGATTCACCATGATTGGCTTGGCTGCCAAACAGGAGATCAAGTTCCTTTTCCTGAGGGATGGATCTCTGAACATTCTGTGAACAGAGAAGGGGTAGGATGGTTGTTAGGTGGGCAACTAACAGTGGCTGTTACGACATGGAATGTGGCACATGGTAAGCATTAAATATATGTTAATTATTATCCTTATTAACTTTCACTATCTTCCTGGACTTATTCAAATCACATCTCTCCCAGCATCCCATTTTCTCATCTGTAAAGTGGGAATAGGATTATTTGATTTGTTGGACGGTTATACAATTAAATGAGATGACTTATGTATAGTCTTTAGTGCTTAGTAAATAATAACTATTAGAGTTTTATGTAATAATTGCCTGGGAACTTGGGCAACAGGCTGAGATCTCCAACAAAGGTTGCTGGGATTGACCTCAGACTGAAAAGCACAAAACTATGAGCACTAGAAACAGTTCATACTTTGTGGCAACAGGAACTTAATTAGGGACACAATGGTGGTGGAGCAGGTTTGCAAGGCAAGACTCTGCTACTTGTGCAGAAGTTCTTGTGCCATTTATTGAAAACATCCAGGCTAGTAAAAGCTGATCATGTTACAATAGTATGAGGAATAGGGTCCAGAGGGTGGGATAGGAATGGGGGACAAAGTTTTACGAGGGACAGGGAAGGGAACATCATGGCCATGTGTCAAGAGACATTTGCGTCAGCAAAGTATTTGATGTTATCACAGGCAGAGTTATCCTGGGCCCGCCATGGAGATAGTCACGTAGTCAGGTCAACAGTGGCCTAGCCGTCCCTGGGGCTGCCTCGTGATAGGAGCTATACTCTGTAGGGAGTCAAGGAATGTTCTGCTGTGATGTGTAGATAGCAAATAGGTCACAGCTGCCCATGAGTGGCCAGCTCATAGGAACCCACAACACTTAATGTTCTCTAGCTACAAAAGTACATATTAATTTGCAGGACCCAAATCCTTCAGGAATATGTGCCATGCCCAATATGTCTCCCTTGCATCAGTACTCCCAGCAAGACAATAATTCCAACTAGGTGGTCCATTGCCCTGGTGTTCTTGCCTCTAGAGACCACTAGTGGCTATCCCACCTGAGATCTGGAGAGTTCCATGACCTGATGGCCAGACAAACAGCCCATGTACCAGCAAAAGAAAATCTTATTTTTGGTCCTTGAGCCATCAACTCAGGATGGGAGCTTAAAGGCAGGAACCATCTTCTGTCTCCTTTGCTCTCTTCAGCCCCTATGACTATCCCGTGTCAACTCCCTGTTCCTACCCTACAATACCACTTAGAGTGACAAGTAGCAATGTGGCGTTGGGGGAAGTTCTCTGCCTGTCTTTGGCTATTTCCCTCACCTATAAAATGGGGGTGATAATATATATCCAAATGGATCTATCCTTGTCCTAGAATTAGGGTAAAGACTAAATTAGGTGATGGCTGTATGTAATGATTGTCAAACTGAGTGAAGCTCAAGAACAGTGGTTGTATTCTTGGAAGCACTCAATAATGATTTGCTGATTGATTATAGAAGGTGAATCTGCACATATGACTTGAAGATAGTGATAGTTAATATGGATCCAATGCTTAGATTTTAACAAATTAAGTTTTCTCTGTAAAGGTAGAAATCAGGGGGCCTCCCTGGTGGTGCAAGGGTTAAGACGCAATCTATGAAGTTATCCACAGCCACTGCAGAACAATCCCCAGCCAGGGAGCTACCCACATGGCGCAGCAGACCTCTCCTGTCTTGCCTGCTGCTCCCCTCAGCAGTGTATTTTGGTCAATTTGCCTGTTCTGCTCCCCACCCTGTCACTTTTTTCCCCCAACACCATCTTTATACTTTTTAAATAACCCTCAAATCACTACATTCTTTTCTCTTCCCATTATCATCAACCTGTTTCAGGCCTCCAACATCTCTTCCCAGAGTAATGCAGCAGCTTCTTAACTGAGCTCTCTGCCTCCACCTCATCCTCCAGAATGACATTTTAGACAAAGAAAGCTGACCACGTTGCTCTGAATTTAAAACTCTTCCAGAACATGTGGCCCTGCTCAGCTGGGCAGCCTGTTTTCTGTCACCTACCTCTCAAATTCTGGTTGCTGGTTATTTGGAACAGCCCACACCATGTCTCCCCTCCAAGCCTTTGCTACTTCCTCTGCCAGGATCAATGACAACTTATTGGTTTGCCAACCCTGGAAAACCCATCCTTATCCTGAAAGATGAGGTTCATAAAACAATTCCTCTTTTTCCACCTCATACCTACAGCTCAAGTGATCCTAAAGCACCTTGCAATTATTTCTATCATTGCATTGATCTCCCTGGATTGTAACTGTATTTTTCTCTTCTGTTTTTACCACTAGATTATAAAGCCATGAGTCAAGGGGAGGGTCCCCCAACTTATCCATTGCCCCACCCTCAGATGAGTAGATTGTTGAAGTGTCATTACTACCATGAAATCTTAGCGGTGAAGGGAGTGCTGTGATTTCTAAAGAAGGGCCATGGTTGTTGTGTGGAGCGCTGAGCAGCACCGCAGAATCATTCTCCCTCCCTCCTTCCTTCCCTCTTCACCCACAAAATCTCAACCACAATAAAATAGCATGATGACTTACTGCCTTGGGAGACTTCCAGCAAGTGGAGTATTTCAATAAACAAACAATAAAAGTGTGGAACAAATGGGAGAGGGAAATGTAGGCCCTCAAGAGGAGGATTGCATCGGACTTGGCAAGAGGCTGTGAATGCTTTAAAGCTGATGGATTTATGATAGGGAATTTTGTGTTTCCACATGGACCTTGCTTGTCTCGAATACACTAACAGACAGGGCTGGACTCAGAGTCAATGTGATTTGGAGGAGATAGGTGACCTAGATTCATTTGACTTGGAAAGAGCTTTGAATTTTTATATTTTGCCTTCAAACAAAGGGTTCCTAAATGGCCTTAGGGGAGTACAGGTACCTTTATGCACACATATATTCTCTCATTCTTTCTCTATCTCAGCACACACACACAATCACTTCTGCTTGCAAGAATTGATTTTTCAAGAATTTGACTGCATTCCCATGCTTCCCCAAGAAATTAGATAGATACAGAAGAGATGTAGAAATTTTTTTTTCCTGGGGTTCAGGGGAATTTAGGTATTCCAGGTTCTCCTGTTTGTCTGAGCCAAAGAAAATGTCTCTAATTCAAGTCTCTGTCTATTTTATTCCTTCCCATTTGTGCCCTAACTTTAATCTAAGAAGCCTGGGAAACCTATGAATTCTAATAACATTAAATTATGCAGTCAGAGTTTGGGACTGATTCTCAATGCTGTTAGTCCTGCAGCTATCATAGGAAAAATCATTGTTTTTGAGCCATAGAAGAAGGCTCTGTGCATGTGCCTATAACTGAGAACTTAGAACTCTGAGCTTATTAACTTCATGAATCTTCTAGTATAGTCAGAAGCAGCCTACCCATTTCAAAAATCTTAGTAATCACAATCCTTAACCATAACAGTCCATTCTAGCAGAGATTTGGTCTCCCAAAGGCTTGTCTTTAATAGGCATTTCATTCCAGGTATTCCAGGTGATAGTTTCAGTGTCTTTTGCTGTTGCATGCCATGGACAACTAGCTATTGGAACAGACAGTCCCCCAGGGACCCCAAGTCTTCCTCTGCATCTTTGTCAAATGTGTAAAACAGCTGAGGCCTAACCCTACTCTAACCCTTTCTGAGTCATTTCTGTAACTCATCATAGAGACAATCAGTAAGTCATGGTGACCACATGTGACTACTGTACAACTCTTTACTCCTTAAGGAAAAGAAAAAAGGTACTGAGCCCGGGCCTCCCCGGTGGCGCAGCGGTTGAGTGCTGGGTTGCGAAGCTGCCCGCGGCCTCTGAGGAGCCGGTTCGATCCCCGGCTGCTCCCCGGCCACCGGAGGAGGATCCCACATGGCGCGCAGACCTCTCCTGCCGTCCGCTGCTCCCCTCAGCAGTGTACTTCGGTCCTTCTGCCTGCTCTGCTCCCCGCTCTGGCTCTGGTGAATTCTCTCACCCTCCCGCGCTTCTGACTGTACCCAGTGCATGTATAAACAAAACAAACAAACAAACAAAATAAATAAATAAAACATGCCTCTATTAAAAAAAAAAAAATTAAAAAAAAAAAAAAGGTACTGAGCCCTTGGCCCTGGGTGCCTAAGCAATGTGTGACCTACTGCATATGTAGCTATCCTCTGGGTCCATTGCATTCCCCTTGGAACTTGAAGGCAAAGAAACCAGCTCCACCATGCATTGCTCCTGCTGTTGCTGTGCTGTGAAACTATCATTTTCTGTACCCCTGAGTCCTGTATACTTTCAGCACTTACGGAGTGTGGCAAATCTACTTGGAGTCCTGTTTCTCCTTGCCATCTTCCAGGAGGGTGAGAGTTCTTCCCTGACACAATATCCCATTTTCCACTGGCAATGAGGTCATTACTGATTTCAAGCCCAATCGGGTTATATAACAATCCCAGATTCCCTTCCTTGAGAGTCAGTTTCTCCCACCCACTTTCATTTTATCAACTACTACATCAGCTAGTGTCCTGTCTGAAGAATAAATCATTCTGGATCTGTGCCATCCAATTTAGTAGCCGCTAGACACATGTGGCTATTTACACTTAAATTGTTAAATTAAATTTAAAATTCAGTTCAATTCAAGGGCTCAGAAGTCACATACAGCTAAAAAATACTGTATTGGTCAGCACAGTTGGGGTATGTCTATGATCACAGAACATTCTGTTGGATAACACTACTCTAGCTCATTTCAAGCAGGAAAGTATTTTTTTTTTTTCCAAAATTGTTTTTTTTTTTTTAAGATTTATTTATTTATTTATTTATTTTATTTATACAAGCACTGGGTACAGTCAGAAGCGCGGGAGGGTGAGAGAATTCACCAGAGCCAGAGCGGGGAACAGAACAGACAGACTGACGAGGTACACTGCTAAGGGGAGCAGCGGGCGGCAGGAGAGGTCTGCGCGCCATGTGGGACCCTCCTCCGGTGGCCGGGAAGCAGCCGGGGAACGAACCGGCGCTGCAGAGGCTGCGGGCAGCTTCGCAACCCAGCGCTCAACCGCTGTGCCACCGGGGAGGCCCAAGCAGGAAAGGATTTAATGCAAGAAATTATTTACAGAGGAGTTGGGTACATGGGAGTAGCCTCAAGAAGAAAGGTCTCAGAAGGCTAGAAGAGAAGTGGTAGCTCAGGAAAGTGCTGACCCCCTGGGTGAAGTCATTCCACAGTAGGTACTCATCTTCTTGGGGTGCTGTGCTGAGGAAACCCAGGGTCTGCACTCGGTGCCACTGCTGCTCTAGAAGATATTACCAAAAGGCGAGACAAAACAATGTCTTCTTCCCTCCAAATGCCTTTCAGCTTCTACCTGGTCTTAAAAATGTAATTTTAAAAAAACTTTTGCAAGTTTACACAATTCTTGTAATACCAAAGAGAGCAAAAAGTGGGGATGTATCATACAACAAACAGACAAGTTACCACAAAGTAGGGATTTTTTCAATAATAATATTACTAAGCCTCCCTGGTGGGGCAGGGGTTAAAGACACTGCACTATCAAGCTGCTGCTAGCCACTACAGCATGAGTTCTATCCTGGCCGGCCTCCAGGGAGCTTCCCAAGTGGCGCAGCAGACCTCTCCTGACTTGCCCGCTGCTCCCCTCAGCAGTGTATTTCAGTCAGTCTGCCTGTTCTGTACCCCACTCTGTCTCTGGTGAATCCTCTCACCCTCCCGTGCCTCTGACCTGTACCCCAGCTCTTGTATAAATAAATAATCTTTAAAAAAGAAAAAAAAGAAACAACCAGATAATTGCAACTCTAGGGAAAAACAAAATCTCTTCCAGAGAATGGAAATGTGGTCACAAAGATCTATACAGCTTGATCATGAATAACATTTACAGAGTCATAATCAGGGCCACAAGACTGTATTTATTAGATTAATTGTATAGTAGTTAAAATATTGAAAGTTTTCTATACTGGTTAGTAAATAGTACCTACCCCTAGCTTCCTGAATACCCCACTATCATTGCTCCAGCTGCCTCCACCAGCCAACCCTCAGTCTTAGAACTTCTGGAACTTTCCCAAGATCCAGCAGCTAATGAGACAATGCCTGACACAGCAGGGGCTCCAAAACTCCACTGGAAAAGCCAGTATCTGTTTCGATCAGTTGGTGCCTGTGCCAATCAGCAGCCTCCAGCCCTCCTGGACACTGCCTTTGTTTCCTCCAGAAGGCTTACCTCAGCTCTGCTTGCAACACCTACTGCATCCAGGGAACCTGTATCCAGAGACTTTCTGGTGCCCACCAGGCTACCAGCCAATGGCTGGCCTGCTCCCCCCACCCCCATCAGCCCTGCCCTCAGACCTCACCAGGAGAGACAGCAGTCCCGCGGTCGGTTGGCAGTTCAGAGGGAGAATATATTTCATGGGGCTTCTGGCCACAATATGTAAATACCATATCATAATTTAACCAGAAATTGCAACATAATCATATTGGAGGGTAGGGCAGGGAAAGGGTGTTAGAAAGAACTTCTGTTGTTCAATGTCAGTAGATAATGTCTGAATTTAAAAATCAAGAGGCAACAGTAGAGGTATATTATTTCAAAAACAAAAGCAGATACCAAAGTACCTGCTGAATGAGTTGAAAGCAGCTAGTTGTCTCTGAGAAGCAAAGTTTGGGGTGAGAAGGGATGAGACAGGAATCTACTATTTTTTATTATAAGCCTTAGAGAAAAAATTGACTTTTTTCCCCTCAAAGATCGCACATATTTATTGCTGAGCCAACAAGCTAGGTTTGGAAGCATATAAACAAAGAGAAAGATAATGTCTTAAACATGTCCGAGTTGTGATGTCTTTGGTGTGATATGCTAAGAAGCTAGAGATTTGAGGCAGCGTGAAGATGTGTGCCGGCTCGTGTGAGATTCTCCTTAGAGACTGCCTTGGTTCTTCTCCAGTGTCTCCTCTTGGAGTTGTGCCTGATTTTTATGACCAGGTTTCATCCAAGTCCAGTGGGGAATGGGACCCTTGAGCTGTTGTTTTTGGCAGGGACTCTTTTAATCCCGAGAGTCTCATGAGAAGACATGGTGAGGATCAGAGTCAAGTGCACACAATCAGATGGTGGACAAAAGGCGAGAAAGTGAAAAGTGTGCCATTTGAACCATATACATCACTCTTTCTTTTCTTTTTTTTTTTAAGGTTTATTTATTTATTTATACATACAAGAAGTGGGGTGTAGGCCAGAGGTATGGGGAGTGAGAGGATTCACCAGAGACAGAGTGGGGAGCAGAACAGGCAGATCTACTGAAATACACTGCTAAGGGGAGCAGTGGGCGAGACAGGAGAGGTCTGCTGCGCCATGTGGGTCAGCTCCCTGGCCGGCCAGGGGTCGTACTTGTGCTATACTGGCTGGCAATAGCTTGACAGCGCTCTGTCTTTAACCCCTGTGCCACCAGGGGGGCCCACTCTTTCTTTTCTTTTAGGAGATCACTGTAGGAATCCTACAGAGAGGCAATGGTCAGTGATGGAATAAATGAAGAATAAGTGAGTCCAAGAATATTTAGGATATGAATTGGCTTAACTTGCTTTTTGCCTGGTGCGGTGAGTAAGGGGAGAGGGAGGAGAATTACAGATTTGGGTGTTTAGCTGATTCCTGGTGAGCACTTGGATGCCAAGGATCCCTCCAGCCACCACAGATAGCAAGAGTAACTAATCCTTGTTAGGAGAGTTGGAACTAGTTCACAGAGAAAGGCACATTCGAGCTGGGTCTTGAACAGAGTCTAGAAGTTCCGAGGTCTACAAAAGGTCAAGTCTAAAGTGAAAAGATATGTTAAGGGTTGCTTCTCGGGCAAAGATCATGGAAAATAATAGGAAAAGGCACAAAAGCATGGGAGTATGGTTTCTGTTTTGGGCCGTCCCCTGTGACTACAGTGTGGGAGGCTGTTGCGGGAAGAAAACAGTATGAAACAAAGCAGCGACAGGAGATTGTGGTGAGAGCCCAAGATCCTACAATGTAGTCCAGTGGTCCCCTCTCTGAATTAGTGGCAGAATAACAGGAAGAAACTTTCTGAATAACCACTTGGAAATACACATCAGATGCCATTAAAACGTTTTAACCTCTGTCCCAGTGATAATATTCCAGGAAATTGTTAAGAAAAACTGATTTCTTAAAGGATGAGTGAGCAATATACAACAAGATATTTATTGTAGCATTACTGAAAAGAGTGAAACGTTGCACAACTTTTCCATCAGAGGAAATAGTAAGTAAAAGATGGTACATCCATTTACATTACTGTGGACTAGTATGCCTATGTATTCAGCTGGAGCCACCCAGGAGGCCTGCTGGGCCCAGGGGAGGGGAGAAGGTTCATTGTGGACAAAAGACGAAGCAGCATGAACCCTTGGTCAGCCCAGCGAGAGTACCATTTATTGGGTGTTTCCCTTTCGGTGCCTCATTTAATCCTCACAGCAATCCCATGAGGGTAGTTCTCATACCATCCCCGTTTGACAGTCAAGTACCTGAGGCTCAAGGAGATGGAGTGATCTGTCCAGGGCCCTCTACCTTCAAAGGGCAGGAGCTGAAATTCCAACTCAGTCTAGGTAATACAGAGCAGCCAGTGCTTTTTCCTCAGCACTGTGGTGCCCACTGTTAATGATGATCATGGTGGTGATGGTCCTGGCATCTTTCTCCAGACTTGGGGATACAAGACCAAGCCTGTGGGACACTAGGGGCTGGCAGTAAGTAGCAGAATGGAAAAAGCTATAATATAAAGCTGAGGAATAAAAATAGAAATGTAATAGTATCCATGATGAAAGCAGCCAAAAAAAAAAACAAAAAACAAAAAAACAACCAAAAACATGGACACAGACAACAAGAGGAAGAGGTAAGGAGAAATGGAAACAGATGATGTGTGAGTGGGTGCTCATTTTCCTCTTTCTCTTATTTTTGGGGTTTCCTGTCTTATCACCGTATTATTTGCACAATAAAAAAATTTACAATGAAAAATGGAAAAACTGAGTAAATATGAGCCCCCAGGGTAGCCCATGGTCCTGCTTTGATTCCAGCTGCAGCTCAGGACCTTCCAAAACCATTTTGAAGGCAATACTCGTTAAGGGAAAACTGACTTCTTCTGGACAAGGAGGAAAAGAAAAAAATGTGGAGTGTGACCCCGACCAAGAGGCTTCAGTTGTTTGCCATTATGCTCCAGATGTTGGTGTCATTGTTACATCCATGTGAAGGTCCATGTGGACTGGGGGGGTGTGATAGCGCTTCCCAGCCCAGATGCCTTGCATCTGATGACTATTGTCCCTGTTCATTTGGCGCTAGCAATCCTGGTGTGTGGAGAGAGGTGCTGGCAGCATAGGGAGCGGTCACAGTGGGGGTTGGCCTTGCTGGAGGAAGAGCCAGTATGGAGCAACAGAGGCCAAAGTGACCTCAGCCTGCAAAAAGAACAACAAAACCACAATAACCATGACTGGGGTTCAGAGCTGGGGCCCAGTGATTTTCCTTCCAGTCATGCTCACACTTCATACCTCACTCAATTTTATTCTGCTCTCCAGATGACCGTTCTTTTCAGGATTCCATACATTAGTCCTGCTCCCTCAGTCTGGAGTATCCTGTCTTGGTGCTTCCTGACAGAGCTAAACCCTGTCCATCCTTAATACCACTTCCTTTGTGAAACTTCCCCAATCTGCTTTTAGGAAATCAATCATTCCCTTCTCTGAGTCCTGCAACACTTGATTTGTGTCTTTCTGATATAGTTTGTATTTTCCTGCAGTACAGTATAGTTATTTAATCCACGTCTGTTCCTCCCACTAAGTGGTAAGCCTCTCAAAGGGGCCAAGGGACATGACTTTCGCATTTCTGATTCCCCACACAGCATGGCCGACCTCCGGCATATGGTGGGTGTTCCAGCAACGTGTGGAATGACATTAAATTACAATGACTAAGTTCTTTGTTCTGCTGCAGCATAGTCTCTCTGGGAAAACTGTAGAGATTGTAGGCAGATGACCAACTAGTTTTATATCTTTCTTTCCTATGCATTTTGAAAGGGGCAGGAAGAGGAAGAAAGTTAAAGCTATCTGTGGATCCATATTCCAGAGATTTCAGTCAGCAATCCTTAGAGGGGTAGTAATATGAGCGATAACCAACATGTCTGAGACTTATACTTTCACACCCATGAACTCTGTTGGGTCTCACAAGAACTCTAGCAAATAGGTTAGCTTGTCCCAATATTACAGCTAAGGAAACCAAGGTTCAGAAAAATGCAAGTTTTTTGCTCAAAATTATATCAACTCACAGTAGAGTTGGCACTGAAATCCAAATCTGTTGACTCTAGATCCTTTGCTCTTGGAACTGCTGAGGTGATGAGCACAGGATTTCTTGCCCACTGAGAAAGGGTTAGAGAATGAAAGAAAGAAACCCTGGTTAACCCTTGCAAGGTGAACTAGTGTCTGGCCTTTTGCACATTCATCTGTCTCCCAAAGCTAGGGTCTTGGCAAGCCCCACGCTTTGGCCTGGTTTTGGTTTCTGTGCCTATAAAATGAGGAGCCTGCGCTAGAGGTTTAAATTGGGTCACATTCCCCCCAGCGCCCAGCACAGAGCCTGGTCCACAGTTTCCATCACCCTCCCTTGTGGACAACTCCCAGCTTCAACACTAGAGGCCTCCAGGACTCCAGCTGACATGATGGAGTGTGTACCCCGCACGTTGCAGCCTCTTCCCAGGCTGGCTGCGGAAACCCAGCCTCCTCCAGACGGCAGGGCTGCTCTGATCGCGCGGATCAAGTTGGGGGCCTCATTAGTCATGTCAGATGACATAGTTAACACTTGGGGCCGGCACAGTCAGTTCATCAAAAGCTCCTATGTGCCTGGCTCCATCACTGCAGTTGAGGAACTACTGTATGTAGAGCAGGCAGTACATCAGAGGAGCAGCGCCAGAGTGCTTCCAAATTGGTTTTGATTAATTGCATAGACATGTCTTTAATTGGTGCCAGGGTAGCGGCCAGAGAACTTATGGGAAAGCAGGATGTTATGCTTTCATTCCCCGAAGTCCCATAAAGCAATGAAAGATGAGGAACAGAATCACTGCTCGTTGAAAATTTATCGACTGTGCAGACCCAGAAAACACAAATAACTATCTGAATAGAACCTAACCTCATTTTCCCAACCCATTGGAAGCCATACATATTCCCCTCGGTGCCCCTGCCTGCCTGCTGAGATGTACAACCGAGCAAAAGGTGTGATTTCTAAGAAACCAGGGCTTTCGCACATAGACGACACTCTTAGCTTTCCCCAGATGAGCAGAGGTAACTGGGAAGACCCCTCCCCTCAGAAACAGCTCTCCCTTCTCCCCTTCACCAGCCTATGAGCTGGTATCACTTTGGGTGAGACTCATTCCACGTTCATGCTTTCTTTTCCACCCTGTGGGGATTTAAGGCACATACATTAAATTCCTACCAAATACAAAGCACTGTCACCACAGCAAGGAAGATACAGAGAGAGTCAAGTATAGACACTTCCCTCAGGGAGATGCTACCTAGGGGAAAAGAGGGCAGGTCCCCAGATGAACTAAACCATGGTGGGTGTTTCAACTAGAAGATGAATCACAGGGATTTGGCATCAGAGGACTTGGGTTCAAATTTCAGCTGATTCTTATTACTGAGGCTCCTTCGAAATCGCATTCTCCAATTCCCTGTTTTCATTATAGAATGGGATGTTAACACTTACTGCACATATTGGTCATGAGGGTTGTGAGAATTAGCAGAATTGGAAATATCCAGCCAGGGCTCAACACTGGTTAATAAATGGTTGCTAATTCTGAAAAGAGTCACCGGGGAGACTCTGGTAGAGCACTCTGTGAGTTTACATATTCAAGGAGCAAATGTTTGCATCACAGACTGTGCCAGGCTCTGTGCCAGGCATGAGGCATTTAGACAGGAAGCTCTGCCCTTGGTGACACCGAGGTCCACTGGAAGTAACAAAGTGATCGGTAGTACGGTAAGAAAGGCAAACTGGTACAGGTGTGACGGCCAAAGCCCACTGAACCTGTGGGGAGGATGGAGACAGGCCTTCTGCTTGGGAAATCAGGATAATGATTGAGCCAAGTTATAAAAGATGACAAGATGTTCATTTTCAGATAAAGCAGGAAAAGATATCCTTGCACAATGCCAATTTCCTTCTTTCTGTTCCTCGAGCAAAGGTTATCCCCTGGGGTCTTGGTAGCAGCTGCACTCTATGAATGGAAAATTCCTCCCCTTGATTTTCACAAAGCAGACTCCTTCTTATCATTTATAACCTAAGTCTTTCTTATTTGTTCTTTGGTTTATTGTGTGTCTCTTCCATTAGAACGATGGGTCCATGAGAATCCGAGATCTGGGAGTCTTTTTCTCTATTACAACATCTAGAATACTGTAGGTGAGGTGTTCAATATGGGTCTGTTGCATGAATAGACAAACAACAGAGGCATGAAAGGGAATCCTGCAGTCAGGAACTCAGAGCACACTGCCTGGAGCACAGCGGGCATTGAGTTTTTCTTCCTCATAACATTGAACAATTAGGAATGCCTGAAGCATAGGTCAGAGGAATTGAGGAGGGAGTAAGAGAAGAGGTGGACTCGGAGCTGCACCCTGAAGACAGAAGAATGACAATGTGGTGGGGATGTTGACGAGGGAATCAAAAGAGTAAGTCAGATAATTTTTGAAGTCAGATAATATATCCTTCCAACCTTGGGCTTCTAAGGATTTCTCTGAACAAATCATCTCTTGCCACCATTCCTGGTCCCTTCATTCACTCCACTGCTTTCCACTCCACCCTGTCTGGAGGCTGTAAGGACATCTGACACACTATTTCCTGCCAATGTAAATCATGGACTGATGTGTGATGCTCGGTCTCCTTTTTTACCATCCCCCGGGGGGGATGGACCTATAACTCAGGGTGGAGACCCCAAGCAAAGCCAGCTTTTCCACAGGGTGGCAAATTAAGGGGAACTTGTTTACCCACCAGCACCCTCCTGGCCCTGCTCCCAGATAATTTTATATCCTCTGGTCCTGGATCTGCTCCTTAGTTGGATGCACCTCACTTCACTTGCTGGAGCACTGATGTGTGACTGTTTAACTGCTGCTGCTTCCTCTCCCAGGGATTCTGGACTTCAGGGAAAATGGGAAGGAGAAAAGAAAGAGAGCTTTATGTAAAGGAGGCTTTGACAGTAATACTAAAGTCACAAAACTAACTTACATATGCTTAACAATTTACAAAACTGTGGCAAACTCCTAATCATCCTTCAAGACCCTGCACAAACGTGAATCTCTTTTCACAACCTTCATCTGTCCAAGGCAGAGATAATCCTTTTCTCCAAACTTTTAAAAATCTCTATCATAATCCTGTACCTTGCAATAATTTGTGTACATGTCTCCTTTCATCCTTTCATCCATTAAATCACCAGCTTCTTGGGGCATATCTCTTCTCTCCCAGGGAAACTTTTTTCCTTCCTTCCTTCCTTCCTTCCTTCCTTCCTTCCTTCCTTCCTTCCTTCCTTCCTTCCTTCCTTCCTTCCTTCCTTCCTTCCTTCCTTCCTTCCTTCCCCTTCCTTCCTTCCTTCCTTCCTTCCTTCCTTCCTTCCTTCCTTCCTTCCTTCCTTCCTTCCTTCCTTCCTTCCTTCCTTCCTTCCTTCCTGTTCTTTCTTTCTTTCTTAAAAAGTAACTTTTATAATATATACATGTATTTATATTATATTATATTATATATAGGTTATTTACTTTTTTTACGCTCTCACAAATAAAATAGATATATTCAGGGGCCTCCCCGATGGCGCAGCAGGTTGAGTGCAGCGCTGTGAAGCTGTCCGCAGCCTCTGCAGCGCAGGTTCAATTCCCGGCGCCGGGGAGATACCCACATGGTGTGGCAGACTTCTCCTATCTTGCCTGCTGCTCCCCTCAGTAGTGCTTTTGGTCTATCTGCCTGTGCTGCTCCCTGCTCTGTCTCTGGTGAATCCTCTCACCCTCCCGCACCTCTGCCCTGTACCCCCAGCTCTTGTATAAATAGATAAATCTGTAAAAAAATAAAACAACTATATTCATAAATCTTTGTATCTTTGACTATTTCCCTAAGAAAGATTCCTAGAAATGGAATTTTGAGGTCAACTGGCTTAAGCTCTTTCAAGGTTCTTGATGCTCACTGCTTAATTACTCTGAGAAAGTGATAACTAATTTACAATTCCACCAGTGCATGTCTGTGCCCATCCCACAGTGCCCTCCCTTGCATCACATGCTATCCCACTGGTATCATTACCAAAGTCAGTGCTCTTTTCATAATGCCCCTCAAGGTGAGTCATTTTTCTTAAACACAGCAAAAATAATACAACTGAACACAGATTTGTTTTCCTCCATGATATCAACCCGGGAGTGTATATATACGTGAACAGTGCTTCTGCTGCTTTAAACACTTCTATTATTTTGATTTGAAAATTGCCTGCAGAGCAGGCATCTAAATTGTAATGCAATTCTGTCTTTGGGGAATGATATTTTATTTTTTAGCAAGAGTCAAAAGCCATTTGGAACTCATGGAAAATGAGATGAGAAGCTACAGATGATTTGGGGTCAAAAATCAGGTGTCATTTTACAATAATGAAAGTGAGGTCTTTTTGTGACTTGTAAAAGGGAGTCCCCCAGGAGTTCTGGGCAGTAGTGAGTATATCATCAGAACAAGTTGACCACTCCACAGTGATTGTGCTCAGTGGAGGCAGAGTCTAGTCCCTGGGAACTCAGAGCCTCTCCTTTTTTTTTTTTTTTAAAGATTTATTTATTTATGATTACAAGAACTGGGGTACAGGCCAGAGGTGTAAGGGTGGTGGTGAGAGGATTCATCAGAGACAGAGTGGGAACAGAACAGGCAGATTGACTGGAATATACTGCTGAGGGGAGCAGCAGGCGAGACAAGAGAGGTCTGCTGCACCATGTGGGTAGCTCCCTGGCTGGTTGGGGATCGCACTTGTGCTGCAGTGGCTGCGGACAGCTTCATAGGTAGCATCTTAGTCCCTTGGCCACCAGGGAGGCCCTCAGAGCCTCTCCTTTTGACTTCATCATTGCTCCATGTAGATCCCCAGGGACAGGTGCCAACTTATTTCAGAGGGAATCCCTTTCTACTTTCTCTCTTCACCAGCCCCACTGGGTCTGCTGTGATTCCAAGACCAAGACCTTACAGGATCAGTTTAGGGAAAATGTAGAACATGGCATGGCAAGGGAAAGAGAACTCTACAACAGTCAGAAAGCACTGGGTCTGAGTCCTGGCTGTGCTTTTTACTAAATGTGTATTAAGTCTTGGCTATAAAAGATCCTACTTCAAAGACTTAAAAGAAGTGGAGCATACATTCAACTGTACCTTCATACACACACCCAGACACACACACACCCACAAACACACAAAATAGCTAATGTATATCAAGCACTCACTGTGTGCCAAGTGCTGTGTTTTATATATATGTGGCAGACCCCATAAGTTGGCCACCAAGAAGATATTTCCTCTTGCTATCTCCCACCCCAGCTCCTTTGTCACTAGAGGTAATCTTGTGACCCAATTCTGGCCAAGGAGATTTAGGTAGAACTCTGCTGGCAGTTCCTGAAAGAGCTTTTGCTTTCCTGATGAAATAAGATTACTGAATCTGAACTGTCTTCCCACTCCTATCCCACACTGCCTTGAACTTGAAGGTGAAAGCTGGGTTTTGCAATCATCTTGTAATGTTGCAGAAATAAATTCTAGCCTTTTACCCAGGCAGGGGAAGAACAAGCGGTACTTTAGGAATGGTGAGGTCAGGAAAGCTTTATTACTCATGCATGAGGTCTCAGACCTGGGTAGTCCCATAAGTTCTGAGCACTGGTCTAGAGACAAAGAGTTTCTTTTATACACAACCACTTTACATTGATAAACTTGGTTAGTTAGCTTACAAATTCTTGACACAGGAAAAGGGAAAGGATACAGATCTTCCAGGATGGCCTGGGAGATCAATCAGCCTAGCAGGCTGCCAGACCTTATTTAGATATGCTTATTAAGGAAGCAAACTTATTATTTACTTTACATTTCCAGGTCTATGACTCTTTAATAGGGAAAGATTTCTTTTTCTTAGCAGTTCCCTTTCAGTAACAAGGTGAAAAGGCCAAAGGAACACCTCTGGAATTCTTAGTATGTCAGAAAACAGCTACCTATTTGTTTAACGCATAGTTAATTATCACTATTTGCAGCTAAAAAGACTCTAATACATATGTATAAAGAAGGGCTACACATAATAGATGCTCAATAAAGGGTTTTTATTCACATTCACATTCACATATAATTCTTTCATCCAAAGAACTGATGATATTTAAGATTTTTATCTAATATTTATGCATCATTTGGCATTTTCTAAAAGATATTTTCATTACCATTTTGTCATTTGATCCTTCTAACTCTGCAAACACAGCAACTTTTCATCCCGATGACTTTGAAAAAGGATATGTAGGAAGTATTTCAGAATGTTCTTATGTTAATATAGGCACCCTCCTGCCCAATCTTCTTCATTTTCTCCATTCCTTCTTTCCTTCCATGCCAATTCTGAGCCTGGCTTTTGATTTGTTTGTTTGTTGTTTCAGACCCAGCCTCAGTCTTCTTTGCTTTGCTCTATAACACAGGTAGGTTGATCCATTCACCCTACAATCCAAGCCCCAACATATCTGACATCCAACTGAATTTAGCTTTTCTGGAGAGAAACCAGGGGCTCTGAGCTACTTTTAAAGTGCCTAGAAATCTTGCATGACAATTTATACAGAAAAAGACTGAACACAAAACCTATTTTCACATTTAAAATATTATGACTCTCAGTATCTACCTAAAGAATGTGAAAACTCTAATTCATAGGGATATACGTACTACTATTTCATTGCAGCAGCATGTACAATAGTCAAGGTGTGGAAACAACCTAAGTGCCCAATTAAGAAGACGTGTTGTATATATACATGATGGAATACTACTTAACTATAAAAGAAAATGAACCTTGTCATTTGTAACAACATGGATGAAATTGGAGGAGATTATGTTAAATGAAGTAAGTTAGATGTGGAATTCATGTGGCATATAGAGAAAATAAACAATGGAAGTAACAAAGCTAAATTAAACAAAGTTTAGATATATGACTGCAGAATTAAGGCTACTTGAGGGGTTGGTGAGTTGGGGGTGGAAACAAAATGGGGTGGGGGCCCAATGGTCTATGATAAAAGACTATGAGTGCTTTGGTGGTGGCTGTGGAGTGGTGACATACATCTGAGGAGGTATGAATCTATTCCTCTAAATTATATAGTATTGTAAACCAAGGTTACCTCAAAAAGAAAGAAAGAAAGATTATGACTTTGGCAATTTAGAGACTCATTCTGAGTTTCAGTTTTCTTATCTATAAAATGGAGATAATGAATATCTTCCTAAAGGAATTATTGCTTCTCATCTGGCAACTTGCAGAAACATGACAAAGTAGACTAATGTAGATGGGTTTCTGGGCCTACCCTGGTGGCGCAGCGGTTGAGCACTGGGCTGCGAGGCTGCCCGCAGCCTCTACAGCGCTGGTTCGATTCCTGGCCACCGCAAGTGTCCCACATGGCGCGACAGACCTCTCCTGCCTCTCCCACTGCTCCCCTCAGCAGTGTATTTCTTGGTCAGTCTGCCTGCTCTGTTCCCTGCTCTGGCTCTGGTGAATTCTCTCACCCTCCCGCGCTTCTGACTATAACCAATGCTTGTATAAATAAATAAATAATAAATAAATAAAAAAAAAATGATGTATTTAAAAAAAAAATGTAGATGGGTTTCTCATCCACCCTCTGCTATAGATACGTAGAGATGCTAGATGAACTATAAGATTATTTTTAATGCCAAGTATCAAAAATACAGAGAGAAATCCTGAGTTAGAAATGAAAAAGAATTTAAAAATTCAATCAGTAGAGGTGATGCAACTTAGCAGCACACGAATATTTATATTTAGCGCTTGATCCTGTGAGCTGAGGCCAGGCCTCCACTGTATACTAAAGGGTAGGAGCTAGGGCATCAGTTCAGGCCGGGTGGGTGAAGACGGTGGAACCCAGCCCCCCTGCATAAAACTCTGACATTAGAAGCTCTGCCCTCTTCCGTGAAAAGGAAACTGGAGAAACTGTACCCCAGAGTTAAAGAAATCATAAGGAAATTTGATGTCTGAAGAGGCCTTGGGTGGGGAAAAATGGCACCCTTGAGAAATAGAAACCCAATCTTTGCCAAATGCACATGGGGGGCTAAGTTTACCTGTATGTGTAGGCACCTAGTGAGATAAATTAACATAAAACTTGGTCCAGACCATTAAAATTCTTAGGTTAGAGTTGAAGTAAGCCCTATTAAAATTCTTAGGTTTAGACTGAAGCAAATCCAAAATAGCTCTATAGGGACGCTTAACACCCCGGGGTGTGTGGAATTTGCAACAAAAACAAAAACAAAACTTTCTGAAAAATGTGATTATGTTCGAAGAGTGGCCTAGTGCAGATGAGTCCCCAATCGCTTTCCCACAAGGATACCAGGACAAGTAGAACAGCACCGTGTTCCCAACTCTATGCCGGGTGTCCTGGCCTGTGGCAGGGAGGGTCCTGAGGAGGGAGCAGAGTGGCCATGAGAATTTACAAGCTGGAACACACGTGGCCTGTGCTCTTCTCATGGTGGATGGCTAAGTGTGGCTCCAGCTCCAGGTTTGTCCTCAGCCAGGCTTCTGGCGTTTGCCCTCAGGCCTCATCAGGTTGGGCCTCTCCTCAGGTGGCCAGCCTCTTCCTCCAGGTATACGGCCTGCCCCAGAGTCTCCTCTGCAGGCTGGCTGCCATCTCCTCTGTGGACTGGGCTCCCCCTTTCTCTCAGGGCCTGTGCTCACTGGACAGCCATCTTCTTCTGGCTGGGAGTCTGCAATACGGACACTCTGGGGTAGTGTAAGAGGAGCTCCGTGGCTCCTGATCCCGTGGTGCAGGGGAGGTTGTCTGGCTCCATCGTACCCCCATTACTACATGGCTGACCTCAGCCCAGGTTGGTTTTCAAGTACCCACGGTTTTGAAAATGCACCAGTCAGGTTTGAAATCAGCAGACCCTGAAAGCCATAAAAGGCAGGGTAGCAGACAGCTTGAGACTCCTGAGACTGAGTTGTCGGGACACTGTCTCCTGGTAAGACTATTGGATTCTGCTTTCAGACCTTTGCTGTCACTTCCAGCACAACTGGCACTGCCACCTAGAGCCACACACTGCGCTTTGATCCTTGACATCACCTGTGACCGTAGCTGACTGGCACTGCTGGCCTATGCCCGGCCACCTCTAGGAGCTATCTGGTCATCACTAAGGGTTGTCCACTGATTTTGATCCTCTGGCACTACCACCTGACCGCTGTACCTGCCTCCCACAGGGCTGGCACCATCTCCTATTGCTGTCGCCTCTTGCACTGTCCAATCTGGCTTCTAGATAAGCGCTGTTGGCTGCTGCAGAGTGGCCTCAGCTGTGCCACCTGTGATCAACTCCAGTTCCCACTGTGAACTGGGTCCTGGTACTAGTGATCCACCAGCTCCAGGCTCTCATCGAAGGGTCAATGCCATCGTGCATGAGCAGCTTTTGGTTCGGACTACTGGGCACTGTGGACACTATCTGGGGAGGCCAGATGGCCATTTGTGGCCTTAAAAACTCTTTCCTTTTTCCTTATCTCTTCCACCCCTCATAAAGAAACCCTGCTGTTGTTATACTCTGTGTTTGAGTAGTGTCCTTGCAAGTGCATGGGTGAGGACCCACAGACCACGACATTCCCCCAGGTTTGCATGGTTTCAGTCAGACAGGCTACATTCAGCCTAAATTCTCTTTCTCTCTCTCAGTTCTCCCTTGTCTCATTCCATGTAAATAAATTCTGCTGCTGTTTCTCCCCATGTGTCTGCTTTCACGTCACACCCGCAGTTGTTAGTGTGCAGGTGAGAGTCATCCCATTTCTTCCAGGTTTGCTCAGTTTCAGTCACAAAAAGTGCCAAACCAAGAGAAGAAAGAAATGACGAAAGTGGAGAATTGGAAAACCCAACAAACTACAGAGAAGGGTAAAAATAGAACCATCTGAAAGAGATTATGGATTTGGATGATTAGCGTTAAGAGAAGGAACTGGAGCCATAAAAAAAACAACAGGGTAGTGTAACAGGGAAAGAGCTGGAGATTTGAAAAAGAACCATGCAGGACTTCCAGAAATTAAAATGCACTCACTAAAATTAAAAACACAAAGGATGAATCAAACTACATATCAGACCAAGCTGAAGAAGGAATCAGACATTGAAGGAAATCACACAAAATGGACTAACATGACAGGAAGATAAAAAAACCTGAACAAGAGTTTAAGGGGTAGAAAGGACAAAAAGAGAAAGTCAAGAACGTGTGTTAATAGAAGTTCCAGAAAGACTGAATAGAGGGAACAGTGGGAAATCATTGTTAAAAATATTATAGTTGTATTAGTCATAGTTCTCCATGGAAACAGAACCGGTATGTGTGTGTATAATTTATATATTTATATCATATATATATATATATATATATATATATATATACACACACACACACACACACACACAGTCTTACATACCGATACATAGTTTTCCTCCATAATGCATCACTTCTTCATTTCTTAACTTTTTACTATAATTTCGCTATCATTTATTTTCTTGAGGTTATGCATCCTCTTATATCTTTATGTAGAACCACTACAGAATGGTGCCCTACTGTACATCCCATCTCCACAATTAGTGATGTCACACTGGCAACTTGATTATACACCAGAAATCAACAACTGCTCCAAATCAGGGCTTCCCTCCCCTCCTCCACAGGAAAGCTGGTTGCTAAACACATGTACATTATGTATATTACATATAAATACATGTGCTATATAATATATATTTATATAAGGATAAAAATATTTTTATCTTTTTCTTTATGTATATTTTCTTCATGTATTTATACGTAAAGTGATTAATTAGGATTTGGTTCATGCAATTATGGTAGCTGACAAGTCCCAAGAGTTGCAGTTGGCGAGTTGGAGACCCAGGAGACCCAACGATATAGCTCTAGTCCAAGTCTGAAGGCCTGAGAACCGAGAAAGCTGACGGGATAAGTTCCAGTCCCAAGAGCAGCTGATATTTCAGTTTGAGTGTGAAGGCAGGAAAAGACAGATGTCCCAGTTCAGTCAGGGAGGAAGGGTTCTGTCTTTTCTTTTATTCAAGCCTGATTGGATGAGGGCCACCCACACGAGGGAAGCAATCTGCTACATGATTCTACTGATGTAAATGTTACTCTCATCCAAAAACACTCTCCCAGACACACACAGGATAAAGTCTGGCTAAATATCTAGGCACCCCCATGGTCCAATCAAGTCGACACATAAAATCAACCAAAGGCTGATAATTTTCTGAAATTGAAGAAGCATACACAAGGCAATAAAGAATTTCATAACTATTCATACCCTGTTGAAGCTGCAAACCCACAGGGCAAAGAGAAAAATACAAAAGCCCACCATAAAAAGGACAGATTACCAAAAGGGATATTAGCTACAAAGATAGTCTTCTCATCAGCAATGATGGAAACCAAAAGACAGGAGGATAATATTTTCAAAATGTAGAAAGAATGTAAACCTCAAACCAGAATTCCATACAGCTAAATTCTTAAGTGAGTCAAATTTTCAGACAAGCAAAGACAAACAATGGCTGAAAGAATACTAATGGATATACCTTAGTAAGAAGAAAATTCAATCCAGAAAGAAGTGAGATGAAGGAGGGGGATGTGAGGTGTTAGAGTCAGTTTGTATCAGCTCAGAGAGCTAATTGTTAAAATTTCAGAAATTTTGAGAACTACATGTTACATAGTTATTATTAAAAATTAATTATAAAAACTTACAATTAAATGAATTATTTTAAAAATCAAGGTACAAATTTCTCAGAATGCATCACTTCTTATTTTATTAAAATTTTCCTATTATCTTTGCTCTCAAGTGTATTCATATCCTTTATTTATAAGGTATAACTATTACAGGACAGAGAGAGGGGCACGCCCAAACCCCCAACCTGTCCACTCTAAATAGGTTCTGCTATCTGCCATATCAAAACAAAACATACTCTAGCGTGTAAGACCTTTAATGGAAAGAAACTTCAATACAATTAGTGTGCAATACAGAAAAGGAGAAAAATGGGGAAGAATATAGTTTCCAAATCAATTTTCCAAAGTTACCCATCCCCTCTTGGGTAAATGTCCAGCCAAACAGGGTTGGCCCAAAGCAGAGCCGCTGAGGCCCCAAAACTGCCACAAGTCTAAGGCACCTTCCGGTGGGGACCCATAGGAAAGGGGCAGAAACAGCCAGGCAAGTCTGGAAGGAAAAAAGCAAAACCAAAATCAAGATCAACGCTGACATTGTTAACCTCCCCACGGGTCTCTCACCCACATCTGTTTCAACCAGTCCAGGACAAAAAGCAAGTGCAGCTTCTTCACATGTCTCTCTGCTCCATCTGCCTCCTCCAGGGCTCCTTCCAGCTGTCCATCCTGCTTCCCACGTTTCCCAGTCTCCTCCCCGCTCACCTCCAGCCTCCCTTGGGTGGGGCAGGGAACCTGGAACCACCCCTTTTCCTGGCGAAAACCCTGTTACATAACTACTCAGAATTGTGTCCTACTGTGCATCTCTTCCCATTCCTACAGTCAGCTATGTCACATTGGAATGTAAGTACTTGCACCCTGGAGGTCAACATATGCTACAAATCAGGGCTCCCCTGCTTGTCCCACCAAATGAAACCTGACAGCTATTTATCAGCACACCACTGAATATAAGAAATAAGGGTTTCCACTCCTAGGTATCTATCCAAGAGAACTGAAAAGATAAGTCCATAGGACAAAAAGAAACTTGTACTGGAAGAGGCATTGCAGCATTCTATTGATACACAAAAGCAAAAGGTGGAAACAACCCAGATGTTCATCAACTAATAAACAGATAAATGCAATGTGTTATATCCATACAATGGAATGTTATTCAGGCATAAAATAGAATAAGTACTGATATATGTTCCAACATAGATAAAACTAGGAAGTGTTATGCTAAGTGAAAGAAACCAAATACATAAGGTTATTTATTTTGGGCCTCCCTGATGGTGCCGCGGGTTGAGCGCAGCTCCATGAATCTGTCTGCAGTCTCTGCAGCATGGGTTCGATCCCAGCTGGCCGGGGAGAAACCCACATGGTGCAGCAGACCTCTCCTGTCTCGCCCGCTGCTCCCCTCAGCAGTGTATTTCGTCAGTCTGCCTGTTCTGTTCCCTGCTCTGTCTCTGGTGAAGCCTCTCACACTCCCGCACATCTGACCTGTACCCTGGTTCTTGTATAAATAAATAAATCTTTAAAAAAAAGTCATTTATTTTATGACTTCATTTATGTGAAATTTTCAGAATAGGCACATCCACAGGGACTGAAAGTGGATTAGTGGTTATCAGGGGCTGGGAATGGGGGAAATGACTGGTGATGAGTATGGGGTTTCTTTTGGGGATGATGAAAATATTCTAAAATTAGATAGTGTTAATGGTTGCACAATTTTGTTAATATACTAAAAACATGGAAGTGTACACTTTAAAAGGGTACTTTGTATAAGAAGGAAAAATGAAAGAAAGGCAGATAAAGAAACAATTATGCAGGTATGTAACTCGAAATAAATACTGACAAATTGAAACAAAAATACTAAAAATCAAATTATTTGAAAGACAGAAGTGGATGGAGTTCAAAATTAAAGAACCTAGGACTCCTGAAATCATCACAATGGGCTAGAGATAGTGATTAACTTAAATATTAAGTCAATAATGCACATTAATGATGTATGAACACCCACTGAACGAATAGAACGAGATGTACATTCTTCCACGAGTGAGACTAGAGGGAATAAAGAAAGCAACCAAATCAAAATAACGGCAAGATAAGAGAATAAAGGAAAGAAAGGACATAACAGGACCTCCCGTGGTGGCGCAGTGGTTGAGTGCTGGGTTGCAAGGCTGCCCGCAGCCTCTGCAGCACCAGTTCGATCCCCGGCCACCGGCGAGGGTCCCACAAAAAAAAGAAAAAGAAAAAGAAAGGACATAACAAATAACAAAACAAAATGGGAAAAATATGCCCAATATATCAGAATCAGAAGAAATATAAATATGCCTGGAAAAAGACAAATACTCTTTGATTGGATTTCTAAAATTCTACCTCTATGTTGATACAAGAACACCTTCATAATATAGTGACACAGAAAGATTAAAAGTATGGAGAAAATATACTAGGCTAATATTAAGTGAAAGAATGCAATAGTAGATTTTAAGGCAAAATGCATGATTACAGATAGTCATACCATAATGACAAAAAGAACAGTTCATCCATAAGATAAAAATGACCCAGATCATCTCTACATCAACTGGAAGCATTATCTTCAAATATATAAGACATACTTGCAAGGAGAAATGGAAAAATCCACATAGCAGGGAATTTGACCATCTTCCTGAGTAGCTCTGATAGAGTAACTGACAACATATTTGTAATTTTTAATAGAAGAGTTGAATAACACTACCATCAAATTCTTTCTCTTTCCAGACTTACATTCCTAGGCTTTGAAAGGTCCTCCTCCCTGTTACTGTACATGAGTCAGTGCCAAGCCCTCATGAGTTCTCACGGTATGACAGATTGGTTCTATGCCAACACCTCTTCATTCTATAACTAGTTCTTTGGCAGAGGCTATAGTTGCTTCTTGCTAGAATCATTGTAATTGTCTCCTAATTGGCCTCCCTGTATTTGTGGAGAATTGCCCAAATGACTTATGTTTCAATAGTTTCATCTTAATGCTCTAAATTTTATCTTTGGGTTAAGTCAGACCAAGGGTACTACAATATTTCAGCCACAGCGAAATCACTTTTAGTAAACTGAGCTCTGGCATGAAGATACTGGTTTCTTGGAGAGATGTAAAGACAAAATCATGGGAAACTCCCTTTGGAGGGTATATTATTCCAGGCACACATAGTATCTTCTTTATGAGGAATCTTGAGAGGAAATATTCTGAAATCTGCATTTACAGTTCATATGTATTTTATAGACATGAAATCAGGTAATTGATATTTACACTTTGCTAGGGTCACTATAAAACTCAAGCAAAATTTATTGTCCACTTTTAACAAGCATACATAATAATAGTATTTATTAAATGCTTGGTCAGAACCAAGTATTATTCCAAAAGCTTTACATGTATTAATCTGTTTAACCCTCACTTCACCCCCATTTTAAGATGAGAAAATTGAGACCCAGAAAGGTTATATAACAGGCCCTGAGTATACAACTAAGATAAAGAGCCAGAATTTGAATCCAGGCAGTCAGATTCCAGAATCCTCAGATTCCAGAGTCTATACTCTTAACTCTGTGTGATATTACCTTTTTAGTTTTTTACTATGCATGTCTGTGTGCTAGTAATAGCCTCCAACTCTACTAATTTCCTATACTTATTAAGCAGATATAAAAAAGATCCAAATCCCAGTAGGAACAAATACATTCAGTGCCCATAACTTGGTTTCTTGATACCATTCTCCAGTAAAAGGAAACCGGACAGTCAGAGCAACGATTGATTGCAGATCTGGAACAAGGAAAATAAGATGATCATGAAAACATGTTGTAGTATCAGAAAGTAAGGAAGTATTAAAAAAAAGGATGGGATCAAAAAGATACAAAAACCAACTTTGAAAAGGATCTAATGGCCAAAGCTGGTTCAACTTTAACAATAAAATAACATTATATTGCACTATAATCCAAAATGTAAAAAATTACACATATGTCCAAACTTGGATAAATAAATTATAAAATAAATAACTTGGGAAAAAAAGGTAACTCCTCCATATAGAAGAATTCCAAATGGTATGTACATACTCCCTGTCTCTAGGAGGCTAAACTCAACCACTCCTCTTCCCTTGTGTGTGGGCTGAAATTGGCGACTTATGTCCAAAGAATGAGTATGGAGAAGGAAAATGAGTAGATTTACAGTAGGAAAATCTAGCAAAACTACCTTAGCCAAAGTGATTAAAGCTAACATCTTTGACTCCTTAAGAAACCTCCCAAATAAGTGCTTAGATATCGCTTCAAAAAATGAAGAAAGTTAATATCACCAATGATGTCATGTGGATATTATGTACTCTCTAATTTGATGAAATAAGATGGACACTTTATTTCTATGCTATTCTTTTCCAAAACTCACTAACTACAGTCTAAACAGGAGAAAAACTTCAGACACACCCAAATTAAGGGATATTCTATACAATACATGCCCAATAGTCCTCAAAACTTTCAAGGTCATGAAAAACAAGACAAGACTGAGGAAGTGCCAAGAGTGAAAAGAGACTAAGAAGACACAACAACTAAATAAAATTGGATCTCCTTAGTTCATTGCTGGGACAGAAAGAAGACGTTAATGAAAAATTGTTAGCAAAGTGTAGGGTTTAGTTAATAATAACGTACCAATGCTGGTATCTTAGTTTTGATAAGCATAACATAGAAATATAGTAACAGTAGGGGAAACTCAAACTGAATGAGGGAATATTTGGGAATGCTCAATACTAACTAAAATTATTCTAAAGTTAAAAATCTATTTAAAAGATAAAAATAAAATTTTTAGAGATAGAAATTATAGTTGTGATGAAAAATGGGATAAACATAGATTAGACATCTCAGAAGAATTAGTAAAATTGAACACATATCTATTAATAAAAACTATACAAAAGACACAAGGAGAAAAAAGACAAAAAATTAAACGGAGCCTCAATAAGGTGTGGGGCAATTTCAAGTGGCCTAATATACATGTAATAGGAATCCCTAAATGTGGAAGGGACAGGAAAATTATTTGAAGAAATATTGGTCATAAGTTTTCTAAATTTGATAAAAACTTTAAGGCCACAAATCTAAGAAACTCAAGCATAGGAAATATGAAGAGAACTACAATGGGGTATTGCTTACTCAAATTGCTACAGTCAGCAATAAAGAAAACATCTTCAGAGAAGCAAGAGAGAAAAAACAGTATACAGAGGAACAAAGATATCAATTACAGAAGTCTTTCATCAGAAGTAATATAAACCAGAAGATAGCAGAGAAAAAGCTTTAGGGTACAGAAAGAAAAAAAAATTGTCAACTAAAAATTTGAAAGTATCTTTCAAAAACAAAGTTGGCAATGGGGAAATAACAGGTTTTCTTTTTTTCTTTTTTTTTAAGATTTATTATTGGTGGCGCAAGGGGTTAAGACGCAACCTCTGAAGCTGTCTGCAGCCACTGCAGCACGAGTTCGGTCCTGGACAGGGAGTTACTCACATGGTCAGCAGACCTCTCCTGGCTCGCCTGCTGCTCCCCTCAGCAGTGTATTTCAGTTAGTCTGCCTGTGAGAGGATTCACCAGTGACAGAGTGGGAAACAGAACAAACAGACTGGCTAAAATACACTGCTGAGGGGCAGGAGACATAACAACTAAATATGTCTTGCTGCTGGGATGTAGGCCAGAGTTTTGATGTGTGTGAGGATTTACCAGAGACAGAGTGTGGAGCAGAACAGGTGGATATACTGAAATACATTGCTAAGAGGAGCAGCGGGCAAGCCAGGAGAGGTCTGCTGCGCCATATGTGGGTTAGTATCCTGGCGGGTAACAAATTCAGGCCATAGAGGTAATAGTGCAAAGACTTAACCCTTAGGCCACCAGGGAGGCCTGGCAACGGTTTAGTACAAGCTATCAAATTAAAAATAAACTGGACTTCACCAAGTTAAAAACTTTTCAGCATCAAGGGACACTATCAAGAAAGTGAAATGGTAATCCATGAAATAGCAGAAAATATTTGCAAAATAATATGGCTGATAAGAGTAGTATACAGAATATATAAATAATTCTTACAACTCAACAACAGAAGGGCAAACTAAATAAAATGGGCAATGGATTTGAATATTTCTTTCTCCTAAGATGTATCCATGGTCAAAAAAATATGGAAGGATATTCAACATCATTAGACATTAAGGAAATGCAAATCAAAACTACAATGAGATACCACTTTATACTCATTTGAATAGATGGAGTTTTTAAAAAGGTGGGGGGGAGGTAAAAAGTTTGGGGGAGGTAAAAGATGTTGGTGAGAACATGGAGAACTTGGAACTCTCACTTCATATGTTGCTGGTAGGAATGCAAAAATGGTTCAGCTGCTATAGAAAAGTTTGGTGGTTCCTCGATTTGTTAAACAAAATTACTATATGACCCAACAATACCACTCTTGGGTATATACTCAAGAGAGTTAAAAACTGGTGCTTAAAACAAAACTTGTACAAACATGTCTGTGGTGGGACTATACATACGAGTCACCAGGTAGAAACAACCCAAATATCCAAAATGGATAAATATGGAATATCAATACAATGGGATTATTATTTAGCCCTACAAGGAATGAAATACTGAATATATCTTATAACAATGGATCTTGAAATTATGCAAAAAGAAACTAGACACATAAGGCCACATAATGCATAATTCTGTTTATATGAATTTCCAGAATAGCCAAAACCAAAGCCAGCAAGTAGATTAGTGATCATCAGGGGCTGCCAGTAGGAGGGGCATGGAGAGTGAGTTTCACCAGTATAAGATTTCCTTTTGAAGTGATGAAAATGTCCTGGAACTTGATAGTGGTGATGGTTGCTCCACATTGTGAATGTTTAAATTCACCACTTAAAAATGGTTAAAATGGTGAATTGTTATATGAATTTTACCATCATAAAAAATGCAATTGCCCTAAGTCTATTCTTCATTCAGCTATCAAACATTTGTTGAACAGTTCCAGGCAAGCTTAATTCTGGATGTCGTTAATACAGAGGATAATCAGATGTGGTCTTGGTTTTTGAGAAGTTCATGGGCTGGTAGAGGAGGAAAAACATTCTGCAAGCAATTAAGTTCAGTTGAGTATTATAGTTACCTTGACATAAGAGTTTGCATTGCACATGGGGGGGGGCAGCTACATCATCTAGGGAGGGGGGCAGTTACTAGCAATGGAAAGGCTGAGGTTTGATTGCTGAGTGGGAGTCTGCCAGGTGAATGGTAGCAGAGAGGGGAGTCTAGGCAGCAGGATGACTTGAGTAAGCACAAAAAGTTGAGGCCAGAAAGCCTCTGGTTTTCAGCAAACTGCAAAACATAGAGTACTCTGATATTTGAGGATGGACTTCAGGGCGTGAGGTAGCAGGTGGGTGGCCACGCTGTGCAGGTATAGTAGGTGACACTCAGAAATATTAGAAAGATACAGACCTGACTGGACTTAAGGGTCAAAGGAAGTGTGACTCCACAACTGGGTCAGCTGGTGACTGGCTGGTATTGCTAGTCCCTCAGGTGGGCCCGATGGATACTGTGCTCAGTGGACATGTACTAGAATTTATATTCCCCAACTTAAGTATTCTATTTTTAATTATTTTATCTTGCATTTGAAACCTACTTCCCCTTTCCTTGGACTGCCTCTGTTTTCCTGTTTGAAATATGTTGCTATGGAAATGTCATGGCACAGTATAGTGGCATTTACAAGTGAAGTGTAAAGGATTTTCAGAACATCTAGAAACACAAGTCCGGGGTTTAGGAATATAAGCCTTAATGATGTGATAGCATTCATGCCTTCAGACACTGTGTCACAAATACAAACACACCCAGAAATTTGAGACAGCATAGAGGAGATAGTTGAGAACTTTATTAGGATTTATGTGCCCAGACTTTTAAGATGTATGAGAAATATTAAAAACACAAAACATAACACACTACTTGGGAAGAACATCTGGAAAAAAGGAATGACAAAGTGCCAACTTATTCTTATGAAAAACACATCTGGAAGGACCAGAGGCCTGGACACCGCAGGGAAATGGAAAAACTTTTGCACCACCTTCTATGCCATAAATATGTTTCCTAAAAATTACATGTAAATCAACTGCTGGTAAATCATACTTATCAAATGTAAGGGTGCCTGCTACTTCAACAATATGTTAAGGATGTATGCTTTAGGAAATTATTACCAACAGCATAATGGGAAAAAAACTCCTGGGACGGAGTGAAATTCAAGGTCCTTCATTATTATCCTGCCTCTTGCCATCAACGGGATGTGTGATTCAAGAAAAGTCACTGAGACTCCCTGGACCAATTTTTTCATCTAATCTGGGTTGTAATTCTGAATTTTCACTTATTAGGTTTTTAGAGCAAGGGTGTTGGGCCACAGTCCAATGTCCAGTTTCTTCTGAGAGGTACTGCTGCGGAGGAAATCCTTGTGGACAGAGCTTGGAGCCCTTTAATATAAGAGAAGCCAGGGTGGTACAGCTAGCAGGCCCCTTACCACTGTTGTGTCCTGCCTCTTTATATTCTACTTTCTCATTCTCACAACCACCCTAACGGTGATGATTCAGACTTTTTTAATTTCCAAATTCTTTATAAAAGCTTGTTCCCTAGAACTGTCTTGGGGGAAAGAATGTTGATGGTAGAAGCCCATTCTTGGTGGTCTTTCTACTGATGGTTCCTTCCCTAACCCACAGTGCTGCGCCCTCTGTGCCCAGGCCCAGGTCTGAGGGAATTCGGTGTATGACCATTCACTTGATGTTTTTGAAAGGGCACACTGAGGCAGAGATGGGTGTGGGGAAATAACTGAACCATAAGGTTCAACCTCTGGCTGCTTTTTAAAATATTTCTGAACTTCCACATTTTTCTGATGGGCAAACAAAACAAAACTCCACCAGCTTTCAAAACTCCCTTTCTTGGCTTTTTGTCAATGTTCTGATGTCCCATAAATAATGCAAACTTTGCCCAGTTCTGCAATATTTGGAATAGGACATAGGAAACCCATCCTTTCTTTAAGAAACAATCATTACAGTCTCCTAGCCTCTTTTGCTCAAATAGCAATGATACCAGGCATTTGTCTTTGTGGACCTAATACCTGCCACCTAGTCCGAGGCAAGGATCCCTGACCAACTGGCTTCAGAAAAAGGCCATCAAGTGTTTATGCTGTTACTACCATCATTTATCTGCCATGCAGGGAGTACAAAACCCAACTGTAAGAATTCTTTTGTACTCTTATAGCAAAAACAAGTTTAGGCCTCCTTAACTGGCCAGACATAGAATGCAATGGGTCAGGCTTTTTGCCAATTACTACTATTTTGTAGTCATTCAGGAGCTATTAGGAAGACTAAAGAAGCAAAGGGAATCACCATCTATTTGGTACTTACTCTCTGCCCGGTCTTGTGCTGCCAGCTCACACACATTGTTTAATGTAATCCTCACATCTAATAATCACTATCTGACATACTGTATTTTTACCCATTTTTCCAATTTCTTGTCTGTCTCCCACACTTAAAGGTTTGCCATGTGTAGGAACATTTTTTTTGTTTTGTTCACCGCTATATCCTCATTCCCTGGGACAATTTCACATGCACATAAGCGCTCGATAAATATTTGTTGAATGAGGAAAACAACTCCATGAGATAGGAATTATTATTCAACTTTTAGAGGTGAGAAAACCAAAGGGCTCAGAGGGCACAAACGAACTACGCAAAGCTGCATGGATCGTTATGGAGCAGAACTAAAACTCAAGTTTCATTTTTTCGGTTCTTTCTATAGACCAAGAGACTTAGTCTTAGATCTAGAGCTTGAAGAACTCTTCCAGTTTGACAAATCTACAATCTACACGCCTACAGAACATGTATTTATGTTGTGTGCTCATTTGAAAGTCTGAAATTTTACCAAGTGGCTCTATTTGGCATTTTAATAAACATTTTACCAAAGCAACAATGAAGTACACATTTTCCCAGCACAATTTCATCTCCGGATATACATTATCTACATCATTTCACACTTTCAAATTCTATAACATGATTACTCTTCAGAAATAAATAAAAAGTACAGCAATTCTGGGTGCCAACAAAATAACATTTGCAAAGCCTAGAGTTAAATTACAACATTAAGATGACTAATGATACGCACGCGGTATTCTCAAGCAGAATACCAAATATCCCCATGTATATCTGTGTTGCTTGAGAGTCCCAGTATGCGAGGAGGTAGACTTGGCACATAGAAAGCCCTTCTTATCCTAAAGAAATTATATGGAAAGCTCAAGGATTCTTCTGAGAGCCGCTGTAATAAAATCCATTTTGAGAATATTCCTTTTGTATGAGAAAATGTAAGAATGAAATCCAAAGGTTAATTTTACCCAAAAGAGTATTTCATATCCTTTCCCATTTGTCAGAACACACTTGACCCACACGTGCTCCACCTACCTCGGGTTACATCTCAGGGACATGCCACTTGTGGAGTCTACTCTGGTCGCATACCCTGTCCTCTCGGGCAGGCCCCTATTCCCTTGTCGCATTCCTGTCACCAACACTTATCATATAGTCTCCATGTTCCACCTGTCTTGCCAATTTTTGTGTTGTTTTATTTTTACAATTAATATTTTGGAGGAGTATTTTTTGAAAGAAACAGAAATATTAAAAAAAAAAAAAACCACCCTTATACTCTAACTACCCAGTTAGTGTATCTTTCTAGTCATTTTAAAAACATTTCTGAATTATATACACCATTTTGCATATCACTGCTTTCATTTAACATCACAAACATCTTGCCATGCTGTTTTAACTCTTTACAAACGTTAATTATAATGGCTGTGTAGTCTATTGTATAATCATACTTAATTTATTTGACCAATTTTCTACTGTTGGACTGCTGGATTGTTAAGCATAAATTGCCCACATTTTAGATTATTTCTTTAGGACAGATTCCCAGAAGTGGAATTAGAGGATCAGAAGATATAAACATTTTTAAAGCTCCTGATAGATATTGCCAAATTGCTTTTCAGAAAGCTGTTGCCAATTTACACTTCCAACATTGCCAGTGTGTTTTTCTACCAACACAGATCTGTCTAAAGCATAATAAAATGTAAATGGAACATACAGTCCTCAAATTATTAATGCAGTTGGAGAGGGATCATGACCAAGCACAGGGGCCTATGGGAAAGGTCACACCAACTCCAGGTAAGCAATTAACAATGAGTTAGTGTGAGCAAGAGTGAAGAGTAATATAATTAGATTTCGGACTGTCAAATCTAAGACCACTGCCTGTTTTGTCCATTGCTGTGCCTCAGCATATGGGACAGTGCCTGGTACATACAGTCACTCAATAAAAATTTGTTAAATCAACACAGCTTCTTTCAAGATGCAAGTTTTTCAGCAGCTGTAGGATTCAGTCACTCCTGGATTCAAGGGAAAAGTAACTGGCTGGATTAAATACTCTACTAAAGGTCTGTTCAATCCAGAGATTCTATTTCACTTAAGGAATATCAGTTTAAATAAAGGTGACACAATATGGCTTTTTAGGGGAAAAACAAGTAAATACACTTAAAAGGGCATAACTTGGCACAAGCTGCAAATATATATAGTATTACATATACTTACAGTATAATATATAGTATAATTCAATGAATTTCGTCACCCCCATAGCAGTCATTTTCATAGGTGATTACGGACTTATTCAAATGCTGCCTAAGATCAAGGCAATTTTGGAACCACCTTCATTCATTCTATTACTGCTGGTTGCAACTTGGTACCCTTTGCAGTATTTTCAAAATTGTTTTTGAGCTATTACAAGGGCATATACTAGGTAGCAGATTATGTAATATCATTTTTTGTCAAAAACAGCACAAAATTCATTTTATGAACCAGAATATATCAGGGTAAAATAGTCAATCATTCAGCTCTGGCACCAAAAAATTCCCTTCAATATTTCACAACTTCTACATAGTAAATTGTCAGGCACTGCCAGATCTACTTGGCATTAACAATGTTATTGATGGAAAAAGATCAATTATCTGTCATTTTATATGCACTCTTTATGTACAATAGAACAGGGGCTGGCAAACTATGGTCCATAGACCAAACCTAGCCCACCATCTGGTTTTCCACGGTGTATAAGCTAAGATGTGTAAGAACAGTTTTTCACATTTTGCAAATGGTTGAAAAAACATAAAAATATTTTGTGACATGTGACAATTATATGAAATTCAAATTCCAGAATCTATAAATAAGTTTTATTAGGGGCACAGTCAAGCTCATCTGTTTCCTTATGAGCTAGGTCTGCAAAAAAAAAAAAATTGAAGAGTTGCAACAGAGACTGTATGGCCCACATAGCCCAAGACATTTCCGTTATAGAAAAAGTTGCTGAGCCATTCACTACGCCTAAGTGAGTCCTTAGAGGTACTGGTTTCCCACTATAGAATTTTTGCTTCTGGATATTAATACCAGGAAAAGGGGAATGCATCAGAGACAGTGTTATGCAAGGACCTGATAGGCAGAGGCTGGAGAAGATAAACACATGGGAAGTATCTCAGATAGTATGTAAGAGCCTGGTAAAATCTGGGCGGTCTGATGCAAGTAAGAAGCAGTTAGAGGACACGGGGTTACATAGACAGTCCTGGCAGCAAAGACAAGTTTTTACTAATTGAGCCACAGAGGACCCCGGGGGGAGACCCAATCACAAGGAGCCTACTGAGACTTGGTACCTGAGCAGTGTATGTGACGCTGTGACAGATGGTTCCTTTACTAGATGTCCTCAAGTCATTAGCATCCACATTTATCCAGGTGGATGTAATGGCAACTTTGAACTCTAAGCAAGAAACAGATCTGAAAAGATGGCTTGGAAAGCAGCTCTAGGCACATATTTTCCCCAATACTGTTATACTGTTACCATTAATTGATACCGAATAATTTTTTGAGAGTTGTCAGACCTAAAAAATAACCTACCACTTTTGGATAGAGGTGGACACCTGAATCTCTGAAAAACTTTCATGACTCCTGAGGACCAGAGATTAACAAACCACTCCTTGAGAATTGCCAACACTGATCGCCTCTGGGAAAGGGAACCCAGGGTAGCCAAGAGCAGGAGTTTTTTTCCCTTCCTGTATTGCCCTTTCTAAACCAAACCAAGCAAGCATTGCCCCACGTCACTCTGCTCTATTTCTTAATAGGAAGGCAGAGCTAGAGAAGACAACTTCCTTAAGATTGGGGTTGAAGGGCAGAGCTGGAACAGGGATCTAAACATCAGGGAGAAAGATATTACAAGTGGAAAAACACCGAAGTGGCTAAAAGTAGCTAGTGGAGGAAGGTGTGGTCCAGACCCAGAAAACAAAGCACCAGAGGAACAAGAGCAAACAGAGAATAAACTGGGAGGAGCCTGACAAAAGGCAAGCACAAAAGTCTGCCGCAGGATGCATGGGTGGATCCCTTAGACCATACTGTCAGGAGCTCAAGCCGCTCAGGCTGTAACATGCAGGTCTAGGCAAAATTTGAATCAGTTAAAAAAAAAACAAAAACAGATTTGGTGGGTGGGTATATAAGTGGTACTGTTCTGTGAGAGCTCTTCTGTCTGCTCTAGCCCAGGGTTTGGTGATTTGGAGCAGCCACGTACGAACGGTTGGCTCGCCTGCCCAAAATCTGAGCGTTTATTATAATGTCATTGAATATTTTCTGAGACACCTTACAAATGGGCCATGAGTTCAGGTAGCAGTTCAACCTGCCTAACTGAGTAGTAAGATAGTAAATCTAAGATCTAAGATAGCCTATCAAGTCCTTTTCATTCTAGCTACTTAAGAGTGATTTGAATTCACTCCTTATCACCTGCTTCCTGTTGCTCTGTGTTAGCCCTGTCTGGTACCCTACACTCCATCATAGGCTTTGACATCTTTGGCAGGGTCCCTCAAGCCCTGTGTATGACAGGAGTAAATGCAGAACTAAGTCCTCTCAGGACCTGTTTTGTAATGGGTTGGAAAAGAGGCCTATAGGTAGGATACTGGCATGGGTCTGGTCCAGAATTATATAGCAATTACTACTGGGCCTGAGTAAGGATTACTATGAGGTTCAGCCGCAATGTTGCAATAGTCAGCAGTGGGGAACTTGTTCCAGAAGCACCTTGTCCCTGGTGGCAAGTGCTTATGGGAAAGCCAGCACCTCATATAGTATAAGAAGACAGAATGGTCCTGAAATGGAATGCTTGGAAATTGCTAAGTAGGTAGAAGTCTGTTAGCTATTGCTTAGTTTAAGAGTTTTCTTGAATAGTAATTTTTATTTGTGCCTCAGAACCGAGAGGTATAAGTGAGGAACATGTAATTTACTGAAGGGGGTATAGAGAGTGAAGGAACAGAACTAAAAGTCATTGTGTTGAATAAATATTGGGCCTCTACTATTAACCAGTATTGTTTACTTCCTTACTAGCTAAATGATAGGAGCTGTTCCATGAGAAAATCCTTAGGTAAAATGCAGGCATTGACTAATCCTGTTAAATGCTATTATCCAGCTCCCACTCCCCTTATACTCCTTCCAGGCATTCTGAGATGTTTCTAGTCAGTGGTATTACTTGGAACCTTCTTGGAAAAGTTCTAGTCCATAAATCCTGACAGAAAGGAAGAGATAAAGGAGAGTGAACTTGTAGAAACTGCTTTTTGGGAGGTTTTATGGGAAAATTAGATATTCAAATAAGAGGATTATTATAAACCTACACGCAGACTCAGGGGAAGCAATACACAAACTATTGGCATATAATTGGGAGCAGAGAAGAGGAAGAAACTTATCCCAAGTCGTTCATCTTCGGCAACACCATTATCCTCCTCTTTCAACTTTGCTATTTCAGCCAGTAGTGCCACCTCCATGCTGTTCCACCTGCCTGGGAAGCTTTCCCTAATTTCTTAGTCCCTTGTCTCACTCTTCCTTTTGGATCCAGTTTAGAATCACCTCATTTATGAAGTCTCAAAGCCCTTGGTGAGCTTCTGTCATTACTTCACATTGTCAATGCTCAGCAATGTTCTAAAAACCACAGGTGCTCATGTAACACCTGACAATGTTGGTGTTAGTTACTAAAAACAGGGCCACCATGTGGGAAATCAGCACATAGGCCCCAACTCCATTAATTTAGAATCGAGTGTCACCTGATCTTCCTCCCACACATCACAACTTGGGACTGAGTACCTGGTTTATATTTTCTAGGACCAGATCCTCCTCTTCTAGCAGAGGGGATACCTAAATGACTGGAGGCTTAAAGCACAGAATTAGAATGAAAAAAGCCCAGCTCTTCAGTGAGGAGTAGGTCTGTGAGCAATCACTACTGGTGGCCACCCCTGGGTTCTGAGGGGGTCCTACTGAGTCAATTGGATTGCATCGGCCCTAAACTTTGCTTTCTACGTTAGTCAGCATGCCACTGCCTTCCATGCCACACCTCAGGCCCTAACCATGAAGCAGGCTGGAATTGCAGGCCTTCTTTTGGGGTCCTCCCAGAAGATTGTCTCCTTAGGCACAGAGATACACTCCAGGAGGTCCTGTCCCCACCTCATACAGCCATGATCCCCTGAGGCAGAATGCTGAGAACAAAGGAACAGGACTGCCACAACAAGGTCTGAGTAGTGAAGAGATCCAAACTTATCAAACAACAGAAATCAAGAACAAGCAAGTACCAGACGTCAACAGCCAAACGTTCTTCAAAGTTACGGAGAATAGTAAGGAAGATGGTCCAGTGGTCCCACAAAGAATAAGAAGGAAGCCCATGACATATAGGAAGGAGTGGTACAAAGGACTGAAAATAGATGAGCAGCACATACAGGTACCTAACAGTGAGGCAGCTTCCTAATTTGGGTTCACTTGTCTCACCAAGGTGTGAACCAATCCTGAGCTGCCTTGGTGGGCAGGCTTGTTGAAGATGAAGGATGCAGAAGCTGGCTGGCAGGGTAGTGGATTCTGGGGTGGGATACAGGCAGAGGCACTTCCCCACCAGCCTGGCACTGGAGATGACTCCAAGTTTCAGAACTTGTTACCTTTTTCCTTACACAGGAACTAAGTTTCCTAGTTTCCTTGGAAAGAGCAGACTGAAAGTGAAGTTTTCCAGGTTTAGGATCAGCCCTCAAAACACCTGACAAAACTTTTGCCGAAACTTTCCTCATATTTAAGTTTTCTTTCAAAATGAGTCTAACAGTCTCTTTATCTAAATGTAACTCTTCAGCCATCATCCTCACTGTTAACCGCCTGTTTGAACAAACCAAGTCCTTGACCTTTTGGATATTTTCATCTGTTCGGTGGGTAACAGGACGCCCACTTCGAGCATCATCTCGAACATCTTCCCGCCCTTCTTTAAACCTCTTGTGCCAGTCAAAAACCCTGGCCCTTGACATGACTTCATCCCCATACGCTTCTTTTAAAAGATGATGGGTCTCACTTGCAGACTTGTTCAATTTCACGCAGAATTTGATACTGATCCTTTGTTCTAGATAGCGGTCACTCATTTTGGTACTTGACACGAGAACGTTCACAGGACACAGGGCTGAGGGGAAGACGGAGGGGCCGGTGTCTACAGAGCTGCCGGGGCGATCATGCCGCAGTTCTCGCTCCTCTGGAAGCCTCACCAAGGGAAGAGGAATGGATTTTGAGTTTTCGCCCCTCCACTTCCAGTCAGCGCGGGACAGCCGCTTCTGAGACGCTCATGGGGACAAAGAGTAGCTGCAAAGTCGGGGGGGAAACGAAATCTGCAACCTGCAACCGAGGGGTGCGCCCCACTCGCGACGGCAAACTGCCCTTTCGAGAGGGTGCCAACCGGTCACCAAGGTCGCCCCGGACGGAGCTGCGGCCTTTAAGAGCGGACGCAGATTTCCGCAACAGCGGCCTGAGTGGCGGCTCACGAAGCAAGCAAGGAGCGCTGCATCGCTGACGGGACGCGCAAGCTCGCCCTCGGGCTGCAGAACCCCGCGCACGCCGAACCTACCAGAGTAGCTCCGGGCTGGCCTGCTCTGGCGTCCCGGGAGACACGCCCGCATGCGCAGTGCCCTCGCGGCGCGGGGCGGGCCGCGCGCAGGCGCACTGCGGCGTCGCGCCAGGCCCCGCCTCCACCTCGCCACGCGCGCGTGCCCGCCGCCGGAGCCGTCCGCGCAAAGGAAGGGGCGGGGGAAGCAGGCTGAGGGAAGAGAGGGCACCCCCGGGCGCCGGGGTGCATTGTGGGAAGGAGGCGGCAGCGTCCCGGGCGGGCGGGAGGTGCACCAGCGGCGGCGGCAGCGGTAAATCCTCCCGGCCGCTCACAGCACTGTGGCGCCGCGTCCCCAGCCCGGCCTCGGACCGCGGCGCCCCTCCTGCCCCTCGCGGCGCCTCGCCCGCGCGCCCCTCCCCCCGCGCGCCGGCCCTGCCGAGCCGGCCGGCCGGCCCGGCTCCCCTCCCCGGCCCCGCCGGGCGAGCGGGCGGCCCTGAGGAGGCGGGGAGGGGAGGGCAGGCCGGCCGGCGGGCGCGCGACGATGCCGAACTTCTGCGCGGCGCCCAACTGCACGCGGAAGAGCACGCAGTCGGACCTGGCCTTCTTCAGGTTCCCGCGGGACCCCGCCAGGTGAGCGCGCCCGGGCCGCGGCGGGCCTGCCCCGGGGGGCGCGGGAAGGGAGGGGGCGCGGCGTGGCCCCCGGCGGCGGGGGAGCTGGGGGGCGGCCGCGGGCGGGGGGCGGGCGGGCGCCGGGGACTCGGAGCACGTGCGCCGGCGGGGTCCGCGGGGGGCAGCGCCCGCGGTGGGACCTCCGGCGGCCGCGCCGGCGTCGCGCGCGCGGCTTCGCCCGGCCGTGCTGCTGGTGGCCTCGGGCGCGGCGCGGCCCCCTCTGGGCTGCGGGGCCGTCAGCTGTCAGGGGTGCGTGGGGCCGGGGCCGGATCGCCCGGGCCTGCCTGCTGCCGCCGCCCTGCGGGGCTGCTGCCGAGTCCGGCCACCGCCTTTGATCTCAATTCAAGGCACAACTGCTCCTTCCTTCCGACCTGTTCTTTGTTCAAATTCTGGCTCTAATCGTCACTCTCTAGCGCAGTTCTCGAGGGGATACCGGTGGGAGGAAGTGCGTGAGGGCATGGGAATTGGTGTGGAAACCGCTGCCTGGAGGTAGCCCTGCATGCCCCGACTTCACTGCCCCGACTTCACGTTGGTGTAGACCCTGCTAGAAAGCTGAGGATGTTTTATAGGCCCCTTTTGTTGATTCGTTTCAAGGCAGTACCTACTATGTGCTGGACGTTTGGAGGTGAGAATGTCTCGTTTACAGAAAACTCTGGAGACAGGCGGTTGTAATGCCTAGCATGCTGTTTATCAGTCGCACGAATGTTTTTTGAAGGCATACTATGTGCTAGGCGTTGTTCTGAGAGCTGGAGTGTGCAGATGAGCAAGTCAAAGTTCCTGCTCTCAAGAACTTTACATTTTTATTGGGGGAAACTAGACAAGTGAATATACAGCATAACATAGTGATACTTACTATGGAAAAATTAAGTATTTCGAGGTGGGGGAATAAGGAGTAGTTACAGAGGCACAATTGCTAATTTAAATTTAGTCATCAGAGAAGCCCTCGCTAAGGTGGACTTGAGCAAATACTAGATTGGTCAGGAGACCAATTGGTCAGGAGGCCCAGGATTGGGCCTCCGCTGGTGGCGCAGGTGGTTGAGTGCAGTGCTGTGAAGTGGTCCGCAGCTTCTGCAGCGCAGGTTCGATCCTAGCGGGTGGGCGAGGGTCACACATGGCGCAGCAGACCTCTCCTGTCTCGCCCGCTGCTCCCCTCAGCAGTGTATTTCGTCCGTTTGCCTATTCCGTTCCCCACTGTCTCTGATGCATCCTCTCACCCTCCCGGGAATCTGGCCTGTATCCCAGTTCTTGTATAAACAAACAAACAAACAAATAAATAAATCTTAAAAAAAAGATTTATTTATTTATACAAGAACCAGGGTACAGGCCAGATTTTCGGAAGGGTGAGAAGCTTCACCAGAGAGAGCAGGGAGCGGAATAGGCAGACTGACGAAACACACTGCTGAGGGGATCAGCGGGTGAGACGGGAGAGGTCTGCTGCACCATGTGGGTAGCTCCCTGGCCGGCTGGGGATCCAACCAGCACTGCAGAAGCTGCGGACAGCTTCATAGCACTGCGCTCAATCGCCCGCGCCACCAGGGAGGCCCAGATTTTTAACGTGAGCATTTGCATTTACTGAGCTGTATGGAAGACTGGGAAGAGCAGGTTTGGTGGCGGAATATTGACAGTTTAGTTTGGGACACATAGAGTTTGACAGGCCTGATAGGTGGTTAAGAATAAATGTCTATCTTCATGCTGCATCCAGAAATGGATTTAAAAATGACCCGTATTAAGATCAGTGACCCAAGTGTTTAAAAGCTAAAACCACAAAACAGAAGAAAACATAGGGGTAGATTTTTGTGACCTTAGGTTTTGCAGAATATTCTTAGATGTGACACCAAATCCACGTATAGCAATAAAAAAAATAGATGAATTGGGCTTCATCAGAATTCAGCTTTTGGTTATCAAAGGACATTATCAAGAAAGTAAAAAAGCAGCCAGTGCAACAGAAGAAAATGTTTGCAAATCATATATTTGATTAGACTCCAGTATGCAGAAACTTACAACTCAACAACAGAAAGACAACTCAGAACAATGGGCAACAAACTAGATAGCCATTTCTCTAAAGAAGAGATGCAGATGACTAGTAAGCACATGAGAAGATGCTCGACATATTAGTTATTAGGGAAGGTTCAAAAACACAGTAAGGTACCATTTCAGACTCACTGGGATGGATGTAATAAAAAACAAAACAAATGGAAATAAGTTTTGGTGAAGATGTGGAGCTCTTGAAATCCTCACACATTGCTGGTAGTTATGTGAAATGGTTCAGATGCAGTGGAAAATTGTTTGGTGTTTCCTTTAAAAGTTAAGCATAAACATGACCCAGCAATTCCAGTCTGAGGTATATATAGTGAAAGAAATTGCAAACTGGCATTCAGAAAAACAAATACACGTATATGCGTGTTCATAGCAGCACGACTCACAATAGCCAAAAGGTGGAAACAGCCTAAAAATGGTCATCAATGAACGAGTGGTTATACAAATGACGACACATGCATGCAATGGAAGTGGAATATTGTTCAGCCATAAAAGGGGGATGAAGCACTATATACTTCTTGGGTGAACCTTGAAAATAGGGCTTCCCTGGTGACAAAAGGGATTAAGCACTGCACTATGAAGCAGTCTGCAGCCTCTGCAGCACAAGTTCGATCCCCGGCCACCAGGGAGCAACCCACATGGTGCGGCAGACCTTTCCTGACTTGCCCACTGCTCCCCTCAGCAGTGTATTTCAGTCAGTCTGCCTGTTCTGTTCCCCACTCTGTCTCTGGTGGATCCGCTTACCCTCCCGCATCTCTGGCCTGTACCCCAGCTCTTGTATGCAAATATAAAAAAAAGAAAGAAAGAAAACATCTTGCTATGTGAAAGAAGCCAGAACAAAATCTCAATGTTCTGTCCTTTTTATGAAATATCCACAGTGAATAAATCCATATAGACAAGGCAAATTGGTGATTTATGGAAACAGGGAACAATTACTTAATGGGTACAGGGTTTCCTCTTGAGACTTTGAAAACATTTTCAAAAGTTAGGTGGAGGTGGTGATTGTACAACTCTGTGAATATACTTATTGCCACTCTTTTGCACTTTAAAATGATTAAAATGTTACATTATGTGACTTTAGCCTCAATTAAAAAGATATCTTGAATGGATAGTAGGGTATATACAAGTCTGGAATTCAGAGACTTCCAGACTGGAGGTTGTAAGTACAGTTTTCAGTTTATAGAAGATGTTTAAGCCTTGGTACCCAGGGAGTAAAGCAGAGTAGATCTGAATGAGGATTGAAGTGTGGCACTTTCCTAGTGTTTAAAATTCAGGAACGTGAGGAGGAACTAGCGCAGGAGAGTGAGGAATAGATACTGGGTTGTATGAGAGCCGAGGAGAGTTTTGATCCGACTGGGCTTACTCCGTGAAACATCTTTCTTATTCTTGAATTATAGCCCAAGGACATTTGTAGGAGAATTTTTAACTTGCATTGTGAGGACACCAGAGTTTGTTCTGGGTCAGATTATTTGTGCCCATAAGTACTGAATACTCTTCATTACACTCTTGGGGAGAACACCTGTAGGGATTTGCAGTCTCAGATTTGAAAGGAATTTGTAGATCTAGTGCAGCATCTCTCAAGTGCTGACATTTCTCTCACTAGTAGTGACTTTTTCATTCTTTTTTGGGTGACTGTCCCCTGTCCATTGGAGCATCTAACTTACGGACCCTTTCCTGCAAAAAATTAAGACACACTATTTTGCTATCAAGGTATTTATGGGCCCTTTAGAAACCTTGTACATTCCTAACAGGTGGGCATCTGCCTTGCTCAGTGACTCCAGAGATATTTCTTTGTGTGAGCCGACACTTGAGTCAGCTTTGACTGTTTCTTTTTGATATTGAGTGGGAATCTGTTTCCCTATAATTTATACTTTAATGGTTCTAGCTTTGTCTTCAGAGTCCACACTGAGCAAGTTGTATCCTTTTTTTTTTTTATTTAAGTTCTTGAATATTTCAAGACCAAATTATGAACTTTTTTTTTTTAAGTTTTGTTTATTTATGCATACAAGAACTGACGTATAGGCCAGAGGTGCAGGGGTGAGAGGATCCACCAGAGACAGTGTGGGGAACAGAACAGGCAGATTGACTGAAATACACTGCTGAGGGGAGCAGCGGGCGAGACAGAAGAGATCTGCTGCACCATGTGGGTAGCTCCCTGGCTGGCCAGGGATTAAATTGGTGCTGCAGAGGCTGTTGATAGCGTCACAGTGCTGTGCTTAAACCCTTTTCGCCACCAGGGAGGCCCTGAACTTAATTCTTTATTAAGATATAACTTAACTCTTTATTAAGATGTAGTTTATATATCATGCAGTTCACCCAACTTAAAGTGTACAATTCAGTGGGTTTTGTTATATTACATAATTTTTTTAAATTTTGGTAAAATATAACAAAATTTGCCATTTTTAAGTCTATAATGCAGTGGCATTGATTACATTTACAATGTTGTGCAACCATTCCCTTCATCCATTTCCAAAGTTTTTCATTACCTCAAGCAAAAACTCTGATACCATTAAATAACAGCTCCCCATGCTACCCCCACCCCAACTCTAATACCCTTTCAGAACTCCAGGAATTTGTTTGTTCATGTAAGTGGAATCATACAAATGCTGCCCTTTTATGTCTGACTTATGTTCTGCAGCGTAATGTTTTCAAGGTCTTAATTTTTTATTCAAACTGAATCTCATATTACAAGTCCTGTTGCATGTGACAATTTTTCACTGTTTCCAGAGTTAACTATAATAAAGAAATTTCCAGAGGTGTTCAGTGAATCAGTAACCGTGTTTTTAGGGCTATTAGTTGTATTACGTTTCTTTTGGTAACTGTTGTAAGGAAGGTTGACAAAAGATGACTTTGCCAGCTATTTATTCTTCAAAAGTTAACTAGCAGTAGCACTCCTAATGTTAACTAAAAATAGATCAATATATTTAATGCTATTAAGTGGTACATTTCCCATTCATATTTATAGATTCCATATGCACTTTTAGAAACAGCTGTTTAGAGATAATTAAAAAAAAAAATCAAGCGTGTAATTAACAAAGGACATGTGGAATTTACATATTATAGTAACTTACTAATTTAGAAAAGTGGCATTAATATGCTTTTTTCTTCTTTTAATGTAAAATAATAGACGATATATGGTAGGGTGGTGGCAGAGAGGTTACATTTTACTTAAAATTAAGGTTAAAAGAAAAAAAACTGCTTAAATCTTGATTGTCCCAGCATGGGCAGTTAGTACAGTGGAGCTCAGCCCCAGACCAGTTGAAGATTCAAGGAGAGCTAATGAATTGCTCCTATTAGAGTGAATTGGGCCATTGAAGCTCTTTTTCTTCCTCCTTAGGCTATTAGTACTAACTCAGTCCTTGAGGTGGTGGTGTTATCCCAGCTTCCAAGGGCAATTTAATTACAGTTAGTTGAGAATTGATGTACTCTAGCTAGTAAAATGTAAATCTGTGATTTTCCTGGGTACTCCATATGGGTCCTCAAGATCCTTTCAAGGAGTCCAGAAGATCAGAACTATTTTTCTAGTAACACTGATTTTATTTGCCCTTTCCATGCTCATTCTCTTTGGAGTGGACAGTGGAGTTTTTCAAGGTCTGCATAACATGATGACATCATTATGTGTACCAACCTTAAGTTTGGTAGCTTTCCAATATGTAAAGACTTTTGTGGAGAGATTGATGGTGATATGTGGCTTTTTAAATATATATATTTAAAATATATGCACAACAAAACTTGTTGGGATTGTGATTGTATTGAATTAGTAAATCAGTTTGGGGAGAATTGCTATCTTTAGAATTCAGTGTCCCAGTTCATGAACATGTATATCCCTCCACTTATTAAAAACATTTTTTCCAATGGAGGTTTTACATATTTTTCATTCAATTTATTTTTAGGTTTTTGATAGGAAGACAGGTATAGTCATTCAGGCTCCTTACCCAGGCTGTTCTTAACTGTTTGGATCAGAGTGCTCTTGCTGTCAGAAAGCTGTTTCAACTTAATTCAGATATAATACAGAGTACTCCAGAGATTTAAGAATTAAAAACAGGGTCTCCCCGGTGGCGCAGTGGTTGAGCGCTGGGTAGCGAAGCTGCCTGTGGCCTCTGCAGCACCGGTTCGATCCCCGGCTGCTCCCCGGCCACCGGAGGAGGGTCCCACCTGGTGCGCAGACCTCTCCTGCTGCCCGCTGCCTCCCTCAGCAGTGTACTTCGGTCCTTCTGCCTGCTCTGCTCCCCGCTCTGGCTCTGGTGAATTCTCTCACCCTCTTGCGCTTCTGACTGTACCCAGTGCTTGTATAAATAAATAAAATACATCTTTTAAAAAAAAAAGAATTAAAAACAGCAACTTAGCAGTATGGCAAATTGTTTTATAGTGAGACAGTTTTTATAATACGTATTTGAATATTGAGATATGAAATGTTTTTAATGTTATTGTATCATTGTATAAAATATGGTTAAAATATAGACATTTTAGCCATCATTACTGTGTGTAGTAATACTTTTTGGTTGAATGAAATACTGTACAATTAAGTTGCTGTTTTAGTTTAGGTTTGATAATCAGCATTTCACCTTGGTTTTTACACATTGACAGTGGAGGGACTTAAGTGCCTTATGTGTGTGGAGGAGTGAATTGTAATGTAAAGAGTAAAGAAAATATACTTTGAAGTAATTATAAATCAGTGTTTTCAAATTTGTAACACTGTTCATGGCAGAGGATGGAGAAATGAAGGAAAATCTAGTTATAACTTAGCAAATCATTGTACTTAACATTACCGTACCTGCATTTCTTCCTGTGCACAGAGGGGCAATAATAGCACCCCCTTTGGGAGGACTTAGAACAGTGTCTGGCTCATAATTGGTAAGCATTACCTATTATTACTATTGTTATTTGATTTTCTACAGTGTTTAAGCCCCAAGAGGCTGTGGACTCTGTCTTTTTCACTATCTTCAACACCTGCAGACTAGATAGTATAGAGACAGTCCCTGCGTTCTTATGCAATCTAGTCTGTACATATGTTTGTAAATATGTTCATAATAAATCAAATGAGGTCAGCCTTCATTCTTCCATAAGAGACTAGTTACTTCTAGAACATCTACTGGCTATTATTCTACAATGACATTGTTTTATATACTTATTTAAGTTGAAATCCTGAAAGGAATGTTAGCCTGTTGGCCTCATGATTGTACAACTGCTGATGCCTGCGTCCTCTCTGATGCTTGGATGTGCTGGGAGTTGAGAGACAGGATTATGTTTTATTTTTTTTTTTTATTGCTGATTTTGTAGGTGACTGGGCAAATTACTACTTAACCTTGTGTGTAATTGAATGTACTAAATGATTTCGAAGGTTTCTTCCAGCTCTTATTTTGTTAGTAATCAACTTGTCCAAATATGTTTGAGTAGAGGGGAGCAGGAATCTGTTGTCCATTACACATATATTTTTACCTTAAAACTGAATGCTGAAGGGCCTCCCCTGTGGCGCAGCGGTTGAGCGCTGGGTTGCGAAGCTTCCCTCGCTGCCCGCAGCCTCTGCAACGGCGGTTCTATCCTCGGCTGCTCCCCGGCCACCGGAGGAGGGTCCCACATGGCACGCAGACCTCTCCTGCTGCTCGCTGCTCCCCTCAGCAGTGTATTTCGTCAGTCTGCCTGTTCTGTTCCCCGCTCTGGCTCTGGTGAATTCTCTCACCCTCCCGCGCTTCTGACAGTACCCAGTGCTTGCATAAATAAATAAGTAAATAAATCTTAAAAAAAAAAAAAAAGAATATCTAGATGATTAAAAAGTACTTATTAAAAAAACAACAACAACTGAATGCTGAAATTTAAATGTTAAGCTCATATCCCATAAATTTTGGTTGTATTTCTAGATGCCAGAAGTGGGTGGAAAATTGTAGACGAGCAGACTTAGAAGATAAAACACCTGATCAGCTAAATAAACATTATCGATTATGTGCCAAACACTTTGAGACCTCTATGATCTGTAGAACTGTAAGTAACAGGGATTTGGATTTTGTTTGTTTTCTTTTTCAGTATTTGGTTGGAAATGTAAACCTTTATTCTATTAATTGGAGTTTATTCTTATATACCACCACTTTTTTTAAAGATGAACAAATTTGGAGCTGGATAATATTTATTTTGTTTAAAACCTGGGTTTTTTTTTTTTTTTTTTACATCTCCCCTCCCCCTTTTTCTGATGCCCTGTACCTACTCACCAGAGGTAGCCACTTCTAAATTTCTTATGTAACCTTTAAAAATTTTTAGATGGTCATAAATTTATGTTTATATAAGATAAAGTTGGCATTTTTTATTTAGAGTAGCTTCTCTAGAGCTTTTTTATGAGTGGTACTCATTGAGGAATGGAGCTCTTTGTTTTCATGTGTACTGTTAGAACCAAACCTTAATTTTTTTTATGTGTTAACTACAGCAGGAAGCGTAACACAGTTAATGAGAGAAGTATTTAATCAGCAATTTGCAATTTCACATCAAGACCCGGATTTCTCAGCCTTGCTTTGCTGATTGTATGGATTCGGCTAAGTCACTTTCCTTCTCTGGGCCTCAGTTTCTAATGAAATTAAACCAGGTAGTTTCTGAGGTCTTGGATTTTTAACACTCTGTGTTTTATTATTGCTATTAGTCAAAAGTGACTTGATAGAGCTTATTTGGTTAAAATAAAACAGCCTTGAAACACTTTTGTTAGGAAGTCAGCTTTGTTAAGTAACATTCCTATTTGCTTCCCAGAAACCTTTTAAAAATAAAGTGTTTTGTCTTATCAGTGCAGATTTGGGAAGAACTTAGACACAATTTCTTTGGATTAATGGGAGGAGAATGTCAGAAGCAGTCATTCATATTATCTGCATCTTAATAAACATTTTTCCCTTACCTGAACGCCTCTAGGCTGGTTACAGAAGACACACCATCTACATTTACATTCAGCTTCTGGCCATGTTTGATTAAGTAATCAGGAATTAATGTAGAGAGTGATCATCCTTTACTAGTGGGAACATTAGGATTAGAAGGGAATTTAAAATACCTGGCTCAGTGTTTGCAGGAATATGCTTATGGTATGAGTGGCGCATAAATCAATTTTTATTTTAGAAGTTTTATAATGTGTGTTGAAAATACAACTAGCCCATCATATCATTATTATATAGTTTTACCGCTTAAGACAATTTTAACTAAAAAAATTGATGGTATAACTGAAATGACAGCAATAATGAGCATTAGTGTGTGAATAATTTCATTTTGGGAGATGTTGATCTAGTTCATTCTGTGAATTTTATTCAGAAGAGGAAATTAATGTCCAAAAAGGGAAAGTAATTTGACCAGGGTCTCATAGTTAGTCATTGGTAGAGCTCGGACTAGTTCCTAGATCTCCTGGTTCCCAGTCTAACATTACTTTACTGTGCCTTGATGCTTCTCAATTACAGTAGCAAAAAATGGAGACAATACAGATAAAGGAGGGAATTGTTACTATGGAGTATACAAGAGGATAGATTATTTTAGAAATGCTTGTGTATAGTGTAGATTTGGTGGGTTTATGGATGAACAGAATAAAGTAGGTGGGACGCTGGATTAGAAATGTGTATGCAAAATGCAGATACATTTTTTAATGCTTACCATCAGTTAGTTCCTTAATTTATAATAGAAGAGTGCCGGAAGGGCAAATGCAAAAAGAGTTAGGAATAATAACTTGATCATCATTAATTCTGTAAGTCACTATATTTTGGAATAGGAGTTGCAGGAGTATTGGGGAAGTCATTACTCTAGAATTTTATTGAAGTGTAATACATTCTTAGGTACCATCTCTAATACTTTTTTCTTTTTCAGAGTCCTTATCGGACAGTTCTTCGAGATAATGCAATACCAACAATATTTGATCTTACCAGTCATTTGAACAATCCACATAGTAGACACAGAAAACGAATAAAAGAATTGGTATGTCAGCATGATTTCACCTTTCCCACTCTCCATGATACTAAGATAACAAATAATAGATGCATTCAAGCGTCTCAGTTGCTTTCTCTTTCAAGTTGGCATTATGAGAAGTGAATGTTAGGTTATGAATGAAGTAGCCTACATGTAGGGATTAGTTTTAGTATTTAAATTGGAAAATCTTCAAATTTAACCAGTTGATACTCATTGACTTGGACCAAAGTGTCTTCTTAATTACAGCTATGAGTTCATTCCCTTTCTGGGAAGAGGAAAAAAAATCCTATCTTTTGTAACAAGGAAAATGGAAGTATATTGCCAGAATTCAGCACAATGGACTAAAGAAAGCAAGCATTAAAGTTAAGACAGGCAGTATTAGCGCTCAGGATTTCATTAAGTACTGACGGTCTTTACAGAAAGCTTTTAAAATCTCTGAATTTGGTATCATCATTTCTACAAGTTTTTATATTCTGATGTCATTCATTTCTGATGATTAAAGCCTGCCTGGTTTTTGTTGACCTTAAGTGAGCGAAATTAAATCTTAGACTCCTCAGTCCATAGCTTTCTGTCTTCATTGCCACCAGCAAGACACTTATTTATTATTTTTCCTTCTCCTCCTGTTCCCATTCCCATTCCTTCTCTCCTGTTGGTATCCACACTAGTTGTTTAATGTATGTTATTTCAATCCACCTGTATATTTTTTAAGATAACAGCTAGTTTTCCTCATTTCCTTTTTTGCTTTTTCCTCATTTACCTTTCATATTTAGATCTTACGTATGATGTCTAATACACATCTAATTTTATTTTTGTCCTTATAGAGAACCAGTTTTCCCAACATGGTCTGTTAATGTAGCCTTTCTCCCACTGGTATAAAGTGCCACCTTTGTCATATACCAAGTTTCTGTAGATGCAAGGCTGTTGATTCTTTTCTAGTGTTGTTGCATCCGTATTGCTATTGAAGTGTGATGCCTGCCTACTTCTTGTTACTTTTTAGATGCTCTGCTTTTTCTTTTTGCCCCAAAGCTTCTAATATTTTTCTTCATATGTTACATTTTAAATTTCTCTTAAGGTATATCTAGATATGAGGTTTTGGGCATTTCTTCTACTCTAATTACTTTTGTACATTCGCATAGATGAATGTTGATACCACACAACAGTCTTCCACCTCAGCTTTCTTCTTAGTAACATGTACTGGGGCTGAGGAGTCCAACCACATCACATCATGTAACTATCATTTTCTAGTACTCTAGCTCTCAGAACCCCATATACTCACAGCAGGCATACTCTTCTAGATCTGCCATCCTTATAACTCTGCAGCCCACAGGAGGAGGGGTGCAGGTTGGCTGCGTGTTGACATTTCTTGCTACCAATATCTTGTCCCATGCTGCCCAGCAGTTATCCTGCTGTTTCCAGCTGTCAGTCGTACTGCTGCTTTCCTGCCACAGAATAATAATATGATCCCAGCATTGTAGCATATTGGAGAGAGAGAAAAGGACACAGCTGGAAAGTTCTCACTCTAACCCTTGGCCCTAACCACTTGGCTCTTTAGGATGTATGCATCCATTTCTTTTCCACATTGGCATTCTTACTTTTCGTTTCTCCAGAATTTCTTACAGCCTTTTTTGTTCGGTTCTGGGATCCAGCATCTTACTCTTACCTGGCATCCCAGGGAGTTACATTGGTGTGGGTGGGGAGGCAGATTTGTGTCCCCTTGGATTTCACACCCAAGTGCCACAGTATTCTTTGATGTGTTTCATTAACCAGTAACCATGTGTAACCCAAGTTATGATAATTTACTATAAAGTAAGTTAGATGATACATCTTTGTCCTCTGATGTTTTATTATAAGCATGGATGCATTAACATAGTATTGTTTTGGTTTTACTATCATCTATTTGAGGAATGTATTACATATAACAAATTATGCTCTGGAAAGAATTAAATTTTACTCAAAATGAGCCTATTGTGAGTCTCTGATGATATGTTCAAGTTCTGTTTTCTTAAAGATGGTGTGGATTTTTCTTTTATTATTTAGAGTGAAGATGAAATCAGGACACTGAAACAGAAAAAAAGTAAGTGATACTGTTAATGACTCAACTTCTGAATGCCTTTTTAAAAGGCCTTGACCTGGTAAGGACAAATAAATATGTTTTATATCCAAAACCTACTGTGAGAATGGATATGAGTGTAGCAGGGATTAGTTTTTGGCTAGGAATTGTCAGACCAAAGTCTTCGGTTTGTCTTTATTGAGTGGTGCTATGACACACACGTTGACTCCTCCCCATTCAGTGCTCCCAGTGTAAGGAGGGAAGGGCAAAATGAAGGTGAGGATGGGAGCAGCGTTTCCTTCCCAGGGCATGGTCCATAACAACTTCTTGGTCATTGTTTAAGGAATAAATGCCGTGGGGACATTTAGCTTTATAGAGGGTAGGAGCTATGACAGCCTTTCTGCAGGTACTGGTGCTTGAGCTGTGTTGTTAACGGATGATGACCAGAAGTTCTTGTTTAGAAGTTTCTAGTGTCTAGAAGTTTTCATTCTTGTCAGTTGTTACCATTATTCCTTCTCCGTTAGCTCCTACTATTACTAACGTTTTTCATTGCATGCTTACTGCGTACCAAGTCATTATTGTAAGTGCTTTCCATAAATTCATTTAATTCTTACAATATTCCTGAGGTAAGTACTGTTTTCCCCTTTAAAGACAAGGACACATAAATTCAGGCAACGACGTAGGAAGGGTATTTTGTATAGAAGCCGGGTGCCTTGAAACAGAGTTTCAGATTTGGGGAGTTACACTCATTTAGTTGTTGGGACTTCTGATACCCCATAATGGCTGTTAGAAAATGAACCTAGAGTGGGGGACCACAGGGACCAGAGCTACAGAATTTCTGTATTATAATGGGCAGGACACTTGACCTCAGGGCTTTTCACATCCAAATGCGAAGAGATTAGACTAAGATTTTCTAGTATTAGCCCTAGAGTTTATATCAACATACTTTACCATATTGTTTATAAATAATATATGTAAATATATTGCTTATATATAAATCAGTAAGTATTATGTTGATTGGCAAAACTCTTTAATATCCTTTATAAGAGTGTAGCTCCTGGTTTGATAAGGGATAGAACATCATTGTTGGCCTTGGAGCAGTACAAGCTTGGATTTGAATTTCACTTCCATCCTTCTAACTGCAGTTGTGACCTTGAGCAATTATTTATTGTCCTCATTTGTTAAGTGGCTTGTGATGCCACCTGCCTGAAGAGAGTAATGTGATAAATGCCAACACAGTACCTCAATAAATACTAGTTTTCTTCCCTTTTCTGAGGTCATGGATCATCTGTTGCTACTCAAACAATAAGTGAAACTCCTTATTGTTAAGTTTATAAAAAGCTTTCCTATTTTATAATAGCATTTACATATAGGGTTAAAATATTTCTTCTCTCACTGTTTATTCTCCAACCTAATGTGTCTGAATTTAGTCTCTGTGCCCTTAGTCTCTGGTCTAGCTTGGTGCAACATAAATGATGAATGAATGTGTTTGTGGATTTTAAATATTCAATCAAAAATGTAGTTTTTTTGTTTGTATGGTTCTCATGAGCCTGTTTATAAGATTAATTCTCTGTTTTTCAGTTGAAGAAACGTCTGAACAGGAGCAAAAACATAAGGAAATAAACAACAGCAATGCTCAGAACCCCAGTGCAGAAGAAGGGTGTGAAGAACATGATGAGGACATTTTACCTTTAACCCTTGAAGAGAAGGAAAACAAGGAATACCTAAAATCTTTATTTGAAATTTTGATTCTTATGGGTAAACAAAATATACCTCTGGATGGACACGAGGCTGATGAAATCCCAGAAGGTCTCTTCACTCCTGATAACTTTCAGGCATTGCTGGAGTGCCGGATAAATTCTGGTGAAGAGGTTCTGAGAAAGCGGTTTGAGACAACAGCGGTTAATACATTGTTCTGCTCGAAAACACAGCAGAAACAGATGCTGGAGATTTGTGAGAGCTGCATCCGGGAAGAAACCCTCAGGGAAGTAAGAGACTCTCACTTTTTTTCCATTATCACTGATGATGTAGTGGATATAGCAGGGGAAGAGCACCTGCCTGTGTTGGTGAGGTTTGTTGATGAATCTCATAACCTGAGAGAGGAATTTGTGGGCTTTCTGCCTTATGAAGCTGATGCAGAAATTTTAGCTGTGAAGTTTCACACTACAATAACGGAGAAGTGGGGCCTAAACATGGAGTATTGTCGCGGCCAGGCGTACATTGTGTCCAGTGGGTTTTCTTCCAAAATGAAAGTTGTTGCTTCTAGACTTCTAGAGAAATATCCCCAAGCTATCTACACACTCTGCTCTTCCTGTGCCTTAAATATGTGGTTGGCCAAATCAGTGCCTGTTACAGGAGTTTCTGTTGCATTAGGAACAATTGAGGAAGTTTGTTCCTTTTTTCATCGATCACCACAACTGCTGTTAGAGCTTGACAGTATCATTTCTGCCCTCTTTCAGAGTAATGAAGAAAGGGGTAAAGAACTGAAGGAAATTTGCCATTCTCAGTGGACAGGCAGGCATGATGCTTTTGAAATTTTAGTAGATCTCCTGCAAGCACTTGTTTTATGTTTAGATGGTATAAATAGTGACACAAACATTAGATGGAATAATTGCATAGCTGGCCGAGCATTTGTGCTTTGTAGTGCAGTAACAGATTTTGATTTCATTGTTACTATCGTTGTTCTTAAAAATGTTCTGTCTTTTACAAGAGCTTTTGGGAAAAATCTCCAGGGGCAAACTTCTGATGTCTTTTTTGCAGCCAGTAGCTTGACGGCAGTGCTACATTCACTAAATGAAGTGATGGAAAATATTGAAGTTTATCATGAATTTTGGTTTGAGGAAGCCACAAATTTGGCAACCAAACTTGATATTCAAATGAAACTCCCTGGGAAATTCCGCAGAGCTCAGCAAGCTAACCTGGAATCGCAGCTAACCTCTGAGAGTTACTATAAAGAAACTCTGAGTGTTCCAACAGTGGAGCATATTATTCAGGAATTGAAAGATATATTCTCAGAACAGCACCTCAAAGCTCTTAAGTGCTTATCTCTGGTACCTTCTGTCATGGGACAGCTCAAATTCAACACATCGGAGGAGCACCATGCTGACATGTACAGAAGTGACTTACCCAATCCTGACACGCTGTCAGCCGAGCTGCACTGTTGGAGAATTAAGTGGAAGCACAGAGGGAAAGACATAGAGCTTCCATCTACCATTTATGAAGCCCTTCATCTGCCAGACATCAAGTTTTTTCCTAATGTTTACGCGCTGCTGAAGGTTCTGTGTATTCTTCCTGTGATGAAGGTTGAGAATGAACGCTATGAAAATGGGCGAAAGCGTCTCAAAGCATACCTAAGGAACACTTTAACAGATCAAAGGTCAAGTAACTTGGCTTTGCTTAACATAAATTTTGATATAAAACATGATCTGGATTTAATGGTGGACACATATATCAAACTCTATACAACTAAACCAGAGCCTCCTACAGATAATTCGGAAACCATTGAAAACACCTAAGAGACTTTTAAAATAGGCTTTCTCTTATACTTGATATTTGAGAAAATCTGAATGGAATGAAAACATCTTACAGAAAAGCTGTAAGGTGTATGTAGGCCACTTAATCACTGAATATTTTGATGGATAGGCCTCCCTTTGAGTACATTAGCCATTGATAATCTGCCTGTTTAAGTGGCCCGGGTTGAACTCTCATGTTTTGGAGACCTCCTGTCTTTCCAGAAGATAGCTTGAAAGTGCTACTTACACATGTGTGTGAGCTCTGCTAGTGGCACTTTGAAATTGTTTTAGTTTAGGCATTTTAGATATAACATTATCACTGTGGATCCATTTGTCAGGCCTTGAGTTATCAGTTCTTTGGAGAAATTTGAGGAAGGAATACATTGTGTAAAATGTTACTTTGAAGCTTATGACTGAAGAGTCTTAAGGATCTTGTTAAAAATCTGTAATGGATAGTTAAGGGAATTACCAGATAGTGAGAGGAATGTGTGAGCTTGCCAAATGAGGCTTCAGTGTAGATTTTGTCTTTATTAAATGAAATTGAAAGGACAAGTTACAGTTTGAATGGAAGAGTCTGCTGTTGTTATTCCACTTCTGGCTGTTGCTGTTTACATTCCTTTGTTGAGCCTACATCTTTGTAAGCTGCTTATTAGGTGTATGTTGAACACTGTGTTTCATGGTCGGGACAGGATCAGAGGCCATGGACACTGACAACTGATTTGTCTGTTTTCTTCTGTCTTTTCCATGACTGTATCTACTGCCTCATCTTGATTTATAAGCAAAACCTGGAAAACCTACAAAAATAAGTGTTTTGTGGTTTATCTGGGAAGAATACAGAAGATATTGCTGTTATTTTTGGTGAAGAAAATCAATTTTGTATAGTTTATTTCAACCTAAATAAAATGTGAATTTTGTTTAATGTTCAGTTACATTTTTTTTTTTGTTGGGGACAAAACATTCTTGTGGTAAATTTACTTTTCAAAATTTTGTTATTGTCACCTACACAATTGAAGATAAGTTTTTTTGTTTTTTTTTTTCTGTTTATGGTTTACTGTTTGGAGTATATAGAAAGACATTATTAAATGTAAGAATTTTTATTTTAATTATATACCGCATGGCTTCTGATATAAATTATCAGAGTTTATGTAACTAGACTGAATATAATTGCAAAGATGCCATTGGATTATTTTATGTTGGAAAGTTAGTGTTATTTGAGTTTCAGAAAACAAAATGAGTACATTTGCTAGAATACTTGATAGCTGGCATTTCCCTGCCATGCACAAGCCCAGCAGATTTGTTAAATGAAACATAATACCCTGCAAGTTATAAAAATGATAACAGGAGTTTACCTTACAGCCAGAGGTCTGAGAGATGCTGCTGTCCTTGGCAGAAAGACTAATCAGGTTCATGATGGCAGGATGGCAATAAAGGAGACACAGAGCTGGACTTTCAATATCTGCATCATTCTTAGGACAATAAAGTGGTGTGATCTTGGCAGTTGAAGATCTGGATATGTTCCTTCAACTGTGAAACCATGCTTATGGTTGTGCTGTGGGGGTTAGATAATTTATCATCAGTTACTTCTTACTGCTTAACAATGTCCCAAAACTTAGTGATTTAAAAAAAAAGCTCACGTATTTTGAGTGATTCTCTTCTTAGTTTCATCTGGGCTCTCTGACTTCAGCTGGCAGATTGGGGAAGGGTGGGACAGTGGGACCCTTCACGGGGTCTTTCATTTATCTTGGACTTCGTAGCATGAAAGTACCAAGAAAACAAGGGCAGCAACTTCAAAGCCTGGGCTCAAAAGACTTACTACATTCGCTTTCACTACATTCTTTTGGTCAAAGCACATCACAAGGGTGGGCCAGATTCAAGGGAGGAGGAAATAAAACTCAACTTGATGGAGAGAGCTGCAAAACATGGCCCCATATTTCAGTCTGCCATAGTAATGTATCCAAAACATTCATGCAGCCAGCATTGGTTAAGCTGTTACGGTCCCCAATATTTGTTTCTGTGATCTGTTTTGTTAGTTAATTTGGGATTTATATAAATCTAAAAAACTAACAAAGCAGATTTGTTGAGAGACATTTTCACAAACTCTGATCTTTCAAGGTAGCTTGAGTAGTTTCCCCAGATGAAACAGATAGTCTTTTTTGCAAGATTAGTTAGAAAGTGGTAGGTATAGTGACTATTCCACACATTTTAGTTGAATGTTTGTTGTGGCTAGGCTTCTCACTTAAGAATTGACAATACCAGATACACTGTGACTCAGTGCTTACAGCCTGGAGTTGGCCCACAGGACTACATTTGTACTTACTGACTTAAGTGAATCAAATTTATTGAAATTAAGGGAAGGAAAATAACAGGTTACGGTAAAAATCTTGTGCAAATAAAAAAAGAGCGTCTAAACAGTCTGCAAAATATACTGGGAAATAAAATACTCAAGATTTAGAATATCTAATCGTTGTTATTTTGCTCTTGACATACTCATTTTGGGGGGAAAAAGTTAGGTTGTACTTTTTTTTTTTTTAAGTTAGATTGGATAGTTGGAGCCTAATGCAGAATTTGGTGCCTGTAAAATAAATTTGAATTTTAGAAAACTCAATTGTGAACAAATGCTTTATTAATAATCAGGTAATTTTCATGTAATTCTTAATTACCCTTTGAGGGTAAACAACAGTTGATGGAGGTGAGAGACTAATTCTCTTGAGGCTAGTTCTTCTGTAGTAGTTTAGTTGGATCTGGTTTATTTTTGTTCTGTGTTAGGATCAGCCCCCCTTTTAAGTGCTATTTAAAGTGAGTAATTAAATACAGGAAAATTGTACTTATAGTGTTTATTAATATTTATATTTTAGGACTTACAAAGCACTTTGACTATATCATTGAAGTTCTCAGAAAAACTCAGGCAAGTATTTCTCTATTTTTTAGTTGAGAAATTAAGCTCACAGAGGTAAATGAATTGCTCCAAATTGTATAGTTATTAAGTGCTAGAGCCAGGTACTTTAATCCAATCCTTCAATCTTAAAATCGATTGTGAAAGCCACTTCATTCTTAAGGTTTGTAAAAGAAATATTTGCTTTAAGAATAGACTTATTTTACGTTCTTGCTTTATCCATTGCCAGCTTTCAGCACAACATTTCTGAAATGTACTCATTATAGTCGGCATGGGTTCCTTGCAAAAAAAAACACAAAACTGAGGTCTGGAACTTCTGAGACTTTACAAACTGGGTGTAGAAATGCTGCCACCTTTGTTTGGCTGCCAAAACACTACCACAAAGGACTGCAGATCCAGGTCCACTTACTTCATGAGAGTGGGTGCAGCTGTCTTCTCACCACAATCAAACACTCCTCTGTAACTCGCTTTTTGTGGCCAGAAAAAGCAAGGTAATTTTTTAGTACAGATTAGCATAAAAATCTCTACTAGATCAGTTTCAGGAAACAATTACTTGCTTAGAAACAACAATAAGTGTGATCTATAGGTTGGCTAAAATGGCAGTTAATTCCCAGACCTTTTTAAATGGCCCTTATTTCTCACCATGAATACTGTGTAAATAGAATACCCTACCTGCCACTGTATTTAGTTTCATAAATTATTTGGACAAGGTGAACAACAGACTTCAAAACTAAGTAGTGGTAGTAAATCTGCCCTTTTTAATGAGTTTGAATTTACAGTAGTACTTTAAACATCTGGAAGTTTAAAGTCTTAATTCATTCCAAATGTTCAACAAGGATATATAGCAAAGAGAATATTGTAATTGGGGGATCAAGAAAACTACAGTTGACTCAATCTGAAGCCTTTCTAATTTTCTCTATATACATTAATCACTTAAAACTTTAGAGGCTGACAGTTCAAAAAGAGAAGAGATGGACCAAAACATCCAAGTTAGCATGCTTGTGGAAGAGTAGCTTTTAAAAGAAGGCATGGTTATAACAACGATGAGGTTTAAATGCTGTTAATTAACACATTTGGGATGTGGCCAGATAGTTCTGCTATGTGCTGTGTTTGGTGCTGCTTATGGATGGGGGTGGTGGGGGAGAGGGGCATGGGCAGGGAGAGTAAAAATTTTTACTGAAACTGAATTTAGAGGAGTCAAACCTTTGACTTTTAAATTGTAATTTGATTAATGCATTTTGTAGTTCAAGAATATGCTCTGCAGGTCCTCCCCGGTGGTGCAGCGGTTGAGCGCTGGGCTGCGAAGCTGCCCGCAGCCTCTGCAGCGCTGGTTTGATCCCTGGCCACCGGCGAGGGTCCCACATGGCGCGCAGACCTCTCCTGCCGCCCGCTGCTCCCCTCAGCAGTGTACTTCGTCAATCTGCCTTCTGCTCTACCCTCTGGCTCTGGTGAATTCTCTCACCCTCCCATGCTTTTGACTGTACCCAGGCGTATATAAATAAATAAATAAATCTTTAAAAAAATTAAAAAAAAAGAATCTGCTCTGCAGTCAGCATCTAGCCTGAGACTAAGTATTCACTTAGTATGGTTTTACTGAGTCCCTACTGGGCGCTTAATAAGTGTTTTAATTTTCTTACAGCAAAGCAGGGTTGCCTCAATAGGAGGAGTGGTCGTTGTGAGGCTGCTGCTGCTAACAGGCCTCACTGTGTGCTGGGTGTTGTGCTGTCACACTTCCCTTAGTTATCTCGCTTAAGCTCCACCTATGAAAAAGGTACTATTATCTCCATTTTTTCAAGCCACACAACTAGTGAAAGGTGGAACAGCATGATGTAAAGACATGGCAAATCCAATTTGTCCCTTGAATTTGCTTTTAATTCTGATTTCAAGTTTTGTATTAAATGCCTCTGGTGCTCAACCTGTTTGGCCTCAGGTGTGATGTTAGGTGTCATGAACACAAAGATGAGTGAGGCAAAGGCAAATAGGATCCACCTTTGGAAATGGTGTATAGTGTGGAACTTCATATTTCCACCTCAGTGAAACGTGACTGTGGACTTAGTATTAGAAATATACCCATATAGTGTGTGATTCACTTACCACCCCCAAAACAGTAGCTGATCATTAACTACTCAGTATGCTACTTGAGGTATTCAAGGTACCTGATTAAGATGTAACACTTCTTCCCTAAGCCAGTGCTAGACATATTAAGCTGTAAAATCTGTACAGAATTTTGAGCTGGAAAGAGTCTTGGAGACTGTAGACAGCACCTCATTTTACAGAGGATTAGACAGGATAGTATGCTCAGGATCACGCTACTTGGTGGTGGCAGGCAAGGGGAGAACAGAAGCTATGCTGTCACACCTCACAGACGTCACTGAAGAGGGAAACCCTGAAAGAATCATTTCTTGATAGGTGAGCAGTGTTTATTCTTTAAACTGCTAAATGTAAACAGTAATCACATGAAAATATCAAATTTATAGGGTTGAGGTTTATTAAATAGGCCAGAGTCTGGGTTTTGGGTAGATTTCTGTTTTGCATTTCTATACATTTTTGTTTTAAAAAGATTTGTTATTGCTTACATCTTGTTTTGTAATTTGTTATTGTTATATTTGTTATTGCTTACATCTTGCAAATTCCTATTTTGGTTTTATCATTTTTCTTTGGATGGATACATGTAGTTAGATTATGGATTTGCAAAAGTTTTTTACTTAAAAAAAGATGTTGAGAGCTTTGCATCTTTGGTGATTTGGACTTCCTCTTATTAATAGCAGCTATTATCTATTGGATATTTATAAGCACCAAGCACCATATCTGCTTTGAATCATTTCATTTAGGTTCACAATGATCTGATGCAGTAGGTATTGCTATACTCATTTTATGAATCTGAAAATGGCTTGTCCAAGGCCATTCAATGGGGGAGTGGGAATCATGCCCTGACCAACTGATTCTGATAGGCCTCTCTGCATAGTGGAAATAATCTGTGTTTTAAAAATGTATGAAATGTATGAAAAGATTGGGCAAGAGGGAGGGTAAGTGGGTTTACAACAAAATACTGTTTGTCTCTAGTTGGTGAGAGATGAGGAATTACACATTTTCTTTGACATTTTGATTTTCCAAACTTTCTGTTTTCCTCATCTTGGCAAGGATTAAATAACATTCTGAAATAGGAAATTGAAAATTAGTTACATGAAATCATTTTTCTTCTAGATGATGTGTTACTACTTTCCCAGGTCAGTTTAACACGTTATGCCAGGTGTTTGGCTACAAAGATAAGACATCAACTCTAGTGCAAACTGATGGCCTCCTAACTCTTCAAGATCCAGCTTACGTGTCTGTCAACAGTATGCCCCTATCTTGCCTCAGTTACTTTTCACCACCCCTGCTGTTAATACTGAGGTTCAAACCATTACCTCATTTTATCTTTTTTTCCAAGTTTATTCTCAACCTAATAGGCAGAGTGATTGTGGACTTTCTCTATTCAGATCCCTCCACTGGTTTTAGACCAGAATCCAAGCTCCATCAGTGATCTCTAAGGCCCTACGTGATAATGTCTCTGTCACCCTCTTGGCTTCATCTATCCTTACCTAATTCTTGTTCACTCCAACTGTTAAGATCTTCCTTTGGTTTCTTCCACTCACCAAACTCATTCAGAGAAGCTGGTTCCAGACCTTTATACTTAACTGTGCCTTGAAAGCTGTTTACCCAGCAAACTCCTGTCTCCCTTTTGCATCATTTAGATCTTGGCTTAAATACTGTCTCCAAGGGAACCTTTCTCTTACTACTCTTTCAAATAGCCTACCTTCACTAGAAATGAGCTGTTTTCTTGCACTGTCACATAAGTTACGCAAGGCCTGCGACCTTGCATTCACTACAGTTATACCCCACTTTCTGAAACTGACATGTAATTCGTGCCCCATATTTTGTAAGAATGGACAGATGATATGTTTTAGGACCAATGGGAAATTCAGAGTGGCTGCAGGCTTAAGGAGAGGGGGAGGACTGATTCTCACGGGCCAGACTGCTCCTCATAGTGGAAATACCCACACTTAAACTTGGAGATGAAGATGGAAAGATTTTAGGGACCAATCCATGAAACGCCAGTCTTGGAGTTCCTGCTCAGGAGCTGGCAGTTACTCTGGTTAAAGAGATGCTCCAAGAGGTGCTGAGCCTGGAGCGCTTGCCTTTCTGGGCATGTATAGAAAATGAGAATGTGGTTAAACTAAAAAGCAAACCCCAGGTTGGTCACTATTAATTATAATTAATAATGTCTGTGATTTGTATAGTCTTTCTTCCATAATGTTCCAGGTCTTGAGACATGATCCCTTTGGGTCTCCCCAGACCGTGCCACAATAACAACCTTGGCGTGTGACTCACCACCCTCCTCTGCCATATAAAACCTCGTATTTATCACCCGTCTTAACCTTTCTAAGTCAAGTAATTTCTACCTTGTTTTTTCTTCTCTTCCTTCCCTTCTCAAACCACAACCCATATAATGTTCACTGCCTTCTTTAGAACCTGCGTGTGTCTCAGTTCCAGTCTTTTTATAGAGAAGAGAAGCAGACCTGAAAGAGTATGGAGGGAGCAGTGTGCACTTTTAAATTACCTCTTTTACGTAGCGGCATTTTTCCCTAGCCTGAAATTCTTTTTCCAGCTTTGCAGTCTCCTGGAAGATAGATGACTAAATGCAAGTTGACTGCTGGTGCTTTAAAAAATCACCAGCAATCTCAATGCTCATAATTCCTGAGCATGAAATATGTCAGTATGCCTAAATAATAGAATTAAGGTATTGATTTCTGCTATGCTTATGCTTCAGAAAGAATTTGATATTTATTGAGTACCTCCTGTAGGCCAGGCACTCTGAGATGTTTTATGTGTATAATCTCATTTAATATCAACCCACCCACACTCTGCATCCTTCCCTGCTGAGCTATATGATCTCAGTATATCAACCTCACATTTTGAAGAGGTTGATAGATTGTCTTCATGGGAGAACTGAGTTTCAAAAATTTTTGCCTGAGGTCACATGATCCATTTCTGTCCAAAGCCAGAGCCCGTCTTTGTGTTACGCTGCATGGCCAGTTTCAACCCTGCCATCACACTTGAAAAGGCGCTGAGGGTCTTCAGACTGACATTTCAGTTCTCATAACAACCTGTGACTTGTATCCCCAAAGACCTTGCCAAAATGCAGCATCACTCTGCATCTTCTCTCTTTCCTCCAGCTCTGAGGCCTGGTGCTTGGGTTCTGCGGACTTAACTGTCCTAGCTGGGTTGCTTGAATCTCACTCTCGAAGAGTTAGAACATTGGTGGGCTGTGCTGCAGGGGCCAGACCACAGCCCAGGTAACTCCAATCATAGCAGCACTGTGGGCTGCTGTCCCTTTCCCACTGGTGAGAATGCAACCAGGCCTGGTCTTCCCTAGAACTGGAGTGAGAGAAGGGTCGGGGTTGGCCAGGTTGGCATCAAGAAGCAAGAGAAAGAGCAGAAGTTTGGTGTGAGGAGACCCAGTCTGAGCTCTGCCACACAGGAGTAGTGGAGCCTTAGGTGAATCACTTAGTTTTTATTGTGCAGCCATGGGCAAGCCTCACCACGGCTTGGAATACTACTTTCTCCTAGGAAAGACTTGGCTAGCCTGACTGCTGACCCGCTGACTGTGGCTAATCTAGAACAGACATGAAGTATTAATATGAAGGACCTGGAGACTCACTTCTCTGCACTTGGGAGAGGCAAGTTAGACTTAGGTCTTCTCATTGTAAAGCAAGAGTGCTAATAATCTCCCATGGTTAAAGTGAAAGTGTTTAGTCAGGTATATACTATGTCATGTCAGAAATGCTCTGATAGAGGAAAAAAATCTAATGAAATTCGGGAAGCACCAAAGCACCTAGAAAGACTCCATGGGAGAGTGTGGTGTGAACAAGGCCAGAAAGGCTGGATGGGGTCAGCAGGGACGATGCAGAGGTGGGGGTTGGCTGGCACAGAGGGCAGACAGGCTACTGCTGTCCTTCCCATCTGACTGCCAGCCTCTCCCACATTCAGTCCAGCCTTCAGTTCTCAGTTGTAAGAGGCTATTAGTTACGAGACACACTTTCAATTAAATGGCAGTTTTTAGGGCAATAAATACTTCTACTATAAACATACATTAGGGCCTCCCCAGTGGCACAGTGGATTGAGCGCAGCGCTGTGAAGCTGTCTGCAGCCTCTGCAGCGCTGGTTCGATTCCTGGCTGGCCAGGGAGATGCCCACATGGCGGGGCAGACCTCTCCTGTCTTGCCTGCTGCTCCCTTCAGCAGTGTACTTCAGTCCAGTCGTCTGCTTGTTCTGCTCCCCGCTCTGTCTCTGTTGAATCCTCTCACCTTCCTGCACCTCTAGCTTGTGCCTCAGTTCTTGTATAAAAACAAATCTTAAAAAAAAAATAAACATACATTAGTTTTAAGTTATATCAAAATTTCAAAATCATTAGACTGTGGGGAGAAAGTGTATCTTAAAATTCAGAACATACGGCATGTCATTTCAGGATGATGATTACCAAAAAAAGTTCATCATATGGGCCTAGAGACCAATGCTCATGCTCCTGTTCTGCCACAAACTATCCTTGTTATTCTGGGCAAGTTGCTTGATTTCTCTAAGCAGCGATTGATTCTTCATATGGTCCATAAAAGGCTTGAGCATGGGAGGTAAGCAGTTAAAGTTGTTTGAATTTGAATGTTGATCCATTTTGGAAAGAAGTCTATAGAACATGTTTTGTCTAAAATTAGGGGCTGCTGTGTGTGTGTGTTTTAAATTATGTATTGTCCTTTTAGGGTAGTATAACAGCAATGGTTCTAAACCAGGGCTGGTTTTAACTACTCCCTTCCCTCCCCCCATGGTATTTGGCAGTGTTTGGGGCATTTCTTACAACTGTGTGGGGAGGCTGCTGGCATCAAGTGTGTAGAGACTAGGGATACTGCTAAACATCCTACAGTGCACCGGACATCCCTCCAGAACAAAAATTTTCTGGCTCAAATGCCTATAGCATGAGGTTAAGAAACCCTGACACAGATGAAGAACATTGACTGAGGAGTCCGACTCTGGATTTGAACCTTAGCTTTGCCACCTACTAGCTGTATATCCTGGGGTCAATTACTTGACCTCTGTCATCTGCGGAGTTTCTGCCACCTGGGGTGCTGTGCAGATTATTTGGATGTAATGTAGGTAGAATATTTCAAAAGGAGATTGACTTCCAAGAGGCACACCCAGTAGGTATTAGCTCCTAATTTAAGTTTTAGAATTCATGAAAATACCTGGTGACCAGTACTAAGACCTCAGACCAGTTACTTAACTCCTCGCACCTCAGTTTCTCCATCTGCTAAAAAAACGTTAGCGATGAGATGAAATCAAGGCTATGATGGAAACTATGGAAATAGTGGAAAATCTTACAATACACTTGTATCATTATTATTGCCTCAGGCTCCAGTAAGAGAATGTTAAGCAATAAACTCTCCTGGGCCAGGCTATAACTCAGCAGCAGGGACAGCCAAAGAGAGGAGGTGCTCGGAGCAGCACGTTGCAGGCCCAGCGGTGGATGGCGTCTTAAGTACATCCTCAGCTGTGAGTCCAGGAAGCAGCCTTTATTGCACTGTTATGTGCAGACTGCGCCCCAGCTTCACATACCACTTTCCCCGAAGGAGCGCTTGGGAATCGGCATATACGCCTGCTCTGCAGGCTCTGAACTTGGAGAAAAACAATAGCTTAGATGGAAAAAGAGTGCCCTAAGATCCCCTGGCCAGAAATTTGTTCCTGCTCCTCCTCTGTGGTCGACCTCTTGTTTTCTTAGCTTTCAGATGAAGGAACTAGATTACTGGACTGGCCTGGATCCCAAAGCCTGCTGGAACTCTATCTCTAACCACACAGAATTGAGTGGGGATTATTATTATCTTTAACAATTACATTAGCAAACTGTTACCTAGCAGGATTTTGTCAAGCAACTTACATAAATAAACTCATGATTTTCAGAACAACCTTGTGAAACATTGAGAATTATGTGGCCATATTGCTGATGATATCACTACGGCTCAGTGATGATAAGGAACTTGCCCGAGAATGCAGAACTAGATCCACATCACTCTTGACCATATTCTGCAGTACCCCCAAAACAGAAGGTCCAGAAAGTCTGACAAACACACTAGGCACTTAATATTTGCTTGTTGAGTTGATTGCCCAAGGGCAAGTCAACCATGTAGCTTGTGCCTCCTCTAGCTCTGTCCATAACTGCCTATTAACTGCCTCACCCCCTCTCTCTACACACCTCCGTACCTGCCCACCCTCCCAGAGCCTGGCACGTCTCAGCGGCATGTAAACTTATGTAAGGGACCTGGTTTAAGAGGCCAGCCTTTACAATTCCATTTATTGAGCCATCTCTGTGCCAAGCCCTGAGGGATCTTTGATTTGCTCAGTCATCCCCAGCACCTTATCTGAGGGGCATCCACGTACATAGGAGGGAGACTGAGCAAATGAGCTTGGTATGAGCACAATGGTAGAAGCAATCAGTGAAGGAGAAAGACTCAGGGAAGCCTTTCCTGTGGGCTGAGGATGTTTTTGAAATTTGCATGCCTGTATATGGCAACTGCTGCTGCTTTCTCCCATCTGTCCCAACTTACCCGTCATTCAGTGTCTTGTCCCCACACACAATGGAAAACTAACAGCTCTAGCAGCTTAGAATCAGCACCAAGGGAAAAGAGAAAGAAAACTGCTGCTAATTATCACCCATATGTCACGCACGTTTCTCTATTTAACTTACTGCTCATAAGTGTCCATGAGTTAGGGAGAGCTAAGAGGTGAATTAGACTTTTTCTGTTTTGCCTCCTTGTGCAGGTCCACCCTCATATGGCCCGACGGGCAGTGTTGGGGTGTCCAGTGAGCTGCTGAGTCCAGGGAGGGAGAGAGGAGAGCCCAGTTTCTGCAGACTACCCCCTCAACTTCTTTGGTCAGAACAACGGTGGGAGGGGAGCACTCATTTCCCCTGGAGTGCCTGTGGGGACAGCCTAAAAGGCAAAACATGTAATGTGGCAAGACATCCCCAGATCCACATCCAGAATAGGACATTTTTCTTTGTGGGAATTCAGGAAGGAATGAGAATTCAAGGCGCGGGCTTAGGAGAGTGGGGCCTCTGCTGTGCTTGAGACGGCCCAACAACAGGCCAACAAGCTGTTTTTGGACCCTCATCAAACCAACAGAACTGAGATTCTGCCTGCACCATCCACAGAGAACTGAGGACACAGGTATAACCTGCCACTGCATTGCCCACCTGTTCACCAATCACAATCACCCTGTCAATCCCCCGTTCCTCCTCCCTCGCTCAGTAATTCCTCTATCGCACTCAGTAATTTCTTTCTTTCAGCAAGTGTCAGATATCTCTAGAATTTTGCCTGGATCCAAGAAGCCTTCATCATGGTGCAGAAAGCAAGAGACTCAAACCTTGCCGGGTGAACTAGAACTTTGGCCAGACAGAAACGAGTTAAAGAGCAGTCCAGATGGAAGAAAGGTTTGAGCATTTGAGCAAAGGCAGAGAAGCAGTAAAATCTGGGAGAAGCGTGAGCAATGATTTGTCATCCACTTTGGTAAAATATTCCCAGGAATATTTTACCGCGGAGCACCTCACGAGATCAGTGACGTGAGGAATGCACTTCAGGAATGGCTATGGCACAGCGTGCCTATGTGCGCATTGTGTGTGTGTGTGTGTGTGTGTGTGTGTGTGTGTGTGTAGCAGAGAACAGTGAAGGTGAAGGCATTCGTACTTGCTCCTTGAGGTGGTGGTTCCCAGCATATTTGCCCCACAATAGTAGGCCCCAGAGATTCGTGGTGAGAACATGTTCCCTCAGTCAGCACAAGCACCACAGACAGTGTCATCCTGCGGACTCATGAGACACAGCAGCCTATTAAAGGCCACCACGACTCCAAGTCCTGCAACAAGGACTTTGATCAACACTACGTGGATCAAACATTTCACCACAAATCCCTTTGTTTCAGATCAGATATTAGGGAACATCTTTATTTGTGGGACTAGGAGATCTTTTTTTTTTTTTTTTAAGTTAACATGCCTGTAATGTGAGTACATTTCAAACAGCAGTGACGTCAGCTTTGACTTTTACTCCCACCTCGGCTCCCTGAACCTCCCAGTTACACAGAGAGACATTTGTAGTTCTGCATCAGCCAGGAATTCTGGACTATACAGGAAGCTGTGTGTTTTCATTTCAAAATGCAAACTGATACACACATCTCTTCTGCAGGGGTTTTCATCCTAGGGGCATCCTATGTGGCCTCTAGCGATGGGCATCAAGAACACTTCTCATCTATCCAGCTTTGACAAAGTGGCCTGCTGGCTAAACCAGACCATGACTTGTTTATGTACAATCCTCAAGAATGTGGCTTTATTATATTTTATTTTTGACAATTTTAAATGAAAAACAAAAAAAAAATGACACTTGAGAGGTATATGAAATTTAAATTTCAATGTGTCATAAATAAGATTTTCATGGAACAGCCAGGCCTGTTTATGTTTGCCTGTGACTGCTTTTCAGCTACGATGGCATTGAGTAATTGCAATGAACCAGAATAGTTCTCAGGCCTAGAATAATCACTATCTGGTCGCTTAGCGCTCCAGACAACACTGATGAATGTCCTTACTCATTATTGCAAACGTGCAAGTAGATCTTGCATAAATATCATCCTATTTAAGCCAATCAGAAGGTAAAGCTCAAAAAGCACATTTCACTATTTTAACTGATTTTTCTTTTATTTTGAGTGGGGCTAGGCATTTTCTCACAGCAGTTAAAATGTTTACTTTTCCGGCTGAATAAAGATATGAACAGAGGTGTTTTTCTCATTGCTTTACAAAATATTACAGGGAATTGGCACTTGGTCTGCCTTGTGTAAAAGTGTTTCCTCCATTTGTCATTTGACTTTGTTTATGGGTTTTTTTCATGCAGAAAAAAAATTCTCAATGACGTGAATGTGGGTTTAGATAGTGACAGCAAAGAGATGGGGGCCAGACAGGCAGTTCTTGTTTGTGGAGACCCTGCCTTGTTCCCGGCACCAGGAATCTTGTGGTGGGTGAGACAGGCAGAGGCTCTGCCACCTGGTAATGATGGGCAAAGGAGGCAGTGCCCATCATGATCATCACAGAGACACCCCTGAGGGGACCTGAGGACTGAGGGACTACTAGGGTCCAGACTGTGTGTAGGGGAGGGGGGGCTGTTCTGGGCAGTGAGTAAAGGCCTAGACCTCAGAGAAGCAGAGCTGTCAGAGTTCAGCCCTGGAGCCGGAGCTGTCGTGGGGGTTGGGGGGAGCTGGATAAGGACAAGGACAGGAGTGCAAGGAGTCCCTGAGGGGAAAGAAAGCTGCCCCACTAGGGCTTGCCCAGAGCAGAAGTTTCATCTTAAGTAGAAGGAAAGTGACTCAGGACTGAAGCCATAGTCAGTGGAGACTTAAATTAAGGTTTGAATGGTTAGATGGAGCAGGGAGGCGGGTGGAGGGGTGTGGGGGTGTGGGGGTGGAGGGGTGGGTGGGATGGGGTGGCGAAAAGGGGAGGGGGCAAGACAGGAGGAAAGAGCAAAAGGCACTATGATGATTGATGCTGTGATGGTGGAAGAACTATGGGATCTACACTTGAGGGGCGAAATCAAATACTATCCAAAAATTAACGATGTAGGAAAACTGATTAATTAAAAAAAAATAAGGTATGAATGGTTGGGGCTGGCAGGGCAGTAGAGCAGGGGAGGACAATGCTCACCACTCCTGAAGTGAAGGCCTCTCCTGGCCCGTCCACAGCCCGGCCTGTTGACACCTCTCCAGAGAATCAAAGGAAGAGAGAGCCACAGATGCAAAGGCAGGGCTGCAGCCAGGGAGGGAGGAGGTGGCTGGAAGGAGATGTGATGGGAGAGGGGCTGAGACCAGCTCTGGGGCCTGGCTAGACATTTCTGGAGGTGATGGGGGCCAGGGAGCCTGCGAGCTGTTCCCCTGCCTGGAGCCCCACCCCCAGGGCTCCGTGCAGGCGATGACAAGGATGAGGGGGGAGCTGCAGGGAGAGCCAAGAGCTCACAATGATTCGCTGTGTTTGGCCAGGGCCTGCCTGCTTGCTCAGAGGGAAGGATCTGATTTAGAAAGGTGGTTGCCTGGGGCCCCAGGCCAGGCCTGCTGGCTGCTGGCCCAGCATAGCACCCCCATTCCAAACTCCCTACTCAGGGGCCTCCTCATTCTTTTTATTTTGGTGCTCCCAGTTACATCCAAGAAAGACTCCAGAGTCTTGAACTGAGGACTTATTAAATGTTAGGGGTCATTGCTCACCAGAGACCTAGGGGCATCTGCAGGACTGGCGGAGGGGGCACATCATGAAAGAAATGCATGGAGGCTGCCCTTCACCATGTGCTACAATATGCCAGGCACTAGATAGGGCCCTTGCTCTATAGGGTCACATTTAATCCAATAACTGAGCAATGTGGGTATTATAGCTCCATTTTACAGATGAGGAGAGTCCTGGAAAGGCCTAGTAACTTGAGTAGGGCCACATAGTGAGTCAGTGGTAAAGCCAGAATTCTACCTCAGGTCAGTGAATCTGTGAATTGATCTCTGCTTACCTCCTACACTGCTTTATGCAGGAAGTGATCTTGTGTTTTGCATGTGTCTGGCACAAAAAGGGGGTCCCATAAATGTCCACTTTACTGTGCACTTTCTCTGCTAGAACTTGTGAATCTCATGGCAACCTTTCAGGTCACAATGTTCCCCTCTACTTGACTATATAAGCTCAGAGAAGCTGAACAACTTGCCCACGGCCACAGCTTGTAGCAGGGAGGGGGAACTTGAGAGAAAATCATTGGAAGGCGGTGGGGTGGCACAGTCTAGTCTAAGGAAAGACAGGAATTTTCAAGGCACCCAGGGTGCCAAGTGAAAGCTGGAAGTGTCCTGGAAGCTACAGATTCAAGGCCAAGCAGTGGGACTGCTCTCAGAGTATTCAGTGCTGACTCTCACCCATCAAATGACCTGGCTTCAGAGGTCTGCCTGACTCCCTGAGCTTCCCGTGTGGCCTAGAGCAAGAAGGGCTCTTTCTGGGACCTGCATCCTCTTCATTCAGATGAAGGCAGCTGGACCAAGTCTTTGATTATCGTGTTTAAGCAGAGGCAACTTTCCTTAAAATAATGTTAAACTGAACCTTAATATCCTTTCAACAAATATTTTTTGGGACCTTCAAGGTGTCTAGACCATGGTTGATGGACTTTCTTCTTGCTTTGAGGCAGTCTGACTTGTGCTAGAGAAAGGGTCCCTACCCCTCTGCTCAGGACAAGAATCTGGGCCACCCTGACTGCCAAGGGTCCGTGCCCTCATCTGGAAGCCCACCCACCACATAACTGACCTGAAAGGTCCAGTGACAGGGACTTTGGAGATACTCACATACTTGTAACGGGCCACTTCACAGATTAGGTGATCAGCCCCTGGGCTCCCTGAAGCAGCCACTCTCGTGGAATAGATGGAGACTGGGCAGGTCTATGAGGAGAAACTGGAAGGAGAAAGGGCCTGAGCAAAGCCCTCTGGGCAGGAAAGTCTTTGAGTAGCAGAAGCCACGCCTCCCCTGCTGGCAGAACTTTCTGAAAAACCTCCCTCCTCTTGCCCGCATCCTCTGCCCAGAGCCAGGTGTGAGCCCAGGTGTAGTGACAGCAGCCCCAAAGAACGTGTTGGATGCCCGAAGCCCTTCATTGTAGAAGCTCTGGCATCTTCCATGAGCCCTGCCTCGCCAAGTTGTCCTGCTGCCAAGCTGGAGAATGGCCGGCTTCTGAGGAGACCCCCTTTTCTGAGATTCTGCCTCTCCCATTTTACAGCATTAATACTTTTTTTTTTTTTCCAGAAGAAATGATGTGATAGTACATGGTAGTTTTAGAGTAACTGCAAAATGTGACACACAGAATCGTAACACTCCTAAGCGTCCAGCGCGATGCCTTTCCGCTAAGTGTGCATACTGTGTAACCACCACCCAGGGCAAGAGCCAGAACTTCACGATAATTCTTTTCATTGCTCTTCTTTCCCGAGCAAAACAGAAAGTTGGTAGCTTCATGTTGGTGCCTTTCTCATTATTTAAATTTTGCCTATCTGTAAAACCTGAACTTTGGGGACCTTCTGGCTAGATGATGTTTGTCCTGTGTGGCATGAGCACTCTGCAGCTCAGCTGGAGCCCTTGGGGCCGCCTCTTCAGTGCTCACCAGCCAGAGGAACGCAGGCCTGGCCTGGGTGGGACTCCTCTCTCCCAATCCCCAGAAGATCTGGAAAAGCTGGCCAAATGTCCCTCCAGCATGGCTGGCTCCTCAGCATGGCTGGCTGCTAGAAACCAGAGCCAAGGGTCAGTGAAGAGGAGTGGCTTTGGCCTAGACATCCTAGGAATGAATCATTCCTCCCATCCAGGCCTCTGTCCAGCTGCTTTTCATTAGCCATTACTCTCCCTTCCACCCACTGCCCCAAGGGCGGGGCTCTGCGGCACCCAAGAATCTTTGGGGGCTCCACTGTACACCACCGCTGCCAGGCCATGCCCCCAGGCCCAGGAGATTATTCTCTGCCCCCTTTTCCCCCTCATCTTATTGATCATTGGGGGAAATCATAGCACCTTTCTGAAAGGTGAAGGAATTTGTTCAAAACCACACCGCAGGCTGGGAGTCTAGGAGGTGATATCCCCTTCATCAAGGCAAGGCACGCTGACCACGCACGGCCAAAACCATAGGGGAGGGGGTTCCTAAGTAGATACCTGGCCCCCCACTAGGTGCTGACCACACAAATATTTATTTATTCAGCAAATATTTATTGAGCAACTTTTCTAAGTCACTGTCCATGGGGAGATGATTCAGCCACACAAATGCTGTTGACAACTGAGCCATGTAATATTCCATGCTTACTTTTCTTTTCCTGCATAACAATTACAGTTGTATAAATCTACTCTCAATATGTCTACCAATTTCATCTTCCTTTTTTTTTTTTAAAGACTTATTTTATTTATGCATACAAGAGCTGGGGTACAGGCCAGAGGTGTGGGGGGTGAGAGGATTCACCAGAGACAGAATGGGGAGCAGAACAGGCAGATTGGCCGAAGTACACTGCTGAGGGGAGCAGCAGGCGAGTCAGGAGAGGTCCGCCGAGCCATGTGGGTTGCTCCCTGACCTGCTGCGAGGATCGAACTCTTGCTGCAGAGGCTGTGGATTGCTTCATAGTGCGGTGCTTTACCCCTTGTGCCACCAGGGAAGCCCCAATTTCATCTTCTTGAAGGAATCTCTCCCAGTGCCTTCCACTCTCTTCCAGTCTGGATTAATTACTTTGCATACTGTGCAACGGCCTGAGGATTCCTCTGCCCCTTCCTTGTGATATTCTCTCTTCCTCAGATGCCATGTCGTCCTCTTTCTTGCTTTACTTACTCATTCTGCTGAAGAGCATTCTTCAACATCTTCCTAAGAGACTGTGCAGCAAGACTTGACATGACTAAAAATGTCTTGGTTCTATTTTCACCCCTGATAAGCATGTGGCTGAATACAAATCCTTGGATAGAAATAATTTCCCTCAATATTTTGAAGGAACTATGCCATTGTCTCCTACCTTCCATCTTGCTAGGAGATACTGCAAAACCCAGTATCTTTGTGCCTTTTAATCCTTTATATGAAGCCTGCTTATTTTTTCTCTATCTGAAAGATTTTGTGAGCTCTTGGTTCTCAGCATTCTGAAATGTTGATGCCTTGGTGTCAATCTACATTCTATTTTGCTGAGTCCTCAATGAGTCATTTCAATCTGAAATTCATGCATTTCAGAACTAGGATGTTTTCTCTAACCCATTTTTCTAGAATTCCTGTTATACAGATGTTGAATTCCCTGACTAGACCTCCATCTTGTCTTTTTTGTTTTCTATCTCTTATTTTTTTGCTCTATTTTTTCAAATTTATATTCCAACAATTCTTTTGAATTTTTCACTTTATGCTATTATATTTTAATTTCTAAGGGATCTTTTTCATAGCATTCCATTCTTCTCATGGATACAGTCTTTTAAAGTCGTCTGCTTTTGGGCCTCCCTGGTGGCGCAGGGGTTAAAGTCTCAGTGCTATCAAGTTATCACCAGCCATTGTGGCATGAACCATTGCGATATGAGTTCGATCCCCAGCCAGGGAGCTAACCCATGTGCACAGACAGATCTCTCCTGTCTTGCCTGCTGCTCCCTTCAGCAGTGTATTTCAGTAGCTCCGCCTGTTCTGCTCCCCACTCTGTCTCTGGTGAATCCTCTCTTCCCTGCACCTCTGGCCTTCACTCCGGTTCTTTTATGCATAAATAAAGAAAAAATAAATCTTCTTTTAAAAATAATAAAGTCTGTTTCTTTCTGGCTTATTTCTCTGAGCATGATCCCTTCCAGCTCTATCCATGTTGCTTCAAATTGCATGAGTTTATCTTTTTTGATTGCTGAGTAATAGTCCATTGTGTATATGTACCAGATGGTCTCACTCATAGCAGGAATTTAGAAAACCTAAATAAGGGACCAGGAAAAAGACTAATTATAATAGTAAAAATCAAAATCAATAAGCAACTGTAAACCAGAGACACATTACGGGGGTGGGGGAGGGTGGAGGGAGGAGGGAATAGGGTCAAAATAAGGGAGGGCGGGAATTTTATGGGGACTATAACCAAGATGAAGATGCATATATACATTGTGCAAAAATGAAAAATGATGTAAAATATATAAAATTAAAAAAATAATAATAATAAAAAATAAAGTCTGCTTTTTCCATAGTTGCTATTTTCCAAGTTCCTTCCACCCTGCCCCCCCCTTATTTTAACCTGTTTTTTATTAGCGGCTTTACTCAAATGTTTACTCATCCACCGCAGCCTGCTCAGCTTGAGATGGGACACTAACACAGACTTGCCTGTGATTGTGAATGGGGCTGTGTTTGTGGAGCTGGTCGCATCATTCCATGTCTCGTCTTTTGAGCTTGGTAAAGAGCAAAGCTCCTCCAGCCTCCTTTCTGGAGGGTACTACCATGGCAGCCAGAGTTTGGGTGGCTGAGCGGAGAAAGAGGGCCGAAGGCCTAAATATCAAGTGCACAAGTGTTCACTAGCTCTCTGTTGCTTGCCTGGCTCTAGCAGGAACTGCTCTGCTGTTCTCTCCTGAGAATAGGCCTAGTGTTTCAACTAAGTGAGGAGAGCATCTGGGAGACTGACTGCTTCTCAAATAGATTTTGAAACAATCTTCCTGTGCACCCAATTTCCAGAAGTACTTGGTACATCCAGTTCCTAAACTATTAGGGTGTAACCTGTGTTAACCAGGCTGTTTTTCAGCCTTCCGACCTATTTTGGATTCAGTCAGTTATAACTCTTCAATGGCTGCTTGGTTTCTAGTATTTTGATGCATTCCCTCACTGTGTTTATGTTGGTCTCAGGAAGGACCAGTATGTTCAATTTGCTGTCTTTACCCCCATTTCCATTTCTAAATGAATAGCAATACATTTTGGAGTGGGAATTCTCTGCTGCCAATTTACAGATGTAAATAGTGTAACCAGAATGTGGAAGAGCATCCACCAGGGTTTCACTCTCAATTCTTTACCTGTGAAGACCTTTCCTGGCTCTAAACGTGCAGGTCAACCCCTGGTGATGCTTTCCTCAGTCTCTCACATTTGTATTTTGCTTAACCCTTGTTGGGTCCACCGAGTGACAGCATTGCGGGACCTTACACACATTTTCCATTGAAATTTTTACAATTTACAGAACAAGAGGCTCAAAGACGTGGATCCTGGGACCATGATCTCACAGCTAATGAGCAACAGGAACTGAGATTTAAACTCAGGTCTGTTTCTACCACTCAGTGCCCCTGACATCACTAACTCTGAGGATCCCCAAAGGAGGAGCTCACATTCTAATGAAAACAAACCAAACAGGGCCTCCCTGGTGGCGCAGGGGTTAAAGATAGCACTATCAACCTATTGCCAGCCACTGCAGCATGAGTTCCATCCCTCATCGGGAGCTAACCCACATGACACAGCAGACCTCTCCTGTCTTGCCCAACGCTGCTCCCCTCAGCAGTGTATTTCAGTACAGCTGCCTGTTGTGCTCCCCACACGCTTGTGAATCCTCTCACCCCAGCACCTCTGGCCTACACCCCAGTTCTTGTATGCATAAATAAATACAGCTTTTTTTATTTTTTATAAAAAAGAAAACAAACAGCCTAACTAGTGAAAAGTCAGGCCCAGATGAGGGGAAGGAGACCACAGGGGGTAAAGAGGCTGAGTGGTGTACAGTCTGGAGAACAGAGGCCTCTTCCCCAGGGAATGAATGAGTTGGCATCTGAGCTCATCACCATCACCACTCCAAGCTCGCTTCTCTCTTTGCCAAAAAAATCGACAGTTACCACAAATAATGATGAAAGTAGTTAAGTCTGCAATGCATTTTTTCACCGATCTTTTGCTATCGTAGAAAAACCCTTGTAGGCTGAATGTTAAGGTCATTTTAGGCAAAGAAAATCAAAGCAGAGAGGTTAATTGCCTGCTGTGGTTACCCAGAGGAAAATGGTTTCAAGATTCAAACTCATTCCTTCTAGGCCCAGGCGCTCTGCTTCCCATACCCTGTCTACTCTTGCCTAACCCTGCCATCAGCTGATGCCTGTAGAAGGGATGTTTCCTAGTCCCAAATATCTCTTCAGTGTCTCACAGTGTGTGCATGGTCTGCCTGTGGGTCTTAAAAATCTGATTATTGGGCCCTACCCTACACCTATCTAATCTCTGAGTGAAAGGCCCCTGGAACCTGAATTCTAATTGCCCAATTAATTATTTTCTTAATGTGTCAGTCATTTGCATGTCTACAGAACTTTGGGGTTGACTTTTACTCCCCCTTCTGTGCAGAGGCTTCCCTCACCCTCCACCAAACCTCTCATCCCTGTCTGCCTGCCCCTATTCCCTCCCCCTTCCCGTTCCCTCCTCATTATGCAACCAGCATATTTTTCACTCTAAGAATCTAAGAATTGTTTTTGCTGTGCTTTTCCATATATACCTATGCACATATATACATATTTATAGTTATTTATATTCCAGAGATAAGTGAAACCATTCAATATTTATCTTTCACCTTCTGACTTATTTCAGCGTAATCTGTTCCAGCTCCAGCGGTTTTGCCCCCAAAGACACGAGTTCATCTTTTTTTTTAGGGAATATTATAGACAACTTTATTTTATTTTATTTTTAATATTTATTTATTTATTTATACATACAAGCACTGGGTACAGTCAGAAGCGCGGGAGGGTGAGAGAATTCACCAGAGCCAGAGCGGGGAGCAGAGCAGGCAGAAGGACCGAAGTACACTGCTGAGGGGAGCAGCGGGCGGCAGGAGAGGTCTGCGCGCCGTGTGGGACCCTCCTCCGGTGGCCGGGGAGCAGCCGGGGATTGAACCGGCGCTGCAGAGGCTGCGGGCAGCTTTGCAACCCAGTGCTCAACCGCTGCGCCACCGGGGAGGCCCCGAGTTCGTCTTTTTAAGTAGCTGAGCGCATTCCATTGAGGAGCTAGGCCTCACTTTCTCTACCCAGGCCTCCGTCCCCAGGCGTTGATTGAGCAATTGCAGAGGGTGCTGCCGCGATCATCGGGAGGGCGTCAGCCGTCCAGTCTCGGCGTTCTCCTGCTCTCGTGCTCAGTGCTCACTTACCTTCATTCACGAGTGAGCTGTGCCCCGGCAGGGGCAGAGCGGGGACTCTAGAGTTGGCTCTGCCCCTGTGGCTGTCTTGGGATGGCTCAGTTTCCCTCCTGCGAAGTGCAGGGTGCAGGGGCGGGCGCGGGAGGCAGGGCCTGTGCAGAAGCGGCGAGGACCGCCTGCCCCCTAGCACAGGTGAGTCCCACACCTGCTGCCCTCCTCGGGCTTCCTTCCTCGCTCCGCCCCCCACCCCCCCATACCTCCCATGGAAGGGAACCGCTGGGGGCTCCTGGTCGCTCCCCAGCCCTCTGCGCGGGCCTGAGCTGGGGCTCGGGCTGCCTTCCGCACGCGCCGACCCCCGCGGGGAGCGTGGGGACCGGGTGCGGGGGGCGTCCCCCTCGCCAGGCAGCCCCGCACCCCCACCTCCGCCCTCTCTCGGCTCTAGCAGCCCATAAATACTCCCCGGGCTCCGCCGGGCGGAAACAGACTTTCCAGCGCGCCGCCTGGCCCCGGCCCACCTTCCCCGCCGGGAACCGAGCAAGAGGCCTGGAAGCGAGTCAGCGCCGCTCGGTCCTCCCGCCCCGGCCTGGGGGCGCGTCTCCCCGCGGGGCAGCAGGGGGGCAGGGGCCAGGGGGGCAGGGACCAGGGGGCAGGGACCCGCGGGCGGCCGGAGGAGCGCGCCGCCCAGGCCAGGGGTCAGGACAGGTTTCCTGGAGACGCTTGAACTAAGCTCTGAAAGACGAAAGGATGTGATGGACTGAGGGAACAGAGTATGCAAAGGCCAAGAGGCAGCTTTTGGGGGTGATCGCAGGCTTTGTGTCTCAGAAGTACTGAGGCCAAGGTGAAGTGTGGGGGGACAGTTGGGGGAAGTGACAGGGGCCAATACAAGCAGGGCCTGGTTGGCCGCCCCAGGCAGGCACTGCAGGGTTCTAAGTAGGCCTGACTAATTGCTTTTAAGAAAGAACATTCATGCAGCAACATGGATGGCGCTGGAAGGGATCATGCTCGGCGAAATAAGCCAGAAAGAAAAAGAACAATACCAGATGGTCTCATTCATAGCAGGAATTTAGAAAACCTAAATAAGGGACCAGGAAAAAGACTAATTAATACAAAGTAATAATCAAAATCAACAAGCAACTATAAACCAGAGACACACGGGGGGCGGGGGAGAAGAAGGATTAGGGTCAAAATAAAGGGGGGGGGTGCAATTGTATGGGGAATATAACCAAAATGAAAATGCATACATTGTGCAAAAATGAAAAATGATGTAAGAATTATATAAAATAAAATATTAAAAGAAAAAAGGAGAAAAAAGAAAAAAGAAAGAAAGAACATTCAAGCTTGGCCGGGAGGAAGGAAGAAGGCTTGCAGGAACCAGGGTGAAGTCTGAATACAGAAGTCAAGGTGCCTGGCCCTAGTAGTCACAGTGGGGATGGAGAATGGGGGATGGACTAGGGAATTTCTGAGAGAAATGGGTAGGAATCTGTGGTAGACTGATGTGGGGGGTGGGTAACTGCTGATCTGTGGAGAGGCCTGACCTTCCCCAGGCAGCAAGCTAGAGGGGAGCAAGTGCCTCCTCCCACAATGTCTCTGCTGGAAGATCCCTTCATCCAGCTTGAGTTCCCCTTCCAGGTACTGCTCAGTGCCCCACCTCCAGGAAGCCTTCCCTCAGGCTTTTATAACATCAAAACCTGTTTGTGGTTAATTGCTATCTTGTTTTGTTCCAAAAGTAATGGTGAGCATCCGTCTTCAGTGGAGCCCGGCATGGTGGTTAAGATCACATTAGATCCATTAGCTCTACTGCAGATGTGCTTGGTGACCTAGGAAAGCCATTCATTCCCTCTGAACCGCAATGGACCTGGCCAATGGTGTGTGCTCTGTGAGCATGAACTCCACAACTCCCCACCCCCCACCCCCATTAGTTGGCCAATTTATGACCCACAAGAGCCTTAAGAAACTTCTTTTCTGGGGCTTTTGGATAGAAGTAACGTAGTGCACAGCAGAACTATTAAGGGCAGGAATTCCAAGGCCTGAGCTCCTACTGTAGACTTCCGTGACTTCAGGTAAGACAGGACCTCTTTATCCACTTTGGACAATAGGGAGTAGACAATAGAGCCCCTGAGGTCCCCGATGCTGCTTCTCTCTCACCCAGTTTCTGGCAGATGTCTGTAGCTCCCAGAAAGCCCTGAGAACCGGGGAAGAAGTGCCCCTTCCCAGGCTGCCGTGACCTTCATCCTCCAGGCTGTGGGTTGGCCTTCCCCTGCACTGCCCTGATGGGGAAGCAGGAGTCTCTCCCTCCTCCAGACCCTGAAGCTGGTCTTCCATTGAGACTGGAAGCCTGGTGGGACTGGACCTTGGTTTCCTTGGGAAGCAGAGGCACCTGGAAGACAAGCTGAGTTGCAAATCCAAGATAACAGACTGGCAAGGGCCCAGCATAGAGGACCTGCTACAGGAATCAGGGTCTGGGGGGAAGGAAGTTTGGAAACACCAAATGAAACTTGTGAGCAGGGACATGGGAGGTTCCAGTCATGGAGGTCCCAGTGCACGAGTCATTACAGGGTGTCATTGCACCTTCTCTCTGGCGAGATGAAAATAAAATGCTACCCATAGTCAAACAGAAGGCTACGGACAGGCAGTTTGATTGACAGGAAGACCAGGAGCAAAGTGATAAAGGCTCCCATGTTTAAATCACTGTGATGATGCAAGGCACAGGAAAGCATCTAGTCCAAGCGCATAACAGATGCTTAATAAATGCTATTTAATTTAACACCATGCCCTAGGCTGGGGAGCAATGTGTCACGCTTGGTCTCTCCTCTTAAGGAGCTTAGGGGAAAGTGAGAAATGGGCACAAGCACTCCTGGCCTCTGCAGGGATAAAGGGTAACTCTGAGACCCAGAGGAAGATTAAATTCCTGCTGCAAGGTAGGCTCTGTGCTGGGTGGTGAAATTGGGGGGAAAGGCATATAAAGGAAGGCTTCACAGAGGTGACATTTGCATTGGTCTTTGAAAAGATGTAGGAGTTTTCTAAGTCAAGATGGCAGAGAAGAATATTTTAAACAGAGACAAGAATGCATGCAAAGGGCCTCCCTGGTGGGTGGCGCAGCGGTTGAGCGCTGGGTTGTGAAGCTGGCGCAGACCTCTCCTGCCGCCCGCTGCTCCCCTCAGCAGTGTACTTCGGTCCTTCTGCCTGCTCTGCTCCCCGCTCTGGCTCTGGTGAATTCTCTCACCCTCCCGAGCTTCTGACTGTACCCAGTGCATGTATAAACAAAAACAAACAAACAAACAAACAAACAAATAAAAACATGAAAAAAAAAAAAGAATGCATGGAAAGTCTTGAGGAAGAGGAAAATATGGGGTGTTTAGGAGATTGCTGAGTATTTTTTTGTATAGGAAATGCATCTGTAGTGGTCAACATTGGCTGGAATGGAAAGGGCATTGATGCTGGGGGTAAGGAGTGTGCAAGGAACCTGAGGGTAGTGGAGAACCACTAAGCTTTTCCTAGCAAGAGAAAGATGTAGTCAGAATTAGCTAGAAAAGGAAACATTTGTATGTTCTGTGAGCCACCTGGAGAGGACTGGAGCCCAGGGAACTGGGGCAGTGGGCCTGGTGGGAACCTTTTGTTATGCTTCAGTCCTCTGGGATTTATTAGGTCAGAGGCAGGCCGCTGGGCCTTTTCCAGGTGGACAGTAGATGGCACTGCAGCTCTGTGCATCCGGCCTCCTGGGCGGGGCTACCTGCCTCTCACCTAGGTGGGTGAGACCCCTGGTCCTGCTGGTCCTGCCACTCTGGCCCAAACTCAGGAGACCAGGCTCTGAGAATGGCTGGGGCGCTGTGGGGGAGGGTTTTACTCCTCTGGAAGTGGAGAAAGACATTTGCTTTGCTTTACAGAGCTACAGGCTGTGTGAGACCTTCAGGGTTTTTTAGGCCCAGGTTCTCATTTCAAGCGTGGGAAACTAAGGTCCAGAGAGGGAGGTGTTTGTCTGAGTCACTGAGGCTGGCAGTAGCTTAGGGGCAGTTCTGGTGTGTCAGAGGTGGGAAGTCACCCTGTCCCTTCCTCCTCCTGAGTCCCTCACCAGTTTGCTTTCTCCTTGTCATCCCCACGATCTTTTCCAGTCCTCAACCACCGGCCTGGCCTAGGCCATCGTCTCAGACTCTTTCCAGGTCCCTGTGCTGTGGGGGTATCCTCCTTGCCTGCCGGTTCCTCTCCCCACCCACCGAAACCAAGGATTTTTCTCACATGCAGCTCCAGTATTACCCTCCCCTGCTGAAGCCCTCCCTGCCCCATCTCCTCCAGAGGCTCTGTAGTCTGCAGTCCAGGGCCAAGGACGAGGCTCCTTTTGCCTTCAGATCACCTCTCACCCCTCTCCCATTTACAGGCCTCACATAGGTCAATCTTATAAGGGTCCCTCGTGCCTTTGCTCTTGCTGCTCCTCCCTGTGCTGTCCTACGTACTGTCAAACTCCAGTTCATCCTCCTCCACTCAGTGGGGCCTCGGTGTCCTGGGAGTTTAAGTGCCCTCCTGGACTCCCATAGCCATTACTGGGCCGTGTGACTGGGCATTTCTGGGTGGGGACTTGGCTTCAGTTGGTGCACTGCATGGCCATTTTTTTTTGGAGGGGGGGACTTTTATATGAGCTTTTAGTCATTAAATTATAGTTATTAAGTAAAAAGTTAGACTCTAGAATTCGAAGATTAACCAAGGGTACAATAGTCTTGAAATGGACAAATTTAACATTTCATAATAAAGCATCACAAGTCCTTGTTAAGGGATGAGCTTACTTACCAAAATTATATTAGAAAAATCATCCATTCCCCTTAGAAACAAAAATATAGTTGCAGTTTTACCAATACAATGCACTGAAATAAACTGTAATGCACCAAAAAGATAGATGTGAAAACAGTCTGAAACTACTCCAGAATATTCTTAAGGCTTAAATATAGACAAGTAAATATAAATAAACATATCCTAATGTTGGCTTACAAATATTTAAGCAAAAACAAATCAAAAAAGCATTTCAAGAAACCACAGAGGAAAAAAGAACTGACGATATAAACTTGTCTATATAAAATATATATGAAATCTATGTTTATGCGATGTATAATGGATATATAGTATTGCATGTGTCATAGAAATGCTATATGTGGTATCATAAGGGAGAGTAAAAGACAATTGACAATTGAGGAAAAGATTTTACAGTATACTTCTAACATAATTAATTAAAAATCTTTATGCATGGCCATTTCGGGCCAGGCACGGCTGACGGGTGCCCTCTGGGGCTGTTACCAGCTCATGGCACACAGCTGCAGGCACTGCACTGGGCTTCTCCCTCATGTGTGGCCTAGACAGGTCCGAGGCTGAAACTGTCAGGTCATTTTGCAGAAGAGGACATGGAGGTGCAGTAGGTGACCAGGCCAGAGAGTGAGGGAGCAAGTGGAACCCAGCAGGCTACCCTCACAGCAAGGTGTCAGGCCATAGGGCAGGGTATGCCAAAGGTCTCCCAAGGGTGGAGTGAGACTAGTGTGATTAGAAGGCCTCGTGGGGTACCTGGGGGGCAGAAGGCTCTGTCTTGGGACCTCGGTAGCCCCCAACTGTTTGAGCCAGGCAGGGACCAGGGGTGTGAGTATTGTAAGTGTTGATGTGGCAGCTATGAGGCAGAGACCAGCAGCTAGTGGCCAGCGGAGAGGCCGACCTGGTGATCCAGGGAGAGGCAAGGCCAGCCTGAGCAGGTGGCTCATGGTCTGGGTTAAGGCTGGGCCAAAATACCAAGACTTTCCAAGGAGATTTGTGGTCAGCAGGCTGGATCCTGGGAAGCCATAGGCAAGGCTGCCCACAGAAGACAGGTGGGCAGGATGTGGGTACAAACCACAAAAATTTGACACAGAGAAACCTGGGGTGAGATAGACATTTGGAGGGGGCCACAGAGTGTCTCAGGCTTCTAGGTCTCAGGAGCAGTGATGGGAGTGCCCTTAACTTGCTGTATGACCTTGGCCTAGTCAAGGCACTAATAAAGAAAATTCTAGCCTGGAGTCTCCAAGGGACTTCTGGGTCTGAGTGCTTACCTTGAAGCTACAGCGATAAAAGAGCCTAGGTCTGGATTCTTCATTATCTGAAGGAGAAATGAGGTCCAGAGAGGGATCGACCTGCCTGCCACAATAAGCCAGGCCCAGAACGCCGATCTCCTGATTCCTGTTGATTTGGTGACAACTCCAGCAGCGAAGTCTCTCCTGTTTTTCTAAGACTGATACCCAGATTCCTTTGGGGCTCTTCAGTCATCTTTTGGTGCAGCTCCATCTTTTGGTGGCTGTACCACCTTAAACTTCACCCCCCAGGAGGGACCTTCTTAGTCAAAAATCCCCTCCAGACAGTGCTCGAGAGCTCCCTGAGTCTATCTTGCCCACTCAGCTGCAGCCATGCTGTGTGGGGCTCTTTGGGGCAGGATTGTGATGAGCTGCTGCTGAAGGGAGGGGATTGCCTGCGGGTAATGTCCAGCTCAGCCCGATGCCTGCCCACCCATCACTGCACCTGCCAGCTCTCCCACTGGGGTTAACTGGTTGGTGAGGTCATCCGGTCTCTGAGAGGCTTGTTCCCAGGGCCTCCCATGTGGTCCCAGTCAGGTCTTTTCCTGGATGCAGCCGATGAGCCTGGCCACTTCTGGAAGGCAACTCTTCCTCTGGATCAGCAATGTCAGGGAGGGTTACCTCTTCCAGTCCCCCAGTTCTGGATGACAGGGCCCCTAGTCATTGCGCCTCAGCTGTGGGAGAGGTCCCCGCAAACTTCCTGGTGGGAAAAGTCAGATGAGCCCCTGAGTCCGTGTCACCAGCTCACCTCAGGCGACCTGAGGGGTCAAGCATCATCCCACCCCAAATTGGAAATCAGGCGAGTCTTAACATGCCCCAAGCCTGACCTCCTGCCTCCTGCCTCTTCCCCAGGCCCTGCCTCATCCCTGAAACACCCTGTCCCTTCCCGGGCAGGGGCTTGCCCACTGATCAGGAGGAGAGGGGACAAATGTTTCCTGAACTCCTGCTGGTGTTTGACGTCAGGGCTTCCTTGAGAACCTCGTGGCTGCTCCATGTAGTGTGGGTGTCCCCATCCTTGATGGCCAGCTCAGACCCCCAAGTTGCCAAGTCACTCCATGTGAGGCGGGTGGAGAAGGACAGGGCCTGGGCTGGAATGTCTTATTGCATCCACATTCACTCCTTTTCGTTCCCATTCCTGTACAAGGAAAGCACGTTCATTTTTTTTTTTTTAAATAATCGTAAGTGATGAAAATAACAATTTGTTGCAGCTGGATGTAGTAGGGGCTCAGTAAATATGGGTGGAACAAATGAGTGAGTGAATGAGCTAGTGCTCAGGGATGGGGCCTGGAGGAGATGACCTGCCCTTACTGGCGGTCAGCCCTGATCCTGGGGGCGCCTGCTGTCTGTGTGGAGGATGGCTGTTGTGGAGGGCGCCCCTTGGGGATCCCAGCCAAGCGTGGGCCTTGCAGCTAGCTGGGAGTCATGTCCTTCCCCTCCCCCCACCATTGAGGGGCAGGCAAGGCAAGGCATAGGAAAGGGAGGGAACCGGGGTGGGGGTTCTAAATTTACAGGGGATAGTCCCCTTTGCGGACTCCTGTGTCTTGCCTTCTCATGTGACCCCAATCCTCTGAACTCGCTGCTTGCTGGGAACACCCGTTGGGAGCCCCTCTTCTACAGACTCATCCTCCTCCAGGAAGCCTCCTTGCACTGGACTGGTCTGGGCCTCTCCCTGGCTTCCCCCAGTCCTTGTGAATTGTCACAAAGTTCCATGTCGTCACTGACTAACTATGTGGTTGTTTCCCCACAGGACCAGGAGCCCCTGAGGGCTTGTCTGGTTCTTCTGTAAGTCCGCAGCTCCCATGACAGGGCCAGGAAAGAAGGTGGTTGAACAAGCGAATGAACAAATGATGGAACAAATAAGCAGCAAAAATATCCCCAGTTGGCAAGGCTGGGGCTTGAGTTCTGCCACCAGCTGGCTGGGTGCCACCAGACAAAGCCATTGGACAAAACTCTGGTTTCGAATACGCTTCAACAGTGGCACCCTCCTGCTGCCCCTAGAAACCCCAGTGAAGGTGGAGCTGAGTGTGGGCAACTGCTCAGCACCAAGTTGTTCCTTGTCCTGTCCACTCAGCCCTGAGCCCCACCAGGGTAGGGTGTCGGAAGGCCCATCAAGGTGCCCTTGGCCCCACGCTGCCTCGCATTGCCTTATCTCAGCAGCGCTCCATCTCAGCTCCGATCTCTGCCCTGAGCAAGCCTGCTTGGCTAGCAGACCCGCTGACGTCAGCCAGGGCTCACTGGGGGCAGGTCCTGCCATCCACCCCCAGGACAGACAGCAGCTGTGCTCTGCAGGTTACAGAGCCTACACCGCTCCCCACACACCCTACATCCCCGGAGGGCCGACTTCTCTATCTTCATTTGGTTACCGAGGGACCCACAGAGGAAGGGGCCTAACTTGTGAGCACTCAGTGACCACTGCCCAGCTGGGGATCTGAAATCAAGTCTTAAAGTCCAAACTGGTTTATTCTAATCGCCAGTGCTGCCTGAACGTACAAATTGGGGCAAATGGGTGATTTCCTCTGGGCCTCCATTTCTTGATCTGTTTCAGGAGAATAACCATTGCCTGGTATTCCTGAAGGTCTCTGTAGAAGTGGGGGCTGCTTGGCACTTTAGAAAGTGCTAGACCTGAGCCAGGCTCCAGTCCTGCCCCTCTCTGGGCCTCAGCAGTCTGTCTGTATGAAGGGAGGCCTGAATTTCCCTGTTCCTCCCCTGCCTCTTCACTCTCTCTGCTAACTTCCCTGTGAGGCGTGGCTGCAGCAGCATCCTGTGGACCATTCAGGGCTGTGGGCAAAAAGAGTGGGTCCACTGTCAGGGGCCCAGGATCCTCCAGCTGGAAACACATCTGCCTGTCAGCCCTCCAGCCAGCGTTGACCCTTTAGGGCAGCAGTCTCGGGCTTGGGCTATGTTGGGGTGCAGCATAGCAGCAGAGCCTCTGTACATGAAGAGTCACAGTTCTTTTCCAAGCTGTCCCCACAGCTCTATCTCCAGTGGAACATTTCTTCTCGCGCCGGATGCTTACGTTTCACAGATGCTTGAACTCTGCCCCTTGGCTGTCTCTCAGGCTTCAGACTACAACTTTTGATCTTGGTCCTCCCAGAAGTTCTTTCTCTTCTCGTTTTCCTAGGTCAGTAGGAAAAGATGCCATCTCGGCATCTTTCCAGACTCTCCCTCCCTCTCCCTCGCCCCTGCACCCTAGCGAGCAAGTGGTGAAATCTGAGCTATGACCTCCAATGAAGTTCCTGCTTTTTCCAGGTTTCTCCATCCCCACCATCACTACCCTCACCACTGTCGTCCTACCCGGGTCATGACTGGCCCAGCTGGTCGCTCTCCATGTGGCAGCTGCATGTCTTTCCCAAATGTACACCTGGGGCCTCCCCAGTGGCGCAGCGGCTGAGCGCTGGGTTGCGAAGCTGCCCGCAGCCTTTGCAGCACCAGTTCGATCCCCGGCTGCTCCCTGGCCACCAGAGGAGGGTCCCACATGGCGCGCAGACCTCTCCTGCCGCCCGCTGCTCCCCTCAGCAGTGTACTTCGGTCCTTCTGCCTGCTCTGCTCCCCGCTCTGGCTCTGGTGAATTCTCTCACCCTCCCGCGCTTCTGACTGTGCCCAGTGCCTGTACAAATTAAAAAAAAAAAAAAAGTACACCTGACCGCATCTCTCTCTACCTGAAACTCTTCCAGCTCCCCCGGGGGCCACACTTTTCCTGCCTCATCTTCTGCCCCCTGCCCTGTACCCAGGCCTCCTTTCAGCTCTTTAAACTCCCACCTCAAAATAAAAAAGGAAAAAAAAAATAATAAACTTCCACCTCAGAGACTTTGCCTGAAAGAATACGCCTTCCTGCCCTCCTAGCCTCTCCCGGCCCCCAGCCCCGCCCTGCTGCACCTTGCTTTCCTGGTTCCCTGTGTGCTCTCAGCGGCCTGCCTCCTTCAGGACTGCACTGCCTCTCCGTTTCCTGCCCTCCTTCCTGTCCCTGTTTATAAAGTGCATTAAGTTCTCACTGATGCCCTGGATGGGGTCCTGGAAACTCCATGTTTAAGCGAAACAATATGTAATGAAACCAGGTCCTTGAATAGCATCAAGGTTTGACCTTGGCCAGGATTCCTTTTTCCTCAACAATGTTGTAACGAAATGACTTTGAATGAAATGATGTGATTCGAGGGCCTCCTGTAGTGGCTCAGCGATTGAGCACTGGGCTGCAAAGCTGCCCGCAGCCTCTGCAGCGCCGGTTCGATCCCCGGCTGCTCCCCGGCCACCGGAGGAGGGTCCCACACGGCGCGCAGACCTCTCCTGCCGCCCGCTGCTCCCCTCAGCAGTGTACTTCAGTCCTTCTGCCTGCTCTGCTCCCTGCTCTGGCGCTGGTGAATTCTCTCACCCTCCCGCACTTCTGACTGTACCCAGTGCTTGAATAAATAAATAAATCTTAAAAAAAAAAAAAAAAAGAAAAGAAATGATGTGATTCGAGGACCTGTTGCATCTATGTGGTACCAGGCGTGGAAGGACAGGGATGAGCGAGAATAAACATCGTCCCTGCCTGTGGAGCTAACAAGGGAGACGGAAGTAAACAGGCACCCAGGAAGTGCCTGCTCATGGAGCCCACGCTCGTCACTGCTCCGGTAGCATCTGTCATGGGTTTGCTTCCCAGAGAAGCGGCCGCTGAAATGGAGACTGTCGTGCACGCGGGTGTTCATGAGGCGTGCCCTGGAACCACCACGGCGACCAGGAGGGGGAGGAATGGGCCCCAGACTAGGCGACTGAGAGATGGCCTCACCAAGGTCTCAGCTGCTCCCAAGGGGACCCTGTGACTGTGATGAGCCTCAGAGCTGTGGGGTGGGGGTGGGCCTCCATTCCCTGGAAGTCTCTCAGCCGATGACCAAGGCTGACCGTGATAGTGGGCTAGGCAATTTTCTTCAGCAGAGCTAATCCCCCGAAAGTTGATGGCTAGGGCAGCACCCCCAGAACCTCATTCCTGAAGAGCTGGCTCCACCCCATGCCTGTGGGGTACAATGTCAGCAGCTGTATGTAACACAGGGGGAAACTGAGGCTCACAGAGGAGGTGGATTGCGTGGCTTCTCAGCCGTAGCTCACTTACTCCCAAACCTCCTTGCTGCCCTTGGCTCCTGCTTTGCCCTTGGGGAGCTGTGGGGGCTGTGTCAGAGGATCCAAGGGCTTGGCTGCTCTGCCAGGCGCCTCTCCTGGTGCCTGGAAGGGTATTGTAGGAGCTTCCTCTGGGGACACTCAGGGAGGGGGTGCTCTCGGGCACCCACTGGTGATTCACTCCTGGGAACTGTCCTCCACTGGCTCTGGGGGGGCATCCCTGGCCCCTCCTACCCTTCAGAGGCACAGCCTGGGTACTGGTGGAGAGCCAGAGGTGATGTAAGTAATGTTTTAGGGGAAAGACAGGTGACGCTGCCATTCCCAGGATCCTGGGTTTGACAGGCTAAACAACAAAACAAAACAAAACACCCAACTCTGAGCAATCTGGAAGCATTCATCCAATGCTTCCCTGTGCTCTAAGTGCATCGCAGACAGTCCTCACGTCTCTGTGAGGAGGTGTAGTCGATTAGCTCATTTTAAAGATGAAGAAACTGAGGCTTGGAGAGCTGCAGCAACTCGCACAGTGGCATGGGGTGGTGCAGGCAGGCAGGGGGACTTGCCAGGAGGAAGAGCATTCGCGTGGAGGGGACGTGGGCATGGGGAAGCCCTGGTGTGGTCCACCACCACTTTTCTCAGCCCTGGGAGCCCCCAGGAAGGGGAAGAGGAAGCCTCCAGCTCAGACTGGCCAGGCCATGTGGGGTCTACACTTGGAGGTGTGCTGGAGGTGGACAAGTTAATGCTGCCTCAGCCAGAGCCCAGGTGAACCTCGGTGTACCCCAGAATCCCCACGAATCTTGTCTGAACCCCTCAGTCTGGCTTCTGCTGAGCCCAAGGACTGAGAGAAGAGATTAAAAATATAATATAGTCATGCCCCTAGCAGGGCCTTTGGCTCCAGAGCAAGGAAAGTTCCAACTTGGGTGAGGCAAGATTAAGGCTAGATGCAGAGGGCAAGATCTCTTTAGGCTGGAGGCAGAGGACAAGGGGTTAGCATCCAGAAAGTGCTTCTGATCCCAGGCTGGGATCGTCAGGAGACACTGAGTGCTGCCTTGGGCTTGACTGCTCTGGGGTTGAGTCCTTAGTGTGTGCCCAGCCCCACCCATGTGGGGTTGTCAATTGAGGGTCTCATCCAATCCACACAGAGTCCTAGTGGGAGAGAGAGGACCACCCCATTGGTCTGACAGAGAGACTGAGGGCCTGAGAGGTGAAGGGACTTGCCAGGTCTCTTCATTCCCAGCCCAGCGTTCTCTTGACTTTTCCTAGCAACTTCCCCAAAAGACAATACCCATCTTGTATAATCCCTGAGTCAGGCAGCAAATATAGTGGGGAGGACCCTTTGGTCTGGTTTTCATGCTTGTTGGGGGGAGATCCTGTTTGGGCCTGCCCACCTGCTTTCTCCCCCCATTAGATGGGCATTAATACCAGGATTAGTCTAATAAGCTCTGCCTTTCAAGATGCAGTGTGCCATGTGCTCAGGGGTTAGCACAGGCCCATGGCTAGGAGCACAGAGGGGCCCACAAAAGTTGATTGGTAGGGTAGGAAGGGAAGGAGCAGGCAGACCAGTAAGACCTCAGCCTCCTAGCCCCTTGAGGGCCTGTGCTCCATGCCTCTTCCTGACAAGCTGTGTGTGCAGTGTGCACAAACGCATTCACGCGTGAGTGTGCTGCTTCTGCCCCAGACCAGGGCCCCCATGGGCCCCGAGGCCCCCGGAGGCTGTGTCTCTCCTTCAGATTGGGGGCCAACCCAGTGAGTTCTGTTCATGGTACCTGATTGCTTAATGAGCTTGGCATCGGTGTATGAATAATTACACATAACGTATGTAAATCTAATCACAACAATACTGTGCTGAGCAACTTGCATTCTCTCAGCTCTCACGTGCCCTGGTCTTGGGACAAAACTTTCATGGGAATCACACCACCTAACTCCCTCCGACTTTTCTGAAATTATAACTCCAGTGTGTACCTTGGCCTTGGCACTCACTGTTGCACGAAGGGCTCCCTGCCCCCATCCCACCTGAGTCTCACAATTATCCCGAGTGAACATTAATGGAGGGCTCACTGAATGCAGGCTTAGTCCTAATCATTGACATATTTTAGCAGTTACTCCTCCCTATACCCCTATTAGATAAGTATTAGTAGATTCCCTGCCTCACAGATGAGGAAACTGAGTCTGACAGAGGTTCAATAACTTGCCAAAAGTCACACAGCTGCTAAAGGGAGAAGACAGGAAGATCTTCAGGAAGAGAAACTGAGGCACAGAAAGGCAGAGAAGTCTTCACCAACACCTCATGGTAATGTTAGGTCACCCAAGCCTCCTGGGACCTCTTTGGCACTCTTTCAGGTCTGTGAGGGTCTGAGTGTCACCACCATGTGTGAACTAGGTTGAGTATGTGTCTAGGGGGTGTGGGCTGGGGCCTCATTCTGGGAAAGTCAAGGGAGGCAGCCAAGGCAAAGAGCTATTTTAAGGCTTCCCCTGCCTGCCCTGCCCTGCTCCCCACACAGCCCCTTTGCTGAGCCAGGCTGCAGTGGCCCGGCACCGAGGCCAAGCATGGAGAGTTTTGTTCCGAGAGCAGAGGGAAGTCTTGGCTCCAGGACATTCACACCCAATGAATTACTTCAACGCTAGATTAGACTTGCAGGCTTGGAGCAAAGTGATAATAGGGCCCAATTAAATTAATTTATATGGACTCTATGCTCCGGTCCCTCCCTCAGTGGTGGTGGTGGGGCAGGCCTGCCCCACCTCATCTTGGCCCCCAGGGCCCAGCCCACGCTCAGAGGACTGTGGGGGCTGTTCCCTCCATGGTGGGAAAACCAGTGCTGGAGCTCTAGAGGGAGAGGCCAGGAGTGCTGCTTTGTTTTGTTTTTAGTCTGATATACAGGTTAGGAGAAAATGACCCTAATTAAACCAAGACTTCAGGAAGCTAATTCCTGGTTAGCAAAGATGAGGACAGGCATTCCTGGCTAAGACCAGATTCCTAAAGTCTTAGGGAGGGGCCTGTAGGAAGCCATTTGGGAAGGCCTGGCCTCTGTGCCTCACTATCCAAGGCAAGGGAACATGTAGCCCTTTGTGGTGAGTGGCCGAGCACCTGGGCCCAGCTGAACCATTCCAGACTCAAGATGAAACCCACCTCTTTCAAAGACTCACAAAGCCTTCATGATCCAGCCCCTACTCCTTTCTTGCTCCATCTCCTGGTCCTCTTCCTTCTGCCCCACCTGACTTCCACCCTGCAGTCTAGATGGCTGAATCCCATATAGTTCCCTGGTTGTCCTTTACTGTCCTCATTCCTGCCCCAGGGCCTTTGCACTTACTGTTTCCCCTGGTCAGGATATCCTTCTCTCCGACTTTCCCTAGAGGGTGCCTGGTCCCTGCGCTTAACTCTCTGACTGTGGTGATCTGTGTCAGAGTCTGTCTTGCCAGGAAATGACCTACTAGAGGGCAGGGGCAGATAGGATCACCCCCATGGCCCAGGACAGGGCCTGGCCAGAGGTGGCATCACAGGATGTTAGGTCACCCTGAGTGTCACCTGCAAGTCTGATGCTGTGACTTTTTCCTGGTCTTTAACCCCAGCCCTGGTGATCACTCAGCTGCATGACCACACTAAATGGAGAGGCAGGTGCCTCCTTCATGACTTGGTTCTGCTACTGACCAGTTATTTCCTTTCAGTTTCAGTTTCCCCACTCTGCAAAAAGTGGGATTTAGTATCATGACTTGGGTTCTTGGGGGTTCTGGCAGTTTCTGAGAAGAAATCTTGCCCTACCAAGTACTATCTCATGTTGCATAAGGACAGGGACACGTTCTGAGAAATGTGTCATTTGTCGACATAGTTGTTGTAGGAATGTTACAGAGAGTAAGGCCACAGACCTAGATGACATAGCCTACCACACACCCAAAAGCTGGGGTGGCCTGTTGGGGCCACCGTCCTGTATCTGCTTTGCCATTGACGGAAATGTCACTAAGCAGTGCATACTGCAGAGGCCAGTGTGGGTGCCTGAAGCACAGAGGACAGAGGTGGGCCCTCTAATTTGAGTCCCAGCCTACGGGTGGTGAGAGGGGCTTCCCAGGATTGGGGCCGTGCTTGCTGCCTTCTCTTAGATGCGCCTCATTCCACAGATATTTACCAGTGCTCAGGCCCTGCCTCCATTTCTCAAAGGACACTCTGCTTTGGAGCCCCAGCTGCTATCTGTGTGACTGGGTAACATCTGCTAGGCCTGCATGGCTCTGAGCCCCAGAGATCCCCATTAGGAGTCTGGGGGGTAAGGAGTCACGCTCCCCGTGTTTTTGAATCCAGATCAAGGAGCTTGATCCACCTAAAAAATGTGGGAGTCTGTGCCGAACAGAAAATGGCCTGGACAGAAAAAAGTCATAAATCTCCACGTGGGGTCCCCGTGCACAGGCCTCCTTCCCTCACCCGGGGCCCTCTCTTCCCTCCTCACGGAAGAACCACTTTGTCTCCCTCAAACTCTACAAGTCGTTTTTCTCTGTAGGGCAGTGGGGCCAACCATGGAAAAACCTTCTCCTCCCACTCCAGCCCCATCCTTCCAGGATGAAGGGCCTTTTTGGGGTTGTAAATTTATGGCGGAAACTGAGGGCCGAAGGCAGCCTTTGAACCTCAGCCTCACATTCAGCACCCACCAGGAGCCTTTCCTTCAGTCAGCGGGAGGAGGAGGCCCTTGGCCAGGAAAATGAAAGGCCTCTGTGGGGAGGCGGGAGCCTGAGTGACTCCCCCTCACCCCTGACTTGCCCTTCAGGACCCAGAGGCAGGTCTTGCTAGCTGTGTTGCAAGAATGGCTGACTTGAGGGGAAGCCAGGACCAGCTCAGGCTGGCCATAGTCACAGGCCTCTTCTTTCCTTGCTGAGGATAACCGACGGGATGGGGGCTTGGATTTCTGTCCTCCCAACCTGTCCTCTCTGGGCCTCATTCCCTATTCTGTAACCACAGGGGGAGGGGTTAGGTAAGGTAATCTTTAAGAATCACCGAGGGTCTAATGTTCCACTGCATTCCACATTCCTTTCTGAGCCCCTCCTCTGTTCCAATGCCAGGGTTCAAAGAGATGCTAGGGGCCTGCTGGTGTGTGAGGAGTATGGGTGGGTTTGGGGGTGGGGGGTCTAACTTGCTCATCCTGAAGGCAGGGGGCAGTGAAGACGTCCCACAGGGGTGAGAATTGAGCTGAGGACTGGAATTATTGATGTAAACGTGTGTTGATTAGACAAACACGGAGTACCTACTATGTGCCAGAAGACATGCTAGGGGTGTGTGTGCACGGGTGCAAAATAGTGAGGAAGAGATATATAACCCTGAGAACCCAAGTTTTCAACTGAACATAGAAGGGGGCATTTCAGGCAGAAGGTGCACCAGGCGAAGGCATGAAAGAGCATTATGGGCCTGGAGAAGGACATGAGTCCTGTAGCTGGAGCAGGAACAACATGAATGCTCTCTAGAGGAAATGGCTTTAGAGCCAGAGAGACACGCGATGACAGCCCCACCTCTGCTCACTGGCTGTGGGATTTTAAGGAAGCCGTTTGACTTGTCTGAGCCTCAGAGTTCGTGGAAAATGGGGACATGATCCTCACTTCTCTGGGTTGTGAGCACTGAGCGAGACAAGGTAGGTAAAGCACCCAACCCAGACTTGGCAGAAATTAGTGCAGCTCTGACCAGTGGGGATGCCACCAATAAGCAAATCTTCCTATTGTGAAAACAGTTTGATGTGGAAGCTGCCAGGTAAGCTTCCTATCATGGAAGGTGTGCGAACTAGACTAGGGTTTGTCAGGTAATCTACGGGAGAACTTGAAGTAGAAATCTCTGAGGTCTTCTAGCTCTTAGTTCTGTAATTCCACCAAACACATATGGCCACGTATCCCAAGGCATTCTTGTAGAGGTTTGGAACTAGCACCTTATATCCTGGGTTTGCTCTTCTCCAGACTCATTTGGCCCTGAATCCACAAGATTCTCTGCAGGTTCTGAGTTCTAGAACTCTCACCTCCCTGGTTACTTCTTCTGGTCACATAATTCCACTTCCAAACTCTAGGAATCTAGTCAGTATGGAGTTGATTGAGAATGTAAACTCCTTGGACTTGGGCACAATACCTCTATTGATGTGACCAGAGAGATCAGTGGTTGTTTGGCAGTCTGCCTTTCACTCAGCTGCCATAGGGAGACCCACCCATTTTGGCTAAATGAGCTCAGACATCTCAAGATTTGTAGAAGCACAGAGCATTCCAGGAAAGCAATAAATTGTTGTGGAATGAATGAATGAAGTGTCTAAGTGTTGGCTCAAGCCAGCCCTGAGGAGGGAAGTCTGCGGAATTAGGGGGCACAGAGGGATCCTTGAGGTTGGGGGTTGAGTTGCAGTTTTTCCTTGGGACTTCAAACTACTTCCTGCCTCCCCATTCTTCATCTCCCCACCCTGCACGTCTATTTCTGTTTTCACAATACCTCTCTTTGGGGGATGGAATGATAGACTCATGGAATCACAAGTGGTCATCACTGAAGGGCCTTTACAGAGGGTCCAGTTCAACCTCCTCATCATGCAGATGGTGAGGTAAGGCTGGAGAGAAAGGCTGGCAGGATTGCTTCACATCACCCAGTGAGTCCCAGATGGAAGATGATACGGGCAGATGGTGAGGACCGTGTTGGATGATATGAGTAGGGGGGAACCCAGCCTCAGGGGGAATAGCTGGCAAACCCTATCTGTAGGGTCTTTAGGTTAACCTCATTTACCATTACCACTCAAGAGTCCTACAGAAACCCCAAAAATCTCTGTGCTCATATCCTGGCAGAATCCCAGACCCCAGACCCACCTGAAGGACCCTGGCAGGGGACCGTGGGAAAGCATGTGTTTTGTGGTGAGATCACAAGGCTGGCACAGCGAGAGGGTCTGCACCTCAGGGTCTGCTTCCTGCTTTGCTCCTGCTCTCCATGTGACCAGAAGTGGACAGGATCCACTTCTCTCTGAGCCTTGGTTTCCCCAATCTGTGAATTCACTGCGCCAAACTGGACCCAGAGTTCTCTGGGCTCTTCCCAGCATTATCCGAAATGCTTTAGCAGGGAGGACCCTGCACTCACCTTCAGCATTTCCTGCCTTGGCACGTACCAACTCTCCTATGTAATTCTGGGGTCCCAGGTCTGCCCTCCAGGGAAAAATTGCTGTGATTTAAGGTTCCAGACTTCCTGACCATGAGCATCATGATACTTTATATCTGGATGTTGATTGATTTTTAATTAAAAGTGAATCCTTCTCAACCCCTGGTTTTACCTACATCTCCACAAGCCTGCAGACACTTCCGCTTTGCCTGATTTAGGCGATTTCCCTGCTCCCCTTCATTTAGAAAGAAAAGGATCTGGAATTCTTTATGGACACCTTCCTCCTGCTAGGTGCTGAGGCCTAAAGTGCAGCATAATTACTACCACAGATATCCAGTACCCCCTGGCAGACATCTGTGAAAGGCAGGAAAAAGGCATGCCACAAACTTGTCCTGTGACCAGCACTTACTTCCAGCCTAAGTATGAGGTGAGGCAGGTACTGGAAGGACAGGCTTGATGGGCAAGCACTGTCCCCTCTTAGTGGCAAGTCCTAGATTTGGGGTCAGAAGGGTGCACGTGTCTGACTCCTGCCTAAAACACCACCTAAAGCCTTGAGGGTGGAGGGAGAGGAGAGGGGGCTGTAGCTTCAGCCCTTCCCTTGCAGAGACTGGCAGGCAGACAAGTTTCCTGTGGGCCTCCAGGAACACTCTGGACTGAAGTGGGGGCACAGATCATGTAGCAGGACCAGATTGGGGGTCTGCTGTCTGACAGGGTCAGATGCTGCCAATAGGAAGTGTCTGCCTGGGCTTGAGTGGGCAGTGGTAGACAGCAGCTGAAAGAGGGGGCATCACCCGTGTGGGCAAATAGTTTCTTAGCAAGGGGCAGGGGTGGGTCACTGAAAAATCCACACTGCACTTTGAACAAAGAAAGCTGGGTGTGGACATTAGATTCCAGCAGCCCCAGGTAAGCTCTGCTGTCCTCACATCATACTTGCCTTCCCCTGCCTGCCTGCCAATCCCCTGCCTGATCTCTCCATCTGGACCTGACCGTGGGGAAGACAGCGAGGCAGAGGAGTGGAAGAGCAAAGTGCAGAAACAGAGGAAACCCACTGATCTCTTCCCCCTCCCAGTGGCTAAATCTGGAAACAAACCTCCTCTAGGGAGGTAGAACTTGGAACTGGGTTTGAGCAAGGCATACTGAGTTCTGGCTGGGTGCACGCCCCCCACCACAAAGGAGACTGTCTCTTAACACCTAAAGGAAAACGGGGGTCCACCATGTCTCCTCTTCAGGCCTGGAGAGGGAAAGCCAGCAGGACAGCTTGGGGAAATAGGAGTGAAAAAATAGTGTTTTCCTTACATGTCACAGGAGCCAGGCTTTTACACACACACACACACACACACACACACACACACACACACACTACTTAATTATTTCATTGCCTCTCTCTTTCCATGGGGGGCGGGTGGGTTGTTAATTTTATCATTCTCAAATTGCAGATGAAAAAAATGGAGTTTAGGAGAAACCTGATTGATTCATGATCTGTGTGGATTCCAGTGTGTGGGAGAAATTTCTCGTCTAGATTCTCTTCTCAGCTTTCAAGTGCAACCCCTAGAGACTCTGACAGGAGATCAGGAAGGGGGCCCTGCAATCTGCATTTAACAAGCACTCAGGAGACTCTGGTGCAGGTGGGTGGTCCAGAGAACACATCTGGGGATGCCACACCCCCTGCCTTTATGGTCTGACTAGCTCTGGGGTGCTTCAGAATGCCCAGACCAGAGGACACAGCCTCACCCCAACATTCTCTGCACCTTCCAGTTCCCATTCATGTCTCATCAATGAAGGCATAGCGTGTCCCAAAATGGCTGCTGCGGGGCTCTGGACCAGACTTCAGGGCCAGAGGTTCAAGGCCGACCCTTGTTGTGTGACTCTTGGGAGTTTCCTTCTCTCTGTGCCTTGGGGTCCTCAGTTGTAACATGGATGATTTGGGTACCTACCTCAAAGGTGGTTGTGAGAATTAATGAGGTAGGTCTATGGCATTCAACTAAATGTCACATGTAGTGTGTGGGGAGCGAGCTCCCATAAAGGCTAGTTATTACAGTTATCGTTGCAGCAGTTAGTAGGGTTACCTGTGTGTTGAAGTTCATTGGGTCCTTCAGGGCTGGGGGAGCTTGGGGTTAATATAGGTCTGCCCCGACCAGGTCAAAGAAGACCTTGATCAGGGTAGCAAGGACGCTGGAGCTGAGGCTTCTGTTGGAAGGTCCTTGGCAATCCAGGAACAAGGCAGTCAGCTGGCGTGGGTAAGCCCCAGGGAGAAGAGGCCAGAGTGATGGCAGGATGTGCCCTTCTGCTGGGTCAGTAGTTAGTGCCTGGAGAGCAAAGTCGGGGGAAATAAAAGCACCTACTATCTTGATCTTGCTCAGTCCCCACAAAAAGCACCTGAAGTAAAAATAGCTGTTGTTATTATTTGCATCTTGGAGAAGAGAACATTGGAGTCTGGCTGGCTGAAGTGGCTTGCTGACGGTCGCTAGGCTAACGACAGAAGCAGGATTCATCCCCAGGGCTGACTCTACAGCCTGTGTCTTTAACCAAAGTCTCCATGGGGGCCTCTCCTGGTGGCCCAGTGGTTGAATGTTGGGCTGCGAAGCTGCCCGCAGCCTCTGCAGCACCGGTTCGATCCCCGGCCACCAGGCAAGGGTCCTAAATGGCACGCAGACCTCTCCTGCCACCCACTGCTCCCCTCAGCAGTGTGCTTCGGTCCTTCTGCCTGCTCTGCTCCCCGCTCTGGCTCTGGTGAATTCTCTCACCCTCCCGCGCTTCTGACTGTATTCAGTGCTTGTATAAATAAATAAATTAATTTAAAAAAAAAAGAAAAAAACAAAGTCTCCATGGAAGAGAAGCAGAGGGAGGTCTCTCTCTGTGGACCATATGGGGGTCAGTCAGCCCAGATCTGGGGACATGGCCAGTCCCTCAGCTCACCCAGCACATGGGTGCGCAGCCTGCAGCACCTACTCCATTGGGCCTGGAGTGTTGACAGCCTTTCCCTGTGGCTCTCAGGGCTTAAGGCCAGAACAAGGCAGGCAGGGACTTCATCTTGATGGCTCACTCCCATTGCCTGGCAGCTTGTCCTTTGGTTTTGGGGCCCAGTCACTCCCTGGTGAGTTCAGGGCTCCCTGGGTCCGGGGATCCCCAGCAGACTCAGCTTATAAGCCGTCTGGAGTGACTTTATGGGGCTGCTGGTTTCCCAGGGCCCATAAAACACCTCGAATTTGAAGTCCTCAGAGTTTCCATGTCTACCCAGCCGGGGCCCAAAATGAGAGGAACAGAGTTCAGGAAGTACTTTGGGGGACGGCTCCCCAAACTGGCACCTGCCACAAGACACAGAAGCAAGGCCCAGGACAGATCCTTCCACGTATCTTCTCAGTTCTCCCAGCCCCCTAACAGGTGGGGTCACTTCTTGTTAAAGAATTGTTTTGGCTCACTTTGATTTTGTGAACTATTATTACATTTTCATTTTACAGAAGGTGAAACGGAGGCCCAGGGAGGTGAAGGGACTAGATGGATGAGGTGGTCTTGGGGAAAATGAGAGCAAGCGAAATGGACGCAGAGTAGGCCTGTTCTAGGGCCACCCCCATCCCATCCCCAACTATGGGGAAAGGCTCTTGTACCCAGGACATTGTATCTGAAGCTGAGCTGTGTTTCTCCCACACGGCATAGAGAAGGAGTAATGTGACTGTGCTTTTAGGCTGCGGGAGGAAGTGGGAATTGTTTTGGTTCTAGAACAGCTCTGAGAGTGGACAGGGCAGGTGAGGGCGCCAAGGGAACGGCCCTACGTGAAGCCACATGAGAAGCTGTTGGCAGGCTGGCCCCTGGGCCTTCGGGCAAGGAGGCCCCCCTCTTCTGGGCTATCAGCGGATCCCCCTCTCACTGACTGGCCTGCCCGAAAGCACATTCTTCCTGATGAGAACTAGCTAAGTCCCTGGTAGCTCAGAACCAGATCCCCAGGAGGGAGCCCTGAGGTCAGTCCTGGCCAATTGCTCTCCACAAGTGGTTCTTCCATCCCTCCCTTGACGGGGAGCTCACCCCTCCAGGGAGCGAGCCCTTCTCGTGGGTCACTCTGCCCCAGAGAAGGTCCTTCCAGACACTGGTTCAAATGTTTATCTCCCTGTGCCACCTTTCTGTGGGCGCTTGTTTGCCCGCTGGGACCCTGCTCGTTTGCTCACTCACTCAGTCTCTCAGTCACTCAGCAAACATTCATGAGCCCAGTGTGGTGGGAGCCTGTTTCTGCCTTTCTTCCTGCCTGGTCAGTCCCTATGGGTTATGAACAGCTGCTATGTGCCCCTGAGGTTGCCCCTAGGATTACTGGTCAGCTCGTCTTGCCACCTGGCTGTCCCTCTGAACAGTTTTCAAGGACACACAGGAAGCCTTGGGTCCAATACAGGCCAAAGCCCTAGTTGGGGTGTGATCACATGCTGGGCGGGGGTCACAGGCCCACCTCTGTCTCTGCTTCCCACTTCCCCCTGTGGTGGGTGCCCCTTTCCTGTACACCGGGGCACTCTGCATGGGTGGTCCTGAGGGTTGTCTTCTCTTCTTGCCCTCAAAGTTCTACACAAAGACCACCTCTAGTCCAGCCTCTACCAGCTTCCGTGTCCTCGTTGGATTCTTCCAGTTCCTTCTCTGGGAATGTCTTTTTATCACTGTGTGTGCATCTAATCTGCAGAGCCTTCCAGGTTTTCACTGAGCTCCCAGGACGTTGCCAACTGGGCACAAAGCGGGGTCTGGTTTTCATGGGTGTCAACTGGGAGGGGGCTGAGCCTGGCAGGTCAGGATTTGCATTTCTGGGGTAGGGGGAGGGAACTTGAACTGACTATGGCACCTGTCTTCTCTGCGAACTTGAGCAAGTTTCAACCTCCCCAAAACTCAGTTTTCCTGCTCGTAAAGTGGGGACAATACTCAGAAAGAATAAAATAATATGCGTTTGTCTCCTTTCACTTGGTACCCCGTAAGTGACTGGCATTACGTTATTTCATTTTCTCCACAGAGCCAGGGGCTTCTGCATTTTACAGGGGTGTCTGTGGGAATGTGCCCATAGAATGTACAGCATGTGTTCCTCGATCACGGAGGTACATTCTATGAAGTTCGCTGTTAGGGAAAGGTCATGTAGAGGTCATAGAGTATAATTATACGAAGCCAGGTGGGAGGGCCTACCCCACACTGGGCCATGGCGCTGCAGTTAGGCCTCTGTGCTATAGGCACTGACTGAAACGTCGTAAAGCAACACATGTAACTGTATTCAGCTCACCAAGCATTGGCTGGACACCCCAACCTGTCACATTGGGCTCCAAACTGTGCATACCAAACCTCAAAGACTCCATCAGGCGGGGGCTGAGCAGGCTGTGTGGCCAGTGGCTGACTGGCTGGTGGTGGCAGATGAGCCTTGGAACACCCTGGTGTTGGAGATCTGGCAACCAGCAGGCAGGCTTGGGGGGCCAGGTCACCTGCCGTGCTGGGACAGGCTTGGTTGCCTCCACCCACCCTCCCAGACTGGCCCAATGAAAAGGTTCTGCCCCACTGGACTTGGAGCCCAGGAGCCCCTGGGGCTGAGGAACTCCTGGGAGAGGTGAGTCCTGGCTCAGGACAGACTCTGTACTCAGAGACTTTTCCCCTTCCCAACCGGTTCATTTCCTTCTCCAGTCCTTTCCTGAGCACCTACTGTGTGCCAGACCCCGACTGGGTGCTTTGCATGTTACCTCAGTGCTCTTCACTGAACTGCGAGGTGAGGATCATTTTTCCTAGTTTAGAAATGAGGCTCAGAGCGGGGAAGGGACTTCCCCAAGTGACACAGTCGGCAGCTGTGGAGCCAGGAATTGAACCTGGGAGTGTGTGATACCAATGCCCGAGCCTGCTCCTGACCCTGCACCGTGAGTGATGGGTGATGCGGGCCTTTCCTCCCTCCCTCCTGCTTTCTTTCCTGCAATCACTGCTGAGAACTTGCACCTCGGGGGAGGGTGCTGGGTGCTGGGTGGGTCCATAAAGCACCTATGCTCAAGGAGCTCATCATCTGGTGGGGGGAAAAGACTGGAAACTGATGATTATTCCATGAAGAAGGGGGAGAGGGAGGAAGGGACAATGTGAGGCGAGAGGACATGTGTTTGAAGATCCTCCATTCAACCAACATTCGTTGAACCTTATAATTAATTTATTTCCAGCCCAGCTCATTCCAGGACTCAGTTTAAAGTGACCAAGCCACCTTCACATTTGTCCATCAGCTAAAAAGTGAAGGAAGCTAGGGAAACCCTGTTGTGGCTGACCCAGACTCCTGTGGTTGGACTTGTGCTGGGCACTGGCACTCAGACGAGGCAGGCACTTCCCTGCCTAAGAGCCTCTGCAGGCTCTCTGGTGGCACCAATGTGGGCCAGGGCCATTGGCTGGCTGAGCTGGCAGTGACCTCACATCTGCCCCTGCATCTATCTATAATTGCAAGAGGGGTAGGAGACATTGGATTTCATGGTGGGAAGAGGGGAAGAGCCAAGTCCTCTTGGCTGGACTCCAGTCTGGGGCAAGAGGACCAAGTCAGAGATTTCTAGCATTCATTGAGCATTTAACTATGCAAAAGGCAGGGTTGGGTCCATTTTTGTGGGGCCCAAAACTTATACCATTTGGAGAGAAACAAAATCAAGTACAAAAGTGAATGTTTACTTAGAATGAGAAAGGAAATCACGTCAATTATAAATTTTTAAAAGTCAAAAATACTATAGATACCACCAAGCTCAGAAAAATTATATATCTAAAATAAAATATCTTATTATATATATATATATATCTAAAATAATATATCTTTCTTACGTACCAGTAACATTATTTTCTTGTAATTTTGGACTATATACTCTTTGCTTTCCTCCTCATGTTATAATAAATTTTGTATTATTTTCTGTAGAGAAAGTAAATAATTCAGTGTTTCCTCTTAAATGATTCATTAAAATTGGTTTATTATTATTGATAGTCGAAGTATATAAAATTTGCAACTTAGACACAAATGTACTTTGTGGTACTGCTTCAGACTTATGCACTGCAAGCACAAAAGTTCTATTTCACATGATTCCCACTAAGAAAAAATAAGATGTACTGCTAATTTCTAATTTAATAGGCTTCTTTATCAAATACATTGCAGACAGGAGAGTTTCTGTTTTGAAAATGTTCAGTATTTTTGCCTACAGTTTGGCACATCCGATTCTTGAAAAAACATTCCACAGACTAACTTCCAGCTGCACACATTTCAAATCTTGTTTCTCTTCCACCATCCATTCCCAGTCCTCTTTGAAATTTTGCCATTAAATGAGTCGATACAATTGCAATGGGTTTTTTATTCTGGAAGCTGTTTCTATAGCAGGACAACTAGTAAGAACTTACCCATAAATGACTGCAAACCCTATAAATACACACCACTAATCCAAATTACTATAAATTGCATCCTCATCTTCCTGTTAGCTATATCCCCAGAATACCTCACCCCTTAACAGGAAATGCAGAGAGAGAGGGGACACAGAGTGAAATGAAAAAGTGCTATCAATCCTATGTGGCTAAAACATTGCACTTTGACAAAATTTTACAAAACACACTTCGAGAGTATCCTCTGTAGAAGGGACACGTGCAAACAACGAGTCCTGAAGTTCAGACTGATGGAGGCCCCGAGGTAGGTTTTTTTTTCCCTTTTTTTTTTAAGATTTATTTATTCATGCATACAAGAACTGGGGTACAGGTCAGAGGTGCGGGAGGGTGGGAGGATTCGCCAGAGACAGAGTGGGGAACAGAACAGGCAGACTGACGGAAATACACTGCTGAGGGAGCAGCGGGCGAGACAGGAGAGGTCTGCTGCGCCATGTGGGACTCTCGCCGGCTGGCCGGGATTGAACCCACACTGCAGAGGCTGTGGACAGCTTCACAGCAGTGCTCTCAACCACCTGCGCCACCAGGGGAGGCCCCCGAGGTAGGTTTTTTTAATGAAGGAATTGAGGCCCAGAGAGAATGAGAGAGAAGCCAAAGGTCATGTAATGGGGAACAGTTTTGAACTTAGAACCACGTGACCTCAGGGCCTGTGCTAGTCACTTTGTGCTCTAGAAGCTGTTGGGACTGTTGTCAAGAGATGATTAGAAGATGGATAGGTGAGTGGGAGGATGTATGAATAGCGGGGTGGGTAGGTGGGTGGATGGATGGGTGGGTGAGTGGATGGATGAGCTGGTGGATGGATGATGGATGGATGGACAGATTCCTGTAAGAAAGGAATCCTCTGTTACACTGTTGCACTGGGTACCCATCTGTTTTCCCTTAGGCATAAACGCATCAGAGGTAAGATTGAGTCTGATACTTTCCTGGTTCTGAGAGCTCAGCACAGGGCAGGACACAGAGGAGGAACCTGGAAAAGGTCAGTCTGGGGAGACAGGGAAGATGAGCGAGGCTTCAGGAGATTAATACCAGTGTGGGGAAAGAAGTTACAGGCTGGGCAGAGGTAAAATGCCAGAGAGCCTTAGCCACTGGGTTCGAGGGCAGGGTTCTGCTGAGAGCCGGCGTACAGGAAAAGTCCAAGACCTTCTCCCCTCTGGCCATGACATGGCTTGATAGGGGTTCCCTCGTGGGGCCAGGATGTAAGTTGACCTCTCAGATACTCGAGCTCTTGTCCACTCCAAGACTCCAAGGCACTGCCAAACTTCCCTCTGGAGTTTTCCAAGGTGTCTAGGGAATGAGATGTCCACCCAGGTGGTTCATTCCAAGGTTCAAGAGCCGGAACGGACAATGCCAGATTGCTCCAAGCCCAGCTCAGTTCCGCTTGAGGCATTTTATGGGCCTAGGCTGGGTAAACACGGGCCCCATTAATGCACGGGGGGTTCCACCTCTGCTGCTATCAGCATCACCTCCCAGAGCCGCAGGCGTCAGAGCGTGAGGCCCAAGGGCAGCTTAAAGAAGACACCGCTAGGGCCAAACATGGCAGGGACCCTACGACACGACATTTTGCAGTCTCCGTTCATGCACTGGGGACTCAAGCTTGGGGGCGCAGCAAGGACCCATTGAGGAGAGACAGAGTTAGAACTCGACTCCATCCACACAGCTCACTGTGTATACTACCCTCCAGACCCTGTGCCCTCTGGAGAAGGGGATAGTTCCCCAAAAAGCGTGGTCTGGTCTCCTGACAATGAGAACTCCTATCTCTGGGTTTTTACAGGAGAACAGGAAAGACACTTTGACCTCAGAACAGCTTTGAAAACCCCAGGATGTGCTCCCTCCCCTCATTTGTCACAGTCCCCCCAGCCCCACCCCTTATTGCATAAACCTTTCCTGATGCCAGCTCTGGTCCAGGCCCTGAGCCTGGGCTGGGGACCCTGAATTGAGGCAGACCTGGCCTTTGTCCAGAATGGGGTCACAGTCTGGTGGGGAGACAGGTATGGACACAGGCAATGACAAGGACAAACCAGTGGGTTTCATGCTGGGACAAAAGGAAGCTCAGGGGCTATGGGAACCCCCAGAAAGCCCCCTCACACAGCCTGGGGGTTCAGGAGGTGGGAAGTTCCCTGGGAGCAGGGGGAGATGAGGGCTGACCTGAACTTTGAAGATGAGCTAATTAAGCAGCTATGGGGAGACCCCTGTGGAAGAGGGGACAGCCTATGCGAGGGGACAGTCCGTTGGGTGGGGCATGGTGGCCGGGGAAGGGGACCTGGCACATAGGAAGCACTCGATGAGTATCTGATGAGTGACTGAATGTTAAGCAGTTTAGTGCAGCTAGAGTGTGGGAGGTTTGGGGGGTGAGGGTTGAAAGACATGGAAGAAGGGCTGGAAACTGAAAGTCTTTCAGGCCACACTGAGGAGTTTGGGTGGGTCTGTGCCAGAGGGGAGCCATGGCTGTGGTCGCGTGCTGGGTGGAGAAGCTGCCAGATCTGACTTCGAGAAAGTCCTCACAGGAGGCCACGGTTAAAGACGTGTTCGGGTAGAGCTGTCAGATAAACCAGGGTCTCCTGGTTAGATCTGAATTTCAGATAAACAATGAATAACTTTTTTAGTGTTAGTGCAATTTTATTTGCTAACTCCGGCAGCCTTAATCTGGGTTGGGGATGGGAGGAGTAGGGCAGCAGACCAGTGAGGAGATGCCAGACACACTGTGGACACATGGTGTCCAAGGGGACACAATGATGGCCTGGATAGACGTGGGCCATGGGGCCTGGGGGCCGGAGGCCCAGTGGAGGGGGTTGGGGGTTCTGTTTTGTCCTTTGAATAAAAACTTGCATTGAAGCATAACATGCACAAGAAAGTGCACGGATCATGAACACCCAGCCGAATGAGCTATCAGGGGAGAACACACCTCAGTGACCACTGAAGAGGTCCAGAAACAGCACAGCACCCCATGCCTGCCCAGTCAGGACCCCCCGCTTCCCAAGTGACCCCTCTTCTGCCTGCAGTCACTGCAGATTCATTTCTGGCTGCTTTCAGACTTCTCAGCTCCACGTGCACCCCTTTGTGTGTGGTTCCTTCAGCTCAGCCTCTGTCGGGGAGTCACCCAGGGGCTGAATGTAGGAGCAGCGTTTTCTTCACTCCTGTAGCTGCTAAGTGTCCCATTGCGTGAACAGACCACGCTTGATTTGTCCTTTCTATTGTTGGTGGACACTTGGGTGACCTCTAGTTTGGGAGTTGTGCTGCTGTGAATATTTTAGTCCATCTGTGTGGACTCCCCCCAGTGGGGCGTGAAGACAGCCTGCACTGGCTCCCAAGAGTGTCTCTGCCCAGCTCCGTTCAGTGACATCACATTGATGACATCACATTGGGGGTACAGAACAGGTATCGTGAGATTGTTTACCCTAGAGAATTTGACAAATGTTACAAAACTGGGCTTCTTTTGTTTTGTTTAGAGCCTGTTGGTCAAGATTTGCTAGCACACCACTGAGGTACGTACCCCCAAGAGTAGATGGCTGGTGCATTACATATACTCTGCTTTGATAAATAAAATAAAGAAAAACCCCAGTCTGGGGACCAAGCCTCCCCTTCCCCAGCCACAGACGCCCCCGTGGATGCGTCCCTTGGCAGGGCTACTCCTGCTCACCTGGGCAGTGTGAGGGGGCGCATGGTCTGCGCTGAGACCATGGCCCATTTCACCCACGCAGTTCTCTGTGAAGCCAGGAAGTGGTTTGTATTTTTAGAAGGAAATGAGAAGGTTTTGCTCATGGGGAGTAGACAGCTCTGGGAAATCGCTCCAAGGGAAACAGGCCAGGAGCGAGAGGCTAGAGACAGCCCCCTCCCTGCGAGGCAGGCAGGTGTGGACCAGCAGGCTGACAAATGAGCTGGCCACGTCCCTTCCCTGGCGCTGATGAGAGATGCCTCTCCTGGAGGGCGTCTTCTGCTGAGGAGACTCCAAGAGGTGCATGTGGGCCAAGCAGGAAGGGGAGCGGGGCCTGGACTCCTTTCACCACCTCAAGACCCCACAAATCAGGGTTGGTGAGGACAGGGCAGGGCCCATTGCCGTCCTCCCGGGAGGCCAGAACAGGAGGTGCTGGGGGCACGGGGAGCCTGTCTGGAGATTGTGGAGTGTTTCCTCAATCATTCCATTCATCCACCCTCCTACCATCCATCCACGGAGTCAGCACTGGGCCCGGGGGCTGCAGAGATGGGGCTCCAGTCTAGTGTAGGGAAGGGGGCTTAACTGGTAGACAGCTAATGAACGGCACAGGGTGACCTGAGGCGGGGTGACCAATCTGGTTGCCAGCAGTGGCTTCCAGGAGAGAGTCATCTTTGAGTTGTGTCTCCCTGGGAACAGAAGGCCTCAGGGCAGATGGGTATGTGGCCCCTGGGTCCTGAGGTGGAAAGCCTCTGGATTCTCTAGAACTCTAAAGAGAAGGTGAGGAGCAGGAGGGGGCTTAGAGTCCTGGGCTACCCAGGGTTCTAGTCCCGCCTTGACCCCCAACACTCCATGTGGAGCCCCAGAAGGGTCCCCTCTCTGCTCAGTCCCTGGAGTTTGGGAGGGGCTCAGGAAATGGCCCCAGTCAAGGTCTTAGGAGCGTGAGGCTCAGCTCCCCACTCTGCTGCACCCACCCTGACCTGAGCAGGTCCTGCTCTATCCTGGCAGTCAGCCCCCAATCTTGCAAATGGCCACTGCAGAGGGACTCTGCAGGGAAAGAAGGACTTAGTTTGGCCTGAGGGCTGTTCCGGGGGAGAGGTGCTAATTGAAGCAAAAACCTAATGAACTACAGGCAGGAGAGTTCTTTTCCTTCGACTTATCACATCTGTCCGGGGTTTCCCAGAGTCTGAGCCTACAGCCCCTTACACTCCAGCCCCTGCTTCTTCCCTACTCTCCCCCTGCGCCCACCCCTTCAACCCTTGCTGCTCAGTCTTCCTTTGGTTTCAGCCTTTGGAGATTTGCACGTGTTTTCCCACCATCAAGCAGGACCGCTCACCCGTTGTCTATCTGGAGAATAAAGCTCATCATTTATAATCCAGTTCAGCTCATCATTTATAATAAAGCTCCCTAGTGGCACAAGGGGTTAAGACGCAACCTATGAAGCTATCTGGAGCCACTGCAGCACGAGTTCGATCCCCAGCCAGGGAGCTATCCACATGGTGCAGCAGACCTCTCCTGACTCACCCGCTGCTCCCCTCAGCAGTGTCTTCAGTCCTTCTGCCTGTTCTGCTCCCCATCTGTCTCTGGTGAACCATCTCACCCTCTACACCTCTGGCCTGTACCCCAGTTCTTGTATGCGTAAATAAATAAATCTTTTAAAAAAAAAGAAGACTAAAGATGAATTAAAAAAAAATCCACCTTAGTGCCACCTCCTCTGAGAAGCCTTCCTTGATCAGTTCTTTCCCCAACAGAGTTCAGCCGCCGCCCTGGCCTCCTGCATGCTCAGCTCATGGTTTCAGAGGCTGTCCCCGTGTTGTCTTCCCAACAGACTGGGAACACCTATGGGCAGGTCACCAAGTGGGAGGTCAGAAGTGGAGCTGAATTATGAAGCAGACAAAGTCTGTTGGGCCAGGATTCTGGCCAAGGAGGTGTGCTAGAAGAGTTCTTGTGTGTGTGTGTGTGTGTGTGTGTGTGTGTGTGTACAGGGCTAGGTCCACAGTGAGCTTCAACAAAGTGAATGAAGAGTTGGGGAGGTTGAGTGGGAGAGGTGGGTGTGGGCTGCAGGTTCTGACCCTTCAGGTTCCTGGGCAAGGGAGAGCCATTCTAGGCATGGGCTGGCATGTGGGAAAGGCAGGGGACAGGACCACATGGACAGTCAGTGATGGGAGAAAAGCCTGGCGGGAGATGACACAGCCCTGCCTGGTCCAAGGGGCTGACAGCTGTTAGTGGGGCCAGAAGTATCAGAGCAGGGCAATCACAGCACGAGGCAGTGGCCTCTGTGACCCCCATCGGACCACCTTGGAGGTCGCTCCTCCAACATCCCCATAACCCTGAATGAAGGGAAACCTGTGTGGTGTGGCAAAATGCTGAATCAGGGGTGTGGTCCCCAAATGCTGAGTGACTATGGGTAACTCCTGCCTTTCTGAGCTTCAGTAGTTGACGGAGAAGAAAACAGAAGAAGCCTTTCACCACGCAGGTGGAGGTCAGCACCAGAACCTGGGTATCTGACTCCAAGCCCCAGCTCACGACCACATCTTGTCCCTTTCAGTCTATAAAGTGGAGTGATGATCACACCAGGTGCACCTCACAGGGTGCCTGGGGCCTGCTGAAACTGTAGGGGGCGAGAGCATTTATGGGTGCTGTAAGCAACCTGCACACAGAGGGAGGCCATGACCAGCACCCCTGGGTGCAGGTGCTGCATGTGCTTGGCATCCACGGGGGCCAGGGTGAAAGGGGCCGCTCCCTGTCTGGTCTGTGGTTTCATCTGAGCCACCAGCATGCAAAAGGCTGTGCCCAGCGGTCCAGCCCTGCCCTGTCTGTCCTAGAAGCCCCCACCCACAGGTTCCCATTGTTCTGAGCCCTACCTCCAGGGACCACCCTTGGACCGGGAGCTCTGGAGACTACTCACATTCCAAGGATTCCTCAGCTCCCACCCCTGCCCTCAGTCTCCTTCAAAGAGGCCGCTCAGGCTGACTTTTGCTTTTGGGAGGTGCCAGGCCACAGGCCCCTCCTGCAGTCCTCCAGGCTCCACCAACAGAGCCGCCTCTGAGAGGGGACCCTGCGGTGGAGGGTGCGGCTAGGGAGTCTGGTAGGGTGGCTGAGCTCTCCCAGCTCCTTCTCTGCACACACTATGCAAACCCTGTTAAGTCACTGCTGTGCGGGGAGCTCTGTTATCCTCTCTGTAGAGTGGGGCAGAGATGGGAAGGTGTGGTCATGAGTTGGAGCTTGGAGTCAGACACCCCTGGGTCCTGGTGCTGGTTTTCACCTGTGCAGGGGGTGAACAGGCCTCTGCATGCCTCTGTTTCCTCCTCCATCAACTAGAGGTGACAGCAGCACCTCCTCACCAGTGACTGCTGTTCAGAGGTGCTGAGGAGATGCGCCACTACGTTCAGGGCCTGGCCAAGTTGAGCTCAAAGGAGGATAGCCACTTCTAAGGGCTCAGCTCACCCACACAACACCCCCACCCCACAGACCTTCCCCACCCTGCACACACACACAGGATCCTCAGGAGCCCCCATCCCACCTGGCACCTCCCGCCTGTGATCCCTGGCACAGGAAGGAGCAGGCGGGTGACTCTTTATCTTGGCTCCCCTGATTGCTGTGCCGGCCCCTGTAATCACATGGCGGTGCTCCTGCCATCCCGGGGACCCCTTATCTAAGCAGACCACACCCCTGCTCCCCTGAAGCCCTGCTAGGACAGGTGCCCTGAACCTGTGTATCAGCACTGAGAAGGACGGCAGGCGAGCCCCTGGCAAGGGGGTTCACATAGTGTCTCCCTGGACGCTGCCACTGAAGTGAAGGTCAGCCTGCAGAGACCGAGGCTCTGAGAAGGTCCACAGCTTGCCTGAGGCTGCCTCACAGAAACCCAATTCCATCCCCACCCTCTACCTCCAGCCCAGATGGAAAGCCAGGAAACCAGGGAGGAGCCAACTCCGGGCCGCAGCCCCATTGCTAAAGTTCTGCTTTCCTCCCTTCTCCCTGCGTCTCCCTCTCCAGGGCCTGGGTGGGGCCCAGTGGGGAGCAGCAGCTCCCCAGATATGACAGCTGTGTGGTTCCCCTCTGAGTGTCGGACCCATGGCTGCTCTGAGGAGTCTTCCCCAGCCCCCGCCAGGATTCTCGCCTCCCACATCCAGGATCCCCTGTCTCTGCCTCCCAGACCAGTAGGAAACCCAAGAGCCCTCTGGTGAGCTAAGGACAGCAGAGGGCCGTGGGTGGTTCTGGGTCAGCTTAATGGCCCAGCTTAATGGCCCAGGTGGCAAATTGAGGAGGAACCTGCCACAGGCTGGTGGGCCCTGCAGCCAGCTGGCCGCAGTGCCCCTCACGTGCTGGCTTTGCACCTTGGGAATCTTCCAGCTCCCAACCTCAGCAACCTGCTTTGAGGATCCAGTGTGAGAGGCTGCAAAGCACTTAGCAAGTGACTGGTGCTTTGTGGATGCTTAATAAGACATAGCCTGTATTATTACAAATACTTTTTAACAGTGGTGGACGGGACCAGCCTCACGCAGGACTAGCCCTGAGCTAAAGGCTGGTCCTGATCTAGAGGCCGGGGTGAGCACCTCTCCGTGAGTATCTCCAGTCTTGCTCCAGCATCACCTCTGCAATGAGGACCTGGTAGGGGAGGAGACCTCAAAGAGAGGGAGGGTCCTGGCTGAGGCTGCCCGGATTCTGGGCTGGACCTGGGACTCTATGGGCCCTTCTGTCCAGAGTGATGCACAGCCACACCCCTTCCTGGGAGGACATTAGTACGCCACGTTCCCCCAGCCCCTCGTGTTTAGCACCCCTGCTCTGTTGTCCCTAGATGTACAGGCTTTCCCAGGAGCTGGTGCCGGTCCCTCTTCCTGTTCCGGTGTTGTCTTCTCATGCTCAGCTCCCCCACTCTGACACAGGTACAGAGCTGCCCTCCCAGCCTTTGATGACATCTTCACTTGTGACCTGCTGCTTAAATACACCATCGGCCCTGGGCATCTCCCTCAGTCTTTGAACTTGACTGGGTTAGGGCTGGGTCACCCACTGTGTAGGCATCCCCACAGGTGTGAGGCTTCAGGCAATTCCTGCCTGGCCAGTGCCCCCTGCTTCACCTCCTGCACACACAGACACCTGCTGCGTGGTCTTCAGTGACAATGCATTCCCTCCATCAGCAAATATTTGCTGCTGTGGCTCAGCCCACCTGCAGGCCACCCAGGATAGGAGCAGAGGGGAGTGTGACTGAGCCAACAGTGTGAGGCTGCGAAGAATGCCAGCATCATCTCTGGCCGCATCGCTGAGAGGCGGAGGGGCCAGGACCACGTCCTGCTTTGGAGAGCTGGCCCCTCTGGACTCCATGAGCAAACTGGAGCTTGGGTAGCTCTTCAAGTGCACTGTGAAGTCTGGCCGAGACAGTGGGAGCGCCTGCCTGGAGAAGGGCAGACTGTGGGAGGTTGGAAGGCCGCATTGCCAGCTCTCTAGATGAACTGGGACCCAAGGGCTTGTCATGTTCTAGTTCCCCATAAGGAGTGATTGTGTCCTAGGAGCCTGCCCCCAGGGAAGGAGGCTGCCCCTGAGGGTGAGCTTGTTCCTCAGGAGTCCCCAAGGCAACAGTTAAGAATTCCTCCTTGGGGTGTTGAATCTTCATGGCTGTGAGTGTCAGAGGGCAGACTGTGAGTACAGGGAAAGAGAAGTAGGCAGGGAGCCCAGTACCTGGGCTCCAGGTGTGGCTCCACCATTGGCCCAGGTCCCCTGCCCTGCCAGGCCTCTGTTTTCTGACCATAATGTGGGTTTGTACAGGCTAACCTCCAGTGGCTGTGTGTCATGTGGATGAAGTGGGGCTCAGCACTTAGTTGGTGCTGTGAAAATGTCAATTCTCCACAACATAAAAAAGCTGGATGCATGAAGATGTTAGCATTCCTGCTTTGCAGCAATGTTAGGAAGGTGAGGCAACCTGCCTTTGGTGCCCAGCCACTGGGTCAGGCTGTCCCACCAGAGGGCATGGCTGCTGGTGCTCCCTGGCTGATGGACATGGAAGCTGGGTGCTGCAGACAGTCTGGGAGTAGGCAAATGGTCTGAACCAGGGGTGCCTTGAAGTGCCCTCCTTGAAGGTAAGCTGCAACCTGTCAAGGTAGACGAACACCCTCCTCTGCACCTCTTCCTGATTCCCCAATCCTACGCCAGCTGAAATCTATCTCCCATGTGACCACCATCTGCTCCAGAAACTTCTCCAGCTCCCTGGTGCTCAGGGCATTCCTAAAAATCTACAAGATGTAGCTGGCTGCTTGGCCTGGCTGCTGCCCTCTCCAGCCGTGCTCTCCCTGTTCCCCAGACACACCTAGCTGCTTCTCCCCAGGGTGCCCCCTGGTCCTTCTTACTGCTCCCCTCACATGCAGTGTCCTTTTCACCCCCGTCTCTGTCTCATGAAATCCTCTCACCAGAGATTGGAGAAGCTTTGAAATAGCTGCTTTGGAAAGAGAGTAAATGAGTGAACAACATCAATTCCTTTGGAGTTGTGGTTAGTGTTGGGTGTTTGTTTATACGTGGTATGGAATGAACTTGGCTGTTGTGTGACTTTTTTTTCTGTTTGGATTGAGGCATTTAAAAAAGGTAGTTGGTTTCATCCACTGTTGGATTCTTTTAAAATTTGGTGCAGAGAAAAAGAGCAATGGAGTTGGGGCATTAGTAAGGGTGTCACTGAAATGATGGGCTGTGGATAAAGAGGGAGGCAAAAAAAAAAAAAAAGAAGAAGAGAGGTCAACTGAAAAGACCCAATGAGGGGCCTCCCTGGTGGCGCAAGGGGTTTAGAACCACACTATGAAGCTGTCCACAGCCTCTGCAGCACAAGTTCAATCCCTGGCCAGGGAGCAACCCACAGGGCGCAGCAGACCTCTCCTGTCTCGCCCGCTGCTCCCCTCAGCAGTGTATTTCGGTCCTTCTGCCTGTTCTGCTCCCCACTCTGTCTCTGGTGACTCCTCTCACCTGCCACATCTCAGGCCTGTACCCCAGCTCTTGTATGCATAAATAAATAAATCTTTAAAAAAGAAAAGAAAAGACCCAATGAGGTCAGAGAATCATTGAGTAGTGGAACTAGTTGCACAGACAAATTGGAAATGTTTATTGGTGGAACGCTGAGGTCTGAATGAGTTATTTTGGAGGTTGAGCCATTATGGCAGGCAGCAAGTTCCAAGGCGAGGCTGTGGGAGTGGATGCCAGAGGGGAGTGGAGAAAGAAGGCAGAGATGGCCACGAGAAGGGCTAGAGGTTGGGTGCTGGGGAGGTTTCTACATGGTTTCAGAGATCATCAGGGATCACCCCAGGGCTTGGGCTGGGGGATTGCATCCTGAGCAAAACTGAAATGAATGACAGAGGATGGCTGGGAGATTAGAGCAGGACTGCAAACTTTCTCTCTAAAGGGCACAAAGTAAACATTCTAGAATTTATGGTCCATAAGATCTCTGACACAGCTCTGCCCATAAGACCAAAGCAGCCACTGACAATGTGGAAATGAATGGGCTGTTTGTGTTCCAATAAAACTTTATTTACAAAAACAGGCAGATAGCTGGATTTGGATTGTGGTTTGACAATTGCTGGATTGAGCATTATAGCAGTGATTGGGGAAGAAAGGAACTATCTAATTTTTCTTGAATACTGCTACATATCACTGGTAGTACTTAAGATCATTTTAGATATTTCATGAAAAAGCTTTAAAACTCTAATTGTGGACAATTTAAGACATATAAAATGATATAAACTAGTACAGTGAGTGACTTCCCATGTACTGAAACCCAACTTCAATTATGAGAAAATATCCAATCACCACCACCCAAACTCATCTCAGCGGTTTGGCCATAATGTTGGCTTCTTCAGGGATCCTTGAGCTCATGGAAAACGAGAATTGAGGTTGGTCTTTATGGGTTCCCAGCCCACACCACCCCATAGCTCATTTTAGATTGTTAGACTGACGTGCTACTGACAGCCTACTGCGCTAAGGAGGCAACTCCCTCCTTTTAGGTGGCATCAAGGTAGTGGGGTTGAATCACCAAAAGGAGGGAAAGGAATCAGTCTTTGGAGCACCAACTCTGAGGGGTTATTATTCCCATTTTACAGATGAAGAAATGGAGGCACGGAAAGGTTTAAGCGTCTTATCCAAAATCACACAGCATTAAGTCTTGGGAATTTACATTTTTCTGGCTCCAACCCATTCTGCAATCCACACCAAGAGAGGAAGAATTGTCATATTTTTGTCTTTGAAAGGGAGGTAGCTTCTGGAAGCAGCTTGGAGTTCTCCAGTCCTGTTCCCACTGTCTGAGGGGCCTTGCCTCACACAATTGGGCAGGAATGGGGAAAATGGACCCCACCCATCCATAAGAATACCCCCTCCATCTGTGCCACCACTCTCAATGTCTTGTCAAGGTCACACAGAGGTGGTTAGCATTTGAAGCCAGGAGTGGTTGCAGAGCCTCCAGGCTTAGCTATTCCTAGTTGGAACTGACTCTGAGCTTATCTATTGGCCTTCCATAGGGCCTGGGCAATGCTGCCCTTGCACTGAAGTCTGCCAGGTCTCTCTAGTTAACCTCCCCCAACCCCTGCCTGGCTTCCCATCCATCCACTTGCCTCAACAAAGGAGGCTTGGCTGAACCTTTTGCTCTAGTACTCCAGTAAAAAAGGCGGGAAACAGAAAGACCAGGAAGGTGTTGCTGTTCCCCTTTCTCTACTGACAGCCCTCCCAACCTACCCGGGGTAAGGGTCCCAGCCCAGGCCTGTCTAGCCCCATGAGGGTCTCGCTAGTTCATCCTGCTCAAAGAGCCAACAGACCGTGGCGTCTGCAGACCGTGACCTCCTCCTGGCAGACGGCAGCTCCGTCATCATCACCAGCTCCAATGCCTCAGTGCAATTGGAGGGGCCCAGCTCCAGGGTTCAGCCTCCTGTTTCCCTAGTCCACAGACGGGGGAGAGGGTTCTGCAGAAAGGGGTCAGGGAATGGTGAGGCAGGCTTGTGTTCCCGGCTTAACTGGACCACAGCATGGCTGTGTGGCCCTGTGCAAGTTACTTGAGTTCTTTGGGCATCCCTAGCATCACCCATTCTTTTGGAGGCTCAGGTGTGGAAATAGGACTTGCCCAGAGTAAACCACTGTGCAGATTGGGGGGGGGGCATTCCCACTATGCTCACACCCTCTCAGGTAACTCATTTCTCCTGCCTTCTCCAAGTGACCACAAGGTCACGTCACATTGACAAGGAATGCTTTCATGCGCTTCAAGGACCCAGCTAGGACCAGGTCTGCACACGCTCCACACAGAGAAGCCAGGCCATCCAGCAGGTGGGGCCAAGGGATCCCTCATCCAGCCCCTGCCTAAGAGGTCTGGAGGGGAAGCTATAAGCCAGGTGGGGGAAAAGCAAGCTTGGGAAAGGATACCCCTACAGGGAGAGCGCTCAGGTCCTGCGGTAGGGCCACACAGCTTTGGAGTCAGAGAGGCCTCAGGTCTGAAAATGGAGGGCACAGGAGGGCATGCAGCTCTGCAGATTATCCCTGGACCACTCTGGGGACCACTTTTTGCATGACAGCTGTCCGGTTTATATATTTATCAGGAAATTTCTGCTCTGAGGAAGGGGTGCCTTGTGCTTATGTGTAACAACGCCAGCTCCCCCATTCTTTGTCATTTATCTCTTCCTGTACTTCCTGCACTCACTCAGGACTGCTCCCTCCGCGGAAGGGACTAGAGCCGATCATCTGTACCCAGAGACAGCAGACGGCTTAAAACAGACAGGACACTTTTCAAGTATTTGCTGAGAGAGTTAGTGACCACCCTGTGAATGCCCTCAGGGCCCTGCTCAGGGCCTGCACCCAAAGAAGAGGCCCTTCAAGTCCCAGACAGATGGAGTTTGGGGGTGGGGGGACATCAGAAATGCCCAAGTAGGGAAATGCAATGGTCAGGAAATGCATTCCCTGTCATTCAAAGCCCAAAGTGAGGGTGACATCCTCTCTCCCTGCTCTGCAGTACCCCTGCCATGGCTGTGTATAGGTGTTCAGGTTGTGCACTGCACAGAGGATGCTCTAAGAAGCTGGGGGCTGCAGTTCCTACCATACTCCTGCACCCTGGTCTGAGGCTGCATTGCTAGGAGCAAAGAGCAGACTGTTCTAATCCACTGAGACATCTCATGGGGCAGCAGCAGCCCTGCTGTCCAGATACAGACCTCTCCAGAGCCTCCCAAGCCTCCAGTCATTCCCTTGAATCTGGATAGAACAGGGCTGCTGACTTAAGGTATGAGATCTGGGTGATGCTGACGAGTGACAACAATATAGCAAGACTTTAGGCTCTGTGGTGAGACAGACCTAGTAGAAGGCCCAGCTTTGTCACTCACCAGCTTTGTGATCTTGACATTATTGCTTACTCTCTGAGACTAGTTTTATTTTTTCTATCACAGCATTTAAAAAATGGAAGTGTAATCGACATAGAATAAATTATATATCTCCGTGCCTTTTCCCATATGCACACGTCTAAACAACCACTCCCTGAGTTAAGAACAGATTCTCACCCCTTTAGAAAGTTCCCTTGTTGAATCTCAGCTTCTATGTCTACAAAATGGATGAAACAATAGCTTCACAGAGTACTATGAAGGTGAAATGAAATGAAGCTTGTCCAGCATTTCGCATGGTGCCTGGTACACAAGGTGCACTCATCCCGTGCTGGCCTATTACTCTCCCCCTCTCCCCGCCATTCAGGCACTTAACAATTTATGCCTCATTTAAGTTTCTTAACAGGACTGCACTTGACCCCAGGGGAAACTGAGGCTTGATGAGGCAGTAGTCCTAGTTTTACTGCGAGACCTTAGAAAATTCATCTCCCCATTCTGGGCCGATGAAGGAGCTGCTCCCAAGATAGATGCGCCCTGGGTCTCATCTGCCTTTTGGAGAATGTGTGTAAGTTCTGTGCCTGAAGTAGAGGCCCTGGACCGTTCCCACATGGCCTGGCCTCTGTGTATGTGTTGGGGGGTGGGGGCAGCGGTTGTGTTCGGCTAGTCCCCGGGGATGTATGCACGGAGCTCTATCTCTGTGTGAAATGACTTCAGCCCTAAATTGCACATAAGGCACTTTTAGGAATCTATTTACCTCCCCTGTGGCCTCCGACCCATTTCACATTTGTCAGAGAGAAATTGGAGGAGCCAAAGTTGCCCTTCCTCCCCTCAACCGCCCCTGGGACATTCCTGGATCAGCGAGAGTAAAGGTGACAACAGAGAGAAGAATAAATCCTGAAAGACGAAGCTCCCCCTTTCCTCCATTTGCTATAAAGTGGTGCATTCCAGTCCCTCTCAGCTCAGCTGAGGGGAACTCGGAGCCCGGAGACCTGAGAAGACAGCAGAAATCCACACTTTCATCAAAACAACCTGCCCCCCCCCCCCCCCCCCGAGAGTGGGAGATCCCGGCCCCAGTCCCTCATCCAGGCAACTTCATTCTCGATTTATCACCCACTGGCTAGCCCAGAGTCCTACATCCTAGCTGTCCTTCCTGAGCTGGCTCTTACATTAGGACCAAGTGGGGAGGGAAGTGAGGAAGTTAGAAAGGTGACTTTGCAAGATGTGAAGGGTTTATTTAGTTCAAGCAGAGACGAGGGCCCATTGGGCAAAGAAGTAAGGTGAGGACCCCCGCATGGCTCAAGGTCAGACAGAGGGGTTTGAATTTCGGCTTCATCTCCTGACAGCTGCTTGGCTTTGGCCAAGTTGGCAGTTGCTGCAGCCTCAGTTTCCCCAACTGTAACATAAAGATGAGCACAAGATGGTTATGAGGACTGAAAGTGGCAGTGGCTGTTAAAAAGCCCACCAGGCACATAAATACATGACCAAAAGGAATATTTCAGTAGTGGGAATTATTGTTTTGCTCTCTGGATTTGTTTTCTATGATGGATGTGACAAATCACCACAAGTTAAGTGACTTAAAACAACACAAACTTATTATCTTACAATTCTGTAAACCAGATGTCTAAAATGGGACTCACGGGGCTGTACGCAAGGTGTCAGCGGGACTACATTCCTTTCTAGAGGCTCTGGAGGGGGGGGATTGTTCCTTTGCCTTTCCTAGTCTCGATGGGCTGCCTGCATTCCTTGGCTCGTGGTCCCTTCCAGCTGAAAAACCAGTGATGACAGACTGATGAGCGAAGTGGATGCCACTTTGCTCAGCAATGATGGACTGGATTGTCCTTTCATCCCTTCATTCTAACATTGACTCTTGGCCTTGCTCTTCCCTTTCAAGGACCCCATCGATTATAATGGGCTCATCCAGGAAACCTTCCCATTTTAAGGTCTGCTCATTAGCAACCGTAATTCCTTCTATGGCATTAATATCCCTTTGCCATTTAGTTTCATAAATGCACAGATTCCAAAGGTTAGAACGTGGGTCTCCTTGGAGGGCCATTCTCCTGCCTGCTGGTTCCTCCATCAAGCTGGGGAGACTGGGCCTCCCCTGGTGGCGCAGCGGTTGAGCGCTGGGTTGCGAAGCTGCCCGCGGCCTCTGCAGCGCCGGTTCGATCCCCGGCTGCCAGGCGGGGGTCCCACATGGCGCAAGGACCTCTCCTGCCACCTGCTGCTCCCCTCAGCGGTGTGCTTCGTCCGTCTGCCTGCTCTGCTCTCCCCTCTGGCTCTGGTGAATTCTCTCAGCCTCCCGTGCTTCTGACTGTACCCAGTGCTTGTATAAATAAATAAATAAATCTTTAAAAAAAAAAAAAAAAAGTACTAACCTAAACTTTAAAAAAAAAAAAAAAAAAGCTGGGGAGACTGCGATGCCTGTTTTCCAGGAGCTCATCAATGCTGCCAGCGGGTGGCCCTGGGTGCTGTTTTCCTTTCTTTCTTTGAAAAGGAGTTGGGATTACAGTGACTCGGGTTTCTGTCTGCTGCTGTGGAGTGGTGGTGTGTGGGAGTGATTATCACTCAGGCCGCAGAGTGTAAGACCTCAAGAACACATCTGACTCTGAAGGGAAGGAACATGTTACCCAGAGATTCTGAACTCAGCAATTATATGACTCTCTGATTAGCCTTCTATTTGGGGAGGGCAAGAGATGGGAAGTTATTTTATACCATTAGTCCAGCAAAGGGGTGGACTGGGTGAGTCGCTTACTATCTTTGCTATCAGTATCCTTTTTTTCTGGTTGCAGCACTCTGATTCTGCTTTAGGGTAATCCTTCCTCTCCCCTACTCTTCCCGACATTGGTTTACATGTTGTCACCAACCCCCATCTCCAGAAATTGTCATGAAACACAGGCCTGACCAATCAGAGACTCTCATCTTCCTGACCACTTCATACTTATCTTCTCATACCACTTCATACTTATCTTCATACTTATCTTCATACTTATTCATCCCCTAAGGGGATGAATCTAATACAGATATCAGGAGAATTTAGAGACAAACAGGTCACAGGGACTGGATTTGAGCCCTTCCTTAAAGCTTATGGGTTTTTTAGTTTCGCAAATTAACACTTCTTAAAAGAAAGATTTATTTATTTATGCAGACAAAAACTGGGGTACAGGCCAGAGGTGCTGGGGGTGTGGTGGTGAGAACATTCACCAGAGACAGAGTGGGGAACAGAACAGGCAGAATGACTGAAATGCACTGCTGAGGGGAGCAGCGGGCGAGTCAGGAGAGGTCTGCTGTGCCATGTGGGTAGCTCTCTGGCAGGGATCGAACTTGTGCTGCAGAGGCTGCAGACAGCTTCACAGGTTGCATCTTAACCTCTTGAGCCACGAGGGAGGTCCACAAGTTAACACTTTTGCTGTTGTTGTTTAAATGACAATTTTTGTCACTTTATATTATAATAAGACTATGATTATAAATAATATCCTTACAGCATGCTGTCATTTACAAGGAAGTTTTATATCCAGGACTCCACTTACTATTCACACTAAGATTGTGAAGAAAGGATTATTCACCCTGTTTTATGGATTAGAAGACTAATTCGATGTGTTCGTGATTGTGCGTTAGTGACATACCAAGACAGATGTCCTGAGAGGACAACTTGTGCTTTCTTTTCTTTTCCCTATCATGTCACCACCCCAGAATGTAAAGAATTAGAAAATATTCTGGAACAAAGTGGAATTTGAACTGGACCTTGAAGAATGGGCAGGATTCCAATAGAAGAGGCAGGAAAGGGGGTTTTAGGGAGAAGCAGCAGAGTGAGTAAAAGCCTGGAGGTGGACAAGGGCCAGGGTGATGGAGAGTACCCGCTGAGGACAGGCACGTAGTTCAGGGCAGGGCCTGAGGAATTTCTACTTTTAAAAGCCTCTTGCTCCCTAGGGATGTACAGGACCAAAATGTCTGCAAGCAGTGATGTGAAGTACAAAGGGTAGAAGTTCCCACCCTGACATCTGAGGAGACCAACACTGGAAGAGGCAGCAGGGTCTGCCCCGGCCCCCCGCAGTATTCTCTGTGGACAGACAACACTGCTCGGTTTCCAGAAGAAACTCCTCTGTGTCTCATCTGAGGGTGGGATCTGCTGCCATCTTTTTAGGGGTTGACAGTTCTGGACTTGCATTTTGGCCCTAGTGCTTCCCAGATATGTGACTCTGGGCAACTCACATCCCCTTTCCGAGCCTGGGTCCATCTGTGTGAGAGGATTCACGGGAACGAGAGGGAAGCCCAGAGATGGCCACTGTGAGAGTGGCCCATGAATGGTGCCTGTTATCATCCTCCTCCTTGTCGCTGTCTGGACCCATTCTTTCCCTTCTCTCTCCCCCTGTTGCCCACAGACCAACAGTCCGATTCCTTTCCTGGGTGCCTTTTGCTGGATTTCTGTTTCCCTGCTTGGAGTCTCATTCCCATCATGAGTAAAGAAATATTCAGTCCTTTGAATCAGGGGCATAATGACTCTAACCACAACTGCAATTTATTACTTTTTCTTTTGTGTTTGTCTTCCTGTTTCTGTTTTTTCCTCACGCAACAGGCCCCTGTCTGTCTTGGTCAGCATCTTGCTTAGTGCCCGGGGTATAGAAGAGGCTCCCTAAATATTTGCTTACAGAAACATTGCATGAGTGACCTGGGATTGAACTCTTAGAGTGAACAGGCAGTGGCACCCAGTGCCATGGACAAAGCCTTGGGCCTCTGCGTTCCTTTGGAGGTTGCCATCGACCACGAAGCAAAGGAATGGTGGAGTGAGGCCGCTTCTCCTGGCAAGTCTCTGAGGTAGGTAGAATTTATCCCTACTTTAGAGTTGGAGAAACTGAGGCTTACAGGGGCTTGCTCAAGGTCCAGTAAGTGATGGGCCGGGACTTGACCTAAGATCTGCGTGTTTATTTCCATCTGAATATTTTATTTATTTCACCAATGATCTCTGTTTGTAATAGAGCTTTCTGTTCTTCAAAATGATATTGGGCAAACCTAGAAAAAGAGGCAGTCATTCTAGAAGTGTTTTCCAAAGCTAATTATGGTGGAGGACAATGTTGGGGTGCCAACCCCTACTATTGTTCTCAGACACCTTAATGAAAGTCATTACATGAGCAAGCTGCTAACCTGTAAGCAAATGTGTCAACTTATGAACAATCAAGTAATTCCCTGATCCTTGTTGGATATTAACCAAGTGCTGGATATTAGCCAACGAGTGAGTTGCTCAACACTCTCCCTAGAGGGGGCTTGTTGGATGGGAGGGATTTTCCAGCTCGTGACTTGGATGAACCCAGAGTTATTTCCCTATTGAGCAGCCCCAGTCTGAGAGGCACCAGCGGCCTCGACTGAGAGTGGCTGGGACAGAGCGGGGGAGTGCGCTAGCCCACTCTGTCCATGCCTGGCCTGGTGGTGTGGCCTTCTGAAGCCTCAGTAGGACTTGAGCCTACAAAGCAGCCCAGGCGAGCTCCCCTGGAAATCAAGGATCTGGGTAGGGGAGGGAGCTAGTTTCCAGGGAAACAGAAGACCTTCTGCCCAGCAGGGAGAGAAGGCCTGAACCTGAGGGGAGGCCAGAGAAGCAAAGGAGGAGACCTCGGCCCTTGGAACTGAAGGGCCCAGAGTGGGGGAGGCGGACGCCATGTGGAGAGAGGGCAGGAAGGGGAATTTGGCACAGGCCTCTGCTGCCTGGTCTCAATTTACTTGTGAGGAGCCTCCTAATAGCCGGGTGAGAGCTGTGCACGCTTTCCTGAGAGCCTGCTAAGTGTTTATGGAATGATTTGTGAGGAGAAGTTTCTTTGGAAGCAGCTTGGGGAAGGTTATGTTATTAAGAGCTCTCTCTCCAAGTTCCCCTTGGCCCGCTTCCCCCCAGGCCCCTGGGGTCTGGGCAGCCCATGGTCACAGCAGCTGTTTGCTATTTGGTAGGCCATGGGGCTGTGGAGTGTATGGGGCTGAGGGAGACAGGAGAACGGGGCAATTTCCTCCCCCACCCTGAGGTGGCAAGGTGGAGGCACGCAGCAGAGGAAGATGGAGCCAGAGAGGGAGCCTGCCTCGGAGGGAGCTGCCCCAGCCTGGGGAAAGTGTGGGGTCTAAGTGGGGGAGCTAAGGAGGAGGGAAGCAACAAGAGGTGGCGGATGTAGGGGACTGAAGCATGCCATCAGCTACCTCATGACAGGGAAGTCAGTGGGGAGTGACATGGAAAAGCCAAAAAGAAGGGCCCTTTGGAGTTAGGGGCCATCTAGCCCATTTGATATCCCCAGCATTGTTGGCCCAGAGCAGCTTGCTGAGTGATGGGTCCTCACCCAGCCAAACATCCCTCCCGGCTAGACAAGGACTCAGCGGGGGCACCCGGCCAACCCTGGAGATGACACTGGTCTGGGACGCTCAGGACCATCTATTCACATCTTAGCCATGGGAATACGCCCAACCTGGTCTCCACAGAGCAGCTGTCTAGCCCAGGAGTCGGCAGCCAGCAACACGCTCCCACTGGAAAGGGCCAGTGACTGGCTGTTTCTGATTCTCTGAGATAACTGCCAGGGCATGTGCGCCTTCCATGATCTTTTTTCCAATTTCTCTACACAACAGTCTTGAGGCTCTGGACTTTCTACCTTCATAACTGAGAAAAACTGAAGTCCAGAGAGTGTGGTGAGTCCACTGAGGCCACACAAGCGAGTACCTGCCCAGATGTTAGAGAGCACAGCTTGTCCTCCTGCCTGCAAACTGCACTGACCCAAGAAACTGACTGTCTTCTCACCTGGCATTCTGCATTGCCATTGTCTGTGACGTCTCTCTGTCTGCCTGTCACCCCACTTCTGGGGGGTCTCCCTGAGGAGAGGGATCAGGTTGGCTTCATCTTGCGTTTTTTTGCTCCCTGCACTAGGCCTGGAGCTGAGAATGGATGGAGTGATGAATAAATGGCTGGCTGGCTGGCTGGCTAAACTCTGGGTCAGAATTTGAAAGACAGAATGCCAGGTGGAAGGAAGAACAGAAGCAAACTCATAAAGCCCCAGCATGGTGGCCTGTCTGGGGTGAAAGTATGTGCAAGTCCGGGCTCCAAGACTGCTGTGTAGAGAAGTTGGAAGAAAGATCATGGAGGGCCCACAGGCCCTGGCAGGGGTCTCAGAGGATCAGAAACAGCCAGTCACTGGCCCTTCTAGTGGGAGCGTGTTGCTGGCTGCCGACTGCTGGGGTAGAGAGGCTGCTCTGAGGAGACCAGGCTGGGCAGATTCCCACGGATAGAATGTGAGTAGATAGGACCTGGCACGGTGTTCTAACACATAGCAAGTTCCAAAGCACAGTACTGGCTGTGCAGTGGAGTGGGAATGATTTTTTTTTTAATATACTATTTTATTTTTTTAAAGATTTATTTATTTATTTATTTATACAAGCACGGGGTACAGTCAGAGGCGTGGGAGGGTGAGAGAATTCACCAGAGCCAGAGCAGAGAGTAGAGCAGGCAGACTGACGAAGTACACTGCTGAGGGGAGCAGTGGGTGGCAGGAGAGGTCTGCGCGCCATGCGGGACCGTTGCGTGGCAGTTGGGGATCGAACCGGTGCCGCAGAGGCTGCGGGCAGCTTCGCAACCCAGAGCTCAACCGCTGCGCCACCAGGGGAGGCCCGGGAATGATTTTTTGATGCCACAGAGTTTGTAGGGTCTCCATTGGCATTTTGCAAGTGGGGACACTTGAACGTTTTCTGGTATATTCGGGTGAATGAAAAGCCTACTTATCATTATCTGTTCAAATTTCTCTGTTTTATGTATAAGCACAAAGTATTTTTTTAAAGATTTTTTTATTTATGCATACAAGAACTGGGGTACAGGCCAGAGGTTCAGGGGGAGAGGGGGTGAGATGATTCGCCAGAGACAGGGTGGGGAGCAGAACAGGCAGACTGACTGAAATACACTGCTGAGGGGAGCAGTGGATGCGATAGGAGAGATCTCCCGGGTCATGTGGGTATCTCCCTGGCTGGCCTGGAATAGAACCAGTGCTGCAGAGGCTGCGGACAGCTTCACAGCGCTGCACTCAACCCGCTGCACCACCGGGGAGGCCCTGGTTCAGATGTTATTAAGACTGGTTTTCCATTTCAGAAAAATTACATCACTTACAGCAGTATCTCGTGATGTTGGGGTGACCTCGCCCTGTCTGTACGCACCACGGTTGCAAGTTACAGTGAGCCTATTCTACACTCCCCCACCACATTATGTCCTCCTAGGGCAGTCCGTCCTGAGCACAAAAATAGTGAAACATGTCTTTTTATTATAAACAACTTTCCATTTATTTCATTTCAGTTATTCAGTGGTGTATTGGTGCCAAGTCATGCAGGAGCACAGAGCACATGTCTCTTCTTGACTCTGTGTTCAGTGTCACATCACGTTGCAAATCAAGTATGGTGCAAGTATTTACACTACAGCAATTGGCAAAGACTATAAATTAAGATATTTTTCCTTTAGAGATTTAATTTTAAACATATACCGGCTCATTACTAGCTCTACTGGTTTTTCCCTTTGTGTGTAGAGGCAGGTGATATTATCTAGGAATATCATTTCAGCATAATAAAGCGGAGAGGTGTTGGACCCCATATGGTAGAGCACCACAAATGAGAGACATGAGCTTGTAGACAGTTACACATAAAGGCCTCTTGCCTGTGGAAGATGAGAAGTGGGTTTCTGCAGACTCCTTCAGAAGCCAGGGGGCTTCTTGTGCAGAGGATGGTGAGCTGGGACTAGGGGCTAGGTGGAGCCAAACGACCACAGAAGGTGCTGCTCCCTGCCCTCCTCTAGGGAACAGGAGCCAAACCAGAGGCAGCTCCTGCTCCCTCCCTCTGAAAATTTAGCAATTTTTCACAACAGATCCTGGGGCTGCTGTGTTGTGCTGGGCTATTTTGTTGCTTACAGTTTTGACAGTAAAAATGGTCAGAAAAGGAGAGGCTGAGTGACCTTGACAAAGATCAACACTTGACCTGTCCTCCTGGGAGTTTTGACCTTGCCATCAACACTTCCTAGTATCAGCCCAAAGTCTTTCCATCCTGTTGCACTACAGCCCACTATCCAGGAGCTCAGCCCCTACCTAGTATTAATAACTCCCAGCTTCTGAGCTCCTGCTGTGTGCCAAGCACTATGCTAAGTGCTTCCCATGCATCACTTCCTGCATTTCATCCCCTCCGGCTTCCCTGGGAGGTCATCTTGTTTTCCCCACTTTTCAGATGAGAAGTCAAGTTCTGGGAGGAGATTGAGATTAGACTTGGCCTAGGTCACCCAGGCAGCCAGTGGTGGAGACAGGACCAAAAGCCAGGCTGTCTGACTCCCAGCAAGGTTCTCAACCCCACACTTGAACTTTCAAAGGAAAGATGGTATCTGTTCAGCTTCTCCCTTTGATGAGGTCCAAAGTGTAGGTCAGAGCTGGAAGGGACCAGAGAAATGACCTAATCCCAAGATTCTCAACAGTTCATAAATCCCTCCCACCCCCGACGTACCCATCTTCAGTATCAAAGACCCTGCAGAGGCCTTCTTTTTCCTCGGAAGAGATGTTTCTGCTGGTCTGTTTGTCACGTAGGTAGGGTCTAACTGAATAATGGTGATTTCAGCAGTGTCACTGAGAGCCAATATTATTGCTATGGCTTTAAAATACAAACAAAAGAGGAATCTATTAGTCACAGAGGAGTGAAATAAGCCCATTGAGTAATCAGCCTGCCGGCCATGGTACCTGTAAACCACAGGGATGATAAATGAAATACCATAGCCGAATTCTTGGACACTCGCTGGTGGGTGTGGGGCCTGTGGGCCAGGAGGTCATGGGCTTTTTTTCTGGAAGCTCTGCTTCCTGTCAATGGACTGAGAACCTGTGCTCGAGCTCCAGTTCCCATTTCACAGATAGCGAAACCAAGGTCCAGAAAGGAGAAATGGTTTATCCAAGGTCACCCATCAAGTTCAGAACAGAGTCAGGGCTGGAAGCCAGTTCTAGCTGACTGTCCCCAAGCTGGGAGGACAGCGAGTGCTTGTGCGCTGTGGCTAGGGTCACACAGGGTATTCTCCCTCCCTCTCTGACCTGCTTTCCTCCTCCCTCTGACATTCCCTGGCTGACCTCAGAGCCCCTTCTCCTCCCCTTTGTAGACGAAGCTGCCAAGGTTTCCAGAGGGACTTGGGGACAGGGTGGGGCTTCCGGAATGTCCAGACTTGGGGACGGACTGGCTAGAGACCAGGATCCATGTCTCCAAGCCTCCTCAGGCCTGTTGTCCAGTGGTAGCTGTGTGGGTGGATCCAGACACTATCTGGCATTTGCCAAATGGGCAGAGGGAATGATGGCTTCCCCAAAATCCAACCAGAAAGGGTCTTTTTGGACGGAATAAAGACTGGGAAGAGTGTGGCCAAGATTTTAATTTCTGAGCATCCTAGATACTAGCCATTTGTGTGAGCCAGTCATTTCATGAGCACAGGCTTCAGCATTCTTCTGTAAAATGGGTCTAAGGATGCTCATCCATTCAGCAGTACTGAGCTAATCACACTCCATGCATTCTTGCATTTAAATCTCACAATAACCTTTTGCTAGGTGCTATATTTTATACCTTAATGACAAGGTAACTGGAACTCCTAGAGTCTTAACAACTTGTCCAGGAATCCACAATGGATCCAAGATCCATACCCAGGGGCTGATGGGAGATGCCTGTACCTCATTCTGAAGGTATTTTAAGCTGGAGCATGGTCAGCTAGAGCAGGAATTTTAGGCCAACCATATTGAGAGTGGGGCAACTCTGAGGGAGGAAGCTGTGGAACCACATCCCGGGACCCGGGCACTCAGAGTCTGAGAGGAGGGCATCTTGCTTCTGTCAGGATGTCACTCATAGGGGGCTGGTTGCCCTGTTGCTGGGGATCACATCTCAGAGCTGGAGAGATGCAGGGCTGCCCTGCCCAAGTGCCCATCCTGTCTGGCTGGCTCCCTGAGTAGCAAGTGTGGATGTTGTGAGGGGAGCTGGGGCCTAAGAATGACAAGTTACAAGGTTAGCCACCAAGAAGGCAGCGAGCCATTTACAAACATTTGCTGATTTGATCCTCTGTCTCTCCTGTGAAGTGAAGCTTATTCACATCATTTTAGAGGGGAGGAGACTGAGGTCCAGGGAGATGGAAGACTAGTTGAAAGTCACCCAGGACCAGGATTTTGACCACAGCTTGTGGCTTTTGTTGTCCCCAGCACCAGTCTATATTGGCTGCAGGATATGGCATGAGTCGTGATACCTCTCTGGGCCTTAGTTTCCATTGAATGAGAAAATTCACTGCTGCCCTTGTTAAAAAGTGTTGGGAGGTTGGGCCTCCCCGGTGGCACAGCGGTTGAGCGCTGGGTTGCGAAGCTGCCCATGGCCTCTGCGGCACCGGTTTGATCCCCGGCTGCTCCCAGGCCACCGGAGGAGGGTCCCACATGGCGGGCAGACCTCTCCTGCCGCCCGCTGCTCCCCTCAGCAGTGTACTTTGTCATTCTGCCTGCTCTGCTCCCCGCTCTGGCTCTGGGGAATTCTCTCACCCTCCCACGCTTCTGACTGTACCCAGTGCTTGCATAAATAAATAAATAAATCTTTAAAAAAAAAAAAAAAAAAAGTGTTGGGAGGTTTCAGTGAGCTCCTGGATGGAGCTGCCCACGACTGACATTGTGCTATCATGTGATTGCTCAGGTATTGGTGACTATGTACACTAAAAGATTCATGTCCTCTGACCTGCCCCATGCTTTAAATTCTACCCTAACAGTTGCTTCTCTAGGATCTGAAGGGTGGTATGGTTGGAGAAGGATTATACAGCTTTACAACTCTGCCTTATGCCTGGGTCAAGTTCACTTGCTTCCAGAAAGGCAGATGGTCTGAGACTGCTGAATTATTCCTCTAGAACTGGGTGAAGTACTGTCTGATAAGCTTGGCACCTTCTCGTAGGCAAATATACCACCTCTCATGAAAAGCAGAGGTGGCCGAATGATTTTGTGGTTACAACTATTTTGGTGACTGAGGTCTGGGAGTCAGAGTGGGGCCCTGGGAGACCCTATTGTGTGGCATCTAGACAGACAGGAGGCATTTTAGGGAAGGCCATGCACCCCATTGGATGGCCAGCATCTGCCCAAAGTGGGTTTGGTCAATGTAGAGATGAGAAGCCAATTCGGATCAACCCAGAATGGACAGGCAGCGTCAGGATATCATGGCAGAATGTCTCAACTATTACCCGCAGGATTTTAATTTATAAAGGTGATTGAGTCTCAAGACATAGTCATCTCCAGAAGTCAGAACATCTTGGGTTGGGGTAATGTCATCTCCAGCAGTGCGGGCGAATCATCTCCAGCAGTAAGCTGGGTCAGGTGATATAATCTGGGGGTGAAACTGGAGTATTCTTTCCAGTTTGGTGTCCATTAAGGCTGTGCAGGACCTCAGCGTCTGCCATGTTTGATTGAAACTATGGCTTATTTGGAGGGTTGGAGCCTCTGGATTGTAAATCAGTGAGCACACCCAGACCTAGTAGTAATAAAACCACAGTCACGAGAATGGTGCAGCTGCACTTGCCAGCTTTTTGGTTTTGGCAGAAATTTAAGTTCAGTCTGGTCCCATATCAGATGTGCAGCTTCCTGGCCTGTGGGACAATCTACCTTAAATGGATCCCAGGAAGTCTATACCCCTGATTTGGCCTCCATCCCTTGTGGGATGGGGACAAGACTGAAAATGTATAAGATAGGTTAGGGCCTGGGGCAAGATGGAGATTCACTTAGGGGTTTATGGGTTGATTGGAATTTTTAAAGGCCTTGAGGAGACCATTATGTCTCTCAGTTAAATCTGTTCTCGGATACCTGTTAGGAACATGAAAGTTCTCTTGAATGCCTTGTCCGAGAGCCCAGGCCCATGCATTTGGAAAAGTGGAGACGTTTGCATTGTTATGATCAGTAATTTCTGTGACCCTGAAGGGAAAAAGTAGTGGCCTTGATAAATGGAGAATGTGTGATTTTAATTTTTAGTTTGGGATCTGTGAGACAGGAGACTCCCAGAGTTCATTGTCTTGAAGGGGACAATTTCTAGGTAATGACCCAAGAGTTAACAATAAATGCAGAGATGGGACCATTGGTTGGCCAGAACAGTCAGTGCTAAGATGACTCCCTGCCGAAAGTTTAGCCAAGTGTATGGCTTCTTTAGGGTCTGGTCTGCTTAGGATTAGGTCCACTTTTTATTGAGGACATTCAGACTAAAAGCTGGAAAGCAGAGACATTCTAATGAGGCCTGCCATGTGTAATGGCAAGTAGGTCATCTCCCATTGCTGTTCACTCACTTCATCCCAAGGGGCTTCCCCACTAGACAAGGGGTTTAGGAGAGGGGTGACTTCCTCCACCATGACAGTTCCATCTGGCAAGGACTGAGGACAGGGGAAGCCACTCCCACATGCTGGTGGAATATATCAGAAGGTCTAGTTTTGGCTCCATCTTATCTAAGGAGGCCTTGATGGCTGTGCCAAATTTTGGAAGTGCTGTTTCCATGACCCAGAGCACAACGGCAGTGTGTGGAGGGCCACAGGCCCAAGTCTGTGAGGTCTCTATTTCCAGGAGGACACAGTAGATGATCAGTCCGGACAGAGGAAGGAACCTTGCAATAAGAGCCTAAGAAGCAGCCAAGTGTGTGGGGACCAAGTGGGAAAGGCTGGGAACTGTGGGCTATAGGCACAAAGGTGGGCTATAGGTCACTGCTGCCTCTCAGGAACTGGTTTCTATACAGTTCCCTGGGGAGACCAGACCTCAGGGAAGGTCTCTGCAGACCAAGGTGGCTACATCAGTCTGCACAAAGGCATAATCAAGCCCAGCCCATCGGAAATCTCAAGAACAAAGCAATTTTTGATGTGCTACTTTCTCTCTGTCCCATCATTGGTGGATCCAGGTGGCGCTGTCCTTGAAGTATTCATTAGCACCTCCCTCCTCTCTCTCCCTCTGCCCCACTGTCCTCTTTGTGCCAATTTAAAATATGTTTAAATTTTTATTTTGAAATATTTATGGGTTCACCACAAGTTGATCTACAGGTTTAACTGAATTTTTATCAAAATATCAGCAAGGCTTTTTTCATAGATACAGACAAGATTATCCTAATATTGATAAGGGGAAGACAAAGAAGCTTGAACACATCAATTCTGAAGAACAAAGTGGGAAGAATCACCCACCTGTTACAGGACTGATTATATGCAATCAAGACAGAGTCAACGGAGACTGTTCATCCTGGCCTAGTTTGGATGGGGCCTCAGTGCACATGCTCCATAGGCACTTGGCAGGGGAAGCCTAACGCACCCCCCCAAATCATGCCCACCAGGCATGAAGATAGAGGCATGGACAGGGATCCTGGCACTAATGGAAAGGCCTGTACACTGGGATCTGAGCGAGGGGTGCCAAGGAGTAGCTGATGTCAGGGGAGCCAGGGACATCTATGCAAGAATCTTCTGGTGGGTCTGGGTTGGAATGTCTCCCCAGCTCCCCAGTCACCAAATGACTGTGAGCAATCCAGTTCTCTGGACCTTATCTTTCTGGGTGTCTCAACTTTATAATAAAGGTTCAGACCCCATGATGCAACCCCATCTCCATCTCTTCCTCCCTCCTCTCTCCATGCCTCCTCTTGCTCCTCCTCCTCCTCTGGCTCTGTGGGGTTGCTCTGTCTAGGGCGGGTGAACTCATACTCTGATGTGGCTTAGCCAAACCAGTGCGTTCCTTTGAACGCAAAGAAAACCAAACAACACATTGCTCATTATTGTTAGAAAAGTCAGTAGGATGGAAAAGTTGCCTCTTCACAGACCATGGTGCCACCCCAGCTGGATTTTCCTATTCCTCAGAGCCCAAGTTCTTGGGGGAACATAGAATCCTAGCATCCTGGAATCACAGGATAATGGAACCTTAGACTAATATAATGTTAGAATCCTACAATTGTTGAATCATAGGCAGTCACAATAACAATATCTTGGAATTATATTATGTTAAAACCAGAGATTCCTTTTACAACATGAAATCTTTGCATGTGGAATCCTAGAATTCCCAACATGTTGGTGCCAAAAACATCATTTTGGAGCCAAGAGTCCACCTCTTCTGGTCCCTAAATGCTATGGACTGAATGTATGGCCCCTAAATTAGGAAATTGAAGACCAAATTCCCAATCTGATGGTACTTGAGGGGAGGAACTTGGGGAGGTAATTAAGTCATGAGGGTGGAACGCTTGTGAGTGAGGTTAGTGTCCTTATGAGGCACAAGAGAAACAATCTTTCTCTCCACCATGTGAGAACACAGCAGGAAGGTGTCCACCTTCAAAGCAGGAACAGAGATCCCACAGGAACCAAATTAGCCAACATTTATCTTGATTTTGGACTTTCCAGCCTCTAGAACTGTGAGAAATAAATGTTTGTTGTTTAAGACACCATGGAAACCCCACTCTTCAGGGTCACACAGCAAGTGAGAATTGGGAAGGCAGGGGCCCTGCCTGCCCTCCACAAGCTCTGGATGTCCTCGGGCTGGGAGGAGACCTGAGTCTGACTCCAACTGCCTTCTGGAGAAGGCACCCAACCTCTCGGACCTCTAGTTTCTCCACAGCAAGGGCAGAATAATTTCAGGGGATTGGCGAATTAGTAGCTTGTAGAGTCTTTCCAGTGTTCTCGGCTTTCTCCTGACGTGAGACATTCAGGGTGTTGAATGAGCTGGGCTCTCTGAAAAGTCCTGGTGCCCAAACAGGATTCAGAGGCAGAGGGCAGGGCCAGCAGGGCCCCCAGGGACAAAGCTGGGCCAAGGCTGGTGAGCCAAGCCGAGGACCTTAATGTCAGACCCCCCAGGGAAGCGCACTAATGAAGCCTCTCCTAAAGCATTTTCGAGGTGTCCCAAAAAGCCCTCCCTGACAATAGACCTGGTGTGTTCCTGTATCTGCCTGAGCCTCAGTTTCCTGTGTGCAGAATACAGAGTAGCTCTCTAGGTTCCCCTTCCCCAACTCCTGGGCGACCCTCCTTCTCACTGAGCCAGGCTTAGCCCGCGGCCTGTAGTTTCCTTGAGGCAGTGCTAACAGGTTTCAACTTTTTACCTTACAGCAGTGTAGGCCAGAGACACTTTGCACATTAGAAACAAATATTAATGAACTTCAGTGGAAGGGACCTTAGTCCCCTGGTCCATCTGTCACAAAGGCCTCTTCACATTTCTGTCATTTCAGCACCTCCAGGAGAGGCTGGGTGTCTCCTGGGTTACACAGAAAGGTCAAGAAATATCTGCACCCCAACTATTCTGTCTCTCCAAGGCTGGTTTTCTTTTTTCTTTTTTTGTTTTACTCCTGGGGTGGCATTCAGCTTCCCAGTCTCCGACTTATTTATATGTTGGGAGAGGGAGGGGGTTGAAGCTGGGGGCAGACTCATTTCAGGACATCAAAGTCAAGGAACCTAGTGGTGCCCTTGGTGGGAGGTCTGGAGGAGCCTGCCCTGTCAGCATGTGGGCAAAGTCAAGCCCCCTCTAGAGGGGCGGGGATGCTGGGATGGGGGTGGGGGGGCAGGGGAGGTAGGTTCAGATCAAGTTGCCCTGAATGGAAACAAACTCCAACCCCAAACCAAACCCAAGTGGAGATTGCAGGAGGAACTGGGTGTCCCAGGCAGCCCCAGGCTGGCTGGGACAGGGAGGAGTCGAAGGAACTCAGGGCTCCGGTCTCCTCAAGGGGCTTGTGGTTCCCAGGCCTGTGTGGAACAGCCCTCCCTCAGAGACCCAGGCAGATGGAATTTCTATGGAGAGAGCCAGCAGCCAGCGCGGGAGAGCAGCTCCAGGCCTGTGTTTATGTCTGCCAGACAAACATCCACAGAGGACTGGAGTCTCCCAGCGGCACCAGAGAATGAGGCTGGTGAGGAGAACTGGTGAGCACCACTGCTTTAGGCTGTGGGCACACTGAACCGTGGGCAGCTGGCTGTGTAGAGCCCTTAGTGCCTCCAAGGGCACTGCCTTAGCCACAAGGAATCCTCAGGGCTGGGCCCTTGGCCAGCAGTCCACTCACATTTGGCTGTGCTTGGCTTCCAAAGGAAATAGCAGATGAAGGTAAATCAGGACCTGACACTGATGAGGGAGACAAGAAGGGTTATCAGGCAGGGTGAGAGGCACCCCGGGACCCCTAAACCTGCCTGCTCGAAATAGGTTCTGCCATCTGCCACATTAAAACAAAACATACCTTCAATAAAAAATAATTTTAATACAATTAGTGTGCAATAAAGAATAGAGAAAGAATATAGTTAAAATAGTTTCCAATTAAACATGCCAAATTATCCATCTCCTTGTGGGTAAATGCCCAGTCAGACAGGGTTGGCCCAAAGCAGGACCACTGAGGCCCAAAAGCTGGCCAGTCTAAGGCACCTTCTGGTGGGGCCATAGGAAGGGGCAGAAGGGGCCAGGCAAGTCTGGAAGGAAAGCAGCAAAATCAAAATCCAAGTCAAGATAAAAGCTGCCATGGTCAGCCTCCCCACGGGTCCCTCACCCACGGCTCTGCTCCTTTCTCGGGTCTCCTTCCCTGTCCCCCGAGTCCCTGCCACAAGTCCAAGGGGTGAAGGAAGCGTAGTTTCCTCACCTGTCTCTCTGCTCCACAGACCTCCTCTGGGTCTTCTTGATCCCCTCTTTCCTTCTCTCACCCCTTTCTGACCTCTCCTTGCTCTTCAGCCCCACCCTTCCATAGGATCGGGCAGGGAACCTGGAACCTCCCCTTTCAGGAATATCATACTGTTATTGTTGCTTTCACCAAGGGGGCAGCTCTTGATCTCAAGTCTGCGGATCCTGGTGTAGGAGGGAGAGACAACCAGCAAATGCTGAGCATCCATTTCTTGTTAGCCCCTGGGCCAGGCCCCTTATTAAATGCATCCTCTCATTTAGTCTGAACACTGCCCTGACAGGTAAGATTGATTAACACCCCCATTTGGCAGATGAGGAAATGGAGGTTCAGAGGAGTGAGGAGATTGGGGGAGGGCAGTGGGGAGTGGGCAGTGGGGAGTGCACCCAGGGGCATGAGGCAAAGAGTGGAGGGGAAGTCTTCAGGTGCCTGGCAGCCAAGGCTGCTGCCCTCCGCTCCTTCCCCTTCACCATCATGTTTGAATCTTCTCACACACACACCCCGCCCCGTGACTCTGGCCTGTACCCCAGTTCTTAAAAAAAAAATGTGTCCATTTCCATTTCCTCTTCAGAGAAGTTTCTTTTTAGCTCTTCTGCCCATTTTTTTGGACAGGATTATTTTCTTTGTTGTTGTTGAGTCTCATCAGCTCTTTGCAGATTTTTGTGATCAGTCCTTTATCACTAGTGTTGTGTGCAAAAATGTTCTCCCAGTCGGTGGGGTTTCTCCTTGTTTTTGTTATTGTCTCTTTTGTCGTGCAGAAGCTCTTTAATAGATGAGTGAATCAAGAAGATGTGGTACATATACACCATGGAATATTACTCAGCATTCAAAAAAGATAAACACATGCAATTTGCAGCAACATGGATGACGCTGGAAGGGATCATGCTCAGCGAAATAAGCCAGAAAGAAAAAGAAAAATACCAGATGGTCTCACTCATAGCAGGAATCTAGAAAACTTAAATAAGGGACCAGGAAAATGAATAACTATAAGAAAGTGAAAATCAAAATCAACAAAAAACTATGAACCAGAGACACTCTATGGGAGGTGGGGGGCGGGGAGGGGAGGGATTGGGGTCAAAATAAGGGGATTGCAATAGTATGGGGAATATAAAAATAAAATTTATTTAAAAAAAGAAAAAAAAAGAAAAGGTCAAAAAAATGTGTCATATATACTTTTGTATCATTGTGAATTTGTTTTCTCCTTTTAATTTGATCACTTGATTGATTTTTCTTTTTTTAAGTTGAGCCAGCATTGGTGCACAACACTGTATGTTTTAGGAGTGCAGGCTCACACCTCTTCAAATGTACGTCCCCACACCCCACAACCACTACCAAGGTAGTACTCACCCTCCTCCGCAGGTCATTGCGTCTCCCTCCTCCACCCTTGGCTCCCACCACCAGATTTGCTCTGGTAGCCTCAGTTCTGCAGATCTCAAGGATTTGTTTTGATTTGTTCTTGTCTGTTCCTTTGCTTTAGTTCTTTGTTTTCCACATATGAGTATTTGATATTTGTCTTTCTATTTTGACTTATTTTGCTTGACATAATTCCCTCAAGTACTATCTGTGTTGTTGGAAATGACAAGGGTTCATCTTTCTTTTTTATAGCTGAGTATATTCCCATATATATATATATATATATATATATATATATATATATATGAGAGAGAGAGATGTATAGATATAATGGACTATTACTCATATATATATATATATATATATATATATATATGATGTTTATCCACTCATTTGTTAACGAGCACTTAGGCTGTTTCCATGTCTTGGCTATTGTAAATAGTGCTGCAAGGAACATAGGTGCATATGTATACATATTTTTCTTTTTAGTTTTTTTGAGGCATCTCCACACTATTTTCCATACTATTCTTCATACTAATTTGCATTCCTACCAACAGTGTACAAGATTCTTTTTTCTCTACACCTTCGACAACGCTTGCTATTTTTCATCTTTTTGATATAGGATATTTTCATAACGAGTAATATCTCATTGTGGTTTTGATTGTTATTTTCCTAAAAATAAGTGATGATGAGCATTTTTTCATGGACCTGTTGGCTGTCAATATGTCTTCTTTGGAGAAGTGTCTATTCAGACTTCTGCCCATATTTTTAATGGGTTGTTTGTTTTGTTGCTGTTTTTTATTGTATGAGTTCTTTATATATTATGGATATTACCCGCTTGTGAGACATATAATGTGCAAATATTTTCTCCCATTTGGTAGGATGTCTTTTGATTTTAATGAGTTTCTTTCACTGTGCAGTGCAGAGCTGTTTAGCTTGATAAAGCCCCATTTGTTTATTTTTGCTTTTGTCTCCCTTGTTGGTGGAGTTCAGTCCACAGCGATATCTCTAAGGCCACTGTCATGGGTGTGACTCCTGTATTTAATACTACTCTTCGATTTTCCCTGGTATGCATATGCCTCTGGGATGAGCTTAGCCCCTTGAGAACACAAGGCCACACTAAGTGTGAGGCCCTGGAGGCCATGTTTATCCAACTGTGATCCCCACTCCTGACTGGATCAACATGGACAGGTGACCCAGGCTGGACCAGCCACATGCTCTCTGACTAAATTTGAGGGATTGGGATTAAGAGCCAGCACCGGCCCTCAGTCAGACTCCTGATCCGGCTGACACTGAGGAACAAATGAAAGGAGGTCTGAGGGACTGTCTCATCCATGAGTCCAGGAGGCAAGCAGCAGAGAGAGGGTGGGAGGGAAGGATATGCAGCACCAGGCCCTGCCATGATCTCCTGGCTGCTTTCTAATCTCAAGAGACCAAGGCTTGGGCCTCCCTGGTGGGATAGGGGTTAAAGTCTCAGCACTGTCAAGCTATTGCCAGCCACTGTGGCATGGGTGCGATCCCAGACCAGGGAGCTAAACCTCATGGCCAGCAGACCTCTCCTGGCTTACCTGCTGCTCCCCTCAGCAGTGTATTTCCATAGATCCACCTGTTCTGCTCCCCACTCTGTCTCTGGTGAATCCTCTCACCATTCCTGCACCTTTGACCTACACCCCAGTTCTTGCATGCATAAATAAATAAAATAAATTTTGAAGAAAAAAAAAGACCAAGGCTGGTCCTCAGCCCTGCCAGGGGTTCATCAGAACACTGTTTTTAAGGTGACTAACTCTTTTGACCTAAACTCTCCTGAGAATCCTAAGCAAACAGCTGATTTTTGCAATTTAAAAGTGGGAGAACTACTTAATCCTTCTGCCTCATCTTTGAGTTCACTGCAGGCGTATCTACCCTTGGTTTTGCCTATAGTTTCTGACACTTCCACAGATAAACCCTTCCCCTTCTCTTGGTGCCCCTCTCCTGTGAAGACCATGTCCTCTCTGTACACACACACACACACACACACACACACGCATGCACACACATGTACACACTCCAACTCTTACTGCCCTCCGCCCATTGTTTTGCCTCTCCAGTTGCTCCATACGCTCCCATAGAGCTCCAGACCCCTATATCACCTCCCACTCCCAACCTCATCTCCTACCACCCTAGGGCTTTATGCCCTCCCCTCTGGCGCACTGAGCCCTGCCCCCAGCCCGTCCCTCCACCTTTCCGCCCCCACCACAGGTAGTATCACTTCCCAGAGGGGGCAGCTTCAAGGACACCCTGTCCAGGGCAGGACCCCTGTGCAGCTGGGAGTGGGGAGCTGTGGGCTGGGACACAGGAGGTGTGGGGTCCAGTCCCCTCTGCGACCTTGGGACAAGTGCTGTCTTCTCCGTGTCTCTTTCCTGGCACAAAGAGAAGTCAGTTCCTGATCACTCTGCCTTTAGGCTGCAGAGGGGAGGCTGAGACCCTCCATCCCTCTGACCTCTTTTAAATTGCAAAAATCAGGCTAACTGGTCAAAGCTGCTGCTAGGAACAATAGTGAATGTGGTCCCCACCGGCCCTGGGCTCCCTGCCCAGCTCTTTTGTCATTCACTCATTCACTCGGCTTCTGCTCCTTCCCTCAGCTCTGAGCAGCTGCCCTTCACTCAGCCCAGACGACTGACTACGAGGTTCTCCCTGGCTCCCTTTTCTGCCCTAGCTTGGGCCTCAGGTCTCCACTGTGGGCTTTTCTGCCCAGAGCCTCCCCTTCCCCTGAAGCACTGGAATTTCTATGACCCCCAAGGATGATTCTACATACTGTCTCCAAACAAAAGGAGGACAAATCCTCTTTAAAAGGGTCCTAGAGACAGAGGACAGAGGGGGTACTGCGGCCTCCCATAGGTTGAATTGTGGCCCCTGCCATATGTTGAAATCGTAACTACTGGTACCTGTAAATGTGACCAATTTGGAAATAGGATCTTTGCAGATATAATTAGTTAAGACAAAGTCATCATAGAGAAGAATGAACCTGCACTCCACTACGACTGGTGTCACCAGAAGAGAAGGAGACATAGGCCCAGGTAGAGGGAGAAGTCCTGTGACAACAGAGGCAGATGCTGGGATGACTCAGCAGCAAGCCAGGGAATGCCAAGGATTCCTGGCCACCACCTGAAGCTAGAAAGCAGCAAGGAAGACTTCTCTAGAACCATCAGAGAGACCATGGCCCTGTGAACATCTTGATTTGGGACTCCTAGCCTCCAGAGCTGTGCAAGAGTAAACTGCTGTTGTTTAGGTCACCTCATTGTGGTACTTTGTTAAGGCAGCAAATTCACGGTGCCTTTCAGCTGACTCTGCACACTTGACTCTGCTTTTCTCCCGGCCTGCAAGCTATTTGTATAGGGAGGATCAGATCATGCTCCCTGTTGCCCTGGCCACACCAAGTTGTGTGTCTGCTCCTGCTGCGCCAGGACTCCTTCCTTCTGTTTCAGCTACACTAGGTGATGGTTCTAGTTGCCCCATTCATGTCTTTGCTCACGCTGTGCCAGAAAATACCCACGATTTACTTCTCCTCTTTCAAACTTGTCGAGGACAATGATCTCTTCCAGGAATAATAGTAAACATTTATTGACTCTAACTGTGGACCAATCACTTTACTAGTGCTCCCTATGAATTACTCCATTCAGCTCTCACAACAGTTTGGGGAGGCAGGTCCTCAGCCCCATTTTACAGGTGTGGGAAACAGAGGCCCACATAAGTCTTCAAGAGTTTCTCACAGTTGTGAGGGGCTCCAGCGAGGTCAGGATCGGGTCTGCCCTGAGATGCCACTATCCCTGCTGGGCGTGCCCTCACCTCCCCAGGAACAGCTACTCCTCCAGGCCTCCAGCAGTTACATGCTTCAGGATAACAAATTATGCCATAACAAGAGGTGAAATCAAATGCAAACCAAATAGTTTTCCAAGGCCATTTCATGCAAAATAATTCCAAGGCATCCGTCCTCCTCATCATATGGGGTTAGAACACATGGAGACAGGAAGGACGGAGGAGCCAGACCCCAGCCTTGCTCTTACAAATAAATAAACAAGGTGCAGGCGACATCGCAGCCAGCAGGCTGCTGCAGAATAAATCAAGGCATTTATGGAGCGGGCAGCCTGTCAGGGCTTGGGTCCCGCCTGGCCTCTGAAACAGAATGCCAACAGACATCCTTGTGATCCCGCTGGGATCACTCAGCACCTCTTGCAAGGTCCCAGGCCCCACCTGGAGGCCCTCAGGTTCACCAAGGGCCAGCTTGTAGCAGAGACAGCCACCACTGATTTTCACTCATTCATTCATTCACTCACTCACTCACTCACTCTGTACTTAGTATGTAGTAACCACTCAGTAAAAATTTCTGAAATGAATAAATTTCTCACTTTCTTCCTCTCCCCACATTCTCCCCAGGCCAGGACACCTGATGGGCTGAGCCTGGCTGTCAGGACACACCCCTGACACAGGAAGAGGAAAGGTTGAGGGGCTTCTCGCCAAGACTCCAGGGGAGGAGTTCCCCCAGGCATGAAGAGGGCTTGCGGTAGGCAACCAAACAGCCTGTGCTCCTACGGCCCGGCCCCTGAAATGAAATGATGTGGTACCCACATCTCTGTGCAGGGCCCCTTCTATCCTGCCAGCTCTAGAAATCCCCTTCCCCTAAGGGCTCAAGGTTTGCTGACTAGCCAGTGGTTCTGTTAGCCCGAGCCCATCCACCTTTCGCCTGTCCGAACCCTGCATTGACATCGTATTAGGTGTTTAATGAATGGCAAGGTTTGTTTTGTTTTCATTCACAGCTTTTTATCTTTCATTCATCCATTCATTTAAAAATGTTTGATTGGGTTAAAATACATGAAATGTAAAAGTTGCCATCAGTGACATTTAGTACATTTATAATGTTGTACAATCACCACCACCATCTAGTTCCAGAAGGTTTTCATCACTCCAAAAGGAAACCCTGTACCCATGAACTGATCGCTGCCCATTCCCCTCCCCACCAACCCCTCCCAACCATTAGTCCCTGCATGGTTAATGATTCTACTTGCATCATGTACTCCATTCTAATATAATTATTAGAATTCTAAGTTCATGATTCTAATAGAATTAGAATTCTAATAGAATTATTAGACTCCTATACTAGATGATTCTAATATAGACCAGGTAGAATGAATTATCTCCAGTTCTCTGATGAGGAAACTGAGGGATACACACACACACTCACACACTCAGCTGGTACAGTCACCCCCTCCCCCCGGCCCAGCTGCTCACTCTCCATAGAACAGCACCTTCTGAGCAGTGGTGCAGGTGTCCTTGGAGGCTAAAGTAGGTACCCCCTAGAGGACTCCAGGCTTCTTTCCTTGGCAGGTGAAAAGCGAGGGAACATGCTGGAAGTTTTGAGCTCAGTCTTGGTCATCCTGTACATTTCAGCTCTTGACTGATGGGCTGCAGAGATCTCGTGTGATGGTGGGGCTTAGGGCGGGAAGGTGGTGGGAAGGTGCCTGGGAGTGTCTGCTGCACTTCTGTTGGTTTTGGCCACAGAGCAGAAGTTCACACTGTTCTTCAGAGCTGATTATACATACTCACTCCCAGCCTCTCCCCTCACACCTCCGGGCCTTTGTAGGCACTGCTTCCTCTTTCTCCCTCAAATCTCTCCAGACTGTAGCTCCTATTCATCCTTCAAAACCCATTCAGTGTCACCTCTTCCATGGGTTGGGCAAGTGTTCTCCAAGTGGAGTAATTGGCAGCAGAGCATCCAGAGAGAAGAGCCTGGGCAGTGGGTGGCTACTCTTAATGGAGTCTCTTTCCCCCATAGTCCTGCGAGAGACAAGGCAGGGGTTTATGTCTACGCCACTCACTTTGGCAGTGAATAATGTAGCTCTACTGATGCTGAATAAAGGAAGGATGGACACCAGGGGCAGGTGGGTGAACGGATGGATGGTGCAAGAGGTGGATGTGTGAATGGATAGATGGCTTGATGGGTGGGCAGGGAGTGGATCTGAACACAAGGCAGGAAAATTTCCAAGTGATAGAATCTGTGTGGCCCAGGGTGGTTTCCTGCAGGGAATTCTAGTCTGTGCAATCGGGTGCCCTGGGGGTTGGGAGGGAGATTTCCAGTGATCTCCGGGGGCCAAGAAAGGGTGAAGGGCCTCCATGAGGGAGGAGGGCATGACTTCACCCTCTGACTCGGGGATCCTAGTCAAGGAAGTAGAACTTGGTGTCTGCCAGACCTCTCCAAGCACCCCAGTCAATTGGAGGAGGGGTCTTGCTCTGGCCCAGCTGCCCTTTCTCAGAAGAGCCTGGTCTGCAGGAGCTATGGGGGACCAGGGGAGCCCCTGACATCAGACAGACTGCCTTGGAGGTAAAAGGCCTGGAATCCTCCACTGCATGAGCCTGGGACTTAGGTTTCTCAGCCTTCCCAACTCCCACAGGAGGGATGAATCAGGGTTTGAGGGGGACAAGGGAGGATAGTCTGAAAACCATTAACAAAGAATCTTCAGTCCAAGAGAGACACAAACCAGAGGGCGCGGCACCTTGCAGGAGAATGAGGGTGGGAGGTAAAGAATGATGGCGAGCTCGAGGGCTGGAGGGGTCTCTCCATCACACGCTCCTTCCTCAGCGCACACAGCTGCGCGTCAGTGTGTCTGTCAGTGCGCGTTTGCGTGTCCATGTGCAATCACTCGTACCTGCCTCATAGGGCTGTTATGAGGCTTAAACAAGTTAGCACTCGTCAAAGGCCCGGTGCTGTGCCTGGCACTCCCTCAGGTCTCTGTAAATACGATCAGCTGTTGTGAAGGTCGAATGTGAAGCTTGAGAGCTTGACTCCCGTGACCAGCCGACCATCCAAGCCTCAGCTGGGATCAGCATCCTGAGCGGCTGTGGGTCTGGGTCCACCTATTTGGTCTTTCCAGGTGTCATGTCTGTAGATCAGAGCTGTGACTTGCATCCTCTCCTCAGCAGCAAGCCTTTGGTCAAGGCACCCCACTCGCTCCTGGCAGGATCCTCTTTGCTTCGCAGGCACTGTTCCCATTCTCCACCCCCGCCCTCCTCCTGAGTCCCCTCCTGCTCTCCCCTCCCGCAAGCCTCTTCTCTATGGAACCAGCACACCCACTTCCCCTCTCCCATTTGCACCCCCATGGGAAAACATCCAAGTTGCTCCCCCAATCTGCCCTTCCACTGGCTCCAGCCCCTCCCCCTCAGCAGGTCCCCGCTTCTCTTCAATGGTGCCTCAGGCCTGGCACCTCAGCCCACCTCTTCTCTCACCACCGCTGAAAGCTTCTCTCCTGACACCCTCCTCCAGTTCCCTCCCTCCTCTTGGGCCACCAGAGCCACCTCTTGTGTCCATATTTAACAGTCTTGCGCCCCTCCATGCTGCACTCCCAGCTGCGCTCACTCCACCTGCCGCATCCTCTCCTCCCTCTGGGGTCCAGCAGCCAAGTGCTGGTGCCCACATTATCCCTGCCAGTCCTGCTCTTCTGGGTCTACTCTCTGCATCAGCTGCCCTGGGCACAACTGCTCTGGGGAAGACAGTGTTTGAAGCAGGAGAGACTGACTCACACCCATGGCTCTTTCTGCCTGGTCCTCACCAAGAGCCCATCTTGCTTACCTTGTGTCCTCATATGTGGGGGCTCACTTTTTCATGCCAAGAGAATTGGCATCTTTGTCAAGAGGAAAGTCCTCTGGAGTTACCCCCCACCTCCACCCCTCAGAGACTGGGAGGCAGAGCCACACCAGGTGAGGTGGGTCAGAAGTGCCGCTTCACCTCTCCCGAACGGGGCTGGCAAGTTCCTTCCACTGTCTGAACTCAGTCTCCATACCTGTTCAGTGGGGCACACCAACCCCCTCACTGTGGGGAGTATTTGGCCTGGAGCCTGAGCAGAGAGGCGCTCAGTGATCAGGCAGGAATCAGAACACTAAGCCAGGGCCATGAGCTACCATCTGCCAGGAATGTGCCAGGATCGCTGTACTGATACAGAATCTGACCCAGGTTAGGGAGGTCAAAGGTGACCTCACGTATATACTTGGGTCTTCTGTTCCTGCCTTGAAAGTCCTTTGTATGCCAAGAACAGAGAGCAGGTACCAGATAAAACCAAGGAATCAGGCCCATGCACTGAACAAGCTTTTCCTGCCATGTGCTGCATACCCAGGCTGCATTGGGTACCGACAAAAAAATCCATCAGACCCACCATCGCCAAAGCAAGCTTGTGGCTAAGTGGGGAAACAAAGAAGTGGCCCTTGGTGTAGTCACAGCTGGGACCAAAGGAAGCCCAGGATCGGGGAGCCCCTCTTGGGAGGCTGCAGGGAAACCAGCACAGGCTCACAGACGCCAAGAAATAAAGAGCTGCAGAGCCAAGGCCCAAATATCTGAGGCTTTTTGAGAACCAGGAGGAGGCTCTGGGGTGTGTTCCCACTGACAGGAGTCGGTGGGGTACGGGGATGGGAAGTGTGGATGATGCCACGAGACCTGCCCCCACCCCATCCTGCCATCACTAATCCCTGGCCAGCAGGGGACCGGATGTGGGTTTGGCAGAGAGGATGAAGGAAAGGGCACTTGTGGCCAGGCCACGTTTGGGCCAGAGAGGGCCTGAGAGCTGGATCCGCACAGGTTAGTACTTTCCTGCACAGAAGACTGATCAGAAGGCAGGGCGGGGAGCAGACACGGGGTGACTAGCTCAGGCTGAGCCTATCCCTGATTCTGCCTCGCACTGTCTGTGAGATCCCGGGCAAATCATGCTAATCCTCTGGACACAACCTTTTCATCTGTAAAACAGGAGCGTGAACTCTACCTCCCGGGCTGCGCTAAGGGTTAACAGAGGCCAAGCTTAGGAAGGCACTGGGACAGGGCAGCACAGCATAGGGATTCAACAAACATTTTTTTTTTTGCTCTTAGAGAGCTGGGCTAGGCCTGGGGCACGGAGCACTGGGGAGTGCCGGCAGTTTGAGCAGCTGGCTACTGGGGGAGGGGGGACATTGCTCTGTTTCAGGAGCCATGGTTTCACACCTCTTGTCTTTGACCACAGCTGCCCTCTCCATGGGGTGATCATCACATCCCCCCTCCTGGTGCAGAAGGGGAAGCTGAGACCCAGATCAGCGCAGACCTGAGCGCTCTTCTCACAGGCTGTGTGTATAACAGCCACAAGCCCAAAACCTCTCCCCTAGCAGCCTTGCTTGCTGCCTAAAACCCCACCATCAGAGCACCCATATTTGGGTAAAGCATGTGTTCTGAGGTCCATGTGCTGAGAGAGGGAGAAAGACAAGAATTACAGGCATGTGGTGTCCTCAGACTCCCAAGAAGGAAGGAGCTGAGGACCATGAAGGGACAGGGATCCAGAAGTGGGGAACATTTGCCTGGCCCCACAAAGCGGTGGGCTCAGTCAGGCAGCCAGCCAAGGCCCTGCGTCCCCAGCCCCAAATCCCCCTGCTTCTGGCCCTGCCTCCAGTCCTCTACTTACAAGTATGGTCCCAGAAGGAGGTGAGCAGGGAGGGGCAGGCCAGCTCCTCTGGCTGGGACAACGGGTGGGGGCTGGGAACATCTCCCCACTACCTGCCCACCTTTCCAGAGCGTGCTGCAGGCCACAGCGGATTAATGGTGCGGAGGCCACTCATTTCCTCTGGCCAGGAAACAGGCCATACCACACAGCCCCCCATTGTTGGTGGGCCTTATCTCAGGAAGTTCCGTCTGCCCCATCCGGAGGAGGCCCCCAAGCTCAAGCCTCACCTTTCTTTGCCTCTTGTGGGCTAGAGAGCTTGGCAGGGCTGGGGTCACATAGGCCTTAATTTGTTCCCCCACGCCCTGAGGGTCCGGAGGCTTCTCAGAGGGCGGGGGACTCATGGGGCAATCCTGTGGAGGTCAAGGATGAGGCTTGGGGCAGGAAGGGTGGAAGCCAGAGGAGAGGGGGAGCCTGGTACACGTGGGAAGAACTCAGATAGGGCAGGGCCAGGCCGGGCAGGGGACCACTTTCCTTTGCTTTGAGCCTCCCTTGGAAGAGACCACAGAGCTTCTGCCCTTGCCGGCCCCCCAGCTGAGTGTCCTCCTCAAGGAGTCAGTACCTACTTTGAAATGTAGGAGACAAACATCCCATAACTCCTCCAAGAAGTCTTCCTTGAGCCTCCCAACTAGTTGGGGTCCCCCCACCTTGATTCAGTGCCTCCAACCACGTGCTTCATTCATCCCACGCCCCCATCAGCCCGGACATGCTTTGATGATGGAGGCCCCGGTGTCTCTAGGCCTTACTGTTCCCTACCCTTTCAGTCCAGTGAGGGGCTGGAGCCACTGAAGCTTGATAGAGCCCAACCTTGACCCCAGCCTCATGTGCTTTTGACAAGTTTGCCCTGCACTTGGGAAACCCTTTCAGAATCTACCCCTAGCAAAACCCCCACAGTCATTAAGGATTGCCCAGGGTCATACCTTTGATCTACTGATGTCAGCCAGTGCCTTCAACAATTCCTTTCTCTTCAGCAATATTTAATAATTTGTTTGCTAAAAAGGGTCCACAGCTAAAAAAAAAAAAAAATGAAAGAAGAAGATTAAAACAAGCAGGTCTTCCATCCTTACCCTTAATAGATGAAGTCATCGCTCAGTTGATATTTCACGAGAAGTCTAGAAAATAGTAGCTTTCATTTAACAGAGGCTTTCAATACTATCACCCCAAGAGCTGACTTAATGGAGGTCATTTAGACAGTGATAGAGAGAGAGAGGAAGTAGGGATTATATGGGACAAAGGCATCTACCAGGTCTCTAGTTCCCATTCCGAAGGCAGCTTTCATCAAAAGTCCTCACACAGGCCACAAACTCCTGGACTCTCAGAACTGGAGAATCATGGGAGGAACGAGGGAGTCCCAGCATAGTCACCTCAGCACCTCAGCAGCCACAGCATCTAAGAGGCCAAGGACCTCCCTTGGTTCTTGGCCTCAGGAGGAGGGTGCTGTTGGCAGAGGAGGGCCCTGAGGAATCACTCGGTGACCTTGGGCAGGACCCCTCTTTCTCCTCCCTTACCCTCCCGGTTCCTCTCCTCCCTTCTCTCTTCTCTTCTGTTCTTCTGGTCCCCTCTCCTCTCCACCTGCCGTTCTGGCCACATAGCCTCTCTGGGCCTTTATGGGACACTGGGGAACCAAGTTGATGGGCGAGCCAGCTCATACCAGCCCCTATCGCCCCACCCTCAGCTCTGCACTACAAACAGCCTCTCCTCTCAGGACAGCTGGGTGGAGGCGGATGGTAAGAGAACCCTCCATACCCCCCCACCCCACCCTGCCACAGAGGCACAGAAATCTGGCTGGCCAAGGGTTGGGGCCCAGTAGGTGCTCAGTGAATGCCTCTTCCTGCCTCTTCCTGGAACACACGCTTGTGGGATTGGGACAGCAGCTTTGCTTCGCTGAACCTCCTGCTTCCTCATCTGCAAATTGGAGAGCATGGAAAGCCCCGCCCCCGAGATGGCTGGGGAAGGTGATACAGAAGACAGGTGCCGAATGACCTTCTACTTTCCTGGAAGTGAGACAAATGTCATTAACACAAAAAAGATCATCAATAATAAACAGGGCAAGCGACCATTTGAAAGGTAGCTACTAAAATACTAAAAAACATGCTGAGCTTGAGGCTGGGTAGGGTGGAATGGGAGCAGACCCAAGCGTCTGGAAAGCTGCATGGAGGAAGCAGGGTCTGGACAGAGACCAGCAACCAGGGAGAGGTGGGGGTTGGCGGGCCGGGCAGGGGAAACCCTCCACCCCTTAACAGCGCAAAAGTTTTTACCTTCACTGCCTCCTGCCTCCCATAACCTCCTAATCTGAGGCTCATTTTATAGATGAGGAAATTGTTACTCTGAGAGCCTGAGTGATTTGTTCAAGGTCACCCAGCGGTGACAGAAGGGGTAGGAAGTCACCCCCAGTCTTGCCACCCAGCTCCAAGTCAAGCAAATGTCGAAGTCCCACCACACACAGGAACCAACAACTCTGTATGTCTGTGGCTGCCAGTGGGAAGAGAGTTCAACTGACTTCGTTTCCTGGGCTGGTCCTGAAGTGAAGGATTGATCTGCAGTTCTGTGTGCAACCCGTAAGTACCTGGAGTGGGGGTCATTATTCCTGAGACTGCCTGGAGGGGACTCAGCATGAGAAGCCGGGGGAGGGAGCCCGGGCAGTGGCTCCAGGGGTGATGGAGAACCAACTTCAGACACTGGGTCAGCACTACCTCCTCCTTCCCTCTGCCCCCACCCGCCAGCAGGAGGCAGGGGGTAAGGCATCCGCTAGATGGGGTGGCTGGAGGTGACACCACATCCTGGTGCCCAGGCCCTAAGCGGCCTTGAAGTCAGACCTCGAGGCTCTGTTCATCATAGGGGGGCAGCAGTGGTGGATACTTATCTACAGGTCCCCAAAAGCATTTGTTGGAAGTCAAGAGACACTTGACTCTTGTGAGGTAGCACAGTCCAGGTTAGAGGTGGTGTGGCCCCAGCGGGGCAGTGGGCGGGGGAGTGACATCTGTCACTAACTCTCAGCAGTTCCCATCCTGCAGGGGAGAGTCAACCAGCAGAAGGGTCCAGAGACAAGTCAGAGCTCCCATCGCTCCGAGGACAGAGTATCTGAGACCTCCTGCCCAGATTTGCCCTATCACGCAGGTGCGCTCCCGTGAGTACCCCTACTTGTGTGAGTCGGTAGGACAGCAGCAGCCTCTGTGGAGCTTGAGGCCTGGTCTACCCCCAGCTTCTCCTTTCCTGGTTCCAGAAAGTCTGGAGTTCTATGGAACTCTCAGGAAGATCTCAGGCCTAGGTTGGCCAGTTGGAGAGTCCTGGGCCTGCCAGGGCCTCTGAGGGCAAAGCCCTCCACACCAAGCTTTCAGGTGCTAGAGACTGGACACACCCAAGCGGGTGTGTCTTGCCCAAGGACACTCAGTGAATTGGAGACATACAGGGACAACTCTGTAAAGGAGCTTTCACACTCATCTGTACCCCAACCTTCCCTGCAGGGCTATGAGGGAGGCAGGGATCATGACACTTGTTGTACAAAAAGAAAATTGAGGTTCAGAGACACTGACTTGTCCAAAGACACACAGAGACACAGGTTGAATGCAAACCCAGGTCTGTCTCACTCCATCTTCCAAAGTCTTTCTCAGTTCCCATTGTCTCTCCCTGAGTGATTGCTGATCAATCAGCAAACTTTTCCCGAGCACTTAGTCTGGCATGGAGGACCCAGAGAGGAATTGGCTCCATTTTTTGGTCTTCTAAGGGCTCCCTGCAAAGGAACAAGTGCATGTGAAAGAGAGCAAAGGAACAAAGGAGGGAAGAGAGGTAGGGGATTGTGGGCTGGAGCAGTCAATGGAGGCTTCCTGTAGGAGGTGGAATTTCCAGAATTGCTTGAAGGAGGGAAACTAGAGGAGTCCATAAGGCATGTCTGGGGAAAAGATTGGAGGAAGGAAGTTGGGCATGAACTAGAGTGACAGCATATGTGCTTGAAGGCTGTGGTGTGAGGGATAGAACTATTGATGCCAAATCAGAGAGACCCAATTACTAATAAAATCCCAGAGGGACAAACTGGGCACTACTCACTCTGAAACTTCATCCTGTAGCACTGGGTCCGGCTTCAGAAGTCAGTTGAATTATGGGCCTTCCTGATGATGCACATGGCACAGCAGACCTCTCCTGTCTTGCCCGCTGCTCCCCTCAGTAGTGTATTTCAGTCAATCTGCCTGTTCTGTTCTCTACTCTGTCTCTGGTGAATCCTCTCACCCCACTCCCCCATGCCTCTGGCCTGTACCCCAACTCTTGTATCCATAAATAAATAAATCTTTAAAGAAAAAAAGAAGTTAAAAAAAAAAGTCAGTTGAATTAGTGGAATGACCCTGATTCTGACACTTGCTAGGTAAGTGTTCTTGGGCATTTCACTCCACTTCCGTGGCCTCAGCTTCCTGCTCCGTGAAGTGGGGAGGACTATAAAATACCTTTGACATGATGGTTGAGAGGATTCGGTAAGAAAATATCTGTAAAATGCTTTATATCATGCTTGGCACATGGTAAGGTGCTTAATATCTTAAGATATTTTTACCTTTCTCCATTCACTCCTCATGTGCAACTTGAAAGAGTAAAAAACCTCCAAGCTGTTGGCCCTTTCTGGAAGCCCTTCTCAAGTGTTCAGACAGGAATGTACATAAAATGGAGGCCTTGCTGGGACTGGCAGAAGTAATGTCATTTTCAGAAGTAGCAAAAAGCAGCAGAGCCAGGAGTTATTTGGGGGTGAATGACTCAGGGACATATGAATGCTGGGAACAGCCTTTTTCTTTATAACTTGTTTCCACGCAATTTCAGATATTTCTTGGAAAACGAATG